>NC_090984.1:103887613-105087613 GCF_041146395.1 Eulemur rufifrons
TCGATCTTTTAAACCTTAGGGGCACCAATTATCCTTATGTTTGACAGTCTTTGTCTTCTGCATCTATCCCCTATCTAGTTGCTTTAATCTTTTTGTCTTATTTTCTCCTCATTTCCTGTAATTATGTCAGGATTTCCCCCATTATATTCATTGTATTTTTCAGCAGGGTCTATTCCATTTCATTCAGTTGTGTCTAGTTTATTTATTAGATTTGTAATACATCTATTTTGGTTCACAATTGGTTTCCTTAGCTCTGCTAAATTCCTTGTTATTTCATTCTACATGCTATCATCTCTTGTTTAGTGATTTTATATTAATTTCTTCTATACAATAAAACTGTTACAGGGAACCTAGTTCTGTTCTCTGGCCAGACTGGGCTTATAAGCTTTCTTTTTTCTATCTCTGTCCTTGCAAAGATGGTGAGCCCTGGGGGCCCTTTCTGCCTCTGCTGAGGCCCCATGGTAGGACAGAGGGTGTCTACACACTGGAGTTTTCCCTTAGCTCTTCCTAGATCTGCCTACTTGCTCTCTTAGACCACACCTTCCCAAACTGTAGGATATTTGTGAGAATCGTTGGATTCAATTACCTCCCTACATTCTGCTTTTGTTAAGAGTGATGTAAGGAGCTATTCTGGATCTTTTCTTAGCTACCATTTTGAAATTCTGTGGCACAAGGTCTTACCTTTTTTCCTTCCTTGGTTGCTGCTAGTGACTTTTTGCTGATTTGTTTCATGTTCTTTTTTTCCCTTTATTTCATTGAGTACTTGAAGGGAGAGATTCTGTGTTTTCGCTCTATTCAGGTGATTCTACCCAAAAGTCTGTTTCATTTTTATAATCAGAAAAAAATGCTATAAGGCTATGAAAATAAAACAAATAGAAGATCTGGGTTATCTCTAGTTTCTAAACTAACCATTCAGATATGCTTTTTGAGTACATTAAAATTTTCCTATATGAATGAGTTTAATAAGGGCACCCTTTTCAGCTTGGATGCTTATTTGAAAACAGATCAGGACAAATATAGAAAGAGAACAAGTTTGGACCATGTTTTCTCTCATTCCACGAGCGTCGTCTTCTCAGACAATTCTGAAACTGACCTCATAGAGGGCTTCAAACTATGTTTAGATTTGCTCATTTGCTTTTGCTTTTTATTATATCAATCCTAGCTAACATTTGTCTTCTTTTGGTGTAGAAATTTTGGCGATTTCCTTTCAAGGTTTACTTTTTATTTTTGAATGTTGCTGTGAGAGAGAGGGTTATGTACAATCATTGCCCAGGGTTTTCTCATACAAGAAACATCGACATTTAGGTTTGTTTGTGTTTCCACAACAATAAAACTCCTATGATGAGCCTATATAATGAACCCATATGGTGTACCTAAGTACATCTTTACAGTTTTGAGACTGACTGCTGGTTCTGACTCAGAGTCAAGGTCATCAGTGGAGCTCTGAAGGACAGTACCACCTGGGATGATTTTTAGAATGTTCTGGTCCTGAATATTTGATTTTCAAGTTAATGTTTCAAACTTTCAGATCTTGTCTATCTGTCCAAATTCTGAGTTTCAAATAAAATTTTATAATATTACACTTTGAAAATATGTAAAACATTTTAGAATTTTTGGAACTTCATAGTATTGAGGAATTTACTCCAACAGGATGTGGGGGTTAGCTTTGGCTTACCTTGGTAAACAAAAATATTTGGAGTGGTTCAATTGACAGAGGAAGTTGAAATGGTTTGGAAAAGCTGAACTTTTTGAGTGACCAGAAATAAATAACAGTAACAACAACAAGACATTTCTGGATCATGGGGTGATAAACTCTATTGTGAATATGAAGCATGTCTCTATTTTCCCTTGAAGAAAGTTAATGTTCACTTCAATCCCTATCCCTAACCTCAATCCTGTTAGGATTTTCCTGTTTTCCAGGGTTATGTCAAGGTCTTCAAGAATTGAGCCCACATGGGCCCTCCAGGAAGTGTATTTCTGGGCTGGAGTTGGTGCATGGGAATCCCTGCTGTCCCCTTGTCCCAAATGAACTGCATGGCCATGTCCTGCCTGCAGTCTTGCCACCTCCCCTGGGTCCTGAGATGCCAAGCACGGGTCCTCTTTTTTTTTGAGCCCCCATAGACATCTCTAATCATTGAATTTTTTTCTCCTCCCCCTAGTCTTGGAATATCTCTTCATAGTCTATGGAGAATCTTCCCTACTCTTGTTTTTGGCCAAGACCCTTTGTCTCTGCACAAAGATCTCCATCCTCTTACATCCTTCTTGATGCTAAACACACCAAGGGCTCATGCTTTTGGAAAGAATTAGCGAGGAATGCCTGTGTGCTACTTCTTCATCTGTTTGAATGTTCTCCCAGACTGTTCAGTCAGGGCTCTACCAGAGAAACAGAACCAGTAGGATACACAAATATCCTGACAGCAATACTCCCTGCAGCTGCCTGCCTCCTTCTGTGTGCCTCCAATTCCTTTCTATCTCCAAGGAATTGGCTATGTGATTGTAGGTTCTGGCTGAGCAAGCCCTAAATTTGTAGGGCAGGCTGGCAGGCTAGAAAACTCTTAGGTGGAAGGTGCTGCTGCAGTCTACCAGCAGATTTCTTCTTCTTCGGGGAAAGTTCGGTTTTGCTCTTAAGGGCTTTCAACTGATTGGATGAGGCTCACCCACATTATCAAGGATAATCTCCTTTACTTAGAGTCACCTGATCATGGCTGTTAACTACAGCTACAAAATACCTGCACAGTAACACTTAGTTTAGTGTTTGATTGGATGGATAACTGAGTACTCTAGCCCATCCAAGTTGACACATAGCACTAACTGTCACGAATGGTGAGGGGAGGGTGAGAAAAGGGAAGGACAAAGTATCAGGAGTGGGGTGGCCAAATCACTCCTTAGAATTTAGTAAGGTTAAAAATATGTTGCTGCTCCTCTGCAGGCGTGACCAGCACTGAGAGCAGTCACATTACATAACTCAGCAAGCCAGTTCCTTGGAAACACTCCACCGTGAAACTGCGCTCAAAGGTGTTCTGTGGGCAGCTCTGAATGCTAGGTCTTCTCATTGGTGATGCATAATGCATATCACCATATTGAAAACCCTGAGAAATCCCACAGCAAAGAAACTTGTTTATCTTTAGTTTTAGTTAGGCTTTTCCCAAACTCATTTGACCATGAAACCTTGCTTTTCTTTTTCCACGTAATACCTATCAGCAGAGCACGCTTAGGGTAAGGCTGGCTTAATCTCCTCTCCCTGAAGTAATAGAGCCAGTCCTCTTGGAAACTGCTGAGGCTTTGCTGATAACATAAGAGCAGCATTTTCAATCACTCATTGCACATAAACGTCATTTCTTTTCCTGGTGTTCACAAAAAGCACAGGATTGGCTGACATGGGAAAGTAGAATTCTGTGGCTTCTGTCTTGTGCCTGTGAAAAAAACCTCTTAAGAGATAAAGAGTTCAAAATGGTTTTCACCAAATCTTTGAGCAAAATGGTCTCTAGGCAAGAGACTCCGCGTTGCATGGTCTCTGCTTTGCATGTCACATGACACACCACCAGGTACCCTAAGGAGCATCAGAACCCTGTGGGATTCTCTGTATTGCACACTTGGGAGCTGGGACCCCAGGGGGCAGGGAGAGGTGATGCCAGTAACTGTACCATTGATCTCATCCAACAAGAAATTCCTCAGCTCATTCTTGAGTGTCTACTGGGAGATAGGCCACAGCATGCACAAGTATGTGTGTGGGGTGTGTGTATGTGGGGGAGAGGGTGGGCATGCAACATGGGGATAAAGAGCTGATTTAATAATACACCCCTGTGATTGTTAATTTTCTTTGTCAGCTTGACTGGGGCATGGATATGCTCAGTCACTGGGTGAATGGATGAATGCTCAGATGTTTGGTTAGACATTATTCTGGGAGTGTCCATCTGTGAGGGTGTTTCTGGGTGAGATTAACGCTGGAATTGGTGGACTGATAAAGCAGATTGCCTTCCCCAAGGTGGGTAGGCATCATCCCATCCACGGAGGGCATGAGTGGAACAAAAAGGCTAAGACAGGATGTGCTCTCTGACTGTCTTCGAGCTGGAACTTGGCTTTCTCCTGCCTTTGGACTCAGGCTCAGACTTAGACACAGTCATTTCTCCTAGGTCTCAGGCCTCAGACTTGGATTGAAACTTCCATCATTGGCTCTTGTGGTTCCCAGGCCTTTGGACCTGTTGGTTCTGTTTCTCTGGAAAACCCAGACTAATACAACCCTTCAAATAATAGTGTCCTAAACAAGACAAGAGTTTTTTTCTCTTTCATAGTAATAGTCTGTTGCTAGGCAGACTGGAGCTGGAATGGGGTTCCAAGGTACAAGGGACCCAGGTTTGGCCATTTCTAAGGTATTTCTGTCATCTGTATCATCCAGAATAGCTCAATATCATGTCCTGTTCCAGCCAGAAAGGAGGAGGAATGGTGCCAAGAAGGGTCCCCTCTCTTAAAGGGTACAACTCAAAAGTTGTATATACCACCTACATCCCATTGGCCAGAATGTGGTCATACGGCCACTTATAGCTTCAGGGAGGGGGAGGCTAAGAAGAATAATCCCCATTCTTGGTGGTCATGAAACGCAGCAAAAAAATCAAGGGTGTTGTTCTGGAGAATGGGAGAATGATTTTGGGGGACAACTAACATTCTCTTCCACTGGGTTACATATTAGATAAAATGTGAAAAGACATTTATTAAGCCCTTGACGCTGGCGAGGGTGTATGTACCACAGGCCGTTAGCTCCAAGGATTGGACTAAGGGATTTTGATTCTGAGAGCTGAAAACCATGAGGTGACATCTATACCTCTGAATAGATAGGAACCATCTCAGGAGACTACATTTGCGGCTGCTACTCCTGACTGTTTTTAAAGTACTCCTCAAACTTTTATTTTTAACAGCAACTTAACTTATTGCATTATAATTACTCCTGAGCATGGTGGTGTCGCCTCCCCAATTACACTGTATGTGCCCCGTTAGGGCGGAGACTCTGTTCCGTGTCTGACTCACGGGACGCGCTCAGTAAACACTGGCTGGATGCTGTGCGGGGAACTGACATCTGGAAGAGCTGATTTGTGGGATATTCTCTTCCCCCACTCGCATTCCCACTTCCACCTCCGGACCATCCTGAACTCTGACCTTTTCTTGTGAATTAATTGGAAATGCTGGGGAGTGAATCCGCATAGCTGGGAACTAGGTAACAGGTAGGGGTATCACTTCTGCCGCACTGTATTTTTTGTGGCAGTCACAAAGTCCTTTGCAGTTTCAAGAAACAAAGGCTACCTCTTCATGGGGGGGCGGTGGTGGTGGCGCCAAGGTTCTGAAAAGAGCATGTGGCAAATAGAGTTGCAGCTGTTTTTGCAAAGCACACTCTTTGCACACCACCTACCAGGCTCGTCCGGAGGGCCAAGGAGCTCGATTCCCGGATTCACTGAGGACTTCTGGCAGGACCGTGCTGCTCGCCACATTCCCCCTCTTCCAGAGGGGCCTGAGAAGAGCCGGGAGCTTTGGCAAAAATCCCGGGCACCCCCCATGGCACCCTGACAAGCAGCATGGGGCAGTGGAAATCCCCCTCGCCTGGGAGTCAGGAGGCCTGTGATCTGATTGTAGTGTGACCTAGGACAGGCCCCTTGACTCAGGCGAGCCTCAGTGTCCCCTCTCTGACAGATCAGAGGTTTGGATTAGATCAGTTGTTTTCTAATCCTTTATAGCAGGGAATTCTTCTTCTCTTCTTTAATCTGTATATTTTCAAACAAAAGTTTAGGTGACACCCAATCTATGAACCAGAGAAAGGGCATCGGTGGGAGGTTGGAGGATGTACGTGCCCACTCATCCTTCCCCACTTCCTTCCCCGGGGGGATTCTTCACGAAACGTCAGAACCCCTTAGAGCACCTTTGGAAAATCCTTGGACTGAGATGTTTTTAAGGGTCTCCAGGACGGGACTGGGTGAGAGAGGAGAGACCCACCCCTCATGTCGCAGAGTATCTGCTGCTTCCTTCCCGCCCCACGTGTGATTCCCCCACTGCCACCCTCGGCCGTCTGACAGCGAAGTGTCTGCCAGGGGCTCTGGAGTAGCCAAGGTCCCACAAAACCCTGGGGAGAGCAGTCGTTAAGGAGCCCAGATAACTGCTGGTGTCATTTGAACTTGGGTCCCTTCCCAGCTTCCTGCCGTTGGTGCCAGCCTAGTGCAGGGGAGAAAGGATTTCTCACTCACTGCAGGCTTCCTGGCTGAGGCACCTGGAATAAAAGACAGATGAACGTGAGAAAAGTATACAAATTTATTTGATACCAGTTTTACGGTGAGTCGGAAGCCTTTGGAAATGAAGACTCCAGGCAACAAGGAAAACAATATTTTTATGGACAGTCGTGCAGAAGTGTGATTAGAGGACAAGAGGGATGATCTGATGGTAATAAACTGGGGGGAACTCAGCGAGGCCTGTTTGTTCAGATTCTTCTAGGACAGTGTCTTTGAGGATGAGGACATTCTTTTCCTCCAGGTGTAGGGAGCGCCCTGCTGGAACGAAGGTCTCCCCACCTGTTTTCACGGGAAGGTCAGCTGGGTTTTATGGCTGCTTCGGGGATAAGGGGCAAGTGGAATTCTTTCTAGTTTCATGATCTATTTCTGCTTTTTCCTCTGTGGCCAAGGTGCCATATTTGGGGGTAACATATCCTGAACCCCAACGCTAGCCTTGTGCTGGGGGGAAGTTGGAGGATTAAGCATAAAGGCCAGAGAACCACAGAGACTGTGATCTCCATAGTTCAACCTTCCTGGCCTCTCAGTGAATCGGGGGCCCACCCTCCCCAGAGGAGAGGTGCCGAGTCCACTCCCCACGTCCCTCCCCTTCTCGCAGGCTCCCTGCTCCGTCCACTTTTTCCGTCTCCATTGGTCCCCTGCACACCCCCTTTTCCCAGCCCACCTCCGCACACCCCCACCTTTGCTCTCCCACACTTTCTGGCCCTATCTTTGTCTCTCCATCCCGTTCTCTCTTAAAAAAAAAAAAAATCCATCCACAGAGCGATTAGATTTGCAAATGAGCGGGCAGGAAACTGGGAACAAAGGAAACCAAAGAGGGAGCAGGTATAATTACTGTAATTAACTCAACAGCAGGGACACAGCCCCTCAGCAGCAAGAGGGGCCTGGCGCAGGGAAGCTCAGAAAGTCCCCCCTCCCTGGGGCTGGGGCGTCCTTGTGGGGGCCCTGGATGGGAAGCTCCTCCTGGAGCAGGTGCCTGGGCCAGCATCCATCTCATCTCCTGTCCTGGGCTGGCAGGGGCAGGAGGGATCCAGGCTCAGGGATAGGATGTGGTCTCTTGCCCTGCAGAGTGGGGCCAGAGAATAAAGTTGCCTCTTTCATCTTTTATCTGGGCACTTAGTTTTTTTTTTTTTATTCTTAATTAATTTTTTTTTTTTTTTTTAGAGAAAGGATCTTGTTCTGTCACCCAGGCTGGAGTGCAATGGCATGATCACAGTTCTCTGCCACCTCCAATTCCTGGGCTCAAGCGATCCTCCTGCCTCAGCCTCCTGAGTTGCTGGGAGCCACCACACCTGGCTAATTTTTTATTTTTTGTAGAGATGGGATCTCTCTATGCTGCCCAGGCTGGTCTTGAACTCCTGACCTCAAGGGATCCTCCCCCATTGGCCCCCCAAAAGTTCTGGAATCACAGGTGTGAGACACTGTGCCCGGCCCTGGACACTTAGGTCTTTACCAGCTTTATGGCATCCTGAGAGCCAGCTCCGGTTTCCTGGGATCCAAAAATTTCTAGAGGCCTTAGAGGAGGAATGTGTCTCTGATCCCATGACACTGTCATGTCTGTGTCCCCAGCCATCCCCAAATATACACTTCTTGGCATTTGAGGCCTTCCAACATACCTTTGCAACCTTGTCTTTCACAATGGCCTCCTATCACCTTGTCCTGTAGCCAAATCTGACTGTGAGTGGCACCGTGAGCAGGCCCTGCATTTTTCTGTTTCTCTGCCTTCACATGTGAAGCTGTCTGTTTCCTCCTGCATTGCACCTTCCCAAGTGCAGGTGAAATGTCCCCTGTGAAGTCTATACTGATCTCACCCTCCACAGAAGCCCATAGCCCTCGTCTCTTCCGTGGCCCTTACCTCACTCTACCCCTTCCCCAACTCCTGTCCTTTGGGGAGGGCAGACAGACCCTAGCTGTGGATTTCGGGAGCATGACTACCACCTTCGGGGCTCTGCACCAATGAAACCTCTTTCACTCGCCGGTGACAGAATCTCCAACTCACACTGGCACCGACAATTAAGAAGGGAATTTATTGGTTCAAATAACTTCCGGGGATGTTTGCATTCAGGTGCGGCTGGGGCTGGAATGTTATCATTACATCTCTCTCCCTCCTGTCTCCTTCCCTCAGGGTGGGCTTTACTCTCAGGAAGGCCTCTCCACGGCACGGCCCCAGCATCTCCGGGCTAGCATTGCTCCTGGAGCCAGCCGTCCCCGGGAGACGGTTTCTCTTCCCAGTGTCTCCAGCACACACCTGAGACTGAGTCTCACCGGGCTGGATCAGGTCCAGAGCCGATCGCCGGGTTGAGGAGAGTGAAACCCAGTGACCGACCAGGCTGGCACCCAGTGCCCATGCCTGGAATCTGAGGGAGGAGGGAGGTCAGCCCTGTCCAAGCCATGTGTATTCCAGTGGGGAGGAGAGATTCCTCAGAGGACTAAGAAGAACACGGCAGTGATGTTGCACAGGCGGAAACGGCAGACGCCCACCACCAGCTCAGAGCACCCGGGTGAGGGCCCAGCCCAGGGAATCCCCTGCATTTCCTTTAATGCCCAACCCATGCCCACCTCACCTGCCACCACCAGGGCACCCCTCACCTGCCCCAGGTGCCGGAGTCTGCACCACTCAGCCAGGTGCACATCCTTACGCTGCCTTATCACGATCTTTATGTTTTCATTTGCTCGAGCCTCATTTGAGCAAGATTACAGACACGTTGGGAGCAGGGATGTGACCATCCTTGCATGTCCTCCTCCCATCCGATACAGCCCTGGGACCCTGGACAGCACGACCAGTGAACCAGGCACGGCATGTAGATCATTTCCAGGTCACTTCCCCGCTGTGTGACCTTCCGGAGTCCTCCGACCTCTCTGAGCCTCAGTTTCCACGTTGAGAAGTTGGGGCTAGAAAACACCTGTTTTACAGGATTGTATTAATAAAACATAAGGAGATAACACAAGTAGAGGCACCTCCCACTCTTCTCAGCTAAGCCCAGCCTGCTTTTCCTCCAGTTATATAACCTCAGTTAATTACAACTGAGGAAAGAAATAAGCTTTCTCCCTCCTTATCTTGGTGACACTACCCTCTCCAGGCTACTCCCACCTCGTCTGTTGTTTGTTTTTGTTCTCCTTTGCCAGCTCCTCTTATTTTTTGTCAACCTTTTAAAAATGTGCATGTGAGAGGCAGTGAAGTGTAGTGGTTAGCAGCACAGCTTGGGTCCTGCGTCCCCACCTGGTGGCTGTTAGACCACTGGACAGAGTGTAACCTCAGGCAGGTTATTTAACCCCTCCGTAGCCCAGTTCTGCATGTGTACAGCAAGAAATCAAAGCAGTACCGCCTCACGGAGCTGGGTTCAACCAGTTAATTTATGCAAAGCACTTAGAACAGAACTTGATGTGGAGTGAGTGCTATAAAAACATGACTAGTCCCATTTTAATATTTCAAACATCCTTCAGCATCAGGCCCAGTCCATTCTTCCTCCTTAAAACTTCTCAAATTTCATTCTGGAAACTTCTCTTCATCCCTACTTCTAGTTTCTGAATTCAGCCTCTCATAATTTCGAGCTTAGGTTCCTCCCACATCCTCCCGATTGGGACCCCTCCCCTGTCTTGCCTTCCGATCTATTCTCTGCACAAAAGTCTCATCATATCTCTTCCTTGATTTAAATCTTTGATCGGCATCCCGTCATGATGAGAATACAAAGTCTGGACTTGGGCATGCCATCTGAGGGGCTCTGTTATTGCTCTCAAGCTCGCTTCTTTCGCCTCCTCTCTCTCCGCTGCTCCCTCATCTCTGCTCTCCTTCTCTCACCTCTTTGTCTAGGGTCTTCTTACTTCCTCTTTCCTCCTTCAGCATCCACTGAGCCCTGCTCTGGGCATCGCACGCTTACAAAGGCTCCCGGGGTGTCTCGGTGCCTCACCCTGGGAATATCTGTCCACTGGTGGGAGCATAAACTATTTTAAATTGTCTTCCGACTTCCCAGGGGTTCTTCCCCAGCTGCAGGGAGCTCCTCACATACGCAGTGACCAGTACCCAGGCACAGACTGGAGGGGACCCCTCTGCAAATCACTGGATGTCTTCTGTGTGCAGCTTTCTCTTTGCTGGGACTCTGCCCTGCGGAGTTAGCTGTGTCGGCTGCCCTGAGCTGTAACCTCTGTCTTCTTAACGAAGGGAAACCACTGGGCTCTGCCTCCTTCCTCCTCCCTGCACAGTGGCCTGGAATGACCCCCAGGCAGTAAACTGAGGTTATCACAGGGCTCGCCTCTCATTTCCTTTCTCTCAGCGATCAGTCCTGCACCGTCTGATGCTCAGTGTCTTAAAACCATTGTTTCATTTTGTCTTTTTTGAAAGCTTCTTTTTAAGGCAGGAGGGTAAATCTGGTCCCTGGTACTCCGTCGTGGCCAGAAATAGTGCTACCTTTAATAGTTTTTTATCCTTCCAGGGACATTCTCTGCAGAAACAAGCATGTATCTCCTCTTCTTTCTACAAATGGTTCCCTTTGCTACACACTATTTTGCGCCTTATTTTTGTCACTTATTATTTTACAGATTGTTCCAAATAGAATGAGCTCATTCTTTCAAAGGCAGAGCCTGCATTCCTGACCCCTGCTCTTTTCTGCCTCAGTGAGTGGCAGCTTTGTCATTACTGGTTATAACTGCCGCTCAGTAAGTAGTTGACGAGTTGAATAAATTATGTTGAAACTGCATCCAGGTGGCTGGACTCGCAGGTTCTGATGGCGAGAGGAAACAGGATGGTCCATGCTTGGCTTGGGGTCCTTTGCATTCCAGACTGTTCTGTTCCCGCCTTTTACTCCTATGAAGAGGTTTTTCTCTCCTGGTCCGTGGTTGACTGAGGCATAGTAATAGGTAAAACTCAGTTCTTGTCTCTTTTCTCCCAGTTCTTACGAATTCAATTTATGTGACAAAAGCACATCCATTATAAAAAGAGGCATTGACCAGTTCAGGGAAGCATGTAAGGTGATATGGAAATGTGTCTGGCATCTAGAAGCCCAGCAAATGCCTTTTGGAAGAATTTGGGGTTCACTTGTGTCTTGTGTGATTATTATCCAGCCCCTCGTTATGGGCTGAACTCTATTCCCTCAAATTGCTATTTTGAAACCTTAACTCTCAATGTGACCATATTTGGGGATAGGACCTTTAAAGAGATAATTAAGGTTAAATGAGGTCATGAGGGTGGGGCCCTCATCCAACATGACTGGTGTCCTTTTAAGAAAAGGAAGAGACGCCAGGGACGCACACTCACAGAGGAAAGGCCACGTGAGGGCACAGTGAGAAGATGGCCTACAAGCCAGGGACAGAGGCCTCAGAAGAATGCAAAACTGCTCACACCTTGATCTTGGACTTCCAGCTTTCAGAACTGTGAGAAATAAATTTATGTTTTTTTAAGTCACCCAGTCTGTAATATTTCGTATGGTAACCCTAGCAAGCTAACATTCCCGCCTACCCTATCACTTCCTAAAGGCTCCACCTCTTAAGAGCATTACATTGGGAATTAAGTTTCAACACGAGTTTCTGAGGGGACAGACATTGAAACCGTGGCACCTGGGTAAGACAGTTCTCCCTTTGCCTCAGTTTCCTCATTTCTAAATACTTAGGGGATTGCTGGCTCATATAGTAAGAGAATATTTAACTTTATAGGCAATTGCTAAGATTTGCCATAGTGCTATACTATTTTGCATTCCTACCAGCAAAGTATGAGCTTTCCAGTTGCTCCACTCCTTGCCACAACTTGGTATTTTTTTTCTTTTTAATTTTAACTGTTCTAGCGGTGGCAATGGTATCCTGTGGTTTTGTTAATAATTGATATTTTGCTAATGACAATGATATTGAGCATATTTTCATTTGTGTATTTGCTGCTTGTTATTCTTTTTTGAAGTGTCTGTTCAAATCATTTGCCTATTTTTAATTGAGTTAATATCTTATTATTGGGCTATGTAAGAGTTCTCTATATATTCCAGATATAGCCTTTTGTCAGATATATGTGTTTCATCTATATGTTTTCTGTGTATGGCTTGCCTTTTCTTTCTTTTTTGTAATGTTGTCTTTCAAAGAATAGGAGTCTTTAATTTTGAGCTAGTTCAATTTATCATTTTTTTTCTCCTGGAGTATATACTTTTTGTGTACTAAGAATTCTTTGCCTTTACTAAGGTCATAAAATTTTTCTTATGTTTTTTTCTAGAATTTTTTAATTTAGCTTTTTCATTTAGGCCTATGATCAATTTTAAGTTAATTTTTGTTCATAGCGTAAAGAAAGTTTCAAGATTTATTTTTTTGCTTGTGGATATTCAATTGTCCTGGCAACATTTGTTGAAAATCTTTTCCCATTGGATTACCTTGGCATTTTTGTCAAAAATCAATTGACTGTATTTGAGTGGACCTATTTCTGGACTCTTTATTCTGTTTTATTGATCTATATGTCTATCTTATGTTAATAGCACACTGCCTTTATTACTGGAGCTTTATGATAAATCTTAAAATAGTGTAGTTCTTACATTATTTTAGCACGTAGTGTAGGAGGTAGTCTAAGTCCTCCAACTTTGTTCTTCTTTTTTCAAAGTTGTTTTGGATATTTTAAGTCCTGAGCATTTACATACAAATTTTATTATCAGTCTCTCAATTTATGCTAAGGAAAAACCTAGTGGCATTGTGATTGCGATTGTGTTGAATCCCAATATGTTAGGAAGTATTGACGTTTTAACAATATTGAGTCTTCCAGTTCATAATTATTGTTCATATCATTTACTTAGGTCTTCTTTAATTTTTTTCAGTGAATATTTTGTTGTTTTTGGTGTACAGAGTTAGTGAAATCTTTGATTTCACTTTCTGCAGTTTCAGTTACCCATGGTACAGTATATTTTGGGGGGGAGAAGAGAGAGAGCACAGGTGCATGTGAGCATATTCACATCACCTTTATTATAGTTTATTGTGATAATTATCCTATTTTATTTTTAGTTATTGCTGTTAATCTCTTACTGTACCTCATTTATAAATTACACTTTGTCATAGGTATATATATATATAGGAAAAAACATAGTATGCATAGGGTTCAGTGCTATTTGTGGTTTCAGACATCCACTGGGCATCGCGTCTTGGAATGTATCTCTCAGGGTGGATTACTGTGTGTTTTGTTGAATTTATCCACAAGTATTTTATGTTTTTTGATGCCATTGTAAATGGTATTTGTGCCAGCCAGTGATCCTTCCCTCCTGGTATTCCTGCCCTGGTATAGTCCTTCCTACCCCACGTTGTGCCAGGGTTGATCTGTGATATGGCAGAAGTGATAGAATGCCACTTCTGAGACCAGGTCATAAAAGTCATCATGGCTTCTTCTTTGCTCACTTTTGGGTTGCCTGCTCTAAGAGGACAAGGGAGCACCCCCATTGGAATGTCTGTGTGGTGAAGAACTATTAACAAAGCCTTTATCAGTGAGGATTTATGTCTCCACCAACAAGAGGTGAATGAGTCATCTTGGAAGTGGATCCTTCAGGCCCAGTCAAGCCTTCAAATGACAGCGGCCCCAGCTGACCTCTGAACTAAAACTTCATGAGAGACCCCAAGCCTGATCCCTCAGTGAACCCAGATTCCTGAATCTTAGAAACTGTGTGAGATAATAAATGTTTGTTGTTTTAAGCTTTTAAGTTTTAGGGTAATTTGTTATGCAGCAATACAGAACTAATACAGTATTTCAAAAAATTCATGTTATCTTTTTAATTTCAATGCCCATTTCTTTGTTTCTAGCACATAGAAATTCTTATTTTTTGTTTTTCAAAAATTTATTTTTATTTTTAATTATTATGGGTACCTAATAGTTGTATATATTTACAGGGTACATGTGATATTTTGATACATGCATACAATATGAATTAATCCAAATCAGGGTAATTGGGGTATCTATCACCTTAAGCATTTATCATTTTTTTGTGTTGGGGACATTCCAATTCTACTCTTTTAGTTATTTTAAAGTACACCCTAACTTACCATTGATTATACTCACTTTTGTTGTGCCATCAAATATTGTTCATTCTATCTAACTGCCTAACTATATTTTTGAACCCATTAACCAGCCCTACTTTATCCCCCCTTCCCACTACCCTTCCCAGGGTCTCTGTCTCCATAAGATCAATTGTTTTTAGTATTTAGCTCCCACATGTGAGTGAGAACATGAGAGATTTGTCTTTCTGTGCTTGGCCTATCTCACTTAATATAATGTACTCCAGTTCTATCCATGTCATTGTAAATGGAAGGATTTCATTAATTTTATGGCCATATAATATGGCATTGTGTATATGTACCACAATTTCTTTATCCATTCATCTGTTGGTGGACACTTAGGTTGATTCCAATCTTGGCTATTGTGAATAATGCTGCAATAAACATGGGAGTGCAGATCTCTTTTTGATATACTGATTTCCTTTCTTTTGGCTATATACCTAGCAGTGGGATCTAATGATCATTTGGATTCTACAGTATTAGTTGTATTGTCTCCTTTTTCATCTCTGATTTTATTAATTTGGATCTTCTCTCTTCTTTTCTTAGTATGGCTAAAAGTTTGTCAATTTTGTTTATCTTTTCAAGAAAACCAACTTTTCATTTTGTATTTTTTTGTTTCAATTTCATTTATTTCTGTTCTGATCTTTATGATTTCTTCTACTAAATTTGGGTTTGGTTTGCTCTTGTTTTTCTAGCTCTTTAAGATGCATTGTTAGGTTGTTTATTTGAAACTTTTCTACTTTTTTGATGTAGGGACTTATTGCTATAAACTTTCCTCTTATTACTGCTTTTTCTGTATCCCGTAGGTTTTGACATGTGTTTTCACTTTCATTTGCTTCAAGAAATTTTTTAATTTCCCTTTTAATCTCTTTATTGACCCACTGGTCCTTCAGAAGCATGTTGTTTAATTTCCATGTGTTTATACAGTTTCTAATGTTCCTTTTATTATTGACTTCTAGTTTTATTCTATTATGGTCAGAAAAAATACTTGATATGATTTCAATGTTTTTGAATTTTTTAAGACTTGTTTTGTGGCCTAACATATGGTCTATCCTTGAGAATGATCCATGAGCTGAGGAGAAGAATGTGTATTCTGCAGCTGTTGTATGAAACACTCTGTAAATATCTATTAGGTCTATAGTGCAGATTAGGTCCAATGTTTTTCTGTTGATTTTCTGTCTGGATAATTTGTCTAATACCAAAAGTGGAGTGTTGAGGTCTCCAGTGATTATTGTATTGGGGTCTATCTTTCTCTTTAGCTCTGATGATATTTGCTTTATTTATCTGGGTGATTCAGTGTTGGGTGCATATACATTTAGAATTTTTATGTCCTCTTGCAGAATTGACCCCTTTATCATTATATAATTACCTTTATCTCTTTTTACAGTTTTTGTCTTGAAATCTATTTTATCTGATAGAAGTATGGCTACTCCTGTTCTTTTTTGGTTTCCATTTGCATGGACTATTGCTTTCCATCACTTTATTTTCAGTTTATGTGTGTCTTTATAAAGTGAAGTGGGTTTCTTGTAGACAACGTATAGTTGGGTCTTGTTTTTTATCCATTCAGCCATTCTGTGTCTTATGATTGGAGAGTTTAGTTCATTCACATTCAATGTTATTATTGATAAGTAAGGACTTACTACTGCCATGTTGTTTTTTGGTTTCTGGTTGTTTTGTGGTCCTCTCTTTCTTTCTTCCTTTCTTCCTATCTTCCTTTGTTAAAAGTGAGTTTCTCTGGTAGCAAGTTTTAATTTCTTGATTTTTATTTTTTGTGTATCTGTTGTAGGTTTTTTGATTTGAAGTTACCGTGAGGCTTTCAAAAAACATTTTATAACCAATTATTTTAAACATATGACAACTCAATTTTGCTTAAAAACAAACAAATAAACAAGCAAACAGAAATCTAACAAAAATTCTATATTTTAACTCCATCCTCCCCCACATTTTTAACGTTTTATTGTTTCCACTTATATCTTTATGCTATCTTTCAAAAAGTTGTTGTAGTTATTATTTTTTACAGGTTTGTCCTTTAGTCTTCCTACTCAAGATATAAGTGGTTTATACACTACAATTACAAAAATAGAGTATTCTGTATTTGAGTACTTATTGATACCAGTGAGTTTTATACCTTCAGATGATTTCTTATTATTTGTTAATGTCCTTTTCCTTCACATTGAAGAACTCCTTTTAGCATTTATTGTAGGACAGGTCTAGTGTTGATAAAATTTCTCAGCTTTTGTTTGTCTGGGAAAGTCTTTATTTCTCCTTCATGTTTGAAGGCTACTTTTGTAGGATATAATATTCTAGGGTTAAAGTTTTTTCTCTTCAACACTTTGAACACGTCATGCAACGGTCTCCTGGCCTGTAAGGTTTCCACAAAGAAGTCTGCTGGCAGACATACTGGAAATTTTTGGTATGTTATTTTTTTTTCTTTTTTTTTGGTTACCTTAGGACCTTTTCTTATCTGTGACCTTTGGGAGCTTGATTATTTTTTTTTTATTTTTTTTATTTTTGAGACAGAGTCTCACTCTGTTGCCCAGGCTAGAGTGCCGTGGCGTCAGGCTAGCTCACAGCAACCTCAACCTCCTGAGCTCAAGGGATCCTCCTGTCTCAGCCTCCCGAGTAGCTGGGACTACAGGCATGCACCACCATGCCCAGCTAATTTTTTCTATATATATATTTTAGCTGTCCATATAATTTCTTTCTATTTTTAGTAGAGATGGAGTCTCGCTCTTGCTCAGGCTGGTCTCGAACTCCTGAGCTCAAAGGATCCGCCCACCTCGGCCTCCCAGAGTGCTAGGATTACAGGCGTGAGCCACCGCGCCCGGCCGGGAGCTTGATTATTAAATGCTTTGATATAGTCTTGGTTGGGTTAAATATGCTTGGTGTTCTATGACCTTCTTATGCCTGAATATTGATCTCTTTCTCTAGGTTTGGAAAGTTCTGTGTTATTATTTCTTTGAATAAATTTTCTACCCCAATCTGTCTCTCTCTACTTCCTCTTTAAGGCCAGTAACTCTTAGATTTGCCCTTTTAAGGCTATTTTATAGATATTGTAGGCATGCTTCATTATTTATTACTTTCTCTCTTTTCTATTCTGACTGTGTATTTTCAAATTGCCTGCCTTCAAGGTCATGAATTCTTTCTTCTGCTTAATTAATTCTGTTGTTGAGAGACTCTGGTACATTTTTCTGTTTATCAATTGAACATTTCAGCTCCAGAATTTCTGCTTGATTTTTAAAAATTGTTTTAATCTCTTTGTTAAACTTCTCTGATAAGTTTCTGAACTCCTTCTCTGTGTTGTATTGAAGTTCATTAAACTTCTTCAGGACAGATATTTTGAATTCTTTGTCTGAAAGGTCACCTATTTCCAACACTCTGGGATTGGTCACTGGTACCTTATTTAGTTCATTTGGTGAGGGCATGTTTTCCTGGATGTTCTTGATGCTTGTGGATGTTCATTGATGTCTGGGCATTCAAGAATTAGGTATTTATTTTAACCTTCACAATCTGGATTTGTTTGAGCCTGTCTTTCTTGAGAATGGTTTCCAGATGTTCAAAGGGAATTGGGTGTTATGATCTAAGTCTTTGGTCACTGCAGCCATAGCAGCACTGGAGGCACCCCAAGCCTAGTAATGCTGTGACTCTTGCAGACTTCTGGTGGTACTGCCTTGGTGGACTTGGGTAAGATATGGGAGAATTTCCTGGATTACCAGATAAAGTCTCTCACTTTCTTCCCTCACTCTCTGTGTTAGACTGCTGGTGGGAGAGGAGTGACATGGGCAATCCCTCATGTCCACCAAAGCTGGGACTATGCCAGGTCACACCTGAAGCAGGCCCAGTCTTACCCAAAGCCCATGGTGACTGTTGCCTGGCTCCTTCTGATGTTTATTCAAAGCCCAAGAGCTCTTTAGTCAGCAGGTGGTGTGTCCTTCCCTTAAGTGCAGCAGTTTCCTTCTGGCCCACGGTGGGTCTAGAAATGCCATCTAGGAACTAAAGCCTGGAATCGGGGGCTTCAGGAGTCTGCTTGGTACTTATTTTACTGTTGCTGAACTGGTACCCAAGTTGCAAGACAAAGTCCTCTGAAGTCTTCCCTTTCCTTTTTCTAAGTGGAAGAAGACTCCCCGAGCTGCACTGTCTGGAATTGGAGGAGGGGTGACACAGGCACTGGCTTGGCCTCCACTGGTGTCTCACTGGGTCAGGTGCACCCCAAGTCCACTGGCTCTAAGCCTGCACAGCCATAGGAATTGCCCAAGGACTGTGGCCTTTGTGGCCTGACTGCATTATGAATTTACTCCAGGTCCCAGGCTGCTTTTTGTCAGCCACTGGTGGGGCTAGCAGGAACTCGGGTTTCAGGTCGTAGGATTTCCCTCTGGTTCAGCTCATCTAAATGCTCCCTACATGAGCACTGGCATAATTCTGCCCTGTGCTGTGTTCGCTTGTGATAGGGCAGCCCTGAATTCCAATGTGAAGTCCCACAACCACTTCACTCTTCCTCCCCTGGGCACATAGATTCTCTCTCCACTTGGTGGGCTGGCACAGCACTGCCAGAAGATGGAGAGGAGTGGCATAGGCAATGCAAGACTGTCTTTTCTGCCCCCTTCAGTGCTTCTTTCCTTGATACAATGTCAAAACCAGGTACTGTGATCTCTGACCTGATTTTTGGTTCTTCTGAAGGTGATTCCTTGCCTGGGGAGTTGTTGCACTTGGTCTTCCTGTGGGAGGATGATCACTGGAGGTATCTTTTCAGCCATCTTGCTCCATCCTGTTTGCCCCATGTGTTGACCTTATTCTCTGTCAAGATTTGGAGTCCCATGTAGAAGCATCCAATTGGCCAGCCTGGCTTAGTCTCTCAGGCTGCTGAGGATGGGAGAAGGAATATCTGCCCTCCAGATTTTATAGGAAGATGCAGGCCCCTTCTTAGAATAGGGAGAATATTTAGATAGTGGCCACCCAGAAATGACACATATCTACTGTGAAGGCATGCTTTAGGGGTCTTAACCACATCTCCAGGATCTTTTTTCAGTATTCATTCAACCACACACTCTATTTTCGGGAAGAGTTTTGAGAAGTACATTTTTGCTCCATTTCCCTGTTTTCAGTGATATCCTAGCACCCCAGTGATATTCGAGCACACCTTTCCTTGGGTATTGGTGCTGCAGGCAGCTGCCTGGCAGACTCACCCTTTAATCTGACTCTGGCCTATTTCCTCATAGTGCTTTGAGCTCAGTAGGGGTTTGATCAATATTTGTGGAAAACTCAGCATTCCTCTCCTGGGACTCCAGAGAGATGGGTACGAGATATTACAGTAATTTGTTTGCACACAAAAGCGTTAAGACCATGGGGAATGTCTCTTGGCCTGCCCATGAGGCTGAGGTGAGTGTCCATGTGTTATGAGTGGGGAGACTGAGACATGGGGCTCTGAAAAGGAAAGTTTCAGTGAATGAGATGACAGGAAAGAGTCTGGGTAGCTCTAGGGAATCCCAAACAGCTGCCAAGTTCACAAGGTTAATACCCTGAAACGGGCTAGGACCTCTGGGGTTTTTCTTGCATCCAGTCTGCTGTAGATCTCAGAGCTGGTGAGCAGACTACAGAAATGCTGTCTCTCTTCTGCTCTCTCTTTGTCTCGTTTTTCATTGTCTTCCCTCATCCACATCTAATCTAGACTGGGACAATCAGGTGACAAAAAGGTTCTACTTTAAAACAAGTGCACTCAGGTATTTATAGAAAGGAAATGTGACTGAATGAGCCAGCTGCTAAAATTAGAAGGTCTGACTTAATCCATTCAGGAAGATTATGGCCCAATGCATTTAGGGATAAAATAGATCGATTCAGATCTAATATTTAGAAAATGTATCCCAGGTTTGGATGGTTGACCTCTCATGCCTCCAAATTGGTGACAGTGGTAGGGATGGACTTTGCATGGAAAAGGCTTGACTCTTAGCCTGTCATCAGGAGAGCCAAAGTCTGTCCTAATTTTCCTATAGAAAAATTGGTCTAAATCCTCTAAGCTTTGCACTACATAAATTTCAGTAAAGCTTGCTGAGACCATAAGGGAGATTTGGTGCTCTAGCTTATGTTTGGGGAATACTAACTCTCTGTCAATTATCTGGTTGATGCTCATTTAATTTCCCCACATGTATAAGTTCCTTGAATGTATAAACAAATGAACAATATTTATTGAGCACTTATAGGAGTCATGCACCATGTTAGGCTCTTCTCATGCTATTTTATTTAGGTCTCACCATAACCCTGATATATGCTGTCAATTTTGGTGTTACAGAAGTTGAAGCTTGGCTAGGATTTTCCAAAGTCCAGTTACTTGTGAATAGCAGATTGAGATTTGAACTCATATTTAGCATTAGAGGTAGACATCGAGTCTTGCAGTATTTCTGCAGACCACTTGGCATTTTATTCTGCCCTCAATAAATGTTTGTTTGTGATAAAGGCCTCCCTCCTCCTTTGAGCTTAACAGCATCACTATACTGTTCAACTTCTTATCTACTTTATGTTATATCATCCATTGTATCAGTTAGGAATGTGTTGAGTTGTAAGGAAAAAAGAACCCAACCGTTGTGGTGGTTAAAAAAATGGCTATATAAAAACTAAATAATCTGATTAAAAAATAGGCAAAGGACCTGTATAGACATTTTTTTCCAAAGAAGACAATTTATACGAATGGCCACAGGTATTGGAAAAGATGTTTGACATCATTAATCATCAGAGAAATGCAAATCAAAACCACAATGAGATATCACCTCATTCATACCTGTTATGATGGCTACTATCAAAAAGACAAGAGATAAGTGTTGGCAAGGGTATGGAGAAAAGGGAACCATTTTATACTGTTGGTGGGAATGTAAACTGGTCCAGCCTTTATGGAAAACAGTATGGAGGTTACTTAAAAAATTAAAAACAGTACTACCATATGATCCATTTCTGGATACATATCCAAAGGAAAGGAAATCAGTATGTTGAAGAGATATCTGCACTCCCGTGTTCATTGTAGCCATCACAATATTCACAATTGCTAAGATATGGAAACAACCCAAGTGTCCATCCATGGATGAATGGATAAAAAAAATGTGAGATATATGTATATACACATGTGCACACATACATACATATATACACATGCACACAATGGAATATTATTCAGCCTTAAAAAGAAGGAAATCTTGCCATCTGTGGCAACATGGATGAATCTGGAAGACATTACGCTAAGTGAAATAAGCCAGACATAGAAAGACAAACACTATATGATCTCACTTAAATGTAGAATCCAAAAGGGTTGAACTCATAGGAATAGAAGAAGGTAGAATGGTGGTAGCCAGAGGCTAGAGGGTGGAGGAAATAGAGAGATGTTGGTCAAAGGGAACAAACTTCCAGTTATAAGATGAAAAAGTTCTGGAGAGCTAATGTTACACATAGATGATGATGGATATGTTAACTAATTTGACTGTACTAATCATTACATGGTGCATATATGCATCATATCATTACATTGTACACCTCGAATATATTTAATCTTTATTTGACAATTAAATATTTTAAAACATGACTGCAGGTTATTTGAAACCCCTCCCATTGAGAAGTAGGGGTCTATGTCTCCTCCCCTTGAATCTGGTGACTACTTGGGCCAACTGAGTACCGCAGAAATAACACTTCTTGACTCTTGCATGAGTCTAGGTCATAAAACAGCATGCAACTTCTGCCTAGGTTTCTTGGAATGCTTGCTCTCAGAACCTAGCCATCATGTTGTGAAAAGCCAAACTCACGGAGAGAGGCCACATGTGCAGGCACTCTGGTCAACAGTCCCATCTGAGTCTAGTCTTTGTTCATCACAGCCCAGGTGATAGAAGAAGCTGTTTTGGAAGTGCATTCTCCAGGCTGGCTGGTACAGCTCCTAGGTTTTTTGAGTCTCCTCAGTTGAGGCCCCACTTGGTGCTAGAGACAAGTCACTCAGCTGTACTCTGTCTGAATTCCTGCCCACAGAATCTGGAAGCTTAATAAAATGAGTTTTTTATGTCACTGAATCTTGGAGTAGCTTGTTACACAGCAAAAGTAACTGGAACATCCAACAAGCTGTGGTTTACAGCAGTAGAAACATATGTATGTATGTATTTAATGTGGCCAGAGATGCAGAGGTAGGCTCTTGTTGGTGCTAGTTCATTGCTGGACGGTGCCATCCAGGACCCAGGTTCTTTTCAAATGTCTATGTTGCCATCTTTAGTCTGTGGGCGTTTGTCCTCATGCTGATTGCCTCAGAGGTTTGGCATAACTGCTGTAGCTCCAGGCATTGCATATGCATTCAAGTCAGGAAGAAGAAAGGACAAGCAGAGCCAGCCTCATCTGTATGGTTTTATTAGGAAAGCAAAAGCCTTCCCAGAGACCCTCAGATATTCACTTATGTCTCATCGGCCATAATTGTGTCACATGGCCATCCCTAATGGGAAGGGAGGCCAAGAAAATGAGTATTTACCTGGGCACATTGCTGTCCTAAACACAGTCTGGGTTTGCTTAGCAAGCACCCAGGGGAACATGAATACCATGTGGGGAACTCCAGTGTCTGCCACATACTTCAATTGTTTTGCACGTGTTTTCTGGTTGGTTCAACTACATGGCCAATCTTTGACGGAGGCAACACCTGTTACTTCTCTGGAATACTCCTTAGCATCCAATGAGCACTGAGAATGTCATTTCTGTTTGTTATACTCACTTCTTGAAGAAAGAGGAGAAGAAAAAGGAGGACATTTTCCAGAGCAGTGATCTTTAAATTTTTTTCCTTGCATATCCCTTGAATGAATTTTGAAAGACAATGTGCCCCCTTGGACATTTTTGACTTGATGTCCATAGTTTTTCATTACAATTTTACATAGTTTCAAAGGATATAATTTTTGGCATATATGACATCTAAAAATGAACAAATTACCTTGTTCTTTTTAGAATTCCCAATTGGCCAGGTGTAATGGCACATGCCTGTAATCCCAGTGCTTTGGGAGGCCGAGGCGGGAGGATCCATTGAACTCAGGGGTTCGAGACCAGCCTGGGCGACATAGTGAGACCCTGTCTCTACAAAAAGAAAAAAAATTAGTTGGGCATGGTGGCACATGCCTGTAGTCCCAGCTACTCGGGATACTGAGGCAGGAGGGTTGCTTGAGCCCAGGAGTTTGAGGCTGCCATGAGCTATGATTGTGCCATTGTACTCCAGCCCAGGTGACAGTGAGACCCTATCTCAAAAAAAAAAAAAAAAAAAAAAAAAAGTCCCAGTGAAGACTAAATATCATAGTGATTTGATACTCCTACTTTTATTTAAAAATATACAAACAAGCTTTTCTTTAGTAGTCAGACATTTTCCCATCATTCTTTTTTCTCCTTGAACTTGTATTTTCATTCCATTTTCCCAACAGAATTTTATCCTAATGTGATATATTTTATGCTTGAAAGTGTTTTATTGATTTCTGTATCATGCTTCTCTGCAACAAAAATGTGCATATAAATTGAAATAACATTTTAAAACCTTTCATGTGACTAAAAGGCTCTGAGTATTGAAAAATTTCTTCTGGATTGAATTATCATGAAAATTATTACTACTATACAATTGAGAAAAACCAACATAACTGTGTTATATATTTTGATATATAATTATTAAACACAAAAAGTGAAATTACATTGGAAATGTATCTGTTAGGAGATGAGTAGTATTTTAAAAAATTATTTCATGTATCTGTGGGTGCATATTACTTATGCTAGAATGAGACAAGGTTTGGCATCGATTACAATCCTATTTTTTGTTTATTAAGACGAAAGTGCTGAAAATGTTGCTCACATAAGTAGATGGAAATGTTGGGAATGTTGATACATT
The DNA here is from genome assembly GCF_041146395.1 of Eulemur rufifrons. NCBI lineage: Eukaryota > Metazoa > Chordata > Mammalia > Primates > Lemuridae > Eulemur > Eulemur rufifrons. The sequence continues at coordinate 103,911,743 of NC_090984.1, forward strand.
TGAATTATTTGAGCTACTTCCAAGTCATATATTAAAAAATCACATAGTGATCTATCATCAAAAATTATTTTTAATGATCTATCAGCTTATAGCTCAATTAGGTCTTCCTTCGAAACCACAGAACTGGAAGCCACTTGACTTGCAAAAGGATTTGTTATCCAGTCATTCTAGTTGTTCACTTGCAAATGGATTTGTTATTAGAGACATCCACAGCTTCAGTATTTCTATTTATCCCCCTGTTGGAGCCCTGGAAGTTTGTATTCCAGGATGTATCATATTAAGGTTTGGATGACTGAGAACTGTGCCTTTCTTGTGTGAAGTGGCAGAAGGGCTACGTGGAAAGAGAAGGAAGGGAAGGAGCATTTGCCTGATGCCCTTGCTGCAAATGCAGGCAGATCAATTTTAGGAGCATTTGTAGGAAAACTGAGGATCTGGAAATTGAACCTCACAAATCTATCCATGCCCCCAAATCAAGTCTGCTTGTACCCCCAAAGGTGTGAGTACCCCAATTACACTGCTGCTCCAAAGGATGTTAAACTTGTGGAGATGTTAACACTCTTGGAGACGATGGATTTGCTTGAGTTTCCCTTCTAGTATAGTGGCTCTCACTTAGTGTGCTGTTCTGTGCTAAGTGCCCTGCAGGTACCATTTCACTGAGTCCTTAGAACAACCTTGAGAGGGAAGAATCATTATCCTTACTTTGCAGATGTGGATTGCAGGAGTTAAGGGAAGTGGCAGCTGGCAAGTACCAAAGCCGGGGTTCACACCCAGGGTTGCGGGACTGCAGAGCCAGAGCTCTTCAGTCACCATGTTAAATTGTGCCCTGGCTCTAGGCACAGTGAACCCAGCTATTCATACCAGGTGTTGCCTAGACTGCTGTTGCCTCCATTTTTCTTTGTCTCCTTGGCAAGTTTCTCAAAAGCAGTAGTTCTCAAACTTTGGCATGACTCAGAATCATCTAGAGGCTTTGTTAATACGCAGATGGCTGGGTAGCACCTTCAGAGTTTCTGATTCTGTAGTCTGGGGTGAGGCTGAGAATCTGCATTTCTGACAAGTCCGCAGGTCTGGGAACCACACTTTGAGGACCACTTGTTTAAAGCATGTTCAGCCTCATAGGAGAGATTTCCATTGCTAGTGCATTTAGGGACCGATATGTTTTCTTTTAAATTTCTTTTAGGGCTAAGCTTTTTACCTGCCTGGAAGTGAGTATACATAACTATGCACATTAAATGGATATTTCAACATATGAAACAACTTTGGAAAAAATTTACACTGCAAGAATTTTTACTGGAGATTTTTAGAGTGATTTTGTGTATGGGCATGCCCACATAAGGGGCAAATTGTGTTCACATATTTTTATTTATTTATTTATACTTGGTGCATGGAGGTCCTCTGTGTCTTTGCCATGTTGTTCCCTGTGTCTGGATGGAATATCTTCACCTCCATTCTTTACCCATTGATTCAATCTTCAAGACTGTTTTCAAGGTAATATCTTCTCTCTAAAGTTTCCTGGCTGAGTTAGGTCTCTTTCTAGAACTCCTCTACCCTGTATAGCATTTTACAGGCATGCTCTGCTTATACATTGTCTCTCACACTGGATAAATTCAATGCTAGTAAGTGTTCAATAAATAATAACAATTAGCTGACATTTAATGAATACTTACTATATGGTAGGCATTTGCTAAACACCTTACATATACTATTTCATTAAGTCCTCATGACAACCTAATGGGTTAGATACTGTTGTCATCCCTACTTCACAGTCGAGGAAACTGAGGCACAGAAAGGTAAGTTAGCCAAGGGCTCATAGCTATTCAGGAGCATTTCTTTGTTATAGACCCTGGGGCCCAGGACTGACCCTCAGGCTTACAGCTCCTAAATACTGATCTATCAGCTCATGAAGCTCATTGATATTGAGGCACCTAATGTACACCAAGAGAACGCTAGTCCACCAGTTTGTGTTGTGAGAAGTGCCAAGGGGAATGGATGCTCTGGGCAGTGCATTCTCTGTCTATGGCAGGTTTCTTAGGGAGCCAAAGTGTGGCTTCCATTTGGCTGGCCAGTACAAGTTCACATCAGAGGAGTCAGTAACATCGGTCTTAGGTTAATACAATCTATTGCTGTAGCCAGGATGTTGCTGGGAGCAACAGGGCAAGTCCTTGGGCACTATAGCTTCATGGATAAGAGCAGGGCCCATGCAACTAGACTGGATAGGCTCACATTCCAGCTCTGCACTTACTAGCTGTGTGACCTGCAAGTTACTCACTTGCCGTCCGTTGCATCGTACCTGTTTCCTCATCTGAACAACAATGTTGATAATAACGGAACCTATCTCATAGGCTTGTTATGAGGGCTAAATGCATTAGCATAAGTTAAGAACCCAGGAGAGTGTCAAGCATATGACAAGAACCGTGTAAATATTACTTGCTGTTGTGACTATAGCATTGCATCTCCCGTGCCCAGCACAGGCCTCGCACCTAGTAGGTGCTCAATGCATATTTTTGAATGAATGAATGAATGAATGATTACTTTGACTAGAACTTTGTAAGACTTTGCCAAAGTTTACTTGAGAGCATGGAGCTTTAGATCTTTATTTTGACAATGACTTACAGTAAATAAATACATTTTTAAGACCCAGTATATAAACACACACACTTCATGAAAGAATACTTACCATTACTATATGTGATGCATTTTTATATTTTCTATTCTCTGCTACTTTATTTTTTAGAAAAGGGTGGTAACCCACTAGTTGATTTTTCCCACTTATTAAGGAGTGAGGGCTGGCATTTTGATAAACAGCTGCTTTAAGAGACTTTTTCCCTTCGGTGGACACTTTCCATCTATAGATATGTTAATATTTCCAGGCAGGCTTTGCATATTTTTGCTTGGACTTTAAAAGATAGATTGTTCCTCTCATTTTTACATTCTTGGGCTCTGTGTCCAGGTCAGCAGAGACTGTGTCTCATTCCTCCTGTGCTGTGGTTGGATGCATCTCATGGCTTGGGCTGGCCTTGAGGTCTGCACTTCTCTCCAGGGCCCCATGAATGTGACTCTTCCATCAAGTTCCAATTTTCCAGGGCTGGTTAGACAAGAGTTGTGGCCTGAAAATAACTGCATCAAAGGTCTTGTGCCTCTTTGGCAAAGTTTGTACTTGTCTAAGGAAATGTCATCTTCTCTTTAAGGTCTCTTGGTCTTCGTTTTAACACTTTTGCCTAAGCATGATCAGCATCTGATGTGGAGATGATCTTGGTCTTTCCTTGTCCTCTGGGCCACCCAGATGTAACTCACCACCACTCCTCCTCCTGCCATGGGCTGTTGGCTCATGGGCCCCAATTCTGTGCAAGGGAAGCCTTTGGCTGCATGTAACCTGGAGTTTTGAGTTTTCTGCAATGGCAAGGGTGATTAGGGAAATAATGTGTTCTGCTGCTGGAAAGCTGTGGTGGAGTGGATGGGCTTCAGTTGCTGAGGGAGAGGCTGGGTGGAGCGTGTCCTGATGTGGGTTTAGAACTGTATAGGCTTTCGACAGAGGGGTCCTCTAAAAACAGACTGGCCCGAGTTCCATCAGCCACCCAGGAATGTGTCCCCTTTCTCTGGTGCATTTTAAGGACAGAATCCCTTGGAAATTTTCTATAGCCACCAGCTTGGTTCTTTTCAAGACTTGCATATAAATGTCACATGTGATACCAGTTCAAGTCAAAAGAGGGGGAGGAAAAAGCTTGCAGGTCCGGAGGAAGTCTCCATTGTCTCAGGTAACTCTTAGTGTGACAATAATAATACTAATAACTCCTGCTACTATTTATTGAACAGCTCTAAGCTTCGACATCTGTGGATTCTGTGTCCTGATTCAAACTGGTGGCTGTGTCTCTGCTTTATTGCTCCAGGTCTCCCACGGCCTCTATTCTACTTTGTTGTTTAAGCATGTTCAACTCGATTCCATTGTTTCTTTGAAGTGCTAAAGCCAGTCTTCTTAAACCATGTCAACAGTGTCATGGTTTGACGTTCGTGTCAAAATACCAGCAGTGCCATTATGTAGGGCTCTTGTTTTTCTCTGCCTTAGGAAGGTGAATAATTCCATCTGTCTTCTCATACTCCCTTTGTCCCTCCTTCTCTTTTAAAAAATATTGAAGTATCAGTATATTCCCCCCAAAGACTTAGTAATGCAGACTCCTGCGATTTGCCGATTTTGCATGTGTTCACAATTCCCGAGTATTCCCTAGTCTATTTGTTGTCGATAGCTATTTTTGCAAAGTCTTCACTACTTCCTAATTGTTTAAAATGTGTTTCCTGGCTCCCTCCCTCTCTCTTTTCCTGTACTTTGCCTGTTACAGCAGTGGGACTTTTGGATTTCATGGAGCAAAAGTTAAAAAAAAAAAAAAAAGACAGGGAGGGGAACTCACATAGGGCTGCTTTCTTTTAATTTTTTCCAAATAAAGACAACCACCATTCATTTTTACCATCATTTCATAAAAGAAGTTACTCAGTGAGATCCTAGAACAATGTCAGTTGCCCTTGCAGAGATGATGTATTCTCATAGAAGCTTTCTGGTTCTTCTGGTGTGTTCCAGCTCTGCCTCCTCTGATTCCAGTTCACTGCAGTCTCTTGGGCACCTACTGTATACTCAACACTGTAATGGACATAAAAGAAGGGTTAGACTCTCGCCTTTACCCTCAGGAATCCCACAGAGGGCAGCGGTGTAGGACTGTAAATTTTGGGTGTACCTTCCCACAAGACTGCGAACTTAAAGATCATAACCTGTTTGTGTCTATGTGTTGCACTGCACCAGCCCAGTGTCTGATACATCATACATGCTCTATCAGTGTTTGCTCACTCAAAATGAATTATAGTACAGCACAAGGCAAAAGACTTATAGATGTTTAGCTTAAGTCATTCATGTGCCAACAGTGTATAATTCTGGACCATGAGTGGTAGGATAGAGTAGGAAGGGGAGGTGGATCACCGATGACTTAAGTTGGCAGGAACACTTCATGGCAGGAGGTGGTGAGATTTGAGATAGGCCCTCAGGAATGAGTAGAATTTGGCATAAACTGGCAGTAACTAGTGAGGTCCTGTCGGAAAGCAGCTTGAAGCCCAGGTGACAATATGCAGGAAAGGCTACGTCTTTTTTTGCAAGTGCATCTTTCTTATTTGGAGTTTGTGGTGGCATGGGATGATGACAGACACCAGAGAGCCATTTAGGGCAATGGTTTGAAACTGAGAGGGGACGTTTGGCAATGTGTGGAGACGTTTTTGGCTGTCCGAAGGGTGCCTCTGGTATGTAATAGTGGCACATGGAAGAGGCCAGGGATGCTGGTAAACATTTTACAATGCACAGGACAGCCCCCGCCCCACCCCCGATAAAGAATTGGCTGGCCCAAAACATCAACAGGGCCATAGCTTAGAAACCCTGTTTTAGGGACATTGATAAGAAAAAAGGAAATAACTGTGGTGTTATCAGTAACATTTCATGATTGCAAGTAGTGCCTGGAAGCCATGGCTGCAATTATAGGGTAACATTGGCCCCTGTCCTTCTCCACAAGGAACTTTCCCTACCATCTTCCTATTATACTTCTTCTTTTTGAATTGTGTTGCCATGTGTCTCTCTCTTCCCTTATCACCTCCTCTTTTGCTCGATTCCTCTAGTGCTTTGATTCAGTGGCCTCCTGCGACTCAAGGCTTCAGGGCTACATCAGGAACTCCAAACTCCGAGAGCTTGTTTGAAAAGAACAGAATTTGGAGTTGAGCACAGCGGTCTTGGCCCGAGGTATGTCTTTGCCTTTATGTCATCTAGGCTAGATAGTTAAGGCTCATGGCTTATGTGTAAATACTTATTCAGGGGGAAATTTTTGGCTTTGTCATAGTTCTGCCTTTTTGAGTCTGAGTTAAGGTTATTTTTGCAGAAGAGAGGTGTATTTGTTTACTTTAGGGGGTGAGAGCAGGGTATAGAGGTGAGTTTTCCAAGATACAGTCCCTGTGACGTTAGTTTTCTGTATGTTATTAGGTATTCTCTGATATAAAGAGCTCAGAAAAAATATTCAGTGGTCAATTATGTCTAGGACACTACTGGGTTAAACAGATATTATATTGCAAGACTTCTTAGAGCCATATGGACACTCTGAATTTCCTAGAGGAAGAAGTAGTACACTGTATTCTCAAACTTAATTGACCATGGGGCACATTTTGTAGAACATGGATCAACAACTTAGTTTGGGAAACATTACAGTGGAAAAGCATGGATTTTGGAGCTATGTCACCCTGACTTGAAATTTCTACCCGTCACCATTGAGTACTTCTTTGCGAAAGGTACTTTGCTTTTTGAAGCCTCAGTTTCCTCATCTGGAAAACACCACGATAGGCAAATAATACTTCACTCACAAAGTGAGTTCCCTCCTAACCTCACACTTCCATTGTTTCAGTCACACAGTTGTACAATTTGTCGTTGACTTGAAGGTCTTTCGTACCGGTCTGAAATCACTAAAATCCTGGATGATATCTTATGATCTTTGTATTCCCAGTTCTTTCTCCAATTCCTGGCACATAATGGCACTCAGTAAAAGTAAACAAATGACTCAGATGGCTAAGGTATGTAACACACCTTGTACAGTCTCGGTGAATGTTAGTTCCCCCCGGCTCCTTCCCTTATCCCTCCTCACTGGATGAAAACTTATTGGAAGAGGCAGGAAGGAGGTGGACATGGAGCGATAGTGACTTTGACCTTGATGAGTTGGTTGGCTAAAGGCTGCATGCAAACCCATGCTTGAGGCATGTGATAGCCAGTGTGCATCTGAGGCTCGCTTAAGGGAAGTCTACACAGAATTGCTACATTAGTTAGTTCTCATCTGGAGTATTCAATTTGGGGCCTCAACTGTTAGGAGAGAGAAGACATTGGTTTCTCTAACACCCCAAACCTGGCTGCTCCCTCAAAGGACAAGAGGAGGGTAATGGAGACATTCACGAGCTGATGATGGGTCCTGGGTGGGTCCTGGAGCTGGTATGTCCCACATGATGATGAATGGGCAAGGAAATGGTGATGTTTACATCACCATTTAGAGCAAATTGGGGCACATGTTAACTTTCTTCTTATGAGCAGCATGTTCTAAGGAAAAGGCTTTGGAATAGGGTGAGCAAACCTGGGTTTCAGTGTCTGTGAGACTGTGAGTGAGTTTCCTGCCCCCTGGACCCAAGTTTCCTGTTTCTGAAATGAAGGTTTGGGACTGGACGATATTTGCAGATCTCTTTTGGTGTGATGAGGCATCACTTTGAAACGCTGGAGGGCTGTGCTGGAGAAGAGTCTAGACTCCAGACTTTTTCTCTGGGGTTTGAAGGGCAGAACTCAGACCAAGGGTGGGAAGAGAAGGAGCCAGTGGCTGCTCAATGTGAAAAAGCCATTTCTGGGGAACGGAGAATGTGAAGAAGTCCTGTCGCCACAGGTGCTACCAGAGCTACTTGCCTGGGCTGTTCTTGAGATGACCCTTAAGATTCTTGCCTTTGATTCTTAAATAGCATATGTTTTATTTTAGAATAATATTAGTTTTGCAGAAAACTTGTGATGATGATACAGAGTGCTCCCGTATACTCTGTGCTGTGGTCTGGATAATTTGTGTCTCTCTCAAATGCATACGTCGAAGTCCTACCTCCACAACGTGATGGTATGGGCAGGTGGAGCCTTTCGGGAGGGGGTGATGCCTGCGGGTGGAGCCCTTATGATTGGGATTAGTGTCCTTATGAAACAGCCCCGGGGAGCTCGTTCGCCCCTTCCACTATGTGAGGACACAGCAAGAAGGCGCCATCCATGAACCAGGAAACCTGATGCCGAATCTGCCAGAACCTTGATCTTGGGCTTCCCAGCTTCCAGAGCCAGGAAGTCAATCTTTGTCACTGGTAAGCTACGCAGCCTATGCTGTTTTGTTAGAGCAGCCTGAATGGACTGAGACATAAACACAATTTCTGCCAGTATTAACATTTTACGTTACTATGGTGCATTTGCTACAATCGATGAGCCAACACTGGCATGTTATAAAGTTCATACTTTATTCAGATTTCCTTATTCCTTCTCATTGTCCTTTTTCTGTTCCAGGACCCACCCGGGATATCACACTACATTTAGGTTCCCCTTGGCTGCGACAATTTCTCAGACTTTCCTCGTTTCTGATGACCTTGACAGTTTTGAAGAATACTGGTCAGGCATTTTATAGACTGTCCCTCAGCTGGAGTTTGTCTGATGTGTTTCACATGCTTAGATTGGAGTGTGGGTTTGGGGGAAGAAGACCACACAGGTGAAATGCGCTTCTGCTCACATCATAGCCAGGGCACGGACTGTCAACAGGACTTAGCAAGGTTGATGTTGCCCTCGGCTGCCTGGCCGAGGGGGTGTTTGCCAGGTTTCTCCACTGTAGAGGTATTCTCCCACCCCGTGTTCCATCTTTCTACGCTGTGCTTTTTGGAGGGAAGTCACTATGTGCACGCAGCCCGCACTTGAGTGGGAAGCTATGCTCCACTTCCTTGAGAGGAGTTCTCAGTTTTAAATGAAAAAAAAATTTATTTTGACTTCTGCTTGCCTCACGAGTCTCACGCAGAGCCCCGGGCACAGTGAGCGAGCCTGCTCTCATTTCTTTGTCAACATCAGACAGCTAATCAAAGCAGAGGGATTTACTTAAGCTAACAAATGATTATCTTTCCCTATAGAGGGGTTACTAGAGTGCTGAATTTGCTAATTTCTCTTTACTTCTCCCAAACAGGGATTTTGAGAGAGATGAGACAAACTTATCTTAAATGAGAACTGTGACCGAAGAACCTGCCAGCCTGGGGGGTGGGGGGTGGGCAGCCACTCAAAAATGGGGTGGGGGTGGGGGGCTGGTTGCAGAACTGAAGCGGCCTGAAAGGCAGCAACGTGGTTAAAAGGGAGTTAACTGGGGGCTTTGCTCTCTTCAATTCTAATTGAAATTTCTCAGCCTGTGCTATCCATCAGCATTTCTTCTGGATTACTGCTTGGACCCTGCTAATAGGGGTTGAGAAGAAATGTTTATCCTGGAACAGTGGCTGGAAGGACGGGCTGCTTGGAGTCTCTCTGGCCTTTTGTTCCCAACTTGCTGCCGTTATCTTCTAAATCAAGACTTTGCCAGTCTTGTTTTTCTCTGCTGCTCGCATCCAGAGTTGAGCACTGGAAGAAGTGGCTTTGTGCCCAAGTCAGCCACTAACTCATTATGTGATCTTTGATCTCCTGTCTCCTCATCTGCACAATGGTGTGTTAGTTGGACCAAAAAGACTAAGTACAGGCACTAGTGATGCTCGATCCCCTTTCACACTTTTGCCAGATGTTGTTAATTGATCACACCACTCTCACCTGCTGAGGACAGATGTGGCCTCAGAATCCTTCTTAACACAGTGCTCAGTTGGAGTGGGTAAGCAAGTAAATGATTTACCATCCCTAGACTAGATACTCTTTTAGGGCCTTTTCAATGCTACAATTCTAAGATTTTAAGATTCAGGTTCGCATGATTCCTTCCATTATTCAATCAACAAATATTTACACGGGTCAGGCATTGTGCTAGACGCTGAGTGTAGACTGATGGAAAAAAATAGACATGGTCTCTCCCTTTGTGGAGCTTACAGATCATAAGTGCTTTGATAAAGGTCATCTGTTGTATCCCAGTAACTCCTAGTACAGTGTGGGATGATCAAAACCACCCGACGATAGGAGGGAAAGGAAGCAGATTTTGTTAAATTAGGCAAGTTTCAAATTTATTACCCCATTTCATCCTCACAACCACCTTATAAATTATATAATATTCACAATTTATGAATGAGAAAAGCAAGGTATACAGAATTGAGTTGCTCAATGTACAGGAGTTGTAGGTGGTAAAGCTGAGATTAGACCTTCAGCTAGTCTGATGCCAAAGGCAATGACTTTTATACCCCACCTCGCTCACGATGCCCAACCCTTCTGTTCTCCAATAAAGAAGGAGTATCTTCAATAACCATGGAGGGCAAGATTAGATTCCACGCTAGGGAGACGGGGAAAGGGTAGGACAATGCAGTTGCCAACCTGTAGCTGCCAGGGCCTCTGGCTAAGCATGAGGCTGCTCTCTGGGGCTGATGCAGCCAGTCAGCCCAATTGAGCAGGGTAATGGCTAGAATGACGATATAAATGAGGCCAGTCCAGAGGACGTGCCTCCTCCTGCACCCTTGGATCATTTATCATATCACATCAGCCTGACTTCTTCCTAGGCCTACCCTGGACCTGCAAAGCAACCCATCCTCACCCAGTTTTTACCAGCTGCTTAAAGCTCTAAGATCTCTCCCCAAGCTTTTATGTTGCCTGGAGAGGAGTGTGCTATGGTTTCACAGTTTGTGTCCTTCCAAAATATTAATACATGTTGAAATGTAACCCCCAAGGTGATGGCATTAAGAGGTGCAGCCCCTGGGCGATGATTAGGCCAATGAGGGCTCCATCCTCATGGCTGGGATCAGTGCTCTCATAAAAGAGGTTGGAGGGAGCGCCTTAGTGCCTTCTCCCTTTCCTTCTCTTCCACCTTGTGAAGACGTTTATTCCTTTTTGCTCTTACCATGTGAGGACACAGCAAAAAGGCTCCATCTTAGACCTCACCAGACACCTAATCTGCCGATTCCTTGATCTTGGATCTCTCAGCTTCCAGAACTACGAAAAAATAGATTTCTGTTGCTTATAAATTACTCAGTGTCATATATTTTGTTACAGTGGCAAAAATGGACTGAGATAGAAATTGGTACCAAAAAGTGGGGTGTTGCTATAACAAGTACTTACAACTGTGGCTTTGGAACTGGGTAATGGGTAAAGAGTGGACCACAAAGGGCTAATCTGGGAGGTCTCAGAGAAAAGGAGAGCTGTAGAGAAAGCCTCAATCTTCTTCGAGATTAGTTAAGTGGTTGTGATTGGAACATTAGTAGAAATGCGATCGGTAAAGGCAATTCTGGTGAGCTCCTAGATGGAAATAAGGAGCAAGGTATTGGAAACTGGAGGAAAGGCCTTCCTTGTTATAAAGTGATAAAGAACTTGGCTGAATTGTGTCTGTGTCTTAGTGTTTCGTGAAAGACAGAACTTAAGTGTGGTGAACTGGGATATTTGGCGGAAGAAATCTCTAAGCAAAGTGTTGAGGGTGCCACGTGACTTCTCTTGACTACCTATAGTAAAACACGAGAAGACAGAAATGTAATAAAGATGGAATTTATAATCCAAAGGGAAACAGAACTTGAAGACTTGAAAAATTCTCAGCCTAGCCATGTAAAGAATAAAAAAGCATGTTTAGGAGAAAACACCAAGTGTGTGGCCATGAAACACTTGGGAAAGAGATTAGTGTGGCTAGAAGGAAGCCAGATGCTATTCATCAGGGCAATGACAGAATGGCCCTGAAGGCATTTCAGAGATCTTCATGGCTGCCCCACCCACCATAGGCCCAGGGTACCAGGACCTTGAGGACAAAATGGTTTCGGAGAAGGAACTCAGGGCACCATTGGGACCTTGGTGCTCACTGCCCAGCGCCACCTCTCAAGTAGTTTCTACTCCATGCACTCAGGTGCAGTGCGCCTTGGCCACCCTGCTGTGGCTCAGGTGGGCCCAGGTTTGGCTCATGGTGCCCCTCTAGAAGGCCCAAGCAGTAACCCTTGGCTGTGTCTGCATGGTGCCACCTCTGCAGGTTTGCAGAATGCAAGAGCTGTGAAGGCGTGGCTACCTCCAAGTAGATTTTAAAGGATGCCTTGGAGAGGCTCAGGGTCCACACAGAGAACTGTCACAGGGGCAGGGCTCTGGCAGAGAACACTCGCTGGGGAAATGCCTACTGGAGCCATGGGAGAGGGACCACCTCAGACAGCGCCCACCAGGGCAATGCTTAGTGGAGTCGTGGGGGCAGGGCCACTCCTAAGACCCCAGACCTGTAGAGCTGCCAGTGTGCAACATTAGCCAGGGAGAGCCACGGGCACTCGACGCCAACCCCTGAGAGCAGCTGCCTGGGCTGTGCCTGGTGAAGCCATGGGGGCGGGGCTGCCTGAGGCCTTGTGGGCCAAACCCCAACTCCAGTGTGTCCAGAAGGCAGGACATAGAGTCAAAGATTATTTTTAGCCTCAAGATTTAATGTTGTTTGCTTCACTGGGTTTTGAACTTACTTGAAACCCATTACCCCTTTCTTCTTTCTCCCTTTTGAAATGAGAATGTCTATCTTGTGCCTGTCCCACCTTTGTATTTCATAAGTACATGACTTGTTTGATTCCACAGCTCTACAACTGAAGAGCAATTTGCCTCAGGATGAATCATGCCTTGAGTCTCACCTATGTTTGATTTAGGTGTGACTTTGGACGTTAGACTTTTGAGTTAGTGCTGGAATGAGTTAAGACTTTTGGGGCTACTGGGATGCAATGCATGTATTTTGCATTTAGGAAGGACGTGAATTTTGGGGGCCAGGAATAGAATGCTGTGGTTTAAATGTATGTGTCCCTCCAAAATTCATATGTTGGAACTTATACCGCAAGGTGATGGTATTAGAATGTATGGCCTTTAGGAGTTGATTAGGTCATGAGGGTTTCACCCTTGTGAATGGGATTCATGCCCTTATAAAAGGGCTGGAGGGAACTAGCTAGGTTCTTTTTTGTCCTTTGTCTCTTTTGCTATGTAAGGGCATCACAATGGTGCCATCTATGAGGAACAGGCCCTCACAATATACCAAACCTGTCGGTGCCTTGATCTTGGACTTCCTGGCCTCTAGAACTGTGAGAAATATATTTCTATTATTGACAAATACCCAGTCTAAGGTATTTTGTCATATCAGCAGGAACAGACTAAGGCAGTGTGTCTAGGAAAGAGGAGGAGAAAGGCAGATATTGGGCACAGTAGGGTTGAACTTGCCCTCTGGATAGAGTTCCACTCCAAGCCTAGACCCCTGTCAGGGCCCAAACGCACAGCCTGGGCCTGCTCTGTTCTTACATATAGCACAAAGTTTTCCATGAGAATGTTTCAATTTAGCTCCTGGATGCCCAGAGTTCCATTCACAGAGGCTGATGTTCAGTGTGCAGACGCCCAGAAAGTCCTCCTTGAGTGGTGAATTCCTTATGTTCAAACTGGGTGAAATAAAGGACTTTCCTGGAAAAGAACTATAGAAGAAAATCCCCAAGGCTTCATCTGAGTATTGCCAGAGACCACAAAGGCCTCCTTTTCTTACAGAGAAGCTCTCCTTTTTCTTTTCCAAACATTTTTGTGTACTACGGGAATCTCTCCTCCCTAATGAGCGTACTGAGCATCCCAAATGTTTGCAGTTATTCTTGTTTCAGTTTCCCTGAGAGTAAAGCCTGACTGAATCTAGGACTCCCCCAGGTAGTTTATTTGGAAAGGGTGGTGGATGCCCCTCTACGACACACTCAGATCCTCTTGGGTAATGAAGGGCGTATTCCCCAACAGCTGGGAGTGCTGCGGCTGAGAGGACTCAGCTGTGAGCCCTCTTGGGATAGTCTCACTTGCAGACAGCTGCCTAGTTCAGGGTCACACCCGCTTCCTGGGTTGGCTACATCCAGCGACTGACGGAAGTCATGGTACAAATCTCTGGCCACTCTGATCCCAACGGAGGACAACTCAGAAGTGTCATCTCAGCTTCAAAACTTCTCAGAGGTCAGTGGAAGCCCCCAGTGAGACTGTATTCAGGCTGAGCTGCCTCGTCTGCCCAAGCTGCCCTCTCCTGCCCTATCCTCTCCACAGGTGTTGATTCTAAGACCCCTCCCCATAATAAACCTCTTGTGTGCTAATCTCCATTTCAAACCCTGCTTCTCAGGGAAGACAACCTGTGACAGTGGGTGCCAGAGATGGTCTGGGAAAGCAGAAGCTAGGATGGGATTTTGGAGCTGCCTGGACCACCACTGTGTGGGTGCAGTGAGGACTGGGTTGCTGGTGGTAGGCGGGGCACTGGTAACCCCGTTACATGTCAGGGTACGAATATCAATGTGTGGTGACTTGGGTTGGTGTACCAGTGGGAAAGAATGGATTGGAGTTTTCTTTGTGGGAAGGTTTTAAACTTCAATTATTTATTGAATAATTTAATTTAGTTTCTTTAATAAAAATAGAATGAGAACAGTTCAACCTCTTTCATAGATGTAGGGCTATTCAAGTTATCTATTTTTTCTTGAGCGGACTTTTGTACTTTGGGTCTTTCAAGAAATTTTTCCATTTCAACGAAGTTCATGAATTTATTGGCATGATGTTGTTCATGATATGTCCTTACTATCTTTTTAAGGTCTGTAGGATCTGTAGTGATGTTAATACTTTCATACCTGATCGTGGTTTTTTTTTTTTTATTCTGATGGATCGCTCTGGAGTTTCATTACTTTTATTGATCTTTTCAAAGAACCAGGTTTTGCTTATGTTGGATTTTTAATAGTGATTTTTAGTTCTCAATTTCATTCATTTCTTCCCTTAACTTTATTGTTTCATTTCTTTGGATTATTTGGGGTTTAATTTGTTTCTTATTTCTTAGGATGAGAAGCTTAGATTGGTAAATAAGACCTTTCTTCTTTTATACTATAAGCATTTAATGTTGTACATTTCCCTCTAAGACCCCCTTTAGCTATAATGTATATAATGTGTGTAATGTGGGTTTTTTGTTGTTGTTGTTGTTTTTTAGAGATGGGGCCTCACTCTGTTATTCAGCCTGTCAAGTAGCTGGGACTACAGGTGCATGTCACAATGCCTGGCTTATTTTCATTTTTATTCATTTCAAAATATTTCTAATTTTCCTTGTGATTTCTTGTTTGACTTCTGTGTTATTTAGAATTATATTGTCTAGTTAATTTCCAAATATTTGGGGATTTTCCAGATATGTTACTGTTATTGATTTCTGGTTTAATTCCATCGTGGTCGGAGAACATTTTGTATGATTTCAATCCTCTTAAACGTATTGAGACTTGTTTCATGGTCCAGAATGAAGTCTGTTTGGTGAATGCAACATATATACTTACAAGGAATGTGTATCCTGCTATTGCTGGGGTGGCTTGTTCAATAAATTTCAATTAGGTCAAGTCGGTTGATAGCATTGTTAAATTTTTGTATATTCCTACATTTTTAACCTACCACACTTTACTTTCAAGCAACATTGTATCTCTTCACATATAGCATGAGAAACTTACAATAGCATGGCAGTGGGGTGAATGATAGCTCCCCAAAATATGTCCATGTCTTAATCTCCAAACCTGTGGTTATTGCCTTATGTGGCAGAGTGAGTAATTACCTTTTGTGGCAAAAGATGTAATTAAGGTAAGGAATTTGAGAGGAGGAGCTGCTCCTAGATTGTCTAGGTGGGCTTTAAATGCAATCACAGACATCTTTTTAAGAGAAAGGTAGACTAAGTTTTGGTACAGACGCACAAAGAAGGTCATATGAAGATGGAGGTAGAGACTGGAGTGATGCTGCTAGAAGCCAAGGAATGCAGGACTGCCAGCTGCCACCAGAAGCTAAGGAGAGAGGACCATGGAGTGGGTTCTGTCCCAGAGCCTAGGAGGCAGGGTGGCAGCACTGACATCTTGCTTTCAGACCTTTGGCCTCTGGAAGTGTGGAGGGGATAAATTTCTGTTGTTAAGCCTCCCGGAATTTTATACAGTTGGTTTCTAGATTTTGTTTTGTTCCTTTAAATAATGTTGAATTTTGTCCTGGTACCAGTAAATTACCTGGAGTCAATTGGACGCTTTTGAGGCTGCTGGAAAGCTTTATTAGGGTAGATCTAGAGCAGCCTTTAGGAATAATTTATTCCTACTATGAGGGCAATCCCCTTCGGAGGATCCTTGCTAATGCCCCACATATTGCTAGGATTTTCCTCTCTGGCTGGTTGAGACATGAACTATTCCCCGACCTTTGGGTATTATTTTGGCTACTCTTCCTCTGGGTCCTTCCTCAGTCTCATGTAATTTCCTCTCACGGTTGTGCAGATCATTACTTAGGAAATTACTCGAGGAGAACTTTTTGCAGTAACTCTTCTCTTGTACTTTACACCAGCGGTCCCCAACCTTTTTGGCACCAGGGACCCATTTCATGGAAGACAAATTTTCCATGGACCAAGGGTGGAGGCGTGTTGTGGGTGGGGGTGTGTGTGATGCGGAGCTCAGGTGGTGATACGCGGCTTGTTTCCTAATAGGCCACGGACCAGTACTGGGACGTGGCCCAGGGATTGGGGACCACAGGTCCACACCACAAATTCTAGCCATGGGATCCTGAACTTGATTCCTGTCTCCTGAGCTCAGAGAGACAGCCAGGCTCTGTCAGTGTCCTTCTTTTCCAGTTCTGGTCAGAGGCTGCCTCTAGGCGGCAAGCCGGGGCGAGAGGGGGACTCAGACTGCGCCTTTCTCTGCGCCTTTCTCAGTGACTGCAGAGCTGTACTGCCTGTGATCTAGTCTCTGAACACTGATGTTTATGTGTTCCGCTAGGCCCTATTATTCTATCTAGTCCAGAAGGACCAGCAGGGTTTCTAAGAACTTTTAACACCCTAATGACTCTTAGAGATGGAGATGCAGGATGCAGCGCTTCCCAAACTTATTTGATAAGGGAGGAAAATCACCTTATAGGACGATGCTTTAAGGCAGTCACTTCTGGAAGAGCTAGCTGCACCAGACACAGGAAATATACTCTTCCCAGCCCCCTTGGGGATGTCCAGGCTACTTTGTTGGCTTCTGAACCAAAGTCGGATGCCCTCTGGGAGAGCAGACTTAGAAGGAAAGAAACAAAGGATGTCCCTGAGCCAGGAGAGCCAAACCCCGCTCCTCAGGCCCAGCCTTCCAGCATCCCCCTGCCCGTGTGTCTTCCATGGGACTCCCACCCTCCCAGGGAGAAAGAGCCTCTGGTGTTCCAGGCCTGGGCAAGGCCACAGCCATGGAGCCTCGGTCACAGCTCCGCCTCTGCTCTGGCCGCCTCCTGCCGGTGCTCACCTGGCTCCTGCCACTGGGTTTTGCTTCCTGTTACACCCCCCACACTCACCTCTGTGCTTTTTCGGTCTTACAGATGCTCTTGCTCCTGTAGCCACTGGACGTCCTTGGGGGCCACTACCCAGACCAGATAAGCCCTGACCCTTGAAACAAAACTCAGATGTCAGCACATTCAGCCGCCCCCGAGGGAGGTGGGTGGTGGGTGCTCAACCATAGCAGTGGGAGACTCATCCAGTGACAGGGACACCAACCAGTCTCCAGTGGTGTCCGTTATGAAAGGAGAGCTGTGCTTCCACAGCGCAGAAACATCATCAGGTTTGGGTGAAAAATCCTGGCAAGTCTTGATCAAGTTAGTGGCTGAGCTCTAGAACTCTGCCTGCTTCATTGTCCAAGGAATCACTTGCGAGGAATACTTCCACCAAGCATTTTACTGTTTCATTTCTAATCTTTTACATGGATGTACCAGAGCCCCACCCCTGTGACCTAGTTTAACCTGATAGAGCTGAGTCTTAAGTTAAAAAAAAAGAAAAAATGAAGAAAGCTACTCACTTTTACCTAGCTTTTCCTCAATTTGCCCTGCCAAAGGAAACGGGGAGCCCCTCTCTGCTAAAGATCTTTAGAAGGAGCATCCATTCATAAGCCTCATCCAAAACTCCTGGCCAGATAGGTTTAGGAATTCAGAGTTTTTGTATTCTAAAAAGACAATGCAATCTATATGCCATAAATACCTTAATACCCCCGCAGGTTCTGGGCCACAAAAGCAGATCAATATTTCATCAGTGAAATGTGTGAATATGCACATAAAATTGGATAAATGAAGACCATAAGTAGCCTCATAGCAGGTTGGGGCAGGTTTGCTACCAAATGAGTTTGTCCCAAGCTGGTAAAAAACTTTTTTCATCTTTCAGAAGTTTTGGGTTTTAGAATTGCATTAGTCTGCCCGGGCTGCCATTACAAAATACCACTGACTGGGCGGCTTAAACAACAAATTTACTTCTCACAGCTCTGGAGGCTAGAAGTCCAAGATTAAGGTGCCGGCAAGGAAGGATTCATTTTGGGGCTCTTCTCTTGCCTTGGCGATAGCCGCCCTCTCCCTGTGAGCTCTGGGACCTCTTCCCTGTGTACCCACAGAGGTGGGGGAAGAGTGCTCACTGCTGTCTCTTCTTATATGGACTTCAATTAGATCATGTCAGAGCCCCAGCCTTGTGACCTCATTTGACCCTAATTATTTCCTTAGGCCCCATCTCCAAATACAGCCACACTGGGGGTTAGAGCTTCAGCACACGAATTTTGGGGGAACATAGGAATTGTATGTTTTCATTTTTGTTTTGTTTTGTTTTTTGAGACAGGAGTCTTGCTCTGTTGCCCTGGCTAGAGTGCAGTGGCGTCATCACAGCTTACTTCAACCTCAAACACCTGGGCGCAAGTGATCCTCCTGTCTCAGCCTCCCAAGTAGCTGGGACTGCAGGTGAACACCTACATGCCTGGCTAATTTTTCTATTTTTTTGTAGAGATGGGGTCTCATTTGTACTCAGGCTGGCCTCAAACTCTTGACCTCAATCGATCCTCCCAACACAGCCTCCCAGAGTGCTAGAATTATAGGCATGAGCCACTGCGCCCAGCCAGGAGTTGAGAATAAGAGACTGTGAAAGTCTTTACACTGTGCTCACAACCAGTCCAGCCATACTGCTCTTTCTGTTTCCTGAAGCCCGACAGCTATTTTAGCTAGATAGTGCCTTTGCAGGAGCTTGTCCCTGGTCCTAGAACACCCTGTCCTGGCACCCTCCACCCCCAACCCCACCTGGTTCTTCAATGGCTGGGAATATTCTTGCCTCCCCTCCCACCTCACCTTGCCTAAAGTTGGCCTCTGCCAGTCATTTCATTTTCTTTGCAGTGCTTTTCTTTCAAAATGATCTTAATTTATTTAGATCCTAGTCCTTCAGCTAGAATGAAATTTCCATGAGAGCTGGGATCTTATCTTTTCTACCACTGCATGCCCACAGCCTAGACCTGTGTCGGGTGCTTCATGCGTGATAATGGCTAATGGCCGGCAGGTCTGATTGGGCACTCGCATGGGACAGGCACTGGTCTTGGAGCTTTTCCTGTGATATCATTCTTTAAAAAGATTTACTGACTAAATTAAAAGGGGAGCCCTTCCCTGCTCCACCCCCCAACCCCGCCACTGCCAAATGTGGCTATGTCTAGCTCTACCTTGACTAGAAAACCTTCTGCAAGTTTTCTGGCTGACTCGAGCCCTCTATCTCTGTCTACCACGCATTTACTGCCAGGGACCCATGTTCCACGTGCCGGCATAACTCACCTGCTGTTGACCCCCTTCTTACCAATGCTTAAAATTAACTGGGTGGTTTTTTTTATACCAGCTTTACAGTTTCAATTGTAAAGTTTATTATAGTAGCTTCACTGGAAAAGCAATTTTCTGAACCGTGCTGCATTGTTGCTGAAAAGTCCTTCACTGGGCTTATCCTAAATATGATCTCCTTGGCAGTAACTTTCATTTATTCAACTTGAGCACCAGATTTTCACTGAGCATGAACCATGTGCCAGGCAAAGTGCTGGGGACAATGTCCAGCAAGACAGGTACTACCCTGGACCCCACATGCTTACATTTTAGAGGAGTTTCATGGTTCTTCTGCACATCTTGTTGTGCCAGTGGCCGATTGGGCATTCATTCATTCACTCACTGGTTAACTCATTTACCAAGATCTATTAAGTACTGACCAGGTTCTAGGCACTGTGCCTGGTGTAGAGAAACAACAGTGAGTTGAAACATAACATATAGGACAGTGTGTATGGGGCAGGGGACACAGTCAACAATCACACCAGTGATAAGGCATATGAAGCTGTATGAGGGGATTTGAAACAGTCTGTACCAGGAGGGGCTTCCCTGATCAGAAAGATGAGGAGGTGTTCATTAGGCATAGGGGGACTCTTTTTCAGACAATGGGAACAGATGTGCCTTGAGGTGGGAGGAAGCCATGATGTTCCAGGAAGCAAGAGAAGAAGGCCAGGGAGCTGGCAGCCAGGGAGAATGGGTGGTCTAGTAGGTGCTCATTTAACGTCGGACAAACAGAAAAATCTAACCATGGCTTTTATTGAAACACTTTTTCTTCCCCAATGTAACTCAATCCTAGGCCTGCAGAGGGAGAGTGAAGACAGACATGCCAAGGGCCCTTTAAAGCTGACCCGACGCAGGGCCCAGCACTTGGTGTCTGCGAGGGGCCCGGCCCAGGGTTGGTGCTGGAGCTGACACTAAGCGCCACAGGCTTGTAGATAGATAACGCCGAGTAATAGATTTTTATCCGCTGCCTCCACTGAATCTCTTCCAGTTGCAGTGGGGCGGTCGCTGGTACAAGTCAAACATTGATTCAGTTGCTGGTGGGAAGGGGTTTGGGGATGGAGGAGCAGGGCCATCGGCAGGGAGGAGGGAGGAAAGGCACAAGGGAAATTGTGGCAGTGAAAGAGAGATGGGGAGGCCCATTTAAGGGTTAAATCCTTCTGCCTGTATGCTGCTGCTGAGAGGCTGTATTTATAGATGGGATAATTGCAGAGGCTTTGAAAGCAGCTCTGAAGTGTGGGGCTGGTGGGTGGGGGTGGGGAGGCCTGGGTCCCACCTGCTCCTGGGAGCTGCCCCTCCCCCACTGTCCCTTCCTCCTCGGGCCTCCTAACAAGTGCCAGCGTGGTGATGCTGACAGTGCCTGCTAGCCACATCCACACCAGGTGCCCGGCACTGTGCTTGATAAGTATGTCACAGCAGTCCTGTGAAGTGAGTACGACCACTTTCCCCAGCTCTTTCCTGATCACCCTAGCGAAAGTGGTCCCTACAACCTAAACCCCACCAACAACTCTCTGGAACCTCATCATGTTTTATTTCTTGCATAACATGATCACAATTGGAAAATTATCTTGTTTGTTTATTTTTTACTTGTTTATTTAATGTCCCATTTGTCTATCTTATTTGCTAAATGCCTGGCCTAGAATAGGCATTCAACAAATATTTGTTGAATAAATGAATGCTTATCTAAGAGACTAGGAAACTGAGGCTTGGAGGGGTGTAGTAATTCTCACTGTCACATGGTGAGTCGGTGGCAGAGCTAAAATTAGCACCCAGGTGTAATTATCTTCAGAGCTTAAGGTGTTAGCACTGGACCAGGAGTCCCAAACTCAGACACACGGAGGATTCAGGCCACTAAGATGAATGAATGAAGAGGGCTCTGTGTGTGTGTGTGAGTGTGTGTTTGGATGGAGGAGGTCCCTGTGTGTTTAGGATTTAGGGTGGGGATGCTGTCTCTGGTGGAGGACCGGAGCTCCCTCCCTACCCTGGCTGAAGGGGCAGATGCTGTTCAGCTGTGGCTAATTGTTGCTGGATCTTTTGATTTTTTAAGACAAGCCAGAAATCTGGATTTTTATGTGAAATTTCCTGGTTTTTAAATGCTGGCAACAAATCTACATT
This sequence comes from Eulemur rufifrons, assembly GCF_041146395.1. Lineage (NCBI taxonomy): Eukaryota > Metazoa > Chordata > Mammalia > Primates > Lemuridae > Eulemur > Eulemur rufifrons. The sequence continues at coordinate 103,933,137 of NC_090984.1, forward strand.
TCAAAAAACACCCTGCACAAAGCACAGGCCAAACACAACACAGCTGCGGGCTGGATGGGGCCCACAGTTTGCAACCTCTGCCCTCGACTCATCCACTCTGTGCCGGAAAGCAACATGAATAATACTTGCCTCTTCCAGGGACACTGCACTTCGGGGATTTTGAAGCCCTTCCTTACCTAATATTTCTTTTAGTATTCACAATGTTCCAGGAGAGACACAGGGGAGACTATTATGCCTGTTTTAGAGATTAGCAACAGAGACCCAAGGGGCTCCCGTGAAGCCACAGGGTAGTGGTAAGGAGCCCTCACCCTCAGGCTTTTGCCCTCTGCCTGGTGTGTGGCCCTCCCTGGGACACCTTCCTCCATGCCTTTCATTCCTCCCGCCCCACTGGTGACATATGTGGTGGATAGGGATGAAGAAATCCCACTTGGTTCCACCCACCGGTTTGGGGTGCTCCCAATAGGATTTATTGCCAGCTCCATGGAGTGCGTGTGCTGGTTCTTGTTTGGAGATGTAGTTATCAAAATATTGTCACGCTGAGTAATGATATAGCTCCGTCAACACACTTTAATTCTGATTACGCTTTAACAGTCATCTATCAGCCCAAGGGAAGGGGAAAGTTTGGCTGGTCTGCAAGCTCCTGTATGACACAGCACCTCCCCCGTTCCAGCCTGGACAGGTGACACATGATTGCCGAATGAATGAATGAATGAATGAATCCCCAATGCTCATGGGGTGAAGGGAACAGGGAACAGGACCTCTAAACAATAATAGTATTAATAATGTCATTAACCATAGCTAACATTTTTGTGTACTTATGTATTCTGGACACTGTTTTAAGCCTTGTTTGTGCCTGTTGAGGTGATCTGTGTAGAATAGTGACAGGCACTCTAAGTGCTTAGAACACATCACATGATAAGACTTTATTTAATTTTCACTGCAGCCCTGGGAGGGAGGCATTATCATCCCCTTTTTGCAGATAAGGAAACCAAGTCACCGGGAGGGTGAGCCACTTGACAGGTCACCTCGCTAGGAGTTGGTGGCCGCAGGACTTGAACCTCAGCTGTGTAACCCCAGAGCTTATGGTCGTACCCATCAAAGAAGAGCAGAGAGGGGGATTGCTAGAGGGGAGACAAGAACAGCGAGGAGGAGTCAAGAGACAAAGGGTGCCTGTAGGAACCAGGCTGAGAAAGGCCAGCTAGTGGGGGCTTCTGGGAGAAGCAGGGCAAGCATGCCCCAAGAGCCAGGACACAGTTCTGGGTGCCCCCTCCCCTGGGGCTGGTCCCACGTGAACATGATGGAAGCTGACAGGTTCAGGATGGATGGGAAGGTTTCAGCTCTCTGAGTACCAGGTGGAAATTTGCCTGCAGCAAGGCCAGAGCATGATTTGTAAGCAGGGCCTGACCTCGGCGGCCAGCCAGGCCTTGTTCCTTCCAAACTTCTCCACGGAGGCTGGCTGGGCCAGGGTCCCTGCTGAGATGGGTCAAAAGGGCTTAAAAACAGGCCAGAAACAAGAGGGCTGATCAATTTTTTCTCAGTGAACTTAATGCCCTATGAAGAAAGTGTGTAATTATATGAACTTAGGTGTATGGGGAGACACCTATAGCTGTCCGTTTCTCTGTCTCTCTCACGACTATTGCCTGTGGGTGGTCTGGGACATTTGCCAGTATGTGTCTCCACAGCTCATAGTTTTGGGAGAAGAAGATGGGAGGTGCAGATGCTTTCAAACATTTTTTTGCTCCATGGCCCATAGTAAGAAAAACCTTTGATATCGTCACACGACATACAAATACAAAATGGTGGCAGGAGCTATCATGTCCCATAGGCCAGGCCTGGGAGCCAGAGCTGCTGGTGGGCTCAGTGGAGGCCACATCAAAGCTCAGCCCTCACCTTCAGGGAGGCGGAGCTGGTGGTGGTAGGAGATCAGTTGAAGAGAGCGGTGGTCGGGGCCCTCTCATTGAGTAAGCCAGGCCAAGTGAATCGGAAGAGGTGCTTAAAATGGGATCAGGGTAGGCTAATTCTCCTTCCCTGTTTGTTAGTATATGGTGACCAAGTTTTTCCCAAAGAGCTACAAGAATAAGACTGTTTGGGGCATCTGGGAAAGATGTTTCCTTCCCCAAAAATGAGAAGTATGGGGAAAAAAGCCATTTTTGCTGATCTCTTTTTTGCAATCCAGTTTTGGATGTGGTTGTGTGATAATGTGATGCTTGGAATATGGCAGCCATATTGTAACTAAGAGGGAGAAGGTAATATAGTGAGGATGGCAGAGGATTTATGGAGCTAGGTCCCAAGGACATGGCTGAGCTGCTATACTTACTCTGGAGCCACCTACCTCTAGTTTTTTTCCAGTAAGTAATAACTTTCCCTATAGTTTGAGCCACTATTCCTTGCTGCAGAGGTAATCTTAACTGATTTAGAAGCATAAACTCCTGGGATGGATTCTTGGGCTTTCGAAAGTCTAGACTTTTTGAACTGGCTCCTAGGACCACCATGGATGATTTAGGCCCACGAGTTGCCTTGCCTCCTCTTTTGTGTGAAGGAAGCAGAAATAAAAGGGGTTCTGGTTAGTGTGGAGGGGCCTCATAGTCTTGGCTCAGGATGCCTAGTCATTGGTGTATTTTGTTCTATTTTATTTCTTTGTTTCTTTTCCCTTTTATAAGAAAAAAAATTGTTTTGAAAATGAAACAAAACTCCCTATCAATTTAATCAAGAAATGTCCTGGCATCAGCAAGAAAAAATCAAGCAACCCTATCAAAAAGTGGGCAAAGGATATGAATAGAAATTTTTCAAAAGAAGATATAAAAATGGCTAACAAACATATGAAAAAGTGTTCAACATCTCTAATCATCAGGGAAATGCAAATCAAAACCACAATGAGATATCACTTAACCCCAGTGAGAATGGCCTTTATCAAAAAAACCCAAAACAACACATGTTGGCGTGGGTGTGGAGAGACAGGAACACTAATACACTGCTGGTGGGACTGCAAACTAGTGCAACCCCTGTGGAAAGCATTATGGAGGTATCTTAAACAGATTCAAGTAGACCTGCCATTTGACCCAGCAATCCCATTACTGGGCATATACCCAAAGGAAAAAAGGTCATTCTGTAACAAAGGCACGTGTACCCAAATGTTTATAGCAGCACAATTCACAATAGCAAAGATGTGGAAACAACCCAAATGCCCATCAATACATGATTGGATTAGTAAACTGTGGTATATGTATACCATGGAATATTACTCAGCTATAAGGAATGATGAAGATACGACATCTCTATGGTTCTCCTGGAGAGAGTTGGAACCCATTATATTAAGTGAAGTATCCCAAGAATGGAAAAACAAGCATCACATGTACTCACCAGAAAATTGGTTTCCCTGATCATCACCTAAATACAAATCTGGAAACGACACCAATTGGACATCAGACTGAGGTGGGGGGTAGGGGAGGGGATGGGTGTATGCCTACACAATGAGTGCATTGCGCAACGTTTGGGGAGTGGTAACACTTGAAGGTGCTGACTCGGGAAAGGGGGGGTGGGGAAAAAATATGAAACTATTGTTTTTAACTTGCACTGTTCACTTAATAATTTATCATGAATATTTCCCATATTGTCCTGGCCTAGTGCATTGGAAAAGCCACATGTATAGAGCTGAATCCCCAAGGCCGATGGTGGGATGGGAATGAGGAAGAGGACCTCAAAATCAATAATATTGACTATATAGCTATGTATGCTAGATGTAAAAACAAGTTTATTTATAGACTCTCAATTTGGTAATCTATATATTTATCCTTATGCCAGTGCTGTACTCTCTTGATTTCTGTAGCTTTGAAGTAACTTTTGAAATTAAGAAATTCTCCAAATTTGTTATTTTTCAAGATTGTTTTGGCTATTCTGGATCCCTTGAATTTCCATATAAATTTTAGGATCAGCTTGTCAATTTCTGTAAACAAATGTGGCTGGGATTTTAATAGGGATTATATTGAATCCGTAGATCAATTTGGGGAGTATTGCTATCTTCACTATGTCTTAAGTCTTCTGATCCATGAACATGGGATGTCTTTCCATTTATAAAGTCTTCTTTAATTGATTTCAACAACATTTTGTAAATTTTAAAGTATAAATTTTGCTCTTCTCTTTAAAAGTTCATTTCTAAGTGTTTTTCTTTATGATGCTATATAAGTGGAATTTTCTTAATTTTATTTTGTTAATTGCAAGTGTATAAAAATACAATTGATTTTTGTATATTGACTCGGTATCCTGAAATCTTGCTGAACTCATTTATTTCTTCTGGGTAATTCTTAATAGAAAAAGTTTTTTTTTTTCCCTCCTTTATTCTCTTGGATTTTTTTGTGACAGAAGTGGAATCTGAACCCATGCCCCCATGGGATATTGAATAATTCTACTTGTTTTTGATCTCCAAGTTTTCTGAGCCAAACTTGGCTCTACTGAAAATTTCTTTCTAGAAAGGTATTGTGTGTGTACATGTGTGTGTGTGTGTTGCTTCTAGGTCTGCTCTATATCACCTTTTTGCAAGATATCCCAAATGAGCTTTAGTTCTGATGGCCAGAGTTTTCTGCCTTACTCAGTACTTTGCTAGGTACAGGCGGGAGAGCTAGGAGTAAGAAATGTGAAACACTCCCTCTTGCTCTCAAAGTTCTATGACAAATTCTTGAAGTCAGTGGGAGATGAGCCTTCTTCTTTGTTTTGGGTAGACTTACCTGTTGGATTCAGTTTTGTGAATATGGGAGAAGCCCATGGCCTTCCCAAGACTTTGGCTGGACTAATAATGCTTGGACACCTGGAAAAGTAACTGAGACATAGTTCACTCTCAAAAATGTTTTTTGAGTATTGAATAAACAGTTTCTAGTCTTTGCCCCAGCACCAGCATTATTAGGGACTATAATCAGTTAGTGATTTTTAAAATGGGAGGCAGTTCTAGTTTAGCTTAGGCAGTGGGACTCCCCACTGTAATAGATCCCACCTCAATAAGCTCATCTTTCTGTTGAATGAACAAATACTTACTGATTTCTGAAAAGGTGCCAGGGACAGATGAACCAATGAGTCTTGGTTCTCATGGAATTTAGAATTCAGAGGAGGAAACAGATATAAAATAAATAATTATAAATGGCCAAATCCTGGGCATTGATGTCATCTGTTTCCATGTGACTTTTCTTGACAAAAAAACACCTGTCATTTTGTCAGCTCCTTTCTTCTCCCTATTTCCTTCCCTTGGTATTCTGTTACATCTTCACCTCTGGCCACCCTCTCCCTCTGCCTCTCATCTCATTACTGGGCATCAGTTTACTCTTCTTCCTGTAAAACTGGCTTCCCATGTCCTCCTCCCTGAAGAGCTCCAGGCAAATGGCCAGCACAGGGCTTTTATGAATCTTCTTCTGTAAATCAGTCTCTTGCCCTCATTTGCAGCCATCAATTCTGTTCCTTATGTGGAGCACCCTTTGGTCAGGGTGGGCTCTGCAGGCTACTTTCTGCCATCTGAAGGAATATTTTCCAGAGGGATGCTGTGGAAAAGCATCTTTTTAGGCTTAATTCTTCCTGAGTGAATCGCATGTAGACTGAGTTCCCACCCTAGGAGGGAAAACATTTCTTATGTTTATTTCTATCACTCTGGCCTTCACTGTCTTCAAGAGCATTGGGTGGGCCAGACACAGGGCCAGGAGCTGGAGATGTCTCTAGCGATCAGTCGCAATCCCTGTTCTTGTCCTTTAGGGGAGACAGGATTTACCTATCAAATGATAGGTGATGAGATATTATGGAATCATAGAATCTCAAGATTAGAAGGGGACTTATCATTTATTCTAATACTTTTCAAATTTCTTTGATCATGACACACAGCAAAAAATATATTTTACATCACAACCCAATATGTATGTATTCATACATTCATACATTATTCATACATATTTGTATATACACAAATATATATATGTCTGTATCTATCATCTAACTATAATATATCTTTCAAAATTTTACAAAGCAATACTTACCCTTAATATGCTTATATTTTCTATTCTATTTCATTTAAAAATGTTGACCCACACTCATGAAATTAATTGTATGACTCAATATTACATTTCATGTTGACTTTTAGAAAATGCTATTCTAATCCAACAATATCCCTGAAGCTTGCACTCTCTCCAGTTATCAAGTAGTTGTTTAGTCCTTGCTTGGATTTGTTTGGTGATGGGGAACGCAGTGTCTACCTAGCAAGTATCGTCTTTGTAAGCTTTGTCTGTCAAGAAGTTTTCCTTATAAGGATATGAAGTCTGGTCTTCCTCACAGATGAGTGATTCATTCTTCCAAGTAAAATCCCTTCAAATATTTCAAAATGGCAGTTGTTCTGCTCATGTGGTATCCTTCTTCTTTTCCTGGTGGAGGGCACTGGACTTGGCTGGGTTATTTGAGGATGAATAAGTATTAATATGTTGGTTCATGCAGCCCTGAGCCGGCTTACTAACACAGGCAGCCCAGCTGCCACCAAGTGGTTGGCCCATAAATCACTGGGCCTTACCCCCACCCCCAACTCCGTAGAGCTGAAGCATCAACAGAATCCTGTGTCAGTGATGAAGCATCTGGCCCCTCCTCTTCTCCTTCCCTCTCCAGCTCTGAGCAAGCCTCAGGAGCCCATTTAGGCTCTGATTTTTGTGTGCAGCTGCTGTGTCATTTGAAGAAGTCTGGAGATTCTCCTGCCTCAAAATGGCTTCTCTGGTGCCTGTATTTTACCATTAGGGATTTGGTCTTTTAGGGCTGTGGTCCCCAACCCCAGGGCTGTGGAGTGGTACTGGTCCGTGCCTGTTAGGAACTGGGCCACCCAGCAGGAGGTGAGCAGGGGGCAGCAAGCAGAAGCTTCATCTGTATTTACAGCTGCTCCCCATCATTCTCATCACTGCCTGAGCTCTGTACCCCTCTACCCCCAACCCAGTCTGTGGAAAAATTGTCTTCCATAAAACCAGTTTTTGACCCTGGTGCCAAAAAGGTTGGGGACCGCTGCTTTAGGGTAAACAGTGTTCTCCCCATGAGTTCTATTTTAAAATGGTGGCAGCTTGGGAGAGTGGCATATTAGTAAGCCTCTAAAGTCTTAGTGTGAATGAACTTGTCAGATGTTTGCTCCCTGCCCCACTGCCATGCTTCTCAAGGTGCTCATCAATTCCAAAGAAATGCTAGAGGTAGCACTGTGTAGTATCCAGTTCCTGGGCCTGGCTGCACTTTCAGAGTCACCAGGGGAGGCTTTCACTTAATTAGAAAAATGTTAATTTGATAGCTGTTGACACCCACCCTCCATTCAAGGTGAATGTCACTAATACAATCTTATATTTAAAAATATATAAAGCTCATATTTAAAAGCATATAAATCTCATATTTAAAATATGTTTATATGTATTATGATAACAAAAGAAATTCCTCCTCAGCTTATCCACTTCCATCTTGAAAAGTACAGATTTTTTTGAGTCTCTCCCTAAACCTACAGAGATAGAATCTTCCGGAATGCAGACCAGGAATCCTTTTAAAAAATCCTTGTCAGGTGATTCCAAATGTGCAGAGAGGTGTGGGCACTTGTGTAGTCGTGCACTGATGTTTCTCAGTGATAGGTACCATATTTGATTCATTTCTGCATTCCCACAGCTCCCTGTCCAGGACTTGATGCATAGCAAGTACACAGTAGGTGTTTAGTAAGTTATGTTTAAATTAAACTGGAAGAGGCTGGGAGTTGGAGAGACCTGGATTTAAGTCAAGCTCTGCCACTTTACTGTGTTCCTTGGGCAGGTGACTTCCTCCTTCTCTGGGAATGGAGATGAGAATGCACACGATAATGGGGTTATTTCAGAGCCAGGAGGATCTTCTCACCACCTTCCATGCCTCCCGTTCCTTGGGCTGTCCAGGGAAGGAGAGGCAGTCCATTCGAGGACAGGGTCAGTCCCAGAGGATCTGTATCAGTTACTCAGGAGGCAATTCCAATCCTCTTTTGAGCAGTGGCCTCACCCTGCTAGCCACAGGTCCACCATGTCACCACACTGCCTTTGGGCTGCTCAGACGAAAAGCTGGGCACATTGGTGGGGCCAGAATCAATCCCTTCTCTGCGTGCTTGTGGCTGGATTGATCGGATTCCTGCTTGAGGGCTGCAAATAGGGGACCAGCTGAATCGAATTTCCAGCTCGACCTGCCCTAGCTCCTGAGGACTGTGGGGAGGTGGCAATGGAGAAAGCCGAGTGACCAAAGGGGAGCTTGCAGAGGAAGGGAGGAGGGCAGCAGTGGCAGAGGGGCGCTTCCTGGGGGTGGCCCACCATCTTGATCTGGAGGGGAGGGAGCTATGACCACCTTCCCCACGGTCTCACTGTGTCTTAATGTCACCTGCTTCCTCTGATCCTTTTCCATTCTAGTTTTAATAATCATCCTGTGAGTGTATTTTCATAAATATTTTATTGAATGGGGAGACTTTGGAGTGCTTAGTGGGAGGCACTGCTCAGGCGTCACTTCCCAGGGGTCTAGCACTCATTCTCATCCTGTGGCCTCCTCTGTTGGAAGGGATTGAGCTTTTCCATGCCCCCGGGGCTTGTCTTACTTCAGGGACTTGGTTTCTGGCTGAGGTCTCTGGGGGGACCCTGAGCCTCTATTCTTGGCATGGTGAGAGGTAAAAACCTGTGGAGCTCTGCTGTTCTGCATTTGATTAATTTGGGGCTAAGCTGCTCTAGGTTTTGAGGCTCCCTGAGTTTTAGTTTCTTTATCTGGCATTGCAGATATCTACAGATACGGCATTACAATATCTACTTTACCATGGCATAGGGATTCAATCAGAAAACCAGGGAAAGCGCCTAATATGGTTCCTGGAACATAGTAGTTGCTTAATAAATGGTAGCTATTGTTGCATTGTAATTTAAACATTTTTTTCTCTTCTATTCTAAGACCCATCACCCACCCCCACCCCACACACATTTTAATGTATCTGAATCATGTTGTGTCTTAAAGTCAATGTATATGTTTCAGGTATAGTGCTTTGCTCTCCCCTCGAGAGCTGTTATTAAACCAGTGGTGACTTTTATAATGAAAGGTCTCTTAGAACTAAGAAAATGTGGCATCATGAGTTCTGTTCCTGATTTCTCAGCTGGGAATATAGTAATTCCAAGGTTGGCCAATAATCTCTTTTTAAAAAGCGGGTGTTAAAATGTATTAGCAGCTAACTGAGCAAAATTAAGACAGCATTGAAGAGAGGGGTTTGCACAAAAGTAGGTAACTTTGCAAAGCATTTCATGGAAGGGAAAAAATATTTTGGACTTTCTCTGATTAGGTATCTCCAGAGCCAGGTCTCTCATTCCGTTCTGCTCTCCTGCTGCCTCTTACATAGAGGAATCTCTCTCCTATGGGGTTATCTGCACTGGGAGCCCTATTAGAGTCTGCGGGATGAGGGTGTTTGCCCATTTGTGACTTAGGGTGTCTTGGATCTCCCCACACAGATCAGTCTACAAAATGCACTCAGTTTAAAAAACCCAACAATTTAGGGCCTAATTTAATGATCTGGAAGACAGCATGAAATAGCAAACTGTGCTCTGTACTTCTGGCCCATCCATTCGTATCCTTTCATTGCTACTGTGTAAAGAATTTGGAGATGTCCTAAGTCTCTGTTTAGTTTTATACGTGTGTGTGCGTGCATGTGTGCTGTGCAGTTAGGGGACCTGACTGATGTCCCTGAGAAAGTCTCTTACTAAAATCACTCCAGAGAATGAACACCTTGCTGCAGGCACCCAGCAGCCAAAGGAAGCTTCTAGCTCTACCTTGGTTTCCAGGTGCTGGGCCTGGAGCAGAAACCTTCTGGGTCCCTGCCTTTCATTCCCACATTCTTGTCGGCATAGGAAGTGGATGGCTGCTTTCACCAGAGTGAGGCAGTGTGAGCCAAGGATAATTGCTGAAGCCACTACCATTGCTGCAACTAGTAGCTAACGTTCGTTGAATGCTTACTATGTGGCAGGGACTATGCCAAACCTGTCACTTGTGTTTCCCTAGTTTGATTCTCACAACATTGAGTCTATTCTCAATACCATTTTGCAAATAAGGAAAGATAATCAGAGAAGACTTGCTGTATGATTCCCCAGTATACCTGACTCTACACTGCAGAGTTCTCGGTTCTCTGCCAAAGTCACTGCATTTTGGTAGCCCTGAGGAAGTGTGCTGAGAAAGGGGGAGGATGCGCTGGGAGGGCTCTCTTGGGTCCTGAGCTGTGTTTGCCCAAGATCTGCTTACCTGTGTAGCCCCTGCCTCCAGCCTCCCTTCTGGGCTGCTCATTGCACTACTTGAGGGGCACCATTCCCATCTTGCTCTGTGGCAGGAGGTGGGAAACTTATAAAGGGGCCAGATAATATTTTTGTCTTTGTGGACCATACTGTCTCTGTCACAACTACTTAATTCTGTTGTTGGAGCCTGAAAATAGCCATAGACAATTCTTAAATGAATGGACGTAGCTATGTTTCAATAAAACTTTATTTACAAAAACAGGTGGCAGGTTGGGTCTGGCCCACAGGCTGTATATTCCTGACCTCTGGTTTGTTTCACTTGAGGGGGTGACATTCACAGAGACAATTTCCTGGAGAGATGCAACAGGGAGTCCTGCTTTTTGTTGGTTAGCTGGGTTGAGTGACACCCGTGTGTGTGTGTGTGTGTGTGTGTGTGTGTGTATGTGTGTGTGTATGTACCCATATGAATGAATCATGCTTTTTATTGAAACCATCTCAGTTTGATAATCCTTACAACAGAAGCAAACGTTTCAGCATGGCAGGACAGCTTTGCAGTGGGCAAGGGTAGTAGGACTGCAGCGCCTGCTCTCGTCTCCCCGAGTCTCAGTTGTCTTTGGGAGAGGGGTCGTCACCCTGACAACGGTGGTCACTGAAACAGTGATTCCAGGGAGCGGCTATTCCCCGGCTTAAACATGGGGCCCCAGTGCAGGCAAAGCTCTTTCCTTAGTCCTTTTCAGTGCAGACAAAATATATAGAAATTCAGGGTACATGAGAGCATTCAGGGGAAACCGGAGGGAAAAATGCACACAATAAAAGACATATATACGTTCAGTTTACCACATACGGATTTCTGACCCTACCTCAGCCAGCTTGTCTCCGCTGGTCTCAGGGTCTCTCCCCTTCCACATGCTCTTCTCATACCTTCTAGTGAAGTCCTGCTTCGGGCCTGAGGACCTCCTCCGTCCCTAGGTAATCACTGGCATGTGGAGTTTGTCATTACGGATAATCTACATGGAGAACCTCATTTTCAACATGCAAAGAGAGCCCAGGGCCATGACATGCTCATTAACTTTAAATAAATAAAAAAAGCTTATACATAGTACAAGGGAAATAAAGATAGAAAGAAAAGGATAAATCAGGTGTAGTCCTTGCATCCAGGGACAACCACCGCACATTTTGATGTGTCATTCCGCATGCCTTTCTCTGTAACAGGCTCGGGCCTTTCTTGGACGATAACTACAAACCCATGCAACAGTAATGACAGTGCAGCAACAGAAGGGTCATTTTGTCACAGCAGAATAAGCACTGGAAGCTGTTGATAAGAGGGTAGGAGGGGAGAGAAACTCAAGGGGTGTGCAAGGTGCAGAGCAGGTGGCTGCAGCGTCCATTACTGCCCGGGTGTTCAGCCGGCAGCAGTGGCAGGGAGCAGGAGGGGTGGGCGTGCACGGCTGTCTGAGGTGTCCTTGCTCTCCGTAGCCTCGGAAGGGAGGTGGTAACTGTCCTGCAAATGGACACGGGCTGGGGGTGGGAGCTGGTGTCTCCTTCCCATTCTCTGCAGCTGTCCATCCACCCTGGTCAATGATGCTTGTCCATCACCACCGAGATCCAAGTCCAGCCATGTGCAAGGGGAACATCTGCTCCCACAGCTGCGGGGCCCTGCAGTCCTGGAGCCAGAGTGACAGCAGAAGCCAAATACGGGGCCACTGGCTGTGTGTGTTTGTGGGTGGGAGGCAGGATGGTGCAGAGTGGAGGACAGGGGTCTGGTGTCACTGGGGGCGCTGCCTGTTACCCCCTGGGCAGCTGGCACAGCCAACCCATGGGACATTAGGGCTGCTGGGTCCCAGGGCAGGGTCTGAGCAGAGGGAGGTGGGCAGTGACTCCTTAAGCTCAGCAGGCTGGGGGTGGAGAATGGAGCATAGAATGGCCTTTCTCCTGGTCTCCACACCGCTCGGCATGTGCAGTATAGCAGGGTGGGTTTCTCCTGCTACGCTGTTGTGAGGGCTTTCTGGATGCAGTGCCTCAGTGCCTCGGAGCCCAGCTGTTCACAGTGGGACCTGCTTCCATCCCTCTCATTAGCTCCTCTAGAGCTGCATCGATAGCACCGGGGTTAGGAACCTCTGCTCTGGAGTCAGACAGAAGTGGGCTCAAATACAAGCTCCTTTGTGTACTGGCTGTGTGACCTTAAGCAAGAGATGAAACCTCTCTGCGCCTGTCTGTGTGCCTGAAAATGGGGCTAACAATGTCTGTCTTTGGAGGCCTAGGAAGGATTAGTTGAGTTAACGTACATGAATCACCCAGCCAGGTCTGTAGCTGTGAGTGGGTGTTGACTGCTCGCCTTCTCTCCTGGTTTTGTTCCCAGCTATAGGCTCGGTATCCAGGGCATCTGCCCTTCGGCAAAGGATCAAGGTCGGTGCTGTTAAGCTCCCTGTTTGATCTGGCCATCTGGCCATGGCCACTCACTGTTCCCCCCCCCCCCCGGCAGCCTATTTCCCAGGCCTCCCTGTGTGAGGGTGCTAATGTGTCACATGGACAGAGATGGTCTGTGTCCCTAGCTCTTAGTTCTGCCTGCTTACCTGGAACCTCCCCCCTGTGAAGTCCCTCCATTCCTGATGCCCTCTGGGGTGTGGGGTCTTGAGTGATCATGTCAGAGCTGCTCAGCAGCCTCCGGCTCTGCTACTGTTGCTCTGGTTCCCCAGAGCCAGCTGGGCTCTTTCCCTTGGCCAGGTGTCCCCTCTGTTTCCCTGGGAGCATCACCAGCCATCCTGCCATCGCTCACCAGGCCTGTCTGCCCTGTCTCTGAAGGCTTTGAGCCACCAGGGCTGCCACCTGCATCTGCAGTGAAGCACGGAGTGGAGGGGGGAGAGATTGAGGGCAGAGAATTCTCTCTCATGTATTTTTGGGGTCACACTCTGATGGGAGGTGTTGTCCTAAAGCAGTTCTGCATCTGCCTTATTCTCGTAGATTTTCCCTGAGATGTACAGCTTGCCCCACCCTCCAGACTCAGACCTGCTCCCCATGGGCAATGGCTGGGAAGAGACCTGAGAGCTTACCCAGGTTCATCCTCTTCCCGACTCTGGGCTTCCTAGGATTGCGAGATCTCCCAGGAAGATCCTCAGACCTGTCACAGAGAGGCTCTGGCAGGCCTGTCCCACTGGGCTGCCTGCCAAGCCCAGATGCCCAGGCTCCGATGGGGAGGCCTCCTGCCCACTGATGATTCACCATGTTCTTAGAGACCATTGTGGGTCACCTGGACTTCTCTTTTCCAAAATAAATAACCCTGTTTCCTACAACCGTCTGCTTCCTAACTGCTTTTGCACTTTGCAATACTCTTCTGATCCTTTCAAATCCCACTGTTTGGTTTTTGGCGTGGGGGCCAGCTTTGGTCCCAGGGACAGAGTCTCAGTGATACTGATGGCACAGGTACTGTGTTCTTGGTATTAGGTGATCCTTGTGGGCCATGTGTCCTGGTCGGAAGGCTTCTCTGGAGTCACGGGCATTCCTGCTGGTCAGCAGAGCTCTGGCCCTTTCTCTTCCTCCCAGCCCAGATGGCTCTCCATCCCAGCCAGCCAGCGCTACCTCAGGCTTGCCCTGGAGAGCCACCCTCACCTCTCTGAAGGGCAGCAATTCTCAGGATGTGGTGTCTGAGCCCCCCCTGGGCGCTCTTGCTAACATGCAGAACCCTGAGCCCTCTCCAGGCCCACCACCCACCATCTTATCCACTGAGTGTGGTAGGGGTAGTGCCTGGTGGAATTAAATATCTAAAAATTGTAACTTCGTCAACTTGTCAACCACAAGGCGATTCACTCTCACATAGTTACATGTCATTGATGTTTAACATGGGATGTGAATATCTTTTGATATGTTTGTTATGATGTGGGGTGCCACCCCCACAACAGGAGTACTGGGGCCTCCTGAGGTCTCAGGGTGGCTCTGTCCAGACCTTCTGAACCTGGCTCCAGAGGTGGGACCAGGGGTCTGCATGCTTGTCGGGGTTCCCAGGTGATTCTTCCCTAGGGTCTGGTCTCCTAGAATCCCTGAGACTGCTGCAGTCTGACCGGGAAGGTGGTTATTGAAGGACAGAGCTCTACACTCTAGGGTGGCAGTTCTCAAACCTGGCCCATCACAAGAACCACCAAGGAACTTAAAATGAAAATACAGTTGCCTGGGTCCTACCCCACTGCCCCAGGCCTATTAAATAATTTTATCTGGAGTGGGGCCTGGGAATCTTTATTTTTAAAACATTCTGTCAGGGATTCCAATGATTGGCTAGACTTGGGACCCATGGAGATGAGGAAGGAACACCAGACTAGAGCTTCTCAAACTTACCTGCCTAGCGATCACCTGGGGATCATGTTAAACTGCGAATTTTGACCCAGCTGGTCGGGTGGAGCCCGGATTCTGCACTTGTAATGAGCTCATGGCGATGCCGACACTGCTTGTCCACCAACCAGACTTCGAGTATCCAGGACCTAGTCCCTGGGCTGGAATTCTGGTTTAGCTATTTACCGGATGGGCAGGCTTGGGAAATTTTAGTACCATCTGAAAGACTTAGAAAAGAGATACCAATCAGTTTGCCCTGATGGGCCTAAAAGTTTTCACACAGGGCCAAGGGGCAAGTGAGGTTTGGTTGGCTCAGTTCCCCGCACCTGACTTACTAACAGAGTGATCTGTGGTCTAGAGACAGCCCCTCAAGGCTAATAAAGCCGCTGTATGTATTTCTTGAATTTCCCAGGTTACAGCCAAGGATGAGTTTACTCAGGTGGCAGAATCTGATCTGTGGCTGTTATTTCCCTCCCTGGCTCTGCATTCCCCAGAGGAACCCTCAGGGTGTGATGAGATGTCATTCTTCAGAGACTGGCCCTCTTGGAAATTCTATGAGCTCACAAGTATCCTTTAATAAATTCCTTTACTTCTTAAGTTCATCAGAGTGGATGCTGTTGTTTGCAGGTAAGAACATTAACTGAGACATGGGTGGGGGGAGGAAGGGAGCAAAGTGGCTGAAAATATTAGGAATGGCAGCGCCTCTCACCGTCCACGCCGAGGCAGGAAGCTGTGGGTTTCTAGTGCCCCTATGATTTATTGCCTTTTATTGTGTTGATTTTGTCTTGAAAATTTGATTGAAAGCTTCTAGAGGGTAGGATTTAGTATTACTTGGTCTTCATTCATATCTTTATTCATTTATTCCGTCCAAAAATATGTACCAAATGCCAACTATGTGCCAGGTAAAAGCTATCTTAACCTGGTGTTCTCTCTGGCCAAACTCACTGCTGGCATTGCCCCAAAAGTGGTGTTTCTGCAAGGACCTACCCCAAACTATGCTGGGAGAGTCGGGAGTCCAAAACAAAAGAAGCAGTAAACACTAGGTGATCAGTCCAGAGCGTTTACTAGGGGGACTTACAGAGTGCTGCAGAGGTCCTTGCAACAGACAGTGAGAAACAGGGATGTCTACCTAGGTGTGTCTACCTGGGTTTACATAAGGGTTAAAGGAATTTGGCTCAGGGCTGGAGCTAGTTTTTTCAGTGTTTTAGGCAAAAACCTAAACACCTTTATCATTGTCTGGGATTGTTCAAGGTCCTGGCTGGGGTTCAAGCCTGCAGGGGAAACATGTAGCTGGCCAGGTAACAGAGAGGTCAGGGCACACTGTATTTCTCAATCAGGGCAGAGAGAAAAGTGGGGGAAACTGGAGGACCCTCTATCTGGGTTTCCCAGAAAGCAGAACCTGAGACAACTGGCTTCCTGGGGAGTGGTCCCTGGGGCAGGAGTGAGGGGCAGGGCGGAGGGAGTACCGAAACAAAGATGTATTAGCGAGTTGGCCACAGTATGGATAACTGGGTGATAGACCATGGGATATCTGAGAAGCCGTATGACACATGTCCCAGGACCACCTGTCCAAGGGGGTGAGGGAGAAGCATACATCCCTCCACTTCTATACATCATGTGGATTCATTTCCTAGGGCTGCTGTAACAGATTACCACGAACTGGGTGGCTGTAAACAACAGACATTTGTTCTCTCTCAGTTCTGGAGGCCAGAAGTCTGAAATCAAGGTGTTGGCAGGGCCACACTCCCTCTGAAGGCTCCAAGGAAGGAGCCTTCCTTGCCTCTTCCCAGCTTCTGGCGGTTGCCGGCAATCCTGGGCGTTCCTTGGCCTGCAGCCCCATCACTCTAATTTCTGCCTCTGTCTGCCCATGGCCGTCTTTCCTCTGTGTGTTCCCAAATTTGCCTCTTCTTACAAGGACACTAGTCACTGGATTTAGGGACCATCCTAATCAAGTGTGACCTTGTCCTGACTTGATGACATCTGCAAAGACCCGATTTCCAAATAAGGTCACATTTGCAAATATGAGGGTTTGGATGTCAGCCTACCTTTTTCAGGGAGGCAGTCCAACCACAGCACAGTGGTGAAAGGTTTTCCCTGCCATGCCAACTCCACCATAGTTTCAGGTGGCATACACACGGGCACCAAGACAAGAGGCTTCCTGTTTGGCAGGAACAGACAGGCCTTGGGGTGGGAGGTGAGAAGTCCTAGGCTTGGACCTAAGGTGACTGGGCTGTCAGGTGGCGCCTATGTGAACCTGTGAGCAGGGACACTGGATCGCTTGCTACAGCACTGGCTGGAATAAGAGATGAGGCCAAAAGGATTTTTAAGTGGCGCCTAAGAGGTGTCCAGTATATATATCGGCAGTGATTATGACGGTAACTGACATTGGGCATTTGCCGTGTGCCAGGCCCTGTGCTACATACATTAGATAAATTTCCTCATTTAACTGTCACAACAACCCCATGAAGCAGGTCTCCATCCTACTGAGGAAGAATCTGAGGTTCAAGATGTGTGGCTGACTTGGGGTCAAACCTCCCTTGCTGTGGAAGGGAAGCTTCAGACGGCCAGAGACTTCACTCCATTCCTCAGCACCAGGAACAAGTTCTGGTACAGAGTTGGTGCTCCATAAATGTGTGCTTCCTGTTTAAATGATGGAGCTGGAGTTTGAATCCAGATAGTCCAATGCCAAGGCCCATGCGTTGAACCTAACTGAGCAATGAGTGATGATCAGAACAGAGAGATGCTCTTCCTTTCATGAGCCACAACCCCATTTGGGAGAATGGCCTAAATAAATAATTGTAAGTCTTCAGTCCTGGGTCAGTCCCGGCCCAGGTGGCAAGCATACAGTAGGTGCTGCATACACATTGGATGGGCTGGTGCTGGGCTCGCATGCCACAGGATTTGCACTTTCTGCCCCGTCTGGCCTACTCTCAGCAATTACACCCTGGTCTCTTCTGTGAAGGCCAGACTTTCCTGCCAGATGCATTTCATGACACTAATAAACATTCACACCTACTTGGAGCACTTAGACAGAAAAAATGGAGCCTAAAAGCTCCACGAAGCAACGTGCTTCCCCTTCTGCAAGCCGAGAGAGCATTAACTGAAACACACACGCGATGGAAGCTGGCTGCATCATTATTGGAACTGATGCACCCTCACTCCGACCAATCTATTTTTATTTGAAGCACTTACATTGCATGAAACTGAGCATAATAACTACAGTCAATAGAGATGTATTTCTTTTTATTTAAACTCATATAAATGTGCTAACGCCAATAAAGGTTTTCCCACCTCTGAATAGTAAGACATTTATGGAGGAGATGGAAAGTTACACATCCATCAAACCAAGAGGACCCATTTTTTTGGAAACCATTTGTTTTTTAATTGAAAGTGATTTATGATGCAAACCGAAGACTGAGTTGGTGAGGTGGGGAGGAGAGGGAGAAAATGCTCCCGTGTGGTTAATCTCATGCCCTTTAAAGAGCAGAGGAGTTGAGAGTAGAGAGTAGGGGGCAGAGATGAGGTGTCTAAGTGAGGGTTGCATTTGGGGACTAAGAGGACAGCTGGATCCTTATTCTCATTAGCTGTCCAAATGTGCTTTGGGAATTAAGCCATGGGGTGCAATGTCGGGAAAAGCCCTGGCTTTAGGAGATCTGGGTCTGCTACTATCTAACAATGTCACCTTGACCAGGTCTTGGGCTTCCTCATCTGCCACTGGGACACCAGTATTGGCCATGCTTGGTGGCTAAGAGTATAGGTTCTCTAGGGCCAGACTCTGTGGATTGAAATCCTTGCTCTACCATTTACAACTGTGTGACTTGGGGCAAGTGACTTTACCTCTCTGGGCTTTGATTTCCTTCTTGGTGTGTGAGGAGATGCTGATGGTACCTTGTTAACACCCTTATTTTGAGGTTTAGAGAAGTAAAGCTTACAAAAAGGTCTTAGAACAGGATCTGGCACATAACGAACACTTGATTATTAGTTCTCATCGGGAGAGTTCAAAAGGAAGTTAAAATATATTTAGTTCATGAAAATTGTGTCATAACAACAATAACAAAAAAGTATTTAGTGTAAAGCCTTTCATCTTATAAATGAGGAAACAGGCCTGGAGAAGCCTTGTTTTAGTAATAAATTGCCACACCTTACATGGCTTAAAATAACACACATGAATTCTCCAAGTCTGGATGTCCGAAGTCTGAAATGAGTCTTACAGAGCTAAAATCAAGGTGTCAGCAGGGCTGGTTTCTTCTGGAAGCTCCAGGGGGGAATCTGTTCCTTGCCTCCTTCACCTTCCAGAGGTTGTCCACATTCCTTGGCTTGTGGCTGTACCTCTTCAATGTCACCTTAGTCGTACATTGCCTTCCTCTGTCTCTGGTTTGTTCCTCTAGACTCTTACAAGGACCCTTGTAATTACACCAGGCCCACCTGGATAATCCAGGAAAATCTCCCATCTCAAGATCCTTAACTAATTCTTGTGTGCATGTAAGGTACATATGCATAGGTTCTGGGGATTAGGGTATGAACTTCTTTGTGGGTAGGCCAATATTCAGCCTCCTGTAAGTCCTAAGGTAGATAGCTGGCTTAGTAGCATGGAGTGGCTTTGAGCAAGAGATTTCTGGACACGAATGCTTTTTGTGTCCTGGTGCTGCCTTGGCTCTTGTGATGACCTGGTGTCTACCCTGGAGGCATCTGGCGAGGAAGAGAAGGTGTCCTTGAATGTATGAGACCTCCTGTCTCGGAGGAGTGGCTCTCCTGCTCAGGGAATTCCTAGCCTAGTGAGGTCTCTGGACTTGCTGAAGCTGCAGTTTGGAGCTTCCTGAGGGCATGTAGCCCAAGCGGCCTGCTAACTGGGCTGAGCTAGGCAGGCTGGGTGCAAAGCCTGGCTGGCGTGGAGCTGGGGACCCGCCGCAGTACACCAAGGGGGCGGAGGATGGGTGGTGGGGAGGAGGGGCTCACTCAGCCTGGGTCTGCTGGATCAAAGAGTGGGGGAGGAGGGCAAACAGGAACACAGGGGGGCTTGGGAAGATAACAGAGACTACTGAGTGCTTGGTGGCGGAGGATGGGTGGTGGGGAGGAGGGGCTCACTCAGCCTGGGTCTGCTGGATCAAAGAGTGGGGGAGGAGGGCAAACAGGAACACAGGGGGGCTTGGGAAGATAACAGAGACTACTGAGTGCTTTAGAACGGTGGCTTCAAAACCTTAGCAGTGGAGACTTTGTTTTCTAAAGGATACCCATTAGGATGGCTATGATCAAAACCCTGGAAAATAACCAGTGTTGGGGACGATGCAGAGAAATTGAACCCTGTGCACTGTTGGTGGGAGTATAAAATGGTATAGCTACTATAGAGAGTATGAAGTTCCCTCAAAAAATTAAAATAGCATTACCATGTGATCCAGCAGTTCCACTTCTGAGTATACACCCCAAAAAACTAAAAGCAGGGATGTGAATAATATTTGTACACCCATGTTCATAGCAGCATTTTTCACAATAACCAAAAGGTAGAAGTAACCCAACTGTTCATTAATGGATGAATGTATAAACAAAATACACACACACACACAGTGGAATATGATTCAGCCTTAAAAAGGAAGGAAATTATGACACATGCTACAATATGGATGAACCTGGAAGACATTTATGCTAAGTAAGCCAGTCACAAAAAGGCAAATACTCTATAATTCTCTTCATATGAGGTACTTAGAGTAGTCAAATTCACAGAGACTGGAAGGAATGGTGGTTTCCAGGAAATGGGAAGTTACTGTTAATGGGTACAGAGTTTCAGTTTTGTAAGATGAAAAAAGTGCTGTGAATGGATGGTGGTGATGGTAGCCCAACAATATGAACTTGCCTGAAAATAGTTAAAATGGTAAAAACTAAACACCCCCCATCACCCCAAAACTAAGATAGCTACACCTGGAGCTGCTGAGGTTGAGGAGGGCTGTGGGTACAGGGAGCTCGACCTTCTACCCCTCTCCACCCCCTGCAGAGGTGCTGAGATAGCTCCCTGCAGCCCTGGAGCTCTTCACAGCCCCCAGGAAACTGTTTGAAACCCCTGCCGAGCTAACTGAGTGAGGGAGCCTGTGATGCATCTTGTTTGCACCACAGATTCTCTCTTTTGTTCTAGAATGGGCTCTGGGTGGCGATGGTGGTGGGGGAACACTGCCCTGGGAGACAAATGCAGGCAATACTGTGCCTCCCAGGAGTCCACCTTCGGGCTCCAGAAGTGTCCTGTGGTGGCTGTGTCAAGTCACCTCAGCCTCTAGACAGCGACACTGGGCATTTTCTGGGGAGGACAAGCAGAGACTTCGCTGTTGGAAGCTCCGCCCTCTGAGGGCTTATTTGCAGGTTTGTCTCAGAAGCAACTAGGGATTAGACGGAGGAAAGGGCGCAGTGGGCAGAGGGAGAGGGTGTCCTCGGATGTCCGGGCTCCCAGCTGGCCCGCTGCTCCTGTCCACACGTTCCCGGGCCTCCTTCTCTCCCGGGCTCTGCCCATCAGACAGACGCCGCCTTCGAGAGACTGTGGCTTTCTCTTCCTCTGACTTTCATCTCTCCTTCCCTTCTCCTCCTACTCTGAAATCTTCGTTCACCTCCTTCCCCCAGCTGGTCCCTGTGGGCAGATAACTTGACCAGACCGGCTGCTGGAAGCCACCCAAGGCTCGGCTGCAGTGGGCTCTGAAGGGGGAGCTTGGGTCATTATCTCGGGACGACTGAGCAGTCTCTGCTTCCCCTGGTTCCTCCTGGCTACTGTAAGAAACCCTGCTATGGTTCACATTCCTGTCTGCAGTTCGTTGGGTGCTTACCTGGAAGTGGAACGCTGGGTCGCTTGTTCCAGCCTGCCCCTCTGACCACTGAACTACACACTGTGTTTAGCATGTTGGGAAGGGATTGATTGGTGATAATGAGAGCCTCTCACCTGTGTCAAAGGGTCAATAAATAGCTGTCACTAGGCAGTGAGTGGGAAGGCTCATGTGAGTGATACAGACCACAGTATTGCAGGAGATCAGAGATGAGAGCCTTTGCCACATCCTGGAGGGCTTCAAGGGAGTGTCAGGGCCTAGAAATGGGCCATGAGGGCTAAATGAATGTATTAATAATCTTTCAGTTGTGAAGAAGAAAAAAGGCCCAAACAAAAAACCAAATATAATAGTCAAGAAGTCCAGACATAGACTTAGCTTGAGGCTTGATATAGTTCTCACGTGATATCATTGAGAGTCTCTTTCTCCCCATCTCTCAGTTCTGCTTTCTCTGCAACGGCTTCTTTTCCCCCCATGTTGGCAATGAGGTTTCTAGAAGCTCCAGGATTGCACCCACCTGCTCAGCAGTGAGGTGGCCTGCAGGCTGCTTCTGTGACACCAGAGGTTTCCTACCAGAGACACATTTGCAAGAATAAAGGTGAAATTAAAAAAATAGACAAGACATGCCTTCATCTCTCATGTGAGGTTGATTGGTGGGGAGGGATATTGGGCATTCATAGATTTAAAACAAAGTAATTGAATATCTACCACATGTTAAATCTTGTGGTAGTTACTGGTACCAAAAGGTGAATAAAACAAAATCATATCATTTGTGATTCTTTTGATTGCAATTAACAGAAAGAAACCCTGGCAAATATAAGCCAAATGGGCACTTGATAGGAAGGATGCTGGGGAGGCTGCAGGATCAGCAGAAGTGGAGACTAGCCAGGTCTCTGGAAGAGCAGGAGCCAGGCCTGCCTGGGGTCCCCAGCTGCCCCCTTATCAAGAGTCTTTGAAGGGTCCCAAATATCTTCAGTCTCTTATAGTGCCTTAAGACTTAAAGTCTTAGGCTGGGCGCGGTGGCTCACGCCTGTAATCCTAGCACTCTGGGAGGCCGAGGTGGGCGGATCGTTTGAGCTCAGGAGTTTGAGACCAGCCTGAGCAAGAGCGAGACCCCATCTCTACTAAAAATAGAAAGAAATTATATGGACAGCTAAATATATATATAGAAAAAATTAGCCGGGCATGGTGGCACATGCCTGTAGTCCCAGCTACTTGGGAGGCTGAGACAGGAGGATCGCTTGAGCTCAGGAGTTTGAGGTTGCTGTGAGCTAGGCTGACGCCACGGCACTCACTCTAGCCTGGGCAACAGAGTGAGACTCTGTCTCAAAAAAAAAAAAAAAAAAAAAAGACTTAAAGTCTTGAGAGAGAGAATCTAATTGGCTCAGGCTTGGATCAGGTGTCCTTCCTGGGACTGATAAGCTGTGGCCAGGAGGTTAAGGATTAGAGCAAAGATACGGCCATTCTTGGGAAATGGACCATTCCCAGGGAAAAGGAAATAAACCACTATTGTGGGCCAGGCAGCTACCCAAGTTGGTATTTACTACAAAAGCGTCTGTTCCAGAAGCTTCTAGACTAATACCACCATTCTTGCTCTGGGACAGATAGAGAAGGCTGACCCAATATTCTTCTCGATGCCTCATTTTTCACACCTGTGTCACAGGTTGTCTCATCTCTTGGCAGGAAATCATTTGCTCCAGACAGCTGGAGATGCTCATCCTATCTCTGAGCAGAACAAGGCAAATGGCCCTATTTCATTGATTTCTAGGCCGCTTACAAAGCTGGCAAACACCACACAGCGCTTAGATGCCAAAGGGGTCTACGTGGGTGTCGCCCACGTTTCCTTAACAGCTCCCCTGCAGGACATCTTGCAGCGGCATCCGCAGCAGGTGCACCAGCCATGGCTGCTTCTCCGTCATTCCTTTTTATTTACAATCAGTTAAATTTGTGGTCATCTATTTTTTTTTCCTTCTGGGCAGTGTTTGTGATTGGTGTTTCTGTTGTAAGTGGGTCAGAGCCTAAATAGGTCATGTTGGTTTCCTAAATGTGGTAATCGTGAAATGAACTGGGCAAGGCAGGGGGGAGGGAGAAGAGCCGGGCTGGTGTCAGGAGGGGGAGGGAAGGGGAGCTTGGAGCGCAGAATCCCACTTGCAGGGTGTGGGAACCTCTGGTGGTAGGGGAGGGGGTCCCTGAGGGAATTGAGGGAGAAAGGGCTGTGGGCTTCGCACCAAGTGGAGGATGGTGCGTGAGAGCAGCCCTGCGTCTGTCTGACCTGATCTGTGATGGCCATAAGAACTGACAGGGAGCCTGGACATACGTGGGAGGGGATAGAGGTGGAAGGAGTGATGTGAGGGTGGTTATGGGCCAAATTATGTCCCCTCCAAATTCATGTCGAAGTCCTAACCCCTAGTACCTCAGAATGTGACTGTTTGTGGGCATAGGCTCTTTAAAGAGGTGATTAAGTTAAAGTGAGATCAGTGGGGTGTACCTAATCCAATATGACTGGTACCCTTATAAGGAGAGGAAATTTGGGCACAGACACACACTGAAGGAAGACCATGTGAAGACACAGGGAGAAGATAGCTGTCTACGAGGCAAAGAGATAGGCCTGGAAGAAACCAACCCTGCCAACTCCTTGATCTTGGATGTCTAGCCTCCAGAATTATGTCCCAGAATTATGAGAAAATAAATTTCTACTGTTTGAGCCACCCAGTCTGTGGTTTTTCGTCATGGCAGCCTTAGCAAACTCATACAAGGGGATAAGGCTGTGTTTCTCTGTGCTTCCTTGCCCATGAACTTGGCTTTTTGGGGTCTCTAAGTTTCTTGGGTTGGCCCATGTTCTTGGAACTCATTGGTCCAGAACTTCTGCAGGGGCAGCTTCTGTCTTTATCCTCAGGCTCCTTTCTCTTTGGCTTAAGAAGCTTCCCAACTTGACAACTGAGGCAGCTGAGAAAGACTGTAGAGGGCTGACCTCAAGTCCAACCCCGGGAAACTTCTTTATCTTCCTTCCCTGCATTCCTAGCAGTCTTCCACACTCAGGAGGGACAGCTGTAGATGGAGAACTGGAACTGTGAAGGACTCTCACTAGTCAGTGAGCTGAAGACTTCTTTGAGCCCCTTAACTCCGTGTGGTGATCTTGGATGATTACTCTGGGATCAGAACTTGCATCTGAGACACTCTGTTCAGCCAGGCAGCAAGACTTGAGCACACTGGGGAATGTACCTCAGAATTGTTTCCCCTGTGACACCTGCATGAAATTCCACCTTTATTCAGTTATTGGGATTAAAGCCTTTTGAGAACTCTGTGCAATTATCTGGGAGGGATATGAAGTGTTCCCCCTCTGCCCTGAACACGTTTTAAAAAATTTTTTCATTATCTTATTATTCATTGCTATCATATGGAAATACAATTGATTTTCACATATTTAACATGTGTTGTATAATCTTGCTTTTTAGTTCTTGTAGATTTCATTGGATTTTTTTTTAATATAAACAACCATGTTGTCTATGCATAAAGACAGTTTTACTTCTTCCTTTCTAATTTGGGTGCCTTTTATTTCTTTTTCTTGCCTGATTGCACTGGCGAGGACCACCAGTGAAGTGTTGAAAACAAGTAATGAGCGTGGTCATTCCTGCCTTGTTCCTGATCTCTGGGGAAAACTTTCAGTCTGTCACCAGGAAGTATGATATTAGCTGTGGGTTCGTCATACATGCCCTTTATCAGGTTGAGGAAATTCCCTTCTATTTGTGGTTTGCTGAGAGTTTTATTATTTTAAAATGGGGAATAGATGTTAAATATTACCATGTGCTTCTGCATCTATTGAGATGATCATGTGGTTTTCTCTTTTAGTTTGTTTTTGCATCTGTGTTCATAGGGAGCTATTAATTTGTGGTTTTATTTTCTTGCAATATGTTTGTCTGATGTGGTATATGGATAATGCTGGCTTCATAGATTAAGATGGGAAGTATTCCCTCCTCTTCAGTCTTCTGGAAGAGTTTGTACATAATTAGTAGTTATTTCTTTCCTAAATGTTTGATATAACTCACCATTGAAGCTGTCTGGGCCTGAAGCTTTCCTTGTGGGAAGATTTTTAACTACAGATTCAATTCCCTTAATACGTAAAAGGCCATTCAGATTATCTATTTCTTCTTGAAGGAGCTTTAATAGTTTGTGTCTTCAAAAGAATTTGTCCATTTTATCTAAGTTGGTAAATTTACTAGCATTAAGTCATTCATAATATTCTCTTATTTTAATATCTATAGAATCTTTAATGATATCATCTGTTTCTCTCATTCCTGATAGTGGTATTGTGTATCTTCTCTCTTTTTCCTGATCAATGTAGTTTAGAGGTTTGTGAATTTTATCAATTCTTTCAAAGAACCAGTTGCTGGTTTCATTGATTTTCTTTTTTTTCCCTATATCATTCATTTCTGCTCTAATCTTTAGTACTTTGTATTAATTTACTTTTCTTTTTCTAGTTTGTTAATGCCAAAGTCGAGGTCATTGATTTTAGTTCTGTTTCTCTTTCCTAATATAGGTATTTACTGCTATGAAATTTCTCCTAAGTTCTACATTATTGGCATCCCACAAATTTTGATCTATTTATATTTTCATTTGTTTCTAGATATTTTCTATTTTTCATTTTGATTCTTTGTTGACCCATGGATTATTTAGAAGTGTGCTATTTAGTTTCCAAGTATTTGAGAATTTTTCAGAGATCTTGCTAACACTGATTTCTAATTTAATTTCGTGTGGACAGAGAACATACTTTGCATGGATTGAATCCTTATAAATTTATTGAGGGACTTGTTTTATAGAATAGAATATGATTTATCTTGGTAAATGTTCTGTGTGTACTTGAAAAGAATGTGTATTCTGCTGTTGGGTAGAGTATTCTTTAAATGTCACTTAGGTCAAGTTAGTTAATACTGTTGCGTAAGTCGTTTACATTCCTATTGATTTTCTGTCTATTTGTCTTATCGATTATTGAGAGAGGGGTATTGAAATCTCTGACTATAAGTGTGTATTTTTCTATTTTCCCTGTAGTTCTAATAGTTCTTGCTTCATGTATTTTGAATCTTTGGTAATATTGTTTGAATAATAATAGTAGTATAATAATGTTAATATTTATTAATAATGATATTATTTGAATCTCTGATAATATATTTACTTTGAAATTTACTTCAATTTTAATATAGCCACTCAAATCTTCTTTTTATTAATGTTAGCATGGTATATCGTTTTCTATCCTTTATCATTTAACCTATTTTTCTCTTTATATTTAAAGTGCATTTCTTGTAGAAAGGAAATATAGCATAGAGTTGCTTTTTTTATCCAATCTGACAACCTCTGACTTTTTAATAAATAGTATTTAGACCATTAATATTTAATGTAATTATTGTTCATGGATGCAGCTAAGTTACTTGAAAATAGTGTGATCCTTTCAGGTCTTTTAAGATTTACAGTTGACCCTTGAATAACATGGGAGTTAGGGGCACTGACCCCCCATGCAGTCGGCAATGTATAACTTTTGACTCTCCAAAACCTTAGCTAATACTAGCCTACTGTTGACTGGAAACCTTATTTATAACATAAATGCTTGATTAACACATATTTTATATGTTTTATGTGTTATATACTGTATTCTTACAATAAAGTAAACTAGAGAAAAGAAAACATTATTAAGAAAATCATAAGGAAGAGAAAGTATATTTACTATTCATGAAGTGGAAGTGGATCATCATAAAGATCTTCATCTTAATTGTCTTCAGTAGACTGTTCCTCAGTAGACTGAGGAAGAGGAGGGGTTGGTCTTGCTGTCTCAGGGGAGGCAGAGTCAGAAGAAAATCCATATATAAGTGCACCAGTGCAGTTCAAACACATGTTGTTCAAGGGTCAACTGTATTACACAGGACCAGAACAGTGTTTAGTCGAGAGCAAATTATTCCCCTCTACTGAGAAAAGACTCTTCTGAGTATTCTACTCAAATGCCCCATGCATTTTGGCTTTTCCGGTCTGGCTAGTGAGAACAGGTGCTATTCCGAGCCCTGAGTAAGTGTTGGGTCCTGTTTCCTCTAGTCCTTTTGGGTGGTTCTTTCCCTAGCCTCTGTTAGTTTTCTCACTTGCATGGAGACATCACAGATACTCTTTTCAGATATCTGGTGTTCACTCTCTTTGAGGCTCTCTCCTCTCTGACTTGCAAACGATGGCTGCCTTCATCTCCCCAGATTCTGAGCTGTCTCATCAACTCAGGGAATGTACTGGAAACTTTCTTAAGACAGAAAGCTGGGGTTATGTTTGGACTCATCTCATTTGTTTCCTCTCTCTTAGGAATCACTGGATTGTATGACCAGTGTCTTGAAAAACTACTTTATCTTTACATTTTTTGTTTTCTTGGTTATTTCAGGTGGGAGGTAAATCGACTCCCTGATATTTTAGCCTGGATGGAAGTGGAAGTCTTTTTTTATAGTAGTACTTCTTTTGTTTGTTTCTTTTTTAAAAAATAGTGTTTTAAAAACAGTATTTGAACATTTTTAGGAAGGTTTGTGCTCTCAGTTTATCACAGCCCCTGACATTTCCTATTTCATTATTTTGGCTCATTTATTTCACTTATGTTACTTGCTGGCCCTCTTCAGTCATTTTAATTTGCAACCCTTTAAAGATGTGGGACATAGAATAGGTAAGTTTTGGTGATGGTGGATGTGGTAGAGTGTAGACAGGAAGTTCCTTGAGTGGGGATAGCACCATGACATATTAATCTTTGTATCTCCAGTGCCTGGTACATATATATTTTCTTATTTCAGTATATTATGGGGGTACAAATGTTTAGGTTACATATATTGCCTTTGCCTAGCCCGAGTCAGAGCTACAAGTGTGTCCATCCCCCAGGCAGTGCACACCACACCCATTAGGTGCAAATTTACCTATCCCCTCCTTCCTTCTCCCACCTGCCAGACAGCTGATGAATGTTATTACCATATGTGCACATAAGTGTCGATCAGTTAGTACCAATTTGATGGTGAGTACACGTGGTGCCTGTTTTTCCATTCTTGTCATAGAATGGAAGAATCAGGAACGACTGAATCACTGCTTGAGTGTGCCAGTCTACTTATGGACTTTTAAGTAGATATTTCTAAATGCCCTCCACAATGTTTGTAGTAATTTATACTTCTACCAACTGTGTGTGAGACCATTACATATTTGAAAATATTGTTGGGTCCCTCTGTAAGTCTCTTCTCCTTCAAGTTAAACCTCTTGACTCTGAGTAGGGTGGTGCTATGGACTGAATATTTGTGTTTCCTAAAATTCCCTAATCCCCAATTTGATGGTCTTAGGAGATAGGGACTATTGGAGGTAATTAAGTCATGAGGGTGGAGCCCTCAAGAATGGAATTAGTGCCCTTATAATAAGAGACGTGAGAGAGATGATCTCTTTATCTGCCAGGGAAGGATATAGCAAGAAGGCAGCTGTTAACCCAGAAAGAGAGTCCTCACTGGACACTAAATCCACCTGCACTTTGATCTCAAGCTTCTAACCTTTACAACTGTGAGGAATATCTTGTTGTTTAAGCTGCCCAGTGTGTAGTATTTTTGTTATCGCAGCCCAAGCTGAATAAGACAGGTGGTATATTAGATGCTGAGGGTTTACTGTGATGTTCCCTCTGCCCACCTGAGGTCACTTTGATGTAGTTCCTGGACATGTGGATATGTCTTCCCATGTCTCTCTGCCTTTCAGGCACTCTCAGGCCTGAGAAGCACACTGTATACTTGTACAAGATGGAAACACTGTCAAAACAACACCTCAGAATGTCCTTCCACCAGTGAGGGATTCGAGTTGGTGGATCAGTGTCCCAGCTCCCTCCCCCACTGGGGGATCAATCCTGCTGTGTGTTCTACATACTCCCTCAGAGTGTCCACAGATGGGGTTGAGCCCCATTTTTCCCATAGTGGTGACTTGTTCCTTAACACATCTTTAATTGATATTCCTACCTCCCCTGTTTTACTTCTCCAAGCCCTCATGTGCTTCCTGGGATTATCTCCCAAATAAACTATCTATACCCAAGTTCCTGTCCCCAGGTCTGCTTTGGAGGGGAATCCAAACTGAGAGAGGGGGTATTTGGTAAGGAACCGTCCTGGGACTCAGAGGTCCCTGCCTCTCACACCCAATGCAGACACTTACGTATGGTAGGGGAGGTGGCAGGAGAAGGGGCTTGGCTGGGGGGCTTGGCTGCCAGTGGGCCCATATCCATGGTGGCTGTGTTGACAACCTTTCTGTGTTGCTAAAGATGGGCAGATCAGTGCATCTTGGAGGAGGCCTGGCTGGGCTCTCCCTCCTCAGGTGGCCTTGGTGTGTTCAGATACACAGGAGCTGACACTGGGGACTGCAGGCAAGGAGAGCTGTGGTGGGACTGAGACCTGCCACTGAGTTTCATTTTTTGCTTGAAGCAAGGTTTCTCATTTCCAGGTCATCGTTAAGTAGAACTACAACAGATCTTTTTGTGTGTGGATCTGTTTGAGAATTGGCAGGTACCCTCCAAGCTCTTTGATAGGGTCTGTCTGTGTCTTATTTTCTTAGTATCTTTTGTAAGTTAACTTTCCTTGAATAGGTAATATATTCATGCAGTTCAAAATCTTCTCACTCCTACCCTCATCTACCCAGTTTCAACTCCAGCCTCACCCCAGGAACCTCTGTTATTAGTGTCTAACATATGTTTCCTTATGTTTCTGCAAGCAAGTATGAATAAAGATTCTTATACTCTGGCACCCCAGTCTGCTTCATAATAAAAATTATTATACAGTACCTATTTTCTGCTTATTTTTCCTCACAATATATCTTGGCTGTACTTTCATATCTGTGAATAGAAAGCATCTTTATTCTTTAATAGCTTCATAGAATTTCATAGTGTAGGTATACCATTACTTATTTAACCAATCCTTATCAATGGTGATTTGGGTTGTTTCCTATCTTTTGCTATTACGTAAATATTGCTTCAGTGAATAACCTTGTTCATATGTTATTTTGCATATATATAGCCATATTTATAGAATAAATTCCCAGAAATGAAATTGCAGAATCACAGGGCTTATTCATTTATAATGTTAATAGATTTTGCTCAGTTCTCCTCCACCAGGATTGCATGAGTTTACATCATCACCAGGAATGTATTAGAGCACCTTTTTCTCTGTTGCATCACCAGCAAAGTATATAACCAAATTGTTGGAGTTTTGCCAATCTGATGAGTGAAAAATGGCATCTCAGTGTACATATTTTAAATTGCATTTCTTTTATTACAGTGGTGATTTAGCATCTTTTCCTACATTTAAGAACCATTGTATTTACTTGTTTGTGAACTCCTTAACATTCTTTTTCCATTTTTCAGTGGACTTTATTCTTACCCATCCCAGCAGTTCTTTTTCGTATAGATTTTGATAGATTTTCTTACTAATTTTTCTGATGAGTGAAAAATATGTTTTTGATATTTATTATTTACTTTCTGACACTGCTTATGGGTTTTTTTTTTGGCAAGAAGTTATTTTTACTTTTAAAGATTTTTTAATAGCGTCATATTTATAATTTTTTTTCAAGCATTGTTAGAAAATCCATCTTCTACTCTAACTTGGTGTCCTTAACATAGTGCCAGGAGTGGTTTAGCTTTCTGGAAGAATGCTATAATTAGTAGGTCACTGCGGCCTCCAAGTGCCTTTGTTCTAAAACCTTGGCTCCCCTTCCCCCAACTTCAAATTAGGCAGTTCGATCAGGTGAGTAAGAGTAATTCATATTCATATGTGGACTAACTGGTAGAATTAACTTTTCCAAAAGACATTTTTATCTTAAAAAAGGAGTCAAGTCCACTGAAATGACTTTCAAATTGCTGGAAAGTTGGAAAACATAGGAAAGCCATCAAGGGCACTGCATTAAGTGGCAACGATGGTGTTCCACACTCCAGGCTTCTGCTTCCTCATCCCGCCAGTCTAGAATCCCAAGGAAAACTTGACTTTAGATGAGAAATGATTCTTCCATTTTGGGCTCCATTTCTGGTGATAGCAGATGTGATGCTTTATGGTATCTGGAATATATCTTCTATCTGGAATATATGGGCTGGTACCTGGAATATACCTTCTATCTGGAATATATGGGTTGGTATCTGGAATATACCTTCTATCTGGAATATATGGGCTGGTTGGAAAGTAGGGAGACTGGGCAGCATTAGGCAAAATGTTGATAAACTGAGTTTATTTTTTATATTGCTCCCTGCCTGTCTCCTTCCTCCTTCCCCTCATCCTAGTCCTGTCCCCTAGTCCAGGGGCCCAGTGAAGGTTACTGGATGAGAGGAGGATGAAAGTGAGACGTTCTGTGGAGTTCTACTAGAGAAGGAAATTCTATATTCACCTGGGCCTAAAGTCTGTTGCTAATTGGCTCTGTGATTGTATATAAGTCACTTTATCTCCCTGCCCTCAGTTGCTGCACTTATAAAATGAGAGGGATGGACTCATTAAAGACCCTATAATTTTTAGGCTTCCAAGTTAGTCAGTTCAGGTGTTTGAGTTCTCTTGGTTGAGGGTGGGTGGGGAGGAAGTTGAAAGTTCTCCAAGATGCTTCATGTTCTTGTTCCTCAACCCTTCCCCTTCCGTGACCCCAGAAAGCTAATCAGTCTGCACATCTGCTACCACTCCCCGTCCCCCACCCCTACCCCTTCTGCCCAGCCCTGGTGGAGCCAAGGACAGGCATACCTCGTTCATATTGCTAGTTCATATCCAGACCAACACTATAAAACAAATGTGGCAATAAAGCAAATCACATGAATTTTTTGGTTTCCCCATGCATATACAAGTTATGTTTACACTATATTGTAGTTCATTAAGTGTGCAACAGCATTATATCTTAAAAAAATTTACATATCTTAATTAAAAGATACTTTATTACTAAAAAATGCTGACAATCATCTGAGCTTTTGGCAAGTCATAATCTTTTTGCTGGCGAATGGTCTTCCTTTGATGTTGATGGGTGCTGACAGATCAGGGTGGTGGTTGCTAAAGGTTTGGGTGGCTGTAGCAATTTCTGAAAATAAGATAATAATGCAATTTGCCACATTGATTGACTCTTTCACAAAAGATTTCTCTGTAGCAGGAGATGCTATTTGATAGCATTTTATCTACAGTAGAACTTTCAAAATTAGAGTCAGTTTTCTCAAACCCTCCTATTGCTTTATCAACTAAATTTATAAATATTCTAAATCCTTTGTTGTCATTTCAACAATGTTCACAGCGTCTTCAATGGGAGTAGATTCCATCTCAAGAAACCACTTCCTTTGCTCATCCATAAGAAGAAACTCCTTATCTGTTCAAGTTTTATCATGAGATTTCAGCAATTCATTCACACCTTTAGACTTCGCTTGTAATTCTATTAATAGTTTCCTTGCCATTTCCACCAAATCTGCAGTTACTTCCTCCACTGAACTCTTAAAGCCCTCAAAGGCATCTGTAAATGTTGGGATCAACTTCTTCCAAACTCCTGTTAATGTTAATATTTTAATCTCCTCCCATGAATCACAAATGTTCTTAAAGATATTAGATTGGTGAATTCTTTCCAGAAGGTTTTCAATTTACTTTGCCCAGACCCATCAGAGCAATCACTATCTATGACAGCTATAGCCTTACAAAATATGTTTCTTAAATAATAATACTGGAAAGTCTAAATTACTCCTTGATCCATGGCCTGCAGAATGGATGTTGTTAGCAGGCATAAAAACAACATTAATATCCTTGTACATCTCCCATCAGAGCTCTTGGGTGACCAGATGCATTGCAATGAGCAGTTATTTTTGAAATAAATGTTTTTTTATAAGTAGTAGGTCTCAACAGTGGGCTTATAATATTCAGTAAATCATGGCGTAAATAGATATGCTGTTTCCCAGGCTTTGTTCTTCCATTTATGGGACACAGGCAGAGGAGCTGTAGCA
The DNA here is from genome assembly GCF_041146395.1 of Eulemur rufifrons. NCBI lineage: Eukaryota > Metazoa > Chordata > Mammalia > Primates > Lemuridae > Eulemur > Eulemur rufifrons. Next base: position 103,966,454 of record NC_090984.1, read on the forward strand.
TAATTCTTAAGGGCCCTAGGATTTCCTGAATGATAAATGAGCATTGGCTTCAACTTAAAGTCATGAGCTGCATTAGTCCCTAATAAGAGGAGTCAGCCTGTTCTTTGATGCTTTGAAAACAGGCATTGACTTCTCCTCTCTAGCTATGAAAGTCCTAGATAGATCTTTCCAATATAAGGCTGTTTTGTCTACATGGAAAATTTGTTGTTTAGTGTAGCCACCTTCATCAATGACCTTAGCTAGCTCTTCTGGATTACTTGCTGCAGCTTCTACATCAGCACTTGCTGCTTCACCTTGCACTTTTATGTTATGGAGATGGCTTTTTTTCCTTAAACCTCATTCGTGAACCAACCTCTGCTAGCTTCCAGCTTTTTTCCTGCAGCTTCCTCTCCTATCAGCCTTCACACAACTGGAGAGGGTTAGGCCCTTGCTCTGGATTAGGCTTTAGCTTTAAGGAAATGTGGCTGGTTTGATCTTCTATCCAGACCACTAATACTTTCTTCATATCAGCAATAAGGCTGTTTCACTTTCTTGTCATTTGTGTGTTCACTGGAGTAGCATTTTTAATTTTCTTCAAGAACTTTTCCTTTGCATTCACAATTTGGCTGTTTGGTACCAGAGGCCTAGCTTTTGACATGACTGCCTCACTAATCTTAATCATTTTTAGTTTTTGATTTAAAGTGAGAGACGTGTGACTCCTCCTTCCACTCGAACATTTAGAGGCCATTGTAGGGTTACTAAGTGGCCTAATTTCAATATTCTTCTGTCTCAGAAAATAGGGAGGCCCAAGAGGGGGGACATGGCTGATGGATAAAGCAGTCAAAACACATGCGACACTTCTCAATTAAGTCTGCTATCCTACAGAGGTGTAGTTTGTGGTGCCCCCAAACAATTACAATAGTGACATCAAAGATCTCTGATCACAGATCACCATAACAGATATAATAACAATGAAAAGGTTTGAAATGTTGTGTGAATTACCAAACTATGAGACCCAAAGTGAGTACCTGCCGTTGGAAAAATGATGCTGATAGATTTGCTTGATACAATGTTGCCACAAACTTTTAATTTGCTAAAAAACACAGTATCTGCAAAGTGCAATGAGTGAAGCACAGTGAGAGGAGGTTTGCCTGTATTCATTCATTGATGTCATCATAAACGAGTGGTTTATGCAGTTCATTGCATTTATTAATTTGTAATTTCACTGGGCTACAATTAGTGACTAAAAGTTTTAATAGGACAATCAATTCCATTAATGTATTTTGTGCTCGAACGTTTAAAAAATTTTATTTTTTAGAAAAGAAATAATTCTATGGGATCTTGTCTGCTGGTATCTGTCACCCTCTGTGTCCCAGAGATAGTGTTGCTTCAAGTGACAAAGCATTTTTAACAGTAGGTCGTATCATTAAAGTACGTTATAAGTCCATCATTTTGTTGATACTTCTGCTCTTATGTGCCTGGGAAACCGTGAAGACAGAGTTTCTGCTGTTCTCTGGGACTGTCTCCCCTCGAGGTTATGAGGGCCAGTTCTCAGTGCTGGCTGTAAGGCCTTTGACGGTACAAATTGCATAGAAGTAGAGAACCAAAGTTGGGTTTGGCCTGCTCTCTCTCTAGCCTTGTTGGTGTGGAAAGTTTCTGAGGTCCGGATGAGGACAGAAATGACCTCCAAAAGAGAAAGGATTTCCCCAGCTTCCCTGGGTCAATCAGGTTTACTGGTTTTGCTGCCTAAATCCACAGGCTGTAAGTCAATCTTCATTGAACTCCCATGTGCAAAGCAAGGCTTAGGTCCCATGAGAAACCCGTGAGTTTCTGTGGTGCTAGGATTCTTTTTCCTAGAAATCTGGCTCCTGCTGCCCAGTCTGGAGCACAGAGACCTTGCTATGGGGTCTGCCTCCAGACGCTGAGCCTGAGGGAAGAACACCCTGGTGGCCCCTCTCTTGCTTCCCTGGAAAGGAGGGAAAAGGAGATACACCTTATAGGGCAGATTTATGCTTAAGTGTCAACAGATCCCAAAGAATAGTTTCCTTTCTCGAACAGAACAGTTGCCACAAGGATGGTATATGGCTGGCGTTTCAGTGTCTGAAACTTACAACTCACATTAGGAACAGGAGAGAACATTATCTCCCGACAAGCCTGGGGAATAGTCTCTGTGACATGCGTGCACGTCAGGAACCTGGGCAAACAGCGCCTCTGGTTGCTGGGTCTGTAACTGCTCCCTGGATCCTCTTTAAATGTTTGTGGGAGGCGGGTATAGGGGGGGCTGCAGGCCTGTGAATTGTTGGGGTGCAGAGGAACGGAGGTTACAGGAGGGCTCAGGTGTGGGGCCTTTTTCTCTGGAGGGCAAGGGGCTAAATTACCCGAAGCTCTGTGTGCTGAGTAGCCTTAACTGAGGGTTCAGAAGTTGATGGATTCCCTAACTCCGGTTGACAGGTAAATAAAAAACTTCAGAGCAACCCCTTACGTGAGTCAGGGCTTAGGGAAGGGTGCCCAGATTGTCTCCAAGGTTAGTCTCCTGACCCTGACAATACATTCTGCTGGGGTCAGCAGAGTTAAACAGTGTTTCACAATATTGCAACAGGACTTTGCAGAGCATTTGCTGGCACGTGTGGTGTACACAGAAAGTATGTAGTATTTCCTAAACCTACTTGACCTTGACCATAACATTTTTTTTTTTTTAGGAGCATCACAGGGAGTTTATATTCTGCAAACCAATTTCTGGAAACATTAGTCTTGTCCACTTGCAGTGAATTAACGATAGAGTCAAGATTTCCTAACCCATGGGCTTTCAACTTCATTCTTGCTATTCAAAGTATAGTCTGTGGACCAGCAGCATGGGCATTGCTTGGGAGCTGGTTGGAGATGCAGAATCTTGGGCCCCACCCTGGATCTACCAATCAGAATTGCATGTTAGCAAAATCCCAGGCGGTAGATATGCACGCTGAACACTGACATGCCCTGCCTGCTCCCTACTGCTACCTTTCTGCTTCCGAACCTTCCAGCTCCCTGGACTCAGAGGTCCAGAGGTGAGAGTCTCAGGGCAGTGACAGCCAATTATGCTGAGTCTCGGTTTGGATGGGGAAGGTTTCTGGGCCTTCTGATCCTACTGGGGTGTCCTCTTCTTGGCTTTCAGATGGTAGTAATAATCTATATTAGGGAGCGAGGCCAGTTCTATTAATATAAAAGGATTCAGGGTTAGAGAAAAAATGGTGAGGCCATGGGGAAAATACAAAACAATATAATAAACCCAGAAGGAAGAGGTCCCTGGGTGGGTAAGCATGGACAAAATTAGAAGGGATTTTAGGCAGATTTATGCAGAGGGCTGTGCTGTGTTGGGGCGTGGTGGTGGAGTGATGCTCCAAGCCCTCCACCCCCATCCCCTATGATGAGAGGCTGGGAGAGGAGCCCAAAAGACATCTTTTTTCAGCTGAGTGTGAGAAGTCCCTGCCAGATCAGATGTTCAACTTTAAAACAAATGGAGGAAAAACGATCAAATGCAGTCAACTAGAAAAATCCGCTTTTCCTATTTCATAAAAAGCAAGAGCCCATATGATAATCCCTCCCTTGGCACATGTTAGAGATTTCTTTATCGCTTCTTTGCTTGCGGCCAATTCTGCCACACCCAGCCAGGGGCCTGGGTTGCAGTGACTTCATTTGCACCAGGTCAGCACGCTGGTTCCAATCCAGTGGGTCTAGAGCTGAATTCTAGCAGTTTTCTAGGGAGGAGGGCCTGCCTGCCTGTGTGGAAGGGCAGGGGAGAAGGAGGGAGAGTGGAGGACAGAGGACACATTGCCCCGTCCCTCCCCAGAGCACAGAAGTGTGCACTTCCCCACGCAGACAGAAGTGGGTGGCTGGGTCTGTCTGCCCTCCCAAGCCATGACTGAGACTCCTCAAGTACCAGAATTGTGACTTTCCTGCTATGCCCCAGAAATAAGCATGGTGCCTGGTATTTGCTCTAGGGATGCTCAATAATTATTTGTTGAATGAACTTTGACAAAACCAAAACCATTGAGGCGGCTGTAGGGTAATGGCGACAGAAAGCCCATGAGACCTGCTATCAGGAGATCCGGGCTTCAGGACTAAATGTCACCCCTTTCCAGCTGTGTGGCACTGGACAAGCTCTATATCTCTCTGAGTCTTGGTCTATAAAGTGGTGATTGCGGTGTTCACCTCCTGGAATTATGGGGAGGATGAAAGGAAGGTCCCATGTGCACAGCGCATAATTAATAGGAAGGATTTAAATGTGAAGGGGGAATCCTTTCCCCCTGTACATTGTTATTCCCACAACACCCCTAATTCACACACTTACCATAAAGAAGAGAAATAGAAGTGAAGAATAAACTGTCACTCAGACTTCAAGGGGGCTTAGACTTGAGGGTTCCATAGGAATTGAGCTGCGAGCTCAGAGCTCGGTGTGGATGACCTTGGAGTTGACCTTGACTCCTCTTCCCCTTACATTCCACATCCAATCCTTTGGCCAGTCCTGATTCAACCACTCTTGTGACCTCCTCTGCCACCACCCTGATCCAAGCTGCCATGACTTTTCATCCAGATTCCTGCAGTAACCCCCTGACTGGCCTCCCTGCTTCTTCTCTTGTACCAGGTGAGTCTATTCTCAGCCTAACACTCAGAATGATGCTAGCCAAGCATACATCTCTCCATGTCAATCCTCTACCCAGAAACCTTCACTGGTTTCTCATCTCACTTTGAATAACAGCCAAATTTCCTACAATGGCCTCAGACCTCTCCAACCATTGATCTTAACCTCCCTGGCCTGTTGACTTCTCCTTCTTCACTCTGCCCCAGCCACCCTGGCCTTGGTGGGCTTTGCCTGTGCCAGGCATGCTTATGCCACAGGGCCTTTGCACTTGCTGTTCTCTCTGCTTGAGAACCTTCCTCCTCTTTGTTTCCTTACCATCTTCATATCTTTGCTCACTGTCACCTTCATGTGACAAAGTCAAACACTGTTCCCATCCCCCACCTGGCACTTCTAGCCCCCTTTCCAACTTTATTTCTCTCCATAGTACTTATAACCATATAATATAATTTATATTTTACCTATTTGTCTGTTCCTCTGCCAGGAGTCACGCCCTGTGAGCGTTTTGTTCATTTTTGTGTTCACAGCTCCCAGCACGCTGCCCAGCATGATAGTTGAAATATTTGTTGAATAAATAGCATTAATTAATAAGTGATTCAGGCTTTGCCCTTATAGAATCTTGTTATAAGGCTTGGGCCAGAGGCGTGGAGTGCAACGCTCCCAGGCTTATCTTGGGGCTGTTGCAGATCCTATCCTGAGGGAGGCAGCTCCTGTAAGCTGTTATATACTAGGTATTGGCGTTCTGTTTGATCAGTTCGTCTCAAGGGCTCCTGGGTGAGGACTAAGCCATTGGGCGGGATTTATTACATTGCCCTAGCAACTGCTTCCTTTCCATTTTCTGAAAACTTGCTAGTTTGCCTTATTTTCCTGTTCTTAATTATGGCAGCTCTCTTCCTCTCAGCCTCTCCATTGTCTTCCTCTGCCTCTTCGTTCATTATCTACTGAGCATCTCTATGCCACAACCGCCCCTCCCCCGCCCCCAGCCTCCTGGTTGGGGAACGGACGCAGATGCCTACCTATTTGGTTTTCTGAGTACTGACCCTGCAAGCCCCTGGTTTCCACTCTTCCCAGCCCAAGTGGCACTGGGGTGATGAGCTCTGCCCAGCACTCTAGGGAGTGTCATCTTGATTCTCCAGAAGCTGCCACTTGGGAGCGCTTGATCCTTATGTCCCCAAACAAAGAACTGCTCTCACTGATGGCAGGCTCTTGAGATAGGTCCTAGTGACGAACATGGATCTGCTATCCCATGACTTCAGGCTGGAATCTTGACTTTGCTTACCAGCTCTGAGGCTTAAGCAGATAACTCACCCTCTGAGTTGCTCTGAGCCTCAGTCGGCCACCTCATCTGAGATGAGGGCACTATAATGGCGTTGCTCTGAGGACCAGGGGAGATCACTTAGGTGTAGCACTTAGGATAGAGCCTGGCAAGTGGGAAACCTTCACTGAATTGTACCTTCTATCAGTATTGCCATTATAAATATTATGTTGTTGTCAACGACGCAACCAATTCTCTGGCTTACCTTTCTAATTAGACAGCCCCCTAAATGTGTGTGTGAGTGTGGGTGGGTGTAGGTAGATGTGGGGGAACTTATAAATTGTCATTGTAAATTCATCAAGAAATAAAAAGGAGATTTATAGCTTCAGGGCGATTAATTCTGTAGCTTTGCCCAGAATCATCTCAGTTCCAGAACAAATAGACCTTTATAATAGATTATAATCTTTAGGTATTTGGAATATAAAACAGCCCCTTGGATTCCTTGTTGTGTTATGAGAAAACAATAACAGTTTAAAATGCAGCCCACAGGCAGGCCCCTGGATGGGGTCAGCTCTCTTGTTATTGGCCTGTGGTGTCCTTCAACGATAAGTTAGCGACACAGATATTCTGAACCTCCCCACAGTGTAGCGGTAAGAGAAGGCAGAATCCAAATGCTGGGGCCAACCTTGACGACGGTGGCAGTAAAAGGCTTTCAAGTTAGATGGAAATATTTTCTTCCTTCCCTCACCTGGCAAACTCCCTTTTAGCCTGCGAGGTCCAGATCTGATGGCTGACCCTCCCAGGCGGAAGGTCCCCTCTCCTCTGTCCTCCATGCCTCTCTCACAGAGTGATGAACCTTGTTTCCGTGTCTCTCTCCAGCTCTGCAAGGCAGGGAGATCTCTGAGGGCAGGGAGGACGTTTTGGGCAACTTTGCATCCCCGGGCCCCACACAGGGACTGGCCCTGTGGCGTGGGAGGGGGGGACAACACTGACCTCCTACCGCATTCCCGGGTGCATGGCCTATGTTACGTTGCCTAATTCTCACCACAGTCCTGTGAGGGGTTTTCCTTCTACACAGGAGCAAATGGAAGCTCAGAAATTTCATACAACCTGCATGGCGTTACTGCTGAGTGGCAGAGCTAGGATTTGAACTCAGGCCCGATTCCAAAGCCCTTGCTTGTCTTCTTACTTCTTCTCTTTTTTCTCCCAGTGGAGTGAGTGGTTAAGGGCATGGCCTCTGGAGCCAGACTGCTGGGGTTCCCAGCTCAGTCTCATCATTCATGTGCTGTGTGACTTTGGGCATGTTGCTTAGCTTCTCTCTGTCTCAGTTTCTCCATCTGTCAGGCTGGGTAACAAGAGTGCCTCCCAATACGGTTGTGCTGTAGGTTAAATGACATAATATAAAATAAAGATCTTAGAACAGTGTCTGGTAGTATGTAAATACTTGTTGCTGCTATTATAATTTTCCTTCCCGAGTCGTATCACACACATTCTGTACTGTGCTGCTCCTGGTACTGAGTGAATGACAAGGGTGGTGGCTGAGTGTGACCCGCAGGCAGCCGGGCTCTCCTCCCAGGTGTGCCTACCATGTGGCTTTGCACACACACTTATGTCGTATTTCACCCTGCGCCTTTTGTCTCTCCTGGCCTCACAGTGCCATTGAGAATCATTATCTCAATGCTCCAGGAGGCCATGGCTGAGCACGGGAACTTGGCTTCATGTATGGCCCCAGCATGGCTCTCTGAAACGCCCCATGGAAGGAAGTTACCCCAAACCGACCCCTCCATTTTGCAGTATAACAAGAGGCAGTGAGCACAGGGCTTCTGGGCAGGGACACTGGAACCAGACTGCCTGGGTTTGAATCCCAGTCCTGCCACCTGGTAGCTGTGTCACCTTGGACAGATTATTTAATCTCTCTGAACCTCTGGTTTTTCATCTGTAGAATGGAGACAATAATGCACAACATAGGGTATTACTGTGAGAATTAAATGAACTAATACCTGTAAAATACTTAAAACAGTGCCTGGCATGTTGTAAGAGCTCCATAGGTATTGATTTTGTTATTATTATTGTTATCATTGGGGCAGAACCTGGAAAATTTACTACGTGGACAAGCAGAGAAAAAAGTGTGCCTAGAAGTCAGGGCTTTCTGTAAATGAGGGCGACAGAGGGTGGGTGGAGTGACGCATATTCAATTCCTTCTCCCACATTCACTGATCAGGGAAGTCACTCCTCTGGAAGGAAGGGGCAGGGAGTGGAGGGCAGAGAGGAAGAGGCGGGCAGTGTTCTTTCACTCTGTGGAAATTTGATGTCTTGGGGCCAGGGTGCTCCAGGCATCCACCGTGGACCTGGTGCTGTGCTGGGTCACAAAAGGAATGTGGCAGGGATGTTCCCTGCGCTCATGGAGCTTGCATGAAGTGCAAAGTCACTCTTGCTCTAAGTTATTCTTGCATAAAGTATAAAATTACTCTGAGTTTTGAATGACTTAAGGCTAGTGATTGTCCTGACCCGGGCAGGAGACCTGAGCTATGGAAAGAAAAGCCTGGCTTGTTGTCACCTGCCTGGCTTGGGTGTCTTGTAGTCTTCGTTATTCACCCTGCAGATCTGTCTCAGAGGATGAGGAGGCCCAGGGACCTTGGCGGGGGCTACAACAGAGGCCGAGTTCACACGCTTCAGGTGGGAGCAGAGGCAGCTCTGCGGGTAGAACCAGCGGCCTCTTCCCTCACATGAATCCCCAGGGAGGGGAGGGAGGACTATGACTGATGATATGCAGGTGAATGGTTATTTCCACTTTGCAGAGGAGGAAACTGAGGCTCGGGGGTTAAGCAGCTGAGACCCAGGGCTCTTACTAGAAGTCACCCGGCTAGTGCGCACTGCAGTTGGGATTAAACCTGCATGTGTCTGATGCCAAAGCCACCTCCTTTATACTGTGTCACCTTCTCCTTTTCCATAAAGGACACTTCCCCAGTGGTCCTGGTGCTGTGTACAGGAATGAGAGTTATTACAGATCACCGTGTCGCTCATAGTAATCAATTAAGCAACCAATTCTGTTGTTCTTATTTGCCCAAATGGAAACATATTTGGGCAAAATCAAGCCAATTTCACCCTGAGAGAAGTAATAATAACGATGGCTCTAAAATACGCTGTGTGTGTTTGTGTGAGGAAGATCTCTGTCCCCCTCTCCATCCGGCGTGCGCGCATCGCCGTGGCTGGCCCAGTAAACAGAGGTGGTTTGCAGGAACAACCACCGAGAGACCCACTGAGTTCCAAGTTGCTGCTTGCGTTGGCAGAAAAGATGTGAGGCTGGTGTGAGAATCCCGTTTGCCACTTGAGTTAATATGCTAGCCGTGCTGGGGTTCGACCTGTAGTTCCCCCACATGGAATGGCGTACAGAGGCAAGCAGGCTAGAGTGGCCCCTGGCGGGCTCCTAGGCTGGAGTCGGGCTGTTTACAGTGATTTGGAACATAATTGTAAAGCGTCAACCATGTCCAAGCCTGTCTGCTTGGGGCTGCGTGTGGGTAGCCTGGTCTGGGTTCGCCAGTATCCCAGGAGTTTTTGGCAGGAAGAAAAAAGTGAGCCAAGACCAGCTGCGGAAAGTGGTGCAACCAGCTCTTACATTGTCAAGCTTCCAGGGCTCAGAAAATGGGCTCTCAAACTTGGGTGTCCGAAAACATTATTTAGGAAACTTGTTAAAAACGTGGATGTAGAGGCTCCATCTTGAGAGGGTCCAGGGTGGGGCCTGGAGATCTGCAAGTAACAGGTATCTCTGGTGATTCTGATGTGGATGGTTCATGGACCTCTTTGGGAACAGTGGCTCAAGGTCTGAGGAAGGCCGGCAACAAAATCCTGGAAGGCTGAACTTGTGAGCTGGGAGCAGCAGCACACGTGGGCCCAGGGCAGCAGGGTGGTCTGGGGTCTCAGGCCCGCAGGCTGGTGGGTAGGGCTGGGCTTCGGTCCCCTTGGGTAACTCTAGTGGGAAGGAGGGGCCGGGCCGAAGGCCAGGCAAGCTGGTGGCTCATATGGTAGATTAGAGAAGGTTTCAGCCTTCAGCTCGTGGGGGTCGGCAGGGGACACATTCTTCTCTGACACATTGGACGTGCAGTGTGGGATCTGTAGACACTGATGGAGAAGCTGTCACCATGCAGCTCATGGCAAGCGGCCAAGTGACCAGGGGTTGGGATAGTGGTGTGGAAGATCCCAGGAGAAAGCGGGCACTATGGGTGACAATATCTGTCGGTGCCTTCCATCCCACTTAGAATGCCAGCCTGCAGGAACCCGGCCCTGGCCAGCCTCCCTGGATACCTGGGGCTTTGACCCCCTCACTCATCATGTTCCAGCCAAACTTTGAAGAACACAGTTCTTTAAAGAGGCCGAGGTCTTCCCCACTGAGGGCCTTCCCAAGTCTGTACCCTTTGCCTGGAGACCTCTTCTGCCTGCTTTACCCATCGGATATGTTTTATTAATATTAAAGGGCTGGTGATCTGACGTGTCCTCTGTCCCTCCTCCTCCCCACTCATTCCCAGCCCCTTCAAAAGCAACTAAAGGAAGCACAAGTCTCTTTGGTGACATGAATCCTCCAGCCCTTTCCAGGGCCTGTCCTGGTGTCAGGTTTTACTCTGAAATGTTGGTTCTTAGTACACTCATGGCTGAAGAATGGCCAGACACACCAAACTAAGGCAAGCATGAAAATGAGGTTTATTGAGGAGAGAAAGACAGGATTATAGAGCAAGAGCAAGATACAGGTTTACAGAGCATGATACATAAGTCACAGGTGACTACCGGACCCATTGTCGCAGCAAAGGGAGAGCAAAAGGAAGGGCACAGATAAAGGACCTGGTTATGGTCTCAGTCTTGTTTTATAGTGCCCAGATTGGGACTTCCCTGTGGCTCAGTTGTCACTATGCAACCACTTTGATTGGACAGTTGGGAGTTGCATGACCTGAGTCTTAACTACGCATGCAGGTTGTTCTAGGTCAATTTCCAGACTCTGTGGTTCCTAGGCTGCTTGGCCCGTGGGCTAGAAAGTCCTCTGCATTCTTTTGCAGCTGAAACACTGAGTTATGACTGGCAGATTCATAGGGTATTCCTTCCTCCCCCAGGTATGGCAGTCACTTGGGAGAGGATTAGGATGAGGCAGGACCAAGATGGGGGCCTGGGGCCCACCCTGTCCTTCTTCCCAGGTGGGACAATTGCACCAAGGCAACAGCACCCACTTTTGTCCCTAGGAGACCTGGAATCCCTCCCTATCTACCTAACACTGGGGAGTCCTGTGGCTTTCACTTCTGTTCCTGGACATAGAATTTGGGGTAGCAGTGGAGAAGGGGGCATAGGGTCCTTGGCACAGTCTTGGACAGGTTGAGGAAGCAGAGGCCAGCTGGGCTCTCCCTAAAGAACCAGAGATGTCTCAAGTGTTGGTCAAATTGAGGTGACATTTGGCCCCAGTTTTGCTGTGGCTGTAAGTCCAGGAATGGTCTACGGTTAGGAGTCAGGGGCAGGGAATGAGGAAGGATTAGAGGTTAACAGAGACTAACTCTGACGTCCTGTATCCCTAGTGACTGCTAGCACACACCTTTACCTCCTTATATACACATACATGCACATGCTCCTTGATGTGCATGTGTGTACGTGTATGTGTGAATATACACAGCATACAAAGGGGTGGGACAGTCCAGCAAACATGCCAGGAGCTTTGGGAATGTCTCAGGTTGGGTTCCCAGCAGGTCTAAGTGGCTTCAGGTATTTACCCGATGGCTGCACCATCCATTGGCTCAACTAGATCAGGCAGTCCCTTTGCACAAGTCCTCTTGTGCTTGCAGAAGGGGCAGGTAAACAAGGTTTCCAAGTGTGTGTCCTCTCTTTGGGGGTGGCTTCTGCTTTGTCTTTCTATACTCTAGTCTTGCAGGAGGGCTGACCTGCTTCTACTTTCCTCCCACCCTCGGAGCCTTCATGACTCCCTGCCCCAAGTGGTAAAGGCCAACTCACTCTTCAGCTCTCTGTTCTGATGTCACTGCTGCAGAGATGGCTTCCTAACCCTCCACTCCAAAGGTGGTGGCTTAATAATCCTCCCCCTATTCTTATCTTGACTAACCATTCAGGCCTTTATCACGTTTATGCATAGTACTTTAGTTATGTTATTCATGTACTTATTTCTCTCTCTTAGTTTGACTGCAAATACCACAGAGGGATCACATCTGCCTTGCTCACCCATTGCCTCCCCAGTGCTTTGGGAGAGGCACTGTGCCTCTCGGTAGTTCCTTGCTGAATGAGGAAATGGATGAATGAATGGAGAGTTGTTTTTCAGTAAATCAATAGGGCTTTGATGGAAGACAGTCAGGAAGTCATTAAAGATAAGGGAAGTAACATGAGTAAAATTTCAGAAAAGGGAAGTGACGCCTGCCGTCTTTGGGACATGTTGGGTAACTCTATTGATCACAGCACAGAGCTTGTTGGGGCAGACTGGACCCAGCACTCAGGGTTTGGATTCTGAGCTAAGGAGGTGGGACTTCATTTGTCAGGCAATGAGGAGCCACTGGGGGGTTGTGAGCGGAGAGAAACAGGCAGCAGAGATGCACGGGGCCAGTGGCACGGTGGATAATACCTCTGACCACAGATTAGAAGACTCTAGGAGTAATAAAGACAGAGGGGAGCCCACTGGAATGGTGGCATCCTGGGTGGATGCAGAGGGAGAACCCAGTGGTGGGAAAAGCAGGAGGAGGCCATTGCAGCAGCGGCCCAGGCAGGAGGCGATCGGGTCCTGAACTAGAGTAGCGGCAGTGGGAGGAGAGAGCAGAAACAGATGCAAAGACGCTGGGAAGGAAGAAATGGCAGACTTTGGTGGCTGATTGGATGTGGGGGCGAGGGAGTTTCTCAGGCATTCAAGGGAAAAATGCCACCTCCCGCCTCCTGCTATCTTCCGCTCAATGGCAGGAGAGTATCAGTGACAAAGAGCTGGCGTGATCTGAGCGGGAAGCATCTGTAGAAAGTAATGAAGTACAGGCAGCTGAATGTGAATGGGGAAAAATTTGTGTCACTAAATGGTCCTATTGCAAAACGAGGAAGGAAACGAGCATTTATTTAAAAAAAAAAAAATCTGCTGGGAACACGATGCCCCATCCCTTCCAGTGGCTGAATTGCTCTGGAGGAATCGTTCCCACACACCTGGCCATCGCGTGTGGGCTGCATGTCCTTGAAAAGAGGATTAACATAATGGCCGGGGCAGCCCCAGGGAGGTGTCTTTTGAGCTCTTTTGGTCGTTATCAGGCTGAACTTCAGCTATGTCTGAGATGGGACATACTGTCCTGCTAAAATATATAGATTTTCAGAGAGAGAGAAAAAAATTGGATCCATTAAAGCTACAGTTGGCCAATTCCACAACAGTGTCTCCACTAACCGCATGAACTTCTATGGTCACTTGATTATTCTGGGCCTCTGTCTCCTCCCTTGTGAACAGAAGGGTCCAGATGAGGTAGAAACTCCATCGCTTCTCCCTGGGCTGACATTGTGTAAATCTATGGAGGGTGGCTTCAATCAGAACGGGGTTGAAGGGAGGGAAGTCTTACAGATGTTTTATTTAGGTGCCAAGTGTCTGGAGTCAAAGCTTTCAGGGGAACATCTTCTTTCTTCCCACTGAGCTCCAGCATTAAATAATGTCCCCACCCTGACTATTTAGTAAACAGAGACACTCACTGACAGATTGCCTTCTTTTTACACTGAGGATATTTTATAGTTATGTTCCACTGGGTGACATATAGGGTTAATATAATTCTCATATAAATTTTGATATATTCAGCAGAGTCATTTCCTGAATAGAGCATCATGGTTAAGAAGCCAAGGAAGCGGGAACGGGGAGATGCTGGTCAAAGGGTACAAAGTTTCAGTTATGCAAGAGAAATGAGTTCTGAAGATCTGATGTACAACATGGCAAGAACAGTTAACAATACCGTATTGTATACCTGAAATTTGCCAAGGGGCTAGATCTTAAGTGTTCTAACCATGCACACACACAAAAGTAATGGGAGGTGGTGAATACGTAATTAGCTTGATTGTGGTGATCATTTCACAACTTGATGTTTTGATATACATGTGTACATCTTAAATACATACAATTTTTATTTGTCAATTACACCTCAATGAAGCTGGAAAAAAAGAAAACACTAAACAAAACAAAACAGAAGCCAAGGAAGCAGATAAGTTAATAAGTGTGAAGCCAAGATTTGAACCCAGGCAGTCTAGCTCTGAGGACCCCGTCCTAGGCGCTATTTAATGCTGGTGCCTTTGTTTCAGTGTGCTAGGGATGCCACACACTGGGTGGCTTAACCAACAAAAATTTATTTTCTCACAGTTCTGGAGGCTGGAAGTCCAAGATCAAGATGTTGTCAAATTTGGTTTCTCCTGAGGCCTTTCTCCTTGGCTTGCAGGTCATCTTCTCTCTGTGTGCCCACATGGCCTTTCCGGTGTGTGCCTTGGAGAGAGAGAGCTCTCTGATGCCTCTTCCTCCTCTTACAAGGACACTAGTCCTTTTGGATTAGGGCCCTCTCCTTTTGACCTCATTTAACCTTAATCACCTGCTTAAAGGTCCTATCTCCAAATCCAGTCACACTGGGATCAGGGCTTCAACATATGGATTTTGGGGAATCACAGTTCAGTCCGTAACAACCTTCCCCATGGACTTGTTGAGAAGACGAAAAGAGAATGCATGGAAAGGGCCTACTTAGTACAGCGCCCGGCATACAGTTAGGGCTCAGAGCTGCTGCTGTTGCTGTTATTACTGCCTCTGATGGGGACATAGGGAAGGGACTAAAACTGACTATGGCAAGATGCTAAGAGCTCCCAAGGAGAATTTTCCTTCTTCTCTCCATTCTTACTACTTAAGCCAGCAATCTCTCTTTGCCTGGAGCCCTGCAACAGCCTCCTGACTGTTCTCCCTGGTCCCACTTGTCCCCTGTGGGCCACATTAGCCACACAGGTGTGACCTTTTAAAAGTTAAGTCAGATGATGTCACTCATTTACTTAAAATCCTCTGGCTCTCCACCAAGCCGTGATGCATGTCCTGACTCCCAGCCATGGCTTCCATCCCTACTCGGTCCAGCACCGCCGTCCTCTGCCACCTCATTTCCTAGCAGGGTTCCCCTTGCTCACTATGCTCCAGCAACACTGGGCTCCTTTTAGTTGCTTGAAAACACCAAGAAAATACTACTGTTAGGGCCTTTGCCCTCGCTGCTCTTTAATTCCTGAACACTCTTTCTTAGATATCTGCTGCCTTATCTCATTTAGGTCTGAGCTCAAAATGGACCTTCCTGCCACTCCATCTAAAGCTCCTCCCTCTTCCAGAGTTACTCTCTACCATAATTATGGCCCTACTTTATTTTCTTTATAGCACTTAGTACCAAGTGACCTCATCTTATGTGTTTATTTGCTTGTTTATTATCTTTCCTTCTTAGTAGAGCGTACACTCTCAACATGAAAGGATCTTTTATCTTTGGCTCATTACTGGAACTCCAGTGCCTGGCACAGAGCACAAGCTCAGAGCGCATTATTTGAATGAATGAATAAATGAACGGGCTTGAATCTGCAGATTCCAAGTAGGAGGGGACTGTTCTGGATAAACATTCCCAAGTTAAGGATGAAGACACACTGGCAAAGTAGAGGAAGGGGTGTTTCTTTTCCTCATATGAATCTTATTCAGAATACCTATTTTGGAACCAGGTGTGAGCATTCAGATTTTTAATTTATTTTCATTTTCTAAGATTTTGGGACTCAGACTACTCTTGGTCTTTATTTAATTTATCCCAGGCCCCTACATCTTTATGGCTGCTGAAAATAGTATCCTGGCATGAGTCACAGAACCCAAGTCTTGCCTTTTCAGCCTTTGTTGTGGCCATCTGGAGTCATCTCTTGACTCTGATGGTTTCAGCTGCAAGCTTAGCCCTGCCCATACCCAGGGTCATACTGTCCGGACCAGAGAGTACTTTTCAAAATATACTACTCACTTTCCCTAGAGTGACATTCTATTAATAAATATTCAACCACCAGTGTAACAATGACACTGATCATTCAGCTGTACATAACTAGCACGGCTGAGCTAATGTGTATTGGCTGAAAATCAGCTCTGACTACTCCATCGATACCCTCCCTGGTAAATGTTTATAGGGAATTTTCTTTATTGCCAAAGATGAAGTGGCCGTACTTACATGCCCATCAACCTTTCCCCTTCCCGTTTGCACCTACGGGACAGCCCAGCCTTTTCCTGTGAAATGCTTCATGTTCCCCATTATAGCCCCAGAGCCTCTTTTTGTTTCTGGGATCTCATAGCCTACCAGGTACACTCACTCATTCAATGAGTATTTACTGACCACCTGTGCTGGATGCGGGGGCTAGAGAAGTGAACAAATAGACACAAGCTACTTCCCTGGTGGAGCTTACATTCAAGGATATTCCAGAAATGTGACCAGTAGTTTGTAATGTACAATTGGCCCTCCATATCATGCATGGATTCCACCAACTGTGGATCAAAAATATTCAGGAAAAAAATTTCCCTGAAGTTCCACAAAGCAAAACTTGATCTTGCCACATGCCTAGTGCTATGTTGAATTCACACGAACGAAGTGCTAAGTAGGCATTGTATTAAGTGTTATAAATGCTCTAGGGATGATCTAAAGTATATGGGAGGATGTATGTAGGTTATATGCAAATGCTATTCCATTTTATATAGGGGACTTGAGCATCTGAAGATTTTGGCATCCATGGAGGGTCCTGGAACCAATGCCCCCGATACTGAGGAACAAATGTGTAATACTGAGTTATAAATTTTTTTTTATGAGTTATAAATTTATTGAAGTGTTGGGGATGGGAGTGAAGAAGGAGAAACTACACTTGAGATGCAAGGGGAGGGGTCTGCTGCTTAGTTCTCGCCAACTTCAACCTTCTGCCCCAAGAGGTAGGGCATTTTCCCTTGTACTTCTCAATTTGCCTAGGTCCTGTCTCCAAATGGATTACTCACCTGGACCACACCAAACATTTGTCTGACTGCACGTATTGCTACTGCCTAGAGTCTCTTAGCCCATCATGCTGGACACCATGGATACTGATGCTGGCTTGTCATATTGGACTTTTCCAGGCCTTTTTGGACAATGATCTACGATTTTCATCTCCCAAACCCTATATCCCTTTTCACCTTCTCTCATCTTCTCTTGACAGAACATGGAGTGTCAACATGACTCTCAGTGGAGTTGCTCCACATTTTGGCAGATTTAGAGTCCCACAGCCTCCTGCCTGTACTCCCACATATGACATCCTGTTATACCAGCAGAAAGTGTGTGCCCGCTCTTTAAATGTAGATGTGAGCCAGCTACTTCCAGTGGAATCCTGTCCTGCCCTTTCCCCCAGGCTTGCTCTTCGAGTTCTTCTTTCCTGCTCCCTCATTTGCTTTTGGTAACTTTGTCTCCCTAGTCGTGAGTGAATCTGGTACGGGTTGTCATTTGGCTCGTGATATTCTCCATCCCAACAGTCAGTGAAGTGTTTCAGTTAAGAAGTTTTTGGTTGCAAATAATGGAAACCTCAATCCAAATTGGCTAAGGCAGAAAGGAGGAATCTATTTGCTTTGGAACTAAGTGGTTTGGGCAAGGCTTTAATTAGGACTCAAATGAAGTGCCCAGAACCTGGCTTCTCTCCCCATTTCTTGGCTCTCATGCCTTGACATGAGCTCGATTATCAAGTGGGCTTTCCTCCGGTGTGAGAAGATGACTGTGAACATCTTCCCTGGCAGTTCCCTCATTCCTATCTGTGAGAAAGAGAAACTTTGCTTTCCTAATGGTTTAACCCAAAATTGAGTCTTATTGGCCTTAATTGGCTTGATTTTGGTCACGTGCCTTTCCTCCTAGATGGGCCACACAGAATGGCCTAGGCCACTCAGATTCAACTCCTGTTGCTGGGGGTGGAGCCAATCTCAGCCAAATTGCTTGGCTCAAAAATTCGGGGTGATGTTGGGAAAGGCAAAGTAGAAATGGATGCCGGGCAGAACAGTTGCCCCCTACGGCAAGCAAGCAACTTGACCTTTGCCTTGTAATTTTGCCCTGGCCTCCGGAATTGATATGGCATTCCATGTGGTTTCTCTGATGGGAGTTTTGTGTGTGCTTTCAGTTTCTATCTTGCAAGTCCTAATCACCACTCTCCATCTCTTTTTCCATTCTTGGGAGTATGATTTCAGAAAGGTTGTGCTATCTTTCCTGACCCCATACCAGCTCATTGCAACAGTTTAGATATTTTAAATGCAAAAGATACTATTTCCTGCAACGAGAAGGTAATAATCATGGTAGAAACTGAGTACAAGTAAATAGCGGTAGGCACATCAAAAGTGGGTAAACAGTTCAAGTTTTTTCAGTCTTGGGTATAAACTTATTGATTTTTTTTTGGCTTGATATCTGTGACAACTGTCATAATTTATATCTCTTAACTTTCAGTTTTATCCTGATAGAAAATTTCTTAGACTCACTGGACTTAAAGAAACCTTGATAATTAATTCAAGAACCTCATTTTTCTTATTAGAAGACAGGCCCAAATAGGTTACATGACTTGCCCAAGGTCACGTAACAATTCCCAGTGCCTGGTATCCTGACCTTAGTCTTCTCTTTCATTCTCTGTTTTCTCCCTTTCTGGCTGGGTATAGAGTTCCTCCCTGATTAACCTCTCTTATTGTTAAAATAATGAATTATTATTATGAAATTATTAATAAAGTTATTAACCATTAATTTATACACAAAGTCATGAACAATTAGGCTAAGGAGTTCTAGATTTCACTCATCGTGGGTGAGGGATGGGCATGATTTGCCACAGTAGGTAGCAATGGAAAAAGAACACGGGCTAACTCAAGAGGCCCGATAGAGCAGGGTTGGGATTCTAATTTCAGTTTAGTGTGTCTCTTGGGAGATGCAACTTCACTCATTGATCACACTTTATCCTAGTTTCTAAAAAAGTAAATGAGATGATAGACTAAAACTATTTGCATTCCTTGGAAAAGAGCTATTTGAAAAAGTAAATATGAGCTAAAACATGTATTCATTAATATAGATCCTACTTGGGAACCAGTAATTTGGAATTTGTCACAATTCAGGCAGGAGTTGGATTTCACAGGGGCTCTTTCATTTGCTTAAGAGAGTAAACTGCTTGCATCACTGTAAAAGCACTTTTATTTTGCAAAAGTAAAAGGAATGATAAGTAGAATTTTTTCTTAGCTATTCAGGATTTTTACTTGGCAATATATCATTACCTTAGTCTAGTTTTTTTTTCCCTAAAGGTGAAAAAATTCTGTTTCTTTAAAAATGTTTTATAATTCAGACTTTTAAAATGGAGTCAGATAGACATCTCTATTTATATATTTCAATACACTCTTGCTGCATTATTGTCCCAATAGGACAACCCATCATGATGCTTTCTCAGGCTTCACTTTGGGTCATCAGGCAGAATGATGACCTTTTGGCAGGCAGTGACCTTAGCTTCCTTCCCACTTAGAAAACATCTTGGCAAGGTCTATGAGGTCAGTCCTCAGTAGGCTAAAGAGTTGCTGAATTGCTCTCTTTATTGCCTATGTTATGAGATGACATGTATAATCTGCCCATTATTAAGCATAGCATGTAGATAGGTGTTCAGTAGATGGTAGCTATAATCATGAAAGGCAGATAATATGGTGATTAAAGAAACAGGACCTGAAGTCTGAAACCCTGGGATTGGAATTTCAATGCTAACACTTATCAGCTGGGCAAGACCAAATAGATTCAAACTTGTCTGCACAATCCAAATCAGATCAACACAACACAGGGTGTGCTCCCGAACACTTCCTAGACAAGAAGTTAGGAGGTTTGGAGTCAAGAAGCCTCATGCCGAATCCACCTTCACTGTGGAGGATGTTGGCTAACACCATTCTGAGGGTGATTTGGTAAAGACTTCATTTGCCCTCTGAGGGAGGCAGAGAGAAAGGAGATTTGGCTGTTAACTTTCTAACACCAGGTGGCTCAGTTGTCTTGAGAAACCATGATATGCATTTTGCAAAAGGCTCCAGCAGAGCCTTTTGCTTGTTCCCCAGTCTACATATCGCATCTAGACTTTGTTTGTGCTCCGTGTCCTGAGGGTAACAGGCACCCATTTGCTTATAGGAAGAAGCTGAGTCCCCTTCTGATTCCTAACACAGTTTTGAGCAAAGAGATGGTGAGTGTTCGCACATGCTATCGAGGGTGAAAGCACTCTAATACTACCCTGGGAAAGAGCTATAGATCTGCTATCGATTGCCCACGTTTTCCTTCCGTATTAGGCAGTCAGCTAGGTGAGCACCGGTCCCAGTATGATTGGTGTTTAACACTGGCATCGTACTTTGTGTTTTTAAAAAGCTTCAAAAATCAATTCCTCATTAACCTGATTGAAAGAGAAGTTATGCCTCCTCTGCTATGTTCTGAACAGGACATAGATCACTGCAGGTGCTCGATAAATATTAAGCATTTCATCCTTGCCATTCCTCCCACCCAAATAGGATACAAGAATTTATTTTCTTAGAGATGAGAGTCTCCACATCTAGACCAATGTTGCTTTCTGTAAATCTCAAATGTTCTGAAACATGAGGACTCTCTTATAGATGACGTAAAACCAGTCTAGCAGTCACTATGTCAGCAGGTTGCAGGGTTCATTTTGCTGTCGGCATTCTTTCTGGTAATCTCTGGAAGGAGGAAGTCCGGGCAATACAGTTATTTGAAATTATGTGGAGCATATTCCTATAGGTGAGCAGCATCTCCCCTAGAAGAAAGAAGCTGATATTATGGTAGACAGGATCGTAGAAAGTGGAGGCCATGGGTCATAACGCTGCCATTCTTTTAAGACTGTTCATGCTCACACAAATGGCACAGACATGTCCTATCTGGTCTTCCAGATGGAATAATATTTTGGACTTTGGAATAGTGTCCTACATAAAGACCCGTGATGTTCATTTTATTCCTTTGAAGTTTCCATAATGGGATCACTCAGTTTGGAACATCTACTTGTTCACCTTCTCAGAAAATGTAACTGCAGAATAACGCTGTGCTTGTGCGGGAGTCTGGGAGGGCACTACTCAATCATGCTCGCTGGCCCTCAATCTCCATGTCTCAGAAGTAGGTTAAGAGGGTGACTGAGCTGGTAATAAGACCCAATCTGGACAGGGAAGATACATCTGGATAAGATGCCTGCTTAGGGCTTAGCTTCTCCAGGGAAATGCAAAGGCCGTGCTGCCAAGGCGTTTTCAGGCTGCCTCTGTGACGCAGCAGAAGCAGCATATAGTGCAGAATAATTGCTGTTTGGTTACAGCAAGCACACTGATAAATGTCTGGACACCAAGGTCAGACCATGGAGAAGGGAACAGCACAGGGTTCCAAAGCAACTGGCTTAGAATTTCGCAACGGGTGGAGACACTTTCTTACATCCTGGTTTAATGCAGTTTGGACAAAGCTTGAATTCAGTGAATGATGTATCAGAGTGAAATATTCCAATTTATTTTAAGCTTTCCATTTTTGTTTGATCTGCCAACTGGGTCTACCCACCTGTTTAAAAAGAGCCAGAAAATAAACTATAAATTCTTTACTACGGGAATGCAAGAATATTCTAGATTTTGGTAATGACATCATTTGACACTACAGTGATGTTTTCCAGGAGAGGTTTTTGGAGGACTTTCAGGATAACTAAACTGCATGATATTCACATGAGCTTAGAATTTTCTTTTCTTTTCTTTTTTAGCAGAGTGAAGATAGGCATAGCTAAGAATGATTAAGCCAGTCAGTGGTGCTGGGTGTGCAGAGATGACTCAGGACCATGACTCAGGACCCAGATGTCTCTCTCTCTCTCAAGATCCTAGCATATCCCCTTTTGATAGACACTCATCCTTCTGCAACACTTTTTAATGGTCATTTTTTTATGCTGCATAGTATGGGAGTGTCATGTATATCTAGATAAGGTTGGAGAACTGCTTAACCAAGGAACTCTTATACCTAGCACCCTTCTCCCACCCGTACTGGATGGGGGCATTCATTCTGGGTCTTCATATGGAATTAAAACAGCCATGTACTTTGCATTCTGTCCAGGGCCAAGGTCTTCCATAGGTCAGTGATTGTTTTCCTTGCCCTCACATGCAGCCCTCATTTGCTCACACTGCTCTCTCTGCCATAGTGCCCTTATTTCTCTTTTCTTTTACTTAAGTATTTTTATTTATAAAGCTTTGGTCTCATGGATTATCCACACTCTGCATATGTTCATAATCTCCTGTGCTGTGATACTGCTTGTGCCATTGTTTGATATTACCTAATTATAAGTTACCAACTTCATAGGTAAATAGGAAGAGTTCAATTAATTTATGTGACAGTGATTACAAACTACCTAACTATCAAATATATTTAAGGTGAATCATAATATTTTTGATGTATTCAGTTTGTAATAAGTAAGTTATCTTCCCAAGAATGATCAAAAAATTACCAAAGGCAGAAATTTTTTACACTTGGTGTTCCCCAGAGTCTAGTACTGTGTTTCCAAAGAACATACATTGAGCAACTGTTTGGTTGGTTGATGGTTTTCCATATTTAAAGTTCTACCATCTGCTGAACTATTATCAGGTATATTTCATGATGCTTTCCTGATTTTTCGATAGACAGGGAGCCCAATGAAAGGTGGATGAATTCTTTCTAAAAGGTTAGGTGGTGATTGACTGATTAGCTCCTTGGCAAGGCAAGTATTTCTCTCTTACATCATTACAGATGCACAGTTGTACCATTCAGGAATCTGTTTTTGAGAGGTACAGAACAATTTAAAGATGTTTCACAGTAGGAGGGCTTTTATTACCAAGGAAGACATTTAGTGGCTTCAAGCCTCTACCAGAGTATCCCGATACGTGGGCCAGTTGGGAAGGGAGTGCTCACAGAAGATTTTGGTGCTCATCATCCATGCAAATCCCAAAGAGCCCAGAGCGGGATTCCTCCACGTACTTTCCTCTTTATTACCAGGAGTTAATTACATGGGGAGAGGGGGAAATTCTGTAGAAAAATTTCTACACTCTGTGCATTTGTGTGACCTCTTTTTAAAAGTCAGGTTATTGAGGATTAGTCTACATACAGCCAAATTGCATATTCTCATTTTAGGGCTTACCTCATCAGCAAAAGTGTAGAGACACGGTGATGCCTGGTGGTTGCTATATCCCTTCTTCTTGGTGAACTCTCCCTGCCTAGTAGTTTTCTCTGGAATCTTAGGCTTTTTTTTTTTTTTTTTATTTCATCTTATTGTTATGGGGGATACAGAATTGCAGGTTACATACGTTGCCCATGTACCGCCTTTCCCCCCAAGTCAGAGCTCCAGGCGTGTCTGTTCACCAGGTAGTGCGCGTTGCACCCATCATGTAGGTCTATATCCCTTCCTTCCTCACCTCCCCTTCCCGAGTCAGCACCTTCAAGCGTTACCATTCCCCAAACGGTGCGCAATGCACTCATTGTGTAGGCATACACCCATCCCCTCCCCCACCCCCCACCTCAGTCTGATATCCGATTGGTGTCGTTCCCAGATGTGTATTTAGGTGATGTTCAGGGAAACCAATTTTCTGGTGAGTACATGTGATGCTTGTTTTTCCATTCTTGGGATACTTCACTTAATATAATGGGTTCCAACTCTCTCCAGGAGAACCATAGAGATGTCGTATCTTCATTATTCCTTATAGCTGAGTAATATTCCATGGTATACATATACCACAGCTTACTAATCCAATCATGTATTGATGGGCATTTGGGTTGTTTCCACATGTTTGCTATTGTGAATTGTGCTGCTATAAACATTCGGGTACATGTGTCTTTGTTACAGAATGACCTTTTTTCCTTTGGGTATATGCCCAGTAATGGGATTGCTGGGTCAAATGGCAGGTCTACTTGAATCTGTTTAAGATACCTCCATAATGCTTTCCACAGGGGTTGCACTAGTTTGCAGTCCCACCAGCAGTGTATTAGTGTTCCTGTCTCTCCACACCCACGCCAACATGTGTTGTTTTGGGTTTTTTTGATAAAGGCCATTCTCATTGGGGTTAAGTGATATCTCATTGTGGTTTTGATTTGCATTTCTCTGATGATTAGGGATGTTGAGCATTTTTTCATGTTTGTTAGCCATTCTTATATCTTCTTTCGAGAAGTTTCTATTCATGTCATTTGCCCACTTTTTGATAGGGTTGCTTGATTTTTTTCTTGCTGATTTTCCTGAGTTCTAAATAGTGGAATCTTAGGCTTTTGTTGAGAGTTTTTGTAGATTACAAGTAATTAAGTTGACATATGCATTTCAATCATTCCTGTCCACCCCCCTAACTCCTCAGCCCACCTGAGCTGCTTCCAGGTCCCACCATGTGGGAGAGGCACCCCGAAGTTCCAATTTGCCCAAAACACGTAGACCATTCTACAACTCATGGTGATCATTCTTTCCTTCGTCTGTTTTCTTCTCAGCAGAGTGCAAAACTTTACTGTTGTCATTATTGTTATTTAGTACTCTTGGTGATTCTACATTAGAAATAATGTCATCAATTGTGCAAAAGTGAGGTACCAAGACAGGAAAAATTTGGTTCCCGTAAAAAAATGTGATTTTCTAGAAATGTTAAGAACACATCTTGGGAATCCAAGTATGCCATTTTCTTCCGTGTAAGACCCTTACCTCTTTCTTGCCAGAGTGGCCCTACCTCACTGTGCTACCTCTGCCATCCCACATGCTGGTAAGTATCAACGGTGACATCATAAAGCAATCTAGGCCCCAGGCAATTGATTCCTGAAAAAGGAGCAGAAGTTCCTATTTGCTTATGGTACCTGAAGCACCTGGGACTGCCCTGCCATTATAGCTGCTGTTATTGTTATTTCTTACCAATACTCTAGGATATCTTGTGATGGAGAACACAAGAAATTATATTTCAGATGGGGTCATGCCTTTTCCTCTTCTCTTTTAGGAAGGTTTCTCAAGTGCGATGTGGGTTTTTTCATAGGAAATTCGCCGGGGCCTTGCTCTGGACCATGACCCCGTGTAGCACAATGACACTTGGCATAGTGCAGGCTTGTCTGGGGCTCTGTCCACTGGGGTTAGTGACTCGCGTACTGGAAGGTCTTCATTACAATGCTTAGTTGCCACTGGCACCGATGAAATGACATTATACGATGTGGCCTTAAGTTAATGGAGAGTGATTTTTTTTAAAAAAACAAACATAATAGAAGTTGTACATCTAAATGAGGGTTGTGCCCTTCAAAAGTTGTAGCGTGGAAAGCAATGCATTTAATCCACTGGCGCTTTCCTCAGCCAAGCATTGTTGTAACTTCTGATTTGAAGTTGCCTTCAGGGTCGGTGGCACATTAAAAACATATTTATAAAGTATTTATTGTGGTTTCTTTCCTGATTACAAAAGTTATATAGGTTTGTTGAAGAAAGTTTAGAAACTACAGGAAAACACAATAAAAAAATAAATTATCCATAATCTTGGTACTCCTGAGATGATCTTTATCAAAACGGAGGTATACCTTCCTGGTAATTTTTATGCATCTGCAAATGTGGGTGCCCATATATACTGACATATGATGACATGTGACACACTGACATATGCATGTTAATTCATTGAATTAGGGCAATAATCTTCATGCTGGCTCCTTGTTTTTTATTTAGGCTGGTTACCATTGTGTTGTGGCACATTGCTTCGAACATCTTCAGTGGTCCAAGTATTTTTCTCTAAGAGGATGGATTCTATTTTTGGAAATAGCCATTTAGAGCCAAGTTTAGGTCTCTCCACTATCAAACTAACTAATATGTTTTGGGAAAACAAACAAACTCATGTGAGAAGAGTAATAAATCGAGTTTTCTTGGGTGGATCAATCTGACTTAATGTTACATCCAAGAGCAGAGTTCCATGAATGTTCTAAGCCATGGTAAATCATGGGCTTAAGTATATGGATTTCAAAGGTGAGTAATTTGAAGGAGAAGGCACTCTTTTAGATAGAAAACTTCTGGATTTAAAGGAATATGTACCACTTCCTGTTAAGCAAGGCAGGATATTTTCTCCAATAGTCTTGGAGCTTCTGTGTTTTAAGTGGTATGGTGAATAGGTAGCATCCTCACTGTTTTGAAACCATCTTTTGCAGGATGGCAAGGATGTTAGTCTGATAGGTAAGATTGCTCCTTACTTCATGAATGTTAGCTGGGGTCAGTTCTCTTCTACTTTGTGTAGAGGTCTGGCATTCCTTGCCCTGAGACAATCAAAAAGATGGGCTGAGGAGGGCTGCAGTTTTCAAAATAGTACCAGTTAAGTACTTTACCATTTATCCATTGTAAAATAATGAAGTTGCCAATAGATTAATTAGTATGCATTAATGATTAAATACAACTAGATTTGCTTTATAAAAGAAGACAGAATCCAGCAATCAGGACCCTGGACATTACCTTTCTGTGACCATCCACCAGCTAGGGTCTGTTCTACTGGTGCTGGTCTCCTTGCTGGCCTCCTGGACAGGTCCTGAAACCCTAGCAGGCCAGACAGGGCTTTATTAATGCAAACATATTGGCAGCCTCCTGCATATCATGAATGGTGATTTGACACCAGAAATTAATATCTTGGTCCCCAACCTTGCCAGTCCCTATTTTGTCTCCAACAGATGTAAATGTAGATATAGATGTTTGGGGAAAATGGGAGTCAAGAGCTGGCTTGGCTCTGGAATCTTTCTAGTTCAATGAAGATAAATTACTCTTTCCTAACTTAGCTATTAGATTTTCTATAGACTCTCTCAACTGGTTCTCCAATTCTAATACTCCTTTGGTTTCTCGTCATGGGGATTATACTTTGTGGGGATCCAGATACAACTAACATTTATTAGGCCCCTATTATATAGCAGAGAAGGTGAAGGGCTGTTTTACAAGTGTTCTCATTTTATTCCCACATAATTCTAATTTTTCAGTGGATGGAATTGAGGTTCAGAGGGGCTTAGTAACTAACCCAAGCTTATACCATTGATTAATGGAGGAGGTGGGATTTAAATCTAAGTGTTAGGACTTCAAGTCCAGTGTGTATTCCACATTGCTTTGTTTTACATCATGCCTCTTCTATCTCTCATTCATCCTTTCAATACATGTATGCATTTGTTTATTTTTTTATTATTATCTCCTCCCATTAAAATGTAAGCTCCCTAAAGGCAGGAACTTGTCTTGGTCACACTGTATTTCCAGCACCTAGAACTATGCCTTGCACATAGTAGGTGCTCAATAATTGTTTTGTATTATGTAGTGGAGATAGGCCACCTGTGTTAAAATTCTGGCTTAGTCACCCTTTAGGTCTGTGACTCTGAGCAAGTGACTCAACTTCTCTGTGCCTATATTTTCACTCTGCTTGTTGTTGTGAGGATTAAGATGCTTAGAATGGAACTTAGTTCATATAAAGTGCTTATTAAGTATTAACTATTCTTGTTATCTGTTGAATGAATAAAATGTTTGTGTGACTACTACGTGCTAGACTAGGGATAGAACAGTCAACAAAAGCTTCACTGTCCCAGTCCTCATGGAACTTACATCCTGGGGAAGGGCAGGGCTGAAGAGTGGGAAAAGTGCTGTGAGAGAGGATGCTGGGGGAGCAGAGGGGAGAGGGTGAGGGACAGCTTCCTGGAGCAGCGCATGTCTATGCTGAAACCTGAGGGATGGGTGCACATCCAGGTGCAGGAGGGCTGGGGAGGAAAGAGCCCAGATGGAAAGAAAAGCATGTGCAAAGGCCCCAGAGGTGAGAGCAGTGTGGCATGTCTATCAATTAGAATGCTTTCAGTTGCAAGTAATGGAAGACCCCTCAAAAAATAGTTTTAATTATAAGGAAAATATTATGTCATTTCCAAGAATAAGAAGTATAGATATAAGCATTCCAGGATTGGCCAGTTCTGTAGCTCAAACATGTCTCCAAATTCTTCTCTCATTCTACCCTGCCATCCCTTGTGTCTTAGTTTATTCTGTTGGGTTGGCTTCTCCTCACGATCCCAAGGTGGTCCCAAGAAGGCATCACGTGAAGCCACATACCACGTGCCTCTTTTGCAGAAGGAAGAAAAGTTTCCCAGAAGCCCAGGTTTCTCCTCAAGTCTCATTGGTCAGAATGGTATCACATGACCTTTTCTAAACCAATCACTAGCAAGGGGGATAGAATTACTGTATTGGCTTAGACTGATCAAGATTCATTCCTTGGGGCTGGGTCCAGCCTTCTATAAAGATGTGGTTGCCTAGTAAGGCAACAAAATGGAGCTTATTTAGCTTGCATTTTAGTGGACTTGTATATGTGTTTGAAGCATTTTCTTTCTGTTCTCCAATGAATTTCTCTTTTTAACTTGATGATGGGGTATTTGAAGGTAGCATTATGTGTATGTTGGGGGTAGGGTGGGTAGGAGGAAGAGAAATGTCATGGAATCTTAAATTTTCAGATAGGAAACCCCCCTCTTGATGTAGAAATCTCTTCCACTCAGGTGCTACTTGAACACTGCATGGACGGGGACTCAGTATCTCACACAGCAGCCTTTTTTGTTGGAAGTTTACTCTTCTATCCCTTTATTCTCTTTCTAAGCTTCTAATAAGGATAGCTCCTTGATGTCCCATGTCCTTCATCTGTCCTATACCAACAGTCCACTCATTCCTTAATTCCCTGGATTCACTGCCCAAATCCCAAAACCCAGGCTTGCTCTGTTCAGTCACAAATGCCTGCTGGGTCCACTGTGGAAGTCGCGTTATAGCCTTATCATCTGCTTATTTTGTCTTAGTTTACTTGGCCCATCTCCCTGGACTCCGCACCTACCCATATTTTAGGCTCTGAGTCCCATACGCCTCTCTAAATCTGGATTCCTGCTCCTCAGCTTGTTTTGACTAGATGCAGTAACTCCAGGACTGGTTCTCGACTCTGCTCTGCTGCCTGTCCCAGGATACTGCAGATTGAAGGGTTCACGGGAGTTCACGTGTCCCCCAATTCTCATTTAATCCTCTCTATTTCAGTGGGGAGGACAATGAGTGTAGATCTGCAGTTTGCTGTCACTCCTTCATCAACCAGGGTCCTGAACTTGTGTTTCTTGTCTTCCCCCTCCTCCTAACTCACCAAGATTTCATGCTGAGCCATGCCTAGCTCTTGAGAGCAGAGATATTGTGGCTGTCCCACACTCTAGTTTTCTGGTGCTGCAGACGGGCTTCACTGCATCCTTGTGCTTCTGCCTGGTCCCCTTAATGGGCAGTGATGTGCATTTCAGAGGTGGTGGGCTGGGGTGACACGAACAGTGTGGTCCACAGCACAGAGCCAAGCTCCCCAGCCCATGCAGGCCTGTGGCCTGGGCCTGCTGCCTCAACTATCCAGCCCTCAGAGATGAAGTGCATCCTTTCACTCCACCCCCTTTCCTTGGGTTCTTCTGGCATGCAGCACATTGATGTGGCATGGCAGTGTCACCCACTAAGCCAGAGAAGAAAAAGCTCTCTTGTCATAGACTGGCTTCGTGCCTTGTTTACAGTATATTTTTATCTCACTTTCAATTTTACTTTTTTCTTTTTTCCTCCATTTCTGAAATTTAAATATTTGATGTCAGTTCAGTTATTTTTATGGCAATCCTCTCCCTTCCAGAAACAGAAAGAGAGAGGCAAAACCCACTGGGGCATCTGTCTCCCACTTTTAATTAGTCCCTTTTCCTCTTGCACGACATGAGCAGTAGTAATGGCAGGGTGTTCTGTTCTAACCCCTCGGGCCAGCCAGCCCCTCACCATTATTCGCTGCCCCCAACCCCCAGGAGTCTCCAGTGCTCCGGGACACCCCCATATGGTCCTGCTGAGCCACAGTGGGGCAAGGTTTCAGGGAGGAGCCTGTGCCTTTCTTCTCTGAATTGGGTGGACAAAAGGCTGATCCTATAGCATGAATTTTATTTTCTGTCTGCTAATTCATTGTAGACAGCCTCATCTGATTAATAGTTTCCCTTAAATGAGAACAACCTCAAAATATTCCTCAAGACCTAGGTCCTAATCGAAGGAGGCTGGATTAGAGGCGAATATCTGTGTGTTCTAGTCCTACCTCCTGACTTAGATAAGCTTTCTGTGCCCCATCTAGTACCCAGGGGGAAGACTGTCTCTTACCCTCCACCCTCCATGGAGATTACAGAATATAAGGAAAGAGCTCAGTGCTCTCTTGTGGAAGGGAAGGTTATGGATTTTAGTGAGATGATTTTGATTAGTTATTGCTGCCAGAGACACATGCACCCTCTTCCTCTGAGCCCTGGTGAGCAGAGGATCACTGGGTTTTCTTTCTCACTGGTCCAGTTCTACTGTCCTGCATCTCCTGGGCCCACATGGAAAAAGCCCAGAATGTCCCAGTTTGCTGGTCCCCCTCCAAGCCCTGGCTGCTTTGAGCAGTAGGGCCCGTCCTTTTGCACCCTCATCCCCAGCTCTGCTGAGCTAGAGGAAGGCGTTGCCTCTGGAGCCCCATAGCAGGCTGAGAACTGAGGCCCCTTCCCCCTGGACTGTACCCTGGAGAAAAGGACAGGTATCTTATGTTGGGATGACACATTTTAGTTTTCACAACATCCCAAATAACCTGCTTTGCCTTGTTTCATCCTCACCATAACCTTGTGCAACAGGAAGAACAGGAAGGATGTTTTACTTTCTTTTGTAGAAAACGTAACTAAGGTTCTGAGAGGTTAAGTGGTGTGCCCAGGTTAATGCCTCTAGTTAGTGGCGGAGCCTGGGCAAGAACCCAGGACTCCTGACTCCTAGTGCCGGCCTCTTTCTACTGCAGCCCACTGGCTAAAGGGCCTGGGATGCCTTTTGTGTCTTCACGTTGTGTCCTGCACCCTGCCTGGCCTTCCCACAGCCTCTTCTCCTGATGGTCGTCCAAATCCTCTGTCCCATACCTCATCACGCCCTAAGCTTTAGGCAAGGCAGGTGGGCCAGCGAGGTGGACCACCAGGTGTTTGTGTTGGGGAAAAAAGGTACGGGCTGTGGGGTGTGTGGGTGGGAGGAGGCTGAGGAACACATGCTCCATATTAATCTTTATTTCAATGAAGTTGTTTGAGTTCATGCTTTATTGCGGTGCTTTAAAATAA
The DNA here is from genome assembly GCF_041146395.1 of Eulemur rufifrons. Lineage (NCBI taxonomy): Eukaryota > Metazoa > Chordata > Mammalia > Primates > Lemuridae > Eulemur > Eulemur rufifrons. The sequence goes on from NC_090984.1 coordinate 103,997,394, forward strand.
TGTGTTTCTAACGGTGCCCCCGGGGGTAGCACTTGCACTTTTGAGATCCTATTGCTGGAGTGGCTCACGAGACCAACCACAATAATAGAAAATGAGGCACCCCCTGGTGCACCATCTGAATTTATAATAGCAATTTCTACGATGCCCCGAGGCCAGCTCTGTTTGTATTTGAGGACATGTGAGAGCTTGGCAGTGAGGAGGCGTCTCCTTCCTCCCTGCCCTGTGCTGCTCTGGGCTCCTCCTTAACCTGGCAGAAGGTGCTTCCTGGGCCTCCTGCTCCGGGCTCTCGTTTTTAGTTGCCTAGGAAAGGACTCATCCTCCACCACCCTGGTTTGGGTGTGGGCGGGGAGGCTGGTGGAGGGGGAGTGGTCTCCTCCCGTCCCTCAGCCACTTCCCTCCTCCCTCGTACCCTGTGTGCAAAGCGGAAAGTCCCTCTGGGACCTCCTGTGCCTTCCCCGTCAAAGCGGTGAACTATGAAATGACAACATAATGAAATGGACTTGGTCTCATTAAGATTCCGAGTGGATGTCTGTCTGTTTTATTTTTTTCCCCCCAGTTCAGCCCGAGACTCAGACCACAGTACAGAAGGCAGAAGCGGGTCAGTGCTGCTGGGGGTGGGGTTAGGGGCGGGGGTCTGGCAGGAGAAGCAAATCCTGCCAGATAAGGGGACAGCTTGGCGGGCCCAGACAGCAGGCCCAGGGACGTACCAGGGGCAGAGGGAGAGCTGAATCACCCATCAGAACTTCTGGAGACAAGAACACAGGGTTTGGCTGGTGCCTCTGAAAACTCACCCACACAGAAAGCTTTCCTGGACCCAGAAGACGGATAAGGGTGGGGCGGTTACATGAAGACAAGAAATCCCCATTTCCTTGCAAACTGCTTAGTGATCTCTGGGCAAACTGCCCTGAAAATATCTAATGTGAAAAATGAACAACAGCACCCCCTTCCCTTCATCCAATAAAAATAAAGCCTGCCTGAGAGAATGTGTGAGCAGCTTTTGCACACCGGTTATGCATTCTCTAAGGGCTTGTATCATTTTGTCTCATGACAGAAGCCCATGAGGAGAGTCAGAGCTATTCATTCATTCAATCGTACATTCATCAGACATATTGACCCCTTACTATATGTCAGGCCCTGGGAGAAGCATCGGAGACTCGAAGAGGAAGATGACGTTGTCCCTGCCCTCAAAGACCACATGGTCCTTGGTGTATATGCACTTCGTGGTCAAAACTGCATTGTCTTGCTTTCTTTGTCAGTGTAGACAGAGAGCACCTTAGGCCAGTTTATCCACGAACTGCTCTCATTCACGGGGGAGACTTCCATCACTGGGTATTTGCCCAGAGGCGTGGTATATCCTAATGGCTCTCCATTCTGTCTGCATGTTGGCACCTGGGCTGCTTCACTAAGCCCATGGCTAGTATCGACTCTCCGCTTGTACATGCAGGTGTGATGTACTGACGTACAGTCCATTGCACTGGTTGGGGCTCACACCTTACTGGTGAGTAGATATTTTAACCATTATCCCCAGCCCTACTCCAGACTAATAAAATGAAAAACATCAAAACATCAAAAAAAAAAAAAAAAAAAAAAAAAAAAAAAGAAAAGAAAAGAAAAAGAAAAAGATTTCTGGTGATGGGGACCCAGGCGTAGATAGGTCTCTCTCTCTCTCTCTCTCTCTCTTTTTTTTTTTTTTTTTTTTTATAAAAAAGGCTTCCCAAGGATCCTAATGTGCAGCCAGGAGTGGTTTGGGGGGCCAGACCCATGTGTGGTATACACACCTTCAAGGCCCCGAGAGCTACCAAAACCCCAGGAGCCAAAGTTGGGGACAGATGAGCTACTCTGATGCCCCACCTGGGGGTCCCTGGCAGTGACATGGCATCATTGCCAAAGGGGGTCACTCCTCTTAGCACATGTGAATGAAGGAAAAGCTGAAACTTTCAGCTTTGGAATCTTAGAGGTTGAGAAGCAGAAGAGTTCTGATCCAGTACCTCTTCCTACATGTGCTGAAACTCAGGTGCAGCTGCCTCCATGATGTCTCAGGGTGGATATTCGACACCTTCCCCAGGACCCTCAGGTGGCCCACTTGAGGTTTATTTTTGTAGCTGGAAAACATGAGGCAAAGAAGCTGCAAGGATGGGATTTTTAGCAAAGCCCTCAAGACGGGCATTATCAGCCCAGGAGAAAGACTTAAACTTTTATAGTTGGGCTAAGGGTATGAATTATTATACATAAAAAAACAATTTCCATCAATAAAATAATTTTGTTGATGTGAGCTGCCTCTGTTGGAGGTGACAAAAACCCGTTTCCCTTTTTGTATCCTTGTAATATTCTGAAAACAGCAACAACAACCACCCGCCCTGCCCCCCATTTCCCATGGTGTGGTGGCTCTGCTGCAGGGGAAAGCTCCGTAACTATAGGTTCTTGGCCCCTCTGCCAGGCCCCCTTGGCTCCCTGGCTGCCTCTGCGCTGCCAGTTCTCTTGTGGATTCCAGACATCTGACCTCATGACCCTCACAGCCCACCTGCCCCAGGCAGACCTCTGTGTGCCTGCCTGGGCCTCTACCCTAGCTGCTCCCTCCTCTGTATTTCCTTCTCAGATGATCTGACTCACCTTGAGATGCTGCTCCTGGAACCTAATTCCTGGAACCACAGATCCTGAAGAGCTGGGCCTCCTGCCGTTACTTCCACTCCCCCAGTGGCCCTCTGCTGCCCCCACCTGCCACGAGGCCACACTAAGCATAGAAGTCCTCTAGGTCAGCCTCCACAGGGCTCAGAACGAACACATACTGTTTCTGTTATGTGTCTGATATTGTCCTAGACACTGAAACTTATGTCATCTGATTTAGTCATTGCAGTCCTTGGTTAAGGATGATTTCCATTTTCTAAATGAGGAAACTGAGGCTCAAGATAGGTAGGTCCCAGAGCTTGAAGAGGCAGAGATGAGTTCAAACTCAGTATAGCAATACATACATGTTGGCTGCTTCTCTTAACTTCTTTTGTTCTGGTAGAAACAGCAATTGTTGGGGAAAAAATAAGAAGTGATCTGGGAGTAGTGGAAATTAGCAAGTACGTCCTCAGAAAGTGATTACGGTGAGACTCAATGATCACTCAGGATGCGGGACTGTTGCATCTATTAGAGCACAGTGTTACTTCTCCCTTCCCTTCCCTCTCAGCTCAAGTGCCCTGCATGCTCCTCATCTTGCCAAGAGCGTGGGTGGCAGGAAAAGCAGGATTCCTGGGCTGTCCTAGAAGGCAGAGCCTGCTTACAGCTCAAGAGCCAGCAAGTAGATAAATGGAAAGCAAAGGACACAGACTCCAGTGGGCCGAGCAAGGTGGGAAGGTCATAATCCATCCATCAAGATTCAGCCAAGCATTTGAGAGAACTGAACAAGATGCAGTGGGGGCGGGGGTGGGGGGGGAAGGATGCGTGAAGAAACCAGCAATGGGAGATGTGTGGAGTGGGGAGGCTGGGAAGCTGGAAAACAGAGCCCAGCACCCGCCTCGCCCAGAGGACCCCAGAGATGAGTTAGGCTCTGCCTGAGACCACAGCCTTCAACTTCTCCTCCTACTGGTCAGACTCGATCCCGAGAGTGCTGGATGTGTGAAACACAGGTGTTCCTAGATAGAAAGGTTATGAGGGGGGCTGCGGAGGCATTTTTTTCTGGAATCAAGTTCATCAGCATTCTTCCTGTGAGGAGTGGAGGAGCGTGCTGTTCCTAACGAGAGTGTGCCCTGACCTTTGTGTAGTGGCACACAGGGCGATGCTCTGCGTGTAGAAAATGGAATACACACGCGCGTGGCAGGGTCTGGTCATGTTCATACCCACACTCATATGGTGATACACAGTCACCAGCACAGAGGTGCTTTGAAGGATCTGGAACCTGAGTCTCAGAGAGGTAGTAGAGAGCTGGTAGGTGAGAATATGAATTTTGGAGGAAAGCTAGGATTTGTAAAATCAGAGTGACACTGTAACTCTCAAAAGCTAGAAGTCAAGTTTAGATAAGTTTGCTAGGGTAGCAGATATCAAATGAGAAATGTAGGGGCAAAAGCTGAGTCCAGAATCTGACCCTCATCTGGATAGTTGTCACTGGTGGCACAAGAGAAAGTCACTGAGGTGTCCTGTTCACTACTGAGGACTGGGGACTTAGACTTAGTCAGTGACACTAGAGAGTTCAGGTCAACTCTTCTTCTTCCCTTCCCCAATTGTTAAACTCGTGGGAGAAAGTTAGCACCTGGAAAGTCTTGGCCATTTTCAAGTTATTTATAAAACAAGATTTCAGGTAAAAGGTGACAGAGAAAAATATTCCAACTTGTGCTTTATATTGCTAAATTTTGTTCAATCATCCATGTACTCAACAATGCATTATGATGTGTCTGTGATGAACAAGAACTGTGCAATGTGATACCATACACACAAAGATTAAAAAGACCCTCACTTGCAAGGAGTTTACAATCTAGAGAGGGAGAGAGACATGCAAACAAATAACTCTAATGTGAGTTAAAAATAGCTTCCTGTGAGAACAAAGAGAAAGAAGTGAATAATTGTTATGGAGGGAAGGTTAGGGACAACATCACCGAGGAGGTGAACTTTGATCTAGGCCTTGAAGCATGAATATAATTTTAATTGGGTGGGGAGATGGAGAGGAGGAAGTAGTCAGGAGGGATTTGGGGAATGAGGGAACAGCATGAGTAAAAACATGGATGTGTGAAAGTTTGTAGCAAGACCAACAAAAGACAATTAATCTAGTGTGGCTAGCATCTAGGAGGTAGCTGAGGAAATGAGACTGGACATACTTAGTATCTCCAATGAGAAAAATTCAGGTAATTAATTATCTAACCCTCCCACTGAAGTTGGCTAGTAGGTAAGGACCTAGATTTGGGATCAGGTCTAGAAATAATAATTATCTCAAGCATACATAGTTGCTTCAACACATTTTCTCTTTCCTCTACCCCTGCAGCCACTATTCTTTGTGAGAATGTGTACACCCCTTGTGTGCTTATAAACTCACACCTTATTTTTTTTTTTTTTACCTACATACTCTCAGACCTTCCTGATCACCTGTATCCCACCACCTGGCCTCCAGCGTGTGTACCTCCTCACCCCACACCAGCTCAGTGGCGTATGCAGCGGGTTGAGTGATCATTAAACAAATCTCATTGAGCTTGGTAGAAGGAAGCAGGAATGGATTGCAAGTCTGGTGTAAAGTGATGCATTCTGCAAGTCAGCTAGAACAATTTCAGACCCCAGCCCTCCTGCTGGAGTGAAAAATGATGTTTGTAGGGGGAAAGCTCAGACTTAATCCCCCAACATGATAGTAAAGTGAATTCTTTCCTGGATCTGCTGCGATTGCTCTTCTTCCCATTTCTGTCACTCCCTATTACTGTAATGAATTCTGCTCTGCAAAGTGAATAAAGTCACCATTCAGATAAGATCAGTTTTGTCTGGTGCAGCCAAGTTGATCTGATCACAGTTTGGACTGCGGCTTTTGAATTCACCTTGGGCATTTAACTTCTGGGGGAGGGGGGCGGGAAGGAAATAAAAATGCCGCTGTGGCACAAAAGTAGTTGCAATCATTAGTCAGCTGTCTTCAGGCCCACTCTCTCCAGCCCTACTGCAGGATAGTAGATTCTTTGGCTATTTCTTGGACTTTGGGGCACTTTTGGGGGAGGGTTCCAGTGTTTGAATTGCAGCGGAGATGGTTTCACTAAGTCTCATGGGTCTGCAGTACGGTGGAAGCTCACTGTTGGGGAAAGATGTTAGGTCCCGAACAACTGCTGAGCCGCATGGGCGCTCTCCGTGGTGCTGAGAAAACAGAGGCGACTCCACGGAGAGGGCAGCTGTTGGGAGCTCTCCGTGGTGCTGGAAACAATACACTTCAACAGGAAATTTGAGGGGAAATTGTCCACAAGAGCCGTAAGGGTCATTATTGCCCCACAGGAGGGTTGAAATGGAACCAGAGTTGCAAGCTGTTGAGGGCTTGCTGGATGGATGTCCACTCTAAAAACTAATGACCACTTTCGCATTTGCTGTTATTCCATTATGCCAACTGATTGTTTTAGAATGCTTCATTTATTTAGTTTTCTTACTGGTGGTGAGGGGCAAAAGTTGACGCCTTATATTATCATCCACTTGAAGTGGAAACATAATGAGAGATACATAATTCATTTATTTTACAAACATTTGTTGGGCACCTTTAATATGCTAGATAATGTGCAGTAGGAGCTGAGCCTTCGGCAAACTTATACCTCACACATGAATCAGATGAGTTGTGACTTCAGGACAGCTGCTTTTTTGCCCTGACAAATACTATTATCTGGTGACTGACAAGTCTGGACTTTAGGTAGTGGTTGTAGTCAAGAAAAGACCTGGGAAAAAGTCCTGGGAATGCTGGGGTTTCCTTTGTGACTTCTATAAACCAAACGTAAGTGTTATAGTACAGAGGACTACTGTGTGTCTTGAGGGGGTTCTAAAGCAAGCAGAAGTTTCCACTATTATACATGTACTGAATCTCCATCTATCTCTGTGTTTTCTTAAATGTCTTCAAGCTTAGACCTGAAATCAGCTTCCTGCTGGGATCTGGCTCCTCAATTTGCACAGGGGAGTCTGCACTGATTGCCCTGAGGAGTGGTCTGGAAGAATGCTGATGCCGATGTGTGCATGGGTGTTCATAGAGGGCTGTACCTGGCAAGGAAGATGGTAACATGTATGTAGCACTTATTACTCAGACTTGTTCTGAGTGCTTTATATATCTTAAATTATTTAATTCTCACGACAACTTTTTGAGGTAGATACTATCATTAGTAATATAAGTATTTTATGGATCATAAAAATGAGGCACAGAGAAGTTATATAACTTGCCAAAAGTCACATAGTTATTAAATGGTGGAGCCAGAATTTGATACTAGGTAGTTTGCCTTCGGAGTCCATTCTCTTAAACACTATGCAATAAGAAGCTGAAGACGACAACTTTCTTTTGATTCTTTCTGTTGAATCAAGAACTTTGATTCTCCCCTGCTCTCATGTCCTTCCTATGGCAAATGTCTTTCACCTCATTTTACAGACTGACTTCTAATAATTCCACACCTAAATGCCATTTCTGAAATTTTATTTACCATTTAGCTGGAATTTTGAGATGGAACCAGAGTAGCAAGCTACTGAGGACTTGCTGGATAGATATTCACCCTAAAAACTAATGACCACTTTCACATTTGGTCTTATTCCACTGTGCCAACCAAGTATTATAATATTTGTCCCAAGTAATATTCATGAATAGTGTGCTCTTTCAGGTCAAGATTTGGGTCAGTTTTTTTTTTTTTTTTTTCCCAGAGAGGGCTTCCCTGACCATCCAGTGTAAAATGGCTCTTTCTTCCTCTGGCCATTTTTCATCACATCCTATGATTTTTTTGCTAGTAGTTATAACTATTTGAAAGTGTCTCATTTGTTTATGTGTTCTATTGTTTTCTATCCGTCATCTCTACTAGAATATAAAGTATATGAGGACAGGAGCTTTGTCTGTCTTCTTTACTGCTGTGTCTGTCTTGCTTACTGCCATGGTCCCTCTAATTAGAATGTGATGTAATCAGTATATAAAACCATGCCCAAGAATAGTTTGGCAGACTCTTGGAGGAGAGTTCAGAGATAGGAGATAATTAATAAAGTCCTTTGGATCAAGATAGATTTTCAAGAGCAAGTACAAAAGAGAAAAAAAAAATTAAGCGTGTGACTTATAAAAGAGATCTGGGTGGGAAACCATTTCCAATCAGCAAAGACCACCAGCTTTTGGGAACCAAAGAAGAGAGGTCTTGGTAGCTGTATTTGTGAGTCTAGTATGTCTCAGCATTCCCCCAGAGTTGTTGTGCTTGCTACCTCACATTGGATACGGACTTGAAGGAAGCTTGGGTGCGATTTAGAAGAGTGAGGTGATTAGCCTGATCCATGAGGTTGTCATCTATTTTTCTTGACTTCTCCGGGAAGTATTAGGTTATTAAGTGTGAAATGTCCAATTTCCTTAAGTACTGAGTTTGACAGTTAATATCTGTGACATTTCACTTTGACATTTCTTGGTTTATTTTTTATTGTAAAGGTACATCCTCATTCTTTCAAGTACACATTTTGACTTGTGATTATCTTTCAAATTTTTTTAGAAACAATTTTGTGCAACCATAGATAAGTAAAATATTTGTATTATTTTCAAATATGAGTTCCATCATAAAACCAATACAACACAGACAGCTCAAAATATCAACAAAGTGTTTGGAAAGGATGTGGCTAATGAACACACAGTACATCAATGGTTTAAAAAGTTCTATTTTGGTAATTTTCATCTTAAAAATGAGTCACATGGATAACTTGAGAGCAAGGTGGATAATGATAAACTAAAAACTGTAGTAGAAGTGAATTCATCCTAACCTCTGCATAAATTAACAGCAAGTTTTGACATTACTGTTAATATTCCAACAATATTAGACCATTTAAAACAAATTGACAAGGTAAAGAAGCTGGATAGATGGGTACTACATAAATTAAACAAACGTCAAAAGAAATATCGTCTCAAAGCTTGCCTTTCTTTGCTGTCACGACAAAGGTGAACCATTTCTACACCGTATTGTTGTGTGTGATAAAAAATAGATTCTTTTAAACAATCACGAACATTTGGCACAATGATTGGTTAAAGATAAGGTGCTGAAACACAGTCCCAAACCAAATATTCATCAAAAAAAGCTAATGGTATCTGTTTGGTGGTCCAGCGCTGGTATTATCCACTAAGCTTCATAAAACCTAGTCAATCAGTTACAGTGGCTGTCTACTACAACCAACTGGACAAAATGATGAGGATGCTTGTGATTAAACAGCCAGGATTGGTCAATCCTCTTGCAAGATAATGCTCAACCACATTTTGCACAAACAACGCTGCTCAAATTACAGAGACCGGACTTGGAAACTCTCTGTCATCCACTGTATTCACCAGACCTTCCACCAACTGACTACCACTTCTTCCAGACTTTGGACCACTTCTTACAAAAAGAAATTCTCAAGTCTCAACAAGTTGTAGAACACGCCTTTCAGGGTTTCATCACCACTCACTCTCCAGGCTTCTTCACTGCTGGTATAAACAAGCTGCCATTAAGATGACAAAACTGTGTCGCTAGTTTAGACACATACTTTGATTAATTGTACTGCTCCTTGTTTGCGATATAATAAACTAAACTTTTGATTTGAAATTGAAAACTTCATATTTAATGACCTAATAAAAGGAGCATCTTGTCTTTCCCCCCCAAATCCTATTGTACTAACCTCAGCCATCCCCAGCAGCATGGTTCTCACAGGCTTCAAGTCTGAGCAACAAGACTCAGAGAAGGTGGGATCCTCAGTGTTTAAAGTAACCCACACTTGTTATGTGAATTAGGAGATAAATTGTAGACGAGGTGATGAAACAGGGAAGAATAAGATAGAAAGTTAATATTTTAAAATGAAGAATGTGAAGCTATTGATGTATTTGGATTCCTTAGGAGTGATTTATCCATATTTGGTTGATTTTCTAGACCTCTAGGTAATTTTATTTCCAGCTACTGGCATTGGTAGTGCCCACTTACTTATTTAAAAGAGGCTGCAAGGTAGAGAAGATGTGAACCAGTTAATCCAGAGTTTGGAAGCAAATGCATTAGAGCATTTGGTGGGGGAAGAGGTTGATTTCCTGGTCCCCATAGTTACATGTCAGATTTTTGTATTTTGAGATTTTCTTAGCCAACAATTGCTTAAAATCTGTTTTCACCACCAGTGTGCATAGGGCATTAATCACTGAAATCTGTTTCTCACAGTTACCCTTCACACAGGACTCTGGTTTGCTTCCAGAGCAACCTTTGGTGTGAATCTTCTGTCTGCTGATGTCTGCGTATTTACCACACATCCAGTGGGGAATGGAGAGTGGGAAGGGTGGGAGCGAGGGCTCCTCAAGGGACTGGATACGTGGCAAGGTATGGTCAGAGAAGAGAAGAACTGCTGATGAGGAAAGGGGAGAAAGAAATTAGGAAACTGAAACTAATCTCTATTGAAAGAAATCAGGGATGAAGGATCCAGGGCTGGACCCCTTTGATGGGTACCTTTGGATATTCAGGAAGGAGAGGGACATGCACAGGTTCGGAAGCCAAAAAGCTCTAGGTTTGAAAGCCTTCTCTGAGCTTCCTTTCCCGGCTGTATATAATTCTTTTAAGTATTAAATGAGATAATATATGTACAATGCCTGGCACAGAATTGATGCCAAACAAGTGGAAATGGTTATGAGCTTCATAAGGGCTCAAGCCTTCTTTTTTAGTCATTTCTCATGTATTTATTGAGAACTTTTGGTGTAAATATGCTTATACAAAAGTGATCACTGTTTTCTTGCAGTGCAGATCTTTCTAGTGAGGAAAGGAGCAGCAGTTTTCTTTAGCTTACAGGAGTGTTTCTTAGTGACCTGGCGCTATCACTCTGCATTTACCTAACCCCTCCTGCATATCCAGCACTTGCTTGCTTTGTCTAAAGGGAGTGTTCTTGTAGGAAGGCAGGGAGGGCGGCAAGTGGGCTTAAGTGGTGTTTCAGAACATGAGTGGCCAGGCCGGAACATAAAAAGGGAAGAAAGAAAGAGCCTCATTTATTTATTCAGCAGACATATATAGCCTAGTGGCAAAATATTAGCCCAGGCAACGGGCTCTGGTGGAACTTCCAGGTTAGTGGGGGTTTGACATGAGAGAGAGTGAGAAAGCAGGAGATTACAAGTGTGTAGACTCTTGAAGTTGTGGGCTGAGGGAGTGAAGATAGAGTGGATAAAAATAGTGCAAAGGGGCCGGGCGCGGTGGCTCACGCCTGTGATCCTAGCACTCTGGGAGGCCGAGACAGGAGGATCCCTTGAGCTCAGGAGTTTGAAACCAGCCTGAGCAACAGTGAGACCCCATCTCTACTAAAAATAGAAAAAATTAGCTGGGCATGGTGGTGCACACTTGTAGTCCCAGGTACTCGGAGGCTGAGGCAGCAGGATCACTCGAGCCCAGGAGTTTGAGGTTGCAGTGAGCTGTGATGATGTCACTGCATTCTACCTGGGGTGACAGAGCGAGACTCTGTCTCAAAAAAACAAAAAAGATGGTGGAAAGGGAAGAGAAAGGGAAAGTGGCAAGTTGCAGGGGACATGGCTCAAGCGGTGGGCTAGGAAACTGAGCAAAGTGCTGGGGCGGCTGAGCGGTATCGGGAAAGCAGATGGTGATCCTTGAGAAGGAGGGTGCAGATGGCAGCGGTGGTTAGGAGGCAGCGTGGGGTGAAAAACAGTCCCGGCGTGGCCACTCTAGGAGGGCAGAGGCTGGAACACAAAACTCCCCACGCTGGGTGAGCTCTCTGACTCATCTGGCCCCCAGTGTGGCATCTGAGAAGGGCACGAGGGGAAGTATATGGGAGGCTCTGGGGGTCTCTGTGGTGGACCTTGGAGGTTAGATATGAACCTCAGGCATCCAGGAATTCCTGGTCAGGAAAGAAAGGTCTCCTACCAGGCAAAGAACAAAAGAACCCTTGCTATATTCAAATCTAATCTCCTAGGTTAAGTTTTCACCGCTTGTTTCACCTTGGACAAATCATGTGATTGCTCTTGGACATGATTTCCTCATCTATTAAATGAAAGGGTTGGATTAGGAGATCTTTAAAATACTTTAAAGCTCTAAGCTTCTGTGATTCTGAGAAATAGTTGAAGGTCTGGACCATAGAGGAGAGGGTGGACTTTTACTTCACATATCAGAGTTATCTGTGAAGGGTAACTGTCAAAAACAGTTATTAGTTCCCTGTGCACACTGGGGGTGAAGGTAGATTTTAGGCAATTTTTGCCTAAGATGTTATGAGGATGATGATTTTGACTTAATGTGCTATAATAATATTTCTAGATATTAGAACCATTCAACAATGAGTTGGGTTGCTTTGTAAGGTAGTGAGCTCCCTGTAGCAGGAAGCAATCAATAACAGATTGAATGTTGACATTTTAGGGCTTGTTTTTTTTTTTTTTTTTTTTTGATTTTTTTTTTTTTTTTTTGAGACAGAGTCTCACTCTGTTGCCCAGGCTAGAGTGAGTGCCGTGGCGTCAGCCTAGCTCACAGCAACCTCAAACTCCTGGGCTCAAGCAATCCTCCTGTCTCAGCCTCCCGAGTAGCTGGGACTACAGGCATGCACCACCATGCCCGGCTAATTTTTTTCTATATATATTTTTAGCTGTCCATATAATTTCTTTCCATTTTTAGTAGAGACGGGGTCTCGCTCTTGCTCAGGCTGGTCTCAAACTCCTGAGCTCAAACGATCCACCCACCTCGGCCTCCCAGAGAGCTAGGATTACAGGCGTGAGCCACCGTGCCCGGCCAGGGCTTGTTATATAATAAATTTCTCCTCTGACCGTCCACCTCCTGCCCTTAAAAACCATTATGCTTTCCTGCAGACTGGCTGAGCATGAGATTAAGTGGTAAACAGTCGTGAATCTCAACACGTATTTCTTAGAACATGTTGTTTGTCTTGATGTCTTAATGTCTCTGGTTGGGGGGGAAAAAAGTCATGTTAAAATAACTTTGGAAAACACTTGATGAAACCATGTTAAGCAAGTTTCTTTCCTGCAGAACTTCTCAGAGACTTAAATACATTAATTTTAATATTACAATTCATAATATTTTGAATTTTCTAAATATATTTGACAATAGACTATTTTTCACAGAAATGTGTTAGGAATAGTGATCTAATGAACATACTTTGAGAAATGTTGCTTTAAGCAATAGTCTTATGTTCTAAGTCCTTTGCCCCTAGGAAAAAGACATCACAAGTTCTCTGTTATCCTCAGCTAGAGCTGCTGCTGAAGGCTAATTTGGGCCCTAAAGCCTTAGGAGAGGGAGTGGGGCTCTGGACGATACCGTTAGACCTGACTCAGCTCGTGACCTCAGAAGGATCTCTCCATGTGTCTCTTAAACTATTTGTCCCCATATGTCAAATAGGGAGAAATAGTTTAAGTTCAGCCCTTTAAAGTGTCACGAGAGAGCTGGGGAGATATGGATGAAACTGGAATTTGAGTCTGAATCACCTGGGCATCTTGTTAAGGTGAAGACTGATTGAGCCGGTCTGCGGGGTGGATGGTGTGTTGCTAACACGTTCTTAGGCAATGCTGCTGTGGCCACACTTAAGTTTTGAGGGTTCAGGAAGCCACACAGGATGGATTTATCAGGAGCATCTCCTTCTGCGGAAGAGCAATAAGCTTTCTGGGGTCGCTCCTTTCCCTGGAGCTCTGGTCTGTGCTTTGGAAAGGTATTATTCACGCGGGAAAATAAACCAGGCGTCCCTCAGGTGCCCCTGCGGCGAGGTTTGCCTCGGGGCCCCTCCACAGGGAATCCCTCTTCCTCTTCCACTTCCCCACCCCTACTGCCTATGGCTCCCCAGTTAGTTTAGCTATTTTTTGAATTTGAGTTAAAACCATTTCAGACATATTTTTAACTACGTCCTGTTCAAAAAGCTGTTAGCATTTGGCAATCATTCCATCTTCAGCTTGAATCCTGGGGAGGGTGTTTTTTTTTTTCCCCCACAACAAGGCAAAAGTGTATTATTTAAAAATAGTTCTAGTGCGTGGGTCAGAGTGAATGGGGGCTGGGGCTGGGCTGTGCTTTGGATCCCACCAAGCCACAGCTGCTGGGTCTGCCTTTCTCCCTCGCACCTGAGGCTGAGCAGGGCTTACTGTGCAGACAGGTCGGACGGCAGGAGTGCTGGCCAGCAGGCGGGGAGAGAGAAAAGCAGGTGGGAAGGGAGGTGGGAGGGAGGCCGACGAACGGGAAAGGTCAAGGTATCCCAACTGGGCCTGGTTGAACCTCCACCAGCGAGGTTGCCAGGAATGACAGCAGAATTGACATCTTTCCTGCCCATGATCTTGAGACATTTCAGAAGCAGCACATTCCCGTTGCCATTATTAGGGGCCATTTATTAAGGGAGTAATGCCCATGGGAATTGTTTTATTGTATTATGTCACACGTACACAGCCTTTACCCTGTGGCATCAACTACTGGCGTGCTTTACAAATATTAGCTCATTTAATCCTGACAACAACGCTAGGAGGTGAGTACTAGCGTTATCCCCATTGCATAGCAGGGGAAACTGAGGTGGAGTGCTCAAGGCACCTGCCCAGGGCCCTAAAGCTGGTAGAGCCAGATTCCAGCCTTCAGAGTCCGGAGCTGGAGTTTGTGCCCTTTGGCACTACACTATGCTGTTCCTTCCAGAGACGTAGGTGCTGCCCTCTCGGTACACGATCTAAGAGTGTCTGTACTACCTAGCCTGCTCTTACCTATTTGGTAGGAAGAATAAAGTTTAAAACAGACAAGAATTTCCATCATAGACTGGAGAAAATGATGATATTTTTGAAGGCAACCATCAAAGATTAATAGGTAGTTCCCTGCTGCTCAAACATTCAAGCCCATTAAATACTCCAGATATACCTGGACCAAGTGAACATTTGATCTCCAAGCAGAGAATTCTAGAATTGCTCTGAAAATTATTATAGTAAGAAGAAATAGTTTCTTCCTCATTTTTTTTATTGTAAAGTTTTTTTTTGGTGGGGGGTGAGATATTCTGGTACCGTAAGTGTAGACAAGCTCCTGGGTGCTTGGGGAGAAGGAGTCAGCCACGCGGCAGGCAAGCCACAGTCTGGCCTGGATCTTCCCAAGGCTGCAGTTGGTGGTCCTATGCTGAGGGCTGGTTCCTCTTAGCTGGGAAGAGGCAGCTGAATTCAGGGAGTTGGCTGGGAGGCTTCTGCTGGGGCTGCAAGCCCCTGAGACTATTTTATTTCTGTGGAATAAGGAGATAGGGAAATGAAGGCAGGGAGCTCCCCATTGGAGTTGGAAGTTGGAGACCCTTGGCCTTCCCAGGAGCCAGCGTTTCCTGCAGCCTCTTGAGGGTTGGCTGATACCCCTGTGGCAGGGACGCTGGGAGTGAGGAACATTCTCTGGGGGCTACCTCCTCAGGGCCCGCATGCTCGGGCTCCTCTCTGGGCCTGTGCTATCCCATGCCTGAAAATCTCACATTCGCTGGTTCTCCTTTCTTCCTACGCCAGGCACAGTTGTCCGGATTAGGTGCCTGGCTTTTAGAATTTGGGAAGCACTGCTGTGGGCTCCCTGTGACTCACTGCTGGCCCTGTGTCATCCTACTGGGCCCCAGGGACATGTCTTTTTGTGCAGGTCTTCTTGAAGAAATCCAGGCCTGTTTGTGCTACTATCTGCACTGCATGGTGCATGTCTAATAATACTAATTAATAAGCAGTCACCTATTAATAACACTGGAATTATCATCACATGGGTGACAGAAAGCCAAATAAACTCCAGCAGGCCAGCAATGCAGCATAACTCTTGGGGGAGGAGAGCAGAGTAAAGTACAAAACATTTGCAAGGGGTCTTAGGCAAAGCGCTTTGGCCCAATAGCAATGGAGTCTGAATTTGAAATCTGCTCAGGAGTAAGGCATGTGTGGACCTTTGTGACTAAGAACCAACATTGTGGGGCAGGTTGGGAGCCTGGAGAGCTGGACTCCACGGAAGCACTGGCTGGGGGATGAGAAGAACCGTCTAACGCCTAATTTCTAGTGACTTGGTCTTGGCTCGAAAGTCTTTGATATTCCCAGGTTTAGTTGGGGTAGAGTTGTGGGAACTTAGAAAGAAACACCCATTTAGTGGATGTAAAAACTGAGACCATTGACCATTATCACTGTTTTCCAAAGTTTATGGAAAGAAGCAGTAAGTAAAAGAATGAACCCATGTAATGAAGCTAAAAAATCTCTCAGCAAAAGCAACCTCTAACATTCACATACCAAGAGTCATTAGGGTGGAAAAAATGGATATATCAAATCTGTTTATCTAGGATGCTGATTTTATAGGTATACTCTTACTTATAAATGTGCAATCACAAGTTATTCAATAAATAACATAAGAAAACCCACTTGCGGTGAAGATTAAATGAGATGATGTATTGGTGCACACCTGGTGGGCGGTGATAGTGTGATGATCAGGGCTGGTAGCTGGTATGCCCTGGAAGCTTATGGCTAGCTTCCAGTATGATTTGTCGCTGGATATTAGATATTAAGTATTTTAAATTCCACTTGATAATAATGATTGATGCTCTTTATTGTGGACTTCCAATGATCCATTTACTATCATAGGTGCTTTTGATATAATTCTAACAGAAAACCTTTGCAGATGGTACCATTATCATTCCCATTTTACAGATGAGAAAACTGAGACTTGAAATGTTAGTACCTTGGCCAAGGTCTCATGGTGAGCAAATAGTGGAGCTGGGATTTGAACCCATATGTCCTGTTTGCAGAGCTTTGGGATCTTAACCACGATATTGCTAAGTGGAGGGCTCGCAGCAGTGACTTGTGGTAGTGGTTGTTATTGTTAATATTATTATAATAACTTTTTTTCCCCCAGACTGTCATGGGTAACTTATCCTTTCAATTGGTAATGAAATTTTTCCTTGCTGCATGCTAAAGTCACTAGTCTGGCACATTTGAGAAAAGCTGAAACAGTCCCTGGCCTGTTTTGTTTTCCCCCTGGACCGAGTGAAGATGGAGCCACGCCATGGAGGGAAGGAAGGTAGGCTCACAAGGGAACCTGCTAACCTAATGATCTCCGATCGTGGCCCTCCCTCCTCAGCCAAGGACAGAAATGAGAGCTGAGAAGGCCTGGGGTCCCTGAGGGCTTCAGTTGTCCTCATTGAGTCCTCTCTTAAAAATAAAAATCAGTACCATTGCTGACGTGGCACCATCATTTGGGCAAACACCTGATATTGCTTTTTGCTTATGGTTGCATTATGTATCTGCAAGGAGACCCGTCTTATTTTCTTTGATGTTGTCTTTCTCTGCTATTTTGTATATATCCATCCTCATAAATCCAGAGCGAGCCAGGGGAATGCTGGATCACTAGAATGAGCAGAGTGGTAGTTAGCTAAAATGATACGGAGGAATGAGATAAAATGAGCCTGGAGATTTCATGATAAAAGGCAGACTAAAAGGATACACTGGAGTAATTGAAAGATAAATAACACTTAAGAAGCCTAAGAAACTACTGAATGGAATAAAGTGATAATAACAAGTATATTCAAAACACACAAGTTAAAGTAGGTTAAACATCCAAGGGACTAAAAAACAAGTAAATGATATTCACTACAGTGATACCCTAATAAGCTAAAATATTAAAAGGGACATGATGTACCTGAAACAAAGGAATGTTAACTATAGGGGGCAGTCCTCAGTTAATAATCCCACGCAGGGGCAAACGCAGACCTTGGGACTGAGGTAGTGAACATTTGTTAAATACTACTATGGGGCAGGTGTTCTACATGTGCTTTACTTTATTTAATTCTAGCAATAACCCTATGAAGTAAGTACAGGTGAGCATGCTAAGACTTGGAGAGGGAAAAGAAAACTATCCAAATCACATGGAATTTAGGTGGCCAAGTTGGGATTGGAATCCGGGTATGTCTTTTAACCTCCAGCCTGTCCTGCAGACACGCTGTGGACTTCTCCCTGGGACGTCCTTCCCGGGCTGGTGTTTGCCAGAGGAGTCACATGGGAGCTGACATCTGCAGGGCAGTGAGTCCTCAGGCTCTCCCTGTGGGCTTATGTCCTTACATCCCTTAGGTCGCTTAGGTCTCTCCCTCCTGCTCCCAAAGGTGAGCTTACAGTTGCCCTGGCTGTTTGCAACATCCTACTGCATCCTGGTGGCTCCTTTATGTGGTTCTTCCCCCAGGAGCTCCAGACATCTTGTGCCACCCACACGCTGTGCCTTCTGAGCTTCCTTCCACATCCTGAGAACAAGTAAGGTGCACAGCCTTCAGGGAAGGCCAGAGAAGAAGGGTACAGATCTGGTGGCCAGGGAAGCTCAGGTCTAGAGTAAACAGATGGGACGTCTGATGTCATGTATGAGATCAGTCCGTTAAGGCACACTTGTTTGTGTTCCTCGTGTATGCTGGATATCATGGAGGTATTGAAGATTGAAGACCCAGAGACACATCTGAAAGGTAAAACAGACTGAAAAGTAGACGAGTAATGCCGGAAGTGCATATGTCTGCCCTGACCCAGCCCAAATGCCTCCTTAGTCCACCAGGCTCGACCCCTTCGCCAAATCGAAATTAGTCACTTGCATACTGACAATCCCATAGAGCTTCCTTTACATTGCTCTCAAGACTGTTATTTTTCCTTCCTTTATAGAAACACACCCGTGTCTTCCTCTGGTGGGCGGTGAACTCCTTGGGGTGGGGTCTTTGATAGACTCATTTTGTTTCCCATAAGCACGATGCCTGGTACATGCACTACTAAAGTTCGCTGTGTTGGGACAGTGCTAGGATGCTGGGAGAATGTCCAGTAAAGGGCGGAAGTATAGACCTACTACCGCTGGCAGGGAGGCAATATAGCACTGCAGCTAAGCAGGCAGGCGCTGGAGTTGGGTAGACCTGAGTTCAAATTCATTCTCAGCACTTCCAGCTGTGTGACCTTAGGGAACCTCTGTAAGGGTTCAATTTCTTCAACTGTAAAATGGACCTCAACTGTCAAGCAACACCCACCTCACTTGGCCACATGAGATGACCCACGTGGTGGCATAGGATAGGTGCTCGGCAGCACTCAGTGGCTATTCCTGCCATTGGCGCTGGCCTGGGGAAAGACAGGCCAGTGCAGCCCTTAGAAAGAGGAGCCAGGAGAGGAAGGGGGTTCGGGGCTGTTCTCCAATTGCGAGGCTCCAGGGCCTGATGCTGCGCAAAACCTTTGTGTTTGGTGCTACCGACTGTCATCTCTTGTTTAGGCTTGGCTGGGGAAACGTTTCCACGGTCATGAACTAGTTCATCAAGACTGACGATGGATTTTCAAAGGTTTGGGGGTGCAGTGGAAATGCCTAGGTCCCGAGCTCAGGGTGCAAGCCACAAAAGGGAGCCACTATCCTGATGCTTGAGTCCTGCCTCTGTCTCTCTTAGCTCGCAGCCCCCTGGGATAGGGTTGGTTGTGTCTTTGCTGCTAGAGGCCCTTGGGGGGAGCCCCATTTGTCACCTTTGCATCTATGTCCATGGCCCCTTGCTCGGTGCCTCATCCTAAGCAGGCAAACTGCTTGTTGAAGGAATGGATTTGTGTCCTAGTTACGGCCCTGACCTCCACTAAATGCTCAAGGATTGCCCTGATTTTGCAAGGAGGAGCGAATACTTGGGGAAACTGAGGCACACTTGTAGGC
Organism: Eulemur rufifrons; assembly: GCF_041146395.1. NCBI lineage: Eukaryota > Metazoa > Chordata > Mammalia > Primates > Lemuridae > Eulemur > Eulemur rufifrons. The sequence continues at coordinate 104,016,632 of NC_090984.1, forward strand.
TAGCATCCTCTCCACTCCCTCAGTCTGCAACGGGACACACACATCCTGAGCAGTGGGGGAGTGGTTCAGTTTGCAGAAGCTGTAAATGAAGATTTTGTCTTTATTTGAATTCTTGCTCTGGTTCTACGGGGAGAACTCTCTTCTCAGGCTGCGATGAGGGGAGAACTGAGCTTGGACATGCCTCTTAGACACAGGGGGCTGTGGAGCGCCCCTCCCTGATTCTGTCTTCTCAGCTGTTTGCAAAACAGTCAGGGAGGAGGCGAAGCCCTGAGCCAGGCGGCCCGGCTGTCTCTTTAAATGCTGGGGTCTGTGTGGGAGAGGGAGGGGCCGGCTCTGGAGTGCGTGAAATTCCTGGGCTCCTCCGGCAGTCTCAGGCTCAGCGCTCAGCCCTACACATCTCTTGCATGCAACTCACTGAGAGGGAGAGGCATCCTGTCCTCCCTTCTCGCAGCCGCTGGCATCTCCAGCCACCAAGGACCTGCTTTTCGCACCTCCGGCACCCCCTTCCCTCCTTCCCTGCCACTCCCTCCAAGAGAGAGCAAAAAAGAAAAGGAGAGAGAAAGATTCTGGAATTTGAACCTTCCCAAAGAGGAAACATACCCAGCAAACTCAGTTGATTAAACATCAAACAAACAGATCCCAAATCTTCTGTTCAACTGGAAAGGTAAGGTTTGTCGGGAAAGGAAGGCAGGCAGGATGCGAAACAACTCAAGGTTCTTGTCCGTTCTGGGAAGAGGCTGCTCCTGAGAGGGTAGAAGTTTTCTGCTGGGAGCGACCAACCTAGATTTTTTTTTTTTTTTTTTTTGGATGCTGTATCGGAGAGCCTCGGCTGACTGTGGGAATGGCTTTTCAACTGCCTTGTTCTTCCTTCAGTTTCTCCTGGAAGTTGGGTCCTTCTCCAGATGTTGGAAAAGTCAGAGAATGTTTTAGATTTTGCTCTTTTTTTTTTTTCTTTTTTTTTGAGTCTTTCTCCTATATGCTTGGATTGTTACTCTGAAATGATATGTGCCCATCACTTCATTTTGGGCAGATACTTTTTTGACATTTTGTAGCCACTTTCCCCTTCATTTTTTCTTTCTGGGGAAGGGGTTGGTTACAATAAGAAAGAAAAGGGTGCTCCGAGGATCACAAGAAAATAAAATTGAATTGAAACAGGGATTTCCCCAGCTGTTGAGGAATAGAGGTGTGTATGTAAGTGTGCGTATATGATTTTTTTTTTTGAGGGGGTGTGAGGAGGTGGTTCCTGAGTCTGAAAATTGAGGTTGGACTCCTGCTAGCTTGTTGTGAAGGTGGGCATACTCAGAGAAGGTGAAAAAGGAGTGTGTGTGTGTGTCTGTGTGTGTGCGTGTGTGCTCCTGTTTGGATCGGTTACAAGGGAATCTTCCTCCTCTGCCTTCCATTTGTTTATATTAATGATTTAGTAGCAGGCTTGCCTGAAAACTTCCACTCTGTGTAAGCACTGTGGGTTTTGCAAGCTCTCAGCGACCTTAAAGGCTGGTTCGATGTATTGTTTTTTCAAGGCATTGTGTTGTACCCAGAGTTTCAGCTCTTTCCCTCTCTCTTTTTTAACCACAAAACTTAACTGCTTTAGAAGCATCATCCTGATGACAAGGAAAAAAAATCTGTCCCTCCACCCCCCCATCCCTTCCCAGGCCAGTGATGTAATACCAACCTAAGGGCTCGGCTGCTTTGCAGGTGACTTGCCCTGTGATTACTTGTTAAAAAAAATAAATTTTTCCCTTCCTCTCTCAGATGCCTGTCTCTTTTAATTTGGATGTAGAAATATCGTCATACAATGAGAAAATCATATTTTTGCTGTTATTGGGGTTTAGGAAAAGTAGGGTTCCCCTTTTTTGATCTCTATTTTTTAATATATTTTTTAAAAAATGCAAAGGTCAGAGATCATGGAGAGCTAGCCTAGGATAGAGCAAGGCACAGTCAGACCAAAGAAGAGAGCCGTCCTCTCCCCGCTTCCTTCGGTCATCCCCGCTTTGGGGAGATAGTTTTTCTTTCCCTCCTACAAGACACTTAACATTCTCAATTCTTTCTCTGCCCTGGCTCCTGTGGAAGGCCCTGGGAGGGAGAGGGCACTGCTTGTCAACACCTGGAGGACGGTGTAGTTTCGGGGGGTCAGATGACCGTTTGCCTTTGTGATGAAGGTTCCAATGGAAATTTGAACTCCCAGCGCGCTGGGTGACTTGGTACCCAGGATAGTCTATCTGGGGGCACCTGGAGGTTAGTCTGGGCAGCCTGAAGAACTAGCCCTTTATTAATTTGCCATTCTGAGTAGAGCCTCCCTTCATCGTTCAAGGGCTTCTGCGTCGCCTTTCGAGTTAAAATGGTCCCGCTGGTTCCGATGGGCAAGTTTACCTAAGGGCTACTGGGTACGTGGTGGAAGGATGGAAGGGAGAGAGATGAAGCAAGGCTGGTATTTTTTTTAATCTTCGGGCTTAATCTGCCTAAGTCTTATCGGGGCAAACGATATTTCAGACGGGTGCTGGTTGTGCAGAGATATTCCTATTGTTTGATTTTTTTTCTTATTGGGGAGTGGAGTAAGGGCTCTTGGCCCATTTTCTGCAGCCTGGGGTTCATCTGCGAGTCAGTCTTCCTTCTGGAAGAGGGGAAAAAGGCTGGACGCTGGAAGTTCGCTATTAAAGTGAGCAACAGGGCTGGGTTAATTTTTTTTTAAAACAACCGGACTGTGCGAATGTCCTTTTCTGGAGCTTTCCGGCCCTTTCTAGTGAAAGAATAATTTTAAAAAACTGCTTCTTAAGAAGGGAGGCCAGAAATTAAAGGGATTCTAGATTTTGAGAGACAACTACGTCTTTTTGCTTCTCTGGTAGCTCCCTGTTACTAATTATTGGGGATTTGATGGGGGTCTGGTCTCTGTTTTTGTTGATTTCTTTTTATTGCTGCGTTTCTACTGACTATGTTGATGATTTGCTGCTTATATAAGGGAAAGGATGTATCGAGGTGGATTGATGCTTGGGGTTTTGAGATCGGCTACTGAGATTGGGTGGCGGTTGGTGTGTCTGTCGATGTGCATGGTAGGAAGGTCTTTTCTTTTGGGTGGTGGGGGACAAGGGAATGGTCGGTCGGAGGGACGGTAGCTGAGATGCTACAGCAAATGGGGATGTGAGGGGAGACGGAGGTGAGGTCGGAAGTCATCGGTTTGCAGAATTTCTGTCCTGCATCCGCCTTCCTCTCACTCCTTGAAAAAAAATCCATTATCTCTAAAAACACATTATTCTTCAATTGGCCTTTTAGAGGAAAAAAAGAGAGGGAGGGGAGGGGTTAATTTGGTGAGGGGGCTTGGTTGTAATTAGCCCACTGCTGCAAAACTGAGATACAGAAATCCATCGGCACCAGCTTTGGGGGCACAGCAAGGCAGCGGAGAGATGGGGGACGGGTTGTCAGTCTTGGATGAACACTGGAGCGGTGGGGTTGGCGTTTGGGTATTGTGTGTGTTTGTCTCTCTGTGTGCGTGCAATTTTTTCCACCCCACTACCAATTTTCCCCCTCCGGCCTCCCCTAATTCTGCCATGATCTTGCCTTCTATTTCCACGCACCGCTCCCCCTACCTTGTACCACCCCCCTTCCTCCAGCCCTTGCTGTCTCCATGAGAAAATTCTGATTCTGATGGCTCTGCGGCTCTTTTTTTCCCCGTTTTTTCTTTCCTTCTTCCTTTCTTTCTTTCTTTTTTTTTTTTTGCAACACAACAGTGGTGCGATGGCCTCTCCTACATGCCACACGGATGCAGCCTTCTGATAGGAGGGCTAAGTCGGCACATCCACACACACGGGCACACGCTCTTGCACACACAGTCCCTCTCGCATGCACAGGCGCCCAAGGGCTTGATTTCATTTCGTCTCACTCCCCTTTATCTCTTTCCCCACTCTACCTCCACCATGCTCCTCTCCCCATCTTGGCGTGGAGACTGCAGTCACGCTAGAGCTTCTTTTCTCTCCGCAACCGCTCTCCTCTGTCTTCTCGCCATTAGTCTCTCCTGAAAGCTGTAGTGTGTCGCAGTTCATGGGATTAGCATGTTGGAGAGTCTTCGAGGGAGAGAACCTCACAAAGAGGGGATTGGAATGAGGGTAAAGACATTAATTTTTTTTTTTTTTTTTTTTTTTTGCCAAATAAGCACCCGGTGATAATGATCCAATTTAACCATCCATGAAATATATGTTTGCGGTGCATTGGAGGACGGTTACACTGGGAAGGCAGGGTCTGACTGGGTTACCTCTGGGGAGATTTGATGCCTGGACGGTAGAGCCACAGCTCCCTCCCCCATACACATGTGTACGCTCTCTCACACACGCCAGCACACACCGCTCTGATCAGTGGGCTGTGTCAAACCAGAGGGCACTGCAGAATATCCCAGTGAGTGGTCATGGTTCATGGGAGGACGGAACGATGTCTTTGTCTGACCCAGCTCTCCGCTCTACAGATGATGCCGGGTCTTGAAATTCTTGGTGGCCTTTGTGTTGCCTTTTGGGTGGGGACTTGAAGGGTGTTTGTGTTTTGTCAAATGCCAGCGTGCCTCCAATTGGACAACACGGGGTTGTCAACACTGTGCGTGTGGTTCAAGCAGGAGGCTGCCTGCCTCTTTGTGCTGTGTGGCTGTGATTGTTGGATATATACGTACCCCACAACATACAGTGGCTCTGGAGAAGTGTGGGGGTGAGGGGGGAGGAAGGCACAAAGCAGGGGTGTTTAGTGGGGGAGAGAAGGGAATAGAGTCTTCAAGGTAGTTGAGAAGAGAGTAGAGGGGGAGAAGCTGCTCCTGCTTTCAGCAGGAAGCCTCAGATGAGATTCCCCACATCTACCGAGGGAGCCCGTGGGCGGGTGGCTCAGGGATGACTGGTGGGCGGATGCAGATGGAAGGGGGAGAAGGGACAAGGTGGGCGAGATTCAGGGTTTCCCCCACCGCCTTGCCAGAGCCTTGGGCTGAGCTGGGGAGGATGGCCCTGCTCTCCCGGCAGCAGCCACCTCTTGGGCGGCGCGGCCTTGTTGGAGGCTGCAGCCCGCAGGATCTGAAATCGCCCTCGGCCGTGATAGCAGCCCAAGCCCCTGTGTTCTCCTGGGCTCTGTCTTAACTACCAGACGCCATTTTCCCTTCTTCAGCTAAAGGTGTGTCTCTCTTTATTAGCAATTATAAGTGAAATTGGAAAATATTTTACCTAAAAGAAAAAAAAAATCCTCAGAGCAAAATGCTGACTATCTTACCTTTCCAGCATCCCTCTTCCTTCCTGGGGCTGACCTTGAGGAGTTAGGGAGAAGGGGTTACGTCATTGCCAGAGAAAAGGGACAAATGGGGAGTAGGATGCCTCTGGGTGAACTATTGTGCCAAACACAGAAAAGAGATTGCTCTTGGCATCCCCTGGCCTTGTTCTCCTTACGTGACCCCTTGAGTGTGGATAAGAGACTTGCAAAAGGAGAAGCACCCCTTTCAGTGCACGCCACCTCGAAATGCGCCAGTCGGTGCGTCTGCTCCGGCTGTGGTCATGTCCCGTGTGCCCAAGCACACACCCGCTGGGGGTGGAACAGTCGCGCTGCAGCTCCGACCCCTGAGGGCCAGCTCTGGCTGCTCTGCAGATGAAGCAGGTGCGGTGGCGTGGCTGGGCAGCCACAGGTGGCTGTGCTGGGCTCGGGCGGGGCCCCTGCATGCCGCTGCTCCAGCCCCATCCTGCAGGTTGCTCCTCTAGTGATGCTCCTCAGAAAGGCCTTTCCCAGCCAGCTTTCCAAGATAGTCCCGTTACTCTAATCCCCTGGCTGTGTTCCAGCCCATTGCTGTGTCTTTAATTTTAATTTGTTAATGACCGCTGCATGGAGGCACTTAAGATGGATCTTGTTTGTGTCTCCTCTAGAATACAAGCTCTGTGAGGTCAGGGACTTCGTCTGTTTTCATTCACTGCAGTGTTCTCGGTGCCTGGGATACTTCCTAACACATAGTAGGTGCTCAAAAAAATTTGTTGATTGGAGGAAAGAACCACATGGGTTTGGTGTTAGGTGTTAGAGTTTTCTTTTCTCCTTTAGCACCTTGGGAACCTGTCTTCTGGGGAAGCTGAGCTTTGCCTCTGGCTGTCTTAGCTCTGCCAGTGGGTCCACATCTGCTGGAGGATTTGCAAAGTGCTAAACTTTCTGAGTTTAGTAAACAGGCTTTCTCGATCCCTGGTACAGAGTGACTCTGGCTCCTTCATGTCCTCTCTGATATTAGTAATCACTGTCATCATTGTTGTCTTAGTTTAGTAATAGTAGTGATGTGGCTATTATTTCTGAGGTACTTACTATATATTAAGTTCTACACTGAGGTTTTTTTTCTACATGAAATATCTCATTTAATTCTCCAAACAGCTCAATGCAGTATACTATTATTACCTGCCATTGACAGAGGAGGAGACTGAGACTTAGACAGTTACCTAATGAAATGACAGATCAGATTTGAACTCAGATCTGTCTCATTCCAGCACCCAAGCATGTGACCCTTATATTATACTGTTAGAGGTGAAAGGGAGATGAGTCATCCATCATCTTATTCAATGCCCCCAAATGCGATGAGAAAACTGAGGCCTGGAGAGATTGAATGGCTCGTCCAGAATTATATTCAACATTTCTTGTAGACAAAGCTAGAATCCCGGTTTCCTGGCTGCCAGGGTAGTTCCCTTTCCCACCATCATGTGGGCTGTGGGCTGTGGCCCCTCGCTCCAGGGCACTGTGGCTGCTGCTGTGGTGTCTGCCTGAGGCCACCTCTTAGTTCTCCTCATCCCTCGTCAGAGGGGATTGGGGAGTGAGGGCTTGGTGAGGCACGTGGGTGGTGCATGTGTCTCTTAGGAGGGCAGACTCAACTCCTGCAGGGGTAGAGGGAGGCTGGAGGAGGATGCTTCAGGGTTTTATGGCTAGAAGAGTCCTGGAGGGCTTCATTCCAAGGTCACTGAGTGCTGGTCAAGGTCGTCCTCTGAAAATTCTGGAGGAAGGGACCCCCGTGGGGTGCTCAAGCTTCTCAATCTCAAGCAGCCCTGCCCATCAGGGGGACCCTCAGATGCAGCAGGCTCCATACAGAACCAAGCAGCTGGTGTCTGGGTCCTGATGACCTGGGGGCTGTGGCTTCTCCCAGACTGACTGGCTTAGCCCTTGTTTCTCAAGAAGGGAGGCATGGGTCCAGACACTGGGCCTAGTGTGTTTCATTTGCGTTTGTAGAGGCTGGCTGGGGAGCATGACGTCATGAAATGTGGGTGAAGGTCTTCTACCAGTCTCTCTGTTTTACTCTAGGGCTGGCCTTGACCTTGAATGAGAGAAGAGTTAGACATTTTTGCCAAGTGTGAGTGTGAAATTTTTTGGAGGGGAAGGGCTAGAGCAAAGTGGATTCTGAGAACTAGGGAAGCCTTGCCTTTGCCAAGACCTTGAAGCAGGCCATGAAGCCATTTCTGAGTGACCTTGAGATGTAGTGTAACCAGATGCCCTGGTTTGTGGAGACAGTTCCTGTTTGAGCCTTTGTCCTAGTACAATTATCAACTCTCAAAAGTGTCCTGGTTTGGATGATAAAATACACGGTCATCCTTCTTTGAGATGACATCATCCACTTTCTCTTAATGGGACAGAGAGAAGAAGAGGGTCTGCTAGAGAGGGAAACCCAGTTTTAGGGCAAACGGCTGGCAGGGAGCAGAGCCTTTCCCTGGTGAGACTTCCACTTGTCTCCACTTTCCAAGGGATTAAGACCTGGATCTTCTGACTGTTCCTACTGCCAGCATGACTACTACTAATACTCTCCTAACTACTCTTTCTAAGCTGCTTCTCCTAGCCAATATTTGAGTCCTGACTATGTGCTAGATGCTATGCTAAGCTCTTGGCGTGCATTATCTTACTTAGTCTTTCAACAGTCCTAGGAGGTAGGTACTATTATCATCTCTGTCTTACAAATAAAGTAACTGAGGCCTCAAGAGGCTAAGTGACATGTCCAGGGCCACTCAGGTAGGAAGTGATGAGGTCACGATTCAAACCTAGTCTTAACTAACCACCGCACCACACCACCTCCGTGGGCCCACTGCCTGGTCCCCCAAGTCTGGGAACTTGATTCTAAGAGCTGGCCATTTGCCAGGTGGGTCAGGCTCACGACTCCGGGACTTGCAGGAGATGCTGCTGCCGGTCGGAGGCATGGCAGGCTGAGGAGGGAGCTGCTGGCCCAGGTGTGGCTCTGCTGCTTGTCCTTCTGATGGCACTTTGGAAACTCTGTTTCCCATGGTGTCTCAGGTACCTTCCTCCTTACTTCAGACATCTTGTCTGAAGAAGCAGCTTCAGTGGTTTGGGATGGTGGTGGATGGCAGACGGTAGAGAACCTGAAATCTGTGCATCTCTGCTTTGCTCTGTGGCCCTGGGCCTGGATGGATCACCCTCCTCCTGGCCCCTGCAATAGGGCCTGTCCCTCAGTGTAAGATTCCAGTGAGGGACAATTATCTAGCACCTGCTGTTAGCAGAGCATTGTGCTCTACTATGTCTCATTTAGAGGGGTGGTGTCCTCATTTGTGTTATGAGGAAACCAGCAGTGAGAGGGGTCACATAGCTTGCTTAGGATCTCACGGTGACAAGTAGCAGACCTGGGATCCACACTTGGGCCTGAACCGTGGAGAAGAGGAGGCAGGAATGGAGCATCTCAACCGGGGGGTGGGAGAGGAATGGCCCCAGAGGGAGTTTCTCAAATAAGCTCCTGAGGTCTGGGGCTGGACAGGGCCTTTGGGGGTCCTCATGCCATCAGCCTCCGCCAGGGCAAGACAACTGCTGACCCCTGCCCTGGAGGAGCGCTGGTTCTGGTCTGCAGAGGAGGAGATGGGACCACCCACGCCCCACTGGTAGAGGCAGGGGGCATCCAGAAGGAGCCCTCTCTTTCCCCCATGGAGCAGCAATACCTGGACTGACAATGCATCCATCCTCCAGCCCCTACATCTGTGTCACAGGGTACTGGGCAAGAGGGGCTGGGAGGTCTGCTGCCTAGAGACAGGGAGCAAGGGCGCACGGAGGGAAGAAGCAGGATCCAAGGAGGACTCAATCTTGGCTAGTGAGAAAATATCAAGTGGGTTTTTTGGCCAAAGGACTCCTGGGAGAAAGAAGAAACTTTGTCTTGGTGGAGAGCCAGGGGCTGGGGGAAGAGCCTTTTCCCGACTGAGGGGATGGTCTCCCCCAAGCCGAGCTGCATTAGTTTCATTGCAGTCCCACTGAAGACTGTGTTTATTTTTCCAATAATGTGTTAATTAAACATCGATTTCTGGGTGTAGGAAAGGGAATTGGATTGCCAGAGCTAAATGGAGTGAGGCGAATGGGGAGCAGGCAAGGGGGCCCCAAGCTGGAGTCAGCATTCTCCAGCATTACCCCAGGAGGGTGGCGGGGAGCTGGGCTGCCTCTTCCCTTTGGTCCAAATTTGGAATTGCCAACTCCTCAGAAGCCTTCGGGAGGTATCTTCTCTACCTCTTGGCCGCCAGGGGGGGTGGAGAGGGCTCTTTGCTGAACTCGGTGCAAGGAGGGAAGAGCAATCGTTCTCCACCTTCCTCAGCATTGCTGGTTCCTGTTGACTGTGCACCAGGCCTTGTGCTCAGCACCAGACAGACGTCCCCTTGGTGGGTCTTTAAATAAACATAGGGGGTAGGCACTTTGATATTCCCGTGTTGGAGATGAGGAGACTGAGGCTCAGAAGTAACAAATTCAAGGTCAAAGAGTTGGCAAATCTTGGCAAGAAAAGTGGCCCTAGAGGGATTGAAAGTATCCAAGGTTGGCAGAACAACCACCTAGAGGTCCAAGCCCTTTTAAAGGAAAAAAAAAAAAAGAAGAAGAAGCAGCAGCAGCAGCATCCAACAGCAACCAAAAATCCCATTTGGTATTTTCTCATTAGCTAAGATTGAGCTTTCACTATGTGCCAGCAACTGCATTAAGTTAAGTGCTTTGCACACGAAGTTGTGAGGATTCAATGAATAGCGTTAGGCAACGTGATTCCCATTTTGCAGATGAGAAAAGTGGGCCTTGGCAAGGTTAACTAACTTGCCTGAAGTTGCAGAGTCCATAAATGGTGGAGCTGGGATAACATGTCGGTATAAAGGACCTTGGGACCTCTTTGCAGCCATGTCCTATTGTCTTAGACACACTGAGGACATGGATACTGGCTCAGCAAGTTGCCCATAACTTCTAGGAAATAAAGACATAGAGTCTTAGGATGGACTGTCCAGATCCTGGGCCCCAGAAATCCCAGGGTCTTGCAGTGGGGACCCCACCGTCCCTTCCTTTCTCAGCCCCTGGCAGCTCAGGCCCAGCCTGGGTTTGAGAGAAGCCTGTTCTAGGGTGTTCATGGTGGTTGGAGCTAGATGGTGAATGGAAGCTGGAGTTGTAGTTCCCAAACTTTGCTGGATGTTAGAATCACCATATTAAAATCCCAAACCCAAGCTTCACCTCATACTGATTAAATCAGAGTCTTTAGAGACCCCGGCATCAGTATATTTTAAAGTTCCCCAGATGATTCCACGAGGCTTGCTAACTGGTGGTTTGGAACAGCCATTCCAGCAAAGCAGGTGTTGGAAGGCTGGGCCAGCTTCTCTTTCCAGAGTTAGATGAGAAACGTGGAGGTAATTGGTCACATGCACCCAGTATCCAGCGGGGCAATGCTTATACTGTATTGATCAATTTCCTTCTCATTAGAGTAGCAGCTTTCAGACTTTGGTATGCATCAAAATGCCTAGGGAGCTTTTGCAGCACGCATGTTCTCAGGACCCACCTCCAGATCTGATTTAGGAGTTCTGGGGTGGGACCCAGGAATCTGCATGGAAAGCAAGGCCCTCTGTGGCTGGGTAAGGTGGTGATCTCCAGGGCCACCCCCACGTCCCCTTTTTCATGCACTTGTGAAGTCCTCTCTCTTTTCAGGGGTGGAAGGGGGAGGACACTGGTTGCCGTGGTCACCTGTTGCTCTGTGACATTTGGCCACCTTTGCTCAGGTCTAGCTGTCCGTTGCCAACACAGGAAGGCTGGCTCGCCTGCCCTGAGTCCCTGTTGCCCACTGCAGTGGGTCATTGTTTAATGTCCTATGTGTGGGAGCCCTGAGGGAGGAGAGGATGATCCCAATCTAGAAATTTGGCAGAATCCCTTTTCAGGTTTAAAAAAAAATTGGTGTAAATCTCCATACAACTTGAGTGTTTGGTAGCCTGTCAGCAGTGACCATTCTGAATCTTCCCCTGGGAATTGGCAAAACAGCTTCTTTGGGGCTCGTTTTAAACTTTTCTTTTGAAACTGTCAAAAAAAAGAGTTGGAGATCCTCAGAGCTGGAAGGGACCCTGGCGATCATCCGTGCCAACACTAATATTCTATTCACATTTTCAGTCATTTACTCATCCAATAGATCTTTATTAAACACTTACTACATCCAGGCACTGTACCAGGTGCTGGGAATACAGCCATGGTTGAGAGAGACTTTCGGTTTATTCCTCGTGGAATTGAAGTTTAGGAGGAGGGGCAAATATTAGACAACACAAACAAGTATATATAATCACACATTAGGAGGAGTGTTCTGAAGGAAAAGTACTGGGGCGACTCTGAGAATTATGAAGGCCTCATTAAAATGATGGGGTCGGGGGAAAATGCCAGCTAAAATTTGCCACACATTCGCTATGTACAGTCCCTGTTATAAGAGTTTCCCACGTATCACCTCACTTAATCCTCCCCGTAAATCTTGGCGGGAGGTAGTGTTATTATCATTGCCTTATTACAGAAGGGGAGACCCAGGCATGGAGAGGTGTCCAGGCTGGGAGTAAAACCAAGGCCCGTCTGACTCTCCTGCCTCTTATAACATCCCACCTCGGTGTGGGGAGGTGGCTCTGAGGAACTGGCATTTTTGCTGAGAGTGGAAGGACAGGGGAGGGTCAGAAAAAAAACCAGAGAAGTTAAGAAAGTCCTGATAATCCTGGGCATATCTGGAGCTTTTAGATGCTAGGCTCTGTGCAAAATGCTTTGCGAAAATGATATCACTGAGTGCCCTTGGCAACTAGGATAAGTTGGAATTCTTATCCCCCTTCTGCAGGTGAGGAAGGTGAGGCTTTGGGAAGTTCAGTGACTTTCCAAGGGGAAGCACTGGAGGTGGCGGAGCTGAGTCTGGAGCCGGGGCTCTGGGCTTTGGTCTGTGGGGTGATGCGGTTCGCAGATGGTGGACCTCTCTGCATCCTGCCCTGTCGGGGCTGCCCAGACCTCACCTCTGGGCAGCGCATGGCAGCCGGGGAGGAAAGGGGGGGTTGCTGGGAGGGATGGTTCTTGCAAGAGGGGAAGCCGAAAGTGGGCGGGCCAGCTTTGTCTGGTTTTCTCTATGTTTGGGGGCAATGGTGGCTGCCTCTATATTGGGCTATCATTCTGATGAGGCTAACATTTGAAAGCAAGAGTTTGACTCTGCAGATTCCTGAAATCAAGATAGAAAGGGAAGGCGGGGACGCTTTCTCCAAAAAGGGGTGGATGTGTGGGAAGAAAGAAGGTTGCCTCGTGTGTGGGTTGTAGAGTTTGGATGGCAGTCACTTTTTTCTTTTTTTGTATGTGTAGTTATTTATTTATTTATTTTTTACAATTAACTCTTTATGAAAGTGAGTTAGTGCTTTTCCTATTACAAAATAATACATGTTTGTGATAGAACACTTAGAAAATACCAAAAACAAAAATAAAAAATCTCCCGTAAATTCCCTCCCCTGGAGATAGCCAATGGGAACATTTTGATATCTATCTTTCCAGCCTAATCTCTAAGCATCTGCAATCCAGGGTGTGTTATTTTGTTTTTAAAGACGTTCATTCACTCATTTAACAAGTACTAATTGAGCGCCCACTCTCTGCCAGGCACTGAAATCACATTTTGGAAACTGTCACACTAGCCTGATTTTTTCACTTAAAGATGCATCATGAACACTTTTCCACAACAGCCACTCATGTCTTTGAGCTTCCAGATTTAGCTTTTGGGTGTAATGAGGCAGTTGGCAAATTTTGGCATCTCATGTCTTAAGAGGAAAGAAAAGACTGCTGAGTTCTCTTTGTGGCGCCTACGGCAGTGCCATGTTACACTCCTTGGGAGAAGATGTGTCCTTTTACACAGGAAATAAGGAGTGGACCAAGGGAGACTTGGAGGGTGGGAAGAACTCGAACCTTTTATTTAGCATTGGAGCGTGGGATTTCTTCAGATGAAACGTTTGGAGAGGCGAGAGTCCATTCTCCTACGTGGAATCTTAGCACCTCGGAGAGTGAACGGAACCTTAAAGCATGGCTGGTTCTCCTCCAATGTAGAGATGAGGGCCAGGAGGGGTTAGGTGACCTGCCTGAGGACACACAGGTGGTTGGTGGCAGAACTGTGACTGGAGCCCGAGGAGCTGAGTGAGGGAGAGTCGCACAGATAGTTGGGATTTGATAAAAATGGCACAGCCTTTGCTGGGTGGGTGGAAGATTCTGCCGGCCTTGCTTGAGTTTGGATGCTAGGCTTCAAGGAGGTTTGTGATACAGCTTTGACGGAATCACCTCTGAAATGCACATGTGAGCTCCACAGAAGCCTGGGGGTGAGAGAGAAGGGAATGCCCTCTATAAAGCCATCACTACTCACAGACTGAGCTGGCACAGTGTGGGCTTCCACAAATTCAATTCTGCAAATATCTATTGGGCACTTCCTTTGCCAAGGGCATGCGTTGAGTGCTAGGGATACAGAGAAGAGTAATGGCTGATGTTCTCTAGGGAAGGACGATGCGAATGCAATCACTGCAGGAGGCCAGGATCCAGGACAGGAGGAGCCCAGCGTGCCACGGAGGGGTAACACCCTCCTGCCAGGGAGGGGAGTGTGAGGAAGCCTTCAGCAAGGAGGTCGATTTAAAGGATGATATCAGCAGATGGGGAAAGGACTAAGGACGACAGGCCAAAGAAATAGCATGAGGAAAGAAAAGAAGTTGAGGGATTCCCCAAATACACAGGGGATCAAACGTGACAGCATGTCGGTGGAGGGCTGAGTGAGATGGGGCTGCGAAGGCAGGTGTAGGCAGGGTTTTGAAGAACCTGGAATAGTAGATGTTTCAGTTAGGATGATCCCTTTTGCAGGATTCCTAATTTAATCTGGCTTTACCATCATGGGATTTTTAGGGGGTGAGGTTCATATAGCTAAAATTTCAGAGAGTGGACCTCAGCCTTGGTTCTGTCTAGGGGTATCTGGTATTATTAGGGTCTCAGCCTGGCTCTGATCATGGTGGTGACATGGTTCTGCAGCTCTAGAGCTCACCCCAGCACACTGTACCCTCAGGACTGAGAGAGAACCCCTCTTCCCCCAGCTGCTGAACAGAAGTCTTGGACTTTGTCTTGATTGGACAAGTCCCTATTTGAACCCATCACAACAAGATGCCCCTGGAGCTGCGGGTGGAGCCAACCCGTTCCGGCCATAGTGCTGGGGTGCATAGTGCATAGAGCTGTGGGTGGAGGCTGCAGTGGGCACAGGAGGTGCAGGAGAAGGGACAAAGACCTTTGGACTTAGTCTGTGTGTCCCTGGAGCATGGGACATATTAGAGCAATGGGGTGGCTTGTTTACTTTTGTTGTAGGGTTACAACTCTGGAGGTGGGTTAGTCCCAGGATTTGGCAGAACCAAGGGCAGGGAGGATGCTGCCGGGCTGACAGTGGCTCTACTCTCTCAGCAGAAGCCACCACACTGGGCCATTGACCTAATGCCAGAATAGGGTCCACGTGGGTAAGTCTGACTCATCTTGGCATGTGGGCTGCAAGGAGGAAAGGTAGAACAAGAGGGTGACTACAAAGTCTGCATCCATCGACATTGTCCTCCTGTGGTTTTTGTCGTTCTTCAGAGAAAAGGGGCTAGGAATCTTTTAGGGAAGCCTGAGGATTGGTGCTTTCTGCAAAATACCTCTAAAGGGCCTTGTGGCTTCCCAGACAGAGTTCGTGCTTTATGGATTTTATTCTTTTTGCAGCATGTACATCACGGATCCTTTAGGATTGGCTTTGATTGATAGGTACCTTCACAACATTACCATTTCCTCAGGGATCCCATGTCTTCAGAATCACTTTGCTGGTTTCCTTGTGTATTCAGCTGGCCCTCGCTGGGCTTCTACGTCCTGTGGGCTGCGTTTGGAGAATTAATTTGCTTTGTGTCTCAAAGTCAACAGGTTGCTTTTATTTTCCGTTCCCTGAAATGGAAGTAGAAACTTTTGCTAGGGGGTCCCACCCTAAGCTGGCAACAGAGAGCTTTTCTGACTTGGTGATTTTCCTCCTGTGTGTTGATTTATTGAGGCAGCTGAAAATTTAGCTGGAATAAGGGGAAGAAAGAAGAGGATGGCAGTGGGAACATGATGCTCCCTGAGTTCAGATGGTCAAGCTGCTCTGAGCTGGCTTTTCGGTGAGCCCTGGACTTGGGAAATGGCAAAAGAACTGTATTTGAATATCAGCTTTGTCATTCATAAGCCATATGACCTTGGATACTTGGCTTTTAAATTTCAGAAAATGGTCATGGAAGACCTACTGCATGCCAGGGCTGTCTTGGATACATGTGTGCTTCTTATTTTGAATCAGTCCTGAGGCAGCAGTGAGCATGAAGCTCCGAGTTATCAAGGGGCTACTTTGCGCACACAGTGTGCCCAAGCTTTCTGTGTGCTGTCCAGATCCTCATGACGGCCCGTGAGGCAGCTATTAGTGTCTTCACTTTACAGACGAGAAAAACAAGCTCAGAGGGGTTAAGTAACTAGTCTAAGATTTCTCAGCGAGCAAGTGAGATGCACATCCAAGAGTTTTTGGCCTCAAAGCCTGCAGTACTCTGGGCTTCAAGGTGCGGAGGGAAAAGCATGAGCTTTGGGGTCACTCACGCAGACGTGGGATAGGAAACTTCCTGCTTTGTATTTACTAGTCGACTTGTTACTTCACCTCCTGAGTCTACATGCCGTTCTGTATAAATCAGGGGTGAGGCCATCATCTTTGCAGCTGGGGATGGCCTAGAATCAAGTGACTTGTCCAAGCTCATCTAACTAGTAGTTGGTACAGCCAGGACTGGTACCCACGTGGTCTGATGTCAGAATCCACACTCAGCTCTTACTACTTTGTGGTTCTGCCTGGTATAATAACGATGGTGATAATCCTGATTTTGTATTGGCCAAATTCTGCTTAATAGTAAGCCTCCGATTCTGTGATGGATGGAGCAGGCATGGGAACTTATTTTTATCTTTCTCTTTCCTTCCTAATAACCTCTGCCAAGGTTTCCTTGGGAGTAGGAGTTGAAGGGTAAGAATATGGCTAAGTGGAAAAATGAACTGTTAGGATTTTAGCTTTTTGTTGGGGGGATGTGTGGTAGGTTGAGGAAGGAGATAAGAGAAATCATTGCATAGCTGAGTGGAACATACTAGAATGTTCCATGTGTGCTATGGGGGAAGGGGTGCCTAGGTGAAATTGAGGTACTTGGGCTCCAATTACAACTTCACTACCAGTTTATTGCGTGCTCTTGGACTTTTTCTGAAATGAGTACTCAGTAAATTAGCACACAGGGAGCACCCATATGCCATATGACTGTTCCCCGCATGCCCCTGTAAGGCTGATATTGTAACCCTAACTTTAGAGATTGAGAAACACGATGGAAGGATTATATTTCTCATGGCTTCCCAGTTAGTAAGTGTCTAGGATTCAAAACAGGACTCTAGGATCCAAGGCTTTTCCCCTGCAGGGTATTTGTATAAAGAAAATCTTGCCCTTTCTACATATTTCACAGACTCTTAAAAGATTCTAGTCTAACTCCTTTCCTACCCCCTTTTTTGGGAGACTGAGGCTTAGATGCCAAGTGATTTGATCAAGGCCTCACAGTGGGAAGAGCCATCTGAGGTCAAGGTCATGGGATCTCCAGGCTCAAGGTTACCTCCCAAATGTAGAGCAGCCACCTGGAGTGCAATGGAGTAATCCCAGGGAGGGAGCCAGCAAGACTGATGGGCGTTAGGACTGCAGGGCTATGGTTAGAGCTGGGTTTCAGGCCCACTGGAGGATCGAGGGGCAAATCAGGAAACCAAAGCAGAAACTCATATGCGAGAGCTAATCACTTTGGGGTCCGATGCCATGGAAGCCTGGCAACAAGGACAATAGCAGATCATCTAAGTAGGTGGGGCTCAGCTTACATAACAGGGAAGGTATGAGCTGCCATGTTCATTGAGTTCTTAGCTGTGTGGTTACTACAATCTGAATTTCTTCATCAAATGTAGGCTTTGGAATCAGAGTGGCTCAGGTGTGAGTGCAGGTGAGTCTGTTCTGTGTGCCAAACTTTGGGCAAGTTACTTCCCCTCTCAGAATCTCAGATTTGTCATTTATAAGATAAGAATAGAGTCACACCTACCCCACAGATTGGTTGGGAACATTGAATGAGGAATTGTCAGTAAACTATCTACTTTAAATGCTCTTAGAATTATGCCTGGCTTGGACCTCTCGCTGAAGTCTAATTTGCATATGTGTCTGCTTGACCAGCCCCTCTACCTGTTTGTCTAACAACAGTTCAACTCGAATCTTCCATGCTTTAATGTCTTTTGATTTTACCTCCTGCCCTGGCCCGTTCCTCCCAGTCTCCTCTAATTTAGAAACAGTCAACTCCACCCGCCTACTTCTCAGACCTACCAGACTTAGAATCATTTTCAACTCCTTTCTTGCTCTCACATCCCACATTCAATCTACCAGCAAATCCTGTCGGCTCTCCCTTAAAAACGGGCCCAGAATGTGAGCGTACTTCTTAGCGCTGTGGTCCGCCCCCACCACCGCTCACCCGGATTATCACCGTGACCTCCTTACTGTTCTCCTGCTTCCACCCTTGGCTCTGTGCATCCACGTAGCAGGCTGGAGTGATGCTTTCAGACGAAAGTCAGATCATGTCGCTCTGCTCAGCACTCCAGTGGCCTCCTGTCCCACTCCGAGGGAGCCTCGAGGTCCTCACGACCACCTGCAGTGCTCCACCAGATCCAGCCCCAGCCCCCCAGTGCCTTCCTGCCCTCCTCTCCCTCTGCTCTCCTGGCTGGCTCTGCCTCTGCCATGCTGGCCTCCTTGCTGCTCCTTGAACTCAAGCAGCCCAGTCCAACCTCCAAGCCTTTGTCCTGGCTGTTTGCTGGGCCATTTCACTTCCCCAGGTCTGCGTGCAAACGAGCCGAGCCGCATTGTGTAAGCCTTCCCCAGCTGCCCTTTTCAGAATTGCACTTCCCTCCCCCAGCCCTTGCCACCATGTGACGTGTTACATATGTGTTTATTTTGTTTATCACCTGTCTCACCTGAATAGGACCTCATCACCCCGAGGGCTGGTTGGGACTTTGAGTCACAAACAGCACCTTACATATGGTGAGCACTTAGTGAATACCTGCTGAATGAACAAATGCTTCTCCTTCCCTCTTCCATAAAATCCAGGCATATTGTTACCTTGGGCCACCTCTCGCCTAGTCCTTGAGGATCAAATGAGAATGCATCATCATCCTCAGTTCTCTTTCAGGAACTACCTTCAGAGACAAAGCCTTGGACTTTTTGAAATAGTTCTTTCTCATTTTAAAAGGAAGATATATGCCATGTACATTGCAAAACAATAGCACACAAAAAACAAAATTCGGAAAACAGAGAAATTTATAAAAAAGAAAATGAAGATCACCTGGAGTCCCACCTCCCAGAAAGAACCACTTCTGGCATCTGGGTGCCCCCTTTTCAGACTTTCCTTTAAGTCACAGTTATTTTCTGGGAGGAGCACTATACAATGAGGTGTTGGGTTAAGGAAAGTGGTGACAAAGTGATGATGACAACTGGCAGTGTTGTCCGATGGGAAGCGGTGGGACTGGGAGTTGGAAGAAGGTGGCTTCCTTTATATATGAGAGGAAATAAGCTTTTTTCTCACCAGGTAAGGGTCTTATGTAAGGGACGACCATGAGATGCCTCAGGTACAAGGGAAAGCCATTCCCCAGCACTGTGGCTGACTTTTCAAAGCATCCACTTGGACAGAGCTTGAAGGCCATGAGACCTGTGTGGTTCAGTGCAAGCAAATTCATACCTAGCAGGATGGGGGGCTGGGCCGGGAGGATGGCCATTGCTGAAGGACTACTTCCCTGTCCCAGGAGTGTCACACACAATAGTTAACACGTCACATTCTCATGGCGATCTTGTGGGCCTTGGGAGCTGCGTTCTCAGACAGGGCACGGAGGCATAGAGAGGTTTCATGGCTTCCCCAGGAAGACCCCTCCAGAAGCGGTGTGTGATTTGAACCCAGACTGACTTCAGAGCCTGTGTTTGTAATCATAACAAAACATGCTTCCAGAACAGTCAGGACAGAGGGGCAGGTGGGCCAACATGGAAGTGAACTTGAAGAAGCTGTGGGAGAAGGCTGGGCCCTTGCAGGGGAGGACCTCCTGCTGGCATCCTCCACCCCCAGACTTGCTCTGCTGCCTGGCTGGGTGGACTGGGAGAGCTTGGTTCCATCTCTTTGGCTGGGGAGTTTTCTCCTAGATGTGCCTAGTGCTGGCACGATGGAGGTGGGAATTTGGAGGTGGTACCTCCAGAGTGAAATAATGAAGAAAATCTTGAGCTGAGGGTGGTGGGGAAACCGACAGACACCCGGGTCACTAGCTCAGGACCTCTCGTGGCGAGGTCCTCCCTGCTGATGGGTGAAAGTTCCAGAAACTGGGGATGAGCCGGGGATAGTAACCGTCTCTTCCCCTCTTTGAGCTGCGCCAACCCCTGAGTACCTGGCCCTGGTGATGGGGGCAGGGTTGTCTGTCCCATCCATTAGGGACCACACCAGCCAGCCCAGTGGATGGAGGTACGAACGCTTGGTCTTTCTGTGTGGGGGTGCCACGAGGCCCCAGTGGAGGGGTCTGAGTTATAGCCCTGCTCCCTTCTGCTGCCCGAACTGAGTGTGGCATGTTGGCGTGTGTGTGTGTGTGTGTGTGTGTGTGTGTCAGTATGAGTGTGTGTGTGTAAGTGTCTGTGAATGCAGGGTGTGTGTTACTGAGATATTTTTGTACTGCCTAAGGGCAGGAGATGGCTCCTGGCTATTAATACTGCTCAGATGTTAAACTGATACACACAGATCTTATCTATAGAGTGGGGAGATGTCATTGTCACTCCTGAGTTTTGAGACCTGAGCGGGAAGGAGAGTGAGAGGGATTCCTAACTCAGGTGCTGGTGGGGGGTTTGGGGTGAGGAGCTTACTTAGGCTTTAATTGAGTAGGAGGTATTAGACTCATCATTGCCCTACAAAAGTAGCTCCTCTCCCAATTCTGTTTCTCAGGGAGAAAGAAGTCCTCCTGGATTTCATTCAATTCGACAAATCTTTATTGAGCACCTGCTGGGGCCAGACACTACAGCAGGTGCCAGAGATGGAGCAGGGGTAGCGGTTGTGGGTGATGGCTGGCAGGGTCGAGACATATTTTGGTGGTACTGTGGAGCAGAGTTGATGATGGATGGGACGTGGGGACGAGGGAGAGATCAGTGTGGAGCAGGACTCCCTGGGTGCTGATGTGAGTGGCCATCGGAGACTTGGCACCAGGACTCCTCTCCCAGGCAGGGTGGCAGGGCTCCAGATCGCTGGGGCAGACTTCACATGTTTCAAACAGGGCAGGGGTAAGACATGCCCTGAGAGGTGTCAGCCACTGAGCTTGAATCTGCATTTTTCTCTTCCTTGCGTGAAGTTTCCATTCACCAGTACTTTTGACATCTCCTCAATTGCCCAATGCCTTCTACCCTCCTAATCCCCTACTTCCATATGGAATAAGATTGGGGGAGAAGAAATTGACTCATAGAACACTTACTAAACTGAGAGGAACTTCAGAAATCCTGTTCAGCTTGGAACCCAGGAAGGCAAATAGGCCCAGGTCCAATTCTGACATAGCGGGATATCATTGTCATAGATGACTCCAGCTGATACGCTTTTTCTTCCAAACATTTATGGAATATTAGTGCTAAAGTGAAACTTTGGAGCTGATCTTAATTTAACTCCTCATTCTAGAGATACATAAACTGAAGTTTGGAGAGGTTAAGGATTGCATGCAGTCACACAGGAGGTTGGTGGGCTTGACGTCTGGACACAATCTCACTTAAATACCCCTGTGAAGTTGGGCAGGGGAGGCTGGAAAGGCACCCACAAAGGGATCTCCGAGAGTCAGGACTCTGCTCTTTAGGACGTGCAGCCTAGCCCAGGAGTCTGCGGGAGTGAAAGGGAAAGGCCTATGTCCTGCAAGCAGAGCTGGCTCCCTCTTTCACTTAGGAACTTGAACACCAACTAAGAGTGGGATTGAAGGGATCAAGGTTAAGTCTGGACTGGCCAGAAGACAGAGTTCAAAGTCATATGTCAGCCTCTGCCCTTGGAAAGCCCTCTCCCCAGGCACTGTGACCACTGATGCCTGGTGGCTTGAGGGCCCTGCCTCACTCTCCTTGGGCCTCCCTTACTTGTCCTGCAAGCCTTGGTGTCATAGTGCCCATCTTCTACTCCCCCTCTGCCTCTGGAATTTGACCCTTCCGGGTGGAAAGGAGACTCTGGCCATGCTCCATCCAGTCCACAGAGGTGATGCAAGCTGAGTTTGGAGCAAGGGCATGATGTGGGTTGCACATCTGTCCCTTCCCTCTGTACGATAAGGCTTTTCTGGGTGCAGTGGCTGAGCACAATGGTTAGAAACCACAGATTAATCCCATCGCGGCCTTGCTTTGGCATCCTGATAGGCGATGCAGTGTTCGAGTGTAGAGAACTGCAGGGTTTTTCATTGACATTTAAAATGCAGGCTCGCATCTGGTGTTTCTCATGTCTTGCCCAGCAGCGTTGGGAGAAGGTCAGGGCTGTGAGGTCTGGCAGGCATCTTGAGGCTACACTCAGCTCATTGTTGGGGAGACAGAGCCCTGACAGCCACCTGTGTGAGTGTCTTGATCTCTGATGTGCTACTTCTCTGAGCTCCAGGGCAGCTGTTACTCAGTGGCGCAGAATGTAGGTGCCTAGGACGTGTGGACTAGGTGAGGTCATTGCCACCTTGACCCCCTGGTGATTGGGGCCTGGCCTGGGATAACCTGGCTGCATCCGGCAGGAGAAAGGAGGACAGATTCATGCACTACGGTGGCCTGGGACCTTGGGCAGAGTAGGAGAGCTACCTACACTGGGTAGGTTAGAAGGAGGAGGGTGTGATGAGCTAGAATGAGCAGGTGGCTGCAGAGTAGGGTGGCTACATGGAGGGGCAGGAGTTGCAGGGAGGGGCAGGATGGTCCAGCATCCTGGAGTGGGCGTCTCAGTCTCCATCCTGGTAAGAGCCTGCGTTTCGGCCTGGAGCCCTCCCAGGGTCCCAGCCAGCCATCTACGCCCGGGCTGGCGCTGACCCCTTGGCACTGGTTTGAATGCCATTTGTCTTTGTGTCTCATTTGCGACGTGTGCAGATGCAGAAGTGGCTCAATTGATGACCTGTCTTCCAGAGCACTCAGGGATCCTGGGAGGCTCTGCTGCTCAGACATTCTAGAGATGTTCAGAAGCCCCTGGTGGGGATCTGTGCGGGGAGGTTAATTATGACTGCCCTCTCCCCCCGCTCTTTTTTTCCCTGTCTGGTAACCTTGGCTCAATTTAAGTAAGTTTTAAATTTCAAGCTGAGATAATGTTTAAGGACTATAGTTCTTGAAAAATTAGTTCCCAAGGAAAGCAAGGAAAATTAACCCAAAGAGGCTAGCGTGAACCAGGCACTGAACTAGGCTTTGTTCCCCGTGTTATCCATTTGTTTCTTCACAGCGATTCTGCAGGGTCTCGTTTGTTTGATTATTGTTCATTCATTCCTTCATTCAGGGTTTGCTGAGTGCCTAAGATGTGCCAGGCAGCATCCCAGGCTCTGGCGATACAGCGAACACAGGGCAGACCAGGTTTTCTGCTTTCACAGAGCTGAGATTCTCGTGAGAGGGGTGAGGCCAATAAACACATAACAATTAGATACTTTCCAGGAAGGAAATAAAACGAAGTAAAGTGTGGGTGCGTGACTTTAGAGAGCTGCAGGGACAGCCCATGTGGGGAGATGACATCTGTGCTAGGGCTTGTGTGCTGAGAGGGCGAGAGCCACGAGGAGCTGGGGAGAACGAGCGAGGGCATCTGGGGCGGGAGGGAACTGGGCCAGGGCGGGAGGGACTGTCTTGTTCCCCCCATTTTCCAGATAAGGACGCTAAACCATAGAAGCTGGTGTGCCCTTTAGTGCCCAGCTAAGTGGAAGAAGAGCTAGTTCTCAGCTCAAACTCATGGTCTTTCTACTAGAAACTGTTGCCATCAATAAACTTCTAGCTGTGCTCAATTGTGACAAAGAGCTTTTCATGCATCATCTTATATTGTCCTTGGCCCTATTTTACAGATGAGGAAACTGAGACTCAGGTTGAGTACCTCATCCAAGCTCACACAGTGGAAAATCAGGATGTGGGATTCAGACTGGGGTCTGTATGACAAACTGCTGCACTCAGTCACCACAACATAAGATGACAGGTGTGTTCCCCATGGGCCAAGGGATATTTCCTCTCCCTTTACAGATGTGAGAACTCAGTCCAGAGAGTCCGAGGCTTTTCCTGTGTCACCCAGCCAGAAAGAGTAGTGTCCAACCCTCAGGGGTCCTGCCTCCGGGGCAGAGCTCCTCCTCCTCTGAGTGCGGCCTTTCTCCAGGTCTGCCAGCTGCCAGGGACGGCTTGGCCATGCCACCACCACTCAGGGGCCCCCTTGCCAAGTTTGGCTATAGAGGACCAACTCCCAGTCTTAGGCACGGGCTCTCTAAAAGGTAAATTATCAGAAGATAGACACTGAGCACCTGTCCTAGGTTGTGCATAAAGCTAAGCACTAAGAGAGAACAAAATGAGATGTGTTTCATCTTGGTGATGAAAAGTAATCTCCCAAGTGTGCCAGAAACACTAAACCCCACCACCCTTCTTGTGTTGGGCAGAAGAGACCAGCTGACACTGTCCTTGCCCTAAAGGATCTCACAGTCTAGTTGGCAAAAAAGAGCAATACGCATGATTGTGGTATGGTGGGGTACATCTCATTCATTTAATCATTTATTAAATCCCTATCTATTGTGTGCCTGCTCAGGCCAGGTACTGTGGTAGGGCAGGGGATACAGTGACTAAAGGGGCAACGAAGGTCCCTGTCTTGATGAAGCTTACATTTGGGGGGACTGAACATATTACTATAAGTACAAGTGTGGATAAAGATACAAAGGAGAGGCGTAGGGAGTTATTAGAACCTAAGAGGAGGCTTCCTTACAGGAGAAGTGCTTTGGCCTGATGGATGAGTTGGAAGGCTTTGATCAAGGCAGCCACAGGTTAGCAGGGGAGCACCCAGCCCAACCTGGGAATATAGGTTAGGCTTCCTACAGGTGGGATTTGGAGCTGGAGGATGTGTCACCCACCGGCAGTGGGAGCCACATGTCATTCTGGTACCATTGCTGCTTGCTCTCCCTAGGAGACCCTCCTGCGCCTCTCACTGGAGCTGCAGAAGTATGGCAGTTTGCTTATATCTTGAACTTGGGGTTTCCACCTCTTTTCTTTGAACCCTGTCCATGGCTCTGTGAATGCCAACCCCAGCATATCAATTATCCAGTGGGCCTCGGCCCTTGCCCAGCAGGCCTGTTTGCTCAGTGGCACGCATGCATAATCAATACAGGAGGCTGCCTCTGCTTTTAGCTGGGGCGCTGGAGAAGAACTTCAGCTTTCAGAGCTCAGCCGCACGCCAGCATTTATTGTCCCGGTCCACCCCCTTCTTGCTTCCTCTGGCTTCTACCTAGTTCTGTAAGGCTGCATGGCAAGATCTTGAAGGTGGACCCCGGCTCTTGTGACTGCCCCAGCTCCCATCCAGCGGTCGGGCAGGTGCTTGGTCATGCCAGGGCTCAACCCAGAGAACTCCTAGGCCACTGGCAGGCTGAGCCTCTCACTCTGTTCTCCTCTTGCTGATCTTGGCACTGCCAGGACTTTGGACCATTTCTAAAGTATCCAAGTATAGGTAAACAGGCTGGCAAGAGTTGTTGAGAGCTCTCCTAGTCCCTTCCTGGTTGGGCAGCAAGGGGGCAGTCTTAGTTCCTTGTCTCTCTCTTTTTTTATTTCAAAATATTATAGGGGTACAAATGTTTTTGATTACATATATTGATTTTGTTATGCTTGAGCCAGAGTTATAAGTGTGCCCATCACCCAGATAGTGTTCGTTGTACCCGTTAGGTAGGTTTTCACCCACCCCCTCCACCTCCCTCTCCCCTGCTTGATTTCCACTGAGTTTTACTTCCCTCTGTGCACTTGTGTGCTCATTGGGTAATTCCAATTTATAGCGAGTTTAGTGGGGTTTATTTTTCCATTCTTTAGGCACTTCAATTAGAATAATGGTCTCAAGTTCCATCCAAATTGTGGTTGCAAAAGGCCTTAATTCATCTTTCTTCATGGCTGTGTAGTATTCCATAGTGTGTGTGTGTGTGTGTGTGTGTGTGTGTGTATGTATATGACATTTTGTTAATCCACTCATGAATTGATGGGCATTTGGGTTAATTCCACATCTTTGCAATTGTGAATTGTGCTGCAATAAAATTTGAGTGCAAGTGTCTTTTTGATAAAATGACTTCTTTTCCTTTGGGTAAATACCCAGTAGTGAGATTGCTAGATCAAATGGTAGTTCTACTTTTAGTTCTTTGAGGAATCTCCATACTGTTTTCCATAGAGGTTGTACTAATTTTCAGTCCCACCAACATGTATGAGTGTTTCTTTCTCTCTGTACACATGCCAGCATCTATTGTTTTTGGACTTTTTAATAAAAGCCATTCTCACTGGGGTAAGGTGATATCTCATTGTGGTATTAATTTGCATTTACCTTATGATTAGTGATGTTGAATCTTTTTTCATATGTTTGTTGGCCATTTGTTTATCTTCTTTTGAAAAGCTTCTGTTCATGTCTTTTTTGCCCACTTTTTAATGGGGTTATTTGTTTCGTCCTTGCTGATTTGCTTGAGTTCTTTGTAGATTCTGGTTATTAGCCCTTAATCGGATGTATAGCTTACAAATATTTTCTCCCATTCTGTAGGTTGTCTATTTGCTCTGTTGATTATTTCTCAGCTGTGCAGAAGCCTTTTAATTTAATCAATTCCCTTTTATTTATTTTTGTTGTTGCTGTGATTGCCCTTGGGGTCTTCTTCATAAATTCTTTGCCTAGGTAGATATCTAGAATAGTTTTTCCAACATTTTCTTCTAGAATTCTTATGGTTTCATGCCTTACATTTAAGTCGTTTATCCATCTTGAATTAATTTTTGTGAGTAGTGAGAGATATGGATCCTGTTTCATTCTCTGCATGTGGCTATCCAATTTCCCCAGCACCATTTATTGAATAGGGCTTCTTTTTCCCAGGGTATACTGTTGTCTGCTTTGTCAAAGATCAGTTGGCTGTGTGTGGATGGTTTTATATCTGAGTTCTTTCCTCTGATTCATTGGTCTGTCTCTATTTTTGTCTCTTGATGGGAGAAGCTGTGTTGACCCTGATACGTCCCTCGCTGGGGTTTCCATGACCAAGCACTACCCCTCTGAGACATTACTGGGGTCATGCCATTTCCTTCCTATTTCTTCCTTCTCTCCTGCCCAGACTAGGGGGAGACAGGATGGCTTCTAAAACACCTCCAATCCATGGGGAATGTAGTTGTCTCATCTGACATCTTCCACCTTTATCCCTTTCTATCATCCATTCCAAATCCTCAGTTGAGTGCCGCATGTATATACAGCAACATGGGCCACCACACAGCTTCCCCCAATCCAGATGCAGGAATCACTTGAAAATATTTTTAGCCAAGGGATGACTATGACTCAGAAGGGATCTGTGCCCACCTTGGAAAGCCCAGTGACCGGGTCCTGCTCTTCACACTTGCCCTGTGCCTGCTGCCCTGCTGGTCACTGTCTTGGCACAGCTCTGGGTGGGGAAATGCTCTGCTGGGCTGGTTTCTGTCTGGCATATGAGTTTGATTTTCTTCTTTTGTTCCCTTCCCTGCTCAGCCACACCCTCTTCTGAGAAAAGCTGCTGTTCCCCTTATTCCCGATGAGTGGGCAGCAGCCCTGCTTTGTACCATGTGACCTGCCCCTGACCCTCTCCCCCAAGGATAGCCATGGCTTACTGTACCAAAGGTCAGCACCCAGGACAGCCCAGCTACATTCTGGCCTGTAATCCAAACCTTAAAAAAGATGAATCAGGCTGGTGATTCTGTTTCCTTAGGAGTTTAAGATTGAAAAACTGAGCTGGGAGTGGGGGTTCCTAAGCTCAATGATCATGACAAGGGCTTAGCCCTACTTGAAGTTAGGAGATGGTGACAGCAGAGAGGGGAGAATGGTGCATGGTGCAGAAAGCAAAGCACTGTGCCATAAAGGAAAGGAAAAGAGCAAAAAGGGTGCAGCCAACTCCTTTGCTGTTGGCTTGTGGTCCTAGCCTGTCCCACTCCTCCTAGACACACAAGAAGCACTTATTCTAACCACAGCTGGAGGGGGCCTTTGTTTCTTGCAAATCAAATTTTATCAATAGTTGAAGTCCTCTTTGAGTTGTCCAGCACTTAGGTGAAACCTACAGAACAGAATTGTCTCAGATGGATGCACTGGGAGTCGGTTTTTAGAGTTGTGTTTCCTTCTAGGTTCCCTCCAGTCAAACCTCAGATGTCAATTCTTTTCCTGTGGCTCGAGAAAAATTCCTGGAAGACCCCTTAGCTTGGTTCGTAGCTGGCAGATTCCTGTCAGGGCCAGGTAATGGGCATGTCTCAGTTATCTGGTGACAGAGAAACAAACCTCTGACAAATCTCTGGCTCCAAGGAAAGTTCTAGTGATGCCAGAAGTGGGAAAAGTGTTGAGATCAGCAGAGGCACATTTTCAGAGCTGCACTGTGGCTTAAAATGGACGTTGACAAGAGGCCAAGGTGAAATATCTAGAAAACATCAGGAGAGGCTTCATCTAAGGGCAGCAAGTGCAGCAACACTAGGCTAAGAGAGGATCCTGGCCAGAGCTGCTGGAGGTGGGATGTGAAGTGAGTGGGCACTCAGGATCCTCGCCAGGGTGGTCCAGCTGGTTTGTCTACAGGGACCTGTATCAAATCCAAGACCCCACTTCCCTAGCCCTCGAAGCATGGCAGGTTGAGACAGGTGTAGGGCATTCTGGTTTTCTGTGACAGTAATGATAATAAGATTCGATAACATTTATTATATACTTACTATGCACCTGGTGGTCTGCTAATCATTCCATAGACATCTCTTGCTTTTTTTTTTTTTTTAAATTCCTGTGAACAGAACTATGAGGTAGGTATCACTATTTCTCCATATTACAGATGAGGAAACTGGTGTTTAGAAAGCTTAACTGACTTTCCCAAGGCCACACAACTAGCCTGAGGTGAACTGTGCTGTGAATCCTGGTTTCTCTGACACCGTGCCATGCTCTGAATGAGCCCACTCTGCTATTAATACTTTGTTGGTTAAGGTGCACCTGGGCCGGGAACCTCACCTTGAGGTCTATTTGCTCGCTTTGGCCGTGCTCCAGAGAACAACCCAGTCTCCCAGGAGGTTTGACGAGCCCCGAAGGCTGTTATGTTGGAAGACACCTGTTGATGTGAGCAGCTGCCTTGCCCTTTCCTGAGGTGGAAGCAATCCAACCTGCTGTGAGCCAGGAGGGACTCAATACATTATGTAGGAGTGGCTGTCCCTCCAGAGTGGATGTCGTAGACTTTTGTACCTGCAGCAGGCGAGTGCCAGCTGCTTAGGAAGTGAAGCAAAGCCCTGGAAGTTGGGGATGGATGGAGAAGACCAAGCGTGTGTGCTGCTTTGGGGTCCACCTTCCCACTGGATTATGACAGCTTCTGGGGTTCCACAATCCCTGGTGAATCTGGTGCATTGGGGTGCATTTCAGGAACAGTTTACTGCCAGAATGGTGGTTGGAAACTCCTCGCTGGCTCATCTGCTCTGTCTGGTTTGGGGGAACTTGGTACAGCACAATGGCAGGCGATCTTGGGAAAGGGGCCAACTCAAATCTTCAACCATCTGTTAATGGGCAATAGATTATGTTGTAGAATGAAAGAGTCACCTCAATTGGGCAGAACCTTCAGATGAGGTTGCAGTCATGGAAGGAGATTGGGCAACTGTGCATCGGTTGTGAATGTGTGGTTTCGGGGGTGGGGAAGGAGCTCATGAAAACAGAAGCACCAGTCTTACTGAATCTCTAGTGCTTGGTTCTCAAAGTGGGGTCCTAGAGTCACATGAGAACTTGGGTGAAAGGCAAATTCTTAGGCCCCACCTCAGACTTCCTGAATATGACACTTGGGGGGGTGAGACCCAGCAAGCTGTGGTTTAAAATGCCTCTTGGGTGATCTGATGCACACTAATGGTTGTAAACCACAGCTGTAGAGTAGGCCAGGGTTAGTGGGGGTGTGGTGTCCTGGACAGATCCTGCAGCTCTCAGGATGAGAAGAGAAAACCCTGAACCTGCTGGCTTCATATTATGTAATAAAAAATATGCTTAATACATCCTTTTTGGATTTAATCTGATTGATGACAGCAGTTCTCCAGTCACTCAGGCAAAGTTCTCCATGGCCCAGCCACCCCACCCACCTTGTCCTGCAAAGAACCTTCCCTGGACTTCAGTGGGGAGAGACCTATGGTTTGATCATGGGTTTCGGCAGGTGCTTTAGTAGGTGTAGTAGAATGGGAACTTGGACTTGGGTTCTGGCCTTACTATGTGTTCGTCTCATGGGCTGTTGTGCGCCTCTTCCTGGCTCCCAGGCTCAGCTTCTTCACCTGTGAAAGGAGGGTGGATTTGGAGCTCTTGAAAGTTCCTCCTTGGGGTGACACTCCATGGTTCTCGAGATGTCCCAAGGAAAGGCCATGGTTACGTCATGCTGGAAACAGAAGTGTTGATGCTGCCATATTTTCAACATTAATATTGGAAGCGACAGCCTGTTGACCATCTGGAAGAATCTCCCAGGGCACTGAAGGCTCTGGACCCTGATTTGAGAATTGCATTTTAGGACAGGTGCCTCATTAATAGGAATGAGTTCCCGAGAATGTAGCCAAATAGGCTCCTGACTTTGCACAGGCTAAATTCTCCACACTGTCAAAACTTTTGAACACAGAGGTCAGTCTGTACCACAGGCAGGGCCCCCAGCCCCCGGTCTTCCCCTATCTGACCCTTCCAGGGCTTGCAGATCTGATGGCCTCCTCTGGGTGACTTTAATGGAAATGTGCGCCCAAGCTCTGGAGCTAGTGCGGGGAAAGGTGGTGAGAAGCACCCAGCCTGCGCGTGTTCTGTCCTGCCTTGGCTGAAGACACTGTTCAGGCGTGGGGGTGGTAGGAAGGAGCGAGAAGCTGGGGGTGGGAGCAGGGGAGCCTGCATCAGGGACTGGTTGTACTCCCTCTGCTTGCACGGGTCTTCGACGTCAGAGCGAGAGAACACGCACAAATCTGCTGCAATTGACCTTTTAAGCCAAACCGATCCGTTTGTTTGCTACATGAAGGGGCTGCTGACAAGTCTCGGGCTGGAGACAGAAGGCGGAGAGGAAAGAAGAAATCTCACCACCGCAGGCTGGCGAGACGGAGCAGTGGGCAGAGACGGAGCTGTGGTGACGCTGTCAGCCGCTCCGACATGCTGTTCTTCCATCTTCTCAGATGACGCGCTTCTGAAGTGTGACTCGGGGGCGCAAGAGGAAAGTGCGATGAGCGTGCACCATTTAAAACCTCTCTCTGAGCGAGGTCGCCAGGGCAGAAACCAGAGATAGCAACCAAGGCTTTTTAATCTAAGGTCCATTCTTGCTGGGGCCTGGATCGGGGAAGAATGCGTGGCTCTGAACGGGAGCGAGGGGGAGAGAGAAACTGCCATAGCTGCCCTGGGCGATCCATGCCCTGTCCCCCAGGATGGGAGAGCAGAGTGCTGTCCTGGGGGAAGTAGGAGGAGAGACAAACGGCTGGGTAATTTGAGACGCATGTCTCCATCCCCCTGCCCGAAAACAGAGGGAACACCTGTTCTTGTCTACAGTCAGCGAGGATTTGACAGAATTTTTTAGATTAAAACAAAAAGTGAAATGAAAGAAATTTAGATCAGCCTCTGCAAAAGGACTTCGTGGATTTCCTGTCAGTTAAAGATGTGGCAGCATTATTGTTCCTGTTTCTGGGGCTGTCAAGAGTAAAATGAGGTGACTTTTGTCACGTGCTTGGAGTAATTGTAACTAGACGTGCTGCTGGGGGCTTCCCTGGAAGGTCACCTGTCAGGGCTGTAAGGTCAGGGCACGTGGGGGTTGGGGGGGAGGCCAACTAGGTAACCTCAACGTCCCTCCCAGCTCTTAACTCTGTGATTCCTGTGAAAAATCTGTTAGATGGGGAAAAGTAAATGGCAGGGCTGGGCTTTCTCATTCTCTGTGTGTTGGCCAAGTGGGCAAAACAGATCTCTCGTATCAAGCCCAGCCCCTCGCTGATACCCAGAGAGGAAAAACTTGGTTGCTGGGGGTGGGGACCATGTCCCTGTCATCTGTTAAGGGCAAGACAGGGAAAGGAACCAACCTCCAAGTACCATGTGCCAGGCGCAGGGTAGATTCTTGCTGTGTATTAACTTAGCCATCATCCTAACCCAATGGGATAGACAGGATCACTATTCTGCACGTTACGGATGAGAACACGGAGAGGCAGAGGCATCAAAACACTTGAATAAAACAACACAGCCAGCCAGCTGTGGAGATGAACATCCAGGGTCACAGCTGGCCTGGGCCGTGATCTCTCTCTACTTTCCTGGCCGGGTTGGGGATTGTCTCTTTGATGACATCTGTGACAAACACGTGGACATGCAAAGCCTATATCTGAGTGCTTGTGCCTTTCTCTTTGCACATTAGATGCTTTCTCTCATGCCTGTGTCCGGAGAGGGGGCTTTCCCCAGGGAGCATGCGTGGGGCCTGGGTTGTGAGCTACTGGGCAGGTGTGAGGCATCAGGTGTGCAGCTGGGTTTGGTGGCCCCTCCTCTGTGCTTCAGCCTCTCCACTCCCCCAGGTGAGATGAGGCTTCCTGGGACTGGGGGAGTATTAATTACTCATTGTTGGCATTTCAGTGCTGGCAAAGTGTTCTCCCGTCGTTACTGTTTTGGGAGTAGCCTGGGATTCGGCTCCAGCTCTCAAGTCTGATGTATTTCTTTGATCCCAGTCTTTCTCAGTTACTTGGCTCAGTTTCAAAACTGGGTGGGAAATGTCACAGGCTCAGTTTTGAGTTGTTACTGTTCTTCTTTTCCCTCTTGGGTATGACCAAAGGTGGAGAGGCTAGAAAGAAGGGACAGGAAACTGGGTGATCCATCTCAGAGTTTAGACACCTGAGTCAGTTTTGTTTTGTTTCCTTCACTAATCTGATAATTTTCCATTGCCACAATTAATACACAGTATTTTTTTTTTTATTTCATCTTGTTATGGGGGATACAGAATTGCAGGTTACATACGTTGCTCCTGTACCGCCTTACCCCCCAAGTCAGAGCTCCAGGCGTGTCTGTTCCCCAGGTCGTGCGCGTTGCACCCATCATAATACACAGTATTTTGTATAATGCAAATAGTACACAATAAATACCGAAAACTTAGAAAACAGGCAAAAAGCAAAAATCACTGTTTTCCTACCATGTACCACTGTTTACATTTTGGTGTAGTTCCTTCCAGGTGTGTGTGTGTGTGTATGAGATTCTGTATACTTCTTTTTTATTTTTTCACAGAAACACATTGTACATAGTCTGTTTTTCTCCTGCTTTTATTGTTGCAATGTGAGCATGTTACTGCATCAGTAAGTATTCTTTAACCTTTTTAAAAAGGCTATGAAGGTATATATATTCCATTACATAAATGTAACAATGTACTTTATTCCTTATTTCTAGATATTTAGATTCTTCATTTTTCATACTTAGAAATAATACTGTTTCTCCCGCCAAAGTTTATGCCACATCACCATCCCACCTGTAGGGTATAAGAATAAACATTTTCTAATACCCTTATAATATATTTTTGCTAATCTTAGCTTATTTGATAGAACTAAAACAAATGACATTTCCTTGTTTCCTCTTGGCAGTTCTTGGAAAGAACATGAGCATGTAGGGATGGGTTCTTTGGGACTTTAGGGAAAAAAGATGTTAGTCATCTTGGTTTGCTTTTCTTCATTTGCCTGTTTTGATTTTTCTTTTGTCAACATAAGGCAAAAACACAAAATCTCTACACTAAGAGGTATACAAAAATATCTTTTAAAAGATATTTCTCACAGTTTTATTTATAAGAGCAAAAAGTTGAAATAGCCTAAGTTTTTATAATGTGGAATTAGTTAAACTAATGGTGTAATGGAATACTATGCAATCATTAATGTAATGGCATAGGGAAAAATCAGCTATAAAAATATATGCATTATGATCTCAATTAAATAATATATGCATAGAAAGAAGGCTATAAGGGTCAATTTTAATCATTCTTGAATGGTATAATTATACTTTTCTCCCTTGTATTTTCAAAAGTTCCTAACAGGTATATGTGTAACCATTGTAATCATACACAAAACACATGTTAGCAAGTAAATTCTAGAGTATTATATATGGCAATAAAGAGCTCTAAGTAACCGGGTTCTGGGTCATTTAGATTCTATAGGGGACTTTGTGGGTTATGGAGTCTTTTCACATGCTCTGAGGTTTGTGGGGCTCTTTGGCAGTTTATAGGGCCATTTTATGGCATGGGCTTTTAATGAGGCCAGAGTCAAAGTAAGGAGATCACGAGCAGTTTTTTCCCCAGCTCTTTTGCCCTTTGTGTTGAACAAGCTGGTGGGGAAGGAAGTATTTGGGTGCCCACTGCCCCAGGCCCCAGGCTCCAGTGACTGTCAGGACTATTGGGGTTGGTGTTTGGAAACCGAAAGGTAGGGAACACCGGAGGATAAATGTCTAAATGTCATCAGGAGGGACTGATTTGATTGTGTTTAAGTATTTCTGATAATGACAAACAGAGTGGGGACAGAATCCTAAGCCAGTCCCCTCACTTACTGATGAGGAAATGGAGGTCTAGGGGGATATAGCCACTTGCCCATGCTATGTCTTCATTTTTTTTCCTGTCCCAGTGCCCCACTGGGATGATGCAATGCGTCATGCTCTGGGTGTGTCAGATGGGCTGAGATGATGCACAGCACACTTGGCTTGTGTCCAAGCACTTACAGGTTGCTTGGGTAGAGTTGAATTTGGATGAAAGAGAGTCATTTAACTGTCTGAGTGGTAGGATTGCGATTGGGAAGGTTACTGTTGGTCTTTTCTCCTTATATTATGATAATTATTCAATGATATTCAGAGGAAGAGGAAATTTTGAACTTTGTAATGAAGAATGAGTCAGTGGTCGGCTGGATTTATTTTCCCAGACTTGGGTTTCCGTGTGGAGGTGTTCTTATGTCCTGACACCGCCGGCCCTCGATGGCCTCGGTTTTTATCCCTTTATGTCTTTCATCCTGAGTGAGTGATGAGAACTCTGAGAACTGGAGATTTCATTTACCTTTATGACTTAGAGACCCACGCTATGTTAACTTGTTTGTCTGTGGATATCATTGCTCTGAGGATCACGACACTGTATTCGCTTTGGGTGTCATTCTGAAGGTCTGGGGTCTGTCCAGGGGAGGCAGTGGCTGGTGGGAGGCGACTGGGATTCATGGCCAGTGAGGAGCTGTTAAAACAAGTGGTGTGTGTCGTAGAAGGAAAGGTAACTGAGGGAATGAGCAGAGCATGACAGCTGCCTTCAAATGTGTGAGGGGCTGTCAGCAGGAAGAAAGAGCAAACTTGCTCTGTGTGACTCCTGAGAGCAGAGCTGTGACTGATGATGGGGATGTTATGGGGAGACTGGTTTCAGCTCAGTATAAGGGAGACCTTTCTAGAAACCAGAGTTTCTGACAGTGTCAGTGGACTAATGGAAGTGTCCACCAAAGCCTCTAGATGGTTGTCAGAGGAGATTCCTGTGCTTGGTGACCACGAAGGGCCATTCCAAGTCTGTGCTTCTAAAACTCTGTGATTCTATGTTTACCTACTGGGTATATTCATCGCTCATTATTTATTAAGCACTTACTGTGCTTGTCATGTGTTCTGCCAGGTGTTGGCGATGTAGTGATGCACAAAACAGACAACATCCTTGGGCTTACAATCAGCTGAAGGAGATGGATGGTAAACATTATTCCAAGTTGTAAGTCCAATGTAGTAAAATACAGAGTGCTGCGAGCTAACATAGGAAGGGCACCCAGCTTAGCTTGGGGTGCATCATGGAGTCTTCCTAGAAGAAGGGAGATGAAAGACCAGAAAATGACTATGACTATGACTTGGCTACACTACGAGGGTAAGGAGAAGTATTCCAGGTAGAGGGAACAGCCAGTGCAAAGGCAGCATAGTGCCTTGGAGACACTGATTGCTGGGGCAGAGCCAAGTGATGCGAGGGATGTGTCTAAAGGTCAAGCAGATGATGAAGGGCCTTGTCTGCCAGGCTGGAGTTGGATTCCATGTGTGATCAACAGAGTCACTGCAGAGCTTTAAGGAAAGGAGTTGTGTGATCTGACTCAACTTATGCAAAGACCGCGTTGGCTCCAGTATGGGAATGGGTTAGAGAGGACCAAGATTGAGTGCAGGAGGCAAGTTAGGAGTCTATATCAGCAATTCAGGGAAGAGACGATGGTGGCATTAACCACTGTTGTGGCAGTGAGGACAGAGAGGGGTGGGCAGGCAGAAGGAAAGAGTTTGTATTGAGAAACTGGGAGGTTGGAGTTGCCATTCATTGAGACTGAGAAATAAGGGCAGAGAGCAGTTTTGGGGGCTAAAGGGAGATTGATGAGTCCAGGTTGGGACGAGTTGTGATTGAGGTGCTTGTAGTTTTCAAAAGTGGAGATACCCTTTCTTCATATTTTGTAAAGTACCCTCCACGATTGTCTCCTGACACCATGGAGCAGTTTCTCTACATATAATGGGATTTTCTTCCAAAATCCTTTCGCAACTGCTTCTGCCGGATCCTCACACCACTCTTGTGATGTGGAGGAGGGGAGTTTCTCTCAATGCAGAGTGTTCAGACTCAATATTCCATGGAATGGTGTCCGTGTTTTGTTGGATACAGCCACGCAGGTAGGTTCCACACTCTCTGGTTGGGTCACTCACATCCCAGGGACACCATATTTCTCTCTCTAGTCTGCCAGAGGAGAGTGCCGGGAGTGGGGAAGGAACTCTATGTTGTGCCCAGTGAAGAGTCTTCTCTCTCTGTAGGTAGAGAGGAACAAAGGCCCAGTGGGCGAAGGTGGGGATGGGATTCTCCCGTTCCCTGACCAGTGGCCCCTTTGGCTGGGTGTGCAGCAGACAAGACTGCCGCCTGCCTCCTTCTGTGGGGTTGCTGCCTTGGGTGTTCCCAGGCTGGTTACGTAGACACATTTTGAGGTCACCTTATGGTCCTGCTATCGACCTGTTTCACAGATTCATATCTGGCAGGGACATCGGAGATCACTAAGTCCAAACTGTGGCTCAAAGGGGTGTGGAGTGACCTGTCCAAAGTCACACAGGGAGTTGGTCTCCTGGGTTCTTTTCCAATTTCACCATGTTGGACTTGGAATGACTCTTAGTCAGATCTACAAGGTGTGTCTGTTTCTTAAAAGCTATAAAGGCCCACTCTTCCTTTTTGGTTTGTTTCTTTTAATGTCTTCCTCCAGAGCCCTGCCACCCACCCTCTTCCCATCCACTCCACCTTCTCCTCCTGTGGGACCTTCTCTGTTCCAAGATTTTCACTGCTATTCCAGGGTGGAAGACTCCCAGTTGATACTTCCAGCCTTGAACTCCCTCTTGCACCTTGAATTATGTACCCCCTGGTCCTCTGTACTCTTAGGCACCTCAAAGTCAACAGCTATAAAACCAACGGCATTGGCTTCAGACCTACACAGGCAACTGCCTACTGGTTCTCGCAATTGAGGATCAATAGAAAGTTGAGAATCAGATTTACTGTACCCAAGTCAGCTTGTCATCATTTCCTGCATACCTGAGTGGGCAACGTCCCCCTCTACCCAGGAATCTGAGCTAGAAAGCTGGGGGCCAGCTTCAATATCCCTCTCTCCCCCAGCATTAGTCATAACACCCTTTTGGTTCTACTTTTAAAATATCTTTGGACTCCATTGGCTCCTCTTTTAACAGAACATGTTGGTGCCTTCTTAGGTGGTCTTCCTACCACCCATTCTTTTCTTCTTCCATTTACTCTTTCTTTCCTTCCTTCCATGTAGTCTTTCTTTCCTTAGGATTCCTAGGTAGTAGGAAATACCTAAGGAAATAAACTCTAAGTGCACCATTCCTCATGTAAAATACTGCCTCTCCTGTAAAATCTCATTAGCGTAGCATAGGTAGTGGCTAAGATCCCGAACTCTGGAGCCAGATTGCCTGGGTTTCGATTCCATTTACTAGCTGGGTTATCTTGGATAGGTTACTTAACCTTTCTGTCCCTCAATTTCCTCACCTATAAAATGGATAATAATGGTAATACCTACTTTATAGGGTTGTTAGAAGGATTAAATGAGTTAATATTTGTGTGTGCTTAAAACAGTGCCTAGCACATAGTAAACACTATATAAGGCTTTGTTAAATAAAATAAATGTAGCTTCTTAGCTTGACATAAAGGCCTTTAAAAATTGGATATTGTTAGACTCTCCAAGCTCTGGTTCTCAATCTTCCTGCCCTTGGTACTGTGCCTCCAACAATACTTACAATTTGCCATTTTTCATAGAGCATAATCTTTTCCTTATGTTTCCTTTTATCACCAAATTATTCTTCTTCCCTCTTCCTTCCAATCTCTTCTTCCCCTTATAATCCTATAAATCAATTACTTATATTTTAAAATCCAGATCAAATGTCTCCTAGCTGAAGATATCCCTACACCACTGAATACAAATAACACTTTTTTCCCTGAGCAACTTCCGTGCCTGCATATATTTCATCAGAGTGGTTAGGTCTGGAGTCCCTGGAGTGGGACAGACATAATTCTAATTCTGACTTTACTACTTACAAGCTGTGTGACCTTGGGCAACTAACTTAACCTCTCTGAGCTTCATCTGTAATTAATTACCTATATGATGAGGCTATTGTGAGGATTATATGGTGCTATGCATACCAACTGCTGGGTCCAACTCCCAGCACATGGTCAGTTCACAAAAAATACTGTATTGTTATGATGGTTTCTATGAATACAAGCATCAAATACTATTTAATTTACAGTTTACGTATGTGTCTTCATGGGGGTTGGGACTGAGCTTTACAATTGCAGTAGCTCCTCTAGTAGACGATCACTAATACTGATGGTCACCTGAACTCCTGGGCCTGAACGCTGAGCATCTTACTTGGGGTAAAGTCAGCGTCTTGGCCACACAGACCTCTCAAGGAGGGCGGGTTTGTTTTCCTGATGGAGCTTGTCTGAAGGAGGTGAGTCTGCAGCTGGGAGGTGGCAAAATGTTCTAAACCAAGCAGGTGGTGTGAAGTGAGGTGTGAAGGCCTGTCTGGGAGGGGTGTGTGGGGCATGGAGAGAGGGAAGGAGAGAAGGGCCTGAGACCTCAGTGGGCAGGATGGTGCCGGCTGTGGGGAGAGGCAGACAAGGCAGGGAGACCGTGGAGAGCCTGGGGTATATGGTGGAAGCCGGAATGAATGTGTGAGTGGAGGCGCCTGTGGAGAAGGGCTGAGGGCAAACACAGGGGCCGGACAGGCCTGCTCTGGCGGTAGGTGTGATTAACTTGCCTGCCATCCCATCTCTGCTCACACACCTTG
Source organism: Eulemur rufifrons (assembly GCF_041146395.1). Classification (NCBI taxonomy): domain Eukaryota; kingdom Metazoa; phylum Chordata; class Mammalia; order Primates; family Lemuridae; genus Eulemur; species Eulemur rufifrons. The sequence goes on from NC_090984.1 coordinate 104,055,379, forward strand.
CTGAGGAAGGGGCCTCCCCTGAACCCCTTGGTTTAATTTGCAACCCTCCCCCTAAGCATTACCAATTCTTCCCTCCATCTTTATTTTTTTCTCCAGAGGACTTATTACCATCAGGCATACAATTTGTTATACTTCTGCATTTGCTTATTATCCATCTCTCCCCACTAGAATTTAAGATCCACAAAGGCAACCACTTTAGTCTGTTTACACCAATATGTTACCAGCACCTGGAACATTGCCTGACACATAGTAAGTACTTAGTAAATATTTGTTGAATGAATGAATTCCACCACACAAGGATCATTGCCTGTTGGTCTGTTCGGGTTGCTATAACAAAATACCTTAGACAGGGTAATTTACAAATCTACAACAGAAATTTATTGCTCGCGGTTCTGGAGGTTGGGAAGTCCAAGATCACGTTGCCCCCAGACTCAGTGTCTGGTGAGGGGCCGTTCTTTCTAGATGGCATCTTCAGTGTGTCCTCACATGGTAGAAGGGCTGGAAGGGATAAACAAGCTCCTTCTAGCCTCTTTCTAAAGGCACTAATCCCATTCATGAGGGTTCTACCCTTATGACTGAATCACCTCCAAAGGCCCCTCCCTCCTCTTATTATCACACTGGGGATTAAGTTTCAACATATGAATTTGAGGGGAATACAAACATTCACACTATAGCACTGCCATTCATATTTTTGTGTTCAATTATTTAGTAAGTAGGTTTTTAAAAATTTGTTTGAATTATGAGTTACATACAATCAAATACATCCATTTTGAGTGTACAGTCCAATGAGTATTGGCAAAGGTATACACCTCTGTAACAAATGCCACAGTCAAGATAGAGAACATTCCCAAAACCCCACAAAGTTTTCCTGTGCCTCTTAGTGGTCAGTTCTATACACTCCTCGTCCCTGGCCCAGGACAACAACCAATGTAGTTTTTGTCATTATTTATTGACTTTCCTGTTTCTAGAATTTTATATAAATGGATTTATACTTATGTCTTGTTTTTCTCAGCATAACATTTTAAAGATTTATTCATGTCGCACGCAGCAGTGGTTCATTTGATTTTATTGTCGGGTAGTAGCAAATAGTTTTTTTATTTTGCTTTGTAGGGTTTTGTGACTATGAGTGAGCAGGGGCTCTGTATCCAGGCTGCTCAGTTTGGATTTTGGCTCTGCCACTTGCCAGCTGGGTGGCTTTGGGCAAGTTTATCTTCCCTGTGCCTCTAGCCTCTCATCTGTTAAATGGGATAATGATTATACCTACCTCATGGGATTGCAGGGAGAAGGATTAAATGAGTTAAACACATACAGGGCTTGGAATGGTGCCTGGCACATAGTAAGTACTCAATGATTGTTAGCTATTATAAATTCCATTTTGCAAATGAAGGGAAAAAACCTCAAGGCACAGAAAAGTTAAGTAGTCTTCTCAGTGTTATTTGGATTGTAGGAAGGATTGGAATCCAAGTCTGTCTGATTTAGGTCTGTGTTCTGCCACCTCCCAGATTCTGGTCCTTCCCCTATGGGCCGGACACACATACAGAAGGGGGATGTAGGGGAAGAGTGAGTGCTCAGCTTGGGGGATGTCTGACTCCCCATCTCAGTGCTCACTTAGGCTCTCTCTACTTATTCCACCATCCCTACCCCTGTGGGTAGAGTTCCACCCCCTCCTTTGGTCTGCTGAGGGGGTAAAGTTGGGCCTTCTTGCCCTTTGCTTCCCTCCTGGGCCCTCTCAGGCAGCTGAGCCTTGCATCAGGAACACCTCTTGCAATCACACAGCATCAGCCCTGCCAGAAGCTAATTTGATAAACCCTACTCCAAAGCTCATTGAACCTGTCTATAACGATGCTTAATTAAAATGCAGAAACTTTGAAGAGATAGCAAGTTACTGCTTAATGCAATACCAGAGTGCCACTATTCTGCCATCTGCCTCGCTCTCTGCAGTAATTGCTTCCTGACATTTGTTTATTTTAATTAGGAGAGCAGTCTTGATCAAGAGGGGAGTAGGCAGGGTCAGAACTGTTGGGGAGGAGGAACAATGTGGAAAAGGGGGCTCTAATGTTGTGGTGGTGGCCTGAAGGGGGATCACCATTGTCTTCATGGTGTAAGTGGTTCCATCTTCCCACAGGGCTGGGACTTTGAAACTTTTTCTGTACAGTGAAAGTATAAGGCTGACTCCGGGATCATGTGTTCAGGTTCTGGGGGTGTCCTTAGGAAGTATGGGAGGTTCTTGGTTAGCAAATGGAGCCTCCCACTTTGTTAGGCGGGAGATTATAGATGGGGCAGGCAAATCCCAGAGTGATGGTCCTGGCAGAACTAACTAGATTACTGTAACTCACTGGAGATGCTTCTAATACCAACAGGGTCCCAGAGCTGAGAGAAAGAGAAGCTCATTCCTATCTGTTAGTTCTAGTGGTTCTCACTTATGGTTTCATAATGTACCTGGTTATCTTTGATTGTGTGCTGGTCATTGAACATGAAAATTATTTACAAGTATAAATTAAGGCCTGAAATGAAGAAGGTACCTTATTCCAGAAGAAAATTTTATTTTATTTTCTGGCAGATTATTTGAGGGCATGTAAATCTTGGACCCCCCCCACCCCACTAAATGAAATTAAAGGCTTGAGGTTTTCTTGACAACATAGGTGATTCAAACCCAATTTACAGATTTTCTTGAGGACTAGTAAATTTCTGATTCATCCTCACCCTTAGAGTTCTAGCTTATTGTGAGAAGGGTCACCTTTTGATCTCCCCATCTTACAAGGGTTCTGGGTGTGTATTTTTGTCGCTCTAAACCTGCCAGGTTGTCAAAACAAAGCTCAAATTTGCCAGACTCAGAAAATGTCTTCAGGGAAAAAGTGATTTTCATACTTCTCTGGGTTCTTGTTTCCTTTTGGTATTAGCCTAGTCTTTCCTTATTATCTGATCAGCATTTTGATGATTTTGAGAAGATATATTTTATCCAGATTTTTAGTTGTTTTTTTAATGATAATAGCCTGCATTACCAGAAAGAAAAAAGTCCCTGGTAGTAGTTTTTCAATTATAGTTCTACTTTTGGCAGCAGAACTATTTTTTTGTCAAATGAAATCTTACACAGGATCTCAATACCAAAAACAACAACAAAAAAAATGAAATAAAAAAGATAAAAGTGGAGCTGTTCTGGTTAAAGTGGGGCTGGGGTTCCCCAAGGTCTGCCAACAAGGCCTCCCTCTTTTTGGACCCACTTAGAGCATCTCTAGGGACCTGGGTTTTATGGGCATGATTTGAGGAGCCCCTCACTTTGAGGAACCACAGCTTTGGCAAAGCTCGTGTAGTGCTTTCCTTGGAAACAAATAGTTCTTGATATTTCAGGATGGCTGGAAGCCTAGATCTTGGGCAGGGTGCTGTAAGAAATGACAGAATGTGCTGCCTGAATCCCATAGAGCCCCTAGGGAAGTAAGGCCAGGGTAGTGGGGATCTTCTTAGTCCCCTTAGGAAAACTGATCTGGGGAACAGAGAAGAGATTGGGTCCTCTAAGAGGCAGACACCAAAACAAGATTGATTAGACTTGTAACAGTCTTGTGGGGTAAATGTCTGTGGAGGACTAAAGGCGGGGGTTGGGCAGGAGGGAGAGAGAGTATCCTGACCTTGGTGCAGATCAGACCCCTGTGAAAGGAGCGAGGGAGGAAGGGTTGGATAGGAACAGCCTGATATGAAGCACAGCTCTGAGAAAGTCTCAGCTACCTGATGCCAAGTCACCTGGCAAAAGGTGATTGTTAAAGGAACCCTGTGCTGGACAGGAACGGACTAGTACTCCAGTGTGTTTGGTCATTGGCTGGGCGCAGCCCTTGGGGAGTGGCCTCAGTGTGAATGCAGCGATAGATCTGAAAGGAGGCAGCTGGGCTGGTGTCAACTCTGCTCTGTGCATCGGGTCCTCTTGAAGGACATGTGAGTGGTGCACTTCCGTGGCCACCTGTAGGTGGCCTTCTGTGCACTTCCGTGGCCACGCAGACAGCACCGAGGCATTTGCTGAAACACAGGGGCAGGGGGACAATAAGGCATGCTTTTCCAGACCAGGGGGACGGCCATAGTGAACCCTTGCCTGTTTACTCCCTGGAAACTCGGTGTCCAAGCAAGTGGGATTTTGCTCAGTTTGCGTGAACGTGTCACCTGAGTTTGCTGGGTGCAGCCTGCAGTAACAGACCCCTACTCATTACCTAAAGGTCCCCTGGTATGCCTGGTCCCGCTGTCCCCTTCACCTCACCTCCAGCTTCCTAACTCTTCCAGAGGTTTCGACTGCTCTTGGCATAGAGACCACACTCTTTATCCTTGGCCTTTTGAGCCCGGTCTGGGCGCTACCTGCCGCTCTGTCCTTACTGCCTACCATGCTTCCCTCCCTGTCACCTCCAGCCCCACTGGCCTTTCAGTCTCGCCTTGTCCATGATGTTTCCTCTGCCTGGCGTGTTCTTCCCTCCCCTCTTCTCTCTCCTTCACATCTCGGCACAAGAGTCACTTCCTCGGGGAGGGCTAGAGTCCCCTCCTAGCGGCTATGGCATTACCATGTTCTGGCGTGGCACCGTCCTTGGTGGCATTTGTCACAGGCATAGTTTCACATCTTTCCTGGCTGGTTGTTTGTTCAATCCCCTACGCCCCCACCTGCCTAAGAGCTCCGCAGGGGCAGGGGCTCCCTCTGTCCTTGCCGGCTGTTGTCCCTCAGCGCTGGGCACGCCGGAGATGTTCCATCGCAATGTTTTGTTCTGGTGAGTAATCCACAACGGAGGAGGGAACGAGCATAATTGGATATCCAATAAGTAAAAATAAAATAAGCGTAGAACCGAAATGAAAGGCAGAGTGAGACATACTCCCCCAGAGCCAGCAGCGACTTCCAGGGTCCTTGTTAGCCCAACCTCCTCTTCTGACGTTGGGAGAGACCAAGCCCGGGGGCGGGTGACGTCTCCGTGTTCACAAGGCTATTGGGTGCCAGCGCTCGGACTCGCGCCTTAGTCTCTCGATTCTGACTCCAGCGCTTGCATTGCTGAGGGGGCCTGTGTGGTCACGGAGCTGGAGGTTGAAGGCAGGGGCTGGGTTTCACGTGGGCTCGACTCTCAAGGTTGATCTGACCTTGAGTGAGTCATTCACCGGCTTGACTGTTTCCTCATCTGTAAAGTGGGGAGGATCGTGTGCATTTCAAACGGGAACTTTGAAGATTACCTGAGATGATATGTGAAAGAGTGCTTTCGGTCAAGTCTCGAGTGTTTTACCAATGTTGTGCCCTGTTTTATTACTGTTTGGTAAAAGAAGCCCAGAGCCACTGGGGGAGTGGGGTGGGGTGGGGTGGGGCCACCATCCAGACCCTGTCACCGATCTAGTTCCTGAGCCCACTCTGGCCCTGTCTTTTCCTGTGATGGGATATTTTTTTTATGTATGTCTGAAAAGCAGCTGAAAATCCTTTGGAGCGTCAGCCCTGTGAAGGAGAGAGGAAGTGGGAGGGGTGGAGCCCTGTCTTGGCCTCTTGGTCAGGGTCCTTTCATTGGTGGAGAGAAGGGGCTGTGGCACCTCCGGTCTACAGGCTCCTTGCAGAGGAAGCCCCATAAATCCTCATGAATGGGAGGGGCTCGAGTAGGGAAGGGAGGCTGCTGCCAGGCAGACTCCCAAATAGGGCGCAGAGCAAGAGGAGACTGGCATGGCCTCTAGCTTGAGAGATGTGTGAGGTCCCAGAAAGACCTTTCTGGCACCCAGAGTCGTTAAATGCTGGAAATAGGGAAGGCAAGAAAATTTGTGGAAATTGCTCTTTGCAAGTTTTTACCAAGAGAAGAAAAAGTCAACTGGAGCCCTACTGGAACTGGGGAAAGAGATTAGGAAGCACCATTGTGCACACCTGTTTCCTGCCGCTGCTTGCTTTGTGCTGGGGGTTCTTACACCTGAGTGACCTCTCTCAGGACATCCCCCCTCCTGAGTCTCCCAGCTGTGTTCTGTGTTCTGAACTTTGGCCTCTCCTCTGCTTCCCCCTTCTTTTTCGTTTCCCTCCCAAAGCGTGGTCCTGGTGCCCTCGCTCCGGATTGATAAACCGCTCCAGGTTTAAGGATAATATGGGGGAATTTTCTGCCAAGATGACCAATTAAAGAGGAAACAGAGGAGCAAGTTTGATTAAAATTTTTAGGGAGCATGATGTAAAAAGTTTAATTGGTTTTATTTTTGCTACCATTTTCGGTATATGTCTGTCTCCCTTCCTCATTTTTAACCCTCTTGAGACTGGATGAAGATTTCCCAAGCAAGTGTAAAAGTAATTATATTCAAAGACAGATTTTTTTTTTTTCTTCCTAAAGGTATCAAGTTAATTGTCTTTTCTGGGGCTAATTGTCTTTTCTGTGGTGCAGGTGTGAAATGATAGTTTGCATTTGTGCGTGTTCTTCCCACACATTATCTCATCTGCCTCCAGATGTGCCCGTGCCTCGTGGTGGGTTTTGTCCCTGTTGCTCAGAGGGGCACATTGAGGCCTGACTGACAAAGCTCATGAAACTAACGCCACCTCTGGAATGGGCACTGCCCATTTCCCATGGTGTGCCACCACCTCCCACGGCCCTGATGGACAGTGGTGAAGCCACACGGCCCCCTTGAACTCCAGCTGGCCAGACCGTGTGAGCTTCACGGTGGCTGGCAAAGGCAGGTGGGCTCAGGACAAAGTTTTCACCGGTTGGCAGAATGAAGACCTTCCCAGCAATGCAGTGAGTTTGAAAAGGCGAATGACCTCCCTTTCTGTTTCAGTTTCCTAGAGCAGCTCTACTAACTGGGTGGCTTAAGACAACAGCGATTTCTTCTCCCACAGTTCTGGAGGCTGGAAGTCTGAAACCAGGGTGTGGGAAGGGCTGTGCTCTCTCTCTGCAGGCTCTAGGGAAGAATCCTTCCTTGCCTGTCCCCAGCTTCTGGCGTTGCCAGCCATCCTTGATGTCCTTGGCTTGTAGCTGCACCACTCTGGTCTCTGCCTCTGTCTCTTCCCTGTGTGCCTCCGTGTCTACATCTCTCTCCCTCTAAGGATACCAGTCATTAGATTTAGGGCCCACCCAACTCCAGTGTGACCTCATCTTGACTTGATAACAGTTGCCAAGACTCAATTTTCGAATAAGGTCACAGTCACATGTACCAGGGGTTAGGACTTCAACACAGCTTTTTGGGGGACACCAATTCAACTCACAGCACGTTATGTTAGTCTTCCCTTCCTACTTGTTTGATTTAAAAATTGTCCCTTTTAAGAAACGAAATTGTGGTTATTGTAGATGGTAGTCTTTATTTTATAAATTTGTAAGATTCCTAAAAAATACAACCCCTGATATTGCTATCACTCAAATGAACAATTGACATATATTTGCTTCCAGTAATTTTTTTTTTTTTAAGAATGAAAGCATTACAAATATAGATTTAAAAATTACTGTTAACCATCTTCTCAGTTGCATTATCCTCTCCTTTCTCTTAGAGCAGTGGTTCTCCAACAGGGCAATTTCGGGGGTGCTACTGTCACTTAGTGGGTGGAGGCCAGGGTTGTTGCTAAACATCCTATAATGCAAGGGAAGCCCGGCAACAAAGAATTATCTGGTCCCAAATATTAATAGTACTCAGGGTGAGAAATGCTGTTTTAGACAGAAGAACTATCATGATATTGACATATATCCTTCTAGAAATATTTTTCATACTTTTGCATTCATTTACAATCCTGAGTAAACAACGTGTGGTACTATGTTGTTGTGCATGAGTATTCTTTTAACTTATATAAATAGTATCGTAATATATTCTGCATCTTTTTTTCCTCCAACATTTTTTAGATCTATCCATGTTGATATATATGCATGTATAATTTCCTCTAATTGATCTATGGTTTGCTGTTTTTAAAAATGTCTTTACTTGATAAAACGAAAAATTGATAACCCTATGTCCACATTAGGCAAAGTCTCTTTTGTGGGGGATCAAATTTTATTTCCCTGTGACATCTATAAGTCTGGAATCCCAAGATAGATGCCACAGGGTGGACCCCCAGTCCTGGACAGAAAGTAGCCTCATTTTCTGGGATATTAATTCTCTCCAAGAATGTAATCTTTCTAGAATAAAGCAATATCAAAGGCCCCTGGAGTCCTCAGTCCCCTGGTAGGGAGAATGGAATTGTGTCGCAACTCTAATCTGTAGCATCCACAAGCAGAGCCTTCCTTGGCTTTTCAAATTCTCTGCCTTCTATTGTTTCTTTTCCTTACCTTTGGGGTTGGAAGTGTCAGAAGCAACAGGGCACCTATGCTATAAGAGTTTCCTTCAATGCTTGAGGATTTCGGAAGAGGTTGCCTCTGTGTTAGTTTGCCAGGGCTGCCGTAACAGACTACCGCAGACTGGGTGGCTTTAAGAACAGAAATTTACTTTTTCACAATTCTAGAGTCTGGAAGTCCAAGATCAAGGTGTTGGCAGGGTTGGTTTCTTCCAAGGCCTCCCTCCTGGACTTGCAGATGGCTGCGTTCTCTTGGTATCTTCACATTGTCTTCCCTCTGCGTGTATCTGTGTCCAAATCACTGCTTCTTATAAGGACACAGGTCAGATTGGGTTAGGGGCCCCACCCAAAAGACCTCATTTGAACTTAATTACCCCTTAAAGAATCTACCTTCAAATGTAGTCACATGAGGTCCTAGGGATTAGGACTTCAACATAGGAATGTTGGGGGGCGGGGGACACCATTCAGTCCATAACAACCCTCCTCCTCCAGTATGCAGGGTATTTCCAGGGGATGGTGGGATCACTGGAAATTTGTGTGACTTCTGATACTGATGACTTTGTGATGTTTAGTCTGAGGATTTCTAACCCTACATTAAATTTAAAGTTAGTAGGATCAGAAAATTCAAAATTAAAGCGGGGTCCACTGAGATTTTGATTTCCAGAAGAGCTGGAATACAGTAACAAATTTGGAAAAGAGAGGCTACTTTTGAGAAACCTCACCAGATAAACACAATTTACCATGTAGCCAAAGTCCAAAATTATTAATCTCAAACGCTAATCACTCCACGGAAAGTACCCGGGGTGAGTTAGAAGGCTCGGGTCTGACCTCGGCTCTGCTTCCTCACTGTGTGACCTTGAACAAGTGACTTAGCCTTGAAGCCTTGATTTCCCCTCTCTAGAATGGAGGTAATAACGCATCCGTGGACTTATGCAAGAATGAGATGAGAACAGTGCTTGGTGTCTGGTGAGCTTTCAAAAATGTTATCTGTTCCTAAGATCTGAATCTAAGGAGCTTGGACTCTTTTCTATTGGCAGCAAGCAGCTTCTTTAAAAGCATGGGAGTTATCTATTTAAATGCGAGCTTTCGAAAGTTAATTCTGGCTTGCAAGCAGTGTATAAGGAGAGTCTGGAAGTACAAAGATCAGTTATGAGGCTTTTGAAAGAACCCAGCTGAGGGAGACCTGTCTGGACTGAGCTGGTGAGGGGGGTGGGGTTGGAGGGAAGGAGGGGAGGGGATGGAGAAAGAGGAGTGGAAGGGAGGGAAAGGAGGGGTATTTAGGAGATAGCATTAAACATAGAAGTTGATTGGACGTGAGGTTGAGAGAGAGAGGAGATGAAGAGAATGGGATGATGCCCAGGTTGCTAACTGGGCCTGATGAACGGATGGGAATATTAAGGAAGATAACAAAATTCAGAAGGAATGGTTAAGGGAGAGTGTGGAAGGGGAGATAATGAGTTTGGTTGTCTGTGTCCGAGTTGCCTGGGGGACCTCCAGGACGAAGAGTGTCAGGGAGAGTGAGTAGTGTGTGCAGATGTAGGGACAGAGCTCCAGGGCACCCTGACATCCAAAGGGTGGAGAGAGAGGAGGAGAAACTGAGTGACTTTCAAACGTGTGTAGAGAGGGAGGAAGAGGAGGAGGAGGAGGAGGAGGAGGAGGAGGAGGAGGAGGAGGAGGAGGAGCAGCAGCAGCACAGGAATGGAAGAGTGCAGGGGCAGGAAGGGGGATCGTGGTGCCAGAAGCAGCCGGAAGGCCTGGGAGGGTGGGGACTGGGAGGAGGCACTGGTTTGGGTATTTTGGAAGGCACTGGTAACTTTGGGGAGAGCTGTGTGAGTCAGGGACATGTGGGGGCAGAAGCTGGAATGCAGACGAGGAGACTAGAAAGGGAGGAATGGAGAGTGTGTGTTTTGATGGAGAAAAGGACTACAGAGAATATCTTCAAGGTGAGGGAAGAGGGAAGACTCTCGTTTCCTTTTAAGGCAGTGTCACGCTGGCATGGGGTGGGGGGTCGGGGAGCAGTGAGTGGAGAGCGCATGGAGGGAGTGCCCGGAAGTATTGATGGAACAAGGACCTGGGGAGGTGGCAGGGCTTGGAGGAGGAGCACTAGGGAGGAGTCACTCTTAAAGGGACCATTTTCATGGATAGGGGATGGGGTGGTGGGGGTGGTGGGCGGGGAAGGCGGGTAGGAGAAAAAGTGAGTAGCTCAAGGGGAGAGAAATACAGGTCTTCATGCTTAAAAGCCCTATTTTTTTTTTTTTTTTTTTTTTTTTTTTTTGCGAAATAGGGGCCCCTGTAGCATCTGCTGAGTGAAGAAGGGGGTTTGGAAGAGCTGCAGAATGGAGCAGATTGGGGACAAGCTGAAGGATTGCTGAGCAACTGAGGTTGAGAGGCACAGAATTATCCTGTAGCTGCATTCATTGGCAGAGATGGGCTGCTGGTTTCTAGTACCGATCTCTCGCTCAGGGGCAGGGCATGTGGTGCTTAGATTCCTCCAAGGTGGAGGACTGGCAGGGTGGTGAGATAGGTATTTGGTGGAGAAGTAGTTCTGGGTGAGGTCCAGGCCCAGGTAGGTATTAAGGGAGTGGGGACAACCGTGTAGGTTATTGGAACAGAGGCAGAAGGGGCCCTGAAGCCAGGGCCTTGCGCACATGGGTGTTGTCCACAGTGGTAGGAGAGAGCAGAAAGAAACTGTTAGCTAGTTAGAGATCTCAGTGAATGTGGGAGATTAATCTTGGGGTGATATACTGGTCAGTTATCACTGCACAACAAACAATCCCAAAACTCTTGGTGACATGCAATAGTAAGCATTGTAGTAGCTTCCACATCTGGAGGCAGTTGATCTAGGCCAAACTCGTCTGGGTAATTCTCTGATCTTGCATCTGCAGGTCGAATGGGTTTGGCTGATCTAGGTTAGTGGTGGTTGGGGTGGCTGCCTGGGATAGCTCTGGCCATTCACCTCTTGGGACTGGTGGGCTAGCCCAGGTGTGCTCATCTCGTCATGATGGAAGAGGTGCAAAAGAGCAAGCACTGTTCAAACATTTGGTCGTGTCATGCCTGCTAATATATCTTTGGCCAAAGCAAGTCATGTCCAAGGCCAAAGTCAAGGTGTGGGGAAGCATACTCCACCCATGCAGGTGGGCGGGGTGGTGGGTGAATATTTTTGAACAATAACCTAATTGGCTAGTGGCAGGTAGGAGCCATGAGGATGGAGAGGGGTGGGGCTGTAGATGCCATAGGACCCTTCAGTGATGACAGAGGGGCAAAGGGAAGGATGTTGATAACTCGGCTCTCATCCTGAGATATGTGTGGCCCCAACTCAGAGTGTTTAGCAAGGAAGTCATTTGATAGAGAAGGTGTAGCTTTCTGTATTTAGAGGAGTCAGATAGGAACAGCAGGGATTCTGTAGGGCACAGAGGGAAGAGTTCAAAAGCTGCATTAGGAGACAGATGGCTACCTGGGGTCAGAGAGTGGCCGCCTGAGCGGGGAAGTCCTAGCCTTAGGAAAAAAAGTGACAGAAAACACACACACACACACACACACACACACAGCTGCTAGAAGAGCTTGGGCTGACCCAAGATAAACCCTCTGGAAGCCTTATTATTTTGAGGAGGTGTTGTAAAGACCAGCCACCACTGTGCCTTGAATGAGGGGGGCAGACACTTCATGGGGAGATGGCTCCAGGGAGAGGTGGTCACAGCTCCCTCCTATACTTGGGATTTCACAATTGCTTTTACTCTGATGGGGTGTCAGGAACTTTTTTTTTTTGGCACTACAAATAAGGAAGTGAGAGGGTGGGTGTGGGAAGGAAACTATTTAAATGGAGATACAGTAATAGAAATAACATCCATCCTTGGAAAGAGAGACTATACAAGAGAGATGGGTGGGGGTGGGACACCTGAAACCTGCACTTTATCTCTTTGCAAAGCCTCCCCCTCCCTTTGGGATGTTCTTGATCTCCCCTCCCCACTAGGTACCAAGCTCCCTGAGGGGACAGGCTGAGCTTGGCTTACTCATAACGTTATCTCTAGTGCTAGCAGCACATGCAGAACATAATAGGTGCTCAATAAATATTTCTGAGTGGATGAATGAGTAAATGATGAAGAATGTAAAAGTTAGCATATCCGTCTCCACTTAACTCCCAACTTTCCTTTGGAAACATCACTCAACAAGCATTTAGGGACCTCTTGAATATTAAGCAGGATGACTAGGCATTCACAGGGTGTGAGACGCAGTCCTTGCCAGGTGGTTACTTAGCTCTACTCGCAGCCCTGGGAACAGTAGCTAGCAATGCAGAGCCATGTGACGATGCATCAGAGCCTCAGTCTGTCCACCTGCAAAAGGGGGAGGCTGACACAGACTCACGCGGGTTTCTTCCCTACAAGTTTCCTTGGAGCCTTGAATATTCTATTGTTCATTGTAATCTCTAAAATGGGGAAACAGTGGGATGTTTCTAAAATGTATTAACCATATATATATTTTTTCTTTTCTGTTTTTGCTTTTAGAGCATTTTGTGGGACTGGTTTTCTAAGGAGCACATTTTGGGAAATGTGGGTTTAGGCTAATTCTGGTGGACCAATTCTTGTAGAATTTCTTCTCAAGTTTATCCCCTCCCACCCTCCAAGATGCACTTGCGTCAAATATAATGGTGTTTGCCCCCACCCTTCCGTGTGCTTGGGATGGAATGGCTGCTTTTTTGAGCACCCAAGAAATTCAAACATCTGGTTATCCTTTGTTCTGATGATGTTGGAGGTGGGTGTTCAGGTTTCAGGATTGGGTTGTACCTGTTATGCTTCCACTTTGGTCCACTATCCCCAGAGCACCCTGCACTCCAGGGAGGATTTGAACCATCCGGGATAACTGTTTCCCTGGGAAGTAGGGGAACAGAGGAACTGGCTTGTGTAGGGATGTGGCCAGAGGTTGGAAGGGCTGGACATGTTGACACGAGACAGGGTCAGGAATTCTGCAAATCAGGCAGGTCCAAGGTAAGGCACTGAGTCTAGAAAAGGGGCTGTTAGCTGCTTCATACCTCTTTTGGATTATGTACCTGGATAGAATGTGGTCTCAGGTATTGAGTCAACCTGGCTGCTCAGGTGTGTGGAGAATGGCCATAGGTGGTTAAGAACTAGGTACAGCGATCAAGTTCAGGCCCCTCTCATATCTTACCTGGATAAAACCCATGGCCTCCTAATTGGTCTCTCTGTGCCCTGATGTGTTCCTTTCAAGAGCAGGTCCCATGCCATTTGACACACAGACTTTGTCTCATCACTGCCTCTGTTTAAAATCTCTCAACAGCTCCCCAAGACCTTGTTAGCTTGGCACCTAGGACCTTTGGAACTCTGCCCCCAACATGATGTTCAGCCTCACATTTTTTCCCACTCTTTTTCCCACCCACCCTGCATTCCACCTAGATAGAACTTCTGTGGCTTCCTGAACCAGCCCCATGATCTTGCATATCCCACTATCTTTATTCATGACTTTCCCTCGGCTGGGACACCTCACCTGTGCCCTGGTCTAGCAAAACTGCTCATTCTTTAATTCCCCATCAATTCCTGCTATGACTGTTGCTCGCATGTCGATCTCCTCTCACCCACTAAACTCTGGCTGGGATCTCTGGGACTCCAGGGCCTTGCAGGGTGCCTGGCAAGTGGCAGGTATTTACTGGGGGTTTGTTGAGCGAGTGAATAAGTGTGAGTTATGTTGAATGGAGTTGAGGTTGTGACCTCTTGACTGCCTCTTGTCACCTTTACCTTTGTGCATATATTAAAAAGACTTATCTAACCTGGAATAACAAATGCTCATCATAGCTTAGCAGAAGGATGGCATTATAGAATATTTTTAAAAAGAGATGCAGTTTTGTTACTTTTCAAACGTAGCACATTTTTTAAAGCTAAGATATAAATAGGTACTAAATAAGGAAAGTGGGAAAACTAATGCAAAATTTCAGGTTGTATTAGTCCTGATTGTATAATGATGTATCATAAACAAAGGACCATAAACATTTCAGAATTCCTGGTGAGCCCCGAAGTCGAAGCCATGCTGATAGAATAGTTAATTTTTTGAGTCTTAGGTCTGAAAAACATGCTGATTTTTTTAATTTAAAAAATTTTAAAATATTTTTACTGTTAAGTAAAATCCAAAACTTTGTAGAGAAAGATGTAACTGGAACTTTCTACCTTTTGAGGACAATGAAAACTACATTTGAATTATTTTAATTCTGGATTAGCAGCCAGAGTCTGGCATAGGCGGGTCCATTGTGTGCCATCCAAATGCATTCAATTACCATGGGATGAACCCTGTTGCAACTGATGGGTGGGTGGTACTGCCCTAGACTGTTGAGTTAAGAAGGATTCTGAGGCTCCATCTGCCTCAATATTAAGATATCGTGATTGACAAGTGAAGTATGCCATGGACATGTGAAGGGAAGATTCCCTTATCTAACAGATCCCAGAGGCAGTGCTATAATGCTAATCAGTGTGATATAATGAGAGAAACATGAGACTTCTTGTTCAAATGCTTGAATTTAAGATTTGATTACATCGCTTACTGGTTCTATGATGGTAACAAACCATTTTCTGTCCCTAGGCTTCAGTTTCTTCATAGATAAAAGGGAGTTGAAAAAAATTAACACCTTACTTGTTATGGAGGTGAGATGAGAGTTACACCATACACATCAGTGTGTACTTTTTTTAATGGGACTTGTGAGATCACTGCTGTATGTACTTAGTTCCTATTTGTTTGCTCCGTGCACGTAGCATGTGATGGTTTCCATGCATATTGCCTGTTTCCCATTCTCAGCTCACAGTGCACAGTAGCTGTGCTGGCTCAATGACTTGGCACAACACCGGGATCATGGCTCTCACCAGAGTCCCATCTTTTTTGTTCTCTGCGGTGCTGTCCTTCAGAATAGGCAGTTACACCGAAACAAATGAGGTTGAACTACATCCTGGAGTATGCTAAGTGCTCGTGGCAAATTTGGAGTGTAAGACTTGGACTTTCTTTCCTTAGCTGCCCCAGGATTGGGGCTCTGGATCCTCCTGGAGCTAAAACCTTGGTCAGGGTAACTGGGATGACAGTTCTATTCTGGGTGCCTCATCCTCTAGGAGGCAAGCTTGGGCATGTTCTTGTGGCAAAGGAGCAAGATGGAGCAAGCGGAAAATACGTCTCAGGCTTGTATGTGTGTCATTTTTACTAATGTCCTATTCAGCCAAAGGTCACGTGTGTGAGCTTAGTGTCAAGCGGTGGGCACAGTAATGTTAAATTGCAAGGGTATGAATATGGGGAAGAGTGAAGAATTTGGGCCATTAATATAATCAAACTACTGTCCAACATTATGGATGAGAGTCCCACTGCAAAATCCTAGTGTGAGTGAAGTGGACAGAGAAATAGCAGTGATGGAGGCGGGAACGGCTAACATGTACTAGACACTTACTATGGGCCGGTGTTTGTGCCGGGGGCCTCACTCGCACTTTTTCCCACACTGAATCCTCATGATGCTCCTCTGATGTAAGTACTAATATGACCTCTCCCATTTTATAGATTGGAGTACCAAGGTCTAGGGAGATGAAGTAATTGCCAGAGGTTGCATAGCTCCTAAGTGGTGGAGCTCTGGGATGAGAACACAGTTCTGTGAAGAGGGTGGTGACCTCATGAAGGTGTCCCCTGTGTGAGCATTTGCCAATAGTTCCCTCGTGCTTGGCCTGTGAGGGATGCAAAAGTTACAAGACTCAGTCCCAAGCCAGTATGAGTAAAAAGGAAAATCTGTTCAAGAAAGGTTTAGATAAACGATAGTTCCTTTGTGGCTTTTTGAGGGGGAAGGAGGAGCTTCTAGGGATAGTCCCATATGTATTGAGGTGGGCATGGTGCAGTGGTTTTGAAATTAGGTTCTTTGGGACTCTAGAGTTTTGTACTATAAAATCTCAAAAACCACTGTGGGGCTGGGTGGAAGGGATGGGTGTATACCTACTTGATGAGTGCGATGCGATGCGCTCTGCCTGGGAAATGGACACGCTTGAAGTTCTGACTGGGGGGGATGGGGTGGGGGAGGGGAGGGGAGGGGTGCACACCTACATGCTGAGTGTGATGTGCACTGTCTAGGGAATGGACACAATTGAAGCTCAGACTCGGGGGGATGGGGAGGCATGGGCAATGTATATAGCCTGATCTTTTGTACCCCCATAATGAGCTGAAAAACAAACAAAAAATAAAAATAAAATAAAATAAAAAAAAACTGCTCTGCCAAAAAAAAACAAAACAAAAACACAAAACAACACAACCAAACCACTGTGAGCAGTCAAGGGGGAGGCCAGGAAGCAGGATCCACCTCCCACTTCTACACAGCAGCTCTGCTCTTATCTTTTATTTGGGAGTTTGGTGCAATAATTCTTTTCTTTGTTTCTTCTTCTTCTCCTCCTTCTCCTTCTCTTCCGCCTCCTTCTTCTTCCTCTTGTTCTTCTTCTTGTTCTCCCTCCTCTTCCTCTTCCTCCTCTTCTTCTCCTTCTCCTCTTCTTCTTCTTCTTTCTTTCTTCTTTCTTTTTTTTTTTTTTTAAATAAGAGGCTTCAGAAAGGAAAGCCTTGTTCTAACTGAAAGAACTCTGATCCAAGGGTTCTGATACCCGGGCTCTAGTGCCCCTTCTGCCACTGCCCAATTGTGTGATCTTGCACACTTGCTTGATCATCCCTGGGGTCCTTCCTTCTTCATCTACAGAATGTGGCATTTGGGCTGGGTGATCATCACTGTCCCCTGCAGCCCTGATAGTCTTCATCTTCAAGGAGGGGCGGCTGTGCCCTGTCACACTGTCAATGGTATGCTAATGGTCTGCCAGTGGTCTGACCTGGAAGTCTCTCCCTGTGAACTTCCACCTGCTTCCTCACCTTAGTCCAGTCAGAAAACAGGTATCTAAGATTGACACTGTGCCAGGCACCATGGCCACCATCCTTCCAAGCTCTGCAAGTTGCTAATATTTGCCCTGTTCTGGGAGGGTCCCAAGAGTGCCCCCAGCTGTGTCTTTTCATTGCTACCTTCTTTCTTTTCTTTCTGCCTCCTGTGTTTCTGTCTCTCCACAGGACCATGGGTGAGGGTTGGGAACAATGTATACCTTGTAGGGGTTGGTGGTTGGGGGAAGGGTCAGTGGGCATCTGGGGGTATTGCAACAGATGGTGTCATTGGGTCGCTGTGCCCTGTCCAGCTCTCCTATGCCCCTGACAAGGATGCTAGGTTCATGTGACCAAAGCTTTTCCAACTTACTTCTGTTTCCTCTGGCCACCTCTGTCTCTCAGGCAGTGACTTCCTGAGCAAAGGGCAGAGCTGAGGTCTGGTTGTTTGATGGAAGGACCTGCATCTCCTGTTCTCAGTTCCAAGGTGATGGATAGGATGGGGACATGTGGAGGAGCACTTCTTTAACTCCCCACACACTTATAGAAGGAGAGAGGGCTGGAGGGGGCTAACTGGTACCCCAAAGCTATTTTAGGCAGAGGACATTCTGGGGTGGGGACCTGCAGGAGATGGAGTGAGCCATGAGAAGGTTTGAGGAAGGGCATTGGAGGCAGCAGGAATAGCAGTTGTGAAGGCTCAGAGGTTGGACTGCCCTTAGTGATCCTGAAAACACCAAGGAGGTGGAAAATGTCTGGGGCACAGTGAACACAGGGAACAGAAGTTGTAGATGACATTGGAGAGGCAGCCAGGGGCCAGGCCATGCAGGGTCTCATAGACCATGGGGAGGACTTTGGGTTTCATTCCGAGGATGTCAAAAATCACTGGAGGCTTTTGAATAAAGGAGTGCTGACTTCAATTTTAACAGGTCACTCTGACTGCAGTGTGGAAAATATTCCTTATGGAGCAAAGGTGGGAAGCAGGGAGCCCTGTTGGCAGCCCAGCACGTCATCCAGGAGAGAAAGAAACATTGATGTAGTCGGCTTGATCAAAGCGTAGCTGAAGCTGTCCCCTGTGAGGTCTTGGGTTTCAGGGCCAAACCTGGTATGTCCCGTCAAAGGGTCAGGAGACCCTGGGGACCCTGACGATGGAGAAGGAGAGATGGCAGATGGGTGGGGGCATGGCATAAACTCTGCAGCCAGACCTCATTCTGCCATTCATTCACTCATTCGTTTGTTGAAAGTATAATTTCCATTTTCTCTTTTTCCCAGAGGATAGATTTTCTTCAGTCCTTCAGGACTCAGCTCCTTCCATGGGCTTTGGTGGAGGTCAGGGTCGGGCAGCTCCTTCCATGGGCTTTGGTGGAGGTCAGGGTCGGGGGTAGCACCTTGGGTATAAACTGGGGTGAAGGTGTCTGGTCCTTCCAGGCTTCACAAGAACCATTCCTGCCTGCCTTGCTGTGAATGGCGCCACTTACGTAGTAATGTGGTCTCACACATAGCTCAGGAAGCACAGAGGCATTGAAGACACTTGTTTCAGAAATGTCCCTGATGGCTGTGGCCTCTGCTATGTTTTGAATGATGCGCTTCTTGATGGCCTTGTCCTTGAGGGCAAAATTTGTTCAATGAGTAGGAGAAACATGGCCACCACCCTTTTTGGCATGACAGTTGTTTCTTCTTTTCATTGTCATCTTGGAAGCGAGGATGTGAGATCTGCCCCTTTGAGCAGTGTGACTTGGGGAAAATTATTTAATCTTTCAGAGGCCTCAGTTTACTCATCTCCAAAATGGGGATGATAATAGTTCCTACCTCATAGAGTTTTTGTAAGGATTGAATGACTTCACATGTAACATACTTGACATAGTGCCCCGTGCAGAGAAAGTGTGATGTGAGTATTTGCTGTTGCTGTTGTTGAAGGCTGTGTGTACTGGGAGAACTGTGTAGCAGTCCTTCCAGTGGTGTTTCAAAATCACAGGTGGACCAAATTGCCGTTGGCCTTGGTCCTGAGCACACTGATCCACACGGCCCCCTTCTCAGAGACTGCCCATCACCTGCTCCTGCCCCAGGCTCAGTGCTCACCCCCAGTGTAACCCTTCCTGGAGATAGCACTGGCGGGGCACGGTCTTGCCCCTGCTTCCTGCCCTCCACCATCGCATTACCCTGCAGGAAGCGTGGTCTGCACCTCACACCTCCAAGGTGCACCATGTGAATCAGACTGTGCGGGGCCCGTGTTCACCCGTGGTGAAGCTGGGGGCTGTCTGGTCTGGGTCTGCACAGCTCGAGTCTGTCCGGAGCCTCTACCAGTCCATTCTGCTCTCCCCCCGCCAGCTCTGGCACCTCTTGCTTCGTTAATGGAGAATTTGTCAAGTAATGGGAATAATTAGCACAGTGGGGGCTTTACTGTGTCCTGGAAAGAGAACAGAGAGAGTCCTCCCAGCAGCCCCAGACATGATTACTGGGCAGGCTTATTTTCTCTTGTCTGCGTCTCTCTCCTCTTCTCTTGCATGTGTTTGATTTTTTCCCTCTTTGTGTAGGGAGAGTTGGCTAGGAGAAAAGACTCGTAAATTGCACCCTTGCTGGGCCGGTGCTGTGGAAGCTGGATAAGATTGTCTTCTAGGGCTGAATAATTTTCCTCTCCCCCTACCCCCTTTGTGGGGGAAGATGGCTAAGCACCCAGTTCATTTCCCCCTCCCTTCCCCTCCCAATTGCCTCTCTCTCCCCAGCCCTCCCCTCTCCCCTTCCCCATCCCCTCATGTAAAGAACTCACTGGCTTTCAATTGAATCTTTTTTAATGCTCCCAAGAGGCGAGGATCTTGAAGGGTGATTATCTTCATTATAAATTATTAACTCTCCCAGCAGCCAGATGGCTTTCCAACCCATGGCTGGGAACTCCAGGCTGCGGGGCCCGCTGGCTGGGAGTAGGGGGGATGCTGAATAGTGAATGACCAGGGCTTCTTGGGTTCCTGGCGGCCTGGGGGATGCTGGAGAGCAGCACCTTGTGAGGCCTGTGTTCTGTGGTCTGTGGGAAGGGTTTGTTGTCATTGGTTTTCGCCCACTAGGTAAGTCAGGGGTGGAGGTGGTAGGTGGAGAAGAGACTAATGCCATGAGTTGCGTTTGGTGTGAACTTTGAAGGTTGTCAAGGCATGGTAGGAAGACATGATTGTTCCCCTACTTTGTATGGTCATTGATGTCCATGTCCTGGAAGTTGTGTTCATCGTTCTCTGCAATTTACAGGAGAAGAACACAAAATTGGATAGGTCACAGAGCTTTCCATATGGTTGCTTTGCCGATAGTGGCAAGTCAGCCCTGTTATGACTCCCAGTCTAGTGGTGTTTCCCCCATGCCGGACTTCTCCTCCCTAGTTGCTATGGGAAGGCCTTCAAGTTTCCATGCAAGTTCCCTTCTTCTGAGAAACCTTCCCTGTCCACACCAGCCCAGCGTCATCTCTCATTCCTCTGAACTCTACTGCATTCCATGCATAGACCTATTTAGCACTGGGCGTACAAGCCCCAAATGTGTCCTACCTCTTCTGGGTC
This sequence comes from Eulemur rufifrons, assembly GCF_041146395.1. Classification (NCBI taxonomy): domain Eukaryota; kingdom Metazoa; phylum Chordata; class Mammalia; order Primates; family Lemuridae; genus Eulemur; species Eulemur rufifrons. The sequence goes on from NC_090984.1 coordinate 104,076,004, forward strand.
ATCCCCAGTGACTAGGAGCCCACTTCATCCGGAGGTAGTCTGCTTCTAAGGTAGAGACAGAAATAGTCTTTGCAGAACTTCCATTCACTAGACAAAATTCTATCCTGAAGGGCAGTAGAAAACCTGTGGGATCTTTCTTCCCATTTAAGAATGTTTCAGACTCCTGAAGGTACTGCTCATGCCACTGGTGCATTGCCTCTGCCAGCCCAAACACCCTGGTGCCTCTGAAGGGTCTCATATACAGAGACTCGGATGGGACTCTTCACATTGTCTGTAACATTGGAATGAAACTGAAAAGAAGCCTATCTATCCAGCTTACTCTCCCTAAGCAGGCCAGATGAGACAACAACATTAGCCACACCGCTAGGCTGAAATAAAGAGCATTGAGGACCGCAATGAACAGCAGAAACTAACATTTATTTGATACTTATCTGTGTGAGCTTTGACTTGTACTATGTGCCCAACTATGGTAACTCATGTTACCTCCATTCTACAGATGAGGCAGCTCAGGCACAGAGAGGATAAGTGACTTTCCCAAGGTCACACAGGCAGCAAGTGGTAGGTTTCGGATTTGAACCTAAGAAGTCTGGCTCCAGAGTCCATGCCTTTAGCCACTACACTATCCAGTCTCTGTGGGAGAGGCATATCCTAGCACCAGTGTTCTACTTTGGACCCTAGAGACTGACCACTGCCATATCAAGCCCACACTCAGCTGAGTCTGCCTCTTACCTTCGTCCATCTCCTTATATTGTTTAGGCTACATCTTTCCTCTCTACTAGCATGTGTCTTGCAGGGTTTGAGCTACTTTTTATTTATCTTTATGTGTGGATCATGAGTGCTCCATAGCTAAAAAAATTAATGAAAAGATTTCCTTTCCGTTCACTATCCTCTCTCAAAGAGTATGGCTCAGAACAAAAATTCGGTGACCAGCACCAGGCTGACACAGATGATTATCCTTTTTTTCTTATATATTATATTTCAATTAATACAGTTTAAAATTGCATTTGGTTATCTGGCAGACACACACATACAGACACATGCCATTGTATTTATTTAATTTCTCAATTCTTGTTTAGTATATAGTTACATATTTTACATTCTGTCCTTGTGGGTTGTTTATATTGGAGGATCAAGTTGAATAACTTTCCATTTATCTCCATGTACTTTTGTCTTATTAGATACAGGCTGTAGTTTAAGACTACCATGATCTCTTGGGATCCGGACAGTGTCATCTAGCACACTCACTGTCATCTCACTGTCGGTTCATCCACAAATGTGACTGGTGGGCTCTCCCCATCTTCCTCTGGGCTCTCGATGAAAATGAGGAATGAGGTAGGGCCTGGCCTCCCTCTAGGACCTCCCTCCCTATGGGTTCACACCTTCTTTGAATGCTGTTTTTTAGCCTGGGACAAGTCTTCATGGTTCTATCCGTCTCACGATCCTCAATCATGAGAAGATCAGCTGAAGTCCATATATAACTCCTGTGTATCTCTGCTATAATAGATTAGTATTCTTGACAGAAAAGGAATTTAGGTTAGCCTGACATGACCACTTCTTAGCTCTTATGGAAAACTTAGTTTTTAGCAAAATAGAAGTGTTATAGATCAAGGTTAAAAAAAAAAAGTCTCTTCCTTTCTCTCCCCATCTCCGTTCCTCTAACTTCAAATGCTCTTGTCTATGTGTCACTTGACAGACCAGAATCGAGTTCCTGAAGGGCGAGGGATGGTGAACCGTGGGTGGGGTGCACTCGATGGCAGACTAGAGGCAGATCAGCAGATTTCAGGGGAAGAAGAGAGGATGCAAGGCGGGTGGTGTTCTTAGACACGACAAAATTATGGAAGAGAGAACTGGGGTATGGAGTGGGCGAGATGAGAGAAGGATGGTGAGCTCTCTATTGCAAAACCTCGTGGATGTATGCCCCTGTTTTTCTAGAACAGAGTTTGGTTTCGACTTGGGGAACTGTGAGTAGGGAATTCCAGCCTGCAAACAGAAGCCTGTAATAATTTTCTTTAAAACTCTTCTTCAGATGACATGACAAAAATAATAGATTAGCATGTCTAAGTGCCAGGAAGTATATTAAGTTGCTTTATTGAAATATAAAATACATAAAGAAAAGTACGTGCATCGTAAGTGTGCAGCTCAGTCAGTGCATTTTCATAAGCTGAGCACACTGTGCAACGTTGTCCAGATCAAAACACAGAAGTCCTTTATCCCGTTGCGTCTTCTAGTCACTGACCACTATTCTGACATTTAACAGCATAATTTCATTGCTTTTATGCTTTATGTAAATGAAATATACTGGAAGTGTTCTTCTGTGTCTTATTTTGCTCAATGTTATGATGATGACAGTCCCCCGTGCTTCTGCCTGAAGACCAGTCATTCTCAATGCTGCATAGTATTTTGCAAGAGTAGACTACGATTTACTTTCCCATTCTACTGCAGATAGGCATTGGGTGATTTTCTAGGTTTTGGCTATTATGAATAGCGTTGCTACGAACATTCTCATGTGTGTCTTCAGTTGGACATATGTAGGCATTTCTGTTGGTATATACCTAGGAGGAGAATTGTCATGGGGTAAGAATGTTCAGCTTTAGTAGATACTGCCAACACAATTTTCCAAAAGCATTAATAGTTGTACCTCTGTAGATTTTAAAATTTAATAAAGTTCAAAACTACTCTATGAGATTCGTATTATCAATCCCATTTTTTTTTTTTTTTTTTGGATGAACAAAGGCTCAACAGAGTTGCCCAAGGTAAAATAGCTGTAGCAATGAGAGTCTGGGTTTAAATCCAGCTCTGCCTGACTCCAAAGCCCATATTCTTCATCACTACCCTGAAGTACTTTCATACCTTCGAGAGAATTCATGCCTTTTCCTCCCTCACTGCCTGCAGTGGAGCCTTTGCTGTTGTATTAAGCTAGAGAGCACTGAGTGTGTGAGGCTGCCCTAATGGTGTGGTGTCAGGAGGGGAGTAGTTTAGTCGAGGCAGCAAATTTCTGAGGCTGTTGTATAAGAATAAGCCTCCATCCATCTCCAAAGTACACAGGGTGAGAAGATGCATGCCCATATCCTATGCCTTTGCCCAAGGCTGAGGGCAAAGGGGAGTGCAGAGCATTGATGGTGAATGGAAGATGTGGGCCTCAGGTTACAGAGTGTTCTTCCAGGTATGGGAGGCTATATGAGATGGAAGCTTCTATTGATTTATTAATGACAAGGTTTTTGCTGGTCCAATATTAGGAGTATATAAGTCTGGTTTCTGGTCACAACCCAACTCAATCTTACTTAAAAAAAAAAAAAAAGTTTTGGTTCATGTAATGAAAGTCCCAGGATTCCCTGGACTTCAGGCCTAGCTAGATCAAGGTGTTAAAATGACATCACTAGAAGTCTGTCTGCATCCATCTCTTGGCTCTGATTTCTTCTTTGTTGTCTTCATTCTTAGACAAGATCATCTCCAATGGTGGAGATGGATCATATTCCACCGGTAACAATGGTGTCTGTCACCAAGTTTGAACTTCACTCTAGTAGTTTGATGACATGGTGAGAAGAGAGAGGGTCCTTCACCCTATAATTCCAATAAAATTCCCAGCATTAACTCTAATTTGACTCAGTTTGGGTGACAGGCCTATCCCTAAACTAATCGCTTTGGCCAGGAGATTGGAATTTCCTAATTGGCTAAACTGGGTCATGTGATCTGGGATTGGGCCAAACCCCACCTGAATGTCTCGGACTGAGATTGGCGGTGAAAATCATTTACCTGCAAAGTGGGGCAAGGGGTGCAGTGAAGGAGGGGCAAAGCCAGCAGAGAGCCATTGCGTTAGACAGATGTGCCAGGCCTGGCGAGGGCAGGCAATGAAAAGGTTCTAGAGGGAGAACTGGCAAGTCCAGCCTGGGGACTGTGGCTTCATCATGACTTCCAACACCGAACCTTGTTCTAGACACGGTCTACCTTCCTTTTGAGTCTATCTGAAGCTCAGCTAAAACCCCATGGCAGTTGGAAAAGGGAGCAAAGGAATGGGAAGGAGGGGTGGGCAGGACAAACAGCAGTCAGACCTTCTGGGCCCCCTTTGTGGCAAAGAGCCCACATGGCAGAGTTGTACGACTCCTCACCCGCCCCACGGCTGCCCAGCAGCCGGCTTGTGAGACATTTTCAGAGATGTTAACCCTACATAAAAGTGTGCCATTCGATAATTATGTAAATTAGCTGGCAATTAGATAATGTCACCCACTTTCCCTTTCTTGCTTGGTTCCCACACACCAGACAAGTGCTCCGAGCTTCTGCACCACCCCGGGTCCTCCGTGCGGGCTCCGGGGCAAAGCACCCGTGAGCGCGGTGGCCTGTGCTCTCCTGGGGCTCAAGAGAGGGTGGTGGTTTGCCAGCAGGCAAGGAGGGCTCCCTGGCCCCCACTTTCCCATTCCTTGAGCCCGGCATGGCCTCCCGAGGGGGCTAAAAAAGCGGAAGGAAAATGCCAGTGGCAGTTGGCTGGAGATCTGTGATATTTGATGTAAGGTCAGTTTTGGCTTTGGGCCATTTTGGCAATTTCCCAGAGGCCACGGGAATGTCCAAACCAAGAAAGAAACGGAAGGGCTCTAGGAGAGAGCGTGGGAAGACCACAGGGTGTCAAGTGTAGATGACCCTGATTCTGAACGGCCCCTCCTGTGATCAGGTTCTGCCTGTGCCTGTGGGACAGAAGGCTTGGTTTTCCCCATCAGCCTTTTTGATCCCCCACGATGCGGGGCAGGGACGTTGGTACCTGCAGGGCGGGTCTGAGCTGGAGGGGAAGGGTGAGGGTCAGGCGGGAGACAGTGGCCACCCAAAGCCGGCTGGGTAGGCGCCGTGCTCCTCTCTCAGCCGGGAATGTTCGGGGCAGCACAGCTTTTAATTCAGGGGTTTTCCCAGGCCACTAAGCGTGTGCTGCTTTGCCACGTGGGGTCGTCTGAGGTTGGCATCCAGAGCTTCGTGGGGGCTCAGGATTGCTGTCGCTGTGTCAAGTGGGGTCGTATGGAGGCCACTGCCTGGCACAGAATCAAATGATCCACGGGAAGGCTCTTCAGCTTCTGCTCTTACTGTTTGTTCTGTCTCAAGTGTTTCCCGCGCTCCTGCTCCATGGCACGGCCCTGCGGCAGGCCCTGTGCTGAAGCGATCGCCGCCTCCAGGGAGCCCCCCCCACCATGCAGTCGGGTTGCAGAGCCTGGGCTCTCAGTCGCTGTGCTTTACTGTCTCTGGCACACGTGTCCCCGCTGGTTTGCGAGGCCCATGAGGATGAGACGGTCTGATTCTGCTTTGATCCAGTAGTGCCGGGAATGAATTGTAGCTCACCCAGCAGTTGAATCGAAGGGTTTCCTCTGTCCCCTGAGATGCTGCCTTTTGGCTTGGTTGGTGTGCTGAGCGTCCTACAACGATCACATCCTTAGAAACCGTGTCACATCTCATGACCTAGCCTCCTGTTTTCTGCCTCTGGCTTCATGTCTTCCACTCACTCCGCTCCAATAGCACCTGCCTCCCGCTGTTCTTCAAATATTCCAGCCTGCTCCAGCCTCGACACTTTTGCATTGACTGTTACTCCTAGAGCATTCTTGATATTTACATGGCTAATTCCCTTACCCTCTTTCAAGTCTTTCTTAAATATCACCTTCTCAAAGACACTGATTTGTGGTGTTTGCCTTTTGTTGGAGTGTGATACTCCTAGCCTAGTTGATTTCATGCTACCAAAGTGGTACCAACCAGCTCAAAAGTTTCAGAAATTTTAGCAGTTGGCTCTCACGAGCCAGTATGACTTGGCACTGGGACACTCCCCCACTCGGGGGAGGGGGGGTTCATGCCACACTTTAGGGAACACTGTGTGGATAAAAGCTTTTATAGGACAAAGGCTTTCCTTATGATGGATTTAATCAGCCTCTTGTTGATCGGATTTGTTTGTTCACTGGGAATAGGTGTTTGTTCCCGGTTAAGGAACGGCATCTTCCTCTTCAAAGCAAGGGTAATAACTAGCTTTCTCGATGTGGTCACCCTAACACACAGTGGATAGTAATGTTCTGATGGAGGCGGTGGTGAATTACCAAATATGCCCAATAAGCAGCAACTTGCACAGCTCTTAGAAATTACACTCACTCCTCCCTTTGAACGGAGAACCCAGGTGGGTGGGTCAGAGTCTGCCCTCAGAAACTGGGCTGGACACTGTTGCATATCTGACCATTTCTAACCATTAAAAAATACATGTAATATACCGTAGGTCTTCGGCATTTCTTAACTACTCAGTTGCCATACATTCTGCAGTTTTCATATTTTTTGTTAGTATTTGTTTTTTTTATATATTGCCCTCACTCCACAGACATACATGCACTGACACAGACACAGGCCCACACTAACAGCCCCTCTTTCTGTTCCTTACCATTCCAGAAATCAGAAAAGAAGAAACCTAGTATTTATTGGCCACCTGCTATGCATACAGCCTCATACTAGGATCTTCCCACACCCGATCTCATTTAATCCTCTCTTTAATCTTGGAAAGAGGCCATTATTTTCTCTGCTTTACAAATGAGGAAATAGAAGCTCAAATAGGTGAAGAAATTTTCTCAAAGTTCTCCATACAGGAATTAGAAATTTTCTCAAAATTCCCCATACAGGAACTAGGGTTCAAACTCAGCCTTTTCTTTTTAAAAAAATAAAAACCTCAAAGCACATATTTTTTTCTATAAGAATTTTCCCCCAATATTAGCAAGAGAGTGAGTTGTATTGTTCATTTTGCACCTTCTAATTTATTTGCACTGATTTTTATAAATTTCTTTCAGAAATTTAAGGGTAGGAATCTGTCTTAGGCCTTCTACAATGGGTTGTCAAATTGCAAAAGAAAAAGCTAAAAAAAATTAATGTCATTTTCATGTCTTTTATTAGGTAAATCAGTAAATATTGTGTGTGGGTATTTGAGTGTGTAAAATGTTAGTACTTGTCTTAAAAATACATTTTGGCTGTGTAACCAGGTGATATAAATGTTATAAAAATGTGCTGATTTTACACTATTTTTGCATATGGAAAAATGGGATGCATCATTAGGCATGGGGCTCAAGGGCCTGCAATGGCACTGGAAGAACCAGGGCCCTCCCTCCTGTCTGAAGCGCTAAGCGCTGTAGGAATCACTAGAGTAGCTTGGCTTGAAGTCAGCACTCCATCAATACTTGTGAAATAGGATGCAATATTTTCCTGATCTATGGCCCTAATCTTCCTGTCCTCTCCTTCCTCCCTCTTCCCACAGGTCTGTTCTCCGGTGTCCTAAGAGGCGAGTTATGGGCGGCACTGCCTCTGGCCACACCATGAGACCTGAGTCTGCTTCCGCTCTGCCCTGGGCCCTGTTGTGTATGAGCACTGGGCGTCTGGCTGGCCCCCTCCCCACGGCCCGCCGCTGCTAGGAGGTAGAACTTCAGGACTGGTCCTTGGCCTGTTTCTACCTTTCACCTGCTCACCTCACCGCTCACGCCGCCTCCTGTGCAGTGCCCCCAATCCCAGCCCCCTCCCTGGCCTCCCTGGCTGGGGGTGCTCGGGGGTCCCTCGGGAGGACCACGACGCTGAAGGCTTCCTCTCACCCTCACGCACCTTCTCCTCCTCGAATCAAGGCCTCCGGATCCACATGGATAGCTGAGATCTTTTCTTGGAGAAAGACACTTTTCTCTCTGCTCTAGCCCCTCACTTTCCTACCTGATTTTCCCCCTCTTCTGCTGGCCTTGTCTTTTCCCTCTGCCTCTTTATTGAATTTCTTGCTTGTGTGCCCAGCTGGGGCCTTTTCACTTTTCTCCTCTCCCCACCCTCAGTATTTGCGTGTGTGCCTCCTCCCTCGTGTGTGCTCTCTGTCCCCTGTCTCTGTCTTGTCTTGCTCTCGCCCTCCCACTGCCGAGGGAGATCCTCCCCGAGGGCGATCCTCCCTGGGGGCTGTTCCCTGGCCTGTCTGTTCCTCCGGGCTCCGTCCCAGTAGCCATGATGAGCCTCACTCTCCCCTCAGTTTTCTTCACCCTGAAGGTGAGCATTGTGCTGGGGTCCCTGCTGGGCCTCTGCCTGGGCCTTGAGTTCATGGGCCTCCCCAACCAGTGGGCCCGCTACCTCCGCTGGGATGCCAGCACGCGCAGCGACCTGAGCTTCCAGTTCAAGACCAACGTCTCCACCGGGCTGCTCCTCTACCTGGATGATGGCGGCGTCTGCGACTTCCTCTGCCTCTCCCTGGTGGATGGCCGCGTTCAGCTCCGCTTCAGCATGGACTGCGCCGAGACTGCCGTGTTGTCCAACAAACAGGTGAACGACAGCAGCTGGCACTTCCTCATGGTGAGCCGTGACCGCCTGCGCACGGTGCTGATGCTTGATGGCGAGGGCCAGTCTGGGGAGCTGCAGGCCCAGAGGCCCCACATGGATGTGGTCAGTGACTTGTTCCTCGGTGGAGTGCCCGCTGACATACGACCTTCTGCCCTGACCCTTGATGGAGTACAGGCCATGCCCAGCTTCACGGGATTAATCCTGGATCTCAAGTATGGCAACTCGGAGCCTCGGCTTCTGGGGAGCCAGGGTGTCCAGTTGGATGCCGAGGGACCCTGTGGTGAGCGTCCCTGTGAAAATGGTGGGATCTGCTTTCTCCTGGATGGCCACCCCACCTGTGACTGTTCTACCACTGGCTATGGTGGCAAGCTCTGTTCGGAAGGTAAGGCCCTCTCCCCATCCCTCTCCTGCTAGAGACCCACCTACTGGATGGGGTGAGGGCCAAGATTCCTGATAGGAACCAGCTCTGTAGTGAGAGCTCCTTTAGCCACATGCTAGATAATTGGGCCCCTTTCCCGGAGGAGGTGGTAGAAATCCTTTTCTTGCTCTCAGTGGAAAATCTGTGGGATCTCAGCAGGAAAAGAATTCTGGCTACTCAACCATGGGCTCTGTACTCAACTCAAAGGGTCATATGGAGTCAACTGAACAGTCTGTGCCCCAGCGTGGTCCCTTCCATGGCAGCACAGTTTAGTGGGGTCAGCAGAGGGCAGATGGAAATTGACAAAGCAGTTATCTCTGTCTCTCTTGACCCCTTGAGACATAGACCCCTAGGGATGGGTGGGGAAACTTCCTCCTTATAGTCCCCAGCACAAGGAATGTCTGTGCAAAGAAGAATAAGGGTGGGGGATTGCAGGGCACACACTCGGCCCTGCTGTAAACCCAGTCCTTTCACTGTGCCGCTCCCCTCTCAACGCTCTGGGAGGCTTCTGGAGGGTGGGGAAGGCTTCTGGGCAAGGATCTTCTTGCCTCTTTGTTTTAGCAATGAGGACTTTTCATGAGGCTCCTCTTTAGATGTGGTTCCCTCTCCTGTCCTCTTCATGTACTGAGAACATTGCGAAGAGGCACTCACATTGCCTGGAGCCTTGTTCAGCCAAGCCTCCAAGGCAGCTGACAGTGCTCAGTAGAGATTGGAGAACCTCCCAGGTTCAACAACGACTTCCCAGAGAGAGGGAAGGAGGGACTTGTGCACAAAGGCTCAGGCTGCTCTTCCTTGTTCATCAAATTCTGACTGCTTGAGATTAGATCTGAGAGAAGTGGCCCAGGCTATAATCTGACAAATACTTAGAATCCAAACTCCTGGACTCCTGGACTCACTAAAGGCTCAGATTTGAGTAGGAGGAACTGTTGAAGTGAGAAAGTGTGAGAACTGACCATACGGGCACACACATGTTGGGAGGTTAGGATGACACGAGGCAAGGAAGTTAGGTTTCTTCCTGTCCTTTTTGGGTAAAGCCCTAGATTCTTCTAGAGAGGTTTGATGTTACCACCGCATACTGGTCTCTTCATGGAGGTGGTGGTGTGGTATGGGGGGAACAGTGGTTCTCAACCTTGGTCGCACAGTAGGATTACCTGGGCTGATTTAAAACTTTCAGGCCACACCCCAGGCTAGTTAAATCAGAATCTCTCGTGGTGGTGGTGGGGGGGTCCAAGCATCTGTATGTTTTCAAAGCTCCCCACATCATTCCAGTGTGTGATCAAGGTCGAGAGCGTCTGATACAGGGTCAAGGGCGATCAGATGGGTGGGGCCAGGTGAGAGTCTTGCCACTGACTCCCAGGATCTCTTCATTCAGGTAAGGCCCCGCTGCAGGTGTTCCTTAAACATTTTTCAGAACAGCCCAACCCCTAAATCAGGTTGTGGTTGATGTGAACTTTAGCTACCGGTAGCTATTTAAAAAAAATTTTTTTTAAATCAAAACAAAATTTATTTCCCAGGTGGGACGTGCTGGAGACTAAGCCACGCTGGAGGTCTTGCTGGAGGCCTGGCTGTGGGTCACGTTTACACTATTGCGGGAGCGCTGCCTGGGCCTCCACTTCTTCCCTCCGCTGGATCGGGCACCGCATCCCCCTCTTCCTGGGGGTGGGCTGTCAGGGAGATGCCAGACATATATGCTGTCCTTTTATGGCTTCTGTTTTCCCCCACTGAACCCATTGGAAAAAGGGGTGGGGAAGTGGGGCAGAGGCAACCCCAATTTAGAAGAACACTTTGGGAATGTGGTTACTGAAGTGCTTCTCACAAGCAGGTGCCTTCTGGAGCTGACTGCTGTTCCAAAGCTTCTTGGCTTTGGAGAAAGTTCTGCCTGAAGACGCTGACATGATCATTTGTTTTCTCATTCGCCCAAAGGATCTGTTCTGTTCTCAGAACTTGCATTGAAAGCTGGCATTCTTCCTTTCTAGGGACCAGGGTGTTTGCAAGTGTGTTGTTAACTCGCTGATTATCCCTGATTGCATTTTTTGTGTTTAAAAAGAACTCATTTCCTTGGGGCAGGTTTGGATCAGCACTTTTCTGCAGGAAAAAAAATCTCTGTACTGTATATGTATACAATTTGTCTTTTCTCTTCTCTCTCTCTCCTCTCTCTCTTTTGTGGGGGTGTGTGTGTCCCAGTCTCCAGTGGAATTTCTTCAGAGCAGATTGTATGCAGTCAAATTTTTAATAGCTAAATGCAATATGTATATTTTAATGTTTTTTTCCTACAAGGTTCAGATCATCTCCTGGCTATGGATTGATACCTCTATCTGTAAAAGGCAAACTCCTTTATTCTCCTGATACACAAATAGAGTAAACAAACTCTGTCGTAACAGTAACACTTGGCTGGCTTGGAACAGAGCAGGGCAGAGGTTGAGGTGCGGGTGGATGCTGGGGGAGGTAACAGAATGTACTGTTGATAAATTACCTGTTGATACTGGTAATTGTCATCATGTCTAGTCAATCACAAAAAAGCACCTCAGACTGTTAGAAAATATCCGTTGCCTCCACATGTAGTTAATTTTTAGAGGGTAAGTGGGAAAAACTCACCTGTCAAATGTTAAGGGGAAAGAAATCACAGCAGCTGCCAAGTGTCAAGCAGATCTGCACAAAAGATAAATATCTGAAGCAAATCCCTGCCCATTTTCCTAAAGATAATGTGGCGAAGTGGGTAGCGAGAATGCACCCATTTCCCCATGCTCACCTTGCATTGCATGTCACACATATTCCCAGCAGTTGGTCCTGTGCAAACAAGACCGTGATTGTCCCAATTTGCAGGAGGGGCCCTGCCATTTGATGTGTGAGGGCTTGCACCTGGCAAGGAAGGTTCATTTTTGTACTTTATGCTTTAGCCATTCAAAGAGCAGGGAGAGCTGTGAGGACTCCTGCAGCCTCAGATGTATGTGGCCGGGCTTGTTGGAGGCTCCTGTGGTCCATTAGCTCCTAGCCCTCCTGTGGTGCTGCTATTTGCTTGGCCCGTCTGGCTCTCCACACCTTGATGGCTCCAAAATGTCTTCCTGCTTCACCCCAGGGAGAATGCGTAGATGGGCCCCTCTCTCTTATGTGCTTTGGGATATTTTGACTCCCTGTTGGGTATCTTCCCTAGGAAAGACCCAGAAGACACAGGAGATAGTTGCTGAGGGAGAGTTGGGCCTAGGGTAAGAGGTAATGGACACAGTTATCTTTTCCTTCATTTGGCGAAGAACTTGCAGCTCAGGCTGCAGGCTGAATTATGCACAGGCTGCTTGGGAAAACTTCATTTCAAGATTCCCAACCTAATTAATAGTCACGGTGAACAGTGTGGCACATTATGGACAGAGAACAGGTCCCAGATTTTAACTTCTAGGTGTTATGTTTCATGGTCAACCAGTCTTGTTAATGTTGACATTTAATCTTGTCTTTTCAGTAATGGTCTTGGAGGACAAAAGTACAGATAACTCAAAATGATCTTAAAATGATGCATATCTGGTTTGGAATACAGCCGAGCGATGGCCTAGCATTTTTACCTGGCTTTTCGTTTGACTCAGCCTGTCCTGTTACGGGCAGGCTTGAAGCTCGGTGGCTAATGAAGAGGTATCCTTAGCTCCCTCTAGAGAACAGTCCCCTCATGGGTTATTGAGAATTTGTCATTACCTTGAAATGAGTTTAAACTGGATTGTTTATTTTAAAAACGTTCTTGGTTATGAATGTGCATGCATTGAATTTCTCAACAACCCTACGGTTGTGAAGAATTGACTCACTGCCAAGGTGTATACATTTCAGTACCAGTTTTCCCAAAGAGTTCATTCAGCATGAAGTCAGCCTGTGGCAGGCAGGGTGGAGCCAGGAAATGATGGAGAAGGTTTCACAGATTGACCTCTCTTCCCCAACCACCTGTGTCACATGCCATTCGTGTGATCACATTTTTAGGTTAATTCAGTAGAAAGGCATGATGTCCTAGCCCACTGGCAAAGGAAAAGTTGATTCTTTGTCTGCTATCTTTTCCTGCTGACTTGGGTAGGTGCCCAGACCGGAAGCTCCTTGTCTTGAGCTTAGCTGTTAGGTTTTCAAGTGCCGGGATCCTATAGTGAATGCAGTGGTGGGTGTTGGTGGTAGGAACCAGAGCCTTAGTACAGGCACAGTATTGTGTCATACCCAGGAGTGACCATCCCCTCTCTCTCCTGCTGTCTGAAGCTGAAATCCTACTCAGGTTCGTGGGATTGATGGCTCCACACCACTGTGTGGCTGTTGTATGCCTTCCTGAAAGTAAATTTCAATTGCTTTTCTTTTTCTTGAGAATTTTGTAGCCTTGCCCCATCTTGCAAAGCCAGAACTAGGATGGAATGGCATATCCTAAGAGGCGGCTGCTTACTCCTGCGCATTTACTGAGGTCCAAAGACATCCGACGCTGTAGTTAAGGGACCAGTGATTGCCCGGGTTGGGTCCTCCTGTTTGGGGCACTTGTGTAAAAACACATGCATCTGCCCCTCCTCCCACCAGTGCACATGCTGCTTGCATTGCAACATTGCTTTCTTCCTAATCTGTGTCAACTCTCAATGGCCTTGGGAAGGGGCAGGGACTGCAGGGGAGTGGTGAATAATCAGAGAGGAAAGGATAATCCTCCCTGGTGTGGAGAAGGTAGCCCAGTAGCCAGACCTTAAAATGTACACAAAGGAGGAAATGCTGCTTCTGCGAGTTGAGTTGATTCCCCACCTACCATTCAGGCTTTCGATGGGTCCAGCCCCGACTCTCTAGCCCCCCAGCCAGTCAGCAGGGGCTGTCGCTAAACGGAGGCTGAATAGGGGTCTGATTGCTCCTTTTTCCTCCTCTCCTCCTGATTACCAAGTGAGATTTCCTGGGTATACTGTATGCTAAATGGCAGAGCAGCCGCCTGCCACTCGCTCCAATTATCCCTCTTTTAACTGCTGAGGGAAGAGTAATTTTTTTTAAATCTCCCCCCTCCCATAATCTCTCTGCCTCCTTTAAAGAAATAAGACCCTTCTTGCACGTCCCCCCTTCAGTGGGGTGAGAGCGGCCTTCTCCCCTTGCAGAATCTGCATACCAGCTGCAGGCTGCAAAGAGGGTGGGCAATGGGTAACACTGTAGTCCAGATTCAGCAAGCTTGAGGGTCAGGCAGGCATTTTGCCAGGAGCCTTGGAGTGGCATGTGAACTTGCATTTGCATTTGGTAATGAGATACCACAGGCCCAACGCTGGGGGCTAATTATTTTCCAGACCCCTATCTCCCTTTGCAGGCTTTCCAGAATGATGGTTTCCAGTTCCTGGGGCAGCTGCCCATCAGCTGAGTCCTCTCTCTCCTTCACAGGGCAGAAGAGGTGGGGTGTGGGTTGCAAGCTGTGCTTGGGGGATGGGGCTAATCTACCCCTCCTCCTATGGCCCTGCAGTCACTGGCTCTGCAGTGTAGGTCCATAGCAGTGACACCCCAGAGGTGGAACTGGAGTGAGGAAGGCTTTAGGGGCAGGGCTCTGAAGGTTGGGTGTCCTTCCTTAGACAAAATAATAATATTACTAGCATTGCTATTATTGAATACCACTCCGGGCCTGACATTCTAGATGCGTTTTTTATTCATTGGCTCATCTAATTCTCACAAGACTCCTATGAGATCGATATCATTCACCAGTTCCATTTTACAGATGAGGAAACTGAGGTGCAGAGGAATTTGGAACCTGAACACAGTTTAGCATAGTGGTTAAGAGTATGGCTGCCGGAGGGAAAATGATCCGTGTATAAATTTGGGTTTGTGCATTTACACGTTATACGCCTTTGGAGACGGTTTTTGAAGCTTCAGTATTTTGATGAATAATAATGTAATATAATAATAATAGCTAACAATGATAGAGCACTTGTTCCATGCCCACCCTGTTTTAACTGCATTAGCTCTTGTAACCTTCACAACCACTCTTGACATACTATGATTATTCTCGTTTTGTAGATAAAGAAACTGAGGAACAAGAGGTTAAATAACTTATGCAAGATCACACAGATAATAAGAGGCAAAGCTGGGATTTGTGTGTAGGCAGCCTGGCTTCAGAGCCCACTTTCTTGACCACTGTGCATCTTGCCTCTCGGGTAAAGTAGGGATAATAAGAAGTCATACAGTATGGAGTTGTTGAGAACATTAAATGAGATAAAGCATATAATGTTATCTGCACAGTCTCCAGGAAAGAGCAAGTTCTGACTCTGGGCTATTGGCCCATGTAAGAACACACTGCACCTCAATTTGGTTTCACAGAAGATTTGATGCTTCCCTTTCAGCTACCCCTACCTCCCCCATTTTTCTTTATCCCAGTTTGAAAGGTGGCAGAAATAAAAGAAGAGAATTTCAGAAGTGTATGGAATCCAATTTCATTGCCACTTTCTCCTGCCCAAAAGTGTGTGGTTGTTGACAATGGTTGGGATGGTTGGATGGTATTCAGAGCTCTCTGCCTGTAAACATATGTTGTTCCGGCCCTCCTGGCGTCCCAGTGAGGCAGGTGGGGCAGCCTTATCATCCCACTGAATAGGTAAGGAGACCCAGACCTTGAACTTGTCTTGGGTAGGGGGTATGAGGGCAATGTTGCATGCTGCCTGCTTGGCAGGTATCTCTGGGACCTGAGAGCCCAGACTCCAAGCACAGCATTTTACCTCTGCTCATGGGCTGCCTTGCTGAGCACAAATGGCCTTGTCTCCAATGAGAAGAGGAGCACTGCCTCCCTGGATGGGATGATAAGCAAAATGTCAAGCTCCTGGCACAGGAGGTTATCAGCTTGGCCTGTCCCAGGAGGCTTGTTCCTCCCAGCCAGAGAGAGAGAGAGACACTAGGAAAGAGAGTGAAATGAATCAACATGAGTACAGTATGCAATTCCCAGCCTCAAGACCCTGGTTTTCAGTGAAGCAACTGGGATTGGACCCAGTTGGAGCACAGCTAAGCCCACACTGGAGCATCGGAGCATCGCTGGGCAGGATGGCCTCTTCAGACTTACCTTTGGTTTCCCAGGTTCCAGGAAGCGCCTAGCACCTCACTCCTGGTTGGTGGTAAAAGACGGAGTTCCTGGACTCTCCTGTCAGCCTCCTTCTACGTCTCCTGCTGCTTTCTGCTTCCCTGTACATACAACAAAACCAAACTCCTTTCTCTGTCTTCTTTTCTTTTCCTTTGTGTGTGTGGGAGGGGGAGATGATTACAGAGGTGGATTTACTGTGCAACTAAACCTTTCATGTATCCTCAGTTGCATAGACCTCTTCCAAAGCCCCATACCTAATTTTGCATTTACAATTTGGTTTGTTTTTTCTTAGGGAACTCCCCCCCTCCCCCACCAAATATCATAAGCTTCGGGCCTCACCTCTGTGGATCTACCTCTGTGAAGAGACTTGTTGCTGTCCAGTGACAGCAATGTTGCTCCGGGTGTATGTGTGATTTTCCCCCAACCAACGACCCTTCATCACAGACACGGTTTCCACGTCATGCCTCACAGGGGTGGAAGAGTCATGGCCAGGGAGTGTCAGAGCGGGGAGGGCATACAGGAATATCATTTGGGAAGGTGTGGTGGGAGAAGGAGACATCTAGGATATCCTGAGTAAAGGGAGGGAATGTTTGGAAATATTTGCTGTAGATTTAGAGGAACAAGCTGGCATTTAAACAGAGGGATAACTCCAGTCATCCTCCTGAGAATTCCCCAGCTGAAGTTGGGATGTTTGGTTTGCTGTGACTCTTTGGGAGGCTGTGTTGCAGGTGTCAGACTGAAGCTGACAGAGGAGAAGGACAAAGCGTGGCTCTGCAGTCTGTCTCCCGTGATCTATTTGGGAACTGACATTGCCAGTGGGTTGTCATTATTGCTGTTGTTCTCTGGAAATTGATGTCTTTGGGTGACCTATTTACAAGCGATGCGGGGCCCCCTTTAAATGTGTCATTGTCTATATATCTGCTCTCAGACCTCAACTGCTGTCCACTGTGTTCCTAAATAACATATTTTCCCAAGTTTTTTCTTCCCCCCAACCCTGGAACCAGTACCAGTAGCTTTCAAAAACAAATTGACCTCATATTTGTTCAGTGAAACTATCCAGTTCCACTCTGTGACAAAACTAACTTTGTATCTAGTCCTGGAAATTGTGAATGCTTTCAGCTCTTTTGGGGAAAACCACTGCACTATACAAAGGTATGTAACGGCCTAAGGAAGCTGGAAGACAGGGAGGGACGTGAACTGCAGGCAACGTGAAGCTCCTGGTTCAAGTTTTCTGTCTGTGAAATGCATTTAGGATCCTTCCGGCTTTACTGAGACTCTTATTTAAGTACAGTGTCTTTGTAGCTAAGAAAATTACACTGGGGAGCTTTTCCCTCAAGTTTCTTGATGAGATGTTATTCATCCGATCCTCTCCTGACATTTTTGCCTTTGATCTGCCAGTTTGGTTCTCCTGAAGTTGTTCTGTTTGCCAGTGTGAAGTCCTTAGAAGACGGAGTCTCAACAGTGCTATGGTTGTTGGCAACTTGAGGGCTGGAGTCTCCATTCCAGCAGGCAGTATATTTGAGGCAATCTGTAACCTCTCCTCCAGGTATGATTGGAAATGGGTTGCCCGCAGCCCCCTGGAGAATAGAAAAAAATGAAGCTGACAGTGTGTATAGCTTATTTACTTAATAAGTTACTCTTAAATAAAAATGAGTACTCCACTTGTGAGGAGGGGTAAGCTGGAAAGCAAAGCTGAAATAATTTGTGATCCAAATAGTGGGGAAAGAGCTAGACTGGGAGGTCACCAGATACAGTTTCTTTCCTCCTCCTCATTCTCTGGGGCTTCTTTCCTCTCCAGAAGGGCCCTGTCTCTTGCATCATTAGCCTTGAAGGGTTAAGGGCATGGGAAGAGGAGGCTTGGAGGGTGCTGAGCCTGTGACCCCTGGGATCCCTGAAAGACTAATCCTCCCATGGCATATTTGCTCGATCTAGGTCAGGAAAAACAAGGCGAGAGTTAAGGCAGAGGTGATGTACAATTGCATGATGTGCTGTGAGCCCTTGCTTAGTTTTAAGGAGACACACTGAAATTTGGGGGGTTGTAGGTGGAATCTGAGGGATGAAGAGCAGGTGCTGTGATGCTCATAGAGGATGCTAAGACATTGATATTGCCTTCTAGCCATGGCCTCACCCTGTGTAATATGCTAGAAATCAAGGTACATGTAGAGAGTCATGGGAAAATAAGTTTAAAGGGGACTTTGGAAGTCACTGGGTCCAACTACTCATTTCTCATTCTCTTCGGCACTGTTGAAGATGACCTTCCCACCCTGTCCCCCCAACCCCCCGGTCAACTGCAGTGATGGGAGCTCGATGCTTTTCAAGGCAGCCTAATGTACCTGTGATCAATGCTGAGTATTATCAGGGAAGTCTTCCCTACATCAGTCCCAACCACTTTCTCATTGTCCTCATCCTATTTAAAGCCTTCTGACCTTTGCAATGGGCAGTGTGCATGCGGGGGACAGGTGGGTGGGTCCTCATACTTCTGAATGATGCTTTGTGGGAATTAACCCTTGTGTCAAGGTAAAATTCATAAGGGGTTCTCTAATATGGCACTAGCAGTACACACACCACTGAGTTATTTAGAATTAACTGCTTGTGATTAATCTTAAACAGTGTGGGAGGGATTGGTGTGGGAAGAGATCTGATGGAAGCAGGTGATTCATGCTTCAGTCATTTTGTTCCTGGGGAGCTTGCATTGTGAGAGATTCATGGTTAGCCCCATCTCCGGCTCTATTGTCTGGGCCTCATTGCATCCCCCAAAGATGTCCTATCTTCCTCCATACCCAGCTAGCTTTTTAGCATCTCTGAATTTCTAAGGAGCTCCCTGGAAATCTCAAATTGCTCTGCAGTAAGATGGGAAGTTCTAGAATGCAATGGAATAGACGAAAAGGGAATTGGATTGGATTCACTTGACAAGCCTATCCTGGTAGCCATGGTCAGACATGCCAACAGAAATGAAGATTTTGCTAAAAAGCCTAGCATAATGGTTTAATAAAAAAGGTCATGAGATGAAGCAGTATTGAGTAGCTGCTCCTGGAGACTGGCCTTGGAAGCATATGCCCTTATCTGAAAATGCTTCCTCCTCTGCCAGGTTGCCCTGGGCATCTCATGTTTTTGGCACTGTTGGGCAGAAATCTCCCAGGGAGAGGGCTCAGGCAGGGCTAGAAGATGTTGCTCCTACATTGGCATAGACTGGAAACCTGCCAGGCAAATTCTCTCCTGCACCCTAAAGGGGATGAGGCTAGCCTTGGCTCTCAGCCACCTCTCCGTTGACAGTCATTTTACTGATACGGCCACAAAGAAAAGGGAACTCATCTCATAATTTTGTGGGTTAGAATAGTTCACTTTTAAGAGCAAAGCCCCTCACACCTATAATCCTAGCACTCTGGGAGGCTGAGGCGGGTGGACTGTTTGAGCTCAGGAGTTTGAGACCAGCCTGAGCAGGAGCAAGACCCTGTCTCTACTAAAAAATAGAAAGAAATTAGCTGTATAACTAAAAATATATAGAAAAAATTAGCTGGGCATGGTGTTGCATGCCTGTAGTCCCAGCTACTCGGGAGGCTGAGGCAGAAGGATCGCTTGAGCCCAGGAGTTTGAGGTTGCTGTGAGCTAGGCTGATGCGATGGCACTCACTCTAGCCCGGGCAACAGAGCGAGACTCTGTCTCAAAAAAGAAAAAAAAAAAAAAAATAAGAGCAAAGCCCACAGATATTGTTCGGAGTCTATGCATTGAAATGTAACCAGAGTTACACCAGTTTCTCATCTGTGTTCTCACTGTCTAGCCAGGCTTCGTGGACCACATGCGTGTGCTGGGGTGTGGTCAATTGCCACGTGTACAGAAGATGGTCAGGTTTTAGTTGCTGCGGAAACTTTGCTGTTTGCTCACGTGATATTGCATTTTCAGTCTTGTTAATGCAGATTGGGGCTATTTTTTCCTTGTGTAGAACATATAACCAGTGGCTACGTTTTGATGTACCTCTTGGCTCCCTTTGGCTTTCCCATCCTTAATGCAAGTTGCGATTGCTCAGCTGGGTTTCCTGAGTCCTGCTGCAGGCATGTACGTGAGGAGCTCCTCTCTTTGGAAATTGTAAAACATGAAACCAAGGGTGGGGGTGCTCTGTTTCCCACTGTTAATGCACATACAGGCTTGTGTGCTAAATGTCACATCTCTGACAAAAAGCAGGTGTTCAATAAATGTGTGTTGCCTTCATAAAGCACACTGTATGTGTATTTGTGTTTTATATGTGTACATACATGTCTGTGTTCACATATGTGTGCGCATGTGCTCACTAACGTGTGGTGGATGGATGCAGGTTCCCAGAAATGTGAACGTAATAATGTCTTGTTGAATAAATTGATCAACGAAGTCAGGTAGAACTTGGACCACACTGGCCACCACTGGAAAAGTCTTCTCTCTTTTAAGGAGGGGAGTGGTGTGTTTTCTGTGGGGTGGTTTTTGTTGAATCTGCATCAAGCACACACACATTCCACTTGGTTTGATCTAGTTGAGGATGAACTAGAAAGACTGTTTGTCCATTTACAAACCAATGATTTCCTGTAACAATTACAGGCAGCAGCCAGCCTGGGACCATGTCGGTGCTGGTGGAATGGCTGTTTGAGGCAGGCGCGTTGTTGTCACTGATGATGGAGAGGCCCCATTAGCTCTTGTGGATTCCCTGGAGAAGACAAGCTCACTGGGGAAAGGATAATTGTCCTCAGATATCGGAAGGGCTGCCATGTAGTGGAGAGAGTGGATACCAGGTGGGAAAGTTGAAGGAATCAGAGCTACAGAGGAAAACTTCTCTAATGGTTAGAACTGCTGGACCACAGAATGCACGGCTTTGCCAAGCTCGGTCCCCAGAAGGGGCGCTGCAGGTGCGGTTGTGACGCTGTGCGGAGTGTGTGCCAGCATGTGCATGCCTGCAAACCAAGGACTCCACGGTTCGGGGAAGGGGGTCTTGGTAGCCAGGTCCACCCTCCTGTTTGATCATGGATACCCTCTGTCTTTTAGGGGCATGGGGAAGGTTATTCTCTAGGTCGGTGGCCTTCAGAATGGGGTGCAGGCAAGACCATTCTTTGGGGATATAGGAAGGCAATAATAAAACACATTATTAACTTATATGTAAGTTACTTATAAATAAATATACATTGATTGGGAGACTATAGTAAAATTCTTTTTTTCTAATGGGGAATTTTTTTGAAAGGATTTGGAGGTGACCGATCAACATTCAAATCCACCTTTATCTCTCTCTAACTGTTTTTGTCAATCCTGGCTTCCTGTAACAGTCCCTCACCCCCAGGGCTTTCAGCTTACAGGTGGAGGGATGCCCAGAGCAGTCCGGCTGCCAGTGGATGTGTGCTGGGCTCCACTACTCTGTCTTCAGCCCTGGGTGGTGGTCTTGGCTGGCCTGCCAGGTGGCTCTGGATGGCTCCGTGGGAAGGTGCTCTAGACATACCTCCTCCTTTGATGGCCTCACTCTGCTCAGGATTACTAACGCTATCCCAGAGCTGTGTTCAGCATAAAAATCACAGCATGAAAATTCACTGGGGCAACTTTGGGTTGTGTAAGAGTACAGCCTTTGAAGTATCTTCAAGCTTTTGTGAAACAGTCCTTGACATACTATCATCTGTTTATTAGAATAGGCCATCTGTTTACTGGGATGAGCTTAGCTGTCTGACATTCGCTGAGCAAACATCTGTAATGTGCCAGTGTGATCCCTGCCCTTGAGGAGCTTACGGTCTATTTGGGAAGCCTATCGGGCAAAGAAGTCAACACATGTCAGGGTTGCTATAACACCAGGTGGAATGTTTGTAGAGTAGCTTAAAAGGGAGTATTTTGCCCCTCTTGGGGGTGTGTGTGTGTGTGTGTGTGTGTACATGCATGTGCTTGGAGTGAGGGTCAGAGGAAACCTCACAGAGGAAATTCTTGGGCAGGACTTGGAAGCTTTAATTGGGAGACTGGGAGGAAAGGGCACCCCGGCAGCTCTAGGGGATAGCAGGATGCTCTTCCTAGTAGTTTTCAGTAGTTAATGGGCTAGACCGAAGGATTGAGGCTGATGGGAGAGTAAAGAGAGGAGAAGTTAGATAGAGAGGGTCTAGAGAATTTTGGACATTGCTTTATTCCACAATTGGGAGCTACCAACATTTTTTCAGTTGAGTAGAGACAGAGACAGATTTGAATTTTAGGAAGGTGACTCTAGGGGCAGTTTGTAGGATGGTTGCCATCGTAAGGCTTAAGCAGGGAGGCTATTGTGTGGTTTTGGTGAGAGAAGAGTCTGCACGGGGGGAGTAGGGATGAAGGAGGGCCAATTACAGAGATGTCAAGGAGAGAAACGTAGTAATTGGATAGGCACTGACGTTTTGTTTTGGACTTAGACTACCTAGCTCTGCCACATGCTCGCTATGCAAACATGGGCAAAGGGCTTCACTTCTGTGTTGCAATTTCACCATCTGTGAACGGGGATGGTAATAGTGTGCACCATGTGGGATTATTATGGGGCTTGAAGGAGATAGTGCACAGAGAGTGCTTACAGCAATGCTTGGCACACAGTAAGTACTCAGTGAATATTACCATTATCACTATTGACAAGAGAAAGGTGGAGCTTTGATAACATGCCCTTCCGGAAAGCCAGTGGGAGGAGCAAGTTTGGGTGAGAGAGGGGTAATAATAAATTTGGTTTGGCCATATCCTGCCTTTTCAGAGTCTAGAGGACCCTTGCAGAAGGAGGGTACAATAGTTGGCACTAAGGCGTAGGATGGGGCTGAGCACAATGTCAGGGCTGTTGTTACAGGGGGTCAGGACGTGGATGAGGTTGTCCAGGGAAGGTTGAGAGGAAAAGAAGCCTAAACTCAGAACCTTTGGAAGCCTTAATATTTAGGGTCGTGGAGGAAAAGGAATTATTTAGATAGACTACAGCGGATGATCAGAAATGTAGAAGAAAACTAGGAGTAAAGGAAAGTTCTTTAAAGTTCTTCAGTGGTGAATAAATTAAACTGTATCACTTTTTAACCTGGCTGAAGTTGGGGCATGCATTTGAATGTAATAAAATGGCATAAAGAATTGCATCATTTAGTTTCAAAAATTATTTACATTGGCTTTTCTTCACTTTCAATTTAGTAAGGTTTGTTTATGTCAGAACATTTCTAGCAACAGAAACTTAAGTCTCATATACAGGTGATGAACCCGAGGGTTTTGGATGTTTTGCATGTGGTGGAGTTTCTGGCTCTTAAAACATCGTGATCCCATGAGAAGCAAGGACTCAACGATCTGAAAGAAACAAACCTAGAGAAATGAAGAGACTGGCCCAAGATCAGCAAATTCGTGTTTTCATTTGATCCTTGTGCTTCTTTGAGACCATGTGAGTCAAACACAAATGCTTTAGCTAAGTTTTTCTTGGGGTCAAGCACTGAACTCCCTGGGGTACCAGGACTGAAGCTCAGCTCACAGCCCCGCATTGTCTGCTGGGACTGGGGAGAGACATTCCTCTAACTGTGGTCCCTGCGGGCTGAAAGAGCAAGATGCCCCACGCCAGAGATGCTGGAAGCCCTACTCAGCTAGCAATACATAAGTGCTGGTAATTAATTCACTTGTGGTTTCTGTGTCTCTGCCCAGGGGTGGGGTGCTTGGAGAGAAAACAAAATACTTTAAGAAAGTTGAGGCTCCTCTCTGGTTGCCTGCTTGCTGCCCTCCTCCTGCCTCCGACTCTCCGGGGCTGGGAGCGGGGACTGAGTCTGTGCTCCGAATGCTTGCTCGGCATCAGTTTTCCAGGAATTTCAGGACACAGGAATTTTCGCCCAGCTGTGTTGTGTGTTGCTGTTCAGCAATCTGAAGTTGCTTATCTAGCGTAAGTCAGAATGGGGAGCCTAGGAAGGAGGGGGAACGCCTTCGTTTTTCTAAGCAGGAGAAATTGAGGTGTTAGGGGCCCAGCTGGCGTGCAAAAAGAACCGAGAAATGGAGCCTCGTGGACATGCATGCTCATGTGAATTTCTTACCGAAACCTGTGGTGTTATCAGAAAGGCAGCTCTTTCCACCCCCTCCAACGATGATGAACATGTACCACGGGCCCACTGTGCGCCAGAAGAAGCACTGGGTAAGAGTGACAAACAGGACAGGCACATCATGCTGCTTAATTAACCAAGCAATTATAAAGTGACGGATGCTCTGAAAGGAGGTGTGTAGCGTAACAGTGGTCTCTATGGGGTTAGGGTCCCTCTTCACACCTGGCAGAGCAAAGGCTCTGAAGGTCATAGGTGTGACTAAGACATTCCAAGGAGTCACAGGAGGTCTGGGGCTTTTTCTGGACTCACAGTTCCCGGCTGGCTCTCCTGCCGGCTGAAGCTGGTAGAGACTTAGTACTTAGGCTGAGTTTACTGCCCAGCTCTGATCATGCTCCTGAGTAGGCCTCAATGATGCATTTTAATTTCATGGAAATCTTATGACTTATTACCTGTTTATTTTGATAGAGTGAATTTAATAATGATGGTTAACTAATTTTCATGAAGTGTTTATTATGTGCCAAAGCCTGGCCTAAGTACACCCACATGTGACTTCCTTTCAATCTCCCAACCACCCTTACCACAGAAGTTGTTGTTTTCCTGGTTTTATAGTTGAGAAAATGGGGTTTAAAAAGAGAAAGCAATCTAACTGCCTAAGTCAAGAGTCTGGGAGGTCGACGTGGAGTTTGAGCTCTTGCTCTGCTACCCCCTGTTCAATCGGGCATTCGACAGAGGCTTCTGTGGCCATCAGTGACCCAACCCTGTTCTCCGCTGGCCCAACGGGGGCGTCTCTAGCATGCAGGGACACTACCTGTCTTCTTCTGACCTTCTCCCTCTCCCGCACATGACCGATTTTGCTCAGCTCTGACCCTGATTCAGATGCATTCTGCAGAGAGAAACATACAAGCTGCCCTGGACCCCCACTTTTTACCCTAGTGCCTTATTTCATCCCATGGGCCATAATTGAAATGGATCTGGAAGCATGGACTGCTTGGGCTGGAATCCCATGGTTTCACCATCTTTTTAAAACCTATGACCCTCCCAAGTAATTTTTGTTGTTGTTTTTGTTGTTCTATTGTCTACCACTATCCAAGAGACTTTTTGTCAAGCTTAGGTGAAAATCTTTGACTTGCATTAAATTGCCAAATGAACATTGTTTCAATGTACATATACCCCTAACTTAGGCATTTTATTACCCCTCCGCCTTCTTGGGCATCACAGTTCAACCTCCTTTTATGAAACTGTGACCTAGAGAAGTAATGTGATTACAAGGGGCCACTCGGCTAGCAAGTGGCCGGGTGACTGGGACAAGAACCCAAGTATCCTAACTCCCAGCCTAGCATCCATTCCCCTATACCACACTGAGAAAAGATACATGGCTAAGGAGAATTGATTGATTCGAAAGAACATTGATTGCCAAGAGCAATCAGGGGTGATCAAAGCAGCTATGGTCTGCAATGGGCTTACAAATGAGTGGAGATTTTGCTATGGAAAACAGAAACCAATAAATGTATAATTACTTGTGATGAGTGTAGTAGAAGGAAAGAACAGGGTGAAGGAAATCTAATGAAAACAAGGGTGGTCAGGGAGGTCTCTCTGGGGAGGTGACATCCAAAGATGAGAAGGAACAGGGAGCAAGTGATGGAGTGGGGCTGTAGTGTTCGTTGTAGCTTGCTTGGCTGAAGGACAAAATTGATTAGTCTAATATCCTTGGCAGGAACTATGTCTTTCACTTTTATGTGGTTGCTTGGAGTACGGTTGATGGGTAATGATGGATGGATGGATAGATGGATGGGTGGAGGACTGTCTGGGGATGGGGAAAGAGGGAAGCTCTCAGTGTGATAAGATGAGGACGGCTGATATTGTCTGACAGTGGACATACACATGGACCTCCCCCTACAGAGTTCAGAATCCTGGAAGTGAGATTTTGGGGTAGAATCTCCAGCTAAAGGAAGCTCTCTTGTGGAGAAAGTGAAAATGAAAAGTTGCTGGGACAAGAAAGCCATAGTGAGTGTCATTTGCCACCAGCCTAGAGAAACTTATTCCTCAAATAGCCGCGCCGTGTGGCTCCCACCCACAGCACAGAAGTCAGCCCGAGCCTTTCCAAATCGCTGCCCTTTCTTCCTGCTGCTCAGGGGCTCAGCCCTGCCCTCCGAGGTCCTCCCACCTGCCACAGTGTATTCTTGGTACATGAAGAGGAATAGGAGGTTGCCCTGATCAATCTCTGCTCTTCAGCTGTTGTTGCCAGGGACATTTATATTCCAGAACATCTAAAGGATTCTCAGCGTGGAGGAGTAGTGGTAAAATCTGAGGCTGGGAATCAGCCTGATTCTAAATGGCTTCTGCTCCTTGGTTTTAGGCTAACATCTACTGACCACTTCTATGTTTCAGGCACTGCAAATAGCTTTACGTTTTGTTCCCATTTTACAGATGGGGAGACTAAAGCTGAGAGAGAATCCCCAGTCTACCCTCCACCCAGTAGCACAAAGACAAACAAGGGACTAGAATGAAGTCTTACTATTCTGCATGAAAGCAAGAAAAAGAAACATGATGTAGTAAATTTTTTTGTAAAGTCACATTCAATTTTTTAAAAAATTCTGAGATATGCCCTTTCATTTGGGGGGTATTAATATACCTTTTCTTTTTAAGAAAATATGGTAATATACAGTATTAGTTTTTGTTTTTTGTTCTTTCTTGGTAATATAAAAATATAGTTAGCCTATGTTAGTTTCCAAAATTGCCTTTATGTTGCTTTAAATGTGTTACAGGTTAATAAACTCTATTAATCTGAGGACCACTGTTGCAGGTGATTGCTAGTTCCCATACTACATTCTTCCTAGGAGTAAAGTATTTGTATAATTTTAGTCACTTTTTATTATGATCTTTTGTCAGAAAGAGAGTTGCACCTGGACAGGACCTCTGAGATCATATAATTTATTTTTATTCAGCATTTATCAAGATGTTTAGATTGCACAGTTTTGACC
Source organism: Eulemur rufifrons (assembly GCF_041146395.1). Lineage (NCBI taxonomy): Eukaryota > Metazoa > Chordata > Mammalia > Primates > Lemuridae > Eulemur > Eulemur rufifrons. The sequence goes on from NC_090984.1 coordinate 104,102,716, forward strand.
CTGAGACCTTTGAACTCTGTGTTGGTGTAATTGGAATTAGACAAGTCTAGAACATTTTTAGCAAGGAAATATTTTTCAGAAGCAAATAAACGTAGGGGGCATATAATTCCTCAATCCATTTTCTCTTCAGCATAGTTAAATCATTTCTTATTTTTCCAATTCAGTTTTATTTTACTGAATTATTTTTAACAAGATCAATTCTGCTCCATGTGTATTCTATAATGAAGATTTGATTCATCGATCAGGTATTTTTTGTGTGCCTATCGAATTGTACCTATATAGCTTCTACTATGGTGAATGTTCTTTTGTGGCCATTATTTCTACTATGTCCAATTTTGTCTCGTCAAATTTTGTCAAGAATGCTTGATTCTTTCTTCAATATTTTAGTCAATAACAAATTTTACCATGTGCATTTTTAGCTGCTGTCAGTTCTATTTCATGTTGGTTTTTTTCCCCCCGACAGGTCTAATTTTTTTTTTTCCAGGTCAATTTTTGCAGTTTGAAAAACCACATTTTCTTCCTACACCTAAAGTCAGTCCCTTTCCAAATAGTTTCTCGGTGGGTCCAAAATATACTCAAGGAGTCAAAAATGTCAAGGTCAATATATCTTGTGTTGTTTATAGAGACCAGTGACCTGGAAGGATTAAGAAACCTATACAAGGTTTCTTAGTGGCAGAGCTCTGTCGGCTCATTTTAGAATATACAGCCCCACCTTCCTTGTTCAGCGAAAGGCAGAGTCAGATTGTAAAATTGGGATGATCTGGACGGCACCCCTTCCTCCTCTCAGCATCTACTTCCAACCCCTCTTCTGAACTAATAGAAGAATTTCCACCGACCCAGTCTCCCTATGAAATGGCAGCTGGGCCGCAGTTCCAAGCCTCCTGTCTTCTCCCCGCATCCTAGCTAGGCCCGCCTTGAGCTGTGTGTGCATTGGGGTAGCATGATTTACAAACAAGTAGGACCAAAAAGGAAAAATCCTCTCTTGTGGAAAATTAGGTCAGTGGCAGAGTCGGGGAGGGGAGGGAATCCAGGCCTCCTTCCCCCATCCTTGGTTCATTCCCCTTGCCTGAAGCAATCAGGGCAGGAGCCGAGGGTGCTGTTGGGAGCAGACATCTGGGGTGGGGGGTGAGGGCTGGTGCCTGTGCGTGTGTTCTCGTGTGGATGTGTGAGAACAGGAAAATAGTCTGTTTTCCAGCCACTTGGGACTCCCCCTCTCTTTGAATGTATTTGTCTGGATTACTCTAAGGGGGATATTAGTGTTGTCTAATAACGGCCTTAGATTTATCAAGGGATTTGCTTGATTAATTCCAAAGCAAAGTACAGCAGATAGAGCAGAGCTCAGCCAGGGTGGTGGGTCTACACCACCCATTGTCTGCCCTTTCTAAGTCCTGTTGGGGAGGTCCCCTCCCCCTCCTGCCTGTTGTCCGGGTTGTTGAAGGCTCTAGTGTTTAGGACCCCACTGTGAGACGGTTAAAACCATTTCCCACTGCTAAAATGCGTGAGTGTCTGGGCTTACAAGTAAATCTCTAAGTTCACACTTCTGTTCCTGTACAAAAGCTTCAGCGATTTGGCCACTTGCTTTTCTTTCCACCGTACAGCTGTCCTCTTAAGGCTGTGTCTTCTCCCAGACTCCCGTCAGGATATTGGTGCCCCAGCCGTGGCACAGTGAGAAAAACAACGAACTGGGATGCAGATGACCTGAATTCTGATTTCAGCTCTGACCTTGTCCAGCTGGGTAGACATATGATTTCCCCTTCCTTGGGTCTGTGTTTCATCTTCTGTGCCTCAAAGTATTCTGTACAACTCTATGCCACCAATCACAATTATAAATAACTAATCGCCTGTCTGATTATTTGTGACCCATCTCCCCTGCTAGACTCTAAGCTCCAGGAGGGCAAGACCTGTGTCTGTCTTGTTCCTCTGCCCTCACCCCAGTGCCTAGCGCAGTCCCTGGGACGTGGGTCATGCGCATGTGTCAAAGGAATGAACCAGTAAAATGAAAGGGATGGACCTACCTGACATCCTAAGATTCTTCCGCTTCTGAAATGCTCTGCTTTTCTGCTATTCTCTCAGAAAGTCACGTAAACACCTCCCCTGTTTTGTTTTTACTGTTTTTGCACTATTTTTAATTGTAGTACCACAGCAGTTACAAGATAAAAATGGAGATTAATAATTCTAATGATAACTCAAAAAGTATATTATTGATGTGTGAAATGTGAAGTTCTTTTCAGGGACTCCCCCTCCTCTCACCTGATCTCCGTGGTTCCTGGAAGCAGCATGTCTTTGCCTGGGTTTCTGAGCTCCCTCTGGAAGGGTCTGCACAATCCTGTTGAGCCTTTCAGAGTGGAACTGGTACTGATTAGTAGACTACACGTGTGGTTCTCAGACTCAAAAAAGATTCTTTTAGGTCCAGATTATTACAACTCCTCCTTATTTTACGAAGGGGAAGAAACCAACCTTGCTCATTTTTTGAAAATGAGAGAAAAGGAAGGGTATAAGGGAAAGCAGAAAAGCTGCCAAGGGGCTTAGAAGTGAGAGAGCCTTCTAGTAGGGCTACTGGCTGTCTCCTGGGGTATCTAGGACACTAGAAACTCATTCTCACAGGGCTAGGACCCTTTGAGAAGCATTCAGTTGAATGCTAACTTGAGCCCGTATGTGACCCCTTCCTTCTCAAGCCCACGGCAGACATTGCTAATCAATCATGATCTTCTTTTCATCCCAAGCCCACATGCTGCCTCAGACTCTTTCTTAACACAGTATTCCAGGATGTCACTAATCAAAGAAAAGAGAACTAATGGGTGCTAGCATGGTGCCAGGCAGGTCATTAGGCATTTTATATGCATTTGCCTCTTTTGATACTCCTGACGACTCTGAAATTGATGTTATGAACCCCAGTTTACAGATGATGTTTAAGTAACTTATCCAAGGTCCCGTAAGTTGGCCTTTGAGCTCAAAGCTTTCTACATGCCTCCCAGGGAGCCCAGCCCTTGGAGGTGTCAATCTGACCATGGGCCAGAAATGTCCTTACAAAAGACTTTTCTCTGCTTAGTTGTCGCTGCCTATCCTCTGAGGCACTTTAAGGTTTCTTTAGTAAAAGACTTTGAAGCATTCTCCGTCAATCCTAAATCCCCCATTAGGGCTAAGTGTGATAATAGAAGGCCACATGCGGCCACCCTGCCCTGTTTACATACTCGCTTGGTTAGATTGACTCCCAGCTGCGTGCAGGGCAGTCTTTTTGAGTCTCCAGTGCCTAAGTCTGTGTCTGGCAGGTAGTAAGTGGCCAATAAATGGCGGTTATTTTGAATTGACCCAGACACAAAGGCTCACTTTGGGAACAAAAAAAGGTGACGGGAAAGTCTTACGGTAAACTGTCAGGCTTCCCAGCTTTTCTGAGGACCTCAAAGCCAGCCTTTCTCAAACTTTATCCTGTGAGATATTACTATGTTTTATGGGGGGAAAGTGTCCAGTGGTTCAAAAAATATATTTTCCCTATAGGCTATGTCTCCTTTTAGTCTTCATTGCATAGCTTAGTATAGATGACGTTTTCTGAAGTCTCGGGATACTTGATTACTGTTTTTGCAAAGAACACCTTGTTTACATCCTGCTGGATGGTGTATTTTTGTGGAATTCAGTTTTGGATATGTTACCCCAACTTATAATCCTTTCTCTGAAATACGGATCCTGAGATTCCGTCCAGCAGCAGACACTGTGGATACAACAATGTAGATTACACTTTGAACTACTTAATCACCACCACCTCTTTCCATCAGCTTTCCACTGGTCTTGGCGATCCCACGCCAATCTCCTGAAATTTGGCCCCATGTCCCAAAGGGTGATAGATTTGGGTGGTTAGGCCAGTGAGGGAAGAAATAATTGGGGATGGAGGAAGGCTGCTGCGGGAAGAAAAAGAACTTTGAAATCAGAGAAATCTGAGTTTAAACCCTGGCTACTGTTAAATATTTATGAGCTGAGAGCACTTGGGGACGTTAACTTCCCCGAGCCTTAATTTCCTTGTCTGTTAAGTGGGGTAACAGAAGCATCTACATCAGTATGATTAAGTGGGTCATATATGTGCAAAAACAGCTGCAGGTGCCTGGCATATAGGAGGCCTTCAGTAAATGACAGGGATTGTGGTGGATAATGATCCCTGCAGCTGTCTTCTGGGCCATGTTTCTAAAATTTCTTTTATTATGTCATTGTGAACAGGAATGCCACTTAATCCTCTTTGTTAACACCAAGACCTAGCACAATCGCCAGTACCGAACGGCCACTTGATCGATACGTCTGGAGTGAACAGATGAATGACATAGCGCTTTGTTGTTTACAAAGCGCTTCCACATTTATGGTCTCATTCAAGCCTCAGAGCAACTTGGTCATGTCATTAGTGTCATTGTTCCCACAGTTAGGGATATGGAAAATGAAGCTCCGGGAGGCTACGTTGCCTAAGGTCCCACAGCTGGTAGGAAGCTGGAAAGTCAGGCCTCAAAACCAGGGCTTCTGTACGTGAAATGTGTGATAAACACACGGTGGAATATTATTCAGCCTTAAAAGGGAAAGGAAATTCTGGCACATGCTACAACCTTAAGGATGAACCTTGAGGATATTGTACTAAAGGAAACAAGCCAGTCACAAAAAGACAAACACTGTATGATTCCACATGTAGGGGGTACCTAGAGTAGTCAAATTCACAGAGACAGATAGTAGGTCTGTGGTGGTGGGGAGGCGGGCAGGGGCGTTAGTGTTTAATGGGTACAGAGTTTCAGTTTTGCAAGATAAAAATAGTTCTGGAGATGGATGGTGGTGATGTTTGCACAGCATTATGAACATAGTAACAGTGAACTGTACGCTTAAAGATGGCTACGATGGTACATTTGGTTTTATGTATATTTTACCACAATTAAAAAAAAAAAAAACTGCGGGGGAAAAAAACCACCGGGGCTTCTGATTCCAAACCCAGGGCTCTTTCCCACACTCTGTAACAGTGCCCCCTCCACCCCTCCCGCAGAGATGCTATGGTATGCCTCCTCTTCCAAGGCTCTTTTTTGTACTGAATTGCAAACTTTTCAGAACTCACCTCTACTGAAACCCTGGGAGACCCACCTTCTTCTCCCAGAACATTGTTACAGTTGGCATAAACTCTGAGGAGCTGGAGTCTTTCCAGAAAGTAAGGAATTCTTGGAAAGAGGGCAGATCCTCTTTCTCAAGGAAAGGGCTGCGGTCAAGTAATACAACAGTGAGGATTGCCAACATCAATTAGTACTTCCTCTGTGCCAGATGACTTGCCCAGTCCTTTTGCATACATTGGCTCTTTATAACCCTCACATCAGTCCTACCAGGTACGTAGGTTGTCCCCATTTTATAGATGGGGAAGTGAGGGCTCAGAGAGGCTAGTTAACATGCCGGATGTCACATGTGTGGAAGAGCCAGGATTTTCATCCATGTCTACCTGACCCCAGAACCTGCCCCTTAAGCCCTGTGCTATCTGAAGGAGCAGGGAAATTGAAGATGTCTGTGTCGAGGGCGTTTTCCAACACAGGGACTGACGAATTTCTTTCCCCTCTCGTGATACATTCCTCTCTATCTTAGCAAATGATGAACATCGTCTCATTTAGGTCAGTTTCTCTTTCAATTTCCTGGTGTTCTCTGAGATGCAGGTGTGTATTCCTCTCTCTGGTGGGTCATGCAACAATTTGGAGGATAGTATCCATTTCTTTACCTAGGAGGCTGGCAGAGAAACCCTGTTCCCTGGCAGTGCCCATCTGCTAGGAGGACTTTTCTAAAGCCCTTGTTCTGTGGTATGGGAGATTATTGCAGGTGCCAACCTCATGGCCTAAGCCTGGGAGGTATTATTTGGCTGGCGAAGCCTTTTGTTTGCAAGCTGAAACAGGTCAATAGAATTTCAACTTGTCGCTTTAAAGTTTACAAGGGATGTGTCAGCAAACCAGCAGAGATATTACTAATTTCAATAAGTTTCTTAAATGTTTACTATGTGCCTGGCATTGTGCTAAACACTTCATATGGATCATTTCATTCAATTCTCGCAAAAGTCATAAATTAGGGACAGTCAGTTCCATTATAATGCTTATTTTGAAAATGCAAATTTGTTCTAATATGATTGATATATTAGGGAACAGTTTGAACATAATGATTCTGCCTTTAATTATGCATGATTTTGTACACAAGAAACACTAGGTGAAGGGAGAAAACTGCAGCCAGCTGAACCAATCTACGTAGGAACTCACAAAATGCACTTACCTCAACACTGTACTAACCACCTCAGTCACCATGTGTGTATGAGTCCCGCTCCACACCTGGCATTTCAACTTTCTGTCCAATTCCAGGTGATCCTCATTCCATCACTTCACAAGCTTCCGACTTCCACAAGCAAACTTCAGGTCCTTTTAAAGTGCCATATTTATTGTAGTACTTACCTATTTCTTAACTATTTAACATGTGTAACATTGGTTCCTACCTTTTGTTCCGCGTCACTGATGTTTTTGGGTGTTGTGCTCCACCTCCATTTTTTCCTGTAGGCCCTGTGGTTTTTACTGTGTGATTTTGCATAGTGAAGGGACTTGTAGGAATGCATAGGTGATTCTAGCAAAACTGACTATACTAGCATTATTCCCGTATGGCAGAAGAGAGACATGAAGCTAAGAAATTGGCCAAAAATATTTTTAATAACAAGTGGCAAAGCCAGGATTCAAACCCCTGAGTTTGTACTCAAAACCCCTGAAGCACTGAAAAAAAAAGGCTGTCTGCAGGCACTGATCTGATTGTATCTGTAGCAAGTAGACTGCCTCTCCCAACTGTCAGTCAAGCCTTGGGTCCTCAAGCAAGAGTCACTGCAAGTAGGAGAGCCCCTGTAGGTGTTCCGGCACAACAGTGATCTAGCCCACAGGGATGCCCTCCTTGGTCCTCCCTACTTTTCTTCCTTCCCCGCTCCCGGCCACTGCCTGCCCAGGCTAGCTGGCACTGGACGCAGCCGCTACTGCTGCCTCATCTTGCAGTCTGGAGTTATTAGCATCAAAGAACAAAAGCAAACAGCACCAGGACTCTGGGGCTCAAGTCCGCTACCAAGGCAGATAAATGGACCCTCATGTCGGGGATAAAGCTAACACCACCCGGCCTTTTGTAGTGACAACTCTTCCTGTGTTTGAAGAGCTCAGACACCGAGAGCCAGAAAGAGCCCTAGAAGGCAGGAAACCCAGCCTCCTCGCTGCTGGAAGTTTGCTTTAGCTCTTAACTTAAAAAAAAGTGTCTGTGTTTGTTCTTGGAGAAGGGAAAACCTTGTGCTTATTTCTCCCCAAAGGCAGGAGTGGATGGGCGGTTGCAGAAGCACAGTCTTTGCCTTTTCCCCCTTCTAATGTTATGGCTCAGTGCAATCCTCAGTGGAAAGCCAGTTAAAGACCTGCCCTGATATCTGGGGGCCTGGGACAAGCCTCCTTTCTCTCCACCTCCAGCACCGGGAAGGTCCTCGCACACATCTGTGTGGACACCCCAGACTGTAGAAGTCTATAGCTCCTGTAAACAGTGTCCCCTTGGCCACTTCTTGACACTAGAGTACACACACCAGTGGGTTGGTCTGATTTGGGAGAACAGACCCAAGGAGGAGGTCACTGTGGATTTGGGGCAATTTGGTCAAGGAATTCTTGGCACCAGGGCATATTCTATAAGGGGGTGAAGGCGTTGCTGGCTCTGGGTGGGAGCATCATTTGACCTTGTGGAATCCTTAGTTCCTAAGCTGGGATGCAGCTGCAGAAGGAACAGAGCAGGTCCTTCTAAAGCCTGTAGCCCAGATCAGGGACTCCATTTGTCCAGGCCCACAGTCATATTGCATTTGACCCCTTCCCTGGGCCCTGGGCAGTGCCTCTTTCTCACATCTGTGAGATGCCCCATATTCTTATCCCTAATTTCTAGCTCCATGGGTCAGATGGTTTCCATCCTTGTTTGCTCTTTTATTCAGAAATATAGCTTGACCCTTATCTAGTGTGCTACTGTCTTAGAGAAATAAATCATGATAGAGCATCCTCTCGGGTCCTTAGTTTCCTTATCCGTAAAATGGGATGAATAATGTTCCTACCTGTAAGGGTTGCAGAGAGGATTAAATAAGATGATGCATATGAAACACTTGGTGCCCGGCACACAGAATGCTTGATAAATATGAGCTTTGTTACAGTCCGTATTGCTTTTACACCATTTTACCCTCTCGTTTACCCTCTGATGGGGTGAAGCTGCCAGTGTGGTAATTGACACGGGGGTAGGGGTGGGAGGTGGGGCGGGGACCCACAGCTGGCCTGCCAGGTTCAGGCTCTGGCTCTGCAGACTGTGTGACTTTGGGCCAGTTACCTAAGCTTCCTGTGCCTTAGTTTCCTTATCTTTAAAATGGGTATGGTAATAGTTCCTACTCCATAGAATTGTTGTGAGGAGCTTAGAATAGTGCCTAGCACATAGAAAGTACCCAGTCAATGTTAGCTGGTAATTTTAATTACCTGCATATATGAGAGGATAAGAGTATTACAAAAATCAACCAAAAAAAACCCTCCCTGTGGTCACACAACATGGAAGGCAGACCTGGGACGCAGCTGCAGGTGTTTCTGACTCCTTGCCTTGCTGCCCCCCGTGTCTGGGGCTGTCTCCCTGGAGGTCCCTCTGCCTGTGGTTGCTGCTGTTAGACAGGCTGGGGTCTGTGTATGGGGGAGCAGCATTGGGCCCCAGGACGAGCCAGAGGAAATATATATGTGTATACATATGTGTACATGTATGTGTATATATCAATTTTGAATAGATAAAAAGTAGGGGCACATTGCAGAAGAAAAGGCAGTTGACATCCAGATAAGATTGACCTAGGGGAGGTGGCATCCTCACCCGTGCCAGCACTTCCTCAGCTACCTCCTGCTGTTTTATTTTCTCACACTGCTGGGCCTGTAGTTTTCCAGAGCGCCACTGCATTTAAATCTATATTCTATTTTCTCTCCCAGAAAATAGGTCAGACTCAAGGCAGAGTTCACCAGGTGGTGTCCCCAAAGGTTTGGCTGGGACTTGTCTCCAGGAGGCTGGCTGTGTAGCCCTCCCCTTGCACCCCAAAGCTCCTCCAGAGGCATGGGGGACTCTTGGACACCTAGCTCTCGAGACGATCTAGAGTCCAAATGAAGGGTGAGGTGGGAGGCCCCCAGCTGAGCTCGCTTCTATAGTGCACCGGCAGATGGAGCTTCCTTTCTTTTCTCCACTGTGGTTAGAAGAATCAGGTCCCCCCAAACTGCAGGGAATTGTTTCCTTTGAACTTGAAAATAACCATGCTGAGTGTATGCACTTGTGCCTAAAGTTATTGTTGAATATGCAATATGTGTCTGTGGGGTTCTGAGTGGAGGTGGGAATGCCCTAATTTACGTCTTCCCCTGGTTGTGATGCTGAAGAGAGTGGGTGAATGGGTCATGGCAGGTTTTAAATCCTTTTTTTCCTGTTTTTCTCTCCATTTGGAGTGTAACAATTCTAAGGGAGGTGGCCAGAACTGGTTTTCATCAGGATCTTTTTTTCCCCTGAGTATTTCTCAAGCACCTGTTACCTGCTGAGGACTGTGCATGAGTGACAGAGCTGGGAAGATGGGAGAGGGAAGGTGCCAGGTAATGTGAGCCAGTCCTTGGTCCTTCTGTCACAACAGTGAATTAACTAACTGAGCAGGTCCTGCCTAGAGCTTTTGCCTTTGCTATTCCCCTGCCTGATCAGTCTTTGTCAGGTATATGTGTTTCTCACCTTCTTCAGGTATCAGCTCAAATATTACTTCCTCAGAAAGACCTTTTTTAACTACCTAAAATGAGGACCTTCTGCTGCCACTTACTCTACTTTTCCTTTCATCATGGCATTAATCACTATTTGACTTTATGTATCTGTGTTTTTATTGTTTATATCTCCACTAAATCCCGACTGTTGTCTATTTCCTTCATTGCTTACACCCCCAATGCTTAAAGCAGGACCTGGCCTCTAATAGGTGCTTAGTCAATATGTATTCAATGGTGAATAAATTATCTCCATTGATACAACTCACTGAGATAGATACTGTGTATCTATCTCCATTTATACCTGGGAAGTTTGAGGCTCAGAGAAGCTGAGGTTCTTGCCTATGGACAGAGGGGGAGAGCTGGGATTTGACTCTAGGTCTGCCTTATTTCCCTTATTATACTAAGAAATCTTGTTTTCTTCTATGTTGGCCTCATTCTCAGGTAGACTATCTCCATATGATAAAAAAGATGGAATCTGGCAGTTCTGGAAAAAGGAGAGCATCCCATATCCTGATAATTCTATTAAAATTCCCTGGGAAGACTTTCATTGGTTGGGCTTGGGTCACATGTCTGTTTCTGAGCCAATTATTGGGTCCAAGAGATAGACTTGGCCTGATTCACAGGACTACTTTTGGAGCTAAGGCGGGAGTCGGGGGTCACCTTTACTAAGCCACGTGGATTAAGGTGAGAAGGGGCTCCTCAGAAGACAGCTGGGGGTTGTTACAAGACGAGGAGGAAAAGGATGCTGGACAGAGAATACGGCAGATGGATACTGCCAAGGATCTGATCCCCACCCTCCAGCCATCCCCTCCCCCATCTACCTCCTGCCTTTGGCATTTCATTCTGTCGGTCAGAACTGAGTCCTGAAATTTAGGTCACTCATTGCTTCTTGGTGCACGGGCCAGGTAAGATACCCTGTGTCTATGCCTAAAGTTGGAATAATGCTCAGAACTGCCTCCAGGTCGGTGCCACGGTGAGGAACTGAGCTTGGACCTTGAGCCCCAGCTAAAGGGGTTTTTTTCTTGGTGGCATTGCTGCCCCTCTTTGACAAGAACACATGCTGTATTTTCATGCACAGGACCAGAACTATCTCAAATTGAGGCTTGAAGAGAGAAGACAAAAGAAATAAGAATGCAATTTTTTTTGACCCTTGCTTCTGCTTGTGCCCCCACTTCACATGGAGGATTGGGGAGGGAGGGGAGAGTTGGAGCAGATGTCCTTATTCATAAGTAAAGGAGTTGAACCAGAATCACCGGCTTAATTCCCGTGGTCTCTTGGTGTTTCCAGTGGGCCATCTGGTGAATATTTTTTGGTACTTCTGTCTGTAGTAATTCTAAGTGATAACAATCAAAGCAGCTAACGTTTCTGCAGCGTTTGCCTTGTACCAAGTTAAGTGCTTTACAAGCATTTAATCTCATTTAATTCTCATAACACCCCCAGGAGGGAGGCTCTGTTATTATTGCTATTTCATAGCCGAGGAAAATGACTCTTAGAAATTCAATGATGGGTCCACGGCCACAGAGCGGCCTGGGATTTGAACCCAGGCCTTTCTGTCTCTAAAGTTTTAGACTGTAGTCACAATCTGAAGATGGGCCAAGTAACCGGTATTGAAAGACCTTTGGGGTTCCAAGGAATTCTGTCTCCCCGGGTCTTGGAGTTCCCAAAGAGTGTGTTTGTATGAACAATAGTGTTGACACTCCTGCCACAGAACTCCAGCACGTGTAAATAGTTTGATGTCCTGTTTAATTAAGGGGTATTTTAACGACCGCTATTCCAGGCAATCCATCAGTTACGGTGAATGCCCTGCTTCGTTATTTATGCAGCTTGTTTTCCCTTCCCACCTCTTCTATTTCACCTCTTTTCTTCCTCCTGCCACTTCATCCCTAAATCTAACTCACCAGAAAACCTGAAAGGGGGTGTGGCTGAGGAATGATTCAGAACGCTCTAGAAGTCTCTTTGGAAAAATACAGCTTCTAGGGAATACAGGGCGTGGGCTGGAGGAATGCTCAGCTGTGGTTGTGGGTGTGCCCCTCCTGGGTGCTGGAGCAAGCTCAGTTGGTCAGCGCCTGGATTTTCCCAGGGCAAGGGCCCTAAGGACTCACTGGTGCTTTGCAGATCTGATTGTGGGTGTCTTATGATGGGAGAGTAATCTCCATCTTGTTCAGGCAGCACATTAGAGGCACAGAAGATAAACCATGACCCATGACTCTCACCCAACTTCCCCATGGCTTCAGGGCTATCACTTTAGTCTGCAAACTGAATTCGGGTCCCCTATGTCCTCGAGGGACCCAGGCTTCAGTAAAGGGATGTTGAACTGGGTAAGAATCAAGAGATCGAGGAGCTTTTCTAGGCTCTGTTCCTGAGCTAGCTGTGTGACCTTGAGTAAGTCTCTCAACCTCTTTTATCCTTCATCTTAACAAGAAAGAATTAAACCAGGTAATTAATGTGTACTCCAGATCCAACATTCAGCGGGTCCAAGTGAGTCACCCAAGACTGTGCGGACGGTCAGCGGTTTCCTGAAGCAGCCTCTGGCTCCTTCTCTGCCAGAGTATATCCTGTTGGGCAGGGTCTGGGTTTTGACAATGCCTTGGGCTGCTCTTGGTTTTGCTTCCCCAGCACGATTCAATTTTACATCCCAGGGTAGGAGGAGGAGATTGTGCTGTCCGTGGAGCTGATAGGAGTGAACCGTTCTTCATTTTTGGAAAGTTCATTGGCTTAATTCAAATGTCAACCTTTCCAGGGTTGGGTATTTATTTGTAGTTATCAAAAGTGATTTCAAATGGCAATTCCTGTCATTAGTGATGGGGTGAAAAGCAAGGAGAAAAATTAAAGGGGGAGGCAAGATTTCAATTTGCATGGTGAATGATCTGCTCACACACAATCTCATGCGCACACACTGCTGTCTGTGATGAAGAATGGTCACTGGGCATCCCGGGGAGGGAGGGAATTGTAAATATTTTGTGATCTTGTGTCCTTCAGTCCTAGGTTGTGAATGACTCTGCGACTTGCTCTTAATTCTTATGCCTGTTTTTCTTTGTTCCTCAAGGGAATGGTTTCTTATTAAATTTTCTCTCTGCTGGGAAACCTTGCTTGACTTCATGTCCAATGTCTGATATCTAAAGAGGAGGAGGAGGAGGATTTGCTTTGGTGTCGGTGTGCAGAAATCAACCAGAATATTTTAACCAATATTCTTGCAGGATTCCAGTCTGCTTGGCTCTTTGGAGCCCTATCTGATTCCAGGATGATGTCTTTCCGGACAGATGTGGAGCTCACCTTTCTTGCTACATGCACAGTGAAAAGGGGGCTTGGTCCCTCGGCTTGCATGGGTGGTTCCTGGGTGAAGGTAGAACTAAGTGTTCAGAAGCTGAGCACCTTTGGGGGCTTGCATGAATTTGATAATCATGCAAGGGCACTGCCTTGTGTGTGTGTGTGCTGCTAACACTCTTCTTCCTTTTTCTCCCCTTCCCTCTCCTCTCCCTTTCCCTCCCTTTGAAAATGCTGCCACAGATGTCAGTCAAGGTCCAGGTGAGTCTTTGTGTTTGCACAGCTGCTGTGGGAATTTCCTCTCTGCTAGATTGTGCATGGTTTGACTATGAGACCTTTAGAGACAAAAATCTAAGTATATTGCATTTTCACTGATTTTAGGTTTAGAAGAGGAAATGCCTTGAATTGATGGATTTGTATTGGTTTTGAAGAACTATTTTAAAACCAAAGGAATATAGTTCTCATACTTAATACAATCACTTCCTTCTGGTTAATATTTCTGGGCATTTTTTTGGAAAATATTTTTAAAGATATTATTAGATATATATTTTCCAATTTAATGAGCATTTTTGCCTTGTCTTCCATATATATACTTATTTTCTATAGCTTTATGTGTTTAAAAGTTGAAGATATGACATACTTAGCATGGAAAATATGATGTGGGTGAAAGAAGGTTTCTTTCTTTTTATTCTAAGAAATGTCTTTTCTTTTCCACAATGAAATTAGCAATATTTATTTTTCCTGGTTATGTAAGTAATACATGCTCACTGTGACAAAAAAAAAAAAGAATGGTTTAATGGTTTGAATGGTTTCTGTCGATGGAAAAATAGAAGAACCATCCTGATAATGCACAATTATTAATTGTGCATTTCTTTCTAAAATGCATACTCATCCACAGCCCTAGGTTTAAGCAGCATGTATATAAAGACACATATGTACATATCACACATATAGGATCATAGGAAATGATATAACCATTTAGAGCTAAGAGATGTCAGAAGATTTAAAATGGTTGGGACACTATTCTAAGCTGGCTAGAACTTGGATTTAAGAAGAATATTTAGCCCTACCAAATAGGAAGGGAGCATCATCTTAGGTATTTTTACATGTTTTCTTGTTTAGTCCTTTTAACATTTAATCCTGATGGCATCAATACAAGATAGATATTGTAATATCCATTTTAATGTGTAGGAAATTTAGGGCTCCATGGATTAAGTAGTTTTGCCCATCATAATAGACTTTATTGGCTGTAGCACTGGGATTTAAACTTAGGCTTTCTGACTCTAAAAATCGGTACATACTCCATGGGAACATGCTGGGGCCCATCACTGAAAATTCTCAACCAATTGAAGATCTCGTAAGTATTTCCTAATGGAACCATTGTTTATTTGTTTATTTTTGCTTAGAGGTAATATGACATTTTCTTTATCAGCAGCCTTCTTTTCAAATGAATTTATCCCTTATTGTTCTTGACTATCTAAAATAATCAAACAGATTTAAGTAGGGTCCTTCTGATCGTTGTTTTTTAATTGGGTGTGTGTGACACAACATAAGAGAATAATACATTTATCCCCACCTAATGCGGAGGGTTTCACTGTCTGTTTTTTTCTGCCAGCCCTCTACTTAAGAAATAATTGGTGTTTGAACCAAAACACACGACAGCATTTTCTAGAAAGATACCATTAAATTTATAATTTTACTTAATAATATTTTAGTTCAATCACTCACTCAACAAATATTTATGTGCTAGGCACTGTTCTAGGTTCTGGGGATCAAACAGTGAATAAAACAGAAGACAGTCCCTGCCATCATGGACCTTTTATTTTAGGCAGAGGCAGACGAACTAAAATGCACACACGTATAGACAGACACACATATATGTACATAATATATGCACATTTATATGTGAACATATATACACATACCTACACATACTATGTATATATGTCTATATTATATAGAGATAGTATCTGGTGGTGGGTGGTAATTGCTGGGGAGAAAAATGAAGCAGGGTAAGAGGTCCCTAATTTATAAAGGGTGGTCTGGGAAGGCCTCTTTGATGAGATGATGTTTGCCAGGATGCCTCAGTGAGGTGAAGGAGTAAGCCCAACACCCCAGGTTTGGTTTGTAAAAGTGCCACTTGGCTTAACCCCTCCTTTTCCTGGTTCATGGTAGAGTGTGACCAGGGTCACCTCTTGGAGGCCCTGCATAGGGTCTCCCAGCCGAGGGGATGAGGGGGTTGGAAATCCCTCCTGCCTTCCTCTTGCCGAGATCACGCCTGTGGGGCTGACCAGAGCGGCACCTTTGTCTGATTCTTACGAAGGCACCACATTGGTCCTGGATGAAATAGGATGATGGCCAGAAACACAGTGGACCCGTAGGCCTCCTTCCGTTCATTCAAAGGGGTGGAGGCCTGTGAGCGACCCTCCCTCAGACAACAGCAAATACAACCAGCTGACAGAGCACCGTTCCAACTTCACGGCCATTATCTTATGGTGTTCCCTTAGTAACCCTCTGAGGTGTGTAGCCTGAGCCCCATTTTACTGCTGAGGAAGTTGAGGCCCAGGGAGGTTACATGATGTGCTGAGGCCACCCAGCTGGTGAGTAGCAGGGCCACGGCGGGATTCCAGGTGAATTCCAGATCTCCTGCTCTTCCTTCTGCCCTTGAAGCTCAAGGCTGATTGCCAATCTGGTGCCCCACCAACCCCCCCCTCCCCCCCCCCCCGCCTTTTTGTGGTTTCTGCACCTGAAGCAAATCACTGGTTTAGATCCTTCCCTCGTGGCCCTGGATGTGCCTGGCCCTGGCTGAGCCCCTCTGGGCCCCTGGTCGGGCAATCTGGAGCCAGCGGCACTGTGGTTCTGAAACAAGAAGCCTTTAGTGGGTCTCCGATTTTTTTTTCCTTCCCCTCAGAAGACAAATTGGGGATTTTATGAGATAAAGTAACTATTTACCCAGAGGCTGCTGGAAGACTATAAAGGGACGATTGATTAATTGATTGATTTTACATGTGGAGGAGATGGGTTAGAAGTATCCCCACTGTAAAACACAGTCTGAGATGAGGCGGGGCGGGGCGGGGGGGGGGGAGGGGGGCGCGCTACTCTTCTTAAGGTCCCAGAGACAGGCTGGAGACTTGGAGTCCTGCACACCCCGGGAAAATGGGCGGGAAAATCCCTAGCCCCTTGGCCCAGCCTTTGGGAAGTAAGTGCCAACAAGCAGCACCTGTGGTGCGCGGACCTGAACGGGAAGAGGGAGCTGAGCTCTGACTCCGCCCACACACGCCCCTGTGTAACTCTCCGCGCAGCTTTCTGGGCATGTCCAACCTCACTACTGCGGAGGGAAAAAAGGCGCCTCAGCTCGCTTAGCAACTGCCTGTGGTCACCTCCTGCTAGTGACTAGGCCAGGATCTCGGATCTGTCTGCCTCCAGGGCCTGCACTCTTGTTCTTCGAAACCCTGCCTTTTCCACAAGACAGCAGTGGGCCAGGCTGTGGCCTTTCCGTGTCTGCATCCCCGAGTCTTTGCACCGTGCAGGGAACGCGGTAGAACCTCGAAAATCGTTATTGACCAGAACCTGTGGCCGCCAGCACACTGTGTCTGTAGGAGCCCGAGACAGGCCAGAGCTTAAAGTGCGTCCTGTCCCGGCCGTGTGACCCACCGGTGGCCTGGAAGGGACCCCTGTGGGGTGCCTTATCCCACGTTTCTGTGCATTGGGATTTATCACTGGTCTCCCTGGGCTGCTGTGGGGCAGGTGGGCAGACAGCTCTGCCCTGACCTCAGCCCTCCACCTTCTCCTGCCTCCCACGTGTTCCAGACGTCTTCGCCAAGGGAACAGGAAGCAGTGTGGAGGTGAGCAAGCGGGAAGGGTGGCGGAAGGATCTGGAAGGCGGGGAGCAATGCAGCGGCCTGTGGGTGTGAGACCTCTCCCCCGCCCCTTTTCCAGAGCTTTTTGCTTCTCCCTCCTGCCTGGAGGGGCTGTTTATGGTGCTCCAATGACAGCCTCTCTCCTCGGAAGGGATAATTTCTCAGCCTCTGCCTGCTGATTAGAGCTGGAATTTAAATGAATAACTGTGACCTTGTGGAAGTGCCCTAGTTATTCAGAGGCCCAATGAGGAAATAGGCCTCTTGCTTCCGTCCATCAGCGCGGCAGGCGGGGGGGAGGGGCTCCTGTCTGCCGGGCCCCAGAGGAGGCCTCAGTCTGCTGTCGCTGAAGAAGCTGACGCCTTCCTCTACCCCGTCTTGATCTCTGCCTCTTGTTGTCTTTCCCCTTCAGTGTAAGTCATCTCAGGGCTGTCCTTGGGGAGAGGACCGGTTATTTGTCCTGAGCCCTGCCCTGTCTCCAGGGGGTCATTCAGTCCAGCCTGAGGGACGTCGTTCTGAACCCGAAGTCAGGAGGCAGTGCCTGGCGAGTCTGGCTTGTGTGTGTGCACCCTGGAAGCTTGCTGCTCACAGGGTGTCCTGCGGGACCCACAGAATTTCAGGCCTCGCGCCAGACCTGCCGAATCAGAAGCTGCATTTTGTCAGGACCTCTGGGTGCACACACATTCATGTTTGAGACGCGCAAACCGCAGAGTCCCAGTCTCCTCCCCTGTGGGGCCAACAGGGCAGCCTTTACCGAGGAAGTTGCGGTTCACCTTGCTGAGGCCCTAGTCCTCCTCTCTTGTGCCGGGCACAGCACAAGATACCTGCTCGATTTGGTTGGTAGGAGGAAGAGGGAGAACGAATATTTATTGACCACTGAGTCTGTGCTGGTCATAGTTCAGGCACTTTTTACATAAAAGTGCACACACTGGGAGGCGAGATAGCATAATTATAGAGCAAAATTTGGCAAACTACAGCTTGACACCAAATTCAGCCCGCTGCCTGGTTTTGTAGGACCTTTGAGCTAAGAGGTTCTTACATTTTTAAATGGTTGAAAACAAAAGAAGAACAATTGGTAACACATTTTATGAAATTTGAATTTGTGTTCATAAACAAAGTTTTTTTGGACATAGCCGCGCCCATTCTTTTATGTATTGTCTATGGCTGCTTTTAAGTGGGAAAGTCAGAGTTGGGTAGTTGCGATAGAGTCTGCAGCCCCCAAAGCCTAAAATAATTACCATCTGGCCCTTTATGGGAAAAGTTTGCCACCTCTGAGCTAGAGCACAGACTCGGAGCCAGCTGCCGGGGTTGACATGCTGTCTCTATCACAGCACTGCGACCTGTTCAAGTTACCTTAACTTTGTGGGCCCTACTTTCTTCAAAATGGGGACAATAAGAGTATTTACCTCATGGGGTTGTTTTGATGATTGTGAGCTCATGCCTGTGACATCTTTAGAGGGGTGTGTGGCACCCTTAGCAATGTTATAAGACAGCTATTATCATAAGTTATCCAATCTGGTCCTTTCAACACCTGTTTCCATTTTGTAGATAAAGACACTTAGGCTCAGAAAGGTTTTTTTTTTTTTTTTAAAAAAAACCAATCCACTTTTAGCTGCATTTTGGTCTCTAATTGCCTAGATCTGTGCTCCAGTGCGGTGCTGTAGAACCTCTGTAAACGTACCTGCTGTTCTCAGCTGTCACACATTCCCTCCCATCATTCCCTCCCATCATTCCCTCGTGGCCTTTCTTCCAGTTAAGAGATCCCTCAAACTTAGATCCCAACCATTGCTCTCAAGCAGAGCCTAGGAACCAGTAAGAAGGGACGAAGGGAATCAGTATTTGCAGAGGACCTGCCATGTCTCAGGCACCTACCAGCTCAGAGATGAATAACCTTGACATCCTTTGCCCAAGGTCAGAAGCAGGTACGGTTCTGCTCTGTGGTTCTGCCACTTTTCCTGGGAGCCGTATGCCCTTGGGCAAGTCATGTAACCTCTCTGGGCAACAGGTTTCTTTAACTCAAAGGGTTTGAATCAGATGATCTGCCTCCGTTCTGAGGGTGTATGATTAGATATCTGACTGTGAGATACCTTGGGGAATAGCAACCAGGAGAATGCCTTCTCCCCTACCAAAGACTCACAGCTCCCAACTCCAGTAGCACCTAGAGCATATTTTGTCTTTTCTTTCCTATTCTTTTGGGCAATAGTCCCACTTGCTTTTCTCCCTTATTACCTTATTAGCAAAAACACTTGACATTTATTGAGCTTGTATTTTGAGCCAGACACTGAAATGTTAAGTTTTGCATGCGTTATTTCATTCATGTGACATTCTCAGGAGGTGGATTCTGTTCTTTGGCCCATTTTACCCCCTGAACAAACGGAGGCTCAAGGAGGATAAATAACTCACTGATGCCTCCCAGTAAAAAGTGGTGAAACAGGATGCAAGCCCTAGTATGTCTGGGCCTGGAGATGTCTCCTCGGAGTTCTACCAGAGCGTACACTCCACGAAGGTACACTCCTGTTCACTACCGTGTCCTCTCGGCCTAGCATAGTGCCAGCACATCGCAGGGATGGAATAAATACTGGCTGAATGAATAAACAGTGCTCAGAACTCAGCTTTTAATTTTACCCCACATCCCTCTGAAAGAAAGTCTGCTTTTTATGGGGGTTTTCCCTGAGACAGAAGGCAATTGAACCAATCTTTATTCAGTGCCCATCGTGGGCTCGGCTCAGTGGGGGATCTGGGCTGCAGGGAAATCCACCTCCGTCGTGCATAATTGGATTGGAAGGGGGCCCTCCGCTGGGCTAATGGTGCTCAACTTCCAGCCAATTGCCCGGCTGGGGCCTGGGAAGACCCCCTTGGCTCCCGTAGCTGTGGTTCTTGATGAGTAAGTGTGAGTGAAGAGCTGCTTCCCAGGCTGCCTCCAGCTTTGGCTACCTCAAGGAAGATCACTGGGCCTTGGTACTTTTTCTAGAGACTTTTAAAATCTCTTCCTTTGCTGTCTTGGACAGGCAGGCACACTAGGGTGTTAGTTATATGGTTTCTTTTATTTCCCAATTCAAGAAGGCAAGGCCAGAGTTAGAGCTGGAAAAATCATTAGAGATATGCTGTAGTCTCAATGAAATAACACCGCTCCTGCCCCGCCAAATATATGTGGGTGTTTATTCGTTGCTCCGATGTTGAGGGGCAGTGAATGCTAGATGTGCCATGATGTGTGGGAGAGCCTCCTTCAAAGGTCTGTGCTACTCAAAATGCCACTGGTGAGACCATTGAGAAACTATTCTAGACCAATTCCCTCCCTTTACCGGAGGGGGAATTGAGGCTGTAGAACTTCCATGTAACTCAGCTGAGACACACAGCTCATTTGGGTCAGCCTTGGAGACCCTCCCAGTCTGTATACCTGCTTACAGGAGGTCTGGTAAGGGCTAAGCTAGTCAGTGTGCTGGGGTGGGGAGGGGGAATACAGCCGAGAGTCCAGGATAGTGGGTCCCCTCGTGGGGTAGCTCCCCATGTAGGGAGGCATCTGAGCATGGACTGGTCAGGTCGTCTCGCAGTGCTGCCAGCTTATTAGAGAAATGGTGTTGGCAAGAGGCAGATGGTGGAGCAGAGAGAGGGCCTGGATAGACCGGTTCTCTAAATAATGACAGCAATAACTACAAGTTTTTGAGCCCTTCCTATGTGTCAGAAACGGTGCTAAGTGTATTCCATATGTAGTTGCATGTGATTGGGTATTTTACAGATATTTTTCAGCTGAGTGGCAGATCTTTTACAGGAAGGAGGCACAGAAAAGTTAACTTGCTCAAAGTCCCAGTTAGTTCCGAGGTAGAGCTGGGCTTTGCATCTAGGCTTTGGGCTGTGGAGAGTGGTGGTTTGCATACTCTGGTAAGCATCAGAATCACCTGGACAGCTAATGAAGGAGAGCCAGGCTCTTAAAAGTAAGATAGTTCTCCCAGGTGTTGTGGATTTGACCAAAGTTTGAGAATTGCTGTTTCAAAGGAAAGTGATCTGGAAGGTGAAGAGACTTGAAAGCTTCACTTTTAACAACTATATTATGGCCCCAGGTACATTAAGGGAAGTGGGTGGGGAAGGTAGAAGATCCTCCTTTGATTTTAGGCATTTAGGTCACAGGGCTAGCAGAGCCATCATCATGATACGCTATAGTCAATGCTGTATCTGGCTCCCTTATCTGCTACCGTGGGCTCTTCAAAGGCAGGTAGCATCTTACTCTATAAGAACAGAGACTTACCCATGCCTGCATCCCCACTGCCTACCACATTCTGCTCATAGAACTTTGTTAGAATCAGCATTTCAGGAATGGAGGGGACCCAACAGATTGTCAAGGCTCTCTGTGCACCTATTTTTTGAGTCTATTCTGTAAGAGTTTATTCAGACGTGGCTTGAACTCCTTCAACGAGAAGCAACTCATTGCTCCTTGAGCCTTTCCATTCCATGCTCGCAGCACTGAATGTTTGAAAGCTCTTTCTGTTCTCACTTGCTGTAGCTTTCACCACGTGTATGGCTTCCAGCCCTTGGAGACACACAGAATAGATCTAATTACTCTCCCAGTGTTTGAAGACAGGGCTTTTGTCTTTAAGGATTTTCTTTGCTAAAGGCTAAAACATCTCCAGTTTCTTTGGGCATTCTCTTACAAGGGTTTTAAACTCTTTCATCCAGGTCATTGTTCTCTGAAAAATGACGTATTTTTTCCTACATCCTTTCCAAAGAAGGATGTTCCCACTGCATATAATATTATGGACATGATTGGGATCAGTTCATTATAGAGTGGTCCCAGGGCTCGTTTTTCCTAGAGTTTACATCTATTAATGGCAGCACCAAATACCTTAGCTTTTTTTTTTTTTTTTAAATGACTATAGTATTAAATTGAACTTAATGAAAACTTTGACTATTTTTTGTGTGCACTGATGCTAAGCCATTCCTCTCCCCTTCCTGGGCTTGTCCATTTGGTTTATTTGACTTAAGCTTGGAACTATTCTTCGATTTTGTTAAATCCAGCTTTGGATTTTTAAAGTTTAGCACACCATGATCTATTTGAGCACATTTCTTTTAAAATCTAGCACAGCGGCTGTCTCTTCCAGCTTCATGTCATTCATGAACGAAGAACTAATGTAGAGAAGTCCATGAGAGCTGGAGAGCAAAAACCTCTCCTTTGGGATGAGTCTTTTCTAAAAGTCATTGTTGTTGATCCTTTAGCCCTTGGAGTGACTGGCATGACTCCTTCATCTCTCTGCCTTCCATGGCATTCAAGCATGAGGAAACCTCAACCACACCTTCCCCACTAAGATGCGGAATAGATTAGGCATGTGCTGTAGACATTCTTTCTTCTACCCACTGGCTAGAACATGCAGAAGCTGTTGGTGATTCATGGGCACGATTGAGAAAGCCTTTCTGTTCAGTCCTGCTGCCATGCTGTAAGAACACAGTGGGTCTAGAGGCACACTGTGACTGGGCTGGCATGGTTACATCTTAAAAGGGCTGGTTGATGAGGATTGAATGTGGTGGCATCATGGAAGGGTAAAACCGAGAGGCCCAGGTGGCCCGTATCTTGGAGAATTATCAACAGGCTCCCTTCTCTTCTGTGTCTGTGCAAACCATCATCATCATCAGTTTATTCAGTTCATTCTCAGTACTGTGAAAAGCCAAAATCATGTATGTAAACAGTTGATCATCTGGAGTGTTAGCTCATGACTGCTGTCAGGTGATTATTTGAAGCTTTGTACAGCTTGGCTGTAGTGGCGGTAGGCTATCCTTGAAGCCCACCACTCTGATTATGGGTAGTGTTCTCAAGGTATTAGTTTCAACCACTAGAAACTGCCATTTTTATAGGTCAAAAACCAGTCAAATAGCAGCATTTTTATGTGGTTCAACCCAATATGTTGCTTGGCCTCTTTGGAGAGATCTGAAATCATAGAGGCAAAGAGTCTTAGAGTTGAGAGGGAGTTTTTTTTTAGTTATCTCCTAAACCCTCTACTCTGATTCTCTTCTATGGCATTTCTGGCAAGTAAAATTTCCCTTATCATGCAGCCTCTGTTCGTACTGAATGTGTTTGCTCCTTTATTTTGCGTGTGCAACTTTAAAAATGCTTGAAGGCAGCTCTCGTGTCCTTACCTAGCCCTGTCTTGTTTGGGCTGCACATATCAGTTCCTGCAGCTGTTCTGCACGTGGACATGACTTTGGAGCCCTCATCATCCTGGCTATTCTCCTTTGGACACAGCCCACCTGATTACTGCCCTTCCTAATACACAGCATCATATTCTGAACCAAAACCCTAAGTCTGGTACAGTCAATGCTAAGAAGAGGTGAAACTATTGAACATTTTTATTCCAGGCGGTTGGGAGTAGAAGATTGTACTTAAGTGCCAGCATTTATATTTGTCCCTTAAAATTAAATTTCACTTTTTTCTATGCCTATCCTTTTGTTACCCTGTTTCTACTATCTAACAAATTAGCTATTCTTCTCAGGTTTAGGTCATCACAACATCCAGACAGCATGCTATGAATGTCCTCAGTCAAGTCATTGATCAAAATCTGGAATGGGCCTAGGCTCTGCTGTAAGACATCCCCCGGAGAGTGAACCTCTCTCGGAGAGACCTTTAGCTTGGCTGTCCCAATGGTCTTGCACGTGACAGTGTCAAGGACTGAGGAGTCTGAGATTTGCATTTTAAAGAAGGAAGTGGCTTAATAATGCCAAGAAATGACCTGAGAAAGGAAGGATTTCATGCTTTACTAGAATCTGTTGGTGGGCTTGAGGCGGAGGAGAATACAGCCACGTCAAAGGGCTTTCCGGTGCCCCTGAAAATGCAGGGGCAGGGGCGTAAATGAAGTTGCATTAATGTCTAGCCACTATGTTCTGCTTCCCCATCTCTACTAGCACTGAATTAGAGTGGTAGCTAGTGTTGTGGTTACTGTCACAGGCTGGAAAGGCCACCTGCTGGCTTAGAGTCCTCACTTCACCCCTTCCTAGGTAGTGTGTGACTTTGACTCTTAGTCTTGGTTTCCTCACCTATAAAATTGAAATTATAGCAATGCCTTTCCCATGGAGTTTATATTGAATGAGATAACACATAGCCACACCTTGTCTGTGATAAACAGCCAACAAATATTAGCTATTATTATTAATATAATTACCTTTTTACCAAGTTAACTGAATTTCATCTTTTAGGTACTTAAAATGCTAAGATGTATATTTCTATTAAAACATGAAATTCCTCCTTTTCCAGGTCATTTTTTGGGGGTTATGAAGCCACTTCCCTCTTTAAAATGCAAATCTGGATATGAAATTCTTTCTTCTTTTCTTTTGCAAATTCCTGGTCACCCTGCAGGCACTTTGGGTGTCCCTGTTCATTGGGCCCTACCCCCTCTCACCTTCACAGTCTCCTGAGTTCTTTCGGAAACATCAGGCGAATGTTTCCATTACCTTCTGATTTTATGTAATTACTCTTTTAAAAAGTCCTTGTGGTTTCATAAGAATTCAACATTGGTACTTGGCACTTGCAGCAATTAGTGACATTTAATTTTGCTACTTCAGTATGGAAAAAAAATGATATATGTGGATTTTTCACTGGGGTAAAAGTTACCCTCAGAATGAACGAAATAAAGGTCTTGGCAGAGATAACTTGGGTTTTTTTTGTTTTTTTTTCTTTTTCTGAATTCTGTCCACCACCCCACCTCACCCCGCAATGAGTGACTTCCTTCCTTCCCTGAAATCCTTTTCCTAATTACCCAGCTAGGGTAAAGGAAAGAAGGATGGATTTGCAAACCATCTGAGGTGGGTGGGATAACACAGGTTTGAGGGGGACACAGTATTAGCTTAAATGATGGAGGCCTTCAACTTCTGGCCTGGTTCCTGAACATTACATCTTCCTCTTGCCTGTTTCAGTAAATGGTTTCTATTCTCTGTATTAGTCATTCTCATGACAGGCTTCATGATGGCCACAGCCGCTTACAAATGACTTTGCTTTCATAGCCATTTCCATTTTCCTGAGCTGCAAAAGCAGCTATCTCCATGGGGATTTTCCCAAAGGGTGTAATATAGTTTAGAGGGCCATACGTGTATTTTGCATATCATTTACATACGATTTGCAGTCTGTTCTAAGGCAGTTTCAACTTTGTATGTCTTATCTACTGGCAATCTTTTTCTCCTCGTGTTCTTGTATGTACCCTGAGAACCTGTGCACCACCAGTAGACACAAGAAGGGTGGAATATAGCTCCAGAAAGAGGGAGACAGCAGGGACAAAAGTACCGGATATCTTGTTGGGATTCAGAATTGTGCCCAGATCCATCTGGGGTAGAACTTTGTTAGGGTATGACATCAGATAGGGGACACTTTGGTTGCTTTCTTATTTTGTTTTCCGTATTTATTTATTTTTTAAAGGCATTGCAGTTCCACAAGAATTCTACGTTGGCAATTAATTTCCTGCCTGTCAGAGGGTCATCCCAGCCCATCCCCTATTCCCTACCCACCCTTAGGCTTTGGAGTCACAGTGGAGGATCTGTTCAAAGCTAGAGGCTGTACTGAGATTGTTTTGGAAAGGTGTAGTCCCCTTTGCTTCTGTGAGCCCCTGTTGAGCCCATGCCTTTTCTTTCGGCAGACCTGAAACGTCGGGCTCAGAATACATGCCAAACTCCAAACCCAGCCAGGGTGCAGGTCCTCTGGCATGAAATGTGCATGTATTTTCCACCCTCTGCTTCCTAGGTTGGTCAGCAGGCTCATCTTCGTTTTAACCCCTTCCTTGTCAGCCATGCACAGAACACACACCCAGCGTAGATTCTATTTTCTTCCTTGCTAATTATATCTTTCTTGGTTAAGAATTTTTGAGCATTATTTTCTATAATTTATGTTGGAAAGCCATCTAATTTCTTTCTCCTTTTGGAATATAAAATATTTTTTATATTTAATGTTGAATATGCTTGGGGGAAAAAAAAAGAACCTTCAGGATATCTCAATTTCTCCCCACCCATCCTAGGTTAAGACCCAGGGCTCCAACCCCTTTTACCCTCTGGGCATCATTCCCTTACACAAGCCCTGCCCCTCTCTTCCATGAAGGGGATGCGATAAGCCCCTTATATTTGCCCAGACTCTCTTTCCAATCATAGTCCTACCTCGTTAAATGCACACTAGATGTTTTTGTTTGAGAGATTTGTCTTTTTCTTCAACTCATCCTGTCTCAAACAGAACTCATTATCCCCTCACCCCAAATCCATCTCCCCATCCCATCCTCCTGTTTCTGACATTGCTCCCCCAGTCTTCCCATCCACCCCTCTCCTGAAGCATTTCATCCATCACCAAAGCCTGTTAAAAAAATCCTTTTTCCCCATTTCCTTCCCACCGTCATGATATTGATTTAGGCCCTTTGCCTGTGACTGATCTCTCTGCCTCCGTCTCTTTCCCTCTAATCCATCCTGTCCACTGTGTTGCAAAAACAATCTTCCTCGATATCATTTTCCTTGGGTCCTTCTCCTGCTCACGAACCCTCAATGTCTCACATCAGCTGCAAGATCAAGTTCACTTTTCTTAGCCTTGAAACGCAAGGCCTTCATGCTCTAATTCTTAGGATCGTCTTACATTTTTTTATTTATATGAACTGCTACTATGTATTCATCCCTTTATTGTATAGCATGCTGTGACATACCTACCGT
Organism: Eulemur rufifrons; assembly: GCF_041146395.1. Classification (NCBI taxonomy): domain Eukaryota; kingdom Metazoa; phylum Chordata; class Mammalia; order Primates; family Lemuridae; genus Eulemur; species Eulemur rufifrons. The sequence goes on from NC_090984.1 coordinate 104,129,270, forward strand.
GTGCCTGGCAGTGTCCTGATAACTCCTGAAAGGCTGAACTGAAGAGTCCTTACAAATGTACTCTGTGGTCTTGGGAGCCTGTGGTGCTCCCTGAAGTGTCCTCCATCTAAATCCTAAACCATCTTCCAAGGCCTGTTTCAGATCCCTCTGTCCTCCAGAAACCTTTTCTGAGCACCCAGGACCCTCCTCACATTCCCTACTGGCTTTATTATCTGAATTCATCATGTGACGCTCAGCAATTGCCCATTCATTCCTCATTTAATCATCACACACATACTGAGCACCTATTGTGTGTCAGGCACTGTAATAGGTGTTGCCTGACACATCAGTATATTTTCATAACATAATAAAAATAAAAACAACCCTTATATATTAATAGCTCTTACCATGTGCAGGCACAGATTTACATTCATTAATTTATTTAATCCTCAAACCAACCTATGAAGTAGGCATGATTAGTGTCCCGTACCAATTTTAAAGATAAGAAAATCAAGGCAAGGAGGTGTTTATCAACTTTCCTTGGGTCACAAGCTAGACAGTAGCAGAGATACACGTCAAATTGACTCTGAAGTCCTTGATCTTAACCCCTATGCTTTACTGTCAGGTATCAGTATATATGTCATATATGTGTTTGTGTAAATAAAAATACACAAATCTTCCCAGCTAGACTCTAAACTCCTAGAGATCAGGAACAAGGTATCATACACATTTTTCTTCCAACTATCTAGTCTTTGCATGTAGTGGGTACTTGAATTTTTGGTTTTTTCATTCACCGTTGTGGGGCCTGAGATTTTTAGCAGCAAGTAGGAGTGTTTCGAGGTGGAAGGGAGGGAGAAACAGAATTTCAGAATAAACCTGGACACGATGCAATTCTTGGTTTCCAGTTTTTAACTCTGCTAGCTCTGGGATAGGTTTGTATAAGAAAAGATACTGATATAAAAGCTTTTCAAAGTGGAATAAAATTCCCTTCTCAAAAAGCAAAATAAAACTTAAATCGTATTGTGGTTAGAGTTTCTCCTCTCCCTCATCCTTTTCCCGTTACACTTTTGCATGTCCATTTTGCTTTATTGCCTGCAAAACTAAAGTTTTCATATCAGGATTTCAGATCTGCATTCCTGGCCTAATATTCCTATTTAAGGATTTTATAAGTTGAAGAATATGAACATCTTGAGTGGCAATACTGCAACTACATATGTAGCTTTAATAAAACCTGATAAGTACGTATTTGAATTTTAAAAACACAGTTGGTAAGTTATTTGCATTTTAAAAGGATTCTTCCCTTTACAAAAGGATCCACTGCAGTTTCATTAAATATCCAATTCCTCGTAGTGTATTTATCATACAATTTAATTTACCAAAATTTGATTTATTTGCCACTCTGAAGGGGTAGCTCTCAAGTGCCATTGAGCATGGGAATCACTTGGGCAACTTGTTTAAAATTCAGATCTTGCCTTAACTGCTTCCCAAGATCCTAATTCATTAGGTCTGGGGTTGGGGCCCGGATCTTCATTTTTAATTAGCATCCCCAGGTGATTGATGTAGGTCAGCGGTGAAATACACTTAGAGAAGCACGTAAGATAAGGCCCAACTGTAGGGTTTTCTCCAGGGCTTGAATCCCCTCTTACTACCAAGTGTCCTGCTCACTCTTCCTTTGGTAAATTTTAAAAACATTTATTTGGGTCAAATAAAGGTGGTTCCATGTCTTTCCTACTCAGTCTGTCTTACAGCTGCCAAACATCTTTAATCTCTGGTGTTTGCTCTTTCTTTTTTTGAACTCTGTTTGACTCTTTGGATCCTCCTTATTCTCCTTTCTTAAAGCTGACAACACTCCTGTTGCCTGCTGAATTCACACATCTGTTGCTGTTCTTTCCACATACCCCCCTCTCTGCCCCACATACCCTCCCCTTCCTGCTCTTGACTGGGATGCCGAAGGCCATGGCTCAGTCCAGAAATATCAGGCAGTTTAGGAATAGTTATTTCTGTGATGATTTCTCTCAGCCAAATCTAGGGCCCTTTCTCCTCTCTCTCTACTCTCTGAAAAGAAAGACCAAAAATTAATTTTTTAAATAAATCATGAGAAATACTGGTTTTGGCATGATTTCATTTTTCCATGAGTATTAGTCCTGGTCCTAGAGCAATGGACACTAGGATTGTGTATTTAAAATATGATTATAGTTTAATAAAAGTTGTTTAAAAAATAGACTCTCTGACATTTATGGCATATATCTATGTATTTAATATATCATTGATCTTTTAAAGTCAGTTGCCTGACCTATATTTTGCCTCTGATTACTTTTCTAAATCTCTAGTAATCTCCAAAAACATTTAGAGATTTCCATACTTCAGAGTTTTTTTCCTCCTTTATTAATCCCCTATATCCCTGAATTTTGCCCTGAGTAAAGGTTTTCTAGGGTGATCTGGATTTTGTAAAGTATCTCCAGTAATAATGGAAGCAATACAAGAGCAACTAGCTGGTACAGTTGGTTACGTGTTGAAAATCTTTTCTCTTAATAGATTTATCAGGGTTTGGGCTTCCTTGAACTAAGGAGCTCTTAACAGCCTGGTTTGCCTTCCATAAGAACATATCTAGAAGTTCTGTTATTTGTTTATTGGGACTTTGTGTACCTTCTTTAACCCATTCAGCCTGGGCTAGGCCTGTCTGGTCCAGTGTGGGGGGCTTTCTAGGAAAAGAGGGTGGTGGAGAAGTGGTGTATTGGCACTGGGCTAAGATAAGGGTGATAGGAGAATCAGTTTCAGGTTGTCTGAGCAACTCTTGCAAGCAGGAACTTATTTGGCATATTCAATATGATCCAATTTTAGAATGTCAAGAGGAAAGAAATATTTGGAAAAGAAAAGTCAGATGACAACCTCTGGATGGTGGGATTGCAACTGATTTTTTTCTTATAGTTCTTCTGAATTTTTCCAAGGTTCTACGGTGACCATGTATTGCTATTACTATTACAAGTAGTTTAAAAGAAAGAAACCTACTTTGCCTGGCATCTTGAATCTGCTTCCCAAGGGACCTAATCTCTAATACATCTAACACAGATCCTACTTACTGCATAGAACCCTGAAAAGTTCTCAGTATTAGGCCTAGAGCAGTTCAGCGACACAAAGACTGTCCTTAAAACTGGAAAGCCAGGCTTCCTTCCGCCCTGCAGCGGGAAGGCTGGGTGTCAGTGTTCGTAGCATGCCCCTGAGCATGTGTGTGGGGGTATGTGACTATGTGTGTGGCCCCTGCCACTCTCTTTTCCTCTCAAGAATTAAGAGAAGATTGTGTTGCATTTGGGATTTTAACTTTGTCTTCTTTCTTTTTTTCCCTTTCCCTTCTCCCCCCCTCCCTCTCTCCCTCTTTTCCTTCCTCAAGGCCTCTCCCACCTCATGATGAGTGAACAAGGTAGGTGCTTTGTGCTCATGGCCCTGCAGCTGCCCGAATCGCTTGCCTCTGCGCCTCTGGCTGGTCGCTGGGTGCCCTGTCTGCCCCTCTTGCTGTGGGCCAGGCTGGCAGAGGGGCCGCCCTGCGCTGGGGTGGGGTGGGGTGGGGTGGGGACACCTTCCCCGATGCATCGTGGTTTCCCGCCCCCAGCGTCCCCTCGGCTTCTCCATTCTCCACCACCATTTGTCATCCTGGGCGCTGGCCCTGCTGGGCTACACCCGCGAGGGAAGCATGAAACAAGGCATGACAGCGTCAATAATGGGGGTGAATGAAGCTAATTTCAGAGCAACCAAGCGGTTAACTTCCTCCTGCTCCTGCCCAGGCCCCGTGCAGGGCCCCAGGTTGGGGGAGAGGAGCTGGGCTCTTCCCTGAATTTCCTTCAGAGGGGAGGTTGGCTTTTTGTCTTCCCCTCCGTTCCACTGCCCATAATGATGTTCTGGCCTCCAAAGGTCAAAGGAAGCCCTTCGGGGTTTTGGACTGTTTTTGGTTTTATATAAAAGCAAAAAAAAAAAAAAAAAAAATCACCTAAAGAACATGCTAATGTCCTCATGGCAGGATTCTAACTCATTATACACCCTGAAGAAAACTGCATATAAAGATCTGTAAATTCAGCATCTGCAACCTAAAATATTCAAATATGCAAGGAATGAACTGTGCAGGAAATTCAGCTCAGCTAAGCACAGGGTGGGCTGTGAATGAAGCCTTTTTCTCCTAAATAAAAATTTTCCACATTATCAGCCTAAATCAGGATTTGAGAGCTGAGCCTACTTAAAATTGTCTTTTCCTTCACAGTTCAATTGCTACTATTGTGTTTCATCTGAGCCTTGGGATGATTGCAAGATTGGGCTACCTGCCTTGGCCTGTCACCAAAAGACTGAACTTCAGTTTTGTTTTTTTTTTTTTGTCTGTCTCTTTTAAAAATACACAGGGACTCAGCACCTCTTTTGGAGGACCAGAGAAAAGGGGAAGGAGGGGTACTCCCATATATTCCTGTTTTTCTTGATTTTTCTTGATCTTTTGAGGAGGGTGGGACTCCCCTACTCCTATGGACACTGGGTCCATCAGACATTTTTGCTGTAAGGGAACATATGATTGACCAAGGAACCATCCAGTGCTGAAAGAAGTTTGTTTGTGGTAGCTGTGGAGGTGGGCACTTTAGAGCATCCTGAGTTGTTAAGGCAGGGTAAGGAGGAAGGAAGCCCATGTTTCCAATATAGTATATACTCCATGATGTGGATTTAGGAAATTTCAGTGAAGAGAAAGCTTGGGAGAGAGCAGACATCAAAGAAGAGAAGTGCGGGGAGGAGGACAGTTGAGTTCTCGAGCATTAGATGGGGCTCCGAAAGAGGCTGGGACGAAGCCTTTGTTTTTCTTGTAGGTGAGCCAGGGAAGCAGGTGCCAACAGCAGGTAACTGTGAGGTAGATAGAAGTAGGAGACGTGCTTGATGGGGACCTAGTGTCCATGTGGGTTTAGAGAGTTGAGCACATCTCTGTGAAGTAGAAGGAAATGAGCTATGTGATAGCTAGAATTTGAAGGCTCAACTGTGGTGATAAGTTTCACCAGTCAGAGCAGGACCTCAGGGCCATGATGACAGGACTCCTCCTACAGCCTTGAACCTTAAGCTCCCAGCTGTCCTTCAGGAGTTCTCAGAGCTTTCACAGCTTGGAGGACTGAGTGCATCACATGGCTGATATGGTAGCAGAGTATGGCAGATGGGATAGGCTGATGGGGACTTCCTCAATCTTAATTTAGCTTATTTCAGACGTACTGAAGCAGTGTAGGTATTTTGGAAGGCTAACTCCCAACATGGGTATGAAAAGCATTTGGAGAACCTATATTGTATTCTTTACCCAGGACTGACATGTACATATATAGAGTATTCAGATACAACAATGCTCCAGGGAAGTAAGTCTGGTACCTTCCAGAAAAAGGAAAAGAAATAATGACAGACATGGATGTTGTAAATTCTTTTTTAGAGGAGATTTCAAGAAAGGATGCAGCATTCTTCTGGGTGACCAGTGCTACTAATATTTTAAGTTGCAACTTGCAGTTTAATCTGTTCTTAAGTAGGTCCTTTGACCACACTTCTCTTCCTCTCATTCTTTTCCATTTCCCACCTCCTTGTCTGTCCTTGCCCCGATGGTTCCCTAAAAAGCCAAAACTCTTCTTCTCACCAATACCCCCTTTCCCTCTCCTTATTTCTTCAACTTGAAAGAAAGAGACTTCTGTCTGGCTCCCACTGAATCTCAAAAATTTGTTTTTGATGCCTACAAATATGTGTGGAAATATTCATGAATGTTGTGTGTGTACCACCTGTACATGTATGTTATACTCTTGGGCTCATGACTCATATGAATGTTGGGAAAATACAGGAGAACCAAGACTTTCCCTAACCATTTTTAGATGGGTTACGTGCGTGCAGTTTCACATACATGTGGCTGTGCAGTGCTTTTGCATGCAGACTGTCATGTTTCTAAGGATGCGACAGAGAAGAACCGAATGGGACAAAGCTTAAACACAAAGCTGGTGGAAGCAGCCTTGCTGGTCACAGGGTTTACTGCTTGTTTAAGCTTCCCATTGGGGGTTTGTTTTGTGCTGCCCTCTTGGGATGTTGCAATGCTATTGCCTTTACTGTCTTGAGTTTTTGTTGCGTGTGTTACATCTCTGTGCCTGTCTGCAGCGTGCTGATGTTTTACTCTCCTTACTCTCTCTCTCTAACCGCCTCCGTGGTGGACACCATGCCTCCTCTACTTAACTGGACCTTCCACTTCATTTCTGTAGGTAGAAGTAAAGGTAGAGACTGCTTTATTTTTATCATTATAACTCTCAATCTGCCTTCTGAAATATTGATGTATCCAAGGGGATTGTCAATTCTGATGAATACAGTCCAGATTATTAATAACCTAATGCTTTTAATAACTAAAAAATAAATAAAAAGCCAATGTTCTCATTTCCCTTCAGTGCACTTCATGTTTGGTGTTTGGAGATGATTCTGCGTTGGTCTGCCTCCCTCTGAATGAGGATGGGCCTCATGTATGATGCTGTGCTGTTTCTAGCAGATCGGGGGATTCTGAACGTGGCTACCCAGTATGGGGAAGATACATTTTACTTCAGTGCAGTGTATTCTAAGATCCCCTCCCAGTAAATGTTTTGAGGGAACAGGAGAGGTGTGAAATGACGTACTGTTGTTGCTGTTACTTGGAATAACTGAATTTGGGGATAACATTGGTGGGGGAAGGATGATAGATGAGAAAGGGAGAGGACTGGCAAATTGACCAAAATTTTATTTAATGTGGAATGTGGGGGGTATTTGTTTATTGACCTTAATGCCCTCTGTGTTGTATTTCCTGATTTGTGAGGGTCGGGATTTTCTGACTGTGGGTGATGTGCTAAGAAGGGTGGGGCTGGGAGGGCGTACGAGAACATAGGAATGGAAATTCATTACACTGTAAGGAGGAAGAGGAAGATGATTTAAAAAGCTGGCCTTTGCCAGGTGTGCAGGGAAAAGGAGGGGCGCTGAACATTGGTGGGCTTATGCCAATGCTCTGACATGCCTTTCAGCGCTTCCCACCTTTGGGCAGCACAGCTCACTCATCCATTCCGAATCAAAGCTGTCAGAGACCAGAGCCTGGAGAACCCGGCTCACCAGCTCAAATTGGATTAGCTGTTGAAGAGTGAAGAGAGAGGTTAATTGATAAATTATAGATACATATATGCATCCAATTTTCCCCTCTTCCTCCCTAACTCTCCAGTCCCTATCTCAGTGAGTCTATGTGCTGTCTCTTCTTTCAAAGATTGGCAAAGAACAGACGTAGGAAATGTTAATTCTGGCATGAGGATGTTGAAGAAAGAAGGGGCCGACAAGTTATAGAAAATGCTGATTTGATGACTAGTCTGTGAACTGGCCATCTCTCATTTGAGTTTTCTGCTTTTCTGGGTCTTTTAGAAGTTATGTATGGTTGCCTTGGAAGCAGTTCAGTCCTTTCTACGTTCCGGTTGCCAGCCATCATGCCATGTGCTTTATGTGCCTTGCCACACTTAATGCTTGCAGCTCATCTGATGTGGGCAGTGGCATTGTCCTTGTTTTATGGGTAAGAACACTAAGGCTCAAAGATAACCTAGGTTGGATGGCCACTGAGTGAGAATCAAACCCAGCATCTGAGGCACTAACCACTAAACATACTATCTCTCTTGGGTCCAGGGATGATCGATCTCCAGGTATGTGCCTCCTAGCTACCTCCCTGACACTGACCTGTCCCAGGTTCTAGCCTGCCACCCTGCATTCTCTGTAACACATGTCTATATAAATGTCCCCCTGCTCCTGAGTTTGTCCAAAGTCAACCTTCATATCATCTGTCCACAAACCAGCTGCCCTTTTCAATGTCCCCATTTTTGTTAATGGAATTTCCATCCTTATTACCGAGGCTTGAAACCCAAGAATTACTTTCTTTCTCCTTCCTGAACCTTCCTACTTTGCGGCAATCAGTAGAGAGAGCTGTTGAGATTCTCCTCCAAAATGTCTCTGGCATCTCTACTGTCAACACCTTGGTTCAGTTTCTGGTTAGCACTCATTAGATTATTGCCCTATGCTAACTAGTCTCCCTGCCTCTGCTCTCTTCCAGTCTGTCCAGTAATTGAGAACTGCTCCAACTCTGCTGCCCACCAAATGGAGTGCAGAATTAGCTATCTCACTTTCAAAGTCTTCCCCAGTGTGGTCCTGTTAAGCTTATCTGCAAAATGGTTTAGCTCCAGCCAGACAGGGTGCCAGATAACCTCACCAGACTTTATCTCCTACCTTTGCTTATTCTGTTTCTCTCCCCTCTAGGAGCCACTCCCTTTTTTCCTGCCCACTGAAATCATAGATAGATTTCACTTCCCATTTGATGTGATCTTTGAATTCACCGCTCAGAGTTGGGCTCTCCTTCCATGTACCTTTCTAACAATTTATATTGAAGTTATTTGGGAATTGGACCACTCCTCTCTACCAGATTGCAAGTATGTTGAAGACAAACATATTTATTTCTTAATGTCCAGATCTGTCTAGCATAATGTGTTGCGTGTGGAAAGGACTCGAAATCTCTAATCCTTCTTATCTTGCTGTCAGTCATCTTCCTAAAAGTGAAAACAAAGCAAAATTAAAATTAAATCAGATCACGTAGCTGATCTGTTCAAAAGCTTTGGGTGATTCTCCTTGGTGCTGTCCCTGCTATCTTCTCTATGATACCACAGCCCCCTGCCCACCATCACCCAGCCAGCCCTGCAGTCTCTGAAAGTCCCAGCTCACTCTGGCCACATGTACTTTGCATTCTCCTGCCTCCGGGATTTTCTCAAGCTCTACCTTCTTTCTTGAACATCCTTGAATGCCCTTCTCCCTCTTGCCATCCTTGAAGGTCCAAGACACCTAGGTCAGCCAGACTTTGTGCTTCTGTTATAAAGTGCCTATGCCAAACTGACTTGAGTCGCATATACTCATGAGTTTCAGCCCTCCCTTACCCCCATCAAGGACACAGGCTGTGTCTTTGCCCTCTCTGTCACCAACACTGCACCAGCTCGGTGCTTGGTCCGGAGCTGTACTTGATGAATGCTCACAGAATTAAGTAATGTTTTAGCTGAACTACACAATTGGTTTTAGATATATGGGGGAGGGAGAGAAGGACAGGGGTAGATTTTTCAGCGCTGATTCTGTTAATGGAGTCACTCTGCTTACTAACCTGAGCCCCTAATTGCTACCCTCACGACTCCAACAACCCGCGCGCCCCTCCCCCCCAGCAGAGGAGCCCCCCGAGAGTCATGAGCGAGACCAGATATTCCGGCTCCATCTCCCTCCTCACCCAGGGCTTCTCTTGGCCCTGTGTGTGCAAGTGTCAGAGGGAGATGGTTATAGATTACACCAGAATAAAAGTGGGAAAGGTCTTAGATTTATTCTTAGGAGCTTGTCAGAGAAAAGAAAGACTATGCCTCAGATTCTGTCATTCTTTTAAAGCCGAGTGACGAGGCAATAAACCCATAGTGGAAAGAATTGTGAAGCTAAATCTACAAAAATGAGCAGGATGTTTAGGCCATGACAATAACTACTGCATTCAGGAGGCCACTGGGCAGCACTTGGCCCAAAACAAGCCTGCCTTTACCTGGAAGTGGCTGACTAGAGGAGTTCTTCAGCAACCAGCCCTGGTCAGCTTTTTGGACTTGATTTTGACAGCCCCTGTTGAAGTGTTGAGAGTGTGTTTTGGTTCCCTTCCCTTTTTTCTTATCCATTTGGGGATTGCCCATTCTGGGTTAGGTTACCAAATACTTCTCCTTGATACTGAATTTGGAGCAGGGGTTGCAGACTCCAAAGCCTACAGGAACCTGATAGATTTCCTAAAGGAGTAGATCGGGGGGTAAGAATCACCCTAGTGCAAGAGAAACAACAGGTAATAGTGTGGACCGTGGCACACGGGAGAGCACAAATCCTGTCGAAGGCAGCAGCCTCCACGCTACTCCTGCTGATGGCTGCCGTGCAAGAATGTAGGCCCTGTGTCGCCAGATCATCAAGAAAAGCTAGAAGTGGATTTTATAAAAATGTCAGCTCATGGCATCTTTCTGTCACTGTATATATGTATGAAGGCACACACACAGGCATGTGCACACATGCCAAATGATTTGGTCCACGAGCCACAAGATTTTGACTTTTGGCTGGAGGAGGGAGAAGGAATAAAATATTCCTCCAAGATTTCTTATTGGAGGTCCATTGCAGGAGGTAGTCACCGACAGTGTGCTTAATTAATTTTCTCTTTGCCTGGAGCAGCAATCAGGGTACCAGGAATCCTCCTTACCCTGGGGGCTGCTGCCAGAGAGCCTGGTCCACGTGTTGGGTGAAGTTGGTTTTGTGGAGTGGTGTGGGAGAGTGTGGGGAGGTGTAGATAATGCTGAGAATGACCAGGGAGAGAGGGTGTAACTGACATCTTCAATAAGTGCCGAGAACGGGCATGATTTTTAAACAGTTAAAGGTGGCTGGGGGTCATTTAATTCCTTTCTCATTTTTCTCTATGGAACTCTTTATTTACTGGGTTAGTGTTGACCCTAAAATCTATTCCAGTCCTGTAGCATTCAGAGGCCCCTTTTGATTTATTTGTATGTACTTTTCCCATGTAGATTTCATCATTGGCCTTCTAATGCTGAACTAACCACCATTGGCCAAACTGGAAAGAGATAATCAAGCTACATGAGCTTGAACATGATTTTCTGTAGATTGTATTTTGCTGGTAATAACATTAAGAAAGCTGATTTGAGGAGCTGAGCCCCCTCTTGTCCCTGCTAGGACTTGAGAGCCCTGCAAATAAGTTACTGCCTTGATAGCCAACTGTTTATGCAAATTAGTAAATGCAATGCCAGCTACTAATTATGAAAATAAACTCATCTGTGCTCTATAAATATCTAATTACAATAAAATAGGGGCAATATTACATTTCATCTCTTGTCTCATCTGTTTCTCATCTACCACTGATTTGTCCTCTTGACAATGAATATAAAATCGCTTTGTTTTTTAAAGAAGTCTGTTTTCCATGTATTTTTTTCTTCTAATGTTTTGAAAGTCTGTGGGGGAAAATAGATTTATTTTAAACATAAAAAGTAAATTGCCTGATTTTAGCGGCTCGGTGTTTTTGGCAGTGATGTCTTTAAAATGGTGCTTGAAAAATATGAAAAGTGGTGTTTTTTTTTTCTTGTTCAGAAATTTTCATTGGACACTGAAGACTTTTTTTGCACAGTTGTTTTTTGGAGCATTTAAAAAAATGTGCCAATGTGAACAGGAGATTTATTAATAAAAAGTACAATGTATCAATGGAATATTTTAGTTAAATTCCAATTGGCAGTACATAAAAGAAACTATTTCTCAGATTTTGAAGCAACGTGTCTGTTTCCTCCTCCTCAATATCAATTTGGATTTATTGATTACTCACAGATTTTATGTCTATGTATATATATATCATTAAACACTTTATCCTCTAAGATATGAATAGTGATCTATTTGTATAGACTTTTGCTTATCAAGTCAAGGTGGTTAATCTTAAAAGATACGTAGTTTTCAACCGTAGATCTATATGTATACACATATAAACTTTGATAACACCTACAGTTAAAGATTGTTTTGAATTAAACTGTATTATCTTTATGATACATTTTGTTTATAAAGATTTCAAAAGAGGATTCCGATGGAAAGATATTTCAGAAGGGAACAAACAAAGTGCATTTCTTTGTGTGCTTAGGTTTGTGTATGCCATGATCCGTTTCTCAGGTGTGCAGGGCAGTATCTGTATATCTGGGTACAGGTAGAGTTTGTCCAAATACATATAATATTAATAGGTTTACACTGGTGTATTATGTTTTTATATGCAGCTTCCATTTGTAGGTGTACTGAAAATAATAGGTTACAGGGTGATATGTATCAGAATTCAGCAGATTCTCCGCTTTAACATTTGAAAAGTTTATTTGGCATTCAACAAATAATGATGGAGAGCCAACAATGTGCTAGGTGCTCCATACGTGGGGCTGACTGAGTGGACGTGGACCCAGCCCTCTGGCACCTTGCCAATCAAGAGGAGTTTGAAAATGGCTTTCAAATGTAACTACTACCTCTCAACACTAAAAGTCTTAAATACATTCTGTTTTTCACATAGTAATATCTACGCAGTTTTAATTTTTTTGTTTAAAGGGAAACTGTTAGGTGATCATTCAGTTAGTCAAATCACCTACCCTTTAAATTCTCAGAATCAGAAAAGAGAATATGTTTTGTGTGTGAACACGGAGGGAATTTTTCATTTGTTCATTATGTATTTGTTTATTGGGGGATAGCATACACAGTGTCAAGTGTATCAAATGCATGCTCTTAAGCGTACAGCTGAAATATTTTTTAACCTAGATACACCCATGTAAATACCATCCAGATGAAGATATAGAATGTGCCCATCACCCTATAAGGTTCTGTTGTGACACTTTCTGCTATTTCTTTTTTTTCTTTTTTCTTTATTGATTTATTAAATTTTTTTTGCCATTTTTAATAAATGTTTATTCTCCCCAATCCCTCTAAAAGTGTGTTTATCCATGTAATAATCAGTAGGCAGGCTCTAGATTGCTTTAACTTTCGTTAAGAAGGATTAACCTTGGAGAGACAGGGGCTTTGTGGTTTTTCACTGTAGGTAAATAGACGCTAAAATGTTGTCCTCCTGTGAGGTAGCTTTGCCCTGTTTTTGATGAAGCTCAGGTTTCCCTCTGCACAAAGAGAATATCTAATTGATATCATTGCATTTTTCTCTTTTTTCCTAAGGCATTTAGTGGTAAGTAGAATAGCAGAGGTGGAAAAGACCATATGCTTTATAAAAAACCAGACTAATAACACTTTCTGATGGACGTCTGGTTTTAAAATGCCGCATCTTTCATTAAAATTTACATGTAAAGCAAGGGCAGGCGTGGTGACATGAAACCTAATGCAACTTGCACATCTTGACATAATAACAATCACAAGAAACTGGAGATCCCAGATGGCAGCTTGGCCTTTGCCATCCTTTTAATAAGCTACTAACTGCTAATTATTTCACTCTTTTGGGCAAGTTAATTTACTGTTGACTCTTAAAGAGATACTGCTCTTTTTTCCCCCCAACCCACACAAAACAGCCTTTCCACCTGGAGCTTTGAAAAGTGCTTCCGCGCAGGTTGGAAGCTTTCCAGCTGATTGTAACGATGATGGCAAGTACTGGGGTGAAAAATGTTGCTTAATAAGCAGTATTTTCTTGGGTTTTTTGACTATAGATAATGTTTAAAAATTTGACTAAGGATCCATTGTGTGTGCATGTATGTGTGTGCATGTGTGTACGAGCAATAGATCGAGCGGCCAGTATAGGGAGAAGATCTGAAATTTGGAGCCTATTTAAGAGTGAAAGAACAGCTGCCTTTTAAATGGTTGCTAATTCTGACAATTAATGCTGTTTTGTGAGTGTGTGATTTTCTGTGATAGTGGTTAGGAGGGATGATGGTGTGTAATAGCTCATTTCCTAAGCTTTATGGTAATGTAGCACAGTGGAAACCATAGAACTGAAAGACAACCAGGTCCGACATGCTCTGGAGCTTTTTTAAATGAAAAGCCCGCAAAACATGATTTTTTCTGTACTTCGACTTTCTTAGGATGATTTTATATTTTAGCACAGATACAGATTATTAAATAAATGAAGTCCAAGTGGGTTTGGATGCATCCGAAGTGAGTGTTTGGAAAAGAACCTTGTTTGCAACGAGCTGTCTGACAATCAAAATATTTACTTAAAGATAAGCTAATGACTATGCCTCGCAAATGCCTGCAGATCCATTATTGAAATGAGAGTCAGTACTTTGGCTTGATACTATCCAAAAATAAAACGCAAACTTCAGATACCATTGTGTGTGTGTGTGTGTGTTTGTGTGTGTGTATTACACTTCTCCCAAAACAAAATAAAATGTATATCAAACAATAAACAAATGTAGCAAAATCTCTCAACCCATTTATTGAAATATTTAAACTGAATTTCTGTAATCAGTTGTTCCTTGTTACTGTTAAGAATTGCTAAATGGCTTAAAATATGCATTGAAAAACACGTTCTATTATTAGTGATGTCTCTGAATGCGAACTTTATAATGTGAATTTTGTAGTCCAATGTCATACTTGATCATATGTTATGCAGTTGATGGAAGAACTGTGGAACTCAAACACTACCCACTTGCTTATTAAGTCTAGACTTATTAAGCATAACCATTTGCTTATTAACTGGAGAAATTTTAAATGTTCTATTTCTTTAGAACTAATGCATCATCTGGTTTCAAAATGTAGAGGCTGTGAATTTGGGGAAGTTTTGTCATCTCTTAGAATGTGATATTTTATAGCATGTTTAGCCAGATTGACATCTTCTGAATAAATTTGCTAATAATGTTTCAAGAACAAAAAAGTACTGGGAAAAATAAGTTGTGAAAACACAGTTTTAAATAAAATTAAGGAGGTTTCTTTACAGCAGGACTTCCCAGAGCCTTTGTTATGATAATGCAAATTATAAATCTCCAAGAAGGAAAATGTACTTATCAAAGTTACCCAAATTTATTTGACATGAAATCCTTTCTTATAATTTCACTTTGGATGAAAATAGCTGGAATGAAAACTAAGTGTCCAGTTTAAAAAAAATTTGGACAAGATAATTCTAAAGTTCCTTCCAAGTCTAATATTATAAGCCTTAATACCTCTAAAATTTGAAGGCGACTTTTGGATTTACTTCACTCAAGAATCCTTTTAACTACATTTTTCTGTTTGATTGGTAATAGTTTTTTGGATGAGTTCGTTTCAATAGGGAAATTACTGCTTCCTGGTAAAATACATACCACAGATGTTGAAACAACTGCAGTTTTAAAGACCTAGTCTTGTTAAAACACTTCCAGTTTGTATTACCTAAGTACTGAAATGGATATCCATATAGTGTGTGTAAACAATGCTTCTGATAATGGCTGCTTAACTCTAGAAAGAGCTGATCTCAGCATAGGATGAGGAAATTACTAGAAACTTTAGTGTTATTTGCTTTGAAATCTGCAGCAGGTCAACAGTCACTGTGGTTATTTCTCCACTGCATGTCTAAGGTCATTTATCCTGTAACTCTGAGAGTTTAGCTATAAATGGCTTTTTTTTTTTCCAGACAGTGAACACGTAGGCGAAAGAATTGCTTCCTGGTAAGAATTACTTGTACTTTGTTTAGAAATCACTGGCTCAGCTAAGGATTTTGTGGGCTCTCTTGGTGCACGGCTGGGGACTTTGTCCTATTTATGTGCTGTCTGTTCAGTATGAAGTGGCTGCCCTTGATCCATCTGTAGTAGACCATTTGCCTGAGGCCATTTATCTGATCGTGGAGATGTAGTTTGCTGAGCCAGGAATACTCTCCCTTGTTTCCCCAAGTGGCCAATAATGGGCCTTTGCAAATGCCTTCACCAAAATTGCTATGGGTGAGGTTCCCAGTTCTAAACTAATTGATCCATGTGGCAGTTGACCTAATACAGGGTCAGCATCATAATATAAGAACACAGAAATAAATGTGAAGACCTAGTTCAGGGTGCTGGGGAAGAAAACATAGTAGATTAGAGCACTGATGTTAGTTCTTGAGGCTCACAGGGTAGATAGCCTTGTTAAGTCTCATTATCCTAATAAACAAAATGAATACAAAATATTAATACTAACCACTTCACAGTTGCTGAGAGGGTCCATTCAGACAATGCATATAAAAGACTTACATTAGAGCTTAGCTCTAACATAAGTAAACATTAGTTATAAACATTAATAAACAGTAGCATCATAAATACATCTTGTCAATATCAGCATCACTAATCATATCTGGGAACTTTGAACACATTTTTACCATTCCACATTTTTTGCCATTCCACATTTTTACCTGTTAAATGCCTACTTGGTAGGTTTGTTGTGGCTAATAACTGATACAATACAGGTGAAAGTGCCTTGCAAATCAAAATAATACTATAAAACAGTTAAAGAATTAGTAGTCCATGAGAACAAGAGCTCCACAAAATCAGAGGACATATCTGATTTTGTTCGCCATGGTGTATCTAGTGCCTGTAGCAGTGCCTGCCTCATTGTAGAAACAGCTCAGTAAATACTTGTTGAATGAACACTAGAAATCTACTGAGTTAATAACTTCTTAGGAGAGCTGTGCAACAGGGACAGCCCCAAGCCTCCCTGTGATCCCATTATGTTTTCAACAGGGGGCTTTGGGTACCCCCCATTGCAAGAAGGAACCATTGGCCTCTTCCTTTAAAAAAGCCTCCCACCCTAAAAAAAGTAATCTTCATAAAACCTGTTTGTTCGAAAGTCTTTGATAGATGTGTTTGCACTTTTTGTGTACACAAAGAGCTGTGAGATTCCCTTATACTTGATAAACTGATATGAGCCATGAAGAAAACAAAACGATTTGGCTACTTTTAAAAAATGCTGATTTGCTTCCCCAAATTTTAAAAGCATGTAATTTCAGAGCTCAAAGAGAACTTAGAATTCCTTCTAGTGTGATTGGGTGACAAAACACATGCTGAGAGGGCAGGAGTGTTCGTCATTACACTGATAATTTGTAGTGTAATTGGGACTTGGACGAGACTTTCTGACTCCTGATGCTATTTTCTTTCCCTTCCCTCCAACTTGCCTCTAAGTTTTGGCCATCTTCACTGTTGAGTGGTATTTGTTATAGATTATTTGTCGGCCGCTGAGACTATTATTAATGCCACGTAAGAAAGATTCTGGAAATATCAGTATGCAAACTTTCTAAACAAGTTTATCTCTTAAATTACTTGGCTGTCTGAGAACTGATGCAATGTCAGCTTTCAAAATTGTCAGTAGGTTGCTCTGAGTTTCAGGATTTTAGGATGCTTTATACCTCTTATGGACTTGGTTTGTCAACTGCATTGTCTTAGTTGAAACAGTTGGTGACTTGAGGAAGATGGTGACACCTATTGACTTCCAAAAAGCTTTTATACCCTTTTTTTTTTCTTTTTGCTGTTCTATGTTGACTATTTTAAAACAGTAGGTGCATGTGGTATGTCATAAAGATGTGCTGTGAGGATATTCACTAGGGACTGATTTTCAAACTCTTAATAGTTTTTTTTCCCACTTTCTTGCTGTAAGAATAATTCAGTGATCTTATTGATGATTTCTTTTAACTAAAAATGAAAAATTATTTTTGTCTCAAGTGAGAATATATTTATCTTTAAGCCAATATCATTCCTTTGCGTTTTTTTTTAAAATAATTTTTCAAGGCTCTGCCATGTGTCTGATGGGTTTAGTGCCCTTCGATTAGGCAACTTTGAGGGATGTTGATCAGTGTCCAAAATCAGTTCTTAAATTGTTGCAAAATTGCCTTCCTTCAGACTGTTTTGATCACAAGGGCTCTCAAGTGTCAAAGTCATTTGGAGAACTAGATAGATGAAATGCATGAGCACTAAGCTTTTTTTCCAGGATAGAATAAATAAATGTGTTTTCTACTATGTGCTCAGCCTTTGATAGTGATTTGTTAAAAGGAAAAAAGAAAGGCAATGATATTAAATATTTACAAGAGTGATTTAGTTCTATTATCTTGTGCGCTGCATCTCTGTTTAATAGTGAAATCAGCTACTGTCGAAATAAATGCCATTAAACCAGTGGTAGTGTGAAGGTCACTGCCTAGGCAAGGTCAGAGTAATTTGTGGAGAATAATGATTTTTGTCAACTTTCCAGATCTCTCCCTGTTTTTGTTCGGCTTCCATCCAAAAATAATAGGAAAAAAAAATTGAGGATTTGTAGACTTACTTTCTCTCTTGCATCCTTTATGCCCTTTCTGGCCAACCTGGTAGCTGGAAGCTGTTTATGCATTTTTTTGTTTCATCCATTTAGTGGACAGAGACAGGTCGGTTCTCCCTGGAGATGAGCGTCTGCATTTCCGTTCCTGGCTCTTCTGTCAGCCCTTGCTTCACTGTTTGAGAAAACCAGCACCTCTACTCTCTTAGACATAGTTTACCTTTTCTGAAATAATCCTTAAGTTTCTCTACCAATTCCTCCTCTACCTAAAGCAAAGATTATTTTAAAAATGTTATTTCTCATACCACTTTAAGGAAATCTCTGCATGATTGCATGGCATTACCCTCATTTTCACAGACTGGAAGACAGAGGCCCAAGGTTGTAAAACTAGTTACAGAACTAGTGGCAGAACCAAGATAAAATGAGTTTTGTCTGACCTCAATGCCTAAGGCGATACTACATACCATACCATCACTTCAATTTAATTTTACTGAATCTCAGTTTTCTCATCTGTGAAATGGGGACAATATTATATTAGCATAATATATTCCTAATGCATATAAATAATATTACATATGTATTATAAGTAATACTACATTATTTTACTTTTGGTAGAATTGAGAAATATGTGAGCTAACACGTACTAAGTGCATAACGGGGTGTCTGGCTCTTGCCAGAATTAATAAATATATTCCCTCCACTCTTGACACTAACAATAAAATATAATTGAATTTAACAAGCATTGAGCTTAGGGATATACAAGAATAAAAATCAGTCTTTGTTCCTGAGCAGCTCACAATACAGTAGAAAGAAAACCTCTATATAATGAATTCTAAATGCTATTCATATTTTTTTTTCTTTTGTCTCAGGCTTTGTGCCAAATGCTACTTAAAATGTGAAAGCTTTTTTTCTTCTGGGGGCAAGTAGTTTCTTCTAGTGTTGCCACATCATACTGACTTTGCAGTGGCAGCTACTTGTGGCTGTGTTTACTTTATCATAAAATCCAGATGAGTGGGTGGAAAAAGGGGAAAAACAGAGAGGTCCAGGGTAGTGATGTACCTTAGTCAGGGTTGGCCAACCGTTATGACAATTTCCGAATCGCAGCGGCTTAATACTAACAAGAGCTTCTCACTCACAGTTTGCAGTGCAGATTGGTGGGTGGTGGGGTGGGGAATCTCTGCTCCACACCTTCAGGCATGCCAGCACTTTCCATCCTGTAGCGTTGTCATTTTCTAGAGCCTTGTCCTTCTTTGTGGACACACCTGGTAGATGACAGGGAGAACTTGGAGGATTTTTGTTTAAAGGGCCATCCCTGGAAGTAGTGTGTATCACTTATGATTGGCCAGAAGTCAATCACGTGATCCCGTCCACTGGCAAAGGAGGTTGGGAAATGTGATTTGTCTCTGTGCCCACAGGAACAGGGAAAGGGGTTTGGTGGCTACAATGTCAGTCCCAAGGGGTGGGTCGTGTTCTGTTCTTGCCATCACTTTGTGTCAGGCCTGTTAGTTTTCTTCAGCTCACCTTTGTTCTAATAAACAAATGCCTCCACATTCTCTATGAGACGGAGGCTCACTTCCCATTCCTTTTTCTACACTATACGAGTACGCGTATTTGATGTTAAATAACGCCCTTCAGAGTTACGCTAATGTTTCCCAAATTCTTTAGAATTGCCCAGGGAACTTGTGAACCTGCGGCCTTGAGGCCACGTGTGGCCTTCTGGATCCTTGAGTGTGGCCTTTTGACAGAATCCAAATTTCAAGAACAAATCCTTTTAATAAAGGGATTTGTTAGTTTAAAACAAGTTTCTCATTCATCTTAGCATATAAACCTATTTCTTAAACATGGATTTTTGTTGTAATTTTTGTTTTAAGGATTATAACTTCTGTCTTGCATCCATAACCCCAAAGCTTTCCATATCTTGTATCCACAACCCAAAAGTGGTTGAGATCTTGGCCTGAGTTAATGGAGCGGGGCCAAATTCCAGATTCAATACGATTTTGTTTTATTCTGATTACTGGTTGCAAATATCTCAGCATCTGTTTCTCCTCTTCGTCACCTAACAAGGGACATTCTTGATTAAGAGAATTTTCTTGTTGCATTAAGACAATACACAGGAGCCCATGTTTGATAGGCTTGCTTATTATTTGTGACTGACATGCAAATAGTTAACGAATGGCCCCCGATTTTAGTTTTTAGATTTATGGTATGATTAGGAACCAATAAAACCACGATATTTTGAAATGAACCCCTTTTCTGTAAAGCTGTGGCTTTTTCCCTTGTAAAGAGAGGTTGGCTGCATTGTGCTTTTGGAATGGATGTCAGAGTGTGGATAATTCTGGGCTTGTGATTTTTTTTTCTTTCTCCTATTTTATCTGCCTCTTTTTGTGTCTTTGTGTGCAAGTCTATGATTACTATTGAGGTTTTTTTCCCTAAATGCCAGCAATTATCTCACAGGTGGAGGGATTAGGAAAGAGCTGAGCGAATTGCACTGGGATTAGAATAAAAGCTCCCCCCACCCCTTTAAATATGGTGACAGGAGGGAGTGGGGACTGGGGAGGGTGCAGGCAGCTCTAGGGGGAGGGTGGACAATTTGCTTCTGATATTTCAATCCCTAGATGGAGTGAAGGAAGAAACTACTAATGAAAGAAAGAGGAATTGAAAACCTGAGATGGTTTGGGGTTAATGTTTCAGGAAGCTGGGGAGGCAGGAAGGGAGGGGCCAATTTTCTTAACTTGTTTAACCTGCCTCTCATCCCAGAGGGCTTTTTTTTTTGTCTGACAATTTATTTTAGGGTGAGAAGGGAGCTTGGAGGGCCCCAATATATGCCCAGGCCAAGAGAATTTTGGTGAGACATTCTCTTTCTTCCCAGCAGAGAATGATTTATTTTCCCAATATGTCAGTTAGGGTGCTTTCAGCTGCAAAGAACAGAACTTTCAACTAAACTGCCTTCAACAACAAAGTGAATTTATGGGCTCAGTTCTTCAAAAAAAGTCCAGCAACTCAAATGATAGGACAGAGACCTAGTGTCTTTCTTTCCCCATTTTTTGGCTTTACTTTCTTGGTGTTGGCTCCATTCTTGGCAGGCTACCTCCCTTGTGATTTTTACGATGGCTTATGGCCATTCCCAGGGTGATTTGCTTTTTGGTTCATGTAAGTAAAGAAGAGTAACTCTCTTGCCCAGCTGTATTTGTCAGGGTTCGCCAGAGAACAGAACCAATAGAAGATATATAGGTATATGATGATTTATGATGAGGAGTTGGCTCATGTGATTATGAAGGCTGAGAAATCATATGATCTGCCGTCTGCAAGCTGGAGGGCAAGCCAGTGGTGTAGTTTCTGTCTGAGTCCTAGGGCCTGAGAACTGATGGTGTAAATCCCAGTCTTTGGGCAGGAAAAGAATGATGTCCCAGCTTAAGCAATCAGGCAGAGAGAGCAAATTCCCCCTTCCTCCACATTTTTGTTCTATTCAGGTCCTCAGTGGATTGGTTGAAGCCTATCCCCCCTGGGGAGGGCAATTTCCTTTACTCAGTCCACTGATTCCAATGCTAATCTCATCCAGAAACATCTCACAGACACACCCAGAATAATGTTTACTCTGGGTTTCCAGGACCCAGTCAAGTTGACACACAAAATTAAACATCAAGAGTCTGCCCCTTGTCAACTTGACACTCATACACATGTCCTTAAACTATACTTAATCTCTAATAAAGACAATAGCAAGGTTATAATTTCATCTGACATGATATGCCCGCCTATCCTGAGTATAACAGAAAATGCACTAACGCCTCCCCCAGAAGAGGAGGGAAAGTCCTTGAGTGATGTTTACTTTTCTCCTTGATACCCCATAACTTAAGAACTGTGATGTAAAATTAACAAATACTTAAATAATATAAAGTCATTACATCTTATGTTACATGATAAAGGAATAAGAGAGGAAAGGAACCTGCTGCACATGTACACATACACAAAATGAATTCATAACAAAATAAGGAAATATTCATCATAACCATAGTCCTTGTTCCTCTAGCTGGCCGTGTGGTCACAGCTGACATTTATAACTACATTCTTCCACTACCTATTCCATATTCTCTTTGCCTTGCGGGAGCATCTTGGCTGGTCGGTGGGATGACCGGAACCTTCCTTCCTGAAGGGTGTAGGCCTTTTGTAGTCCCACCTGGAGTGGGTGATTTTAGTCTTGTATCAACCTTAATCACAGGGCATCATAATACTAAGAGGTACCCTAAGGGATCTCCTGTATATGTCTCTAGACTTACCCTTCCTTTCACCTCCCTTGTGGAGTAGTAGCCCAATTTTCCCATGATAGTCAAGATCAATAACCCCAGCCAGCATCCTAACTCCCTTTAACAACAGTCCTGGGGCTTCAAGCTAATTGGACCAACTCAAGTCACATGTTTACCTCTGAACCAATTACTATCATCAGGGGGATGGGTTTTGTTAATTATCTCAGGCCCAAATTCCAGAATTAGGGGAAAGAGTTGGTTTTTCCTTCAGCACATGGGATTTAGAGGGAGGCTGGATATTTGACTCCAAATTTGGGGGCCAGGGCAATGCATATTGAGTAGCAAATGCCAACTACACACAGATGGACGAGTTTTAAAATTGTGAACCCAGGGCCGGGAGTGGTGGCTCACGCCTGTAATCCTAGCACTCTAGGAGGCCGAGGCGGGCGGATCGTTTGAGCTCAGGAGTTTGAGACCAGCCTGAGCAAGAGCAAGACCCCCGTCTCTACTGAAAATAGAAATTATATGGACAACTAAAAATATATATAGAAAAATTAGCCAGGCATGGTGGCGCATGCCTGTAGTCCCAGCTACTCAGGAGGCTGAGGCAGGAGGATAGCTTGAGCCCAGGAGTTTGAGGTTGCTGTGAGCTAGGCTGACGCCACGGCATTCTAGCCTGGGTGACAGGGTGAGACTCTGTCTCAAAAAAAAAAAAAATGTGAACCCAAACCCAACTTAGTTGTCAATAAGACATCAGGAAATTTGGGGTGTGTATCTTTCATCCTCACTGGCTGTCTAGCGGTCCTATTTCATGAGGAGGGGATGTCAGGGAGGGAGCTTGTGCACCAGCAGAGGCGCCACCTGGAAGCAGAGAGGTGGGAGGGAAGGCTATTGGCATCCTAGCATCTGTGTAATCAGGGAGTCTGCATCCTGGGATCTTAGTTTATTAAAGTGAAAAGAAGCAGGGAAACATCCATGGGAATGGAGTGAATGCCAGACCTAACTTTCTTCAAGTGAGAACAGCTCTGATGGAGACTTTTCTTTCTGCCTGGATCTCAGGCCTCCACTCAGGTCACTGACATGGATGGTTATTGATGGATGGCTGAGTGAGGCAGCCTCTAGTCTCAAGTGTGCTTTTAACAGAGTGGCTCTCAGTAAATATCTCTTTCCCAAATGCCTCACCTCATTCGCAGAGTCTTTCTTTTTAGCTGCTGCTTAATCAGTGGCTGCCTCTTCGCACACTGACCTAATTCTCAACCACACGTTTTGTCTAGGATTTGGAGGCAGCTCCCCCCTCCCCAGTGTCACTGCTGGTGTTAGCTCCACCTTGACCTGTGGCCACTGTTCTTGCTACCTGCCTTATCTCTGCACGTAACAGGGTCTTTTGGTCACAGGGGCAGCCAGTGTGGCAGTTACAACAGAATGAGTTCTGAAGGTGCAGTAGCCAAAAGGATGTGGTTACGTCTTCCAAACCAAACATCACAAGAGCAAAGACCTCTCTTTAAAGGGATGCTGGCCCTTAGCAGCAAGGTTGCACTTGACCTTCTCAAACTGCTTTCTGGGCAAGTGTTTCTCACCTCTAATGTGCAAGAGAGTTGTCTGGACATGTGAAATGCAGGTTCAGAGTGGAGCCCGAGATCCTGCATTTCTAACAAGCTCCCAAGGGATGTCTATGATGCTGCTGGTACATGGACCATGCTTTGGAGAAGCGAGCCGTCACCTGGAATGACCTTGCAAGTGAGGCCATCTGCTTCTCTCTCTGTTTACTAAGTCAGAATGCAAAGATCCAGAGGAAGAGAGCAGCACATATTTTTGGAAGTAGATGGGTGAGCCAGGACTCAAATTCTTAAAAATCAGTTATTATCTTCAGGCAGGTGCCTGGCGAAACTCAAGTCTTCTCATCCTCCCCAGGTGATGGAGGTGGGCGCCAGTCTTTGCCTCCGTGTCCATATGGGGCATGATGACATTGGCGCATCTCCCAGGAGCCTGGGAACGTTCACGTCATGGCACTTGTGACAAGTACACAAGTGCTCTTTCACGCTCCCACAAGGAGAGAAACATGGTGAATGGCCTGTAATTCTGTTGCCACCAGACTCTTCTTCATACTCCTCAGAAGGCCTGTTTCTGTAACAGATCACCATGAGGACACATTTCTAGGGGTCTGTGTGACTCACAAACTTCTCATTGTAAGCTGCTTGTAATTATCAACAGGTGGGAACCTCATATAGGTCCCAGCTCCAAGCCTACCCCTTGCCCACATTCGCAGGAGCTTCCATTCAAGGCGGTGATGACGATATACATTCTCATCAACATGGAGCTGGCACTGAGGCTACAGCCCTGGACATGGGGTGTCCTCTGGGCATGATCTCATTCAAGTTTAACCCACAAATGCAGTACTGGTGTGGCCAGCCCTGCATTTCTGTTCAGCCTTATTTGCTCTCACTCTCCCTATTTCCTGTCCGTATAATCCCCCAGGAAGAATCAGATCTAAACAAAAACGAAGGAGAAAATACTTAAGAAATATAATCTGACGATATAACAAAGCAGATATTGAACTCTCTGGTTGACTTCATTGTTTTATTTGGACTAGAAAGAGGAGGAAAAAAGCTTGGGGCGGCTGCTGGGGGAACAGAAGTGGATTAGGAGGCTCTTATTTCACAACTGGTTGCCTGCGTCTATATTGGCGGTTGGCTCCGGTTTCCAGCTGGCCTTGGCCTGGATGGAGAGGGAGGGGCTTTACCTGGTGTCTTCAGGGATGTTGCATAAACAGCTGTAAGTGGAGCCGGTTATTCAATCTGCTCTGAGAAAGGGTAAAGTGTGGGCCTTGGGCTTCCCCAGGGACTAATCCGGTAACAGGAGAGTCAGAACACACACCACTAGGGAGGAGGAGCTTTCGCCGGGGTTTAGCTGTTATTACAGTTACAAATAGAAGTATCTGAGACTCAAATCTGAATTTAGGCAGCAAGAGGAGAAACATGGATGGAAATGAATTATTTATTTCATCACTGAGGTCCTGGAAGCGTGGAGTGGGCGTTAATCTCCTTTGAACAGGCACCCTGGGGCCGGGCTTGAGGTCGTCTGTGCGAGATCTGACCTTATCTGCTCCTGGCCAGACACCTTAGCTTCCACGAAATTGCCTTGAGAATAATCCAAATGAGACCCTTTACCTTGTTCAGAGGAAGAATGTGAATGTTTACCTAGCATGCAGTCAGAGGAGTCGAAAGTGCTTGTGTCTGTGATTTCTTTTAATCCCATAATTTCCCAGCAGATGTGAAGGCAGGCGGAAGAGCAGGGGGAGAGCGCCTCATGCTGACGGTGGATGGGACTTGGGGACACGGTGTGGATTTCTGTGTAGTGTGCAGGAGCTGGATGTGTATCAATCAGCTCATCGAATCTGCACAGCAATCCAGTGAGGGAGCTTCTGTTGTTTCCCTTTCACTGATGAGGAAATTGAGGTTTAAAGAGATTCAGTATCTTGCCTGGGACCACCCAGCTCTTATTTATCCTTGCTGGGATTCACGTCCAGGGCACTAGTCATACCCTCATCTTGAGCTCTTTCCACTGCCCCAAGGTAACAGATAATAATAAAAATATTTAAAAACCTTCCCAAGCCTAGGCAGGGAGAAGTAAATAGTTTGGGGGTTACAATCACTGGTAAAGACAGAAAAAAACCCATTCTTTATAAAGAACTGCTATTTGCCCTTTTATACTCAGCTGTTACTCAGTTTCTTTTGGGATTTATAAATATTTCTATGTGTATACTTGTGTGTACCTCTTCTACTCTCCTCTGCCCTTTAGAGAACACAGTGAGTTTTATTTGAAAGGTTCCCTCAAGGCTCTCTGCTAGATTTAGCTTATTCTTCTTGCTAGTTTTAGCAAGAAGACATTTCTGAGACAGTTGCCAAGAGCTAGTCCAAGTAGGTGTAGGTGCTTTGTACAATTCTGTCTTCAGCCATCAAGGTGAGGTCCCTGGGTCCATGGTAGAGGGAGAAGGGGAGAGGCTTGGCATACTTCTTCCCATCACAGTTTTGCAGTTTCAAGGTCCCTGCACCAGTGTAGACAGAGGTGTGTGTTTGGAAGTGCTTTATGCCTACGTGGTCTCCATGGACTTCAGACCAATGCTGGTTCCCCCTTCCAAAGCCATCTTGTTGGGTGTCTGTTTTGTGCTGGGTGTCAGAAATTTGGAGACCCTTTTATTTGATAACCAGGAGTTACCTATGTCAAGGGCACCTGAGCACAGATGAGAGAGGGCTCTCAAAGCATATAGGGTGGGGGGCTTCTGAGACACACTCCCCACTTTTGACTGTTCACTGCCTTCAGTAAAATTAGGATCACCCTTCTCATTCCTTCCACACTTCTACACTTCTCATTCCTTCCTACCACACTACCCTCATTCTGCAGACCAGCTCTCCTTTGCATTTCATCAGCTCTTGAATTTCACTCTAATCCAAACAAAAAAATTTTATTGAGCCTCGTGGGTTATTAGAGGCTAGGAGCAGAGCATGAATGAAATGAGCCTGGCCCTTCCCTTCTGAATGCTTACAAACTGTTGGAGAAGACAGGTGTTAAATGTGTCACTGGGGAAGCCACGAATGTTAGAAACGAAGGCGTGCAGAGTGTACTAGCGAAGTCGAGCAGGGAGGTTGTGCTCTCCGGCTATTTGGAGAGGGCTGGTCATTCCCCCTAGATTGTAACTCTGTTTGAACGTCCTCTGCCTTGCTCTCGCTGCTCTGTGAAAATGGAGCCCAGGTGCTTCAACAGCCACATTGCATAATGTCGAACCCTTATTAAATTTCTTTGTTCTTTAATTGTCTCTGTCATGTTGCCTGCCTTGATACGCTCACTGTCGTCTGTGGGACTGCAGACAAATAAATCTTCCCTAAACTCTGTTTCATCTGTCACCGTCCTGCTGGAAGACTTCTGATGGCTGCCCCCATTGCTAAGAGGAGAAAGCCCAAGCTCCTTGGCCTGGCGTTCAGTGCTCTGCAGTTTGCCCGGCTGCAGCTCCCATCCACCTGCTGAAATCTTTGTCGGAAACAGACCTGCCCATCCACGCTCCCCCAGTGTCCCAGGAGCAGTCTTATCTCAGGGGCTCTCCTGCTCCTCCTCCTCTCATCTTGGACATCTCCTGCCATTTCTAGCTATCTGTTGACATTTAATTCAAATTTCACACTCTCTGTGACACTTTGACCATTTCAGCTCTTCAGAATGTCGTAATGCTTTCTAGTTGTCCCCGTCACTAGCCACTGTCCCTTCCTACAGTTTACGTCTCAGTTTTCACGTCTCCCCAACCAGTCCGTAAACTTCTGGAGGTGAGGCCTCTCATTGCCTACTCCTGGTGGCCTCCTAATGCCTCTACGAGTAGGTGCTTGGTGGTTGTGGGATCGCACGTCGGCTGTATCTGATTAACTAGTGCTGCGCAGCTTTAACTTAGTACCAGGCATAAATGCATAACCAGCGGCTGGCGGGTACACAGGAAAGAACTTGAGGAATTAAAAGTGAATTTAAAATTTTATTCATCTTCTCAAATCTCAGCCTACAAACACTGTAAAGGTAGTTCTTTCACTTTTGTGGGGGCTGAGGTAGGGTAGACTACAGAAAATTGAGAGGGGGGGCAGAAGAGGAAAACAGGAGGAGGTGAGTTGGAAGGGAAGGATTGCAGAGCCCTGGATTTAAGTCCTGACTGCGTTTCTGGCTGCACAGCGAGGAGAAGGTGCAGCACACCTGAAGCCTCATCTGTGGAGGGGGAATTAGAACCCTGCCCCGCCTGCCCCCGGTCTGTTGGGAGATCAGATGAAAGGTAAACTGTAAAGTGCACTGCGAATGGAAGGCAGCTGGGTTACTATAAACAGCAGCATCATTTATTGTCCGAATCCTCCCAAAGCCACACTGTGGCAGGGGAATAGATCGATGGATAGGCCTGTTGTGACAGGCGGGAAGAGACCAGACTGGAAGGAGCCTGTGGTCAGATCCTGCAGGGCCCCGCAGAAGTGCCCGTCTCTACAAATACTCTTGTGTCAGGGCAGTGCTTGCCCAGGCCTGGTGAAGAAGGGTAAGGTGTGTGGCCCTCACTTTACCTGTGACGTGTACAAGTAGGGGCCCAGTCCCAGGATCCTGGTGATGCAGTTACCGTGGTTACTGTGGACCGGTTGTGGGGTGTCATTATGAGCACTGGAAGTAGCAGAAGACCTGGGCTGTGGCCTTAGCTCTGTACTTAGCCGTGAGCGGCTTCTCCAAATGCAGTGTTAGTGGCCCAAGTGCCAGGGACCGAGTGCTTTGTGGCCCCTGTCTCACTTTATCTTTGCAGCAGCGCCATGAGCTGGATGTATAACAACATGTATCATTATCCTCCTGCTGCACACGGGAGGATAGGTGCAGGGATTGAGACTAGCCCAAGGCAACCAGCTAGTGAGAAACAGGAGCTGTGACTGAACCTGGACCTGAGCTCTTAACCACTATCTTCTGCCTTCAACCTGCCGAAGCTTCAGTCTTCCCATCTCTATCATGGGAGTAAACCTGCTTGCCACAGGGGGTGTGAGGATCTGGTGAGAGGATGGATATGGAAGGACTGTGTACACAGCCAAGTGTCTGTGGCATGAACAGATATTCACTGAGCACCTACTGCGAGCCTGGCGTTGCATGGGTGCTGGGACACGGCTCACACTGAGGTCTGTTCCAGCTGTCATCTGTGAATAGAGGAAGCCGTCAGCAAGTGGGAAGGGAAGAAAAGAATGCAGCCATCTAAGAATGTTTTTGTTTTCAGAAGAGAAGTCACGTTAATGACCAAGCATTGCTCTTTAAATCTACCTTCATTCCCAAGTATAAATAACAAACCCAAATTAAGAGATTAAGCAATGTGGGAAATTTACAAAGGCAGTTGAACAGAGCAAAGCAAAGAGAGTGCATTTATAAAAGGACAAATCATGTCAGGACGTTCTGATCACTGTAAAAAAGCAAATCACAGTTCTAGAAGGTGAGAAGTATGCAGTGGATGTAATATATCTGGATTTTAGTAAAATCACTTGAAGGAGAAATGGCCTGAAATCTTGCCCGAGAAATTAATTCAAAGTGGCGAGGGGGGAAGCCGTGTCACTCAGAATGAGAACTGGCTGGGAGATGGGAGTGGAGGGTGTGATGACAAATGGCCCTAGCTCTCAGGGTGTGATGGGGTCAGGTGAGAAGACCCAATTTAGCTATCATCACTTAATGATGTGGAAGAACGACTAAGCTGGTAATGACGTTCATACGTGATGCTAAATTGGGAGGTGTCACGGTGATGGCTTGTGGAAGGAAGCACAGTGGAGAAGGACAGCAGTCAAGGTCAGGAGGCCGAGGCAGGCAGGGACCATGGGGAGGGGACAGGAAAGGGCAAATGGAGGGAATTTCCTGAGGACCATCCATAAACATTAAACAAACAAATGAAAATATATATAGTAGCATCAGAACAGGAATGAGACAAAGGTCCAAGGCTACCCAAGGAATTATCCTTCCATGATTTGAACTGAACATGAGGAGTGGCCAGGAGGTACGTTTTGGGGAGCACAAAGACACCTGAGCCATGGTGGGTATGTTAATAGCCATGACCCTGTCCTGTAGGATTGAGTCCCTTCCTCTCCCTTCAGTGTAACAGTCTTAGGGACACAGAAACTATGCCTTTCAGAGAGTCATTGGTTGCTTGGAAGCATGTGTACACTGTGCACATTTGTGCCCTGCCTCTACCACTTAATCTGGAAAATAGGAAAATAACAGTCCTTACTTTAGGAGTTGTGTGAGGATTAGATAAATGTAATGTGCTGGTACCATGCCTGGTATGTAGTAAATAAGTGCTTGATTACCTATTATTACTGTTATCATTTTGTTCATCATCATCATTGCCCTGTGTGTACAGTCTGTACCTGGTGGAATGTGCCAGCTTCAACAGATGATGGCCTTCCTGTTGAAAGTTGTGGGAAGAAACATCCAGAGAAGAGTTTGAAAGCTACTGATGGAGTGAAAAAAGCATAGGGTCAGGGGATCCAGGTTCTTGCCCAAGCTTTGCTGTAGGTGACCTTGAATGAGTCATTTCACCTCTCTGCCCCCATTTCCATATGTACAAACATCTGGGGCTAGATCTAGTGATCTCTGAGGTCCCTTCTAACTTGAAAATTTCATGAATCTATATAACTATACAAAGTGAGTTGAGTTCTGTTGTTATTCACGTTGTCGTATTTGGAGCATGTCTTCTAGCACATTGACTCGATAGACTTATTCTTTACCAGCAGTTGTAATCGTGGGAGGGTGACCAACTTGTACACTTCTAGTACTGGAAAGTCCTGCATCCTAGAAGCCCCCTTAGTCCTGAGCAAACCAGGATGGTTGGTCAGCTTGGCCATGGGATAATTGCCAGATGATAGGGGTGTCCCATGGCAGTCCAAATACACGTCTGCAAGGACACAGGAGTTCTACTGAGCTCAGGGGCCATCCTTGGAAAGCCATCCAGCGTTTTTCTGTAGGGAGAGGACGGATCAAAGTTGTGTTGTCAGGGGAGGCGTGTGCAGTGGAGGTGGCAGAGGCATTGGGCACCTATAGAAGGCAGCCACACCTTATTTTGACATTGATTCATTTTCCTCAGGGTTCTCCTTGGCTGCTTGCAGCCTTGACACGTGCTGAGAGGAGAGTTTTGAGTCTCAGCAGGGCACCGTCTCCCAGGCCACATACCTGGAGGAACGTGGCCTCTGTGCAAAGGGTGAGCCGGAGTGAGGAGTTGGCCATGTTTTCCACAGCTCTGTCTGCAATAACGTGTTCCCTTTTGGATTCCTCAGGGACTGGAAAGGTGACAGGTTGAGGGTGCTGTGCAGAGTCATCGTGTGATTGACAAGCCAGAGAAAGTAATTGAAGAAAAGAATGAAAAGCCACGCCTTGTGGCGGGGCGCATGTGTGTGCACACAGGCAAGAGCAGTTCACTAGAATGCCCACGAGGAGACAGTGGCATGAGGCAAAAGTCACTCTCCGGTTACACATTCAATTCAGCAAACACTTATTCAGCATCTACTAACTCTGCGCTCCATCTGTTTTAGGCGTGGGGAACATAAGGGTAATTACTGTCCCTGTTCTAGTGGAGGAGGCAGGCAGCATGTGTAGTCGTGAAGAGTGTGGGTCTGGATTCGAATCCAGTTAGTCTGACTCACTAGCTGTGTTGCCTTGAGCAAGTTCCAAAACCTTGTTGTGCCTCAGTTTCCTTAACTGTAGAACTGACATAATTACAGCACCTGCCTATTAAGGTTGTGAGGATTAAGCTTGTTTATCCATTTTAAGCACTTAGAAGAATGCCTGGCACGTGGTCTGTGTCACTGTTGTTATTAAGTGAACTGATGCATTCGAAGTGCTCCGCATAAGACATGGCAGGTAGTGACCACTCCATGCATGTTAGCTATGATTGTTGTTGTTAGTGATACAGCAAAAGCATAACAGAAGTAGTGCAAAGATAACACTAACACGACTAAGGTAGAATCGGGTGAGGGGGAAGAATTAACATCTCAGAAACCTACTCTCAACCCAAAGGTGATATTTGAATGGGGCTGGGAAGGACCCGCAGGGGTTTGCCTGCTGGAGAGAAAGGGAATCTTAGATGAAGCAAACAACATCAACCCGAGCTTGAGTCCTGGGGCTGTAGCTTGGCAATTTGATCTTTTAGTCTTTGGCTTCTTAGAGCCTTCCATAGCAATCCTGCTGCATTTGCTTATTAATTCAGCACCAAAAGAAGTTACTTACCCTACTTATTATTTACAGTTTAAATCCCAGGCTTGAACTCAACGCATTGCTCTATTCATCTACAAGGGATTTTTTATTTGGCAGATTCGTGGATTGACTCATTCATTCACTCATTTGGCAAGTATCTATGTAATGCTCACCATACGCCCACCACTCTTGTAGGTACCAGGCATGCAGTAGTGAGTCAAGAAAATGCTGCTCTCATGGAGCTTACATTTTAGTGGAGGAGGCAGGTGGCAAAAGAAAAAGTATATACTATGCCAGGTGGTGATAGATGCTATAGAAAAAAAATCACAAAACTGAAACCACATCCTCAGCCTAGGCTTAGGCTCGGAGCTAGAGGTGCTGAAGGAAGACCCAGGGGAGTGTGGAGCCGTCACAGGTCTCGCCGCTGCTTCATGCCAATGAGGCAAATCAGCAGATCAGCAACAACTGATGGGCTGCAAAATGGCTAGTGCTTTTCTTCTACCCTCCAAATATCCCAAAAAACTTTCTTGGGGCCCACTCTGCACAGAAACATTCAAGAAAGGGGAATCTGGAGAACGTAGTTCAGCCTAGCCAAGTTGACACAGTACAAAGCCACCACTCAGAGGATCCGTGGGTGGGGGCTCCTGGAACCCATTTTGCTTTAAGTCATAGCATTCTACGGGGAAGCCTCCTCTGAGTTAAAATCCCATGTGCTCCTAGGAGGTCCAGGAAAAAAATCCTCATGAGACTTTCTTGACTGTTCACTCAATAGACAATGACTCCTTGGTTAAAGCTGTTTCTCAGGGAGAGCTTCCTTTGGTTTTCCAGCAGCTACCCAAGTGCCCAGATGGGAAGTAATAGGGAGGAGATTTGATTCACGTTCCCTGGGGTGGAGGACATGAGTTGCATCACTCGTCATTAACCACAGCATCGAATTTGGCTGTTTGATGCAATAGAATTCGATTGACATAATCATTCCATGTAATAGAATGAAAAAATTAAGAGCTTGTCTCTAGGAAATAAAAAAAAACTGGTGCAAGTGTAAAGACAACTATCCAACTGAATTGATCATTATTTAGTCACTCATTTCACAAATATTTGTGCTCAGCATTGACACGTTAATGGGTTAAGCATAAAGATGATGCATAAATAGCTACATCAGTTCTTGATACCAAGAATTTTCTAGATATGTATCTTTAATCCAGTGTAAGTAGAAACATGCAGAAGGATGGAAATGCCATGAGGAAGTACGTAAGTCTCTCTGGGCAAAGCAGAAAGGCTTTGAGATGACATAATTTTTCACCTGCATATGAGATGATGTCCCCACCCTCAAAGAACTCGTAGTCTGGTCGGCGAGTTGACATGTATGCGAGGCCAAGGTCCTATCAGGTAACTGCAAACCTGGGCTACAGAGCAAGCACGACAGCTGACTGGGGTGGAGGTGGGGACAGCATTCTACCATGTGGAGATCTTTTTGTGCTCATTCCAGAAGCTGCACAGTTT
Organism: Eulemur rufifrons; assembly: GCF_041146395.1. NCBI lineage: Eukaryota > Metazoa > Chordata > Mammalia > Primates > Lemuridae > Eulemur > Eulemur rufifrons. The sequence continues at coordinate 104,162,482 of NC_090984.1, forward strand.
CTAGAGACTTGTCTTTTCACAGGAAATCTCCTACTCAGAAATAGCGTATTTGGCAGGGGACTATTCTCCTGCAATCTTTGCCTTTGTCTACAGCATGTTAAAATAAGAGAGCGTCTGATTCATAGGAGTTATAAAAATAATATAGTAATTACAAAGTTCACTTTCGTGACTCACTTTGCTCTCAGTCATGGCGCTCTACAGGGAATCCTTCTCTGAGTTAAAATCCCACTTGCTGTTTGTATTTTGAAAGTGTCGACGGGTCTGAAATTTTGAGGCTGAATCATTCTGCAACATGGGGTTTTGGGGTGAGGCTCAGTGCCTGGGGAAGGACAGTTTCCAATGTTTGTAGATATATCTCTTTAAAAAGGTAGGACATAAATTGGCTGATTTGTCATGATTACATCATGTGTAATGCTTGATCACAGAGTACCTTGTTTTGGATTTGTATTTATTTTCTCCCTCCCGCTCCTATCTAATTGCCCTCTCCAGAATGGAGGCTTCCACTGCCTTTTGGCTTCATTAACGGCTTTCATTTTCATTAAGAGCTTTGCGCTAATGGACTGTTATAAAATGCACAGTTGTTTCTTGCAGTCACCGCCAAATGACTCTCATCCTGCTGACAGTTTGTGCATTAGGCCAAAAAGAAGGGGGGTGGGGAGAAAGCCGGTGGGAATGAGTGAGAAATATCCAAACAGAAGATATACCTACCTCTGTCCTTGAGGTTCTTTAAGAAGTTGGGATCAGCACCTGGAAGTCCACGAGTGTTTTCCGCTCTTTTAAATGTCTTTTGATTGGCAAAATAGAATGAAGGAAGGCAACAGGGAGCTTGCTTTTCTCATAATATTTTGGAATTTGAGGGTTGTTGAGAATAAGACTTGCAGAAGCCTCACAAGAAGGAACACTGATGATAAGATTTCATCAGCTTTGCTCCAAATAGACATACATTGGTCACTATCTGTAGTGATAAGCATCAAAACAATTGATGCTCACTGGGTTATATACTTGGTGCGCTGTCCACCATATGCAATGGAAGACCCAATATTGATGAATGGCTGCAGAATTTCTTTATAAAAGCATCTGTACTCCTAGTGACACAGTTAAAAAGAATATTTTAAAATCTTTAAGTAAGCTTAGAGATACTTAATAGTCAACCCAATCTCCTCCCCCTTTCATTTTCCGGAATCTGAGTGAGATTAAGTAATGGTGAGTCTGATCTAAATGTCAGCTGCAGCTACCTTGACCTGAGGAGGTTTGGTTAAACTTGACAGTGGCCCTCATAACATGGCATCGTAAGCGTTAAACTCTAGATTCCCACCCCCGTCCTCTTCCTTGTTCTTTGTGATCCGTCTTTCTCCAGAACACCAAGAAAATTCATTCTCTCATTTCACATAGAATGATCCCACCCAATTTAGGTAGCCTTGGTAAATTCTTCTTCCATGCCCACAAATTTAAATATTTCTCAGACGACTTACAAGAAACAAAATTTTCTCCGTCATATTACATTAGTCTCAGAGCTGGTCTAAAACTTAGGTTTTTGATTTTTGAATACATGCTATTTCCACAGTGTAATTTATCTGCTTTAAGTAAGATAAGCTGTGTGATTAAAGCTATCACCACATAATGATATACTTGTGTTTTGCTAGAATTTGCCACATCTGTTCCACTTCGTGGGTGGGGCAAAGATCAGCCAATAGTTTAATAGGTGGTTTCCTAGAATCAAGGCTTACCATTTTTATAGTAACTAATTAAAATTAAAATCTTTACAATTAGACATTTCTTTTATGTACATAATATGGATGTTATAATAGTATTATCTAATTAATAACATGGCAAACGGACTGATACTATATACAAATTTGCTAGCAGTTCTTCCTCACTGTATAAGTACATACCCATTTCCCCTTATTAAATAAAAGTTATCAGTAAATTTCCTAACATTTCCCAGTTTTATGTTCTCATATATTTGAAACATTGGAGCCAGAATCTGTTTGCATTTGTGTTTGAGCATGCAAATTTTAAAGGATCGGGCTCTGGCTCTTATATTTTATACAGGGTATTTTGCTCATCATGAGCCTATAATGTCAAATAATAACCACCAGGATTTACAAAGCCCAGTTTCAGAAAGGTCACCAAAATGTATAAGTTGACTTTGAGGGTTGATACTGCGGGCTTGAAATGAGGGTGATTAAATCTTAAACCTTCACTAAAGTTTGGAAAAGCCTGGCTGGATTTGAGTTTTGTAGACCCAGGGAAGATCATCCTCTTTTTCCTGTCACCCCTCCCTCCCCCAGTGCAGCTACTGAGTACTGGCTTTAAAAGTACTATTGTTAAAAAAAAAAAAAAAAGAAAAGAAAAGAAAAGTCTGACTTCATCCATATTTAAAACATGAAAAATGGGATTGGGGAAAGATGTGTGAAATGAAAAGACAAATTTGAAAATGTTCCCTGATCCCAAGATGCACAGCATCATGGAGATAGAGAAAGTGGCTGCATGGGGTACCTCCAGGCTCAGCAGCATAAAAAGGCGGAGTGTTTACCAAATCTTTGAAAAAGCTTTATTCCCAGAAAGGACCAATTATAGTTATAGTTGAATGTAATCCAGAAATTTGTGCTTGAAGGCTACTTCCTGGAAAGGTAGCCTCAGAGTTCCAGGATTCGTGGGCTGAGGAGGAAGTACTGTTCACTTCCAGAGAAATCACTGGGGAGTTGAAGGCATCTGTAGGGCAATGATTGGCATCCTGGAGATTGGAGAGTGGGCAGAGGGTGAGCTGTTACCGTTTGGTGTTTCTGAACGGGAGTGCTTGATTGCTCCATGTGAAAATAATTTTATCCTGAGATCTGAAATTGCACTGTGCTCCTCCTCTATCAGTACACAGTACTACAGGCCACCTTAAAACAAGGGTCACTTATCACCAGCCAAGCCAATTAGAGAGAAAACTATGGAATAGCTGGGTGTTAACTATTTCTGGAGTTGGTTGAGAAATGACCATGAATTTCAGAGCTGAACAGCCCTGATGTTATAGCTCCAACTCTATCATTATCAGCTGTGTGACTTCAGGAAAATCATTTAACCTCTCTGAACCTCAGTTTTTTCTTCTAAAATGGGGTAATAATGAGAACCTCATCATGGTTTTAGAAGTAAATGAGCTGGCATGTGTAAAGAAGCTGGTAGAATACCTGGTGCAAGGCAAGCCCTCAATAAATGTCCCTTATTTCCCTTCAGTTCCTTTCTCCTCCCAATCACTGTTTTGCTCTCTCTCTGTGCCTCAGGCCCTCATCCTGTGTCACATTTTCTCAGAGCGGTGCCCCCAGGTTGCTGTCACACTGCCCCTTCCACGGATCTGGCTGACAAAAGCTTTAAATATCATCTAACCCGAATGTAATATCAATAACCCCTTCAGAGGCAACTTTGGAAAACTGAAAAGTCATTGTGACCTAAAGGAATGAATCCTTAATGGTAGAATTTCTAGTTCTGGCTTGCTGGCATGGGAAGCCATTTTTTCTGGTATCACACCTTATAATTTTCTGAGCCTTTTTGCCCTTTCTTCATGTGGCCTTTGTCTACCTACTTGTAAAGCCAGTCTGCCTATAACATGGAGGACTCCCCAGGCCTGCTTTAATCAGAGGTCAGGATACTTTACATTTGCCATGCCAGCCGTCTGTGTGCAATAGATGGCACATAGCTTCATTAGTCAGTTTACTGTGCTGGGCCGTCCCAGAGATTGTTTCTTGATTTGGTCCCTGAATAAATGTGCGAGTGCTAATCCAGTTGTTGCTGGAGAGAATCCAAACCTAAGGCAGGACTATTTCTCCCTGAATTGTTGGGCGTTAGATTGGCAGGGTCTGTGACTCTAGTAAGCTCTGCAGGCCTGAAGGGAGGCTGGTGATCCAGCCAGTTGCACGGGAAAAAAATTATCAGGAAGAATGTGGTAAGGGAGGCCTATGAGGTCAGTGCCTGGAGGGATCAGTGCTGTGACTTCCAAGAGATTTACTGAGTGCTCACTGTGGGCCAGGCACTGTTCTAGGAATTGGGGATGTGTCAGAGAATAAGATGAACAAGCGCATTCCTGCCTTTGTGGGTTTTGTATTCTAAGGGGGGTAGGGAGAAGAAGCACACAATGAAGATCATGATAAATACATTAGATAGATACATAGATGATAGTAAGGTAGAAAAAGTAGATCAGGGAAAGGGGGGTTGGGAGTGTGGGTGAGGGATGGAACACAGTTTCATAGAAGGTGGTCAGAGAGACCTCACTGAGGATGGGAGATTTGGATATTTGAATGAAGACGACACAAGGGTAGATGTACGGATCTGGAATTAGGGTGGAGGGTGGTTGGGGGGGGGCACATATCTTACAAGCCTGTGATGGCCTTTGTGAGGACTCTGGCTTCTGCGCTGAGAGCATGGAGAGTCAGTGGAGGGTTTTGAGCAGAGAATCTCTCCCACATTTTAATAGGACCCTTCTGGTTGCTCTGCGGAAGAGAGACTGTAGAGGGATAGGGTGGACACCCCTGGGCCGTTTAGGAGGCTCTGGTGGTAGTCCAGGTGACAGGTGGGGGTTTGGCCAGGGTGGCAGCGGTGAAGTGGTGAGAGTGGCTCTATTCTGTGTTTATTTGGAAGGTAGAGCCAACGGGATTTGCTGTTGGATTGGATGGGGGTGTGAGAAGAGAGGGGTCAGTGGTGACTGCAAGGTGTCTGTCCTAAGTGACAGGAAGGAAGGTGTTGCCCTTCACCGAATTGGGAAGACTTGGGGAGGAGACAACTTAGGAGGAAAGAGCAGTAGTCTAGTTCAGCCATGTTAAGTCCGAGGTGCCAGATTTGGGTTTGCTGTCTGAGGGGCGAGGTTGAGGAGGGTTTGAGTTCACAGTTCAGAGGAGAGGGTCTGGCTGGGGAAATGACGTGAGAGCCATCGGCATACAAGTGGTAATAAAGTCCTGACACTTTCTAGAATCCCTGCTTTTCTCTGGGGGTTTCCTGTCCATGACAGAACTCACGCCCCTTAGGCGAAGGTGTGGGTCAAGCCTCTAGCCATAGCTCACTTCTACTTTCTCTGCTGTCTGAGGTTTATATACCTGGGTGGCTTCCGGTGGCTTCAGGGTGGAGGGGCCCTCCCCAAGGAGAATACAAGATGACCCACTCGGTTGTAGGAAGGATGATCTTGTCTTAAATCGTGTATGTGTGTGTTTTATGATATGCTTAATATGTGGTGATACTTTATAAAATGAGCATTTATTGAGGATGTATGTTTAAAAATTTATTACTAACAAGGTGGGAGATTTAAGACGTTTACATACCACTGCGTGAATGAAGAGGAGAGGGAAGCTTCGTTAATTCAGGACCTCTCAGGGGGACAGATCACAATCAGGAAGTCCCGTTTCCTTGTCCCTACGGGAGTAAGACGGACAGCTTGCCTACTGCAGAAGAGACCCCCTTTGCAGGATTCCACCAACACTTGTTGAAGCACCTACTAGAGCCAGACAGAGCAGTGGGCATTTTCACCAACATTATATCCCCGTAGGAACCCCAGGAGGCTGGACCAGAGAATCACACCCCATGCAGGGAACAGGAAAGGGGAGGCAGGTTGAAGGTGGGCGCAGAGTGGGAGCCTTTTCCAGATCCCGAAGACCCACCAGACACTCTTCACTCAAAGGAACTAGGGGCGGTGTCCTCCCAGGCTCCCACCCCAAGGCCACTCCTCTCCAGTTTCAACCCCACCCTTGCCCCATGGAATTCCTTCCCTCTAAATCCTTTTTTTTTTTTTTTTAATGGACTTTCCTTTTACCACAGCATTTAATATGTTTGATGCAAAAAATATTTAATTCAGAAATATATTAACATATAGCATCAAGGAACAGACAAACACATTAATGGAACAGAATAGAGAGCCCACAAATACATACACATACAAATATAGTCAACTGATCTTTGGCAAAGGAGCAAAGGCAATATAGTGGAGAAGGAATAAACTTTTCAACAAATGGTGGTGCTACAAAAACTGGATAGCCACAAGTTAAAAGAAAAAAAAAAAAAAAGAACCTAGACACAAGACATTACATCCTTCACAAAAAATAACCTCAAAATAGTGAAAAATGCAAAGCTCTAAACCTCCTACGACATAACATAAAAGAAAATCTTGATGACCTTGGGTTTGGCAATAACTTTTCAGTTACACCACAGGTATAAACCATGAAAGAAATACAGCTGACCCTTGAACAATGTAGGGGTAAGGGGTGCCAATCCCCTCCACTATCAAAAATCCATGTATAACTTTTGACTACCCCAAAACTTAACTACTAATAGCCTACTGTTGACCAGAAGCCTTATTACTACTGTTGACCAGAAGCCTTATTAATAACACAAACAGTGGATTAACACATATTTTGTATGCCATATCTATTATATATTGTATTCTTACAATAAAGTAAACTAAAGAAAATGTTATTAAGAAAATCATAAGGAAGAGAAAATATATTTACTATTCATTAAGTGGAAGAGGTTCATCATAAATGTCTTGATCCTCAATGTCTTCACACTGAGTAGGCTGAGGAGGAGGAGAAAGAGGGGTTGGTCTTGTTATCTCAGGGTGGCAGAGGCAGAAGAGGTAGAGGAGGTGGATGGGGAGGAAGGAGAGGTAGGAACACTAGGTGTAACTTCATACAACTATATCATAATTTCTGTCTGACTTTTTTGCCATTTTATTTCTCTAAAAATGTTTGTATATGGTACCAATCCTCCTTCCACCTTTTTCTTTAGTTTCAGGGCTCATATGATGTAAGAGTTCATGTCATAAAAGAAGTCAATCCCTTTTGAGTTGCAGAAAACATTCTCCTAATCTGGAGTCTACGTTTGAGATGATAAAAATAACTAGGCAATGTCAAGTGCTGGGCAATGGCTCCCTTGGGAGGAAAAAGGCTGTTGCATTTTTTCCCCTCTTTTCCTCTTTTAGACTTTTAGAGGAAAACCTCAAGTTTCACCCATTGCCCAAGGTCCTCAGGCACTCTGTCAGTGCTTCTATGTCATTTGTTATTTTTTCATATGTTGAAATCTTATTTCTCAAGGTTGACTGTGGAAACCTTGAAGGCCAAAACTCTGCCTAAACTGCCTCCCTCCCGTCTGTCCCTCTCACCTCTCTTAGGGCCTTGTAGCTTCTGGGTATTTGGTCATGACTGATTGGTCGATTGATTGCTAATATCGTTAGTTCAAAAGCTTCAGCTCACCAATAAGATAGAACAGGAAACATCCATTAAACAGTTGACAATAGCCAGGACCCAGAAAAGAAGGCAGCTACAGCCTGATCCCTGTTCTCCACCTGCCTTTAGTTTGCTGGGTGTAAAGAGGAAGTCTTGCACTGGGCTCTTGGGGGTCCACTGAGGTCTCTGAATCATGACAAAAATGACTTTAGAGACCAAAGCACTCTCTCCATGGAAAGCCCTGTCTCTAGCTGCAGGAAATGTGACTCTGGGGACTTCTGGAGAAGGCGCAGGCACTCGGGTGAGGGTAATAATGGGCAAAAGCACGAGTCTAGAAAGAGCATAGCTGAGATAACTGGAACCCCAGCTCGGAAAGTTGTGCTTGGGTTCACAAAAGCCTCTCGGCTTTTCATTGTAAAAAGGAACTCTGCAAAGTAGACTCCAGAAAATAAGCTTTGGAACTATGGCCTCCAAAATCCAGAGCTCCTCCTCAGAATCCCTGGGGGAGCAAGTTAAATTTAGATTCCTGGGTCCCCTCCCTCTCCATCTCTGATTCAGTAGATCTGGGCTGGGGGGCCAGGTATCTGCATTTAATATGGTGGTTTATTTATTTATTTTGGGGTGTGGGTGGCTCGAGAGACCATACTTTAAAGAAAGAATCCTGTTTTTACTTGGAGTTGAGCTCCAAGGGGCCTGGGACCTGGTTCTTGGAACTGGTCCGATTGTCTTTAATGTGTTAATTATCTTTGTGGCCAGTGGCTGCCTTTTCTTAAGCTTCCTTGGTCCTTAGTTGATTTAAAGCTGTGCCTGGCTTCCCAGACCTGAGTTTGAATTGGTACTTTGGAAGGAAGAAAGGAGAATTAAATAAATTTATTTATTCAGCAAGTGTTTACTGAGCACCTACTTTGTTCTTGGCGCTGTTCTAGGCACTTGGGATGAATAAGATCAAGACCCTGCTCTTACAGAACTTCTATTCCAGGAGGCTTCTAGGTCTATATTTATGGTCCCAGAAGGAGTCCTTTCTCTGAAGCTCCAAGACAATTCCAGAGCTTCCGGTTGGCAATTGTGTGCTTGTCAGGTCTTATGCAGACATCCTCTGCCCCTCACTTCTTAGATGAGGAGAGTAAGAAAGGGCCTCTAGAGGTTAAGCAACTTATCTGAGGTGACTCTTAGTAATAGAGGTGCAGCAGGTGGGGTATCTTCAGCTTCTGGCATGTTCTAAAGGGTCAATATCCACTCCAGAGCTCCCTCTTTCCTGCTCTTCTGTGAGAGCACCTTTGGGGGAACTGGTCAGGTGACAGCAGTCTGTTGTGCTTACAATTCACTGGACTAGGACAAATGAATTTCTGCTGGGGCTAAGGCAAGTCATTGAACCCTATGGGCCTCTATCTCTCCATGTGCAAATTTTGGTCATCTTTGGATCATATATGTTTATAGCCCAGGGCCTGCTCCAATTTCCTAGAATTTTGAGTTTTCTAGAGTTCAGTCTAAGTGCTGACTTTTAGCTGAGCTCACTTTGTGTCTGCCTTAGTGGTATCGAGATGAGAAGTTACAGCTGGCTGTGATTTTACTCCTGGGGATAGGCATCGGATGTGCCTTCATGGTAATGGACAGATACAGGATGGAGAGCCAAGAACCAAATGCAAGAGGAGGATGGCAGGTTCCTTGATTGTACAAAGGGAAGTGTATGATCTCCCTGTCTTTGACCTTGAGCTCAAGGATACCACCTATTTTCACACCCTCCAAATTCTGGTGTCCCAGAGCAAAACACTGCTCACTCATCCTAGCTATGAGTCTTGTTAGGTGATGGGGGTTATGAGAGAAAGGGGAGGGTGGTGGGAACAGCAGGGGCAGAAAGGAAGGCAAAGAGGCTAGCCAGCTTCAGGGAAGAAAAAGCAAGTGCTCACCTGGGCCTAGGGACAGCAGTCTTGAATCCATCCGTGGCTGTGTGCCCATGCATGGGGGTCACTCCTGGGCTTCCAAACGTTATCTAGCCCTGCGTGTGAGGCAGAGGACTGGAGATTTTCTCTAGGCACTTAAGTTCTAAATGAAATTTAACTTTCTCAAGCATCCTAATTTATTCTACACTCCTGAAGCCCTGAGGTAGCCAGGTGTGTAGTACTGACGTTATTCTCCCAGGTGGCTGGGGCCATTATTTTTTAACTTCAGAGGATGCAGAGATGAATAGATGAATGTGGAATGTTTAGGGGCTAAGAGTATGTAGGAGGGTGGACTCACAGTCAAAGCCTAAGATCGCAAGTGTCATTCCTGACTCAGCTTGTGCTGTCCTGGCACACGGTGACTTCAGAGTACCCAGTGGAGAGGTGGGCTGGGGGGATGGGTGGGGGGATAGAGAGAGTGGGGCGTGGGTATCATATACTTTTCTCTTCCCTTTGGTGATTAGGTTGTTATTACTCAGAGTGAGCCAGACCTTTCTGTCCCCAAAGAATAACTCATTCCCAACAGAGTAAATGTCATCCACATACATATTTGTGACTTCCACCAGCACTGCCCTTTACGCCGCTTCTCTGTAACATTTCCCTTAAAGCTGCGCCATCCGGCACAGTAGCCACTAGCCACATGTGACCATTTATATTTCAATTGATTAAAATGAAATAAAATTTAAAATTCAGCTCCCCAGTCTTACCAAAGTGCTTATATAACCACACATAGCCAGTGGCTAATGTGATGGCCGGTGCAGAACGTTCTACTGGACAGAGCTGTCTTAAAACAGAACCCCTTTGGGCCTGCGTTTGCAGGTGGGGAGATGGGGACCCTTCCTTATCAGTGGACCCTGTAGTTGCCACATATCAAGCGCCCAATGGCCAATGCAGGCGTGGGCATGGCAGGCTGAGGGGGCAGAGGGTGGCACAGAGCTTGTCAGGTTTCCAAAAGTGGGTAAAATAAACTACAGTGGAGGGGCAGTGACTAACCATTTCAAGGGTGAATTGAAAAAGAAATGAGAGCAGAATCCAGGGCCACAAAAGTGCAGGCATTGGGACTTTCAAGTTAAAAATCTCGGACTTAACGTTTTCTCACTTGAAGGGGCTTCCAAGTGGTTCCATTCCCCTTATTTAGAAATCAGGAATTCAGTTTCTGAGTGACTCGCCCCAGGTGGTGGAGGTGGTTAGGCTGAGGCTAGGATCTAGACCTCCTCACTTTGAATTGTTTGCTTTCTGTGTTGGACTAATCTGCCTCTCAACACAAACAAAATGTTAACATTATGGCCTGACTGGGTCCGTAGTCCTCTGTGGTCAAACCAGTTGCTTTTCTCATCTGACAAGGACCCCATCAGGGCAAATAGATAATTTGTGGGGTGGTTGGTCCCACCAAGCCTTGTGACTTACTTGTGGTAGAAGCTGAAGGAAAGCGGGAAATACAATTTGTTGAATCTTTAACACACATTGGGCACTTTGCCAGGTCTTTTAGACATATTGTCACATGGGAAGCAGGTATTATTTTCCCATTTTAGTAGATGAAGAAACTGAAGCTTGGAAGGGTTTAGAATCTTGCCCCAAATCAGGTCACCCCTCACTTGACACAGGATTTTTCCAGCTATGTATGTGAGGAGAAAAAAAATAGCTTTGGGCTGAGGTGGACAATGGGGTTGTCAATCTCTTTGGAATCCAGCTGCATGAGTCAAGAAGGGATTGTGTCTTTAAAATTACTGGCAGGGAGGCCCTCCCAGCTGATCCCTGCTCTGCACACCTGTGGGCCCTTGAGGTGAGTTCCTTGGATGCTGGGATTCCGGAGAGAAGTAAATATCTTTCTGCAGCCATCTTGGGCCCAGACATTAGTGCCGGGGACTTGCTCAGTGAGGATAATGATGGGCATATTTTTGTGGTGTTTCTGAAGAAGGGAAATTAGATGGAGACAAGTGAAAAGGAGAAGTGCCCTTTGCCAAAGAGAGGAGGAAAACACAAACGGAGGTAGGAAGATAGATTTTAATTTTTTTGTATTTTTTTTTCGATACGTCATAGTTGTCCGTACTTTTGGGGTACATTGATAATTTGATATATGTATACAATGTGCAATGATCAAGTCAAGACAATAAGAAAAATTTTAGACTCTGTTTTTCATAACTCAGAATCTTCAGTAATTGGGCAGACAAGTTGTATTCTGCCCTCAGCTTCAATTCATGGAGGCAAGAGGGGGTGAGAAGATAGCAGAAAGGAATGCTGTTTGTGGCTTAGAAAGCCGGTCTCCTCTGATAGATTGTGCTGGCTCCTGGGAGAGAAGCATGCCTTGGGAAGATCAGCTCATAAGAAGCTTAGTTTGCACCTGCAAGCCCAAAGGCTACCCGAGAAAAGTAGCCACCAACTTGGCAGCGACAGAATTATCTCCTCCAACGTGTTGAGTGGGGGAGAGAAGGCTGCCCTTTCTCCAGAGGACCAGTCCAGCCCTTGTTAGGCCACCTCTGAAGATGGGTGCTTCCTTTGCCAGATACAACTTTACAGGAAGGGACTCTTGGGAGCAAAGCCAAGTGTCTACTTCAGGGCAGGAGAAGTATATCAATTATTTATTGCTACGTAACAAAAAAGAAAAAGATTGCTTACAATAACAATTTGTTTCTCATAATTCAGGGGGTTGACCCAGAAGTTTGCGCCAAGTGTATTGCCGGGGTCACTTGTGTAGCTGCCTTCATCTGGCAGACAGGCTGGGACAGATCAAGACGGTCTCTGTCACGCATGTGGGGCCTTGGTGTTGACTGGAGGCTGAGCCCCTTGGTTCTCCTCCATGTGGCTTCTCATCTTCTAGAGCCTCTTCCTGTGGCTCCTCAAACCAGCAGGGTGGCTCGGACTTCCCTGTAGCATGATGGCTGGATTCCAAGAGAATGAAGATAGAAATTGTCAGGCTTTTTAAGGGCGAGGCCTATGACTGGCACAGCATCACTTATGCCAGTTCCTGTTGATCAAAGCAAGTCTGAAGGCCTGACCAGATTCATGGGGAGAGAAAATAGACTCTGTCTCTCCATGGCAGGAGCAGCATATGCACCCAGGGATGGGAGCCATATTTGCAGGCAAACTGCCATAGGAAGTTTTAATATAATACTTCTAAACCTGCTCAGCCAAACTAAACAATGTGAGGCTTTCTCTTTGGTAGGATTGCAATGTTTAGCAAATAAAAATACAGGACACCCAGTTAAATTTGAATTTCAGATACAAAAAAAGGAATTCAGGTTTTTTTTTTTTATTATAAGTCTATTCCATGAAATATTTGATATAGACTTGTACTAAGAGGAAGTATTTGTTTATTAGAGATTCAAATTTAACTGGACAGTTTGCATTTTATTTCATAACTTGGGTAACAGTGGCTCTCCAAGGGATAGATTCTCATGGGGGAATAAGCAGGGGGTGTAGAAGGGAATTGATGTCTAAAATCTATAGTCCAAGGCATGGACGGTTTATAAAAAGCCCCCCACAGGGCAGTGCTTCTCCAGTTTTCATGTGTGCATGAATCACCTGAGAATCTGGTTAAAATGAAGATTCTGATTTAGAAGGTTTGGGGTGGACCCTGAGATTCTGCATTTCTAACAAGCTCCTAGGTGATGCCCCCATTGATCTCTGGACCACACTTTGAGTACAAAAAAAGCTATGTCTGTGAAGGACCAGATTGGAAATATTTTTGGCTTTGCAGGCTGTGGAGTACTACTCAGCTCTGGTGTTGTATCAGGAAAGCAGCCACAGACAATATGTAAACAAACGAGTGTGGCTGTGTTCCAATAAAATTTTATTTTCAGAAATAGACGGTGGACAGGGTTTGGCCTGCGGCAGGCTGTCATTTGCTGACCCCTGAGCTAGGTGATTCTCATGTGCTCCCTTCTCTAAATAGAATCCCTGTGCAAGGAAGGAAGGGCTTATACTAGAAGCGTACGACTTCGATAGTTCAGAAAGGAGTGCCCTAAATCCCTCACTGCCAAACACAAACTCTGTCTGCTCATAATTACTTCAGGTGTTCAGCTAATATTTGGTTCTCTATTGAAATGCAAATTCCTTGAAGTAGGAATCCTTCCAAGCTGATAAACAGCCTTTACATCCCAGAATAAATGTGCTTAGGATCCCATTCTTGGGGAGGAATAGAGGACCCCCGAATAGGGAAGCTGGGGCTGTAACTCATTTATACTTTTACCTCGGGTAGGACAGCTGCACCCTGAAAGCATGCTTGCTAGTGCTGGTAATTAAATGATTTATCTCACTAAAAGGGATTGTCCTGATTTGCCTGGGACTGAGGGATTTCCTGGGATGCAGGACTTTCAGTGCTGAAACCAGGACAGTCCCAGGCAAATTGGAATAGAAAGAAAGTCAGTGAATTCTCAGTTAATCAGTTCTCACAATAATGATTTGGTGACAACATGGCATATTTCTGCTGAACTCAAAGGTAGTTAGAAGAGTCTCAAAGGAATATCCATTTTATTTTCCTTGAACTTGAGAAATACCTGGCATTTTCGGCAGACACTGTTATAAGTGGCACAAGCATGGGTCACTGCCTTCTGTACGGGTTTGGAAATGCTTGTCAGGGCCACATTGTGTGGCCCTCTGTGCTATCAGGTGCTTAGCTGGTGCTTGCTGAGGGTGACTGGTGTGCATGGTGATGGTCATAACAAAAGTGATTGTAAATAACAGCTAACATTTATTGAGTGCTTGCTATATGTCAGATAAATTGTGTTTCACATTCATTATTTTATTAAGTGCTCTTACAGAAAACCTGTGAGCTGGCTACTATTATTTTCTCTATTTTACAGATAATTGAACTGCGGTTTAGAGAGTTGTGTTGACTTGTCCAGAGTCACACAGCTAATACATTGGTGTTCAAGCCCTCCAGAGCTGGAATTCTTAATTATTCATGAGTCAGTGATATCAAAGCCTTTCCTGGTATTTTCTCTAGCTTCTAGGAGAGTTCTCCTGGCCCTCCTCCCTGGTGTAATGGGAAACACACACTTGATATGTGTTTCTGATAGGAGATTTTACTTCACTAAGACTTTTTCCTTATATGCTTATAAAAAGGGGGTGCTTAATAACACTTAGATTGTTCATTTCTTTCTCCATGTACTCCTCCCACTGCCCTCCACTCCCCGCCTTTGCCACAGTAATAGTTGTCTCATTCTGCAGGGCACCTCTTTACCACCAATGAAAAGTTTGATGTAATTCAGTGGTTCTCAAAGTGTGGTCACCGGACCAGCTGCAACTGGGAGCTGTTAGAAATGCAAATTTATCCAACCTCACTTCAGACCTAGTAAATCAGAAACTCCTGGGGCTGGGACCCAACAGTCTGTTGCCTGGTACAGTTTGACAACTATAGGTATAATGAAAAGAGCTTGGGGTCTCCAATCGGCAGAACCAAGTTGAATTTTGCTTCTACTGTTTGGGTGATGTCACATCAACCTTATGCTATGAACTTCCTGAGCCTTTGTTTCCTCTTCTCTCATATGAAACATCCTAATCTCACACGTTCTATCCAGGGTGGGGGTCAAATAAGAAAATGGTGGAAAAATGCACTTTGAAGATGAAAGCATCATTGTGGTGGTTATTATCCATTTGTGGGGACCTCTCCTGCACAGCGTGTACTCTACCTTCCTGCTGGTATATAAACCCCGTGGAAACTGATTTGGGGCTAAGAAAGGGTACAACAGTCAGCCAGATAAGTAACATTTATATAGCAGGTCACTATCTTTAGAGGACTTTCAAATGATTTTATTTAATTCTTATGCCAGTTCTGTGAGATGGAATCATGAGGAAGCTCTGTGGTTTCAGAGTGTTAATGACTTATCCGACTTGTCGCTGCAAGTTTGTGACAAAGCTAAGGCTGAAATTCAGACTCAACAAAAAATCCAGTGCTTTCTGTAGATTGTTGGTTAAAACCAGAGACAAAGGGCAGGTAGCCAACAGCACAAAGCATCCTCCAGCCTGCCATTCTCCACCTTGGCCGCACATTGCAATTACCTGGGGAGAATTTAAAAAGTCCCTCGACCAGTTAATCAGAACCTCCATGCATGGGACCCCAGCATCAATACCTTGTAAAGCTTCCCGGGAGATTCAGTTGCAGCGAAGGTTGAGTACACAGCTTTAAACTCCCTGGCAGTTCTATTAGGCGGGGATGTTCCAGTCCCACTGCACTTTATAATCACCTGAGGAACGCTAAAAACCTGTGCCGAGCCTCATCCCAGATCACTGGGTTGCAATCTCCAGGGTGGGTGGCTGTTATTTTCTAATTCCTCAGATGATTCCACTACATAGCCAGGGTTGAGAAGCACAGCCTTACCCCTTCTCTTGGGCTCCAAGCAGGTGTGCTGTCTGTCACAGTGGGACCTACACCTCTCTATTCCCGGCCTCATCACTGGGCAAAAAAGCACTTGTTAAAAACATGTGCACATGTGGTTTTATCCTCTTCATTGTTCACCGCCAGAGTTTAAGCAGCTGGTGAAGGAGGGTTATCCTTGGAACCACACCCAGCATTCCTACCACGGGGAATACTGGAGTCTCGCAACCAATGTACCAGTCAGCATTCACCTCCAGCAACTGCATTTAGGATTCTCTCACCTTGCAAAGTTTCCTGAACAGGTAGCCAAAGCCAGAGAAAGAGTTGCTGACTTTATTAAAATTCTTTTGGGCACATCCACTGACTTACAGCACATGCTCATTAATATAACCGAGCAGGCATCTCCCTTCCTTCCGCACGTGAAGCACATACACAAGAAGCAGGACCAGTACTGGCATTCAGAGTGCGGGAAGCTGCCGCTCTGAAGTGGCTGCTTTGGTGGCTTGGGACCTTTTGGAGCACTTTGATAACCAAATCTTAAATGGGGACTGAGTCAGCCTGGCCTTTTTCTGAAGTGCTCTTTGCCCTGCATGGTGGTGCATGCACAGGGCACCGCTTGTCTTCCTGTCCAGTGTGCACCTGCTCTGACAATGCTCATTGCAATCTGATCTCTCGGACCTCCCGGGACTGCTTGTTACAAATGCAGGTTCCAAGACCCCATCCCACTCTCAGAATCTCTGAAGGAGGATTGGGGCTGGGAATTTGAATCCTTAGCAAGCTCCCCAGTTTTTTTTCTGTGCTTTCTAGAGTGTGAGAGCCGCTGCACTCACAATTTTGGCGTGGTTTAGACAGCCTGGATCCACCAGTGCTTAGGAATAAACCCAGTGAGACCCTTGGACTGTAGAGAATTGTGTTGGGAGGGAATGAATCAGGTAAGTCAAAAGAAAAGGGAATTTGGTGTGTCTAGGGAATGGGATAAGGGAGAGTGTGCGTGCCTGTGTGTGGGTGCACGTGCCTGTGGCCCTGACTGGGGGGCAGCTGTCGCATTTGCTGCTTAGGTATTCATAGCCAATTGCTTTCGTTGTTCCTCGCTTTATTAGCTTTTGCCAAGTAGTTCAGCTTTTACTAAGGGCACCCGGGTTTATGGCAGCAATATTTCTCACAGTGTCAAAGATAAAATATCAGGCTAATAACAGACTCCCTGCTAATGTAAATCGCACAAGGAAGGCAATCTTGTTCAGGAGGAAGTCCTACCAGGGAATGCTAAGTCTTAAGATTTTGAGAAAGCCGTCAGTGGGATTGGATACACTTTGCGCTTGCTAAGAAGATGAAATGAATGATTTGTGTTAAGTGGTAGCAGCTGCAGAAAAGAGCATTTTCCTACACCTGCCTCTTCCCAAGAGACTTGGGGCTTTCAGGGGCTTGGGCAAAGGGCCAGAGGCTTAACTGTGGGACTCAGGGGGAGATTTCTCTTCTCCTCCCCTCCCCCTCTCTTTTATTGCCACTTCTGAGCCTCTCTGGTGTAGCAAACCAATCGGTTTCCCTCGTGTGTTATAAAGATGAACCCATTTCGGGATGATGGGGGACCCGGGAGGTCTTTTGGCAATCTCTGAGATTTCCCCTCTCTCTTCTTGGTTACTACATTCAGGCACCTGCTGGGCAAACCTACTGCTGCCACTTGTTGCAGGACACTTTAACAAGACTGAGGGAAGCTGAGGCTTGAAACAACCGTGGGGAGCAAAGATGCTGCTTTTTGGTGCTGTCAGATCCCCGGGGACAGACCCTGAGTGTTGTCCTTGCTCTGTAACTCCGAAGGGTCTGGGGCAGATGTGTCAGGAGCTTCCGAGAAGATGGAGTTGTTCTCAAGTGGGAAGGCCTTTGGGACGTCTGGTGCCAGAGAGGTGATGTTCAGGAGAGGGAGAGGCCATTGGTGCTGGTGCAGTAGCAAGGACCTGAAATTGCCGATGCATGTGGAGACCGGAAGCAAGGACTGTGGGGGAAAGGGGCATCTTCTGATGCATTACTGCCCCAGTGCCCTGAGGCCTCACGGCCACTGGCTGGTCCCTGACTGCAGCCTTGACAGGGGCTCCTGACCATCTTGGGGTCACCAGAATCTGATATCCATCTTCCCAATACCAGCAAGTTGGGTGAATGCTAATGTCCTTTGTGTTTGCTCCTAGAAGATAGGTCCTACCTTTAGGTCCTCCCTCCCCACCTCGTCCCCTGCCCCCAGCTACTCACACAGTAACTTGCTATTTCCATTGGGGAGAAATTGGAGGGATAAGTCAGCCTCAGAAATAATCTCCCTGGAGCAGTTGCAGTGGTCCTGTGGAATAGGGGACAGGTATGCTGGCCTCTGTTTTCTAGGTAAGGAAACAGGCTCAGAGAGGTTAAGTGACTTAGCCACGTTCACATAGAGAATGCACAATACAGCTGGGGTGACATGAGATCTCCTGACTTTTAAATCTGTGATCCGTCTAACACCCCAGCTCCCTCGGCAGAGCCTTGCACTGTCACGGCACTGTCTGCACAGCTCAGATGACTGCCCACACCACCCAACTCACCACACCTCCTCACCGGGAGACGTGTGGTTAAGACATGGGCAGTCCTGAGACTAAATGCCGGCCCTCGAGTGGGCAGGGGACAAAGAGATCCTGCACCTGGGATACCAGTGGGAGAGAACAGGAGCAGGCAGTGTGGACAGGGGCTTGTCCACTAGATGTGAAAAGAGAAGCAGTCGCATTTGTGTGTGCAGGGGAGGAATGAGGACTTCGCTGGCAGCCGGGGGTGATGGATGGTGTGGGAGACTACCTGGGGCGTGAGTGGTAATGTGATAGAGGGTGCACATTACGGGCAATTACAATTTGAATAAGTTATCAATGGAAAGAAGTAGAGGAGTAGAAAGCTGTTTTATTAACCCCCTGAAGTTACGTTCTCAGCGTTTTGAAAAAGTTTATGAATTGCCATGAATTACATGCCTGGTGACAAATGCCGATGCTGGGAGAATCCCTGATTGCAGCTTCTGTAGCAGGCAGTGTTTTATGGGGACGATTTAAAACAACAGTCTTATATATTTTAAAACATCAAAGGAGGAAGAAAAAGAAAGTGCTCAGGGAGCCCAGTGAATATACCTGCCCGTGAGCAAACTTTGCTATAAATCCTGCCTATGATTTTCCAGTTTTATCTGTTTTTCTTCTTTTGATAGTGTACGTGTCTCCAGGCGCACAGCCTGGAGTGTGTGTCCAGTGTGCTGTCCCAGGGAGTGTTTTACCAAGTCGGTCCCTGGGTGAGAACAGAGCTCTAAATAGAGACAAGATAATGTCTAACTACTTTCCACACTGTCACCGCACTGGAATCCCCCTCCAACCCCCAATATTTCTATTTCCGGAGAGCAGACGGTAAGGTTGCACACAAGGCACTCATTCCTTCTTGAGGACTCCCGCAGAGCTCTGCTGTCCTCCAGCAGTCCCTGATCCTGTTGTGCTGTAGCTCTCTGATCAGTTGTCTTCTACACCACCGAACTCTAGAGCCCCTTGAAGCTTCAGTCTCTGGTGCATTGGAAACAGCATTCATCTCGGAATCGGGGCCATTGGTTGTATTTTGAGACCTGCTGCGGACTGGCTGTGTCCCTAGTATATCAGAAGCTGGAGATTTCCTCACTGTTGAAAGGGAGGTGAGAACGCCCAACCTTCCTGGCTCATAAGTTTGGGTGACAGGAAGCAAGAGAAGGGAGATGCCAAAGGAGGGTGGAGTCGTGGCAGAGGGTTTGTGGAGGGGATGGGAGGATGCTAGGGCGCTAAGTGGTTTCCGTATATTATTTATCTCATAATTCTATGGAGTGAGGGGGGTGTTCCCATTTTATAGATGAGGGAACTGATGTTCCGAGAGGGCGACTAAATCACTCTAGGAAACACAAGTTGGAAGTGATTTGAGCTCAGGTGTGTTTGGCTTCAAAGCTCACATTTGCTACCGCACTGGGACCTCTTTGTCTGGTCTGGTACAGAGCTACCTCGTCCTCAGTGTTACCTGGGAACAGGTTAGAGATGCTAATTCTTGGCTCGACCTAGACCTATGCATTCAGAGGCTGAGGTTAACATTCAAAGTTGAGAAGCGTAGGACTTGAGGGCACAGAGCCCCTCTCTGAATCTGACTCTTCCATCTGTTGTCCAGCTCACATTGAACAGGTCTGTGTTTCAACACAGGGTTGTGGTGAGGATTAATCCAGATGTGGAAATGCCAGGCACAGCATCCGGCTCAACACATGTCATAGGGAGCTCACTGCCCATCTCACGAAGTGTAGCTTGTAAGTTTGCTCAGGAAACATGGGAGAAACTATGAATAACATCTTTGCCTCATCTCTACTCTTCTCCCACACAGTTCCTGGGGACAGGCAAGGTGTTAGCTTGGCGTGGAAGGCTGAGTGTCATCCTTCAGGACAGCGCTTCTCAAAGTGTGGTTCCCAGACCAACATATCACCTGGGAACCTGTTAAAAATGCAGAATCTCAGGCCAGCGCCCTAGATGTGCTGAATCAGAAACTTGGGGAGTAGAACCCACCACTCTGTGTTTTCACAAGCTTGAGCACCACCATGTTAGGGGCCTAGAGGTCAGACACCTGGGAAGTGCCTGGTGGGGGCAGGATATTTGTAGGTGGTTGACTTCAGAGAATGTCCTTTGCTGCAAACCCCAAGCACTCCATTGGACACTGAGGTCATCATACAATTAAACGATCACTTAGAGGCGGTCATTGTGCAGAGGGCACACAGGCGGCCAGTTCATTAACCGACAGCAACTTCTTGTAAATTAAAAAATGTTAATGATCAGTTTTGAAGCATTGAGAGCCTATCAGGGACCACATGCCTGGAATGAGCATTTACCATATGGTGCCTTTGGAAGCTAATATTGATTCTCATTATTTTAAACGATTACAAACATTGCAGGTGTTTTGTAATAATCTCCATTGTCTAATTAGAACATGCGTGAAATGAGCTCATTCTGCTTGCTAACGAATATTGATTTGAACAGCAGAGCCCCGGTGCAGGGGCAGGATTGGGGCTGTCTGGCCAAGGTGCCAGCCAGTGCCAGCCCTTTTTCTCCCTAAATTATTAATCCTGGGGATACAGGGCATTTTGACAGGCAGTCATCCATGGGGGCTCTAACCTGATTTGGGCCTGCTCCAGCCTTCAGTGTTTACTCCTGTCAGGGTATTAGCTGGGAAACTGGGAATGAACACCAGTAATTTTGTGGCCTTTTCTTCCTTTCTGATTTCCCATTTCTTTTCTTTACCAATTCCTACCTTGTGTTCATTTTTAAGCAACTCTATATCTGAATGCTTCGGGTGAAATCTGGAATTGGGCATTACTCACTTTAGGTTTTGATTATATATGGTCTAGTTGTAGGCTTCAGGTTGCTTCACGTCTTAGTATCTCTCTATAACAAGACTGTAAGCTCCTTGAAGACAAGGGTTATGTCCCACCCTTGCTGTGTGTTCCCTGTCAAAGCCTAACAAGTGCTCTATAAACACACAACAGGAGAGAGCTGTTGTTAGTGTTATTCTTAGTCATTGTCGAATGAATGAATGAATGAATGGACTCTTAGGGTGATGCTATGTGCTCTATGGGTGTTTCATGTATGCATGCATAGTTTAATTTATTAATTGAACAAAATTTACTGAGCGCTAATTACAGCTTAGGGGAAAGAGCTTTAGGAGACCTGGCTCCTGCTCACTGGAAGCTCCAAGTCTCCCTGTGGAGAAAGCAGTTGGAATGTGGTGCGGTAACTGCTAAAACTGTCAGAACAGGGTTCTGTGGGAGGCTGGAGAAAGAGCCCAGAATGCAGGCTAGGGTGATCAGTGTCGAAGGACGAACAGTGAGGGGGGAGGTAAATATGGAAAGAGTGTCCCACAGAGGCATGTAGGAGTTGGAGCAGTGAGTGTGGCGTGAGCACAGGGAGTGTGCGCGAGAGGGGCAGAGACTGGCATTTGGGGCCAAAGAAGGAAGCAGAGGCGGGATTATGCAGGGCTTTGTCTACCATGCAAAGAAGCTAGGATTTTATTCTGGAGGCGAAAGTTCTATATTAAGAGAGTTAGATTTGCATTTTGTTTAACAATTTTTAAAAATTTATATTTCAGGAAAAATCCCCCTGGTAACACCATAGAGGTGGAAGCTGGAGGCAGGGAGATGAGTAACAACCTGTGTGCGAAGGGATGAAAGGCTGAGCACTGGCAGGGAGGAAACTGTAGGCACATTCAGGGCGCCAGGGTTTACATTCAATGTGAGAACATTATTTGCTTTTGTTTCCTTGGTTATGAACAAATTAAAACAGAAAAATCTGGAGAATAATACAAACTCCTAAGTACCCACTACTCAGAATGAACAAATATTTACATTGTGTCTTATGTGCTTCAGATCTATGTGTATCATAAAAATTTAAAAAATTACAGATAAAATTTCTCTCCTTAGTTGCATCCGCTACCCCATTGCTAGAGGCAACCACTGTCAAGAATCTAGTATTTATTATTTTAGTCCAGACTTTTCTCCATTGGTTTCATGCTTCAGTGTTCATAAACATCGGATAGTACCCACAGAAATGGTTATCAGAGTTTTCTGCAAATTGTTTTACGTAGTGTTGATGTATTCAGCTCTAGTGTATTTTGCCTGCTGTATAGTGTCCTATCATATGAATATTCTGTTATATATTTATCCTTTCCTCTAGTGACATTTAGATTGTTTACAGGCTAATAAACTTTTGAAAATATTTCAGCTAGAGAACATTTTTGCACACATCTTCCTATGCACATGTGTGAGAGCCTTTCTTGGGTATATACTAGAAATGGAATTTTGAATCTTAAGGAATTTTCAAATTTATTATATACTGCCAAAGACTCTCTATAGTGATAGTACAAATTTAAATTTCCATTTCTCCATGTCTTCTCTGACACTTGATAGTATGGGCCTTAGATATATTGCCTCTCTGATGAGAGTGATTTCTCTTTGCATTTCTCTAATTACCAGACAGAAAGAGCAACTTTTCATCTTTGTACTGGTCTTACGGTTTCCTCTTCTGTTGAGTTATTCGTTCAAACACTTTGCTTATTTTCTTTTGGGATGTTTGTCATTTTTTTTCTAGATTTGTTTGAGTTCTTTTTGTATTCTGGTTACCACTTCTTTCTCTGGAAAAGATGATATAATATCTTCTCCCAGTTTACCTCTTGTCTTTTAACTTTCTTTATGATATCTTTTGCCAAAAAGAGGTTTTAAAATTTTGATGTTGGCAAATTTATTAATTTGGTCCTCCATAAGTTGTGTTTTTTTATGCCTTATCTAAGAAATCTTTTCCTATTTCAATGTCATAAAGATATTATAGTAGACATTTCCCTATATTTTCTTCTAATAGTACTAAAGTTTTGCTTCTGTCCATTAGGTCTCCAATGCAGCAAAAATGTATATTTGTGTGTGTGTGAGAGGTAGAGAATATGATTCTCTTTATATTTATTTTTTTCCTTTAAAAGCCAAATGCCATACAACATTTATTGAACAATCCATCCCTTGCCTATGGACTTATAGTGCTTTCTTCATTGTATACCCAGCTCCTTTATATGTCCTCATCTCTTTGAGGGCCTCTTTTCTGTCCCTTGGTCTATGTGTTTCCACTGAGTATACACCACAGTGTTTTAAGAAGCCACCACTTTAGCCCCCTTCCCTGCTCCTATCCCCATGTGGCCCCATCGGTGACCTTCTCCCAGGAATTCCAGAGAGCTCCACTAGAGTCGGAGGTCACCATGATCTGTTGTTGGGGAAACTTGGTCTCCTGGCTGGGCTCCTTGGGGGGATTTACCCTCTGCACTGTCAACAGGAACATCCCTGGCTTTCCTGCTACCTCAGAACTAGTCTCGAGATAAAAGAAGAAGGATTTCCATTAGACTGAGGGAGCAAGTGAGGACATACAGGGGAAAAATCTCAGGGGCTACAGCCTCTGTGATGCCTGAGACCTAGATGTAAGCAGAGAGCATGCAGCTGGCAGCTGGGAAGGCCCCTGGAGGGCTTGCTGTCAGCAGGAAGGCTCTGGGAAGCTACAGAAGGCAGGCATCATCTTTCTCTAACTCAGGGAGAGAAGCCGCGCTGGTCCCCTCAAACCCATATGTGACTATACACTCTTGCTTTGCATCGGTCAGCTTCTTAGGGCGGACATGCCTTCCTTCTTTAAGAAGGCTGGGCATGATTGGCTAAAGTTTTGCCTTACTTGGCAACAGACTCCTCTTGGCAGCCTGCTCCTCTTAACACAGTGAATCAAGTGCTTGGGCCATTGAAAGGAGGATGGGATTGGGCTGGGAGTTTCTGACTCTGCCCCAAGGTCATGATCAGGGCGGGTGGATCCAACTCCCTGCCAAAAGTGTCTAGATTTTTAGAACTGAAAGGACCTGTCAGATGCTCTTGTCCAGTGTAATTTTTAGTTTTCATAGATGAGGAAATGGAGCTGGAGAGAGGCTTGGTAGCGAGTCCAGGTTGCAGTGCTAGGGAAAGGGAGGGAACATACAAGAATCCAGGTTTCTGGTTCCCATTCTAGTTCACTTTTCACTCTGGTGCTCCCTTTGACTGGAGTGTCTTAGTCCTTTCAGGCTGCTATAACAAAATATCATAGTCTGAGTAGCTTATAAACAACAGAAATTTATTTGTCACAGTTCTGGAGGCTGGAACATCCAAGATCAAGGCATCAGCAGATTCAGTGTCTGGTTGGTGAGGATCTGCTTTCTGGTTCACAGATGGCATCTTCTCGCTGTGTCCTCATGTGCTAGAAGGGGCAAGGCAGTTCTCTGGGGCCCCTTACAAGGGCGCTAATCCCATTCATGAGGGATCTACCCTCATGATCTAATCATCTCCAAAGGCTGTACCTCCTGATATCACACTGGTGATGAGGTTTCAACATATGAATTTTTGGGGGACAAAAACATTTAGAAAAAAAAATAAGAAAAAAATATCTTGAAAAAAAAATCTGCAAACTTTTAAAATGTGTGTCCCTTCCCCTAGTGGCCTGGTGAAGGTGGAGGAATCTGGACATTTAGGACTAAGGGGAGAGACCACAATTCCAGAGATGTTTGTCCCTCGAAATAGGCAATTTCTGTATCCTTGGAGATGGGCCCCAAGGGAGGTACAGATTGAAATTCAGAGGGGGATAAAATAAAGGTGCAACAATCTTGAACTTACGGTTTCTCATACAAAAAATCAGTCAGAGTCTACTGGGTAGCTTATGTAGGTAAACTTCAGTTTATAATTATATGCCTTAAAAAGGTCATTTGTAAATCAGACCTTAAAAGATGAAGTCTTTTTATTCCCATTGACCTGCACTATTATTTTAAAAGTCTTTTAGCTTCATTTTTGATTGATATTTACTTGTTAGTGGCTGTTCGCGTATAGCTTTGGGTTCTTTTGTTGCCTTCTAATAGTGGTGCCCATAAGCAAAGTTGCTATTGATGAAAAGCTATTTGAAATAGGAAGCATCAATTTGAAATAAGGATAATCATCTAACTTACTTATGTCTATATCTTCGAAAGGAGAAGGCCTTGGGAGACTCCTGGGGTTTAGAAGAGAAACAAACTGGCACAGTATCACATGCATTGTACTCCATTCCTATTCCATTGGTCAAAGCCCATGTGGAACCCAGAGTCAAGGGGAGGGGGACATAGACTCTGTCTCTCAATGGGAGAAATATCAAAAAATGTGTGATTGCCACACTTCCCTTTCTACTTGAAACCCAGAGCAGACATTTGCCCCAGACTCATCTTTGAGAGATGAGATGTAGAAGTCTTCCATACTTTTTCTGTTCCCCACTCAGCTAGGTGCTTAGTGCTCAGTCCAGACAGATACAATCTCAAATGATCACGGGGACAATTTTCAAAAGAATTGTTTCTCAGCTGTAAGAGTACCTTTGGATACACGAAGGGCTCTAGGACCAGGTTTCTCTATTTCTAGAAGAGCTTACACCACCTTTTGGCATCCAGTAGTAAGAAGGAAGGGATTTTTCTTTTTCTTTCTTCTTTTTTTGGGGGGTCTTACCATGCCCCCCAATGTGTATTTGGTCAACATTCTCTCTTTCTCAGAAGTGATGATTGTGAAATAAAAATTCGACAACCAGTAAGAAGGTTTATGTGTTCTCTGAAGAAATAAGGACTAGAAAAATCTCTGGAGGGTTCCAGGCTTTTAATTGAGTAAGACATAAGTCTAATAAGAAGACAGAGGTGGTGGCTACTGAGGGGCGAGGGAATCTACTCTCCCAGTTGAGACATTAACGATCAGCACACAAGTCCCAGGGAATGACACCAAACAAGGTGAGGTAGATAAACCGGGAGACCTTTCCTGGAATCAGCAGAAGAAGAAAGAGAGGCTGCAGCCACCATGCAAGTGTGAGCCCCTCCCCGTGTTGGAAAATCATCATCAAGCCAACATCATCCTTTTGCCTCGATCGTGACAATAGACTCCTAATTGGTTTTCTCATGCCCTTAACTAAATTAATATTTTCAAAATAAAATCTTGTCATGTTACCTCCACCTTTCTCCCTTGCTAATAGCTTCCAAAACTCTTAGGATGAAAACAAAACCAGTAGCCTAGCCCAAGGCTCCTGCCTATCTTGTCCCCCATGTCTCACTGTGCTCCCCTAGCTTTTGGGTCTCCAGCCATATTGGCATTTTTTTTCCGGCCTCATATAACCCACTTCCTTCAGCCACAGAGCCTCTACAGATGCCGTTCCCTGTTAGCTGGAATGCTTTGCCCTTTCTCCTCCTCTGAGATCCCACAACTATGTCGTTCGTCAATCTTGAATGCATGATTGGTGAGGAAGGTTGAGCCCTTCAGAGAACCATGCCACCATACTAGGGAAGGAGCTAGCTCCAGCTGCTCCCTGCACCAGGCAATGAAAGAGCTCTTTCATCCATTACAACACTCAGATTTGTTCCATTTGTGGTAGAAATTGGCTAAGTCTGGTGGCAACCATAAATTTCCTTTTAAAGGCAACCTTAGAAACAAGTGGTGAAAAATCCTAACTTACTTCTGGAGAATACGTTTGATGGGAGAGGAGAATTTAAAAATGTGAATGCCAAGGGAAAGGGACTTAGAAATTCTCACGTATTTGCCTTCTTGGGCTGGGTTATCCTCTCTCTTCTCAGATATCTTAGCCTTCAAGCCTTAGAAAATCACTTGATCCTAACTTTCTTAATTTTGCCTAGATGTGATTTATCCAGGGTCACCCAGTGAATTGATATGAGAGATGAGATTGGAATCCAAGCCTCTTGACCACCAGTCCAGTTCTCCTGGTGAGGAATGTGGGCAAGTCGGGGATGGATGGGCTATTTCAATGCTGGGCTTCACCTCAAGAGTCCTCAAGGAACGAAGTTTATGTTACTTTCCTCTGTTTCAGAAAGGGAAAAACTTGGGATTCCTCCCAGGTCTTCAGTGACGCCCAAACCCCTTTGGTACTGTCTTCCCTCTCCAAAGTCGCTACTTTTGCATTCACCCAGTCTCCTCCAAGTGGAAACTCATTCCTCGCGGTAATCAATGTCCCTCTCAGTCAGAACCCTGTTACCAGGGAAACCATTCCAGGCAGCAGACATGGGCTCATTGAGATGCAGCTGCAGCGTGCAGGGCCTGCGTGAGGGCAACTGCTATCAGAGTGGGCAGTTTTTGGCAACTCTGGAGTGTATTGTACCAAGTGGGACATGGTAATTATGTATTTGTGGCTTTCATTATGTGCCAGTTTAATTGTCATGGATTCATTGTTGTTTTAAAATTTTTATTTTTTTTTTTCCTAGACCACTCAGCAAAAGAGGGAAATTGGTGCCATAGGTCAGGTTTCTTTCTGGAAGAGACACCCACTTGGATGGAAAAATACATGCAGTGACTTAATGTCATTTGATTGGTCGGGAAGTTTTCCCTAAATGGTAGGAAGGGTTAGGGCTGGAGCTGTGTCCATTGAATAGCAACCACAGAAGGTGAGTTGGGTTTGGCATGGTGGTCTCTAATTTGTCTTGAAGAGAGGGGTCTTAAGAAGACATGGAGGTCATAGTCCCTTTTCTTTTTAGGCCTTGTTTCTGGTGAATCTCTGGTTGTGGGTCTATAGGTTTCTGAAGCTGGACTTTGACATCTTTGCCCTATCCCTTGCTCGTGACAGCTTGGAATATTCTCTCATTCTAAGCATAGCCAATACAAGAGGCTCCCCATATATGCCTGGGATATAATTAAATGGGGTAATTTTAATCACTTTACCAGGAAGCATTCTGTTTTTACCAAAGGGTTCAACACTGGATTCTGTAAGATAGCCAGCTCTTCAAGTAAGTCTACAGTGTGGTGGATATGATCAATTTACATTCAGTTTTCCTGGAAGTTCATCAATCATATGTTAACAATAGCAATAATAACAATAACAGTAGCTAACATGATTGTGTAGGATGTGACAGACAGCATCCTCCATCATCTTATTTGATCCACACTCAGAGCAAGGTATGGTTGTGTGCATACTGCACTAGAAAGGTCCAGAGAGTCTCTGCTCTGTTGTCAAATTAGGTGAGATGAGGGGGTTGAGAATTTAAGATGGAAAACATGGGTTCCAGTCCTGGGCACTATTCTTCTAGCTTGTGGAACCTGGAGCTGATCACTTAAGCTCTTTAAATCTTGGTTTCATTTTGGGCAAAGAGGGAGAGAAGTGAGTCAGAAGTGTTTCAGGGAGTGCTGTGGTGGTAACAAGGATGGTAGCTAAGCTAACATTTACTGTGTGCTTAGCATGTACTAAGTGTGGTTCTAGGCAGCGTGCATGGATTGTCTCATTTAATCTTTACAGCAATTCTATGGCACTTTATTAGCCCCATTTTTATGATGGGAAACTGAGGCACAGAGAGACTACACAGATACCAAATGGTGGAGCCAGAATTCTAATCCATGATGTTTACCTCCAAAGCATTACTTATTTCTCTGTTGCTAATAGGATCAGAATAAAAGACTTTTAAGTCCTTGCTGTTATCCCGAGGGGGCACCCACTGGAGGTCTATATAATTTGCCTTAGCCTGTGTAACTGATTGTCTCGAGACCACTATAAAGGGATTGGCTTCCCTGATGCGTTTTGGTTCTAAGATTCCTGTGGGGAAGTCTGGCTTCTCCTCTCTCCACGGTAGCAGCTCGTCTTCTCTGATGGCTGGGTTTGTGGCTAAGAGCACTCAGGTAGCTACGCATCCAGCTGGTTGCTGCCCAGCTATGTTGCTTGGATGATCATCCTCATCTGATCCTGTCTCTTGGGATAAATTTCAAGCTTTGGATTTGGTAACAGTCAGATTCTCCTGCCTTAACTGAGCATTCTGTCCAAAGATCACTGTTGCTTGGAAGAACCTTGTGTCATGCATTATTCAGAGGGGTGGATGAGCTCTCTGGGCCAGTGCCCAGACCTTGGACGAATGCATTTGATAGAGCCAAGAAAACTCAGGAAGCGGCCTGAAAGGAATTTAGCATGATCTCCATTGCTCAAGTCATCTCTTATTTTTGGTTTATATGGTAATACATGTATTTATTATAGGAAGACATTTACATTCTTTTATACTAATAATTTGAGCCACTATATAGGAATGGGTAGGTGGAGAAATGTAATTCACTTCTGTGTAAGTGAGGCTACAGCCCATTTAGTAGGGCCATTATATATATTTTTTCCAGGTAGAATTTCTTCAAGAAAATGATTTCCAAAGCTGGTATTAAGTCAGATTCTATGACAAGTAAGCAGTGGTTCTCAGCCTTGGCTGCACATTGGAATCAATGGGGAGCTTTAGAAAATTCTGATGTATGATTCTCACCCCCCAGGGGTTCTGGTTTTAATTGGTCTCAGGTGTGGCCTGGACATTGGCATTTTTAAAGGTTTCCCTGGTGATTTTAATGTGCAGCCAGGCAGAGCCGACTTCATGGGTAGGCAACTGTGTGGTCACCGAGGGGCTCGTGCTCAGAAGGGCCCCACACTCGGTTCAGCGCTCTGCTGTTGCCATCTTAAAATTCTTAATCGTTTTCCAACAAAGGATTCCAGATTTTCAATTTTGTGCTGAGTCCTGCAAATTAGGTAGTCAGTTCTGCAGCCAGGGTTGAGCCACTGGACTAGAGTGACATCCCCACATAAGAGAAAATTCCTCTCTTACTAGCTGATGGTCATCTTAGGAGTGACATGTCAGTCGAGCAGAGCACTAGTACCCCTGAGGGTTTGCGTGATGCCTTGGTAATATTGCACCTTGAGGTACTTTTTTTCCCTTTTCAAGAGACTTTGAAAAACTGTTCCTGAGATAGTTCTTAACCTTGCTCTCAAGTACTGTTTGGGAAGTACACACTTGAACTATTGGACACAGTGCCAGGGACCTGGTGTGAGCCCGTCTTTCGAGGCGGGCTTCTCTCTCCACGGAGGCGTTGGCAGGTGGACTCGCCGCAGTTGCCCTGCACCCTCCTGCCTTCTCCAGACCCTCATTCCATCATCAATTCCCCCCTGTCTCTCTTGAATTTTTAATCTCTCCTTTTCTTCTGGCACCTTCCCCTTACCTAAAAATAACTATCCTCAAAGTTTCACCCTTCACCGAGCTTTTTGGAAAAGGAACTGCCCCTCACGGGCTCTGTGTCTTCACAACCATTTCTTAACTCTTTGCAGCTTGGCTTCTGCCACCCCAGCCTCCTGAAAAGGCTTTCTGCAAGGCTTCCAGTTCACTCCTGATTGCCCAAACTGCTTTATCTCGGTGCCCATCCTGAGCTGCTCTGGGGGACTTCACAGTGTCAAGTGACTTTTCCACCTTGTTAAAAATGCAATTGCACAGGCCCTGCCTAGACTACTGAATCAGAATCTCTAGGGGATGGGGTCCCCCCACTATTTAAAAAAAATCTCTTCCAGTGATTTTATGGATGTGAATGTCTGAGATCACTATTTTATAGATATTTATTGAATAAATTGCACCCTACAATTGTAGGACTTAATGTAGCAGCTTTAGTTTCTAACATTCAGATGTTTGCTTTACCTCTAAGTTATGCGCTACTGACAGGTGGTTAAGATTAGTGGTTGAGAGCATGGGCTCTGGAGCCACTCTGCTTAAGCTGGAATCACAACTCTGTCACTTACTACCTGTGTGACCCTGGGTGCCTAATTTTTAATGCTGACAATGGGATAATAATAGCACCTCCCTTACAGGGTTATGGTAGATTTGGGTGAGTTAATACATGCAAGGCACTTAGAACAGTGCCTGTATATAGTAAGGATTCAACAAAAGTTAGCTTTTGGATTGTGTATGTGTGGTTTCTTATATTTACATTTAAATTTTATTTTGTCCCAAAGCTAAGGTTAAGGAGATCCACAGAAGAACTCCAAATTGGATGGGTTTCTCTCTTTGGCGGCTCTGCATGTAGTTAATTGCTCCTGATGCAGTTACTTGGGAAAGTTGTCTTTCTCTCTCCGTTTAAAGACATAGCTCGCAACCAGATTTTCCTCCGGTGCCCCAATCGACCGAGGTATACATCGCACTCCCAGCAGCGATGACGATTTCTCACGGCGGTGGGTCTCAGCCAAGTGGGATCTTGTGATTTATTGTCATCTGTGATATGATTCCTCGTCTGGTAGTATGGAGTTAGTTTTCATGTGGGCGACAAGAAAGTGTTCAAAGCTGGAGAAGGGAGACAGCGGCTGAAGTTGTAGCGAACTTGTTCTAAGGCTTTTCTGAGCATTAGAATCACTTGGCACCCAGGTCCTACCGCGGATCAATTAAATAAAAATCTCTGGGCACAAGGCGTGGTCTCGGTGTATATCAAAAGCTCCCTGGATGACTCTAATATGCTACCGGATTTGAGAATCACTGATGTAGCGTGAGAAATGGAGTTCATTTTAGGAGGTAGGAAATGGGACTAGTTTCTTGGGAAAAGGAACTTACTTAGATAAAGTGGCTCAAATATCCTGAAGGAGAACAGCCTGTAAGGGTCCAAAAGGGAGATGGAGACGAACTGGATGATTTAATGGGTCATCTCTCCTGTAGTTAATTTCTCCAGATCTCTTGTGCTATATTGATTTTGTAAATAGCTATTGTCACAGCTGCCCCTTCTGCCCGTGAGAACTGGCAGGTCTTAAAAAATTGAATTGGGTGGGGGTGTAGATGAATCAATACCTAAGATTTACTGACTTAGGACGTTTATATTAACTGTAGCGAAGTCAGGAATAATTTGGACCTTTTCAATACTTCATTAAGTGACATAGTCTATATTATCTACAGCATATTTTGCAAGTATTATCCTTCATGGGTTGGTACGGCTCTCACTTCCACTCCCTTGAATGACTCTCTTTGTTTGTGAAGCTATTAAGATTTATATTATAATAGCAATCCCATCAAGGTACCTTCCAAAGGCCAACTGGCAATCATAAGAAGAAACTCTAGTTTCTGCTTGCTCACAACTTCTTTCATATTTCTCCCTTTGAAATACACTTTTTTTTTTTCCCCAACTGTGGGATTATGTTTTCAGCTAGTTTAAATTGAGAAACAGGAAATAGAGATACGTTTACTTTAAAATTCTGTTCTTTGTGGAAAATTTGCCTATTGCTTTTAAAAAGTCAGCAACTACTTTGTTTAATTAAATAATTAATGCCTCTCTTTTTGCCAAGAAGGATTTATGTTACCTTTTTTCAAAGGGTATAAATGAGAACACTTCAAACACAACCTGTCCTTAACAAGGATGTTTTTCATATCATTATGCTTGAGCAGGGCTTACCATTAAGAAGGAAAGAATTTTGAGTTGTACAGTCATGGTGAGGAGGATATACTAATGATCATCCACTTATCCTATCTTTTTTGGTGTTCCTGTAGAAAAAATTTGAATAACTCTATAAGAATTATGGCCTTGCTTTGGGGATATGCTTTATGGCTATCAGGCAGATCAAAGCTCACTGTTCTCCCTAGGAACTGTGCACATGACTTTGGACTTGGTAAGCAACTTACAAGACCCTCTAAACTGATGAAAAGATGCTATATTCACATGAGAGATTGTGGCAGTAGAGGACACTGTTGAGGGAAGCCTTCTGGTTGTTTCTCCAAAGACAAAGTTTAATATTCCATGGTATACGTATACCACAGCTTACTAATCCGATCATGTATTGATGGGCATTTGGGTTGTTTCCACATCTTTGCTATTGTGAATTGTGCTGCTATAAACATTCGGGTACATGTGTCTTTGTTACAGAATGACCTTTTTTCCTTTGGGTATATGCCCAGTAATGGGATTGCTGGGTCAAATGGCAGGTCTACTTGAATCTGTTTAAGATACCTCCATAATGCTTTCCGCAGGGGTTGCACTAGTTTGCAGTCCCACCAGCAGTGTATGAGTGTTCCTGTCTCTCCACACCCACGCCAACATGTATTGTTTTGGGTTTTTTTGATAAAGGCCATTCTCACTGGGGTTAAGTGATATCTCATTGTGGTTTTGATTTGCATTTCTCCGATGATTAGGGATGTTGAGCATTTTTTCATATGTTTGTTAGCCATTCTTATATCTTCTTTCGAGAAGTTTCTATTCATGTCATTTGCCCACTTTTTGATAGGGTTGCTGGATTTTTTCTTGCTGATTTTCCTGAGTTCTAAATAGATTCTTGTTATCAGTCCTTTATCTGATGTGTAGTATGCAAAAATTTTTTCCCATTCTGTAGGTGGTCTGTTTATTCTCATGACTATTTCTTTGGCTGTGCAGAAGCTTTTTAATTTAATCATGTCCCAATCATTTATTTTTGTTGCTGCTTTGATTGCCTTGGGGGTCTTCTTCATAAATTCTTTGCCTAGGCCAATGTCTGTAAGAGTCTTTCCTATATTTTCTTCTAGAATTCTGATTGTATCACGCCTAAGGTTTAAGTCTGTTATCCACCGTGATTTGATTTTTGTGAGAGGTGAAAGCTGTGGGTCCTGTTTCAGTCTTCTACAAGTGGCTAACCAATTCTCCCAGCACCATTTATTGAATAGGGATTCTTGTCCCCAGAGTATATTCTTTCCTGCTTTGTCAAAAATTAGGTGACTATATGAGGATGGTTCTATATTTGGATTTTCTGTTGTGTTCCACTGGTCTGTGTCCCTGTACTTGTGCCAGTACCAGGTTGTTTTAAGAACCACGGCCTTGTAGTATAGTTTGAGGTCTGGCAAATTAATACCTCCCATTTTGTTTTTGTTGCTTAAAATTGCTTTTGTTATATGGGGTCTTCTCTGGTTCCATACAAAGTGTATAATTATTTTCTCTACATCTGTAAAGAATGATGTTGGTAATTTAATAGGGATTGCATTGAATCTGTAGATCACTTTGGGTAGTATAGACATTTTAACAGTGTTGATTCTTCTGATCCACGAGCATGGAATATTACTCAGCTATAAGGAATGATGAAGATACGACATCTCTATGGTTCTCCTGGAGAGAATTGGAACCCATTATATTAAGTGAAGTATCCCAAGAATGGAAAAACAAGCATCACATGTACTCACCAGAAAATTGGTTTCCCTGATCATCACCTAAATACACATCTGGGAATGACACCAATTGGATGTCAGACTGAGGTGGGGGGCGGGGGAGGGGATAGGGATATGCCTACACAATGAGTGCATTGCGCACCGTTTGGGGAGTGGTAACACTTGAAGGTGCTGACTCGGGAAGGGGGAGTGGGGAAGGGAGGGATATATACCTACATGATGGGTGCAATGCGCATGACCTGGGGAACAGACACGCCTGGAGCTCTGACTTGGGGGGAAAGGCGGTACAGGAGCAACGTATGTAACCTGCAATTCTGTATCCCCCATAACAAGATGAAATAAAAAAAAAATAAAATAAAATAAAAAACATAACTTGCAAAAAAAAAAAAAACAAAGACAAAGTTTAGCAAAATGTGAGCTGTAAAGAAGTAAGATCCTCTTGTCAAATCTGCCAGGCCTTCCGTTTTCCTCTTTGCCCTTCACCACCCCCATCATTTAGGGCACCCTTGAATTAGGAAGGTCATTTTTGCTGCAGGCTGACAGCTGCCTACCTGCTGCCCCTTCTCTAGCCAGGCTGGAGTTTGTTGCTTTGTTTTCACTGCTCATCATCTGTGACTTCTTGGCAAGGTCTTGCAGGGCATGAGCATGGCCCACCATGATGATGATAAGTGCTTGCCAAGCCTAACTCTTAAGTACTTGGCAAATGCTAGCTATGCCTCATCTATTTCCTTTTAAAGATGGGCTAAGCAAGGGCAAAAAGAGGGAATGATAATGATGGTGAAGAAGATAACTATTTATTGAGAACCTATGATGTGCAAAGTCCTGGATTCTATCGGGTATAGCTGCTGTTTCATTAAATCCTCCTAAACATGACACAAAGTGGCCATTATTGCCCCTACGTTAGTTGTGATAAGACTGAGGCACATACTGTTTGATTAAAGTATTTATGCAGCTAGTTGGGGTCAGAGACTCGAACTTGGCCTTGATTTCAAAGCCCACTGTAGTGCTCCCCCCAGATCCTCACTACTTAGTCCATGGCTAGGTGCTTTCTGCCTGGTTGGAGAGTCTGCTGTGTGTTCTACCCTCTGGGTGCCCGGGGAACCTTGCTCTTCCCTTTAACCACTGTGAACTTGGCTTCTCGTTAAGGGTATAAAATTCTAAAATCTGTTAGTGCTCCTCTTGTCCTGTATTGTCCTAAGCTGCCCTCCAGATTTTCCTGGAAGACAGCATCAGCTAAAACGCTCATTGTTTTTGAGAACCTCCCTTCTCAAATTCTTGCCAAGTTTTCCTCTCTGGAGCCCTCCTGCAGCCCACTCAAGCCAGGCTAAGGAGCCTCTTCTGCCCCAGCTCTTTATTCTTTCTGAGAAATAAAGGACTATGTTGACTTCACTGAAGAGACAGTCAGGTTGCACCTGGATGTTATAGCTCACAGCCCTGGGGGCTTGTCACCAGCCATACTGCCTGCCAGTCACAGATTTTAGCCATATGAATTTGCTCGAGTGGATAAGATAGGGTTTTATTACTTCTATGATTTGCCTTAGGACAAATCATAGAGAGTTTGGCTAATAACTTGTCATGTTACTGGGAAAAGAGACCAGGACGTCTAGCCCATAGTAAGAAGGAAAACTTAGGCCTTAGGGTACTGTAAGGGCTACAGTGGGAGAGAGTTTACGTGAATAACATTAGTCATCTTAGTGTATGCATAGCTGGGAGGCAGATCATGGACTTCAAGAAGCGAGAGCAGCAGGACTTGGATATCTAAATCACCTGCCAGACATTGGTCTCCAAAACAGGGCAAGCCCGTCACAGGGTTCGTGAGCACTAAAACATCTATGTATTTTATAATGAAAAAGGAATTTTCAGTTTAATATATTTTTACATATTTTTAATTGTGGATTGACACTGACATCCTCAAATGAGCTGATGTCAGATGGCTACATGTGTCATACAGTCTTCACACATCCGGAGGGAAGGGCTGGTATGATGCTGGTATTAATATTTTTGCATATTCATTAGCCCTCAGTGAACTGGGACATGTCATGTTTTAGTTGTCCCTGGTTATGTGGATTTATGGATTATATGATCTAGTTTTATGAAACCAACTTTCACAAAATAGACAAGTGGCTTATACAAACTCCTTCAAAGACACCACAGATTGAAGATAATACCAATATTTTAAGTGACCAATGATAAAAGTGGAGAGTTGTCATTTCTACTGCTGGTTTAAGTTCTTTGTCAGCCATGTTATGAGGTGAGAACAATAAAGGTAGAGTCAGACCTGAAACAAACTCGGTCTCCCAAAATATCAAGACGACCATTTGAAATATGGATTTGTTTTCACTATTGTTAATGACAAACGTTTCCCTAAGCCCCAGTGTGCCTCGAAATGTTGCCTAGTAATGCAGCGGAACCAAGATGATTAGCAAGAAATTAAAAAATATTTTTATTTCACCTGCATCTCATTCTTTTTACACTTTATATTTTAATATAGGTTTTATATTAATAATTAATACATTATAGTAGATCATATACATAATTTATAAATTTATATATGCTCTATAAATTGAACAGGTCCTATATAAAAATTGTTTGAATAGCCCATATATATTTTAAAAATATTTTTATATTTATTTAATATATATATTTAATGTAGAACTGATATGGGTGTGTATTAGTCAGGCAAGACTAACTGCTTTAACAAGTGACTCTACGATCTATCTTTACAAAACAAAGGTTTATTTGTTGCTCATGTCTTAGCCCATTGTAGGCCGTGCAGACATTCAGAGACCCTGGGTTCTTTGATCTGTTGTCTCTGTCGTGTATCTAGCTGACAAATGAAGGAAGAAAATGTGGAATTAGATTTGCACAGGCCATATTTGGAAGTGGCTAAATCACTTCCACCCATATTTCTTTGGCTAGGACTCAGTCAAGATCCTACTCCCAACTGCAGGGGAAGCTGGGAAGTGTTGAGTGAGCCAGTAGGTAAAGGAAAAAGAAGACTGTTGGGAGAACAGCTAGCCAGTCTTGATAGGAGTGCCAGATGAAAAAAATGTGGAGTCTACTTTGTGCATAAGAGTTGGAAGAACTCAAAAATAGAATATTGTAGTTAGAATTTGATGTATCATCTATCCAACAAGTATTGGATTATTCTTCTATCCAACAAATGTTTACTGAGTATCTGTTATGTGTCAGGCACTGTTCTTGGCTCTGGGAATATAGTAGTGGACAAAACAGACAAAAATTTCTTCTACCGAGAACCTTACGTTTGAGAGGGTGCCCTGGACAAAAGAAGCTCAAATGAGTTTAGGAGCAACCAAGAGTGGAAAACAGGGTAAGAGATGATGTTTAAGAAAGGTGCTTGATTTGAACCAAGTGGTTTAAGACTGTGGATTCAGACAACTCTGGCTTTATATACTGATCTTGATAGCCACCTGCTTGCCATGGGATCTTTTAGCTCATTATCCAACTGCTCAATCTTCAGTATTGTCCTCTGTAAATGAGCATAATGGTAGTGTCTATCACGTAAGGATATTTTGAGAATAAACGTAAAGCACGTAGTACAGTGCTCTAACACAGAGTAAGATTTCAGTAAATGTTAGCTATGATAATACCACCAATAAGATAATAACAATTATTAAGAAGGATGAGGACATGACCCATGCAGGTTACCTGGGTTAATGGTTTGCCAACCTGAGTTAATGGTTTGATAGAGCTTTCTCCTTTTGCACCCACATGGTTATTGTCATTATTGTGCTTAACATTTAATGTTTTTAAATTACAGTTAAAATTTATGTATTTAAAATTAATGCTTATCTGTTGAAGATATTAAAACTACAAGAGGACATAAAGAAAAGTGGTGATCATCCATAATCCTACTGTTCAGACACAATGACATCTATCATGTTGATGTATTTCCTTCCTGTCTTTTTTCTAGCTGGACTCAAGGCTTTGGAAGACACAGTGAGGTCCTCAGTTTGTCACCAGCTATTCAGGGTTGACAGTCGATGTTGTCTTTTGCCCCCCAGAGTCCCTCAGTTAAGAGGTTCTGTGTAGCAATAGGGGCAGCTTTTCAACCAATGGGTTTGTTGCCACTATCTGATTCTCAATTCCTGATGTTCTCTGATTATACAATTTCAGCTCCTTTATTTTAAATGAGCCGGAAACTTCTGTTCCATGAATACTAACCAGCATTTTTCTGCTGGTTCTGTGCTTCTGGGCAATTGGTGGAACCAGGTGCACTCATGAAAATATGCATCTCTCAAAAAACGGAGGTGGTTTCCTGGCTCTTGGTCTTGCCTAGTCTATGATAGTCTAAAACCTGCATTGGCTCCTAGAAGTTACTAACCTCTGTGGGCTAAATAAAATCAGGTAATTAATCAATCTTCATCCTTTGAGGAATGAAGCAACTCCACACTTACGGTGGTCTCATAGTGACCTTATTCTCATACTCCAGTGATACTGATTGTATGTTCACAATTCACAATCAACAATCATTTGAGTGTCAACTATTGTGCTGACCTATGAGGTCCTTTGATACATGTGCCATTATCTCCTAAGAGAAACCTGCATCAGGGAAGGGGTTTTTGGAGGAGGGATTTCAGAAAAACATTCAGGGCAGGAAAGAAAGGTATAAGCCAGCAACTGTGCATTGGGAGCTTCTTGGCATTTTTCTGAATGTGGTTCTGATTTCATTTCCTATCTGAGCTGAAGTTTACTTTTGCCTCTCAAAGGCTTTCTTCCAAGGTCTGGATAATGCAAATTGATAATGTAAACAAAGCTGTGGGAGAAAGATGGGTACTTATTGTAACACTTTAAAGACAAATATTTCCTTTATTTCTACTACTAAGTAGGTTTTCAACCAAAGTCTGGGGGATGACGTTAAAAGGTCTTCTAAGTGCCTGTTGCTTACAAACAATTCATATGCTAATTGAAAGCTGCTCCTATCTATTCATTGAAGCTGTTACTCCAAAAATTTTACTAATGCTTTGGCAGTTTTAGCTATGGGAAAGTAAGAAAACTACCGTTTAAAATGTCATTATTTAGTCTTTTTACTAAATTAGACTGGCCTTCCTTATCTCTTATCCCATTAAGCTTGCTGGAAGATTTTATAATTGAACATGCAAAGTGAAACATGTTTTACACAGGGAAAAACTCAAGCATACTTAAAAACAATGTAGAAAGCAATGCTGATTACTGGGGTTCAGAGCATGGGAATGAATGCTTGCAGGCCCTGCCCCAGATGGTGACCAGAGATGTCTGGGGTTGAACACGAATGCTCTCGTGGATTTTGTTTCTGTCATTCACATGCTTCATAAAATGGGATGTAAAAAATTAGAGATGTAAAAATGCCATAGGTGTGGCCACCTGCTATGGATTTAGACAGTGTTAAACTGTCATGAATTCTTAAGTCCTTAAGAATGGGTTTATAAGGTTTTAGGGGGTCCTAAGAAAGATTTATAATATGGTCATGAAAGATCATCTCCTGACCTCCTAGTTGAGCTGTAAGGCAGGATTGCAGAGTGAACACAATTTTTCTGTGTTCTACAAATTACCCCTCTTCTAGGATTACACGCGGGACTCCTGGGCTGGACTGGACCCACAGGTGAGTAGAAACACTCACTGTACTGAGAGTCAGAGGATCATGGCTCCAGCTCTGGTCTGTAGGTTCTTGGATTCCTGGATCAATCACTTAATCTGGGCATCTAACTTTATCTGCCTGTGAAAGGAAATTGATAAAGTTCACCTGATGAACCACACAAGGATTCTGAGGATTAGTCTTCATTCCCATGTTATAGATGAGAAAAATGAGGCCCAGAGAGATTAAATCGTGTCAGATACAAGTGGCAGACCACCAGATACAGTATTTGTGCAAAGGAAAATGCTACAGCTATACATGTGAAGGCAGTCTTCAGAATTCCAGCTAGCCTGGACTTCTTTGTATGTGGCTCCTTTTCCCATTTTTGGAGTTTTAATTAGTTTCTTCCCAAATATCATGTGTCCAATTACTGTTCCCATCTTTTTTCCCTTCCCTTTTCCTACTTTCTTACCTGTTTTTTCTTGAATCTGCTGCTTTGGGCAGTTTTGGGTATTTCTAATCATGTCAAAGAACCCATTTTGTGTGTTCCTTGTAAATGTGTCCTCTTGACCTCCTCTCTGTTTTTCTGACACTGGTTTAAATGGGTTAGTGTATTAACTGCCCCAAGTGGTCCATTTGCATTTTAGCACTTACTTATT
Source organism: Eulemur rufifrons (assembly GCF_041146395.1). Classification (NCBI taxonomy): domain Eukaryota; kingdom Metazoa; phylum Chordata; class Mammalia; order Primates; family Lemuridae; genus Eulemur; species Eulemur rufifrons. Next base: position 104,202,639 of record NC_090984.1, read on the forward strand.
GGAAAGAATGCTTTGATCCAAAGTCCAAGACAGAGCTGTTTCTGTTTGGGAAGCCAAGAGTACTTTGCCTCCAGTCCAAGGTGATAAGCTGGTGTAGCTTCTGGTAGAGAAGAGGATCTCACTTTGCTGTAGGGCTTATTTAAGCATCATTGATGATGTAATGAGACTGATTGAAAGAAAAAAGATGCGTATGTATGTAAAAGCCAAAGACACTGTGGAAAAGAGTGGAAACTCAATAATTCCAATTAGCAAATTTTAAGCACCAGTTGGAGAGGAGTTCTGTGTACTCATTAACCTGGCTTAAAAAAAAAAGTTCACCTTGTGTGCCTTCTCAAATAAAATATATTTACCCAAAACAGCAAATTAGGGTATTTGAAGTTATCTTGTTTGCCCCTCATTGCTTATGTGTCACCAGTCTGGCCAGTGCCACTTACTGGGGATCTCTTACAGCTCTTCTTGATGCTCCATCCACAATGCCAAGGCTGAGATCATGCCATCATCCTGCCTATCCGTCCTGGTCTCCTCACCAATTTCCCCATCTCCAGTCCCTGCTTGCTCCACTCATTCCAGCACAGTGATCTAGACCCCAAACCTAGCGTTCTGGCCTCAACTCTTGAAATCCACCCAATGTTGCCCATCCTCCAGCCACACAGAATTTCCCAATTTTACCCAGGCACACTTTTGTGTGTGTGTGTGTGTGTGTGTGTGTGTGTGTTGCTAATGTTTCCTCTTCTTGAAATGTCCTTTACCTTCTGTTGGATAGAGGCTTCCTTATCCTTCCAGATGTTTTTCAAATGTTAGTTACTTCTTTGGGATGCTTGTTAAGGGATTCTTTCAACTTTTATTTGTTACAACACTTACCGCACTGTGTTATAATTGTTTGCTTTACTTATCTCTAGACTCTAAATCTCCCCTAGTGCTGATCAAAAAGCATAATAAAAAACCAGTGTCTCTTGAATGAATGAATAAATGAGCAAATGAATGAACGATAAACAATCTAAATTCTATACCACCCTTACACTTTGAGCCATGTCAATTGTATTGTTATTGCCATATTAAATTTAAAATGTATAATCTCTGTATACATGAGGAGGAAGGTAATGGGAAGAATGAGAATCACTGGTCTAACTTGCTTATCTATGGGTGTCTAAGATTGGATTTCACTGTAAACTTTGGAAATGATGTTTATAGCCTGAGGGTGATGGTCTTGATGGATGAAGCTGCTTCCACGTGGGGTGGTAAACAGAGAAAAGGGCATCAGTCAATAAAAGAATTAATCCATCAAACTAGAGAGTACCTACTTTTGATACTAATGTGAATATTAAAAAGTAGATTACCCTGATTTTCAAAGAGCTTATATTCATCTGGGAAGCAAGATTTACTGAAATGACTAATACTTCTGTAGTGCTGAGTGGGTATCAGGTACCGTTTGAAGCTGTAATTTATGTTAACACATTTGATCCTCACTGAAACCCTAGAAGACAGGCACTAGAATTATCCCCATCCTACAGGAAACAGAGGCACAGTGAGTGATTTGTCTGAAGGCATGGGTAGTGATGATTAGGCATTCTGGCTTGAAAGTCTGTCCTCTTAATTAATACTGTACACACAATGACATAATTACACTCTACGGAATTGCAGAACAATATAAAAGAGTTTGGCATAGTGAAACGCATATTTTCTATGGAGTTAGATAGTCCTGGATTTGATTTCTGGATTCATGATGTGCAGGATATTGGTGTTTTGTGTATTAATAGAGTTTGAGGTCGTCTAAAACTTAAGGATATGATAAAGTATGTTGAAAACATCATGCTCAGCTACTCACAAATAGTAGCTATTAAAATATATATTTCTAACTTTTTTTCAAGGAATAGTTTCTCTTCCGCTTCCTCTTGAATAAAATTAAGTAAAATATATGTGCTATAAAAAATAGCAATGTATCAAATGCAATAGATATTAGAAGAGGGCAGTTGTCATGATTAGGACAAGAGGCTTAGGTAGAATAGTGAAGCTTAGGTAAAATAATGAAGTTCTGGGTTAACATGATAAGGGCTCTATCAAATATTCATGGAATCACTCTGTCTCTGGACTTACTGAAAAGGAAGTGACTAAAACTGGTATGCAGTTTCAAAACCCTGATAACTTTATCCTGTTTGAACCCTTAACTTTAACCCTTGAAGTATGTTAAGTATATGAAACATTAGAGGTCAAGAATGCCCAGTCCAAAGCAAAAGGAGGGAGCCTTTTACAGTGGAGATGTGTGTTTCTCTGAGATCAGAGGGAACAGTGTTTGTGTGTAGGTTGGGAGCAGCAGGGATGAGGCGGGAAAGAGTGCAGCAACCTCAGGTAGTTAGCCTCAGAGCAGTTACCAAAGAGGAAGCACAAACACTACAGCAGTAACCCACAGAAACTGCTTTTGCTTAGTCCTTAATGTCCTCTTTTTGAGCTGACGAGCGATATTCCACCTATGTGGAGATAGCTGAATGCGAAACAGCTGGGTTTTAAATATATACACACTCACTGGAAATCTGTAAATCAGGGGCAAAGCCATGTGGTTATGCATCCTTTCTGTGGTGCCTGTTCATGTGGACGGTACTTACATTATGTGGCTGTGTGTGTCTCCTGGCTGGAGCAGAGATGGAAAATGACCGTGCTTCCCTCAACGTGGTGATCCATCAGCAAAGGATGAGATGCTGGGTGTGTGGAGGTGGAAGTGGGAGGAGGAGAAAGTGATGTGTTGGAAATGCCAGGGAGAAAGGGAATAGCTGATGCCATCTGCAGAGGAGATGGAGCCCTCCTGAATTTTTGGTAGAGCCATGGAGATGGAATTGATAAGGAATGTGGGAGAACTCATCACCCACATGTACTGTATTATCTCTGTGGGAGAAAACGAGTCCTGTATATAATACACTTTTAGTATGGATCTGAAGGAGACTGCTAAACTTGAGCTGCTGCCAGAATAATATTTGCCACGGTCTTTATAAAAATATTGGTTTTGAATGTGTGTTTTTATTCAATGTTAAGTATGTGAGTTGTTGAACTTTTATGGTTTGTTTAAAAAATAGAAGTTGGAAAGCTTGAATTTCATATAGGAATGAAAAATGGGGAGAGAGTAAAAAACAGGTCCGTAGTGAGTCCTAACACTTTCCGTATATTTAGTGGGCATTAGAATAGCTAATTAATAACTAATACTGTAAATATTAGATGTTGGGATCTGGGATTCCTTGATTATGTACCAGGTTAGAGAAACAACTTCTGAAGTGATACAGGTTGAGCCAGAATTGTTTATGTGCCTAAGTGTGCTTTGATTCCAAGCAAATCTTTATTATGAGTTTTATGGTTGTTTACTTCTTAAAATAGGAAAGCTTTGCTAATCAGTGGTTGTTAAAATTAAGGGTTAGTGGGAGCATATCAGGTTATACCTGGGGTTTGTAGTTCTTTAAATCTTGTCAAACTGTGTTGTTCTTTCAAATATGTCTTGTGACATGGTTCATGATTATTTTTAATACTTAAAAAATCTATATTGCTTAAAAGACATAACTTCCAGAAAAATTGTGCTACAACCAGTATAATGTTATAATATATTTAATTATTTGGGATATGTTCTGTAATCACAGTCACCACCAATTAGTAGTTACCCAAACTGAAGTCATAGTATCTGTGAGGGGAAATAGCCTTCAATGCACTAATCATTGAAAACTCAGAGCCATACCAGGAAAATACCTTATTATTAGTAATTATAAAATGTTTCCCACCTTGGCTTCTAAAGAAATCCAACTGTCCTTGAGTTGCAATTGTAACGTCAGTTTATTTCATACTTCATACTAGCAAGAACTTAAATCTTTTGATAGATTTACTTTTCCTAAATTTCCTGCGATTAACCTTGTTAAACTAAAGCCTCTACCTCAGTGCCACTGTTTATGGTCCATCCTGGAATTGTGAAAAGTAAAATCACAGCTCTGTCTCCCCTAAAATGTCTTAGCATTGTGGGATGGGAAGGGGCTTGGCAGGTTACTTAGTCAAAATTTCCAGAGTTAGGATTCCTTTTGCAACGTAAGATGGTTATCTAGTCAGAGCTTAACCAGCTTCAGTGATTGGGAGCTTACTATTTCACTGTGGAAGATTTTCTAGTTATCATAAAGTCTACCTTTAAGGTAGGGGGACTTTGCCTCTTTCCAAGTTGACCAGAGGGGTGCTATTTGGAACAACATGCGATCATATTTATCTCCCCCTCCTTTCAGTAAGCAAAGCTTACATATTTGAAGAGAGTGATCATCTCACCTTTCAACATTTCCATTCATAGATCTCTCAGTTGTTTCACATTTCCATGATTGTAAACTTTTCACCATCCTATTTTGGACACTTTCTAATTTGTTCTCATGACGATATTTCAGGACATGATTCATCCACCCATTACATGCTTATTAGCTCCTATTATGTGGCAGGAACTGGGGATACAGTGGTGAATATGACAGACAATCTTTGCATGCTGCTCAAAGGGCTAGGCAATAAGCAAGTAAACATATAAATATATTTCATATTTTCAGGTAATGTTCACTGCTGTAAAGAAAAGCACAGTAGAGTAAATGTATACAAAATGTTGGCAATGGAAGATCACTATTTTAGATAAGGTAGTCAGGGAAGATCTCTCCGAGTAAGTGGCATTTGACCTGAGACCTGAGTGCAATGCAATGTACATGCAGTGATCTTGAGGAAGATTATTACAGGTAGGAAAACAGCAAATGCAAAGGCTCTGAGAGGGGGGTAATGTGTCAGAAGTTAATAGGTGTTTGTAGCTTTTCCCTTTTCCATGGTGGCCAAGGATATTTCATAAGGCTAGACCTATGTGGTTCAATCTCAGTGTAAATTCTTTTAGTTTTGGTTGTTCAACTTATTCCTTTCTCCTTGATATACACATATGTGCACATGCATGTACACACACACACACACACATACATTCTCCTAAAGATATTAATAATATCTTCTCTGCCAGATTAGTTCTTTGGGATTTGTGATACAGAATTGAAAGACTGAGAAGAGGGAGAGAATTGGAGTAGAGTAGCAGGAGAAAAATGGATGTTTTTAACCAGGGACGCATCATTGGAAGTTGCAAACTCAAATTTTTATAGGAGCAACATAGATGAATGATGCAGATTGGTTGTAATGCAATGATGGGTCAAGGCTCCAACCATGGCACACCCCATCTAAAGAGGTCAGCTCCTACTCAGATAGAGCAGATTGTTGGAATGCATAATGTAAACCCAGCATTGCCATATGCCATAATTTTTCAAGAATAGTAACAGATCTGGTTTTTACATGAGATTTTCCAACTATAAAAACACTGCCTCAGGGACTCCCACTTCCAGAAAGATGGAGTAGACATATTTGTTCCTATTCTATCCATTAAGTACAACTAAAACCATATATATATATATATATATATATATATATAAAATTAATATAAGAAGACTCTGAAAGGTGGGAGAAAAAAGAGAAATCATCTAGGAACCTTGGGATGCAGGGAAATGCACCGTGTTGAGTTCCCTGAGTTTTCTTTTTGGCTTCCTGTGTTTCATTTTTGGAGCTAAATAAGCTGAAAAGCTAAAAACTTCAGTGGATACAGTTACAAAAGTCCCAAGAAAAGTCTGCTTTCTCTAGTCCCCAAACTTTAAAAGGGAAGCCTAGCAAGATAGAAAACTATTCAAGCTGAATAGTATAGAAATATTTAACATAATTATATAATAAACCAGGGTGGGTAAAGAAAGGTAAGGTTTCTACACTTCATTTGAACTGATAAAATGATGACACAGATTGTGGTAAGCTATGTATATATAATGTAATACCTAAAGCAACAATTTAAAAAGCTACATAAAAAGATATATACTTTGTGTATAAAAATACTATAGATAAATCAAAATAATATTTTAAATAATGTTCAAGCAAACAATAGGAAGTCAAGAAAAAACAGAAAAATGAAAAACAGAGAGAATAAACCATAAAATGATAGACTTAAGCCCTAACAGATCAATAATTATATTAAATGTAAATGGCCTAAATATATCAATTAAAAGACAGAGATTGGGAGAATTGGATTAAAAACATGACCCAACTTTATGCTGTCTAAGAGAAATTCACTTCCAATATAATTATATAGGTAGGATAAAAATGAAATGATGGGAAAAGATATACTATGCCAATATTATTTGAAAGAAAGTAGGAGTGGTTATATTAATATCAGATAAATTAGACTTTAGAGCAGAGACAGAGAGGCATTATTTAATCATAAACATTATCATTATTTAGTGATAAAAGTGCTTTAATGATAACCTTATAGCAATCCTAAATATATACACACCAAACAATAGAGCTATAAAATATGTAAAACAAAAATTAATCTATTGAAAGGAGAAATAGACAAATCTACAGTTACAGTTGGCAACTTCATACCCCTCTCAACAACTGATAGAACATCTAGCGAAGAAATTAGCAAGGAAGTATGTATTAGTCTACTAGGACTGCTATAACAAAATACTACAGGTTGGGTGGCTTAAACAGCATAAATGTATTTTCTCACAGTCTGGAGGCTAGAAGTCCAAAATCAAGGTGTCAGAGTTTTGGTTTCTCCTGAAGCTTCTCTGCTTGGCTTGCAGATGACTGTCTTCTCAATATGTCCTCACACAACCTTTACTCAGTGTGCATGCACATCCCTGGTGTCTCTTCCTCTTCTTATAAGGACATCAGTCTTATTGGTCACTTCTATGGCCTTATGATCTCTATTAACATTTTAAAAGACCCTATTTCCACATGCAGTCACATTGGTGGTTAGGGCTTTGACATATATATTTGGGGTGGAGGGACAACATATAAAAGAACTCAACAAGACCATCAACCAATGGGATCTAATTAACATTTATAGAACATTCTATCCAATAGCAGCAGAATGCATATTTTTTGGCAAATGTCCATAAACATATACTAAGTCAGACAATATCCTAGGCCATAAAGAAAACCCTCAACAATTTCAAAAGAATTGAAATCATACAGAGTGTATTAATTGGCTAAAATGGAACCAAACTGGAAATTAATAACAGAAAGATAACAGGAAATTCTCTACTACTTGTAAACTAAGCAAGATATATCTGAACAACCCATGAGTCAAAGAGGAATTTTCAAGAAATCAAATAATACATCAAACTCAATAGAAATAAAAATACAACATATCAAAATTTGTGGGACACAGCCAAAGCAGTGCTGAGAGAGACAGCTTTATAACTAAATACTTATACTAGAAAGAAGGAAAAGTCTCAAATATGTAATCTAAACTCACATTTCAAAAATTTAGAGAGCAAAGAGCAAAATAAATCCCCCCCCAAAGAAAATCCAGAAGGAAAGAATAAAGAGAAAAATAATCAATGAAATTGACAACAGTCTAGAAAATCAATAAAACAAATAAATTATTCCTTGAGGAGATCAACAAAATTGGCAAAACTTTAGCTTGACTGATATAGAAAAGATATAAATTATCAATATCAAAAATGAAATAAAGTATATCATTACAGACACTGTAGTCAACAAGAGATAATTAAAGAATATTCCAAAACAGTCCTGTAAACATAAGTTTGGCAACTTAGAAAAAATAGACCATTTCCTGAAAAGGTACAATCTACCACAACTCAGCTAATATGAAATATATAATATGAATAGCCATATAACTATGAAGGGAATTGAATCCATAACTAACCCCTTCTACCCCCCACCGCCCCCCACACAAAAAGTTTCCAGGCTCAGATGGCTACACTTGAGAATTCTACCAAACAGAAGAGTTAACACCAATTGTATGTAATCTCTTCCAGAAAATAGAAAAAAAGGGCTCACTTCCCAAGTTATTTTATGAAGCCAGTATTATCTAATACCAAAACCAGACAAAGAAAGGACAAAAAAAAAATTTATTCCAGTCCTTCATGAATATGACACACAATCTTCAATAAAATATTAGCAAACAAAATTCAGCAATCTATCAAAAGAATTATATACCATGAACAAGTATAGTAGAAGGGTGCAAGGAACACAAAGCTGGTTTAATATTTACAAATGATTCAATATAATCCACCATATTAACAGGCTAAAGATGAAAAATCACACGGTCATATGAATTGATAGAGAAAAAACACTTGAAAGAATTCAACACCCACTCGTGACAAAAACTCTGCAAAAAATAGGAATAGCGGGGAAGTTCCTCAACTTGGTACAGAGCATTTACTGAATACCTAGAGCTAACATTGTAACAGAGAGTGACTAAATGATTTCACTCTAAGATTGGAAACAAGCTAAGGATATTTGCTCTTTCTTCTCTTATCCAACATATTGCTGGAAGTTCTAGCCAGTGAAATAAGGCAAGAAAAGGTATAAAAGGCACATAAATTGGAAAGGAAGAAATAAACTGTCCTTATTTGCAGATAATGTGCTTATTTACATAGAAAATCCCAAGAAATCTCCCCAAAACACTACTAGAGCTAACAAGCTAACAATTCAGCAGTGTCACAGGATCCAATTTTAATATACAAAAATCAGTTGTATTTCTATAAGCAATGAACACATGGATATCAAAATTAAAATATAATACCACTTAAAATTGCTCAAAAAATAGAATACCTAGATATAAATCTACCAAAACATGTACAACTTGCATGCTGAAAACTATACAATGCTGATAACAGAAATAAAAATCTAAATAAACGGAGAGCATAACATGTCATGGATTAGAAGATTCAAGATAGTAAAGATTTCAATATTCCCAAAATTGATCGACAAGTTGTAGTGCATTGCATGGTGGCCCCTTAAACGATATGTTTACATCTTAATTCCTGGAATCTGTAAATGTTACCTTACTTGGAAAAAGAGTCTTTGCAGATGTAATTAGTTTAAGAATCTTGACATGAGGGCTCATCCTGGATGATCCGGATAGACTAAATCCAATGACAAGTGTTCTTAAGGGAGACACACAGAAGAGAACACAGACACAAAAGAGAAGATAATGTGAACATGGAGCAGAGAGAAATGCAGCCACAAACCAAGAAATGTCACCTGTGCCAGAAGCTGGAGGAATTACAGAAGGATTCTTCCCTGAAGCCTCCAGAGGGAGTGCCACCCTACTGATACCTTGATTTCAGATTTCTGGCCTCTAGAGTTGTGAGAGAATAAATTTCTGTTGCCTTAAGCTACCAAGATTATGTTAATTTCTTATATCAGCCACGGAAACTAATATACAGGTTTAATACAATTTTTATCAAAATGTCAGCAAGACTTATTGTAGATATAGACAAGATTATTGCAAAAGTTACATGAAAAAGAAAAGCAACTAGAGAATAGCTAACCTAATTTTTAAAAACAAGAATAATGGTTCTTTCAAAAGATAAGCACAACTGATAAAACCTCTTATAGATTAACCAGGAACAGGAAAGAAAGGACCCAAATAAGCTCATAATCAGAAATAGAAAAGGAGATATTACAACTGATACCACGGAAATGCAAAATATCATCTTTGAATACTATGAAAATCTCTCCACACATAAACTCAAAATTGTAGAGGAAATGGACAAATTCCTGGAAATACACAACCTCCTAAAACTCAATCAGGAAGAAACAGAACTCCAGATCTGACCAATAACGAGCAAAAGATTGAAGCAGTAATAATAAAAAAAAATCACCCAACAACAACAAATAAAAGCCTCAGACCAGGTGGAATGACAACTGAATTTTTCCAGACGTACAAAGAAGAGCTTGTACCCATACTGCAGAAATTATTCCATAACATCAAGAAGGCGGGAATCCTCCCAAACTCATTCTATGAAGCCAGTATTACCTTGATACCAAAGGGAAGGATACAACAAAAGAAGAAAACTATAGACCAATATCCCCCTTATAGTGACTACAGATGCAAAAATCTTCAATCAAATATTAGCAAACTGAATTCAACAGCACATCAAAAAAATAATTCACCATGACCACGTGGGCTTCATCCCAGGGATGCAAGGATGATTCAACGTACATAAATCAGTAAATGTGATGCATCACATAAACAGAAGCAAAAACAAAGACCATGTGATCATCTCAAATTGATACAGAAAAAGCATGCAACAAAATTCAGCACCCTTGCATGATAAAAAACCTTAATAAACTAGACATAGAAGGAACGTATCTCAAGATTATAAAGCCATGTATGACAAACCCAGAGCCAACATCATAGTGAATGGGGAAAAGTTGAAAGCATTCCCACTAAGAACTGAAACAGGGTAAGTATGCCCACTGTCACCACTTCTATTCAACACAGTGCTGGAAGTCCTAGTCAGAGCAGTCAGGCAAGACAAAGAAATAAAGGGTATCCAAACTGGGAAAGAGGAGGTCAAATAATCACTTTTTGCTCACAATATGATCTTATATCTAGAAACCCTAAAGACCCCACCAAGAGACTCCTGGAATTGATAAATAAATTCAGCAAAGTCTCAGGTTACAAAATCAATGTATAAAAATCAATAGCATTCTTATACACCAATAACAGCCAAGCTTAGAGTCAAATCAAAGACTCAATACCATTCACAATAGCCACAAAGAAAATAAAATACCTAGGAATGTACTTAACCAAGCAGGTGAAAGATCTCTACAAAGAGAACTACAAAACACTGAGGAAAGAAACTGCAGATGACACAAGCAAATGTAAAAACATCATGCTCATGGATCTGTAGAATCAACATTATTAAAATGTCCATGCTACCCAAACTAATTTACAGATTCAGTGCAATCCCCATCAAAATACCAACGTCATATTTCACAGATCTAGAAAAAATAATTCTGTACTTCGTTTGGAACCAGAAAAGACCCCAAATAGCCAAAGCAATCTTAAGCAAAAAGAACAAATCTGGAGGCATCACAGTACCAGATTTCAAACTATATTACAAGCCTATAGTAACCAAAACAGCATGGTATTAGCACAAAAATGGAGACACGCAGACCAACGGAACAGAACAGAGAACCCAGATATAAAACCATCCATATACAGGAGACTGAACTTTGACAAAGCAGACAACATACACTGGGAAAAAGAAGCCCTATTCAATAAATGGTGCTGGGAAAATTGCATAGCCACATGCAGAAGATTGAAACAAAATCCATATCTCTCACCATTCACAAAAATTAATTCAAGATGGATAACAGACTTAAAGGAATGAAACCATAAAAATTCTAGAAGAAAGTGTTGGAAAAACTCTTCTAGATATCAGCCTAGGCAATGAATTTATGAAGAAGACTCCAGTGGCAATCATAGCAACCACAAAAATAAGTGGGACTTGATTGAATTAAAAAGCTTCTGCACAGCTAAGGAAATAATCAACAGAGCAAATAGATAATCTACAGAATACAGAATGGGAGAAAATATTCACAAGGTATACATCTGCTAAAGGCTAATAACCAGAATCTATAAAGGACTCAAGCAAATCAGAAAGAAAAAAAAAACCATTAAAAAATGGGCAAAAGACATGAACAGAAGCTTTGAAAAAGAAGATAGACAAATGGCCAAAAAAAATATGAAAAAATGTTCAACATCACTAATTATCAGGGAAATGCAAATTAAAACCATGAGATGTCACCTTACCCCAGTTAGAATGGCTTTTGTTAAAAAGTCCAAAAACAATAGATGCTGGTGTGGATACAGAGAGGAAGGAATGCTTCTACACTGTTGGTGGGACTGCAAATTAGGACAACCTGTATGGAAGACAATATGGAGATTCTTCAGAGAATTAAAAGTAGACCTACCATTTGATTCAGCAATCCCACTACTGTGTATTTACCCAAAGGAAAAGAAGTCATTTTATCAAAAAGACACCTGCACATGGATGTTTATTGCAGCACAATTCACAATTGCAAAGATGTGAAATCAACCCAAGTGCCCATCAATTCATGAGCAGATTAACAAAATGTGGTATACGTATACCATGGAATACTACTCAGCCATCAAGAAGGATGAATTAAGGCCTTTTGCAACAATTTGGATGGAACCAGAGACCATTATCCTAAGTGAAATATCTAAAGAATGGAAAAACAAACACCATATGTACTCACTATTAAACTGGAACTAACCAATGAGCACTCATGTGCACAGATGGAAGTAAAATTCAGTGGAAATCAACCAGGGAGGAGGGGGCAGGAGGGGATGGGTGAAAACCTACCCAATAGGTACAATGAACACTATCTGGGTGATGGGCACACTTATAACCCTGAATTAAGCACAACAAAATCAATACATGTAACTAAAAACATTTGTACCCCTTTAATATTTTGAAATTAAGAAAAAATACCATGGGAGAAATGAGTCTATGCAATTAAAAAACTTATTACATAGATACAGTAATCAAGACTGTGTTATTAGTGGAGGGATAGACACATAAATCAATGGAACAAAATAGAGAACCCAGAGACACAGCCATACAAATATGCCCAATTGATTATTGAAAAAAGGACAAAAACAACTCAATGGAGGAAAGAGCATTTTCAACAAAAGATGCTGGAGCAATTGAATATCCATAAGCAAAAAATGAACCTCAACCTACGTGTCACAGCTTACACAAAAATTAGCTGAAAATGGATCAGAGACATAAATGTAAAATGTAAAAGTATAAAACTTTTAGAAAAAACATAGGAGATTTTCTTCAGGATCTCAGACTAGGCAAAGAGTTCTTTGAATTGATACCAAAAGCTCAATCCCTAAGAGGAAAACTTAATAAATTAAACTCAGCAAAAATTAAAAACTTTTTCTTTGTGAGAAATGCTGTTAAGAGGATGAAAAGACAAGCTATGGAGTGGGGGAGAATATTTGCAATATTCAGCAAAGGATTAGTATCTAGAAAACATAAAGAACTCTCATAGCTCAACAGCTAAAAAAAAAAAAAAAAAAAAATGTAGAGAAACTGGATTATCCATCTATTCCTGGCAGTAATGTGAAATGGTACAGTCACTCTGGAAAACAGTTTGTCAATTGCTTAAAAAACTAAACACGCAATAAAACATACGACCCAGCGATTGTAGTCCTGGCCGTTTATGCTAGAGAAATGAAGATATGCTTATACAAAATCCTATTCAGGAATGTTTATAGGAGATTATATTATAATAGCCAGAAACTGGAGAGAACCCAGATATTCTTCAATGAGTGCACAGTTAAACAAACCACAGTACATCTATGGCGTAGAATACTGGCCAGTAATGAAAAAGGAACAAATTATTGATGCATCAACAAACTGGATGAATCTCCAGAAAATTATACTGAAAAAAGCCAGTCTTCAAAGGGGTACACACTGTATGATTCCATTTATATTACATTATTTAAATAACAAAATCATAGAATAGTGAACAGATTAGTAGTTTCCACTAGTTAGGGTTAAGGGGAGGGAGGATTAGGTGTGGCTGTAGAAGGGCAACTTAAAGCATCCTTGTGATGATAAAAATGTCCTGCGTCTCAATGGTATTGATATCAGTGTTCTGGTTGTGCTATTGTACTGTAGGTTTTTCAAGATGTTACTGTTGGGGGAAACTGGGGAAAGGATACTTGGCTCTCTATTATTACTACTACTATTGTTAATCTTACAACATTCGTGTAAATGTACAATTAACTCAAAATAAAAGTGTCATCAAAAACCTGGCCAATCAGAACATGTGCTCAAGCCAGATAGTGCCTCCTCACTATACTTTGGACACTTTGATCTGCATGATGTACAGTGAGGGCAGGGAGAAGGGTAGAGAAAAAAGTTGGGTATGATGAGATGGAAGAGAGGACTTATGGACTGGTGGGTGGAGATAATCCAGAAGTAGATAGAAAAAGAAAGAAGATTTTTGTTAGTGATGTATTTTGCTTATGTGTTTGGTAGACCTTTCTTGTTTCCAAGGACTTCAGGGAAAGAAAGTAACCAATGTGTTTCTTTAACTGTGATAATGCAATGAGACTGAGCCATGTAGATATAGCTTTCTGAGAGTTATAAGTCAATGTTAGAAAAATCTTGTGATTACAGCTAATCCTGGAAAGAGCCTGACTTATGTGTCAATTGGAGAGTCATGTGAGAAATGGCCAAATGTACGTCTACTGACAATAGTGACCATTGTTTGTGCTGCAGCCCCTTGCTGCCCGTTTTCTCTTGGCACGTGCTCATGGCTACTGGCACATTTTCCTAGTAAAGAGAAACTTGGCTCTCAGTCGGCTTCTATCCCTGCTCCTTGTTTCCAATTTGTATCTAGAATTCTAAGTTAACAGTACTCAGGATACATATGGAGACATTGTGGTGAGGCTGGGTGGGGGAATTTGATGAGGTGCCTCAAGCCTGTATGATCTCCGGATCTAAGAGCACACTGCAGGCGTGTGTATGTGTTGGGGGTGGGGCTATCTCCCTTTGCTTATCATGGTCAGTCTGGGTGTTCTTGTGCCATTTAAGCCACTGACTGCTGATTCTGGGCCGAGAGCGAATGAGCTCAGGTGCGTGGAATTGAAAGGTAATGAGAATGATTAATCAAATTCCTTCCAGTAAAGAGTGCCACGTGCCACAGTCTGTCCTGGATAACCCTCCTACATGTGAATCAGGGGCTAGGCTCTGCCCTCAGGTGTCTGGTGTCTGAGGGTAGACATCTGTGCTTGGAGTGAACTGGGAATGATTGGAGGCCACTTTTGGCACGGTGTCTTTGCTTTATCAGGCTGCTCTGCCAAGGTTTGCTCACAGTCTCCTCTGGGCATGCTCAGTTAGTTATGGAAAACAGGGTGAACATGAGTATAGGGAAATGCAGTTAACTGTTGGAGCAAGACGGGCTCAGTGGTTTCCTCTGTACAGTGGAAAGCTACACACGGTGACTACAGTGGTTTCAAACCAGTGTCGAAAGATACCTGGGGGATAAATCACTCTGTTTTTGGCACATTTATTTATCTGATTATATCTATCCTTTTATCGACCTTGAATCTAATTTTAGGTAAACAGATAGGATGAATTGATTTTGGAAGACCTGGATTTGAACTTTTAGCGTTGCTTGATAAGATGTCTATAGTAGGTATATAATCTCATTTAGGGGACAATTCTTAATCTACACTATAAAATCCAGTAAGATAAATGAACTTAAATGTTTTTAGTTTTTATAGTTCTACTCCTGACTCGGCAGCTAATGAATTAGTTGCTCTTTGCGGTATAACTTTCCTTACGGGTAAAATGGGGATCATAATGTCTACCTGCCAGAGCAGACAGGGTGGAGAATGATGCCTGATGCATAGTAAGTACTCAGTTAGTGTGAATCCTTGCCTTTTCCCAACTTCTCACCTAGGAGAACTTTTATACCTTGACCTTATAAAATTTGCTGATAAGGAGTCTATCCCAGAAGGGATACATTTTTCCCAACTGAGGTTGTAACGCTTAATAGAGCCTTCTCTGTGGTGTAGAGAAAAGAGGAGTGGATTAGCTGTAAGGAGAACTGGGTTCTAATACACAGTCTATGTATCAGGATGTGTTTCTTAAGCTAATTGATTTATGGGAAGAAGATAGAATTATTGGGACCCTAGGGGAGCAGGTGTTAAAAACAGGTAGGAATCAACAATGCTTTGGAGGACTAGGCAGCAGGAACAACCTCCAGGCCTCCGCTGCTCTGAATGTATTTCAGAAACATTTGCTCTAGATTCGTAATTGGTCAAGAAGTATCCAAATGGTTGAGCCTGTCATGTGTCCATGCCTTTGCTGCTTGAGCATGGGAAAGGGGAGATTTTTCCCAAATCTGCTTTTATGGCATACTATACACAGTAGGGATTCCCTCCAACATGGGGAGAGGCTGGAATGTTGGATAACCTCCCCTGCCCATGACAAATATCCACTGTGTTATGCCATTAATTAGGTGTGTGACTATGGCTAAGTAAATTCATATTTCTGACCCTCAATGTATTCATCTGTAACATGAGAGGTCTGGAACATAGCAGTAATTTTCAACTTTAACTTTGTAAACAGTTGATTGGTTTCATAAAACGAAACTTTGTTTAGATACCCAGTATGGAAAAACATGCAAAAAGTAGACCTGCTCTGATTGGGGGAGATCATGTGGGTGGAAAGAGAGAACTCTGCTCAGCCTCCCTCTTCTGCCCCCTGCCCCTCCCCAGTCCCCCTTCACCACCATTTTCTCAAGACTTGGAAGCTCCTGCAGCACTTTAAGAATGCTCCAGGGTTCTGTGGAGCACAGTTTGAAAACCACTGAATTCTGCAGTTGCTCAGGTCTCTTTCAAAAGTACCATTTGGTGATTCCATAACTCCAAGATTTAGAATGTTGCTTATTTTACCTGTATTTGTTAGCACCCATTCTAGACTTTAAAGCTTTGAATCGTGGTTCAGCATGTAGCTAACTAAGAAGTTTGCTTAAACTTGATTTTTCTTATGTCTTAAAAAAATTAAACCAGGAAAATAAAACATTGAGGAAGCCTCAACATTTTCTTGGTTGGTCACTCTTTATTGGCCAAGGGTTGTCCCATGTGCAAACTGGCCAGATGCATCTGCTAAAGAACTGAGGAGAAACTTGATTCAAGTAAAACAAGGACTTCCTCTCTTCCACAAAGCACCAGACTTTATACATAGCATATAGTTCCATACACACATATAAAAAATAGAAGGAAATAAAGCAAAATGATAACAGGACACTTTTGGATAATGGTAGTATGGGAATTTTTTTAACTTCTCTATAGTTTTTGAATTTTAACACACACACAAAACTTCCCAATCATAAAAAATTATTAAAAATGAACACATTTTCATTCTAAAGTAATTAAGTTAATTAAAAAGTTAAGTTGGTGCAAAAATTGAAATTAATTGTGTTAAAAAATAGCATTTTATTGACTTTAAACTCAATGAGCCGGCACAGTTATAAATCTGAGAACTCGCATTTCCTGACCTTATAAAGGAGGACCTCTTACCCCTTTGTGTGATAAATGTGCTTTACTCCTCCAGGGGCAGAAGACCAGTGACTGGGAAATATTCTGTGTCTGAAATGGCTCGTGGCCATTCTACCGGCTGTCCACATAAGAAAGGCATTTTGGAGACTGATGTTTGGCTCAGTGCAGATGTTTAAATCAGTAGCAGATTCTGTGTAGACATCTAAGAATCAATCCCCTTATTCTTAGTACCACACCTTTGACCTTCTTGCAGGGTCTAGAAGGTAAATCACTCTGTCCCTCCATCACTGCAGTCTTGGCCCAATGACACCTGCAAGGAAGCACTTGATAAATGCTATGGGAGCCCAATGTCAAGGCTGAGCCTTTAGAACTATGTGTGGCACTGCCCTTTAACTCTTATGGAATCAAGGAGGATAAGGAACAACCGAAGAAGAATCCTCTGCTTCTTCCTCCCCCCCCCCCCCCCCCCCGTAAAGAACTCTAAGGTAATTAGGTTTCTTAACTTCACCAGCAAAATGAAAAGGAAAAAAATTTCCATTTTCAGTATCTGCCTGTCTCCTTAAAGAGAGATGGGAGGATAATAAATGGATGGATAGATGGGGGCAGACAGAAATGCTTACAGTAGCCAGACAGATCTATATTCAGTTTATTATGTTTGATTTTCAAAGTTAATTGAGTGTTTTGCCTTAAAATTGTCTTTTTCTTCCTCTTTCTCTCTTTGCTGTAATTTAAAAGGAGACAGATAAAGGCAAAGAAAAATCAATTTTAAAGTTTGCTTTTCGAAGTTGGTCCATGAGCTCAGTGATCATTGATTAAAAGCTGGCACCAAGTGGTCAGATGCAGCTGGCTACATCGTGGCCCCTGTGATGAAGGTTCTTTGTGACCGTGGTGTAAGGGAGCAGAGGAGGGAAGGAGGGTGTAGCTGATAGCATCTCTCTGAGGGAACTAGAAGTTACCTTATGTATAGTCTTCCATGGGTCTTAATTTAGCATCAGGTCTCTATGTTCCTGCCTAGCATGACGATGCCTTACATTGGTTTAGAAAACACATTATGTGCAAGGTAGATATGGTTATTCTTACTTTATGAATGAACAAACTAAAGGCTAGGGTGTGTAAGTGACCTATGTCAAAAGCCTAGCAAGGGGGCAGAGGAAGAGCTGCAGGTTCTAAGGATAGTGCCATGCTCACTGCACCACTTAGCCATGTTGGTCAGATTATGTTGTTTTTGAGGTTCTCTGCTATACTCACCCCCAGCCCACAGTACCAATGCAGTACTGTATGTATAATAAATGTGAATAAAATGGCATTTTCTACTTTAAGTCACTTCCAATTATTATTCTGGGAGCATGGTTATGGGGCAGAAGGTGGTCTTGAGTATCAAATAGGAGGAACACTCAGCCAGAAGATCCTATGTGACCTTAAGTAAGTGAAAATTCCTTGAAATCTTGTTTTTCTCCTTTCCATAAAGATCTTGATAATACCTGTCCTACATTCTTCATGGAGCTATTTCTAGGGTCCTAAATCGTAAACTGTAAAGCATTGGTTACATATAAAGTGTGGTTCCTTGCAAGGGCTGGGGCCCCTGGCTGAGATGTGGCCAAAGTGGCTGCTCTCCTGGCAATGAAGGCAGTCAGTCAATGAACAGAGAGTTCCCAGGCAATTATTCAACAGACTTCTTTCTTGCTATCTTCCACCCATATTCCTTTCCCTTCCCTACTCCCAGAATCTCTCTGATCCAATAAGGACTCTCAAGAGTGGTACGGAGAGTGCTGGTGAGTTTCTCCCTACTTTCCTATGGTGCTATTGTCTATAATGTAGTCTTACTTATTCTGTGGCTGATACAAATTATTTGGCCTGTTGAGTAAAAATGGTCATGTCATGGATGTGCCAGAGCTGCATCCTTGGACCACTTGATGGCTATGTGGTTTGGGTGGAGCAGAAAGTTTCTAGGTCTTTTCTAACCCTGTCTGCAACATCCTCCCACCTCATCAAAGTATAATGGACTCTCAACCCAGAGCTCCCTCTAATACTTTTCCTAGGAAAATGCCACTGATCTTTAATGAGTACCTAATTTGTGTCAGCCCAGGGCCTGATACCCCCACATAAAACCTCATTGAATAACTGACCAGGTGGATTGGATATTACTGTTATTTAACAGCTACAGAGACTGTTACTCAGGATAAATAATGTTCCTGAAATCACCTAGCTAGTAACTTATGGGGCCAAGATTTGAACTCAGGTTTCTGACTCCAAGTGCAGGGCTCTTTTGACTACACTTAGGCTTACTGGGTACACACCCAGCCACAGTGATACGGAGCCCATCGTGCTGTGGTCACTCACTGCAATAGTCTTGAGTAAGAAACCAGTTTGTAACCAACACTGTACCACTGATTCTGAAATTTCAGTGGAGAGAAGAGGGAGAGTTCTGAGAAGACTTGGGTAAATGCAATAAAAAACCCACTTTAATAAACATAACATTCTTTCTTCCCATTATAAAAATTAATTCACATTCACATAGAACAGGGTTTGGCACAGAGGCCTGTTTAAATAAAGTTTTATTGGAACACAGCCATGTCCATTTGTTTCCGTATTGTTTCTGGCTACTTTTGCTCTACAATGGTATTGAGTGGTGGCAGTAAAGACTGAGGTCAGTAGCACCAAAAATATTTACTATTTAACCCTTTATGGAGTTTGATGATGCCTGATATAGAACACTTAAAAAATATAGAGAAGTAGAAAAGAAGTAAAAAATGACCAACCTAGAAATAAATAACTCCTACAACATTTTGCTGCATGTACTTCTTAATTTTTCCTCTCCAATCATTAAATTTTTAGAAAATGTAATTTTAGTGGCTGAATTATATTCTTCAGTATTAATATACTATATTTAATTAGCTTTTTTCCCAGACATTCAACTTATTTCTGTTTTTTCTGTTATAAATAATGCTGTGCATCTGGTTATGTAAATCTTTGTTTTGCCTCTTTGACATCCAAGCAGTGAGATTACTGTCAAAGTAGTGACATTCTAGTAGTCAGATTACTGGATTTTATGGTACAAAAATGATAAAGGGAAGTTATAGCAATTCCCCCTTAACCCACCTGCAGAACATAAGAACCAATGCCTGCCTCAGTGAGCCTTCATTAATATTGAGGGGTCTGATTTTATTTTTGAAATTTTTATTATTTATAATGTGAAAATTTTCTCCTTTTTTACTTATTGTTGTATGAAATGTTTGTGTCACAGACTCATTATTTTCTCTTGAGGATTTAAATTTTTGCCTTGTTATTTTGATGGCATTTTCATTGATTAATATTATTACCACTTGGTATTGCAAATATATACTTGTGGCAAACTTTTCTCTTTTAATTTTTCCTCTTAACTTTGTTTGTGATGTTCTTTGAGGAGCAGAAATATTATTTTTTCCTGTAGTAAAAAAAATTGTTTGACTATTTCCTTTTATGATTTCTTCAATTGCTTTTATTGTGTTCAAAAAGGCTTTCCCAGTTCAGAGATTAGATAAATATTCATTTGCATTTTCTAATTTCTTAATTTAACTTTTTAATCTTTATGAAATTGATTTTTTATAAAGTACTAAATGAAATTACTTCTTTTTGTTTTCCTAATTACAAACTTTCCCAGAATGGTTTATTAATTCATCTTATTCCTCACTGATTTGTGATAATTCCTATATTACATAAGCTTTTGTATACACTAAGTTCTCTACCATGTTCAATTAATCTTTCTGTGATGCTTGCACTGGTATTATGCTGCTTTAGCTGTTGTAGCTTTACAGTACGGACTAATACCTGGTAGGGCAACTCCTCCTTTATTATTCTTTATTTTTGTGTATATTGTTTAGAAATGTTAATGGTTATTGGTCTTTACCAATAAGCATATAGAGCAGGGGTTGTTAAACCAGGACCCACAGTCCTGATGTAACCCACCACCTATTTTTGCAAAATAAAGTTGTGTTGGAACACAGCAATACTCGTTTACTATCTATTGTGTCATTTTCACTATAGTGGCTTAGTTAAGTAGTAGTTGTGACAGACATTGCATGGACCACAAAGCCTAAAATATTTACTATCAGAAAGTTTGCTAACTCTTGATCTAGAAGATTTGGATGGAATAGGAATTCAAGTAGACAGGAAACCAGTGTTACATGGTTTAGATCCTACTTCTTGGGTCACATCACAGATTCCAAGTGGGACTTTGGCCATTCCCTCCAGCTTACTGCACCTCTGCCTTTCCTTCCTTCCTAAGGAGGAAGTGAGGACAGAGCTAACATTCTCTTATCTGCAGTTGGCCTTTCTGTTAGTTATACTGCTCTGTTGACAGTAAGTATTTCTTCCCAGTCTGACTTCTTTGTACAGCCTGGACACTTCTTGTGGGGGGTATCAATATACAAATGTTAACCTAAAGAAAATAAACACTGCCATATAAATCTACTGCTTGAAAGAAAATCATTTCATTGCTGGTTAAGTGAATGTTTTAGATATTTAGATAATCCAGTGGTCTGATGGTCTCACCACTGTTCCCCTCCATTTACTCGGGAGTGCAGACGTTGGCCATAAGTCTGGAATAGCTGAGGGCTGAAGGTGTGAAAGTCCGAGGTGTGAGCTCCTGAAAGGCAACAATCGTCACTAAGAAGGTTAATTCTTTAAGTGTGTCGGTGTATCTGGAAGACCCTACTTGGCCCTTCTTTGTGGCAGGAGTGTCTCGTGTGTTCCTGGAGTATTTGAGCGGTATTAAAAGTGGGCCCTCTGTGGATATTTAAAAATTTTTTTTTTTTTTTTTTTTTTTTTTTTTTTTTTTTGAGACAGAGTCTCACTCTGTTGCCCGGGCTAGAGTGAGTGCCGTGGCTTCAGCCTAGCTCACAGCAACCTCAAACTCCTGGGCTCAAGCGATCCTCCTGCCTCAGCCTCCCGAGTAGCTGGGACTACAGGCATGCGCCACCATGCCCGGCTAATTTTTTGTATATATATATTTTAGTTGTCCATATAATTTCTTTCTATTTTTAGTAGAGACGGGGTCTCACTCTTGCTCAGGCTGGTCTCGAACTCCTGACCTCGAGCGATCCACCCGCCTCGGCCTCCCAGAGTGCTAGGATTACAGGCGTGAGCCACCGCGCCCGGCCTGGATATTTAAAAATTGAATAACCGTATCTCCACAAGGACAGACCATTTCTCACACAAGACACTCAAGCCTCTGTTTGGTTGTTTATTTTTATGACAGCTTTGAAACTCTGGCACGTCTCTGTGGGACACGCTGGCCTTCTCTTTGTCTGGTCTGGAATGAATTTTTATGCACTCAGCAGGGTGCTGTGAAGGATTGTTGCGGTCAGGGCTCCAGGAGAGGTGGATAGGAAGGCCTAAAAACTTGCTAAAAAAAAAAAGGTGTGCACATGAGCACATGCATACACATACAAAGAAGGGAAAGAAAATGGAAAAGAAAAAAAAGGTTTTTTAAAAGTCACATATATTTTCTGGTACAGTCTCAGAATAACGTAAAGAAAAATATTGGGTACAGGTTGATGCATACATAACTATTTCCACAACCACCAAGAATTAAGAAAAGTATTTCTAGTATTTTTTACTTTCTCAGAATGGAAGGAGGGGGTGTAGTTGCTCCAGCCTTAAGACATTGCCTTCCTTCAAACTGTGCAAATGTTGATTAAATAGGAAAGTGACAACTCCTCTGCTCAAAGGAAAAATCCTTGGAGATAGGGAAGCCAAGAGGAAGGAAAGAGTGAATGTAAACAAGGAGGAAAAGAAAGACCAATGAGAATGGGAAAAAGAACACAAGTGTTGCAGAAACTAAAGAAATGTGGTTTGATGATAATTTTCCAAAAGAGTTTGGTCTCAGAAGTCACTAGCTATGTCATGCTGAAAATATAGCAAGATATGCAACAGACTAGGGATGGTTTACCTGTCTACTGTGGGGATGTTAACAGATGTGAGGACTGGCATTACTGAATTTCTGTGCTCAAGGAAATGTGTGTATTCTTAACTTTGCCACAGACTGTTACTACAGTGCATACACACTCCTCAAAGATCACAAGCCCTAAAGGTTAATAAGAATTTACAGAGACCAACCTCCCATCCAGTACAGGAATTTTATCCTGTGATATTTCTTCACAGAAAGGAGTCATTGAATTCTTAGATCTCAAGGAAGTTTAAACCCTGGAGTAGTGGCTAAGATTGTGGGCTGTAGGGTGAGAGGGCCTAGATTTGAATCTGGGAAGGTTAATCCAACCCTCTAAGCCCAGATGAGCCTGTTAAATGAGTATGATAATAGTATTTATCTTTCTGGACATAGTGAGGATTTAGTGAGATGATATAATCACTTAACAGTGCTCTACAAATGGTAAGTGGTCAAGAAATGTTAGCTATTATTAATTTATTGTTATCTTTTGTATTATATTTTGTATTACCTATTATTATTATTAGATTATTAAGTATGAAGTGTCCAATTTCCTTAAGTACTAAGTTTGACAGTTGATATCTCTGACATTTCACTTTGGGACTTCTTGTTTTATGTTTATTGTGAAGGTACATCCTTAGTCTTTCAAACGCACAGTTTGGTTTGTGATTATCTTTCAAATTTTTTTTAGAGCAATTTTTGTGAAACCATGGATAAGTCAAAAATTCATGTTACTTTCAAATATGAGTTCCATCATGGAAACAATGCAGTGCGGACAGCTCAAAATACCAACAAAGTGTTTGGGAGGAATGTGGCTAATGAACACACAGTATGTCGATAGTTTGAGAAGTTCCATTCTAGTGATTTTAATCTTGAAATGAGCCACGTGGGTGATCAGAGACCAAGGTGGGTAATGATGAGCTGAAAGCTGTACTGGAAGTGAATTCATCTCAACCAATGTGTGCATTAGCTCCAAGGTTTGATGTTTACTAGTACAAGAATACTGGACCATTTGAAACAAATCAGCAAGGTAAAGAACCTGGATAAATGGGTTCCACGTGAATTAAATGAACATCAGAAGAGAAATAGTTTCGAAGCTTGCCTTTCTTTGCTGTCATGACATAAAGGCAAACCATTTCTACACTGTATTATGTATGATGAAAAATGGATTCTTTTTGATAATTGCAAATGTTCGACACAATGGTTGGATAAAGAAGAAGTGCCGAAACACAGTCCAAAATTGAACATTCACCAAAAAAAGCTACTGGTGTCTGGTGGTCCAGTGCTGGTATTATCCACTACAGCGTCATGAAACCTGGTCAGTTGATTACGGTGAATGTCTACTGCAACCAATTGGATGAAATGATGAGGATGCTTGTGATTAAGCAGCTGAGATTGGTCACTAGACACAGGTCAATCCTCTTGCAAGACAACACTTGACCACATGTTGCACAAACAATGCTCCTTGAACTACAGGAGCTGGACTTGAAAACTCTGTTATCCACCGTATCCATCAGACCTTGCACCAACTGACTACCACTTCTTACCAGCTTTGGACCACTTCTTGCAAGGAAAAATATTCAATTCTCAACAAGCTGTGGAAAACGCCTTTTCGATCACATCGCCATTCGCTCTCCAGGCCTCTTCGCTGCTGGCATAAACAGGCTACCGTTAAGATGGTAAAACTCTGTCAGTAGTTTAGGCACATACTGTTTCTTGTTTGAGATATAATAAACTAAATTTTTGATTTGAAATTGGATATTTCATATTTAACGACCTAATATTATCTTTTGTAGTCTCTTCATTTTACAAATGAAGATTAATCTGGAGAAAGTAATCATTTGCATTAGTGGATTAGTGCATTAGCGAGAAGACCCTTGAAGCCAGAGAAGTCAAATATAAGTATTTTTTGTTTTTTTTTTTTTTTTTTTTTTGAGACAGAGTCTCGCTCTGTTGCCCGGGCTAGAGTGCTGTGGTGTCAGCCTAGCTCACAGCAACCTCAAACTCCTGGGCTCAAGCAATCCTCCTGCCTCAGCCTCCCAAGTAGCTGGGACTACAGGCATGTGACACTATGCCCGGCTTATTTTTATATATATATATTTTTAGTTGTCCAGCTAATTTCTTTCTATTTTTTTTAGTAGAGACGGGTTCTGCTCTTGCTCAGGCTGGTCTCAAACTCCTGAGCTCAAATGATCTGCCCGTCTAGGCCTCCCAGAGTGCTAGGATTACAGGTGTGAGCCACCGCATCCGGCCTAAATACAAGTGTTTAATGCTGGGTAACTCTTGGTTAGGCAAATTTTGGGTACTAGCTCCTTCTTCAGACCAAAATTATATCACACAGGATAAAAGAATGATATTTTGCTAAATATGATACCCCAGGCTTGAAACTAAAAAAACGAGGTGATTGAGTTTTAGGGAAGAATAAGGCTAAATAATAAAGCAATTTTATTTACTACAAGAATAATTGTGATTTCTAAAATACTACAAAATGGGGAAAAGGAAAAGGGAGTTTAAATTAGTTTTATTTTTGAGACTCTGAGAACTGGTAATGAGTTAGAAAAAAGGAAGTTCTGATTCTCAGAACCCTAAGTTTTTCACTAATCTGCCAGAAAACAGAAGACCTTCAGAAAACAGAGTCTTCAGTGATTGTGCCTTGTAAACAGGGGCAAGGCCCATTGTACATACAGAGAATTCCAGGGAAGAGACCCAGCAAGTAAAATAATGAGGGGATACATGTGAATTCTTTTTTTTACTTTTGAAAAATTAAACTTTTCATTTTTAGATAATTGTATTAATATATTCACAAACTGTTATGAGAAATAATATAGAGAGATCCCAAGTATACTTTATACAGTTTCCTCCATAGTAACATCTGGCAAAACTGTTCTACAATATCATAACCAGAACATTGACATTGATATAGTCAAGATATAGAATTTATTTTCATCACCACAAGGATCCTTCATGTTGCCCTTGTTTAATAGCCAAGCCAATTTCCCTCACACCTTACCTCCTACCTAAACCCTGGCAACTGCAAATCTGTTCTTTATTTCTATAATTTTGTCATTTCAAGATGTTATATAAATGAGATCATATATCATGCAACCTTTGGGATTAGCTTTATTTACTCAGCAAAATATGACACAGTTTGTTGAACCATTCACCTGTTGAAGGATATCTGTGTTGTTTCTAGATCTGGCTATTACCAAAAAAAGCTGCTATAAATATTTGTGTACAATTTTTTTTGTGTGTGTGAATGTACATTTGCATTTCTCTAGGATAATATTCAATAGCGCAATTGCTAGGTAATTGCAAGTTTAGGTTTTTGCAAAACAACTGATGTATTTCACTTTTGCCCTTCTGACAGGTATGTAGTGATATCTCATTGTGGTTTTAATTTGCATTTCCCTAATCACTAATGATGTTCAACATCTTGTCATGTGCTTCTTTGCCATCTGTGTATCCTCTTCAGTGAAATGTCTCTTTCGGTCTGCTTATTTTCTAAATGAATTTTTTTAAACTGTTGAGTTTTAAAAATTCTTTTCATAATCTAGTACTAGTCCTTTGCTAGAGATGTGGTTTGCAAATATTTTCTCCTATTGTGTAGCTTGAACTTTAAATTTTCATCCTCTAGCATTTCACAGAACAAGAGTTTATACCAATTTATCAATTTTTCCTTATATGAATTGTACATTTGGTGTCAAATCTGAAAACTCTTGAAGATTTTCTATGTTTTTTTTTCTGAAAAGTTTATACTTTTACATTTTACTTTTAAGTCCATTATCCATTTTGAGATTTTTTTTTTTATTATCAAGTGTGAGACTTGGATTGAAGTTCAGTTTTTGCCTGAATATACAGAAGTACAATTGTTCCCACACCATTCGTTGAAAAGGCTATATTTCCTTTATTGAATTGCTTTTGCACATTTGTCAAGAATTAGTTGAGTATGTTTGTGTAGGTCTATTTATGGCCTCTCTATTCTGTTCCCTTGATCAATGTGTCTATCTCTCTGCCAATACCATGCAGTCTTTATTACTGTGGTTATACAATAATATTTGAAATCAGGTAGATGGATTCCTCCTACTTCATCTTTTTCAATATTGCTTTAGGTATTCTAGTTCCTTCTCCTTTCCACATAAATTTTAAAATCGTCTTAGCTATATGTACAAAAAAATCTTGCTGGTATTTTGACAGAAAGTATGTTAAATCTGTATGTCAATTTTGGAGAATTGAAATCTTTACTATGTTGGGTTTTCACTTCGTGAGCATACTATTTCTCTTTTTTTTTTTTTTTTTTTTTTTTTTTGAGACAGAGTCTCACTTTGTTGCCCGGGCTAGAGTGAGTGCCATGGCTTCAGCCTAGCTCACAGCAACCTCAAACTCCTGGGCTCAAGCGATCCTACTGCCTCAGCCTCCCGAGTAGCTGGGACTACAGGCACGCGCCACCATGCCCGGCTAATTTTTTCTATATATATTTTAGTTGTCCATATAATTTCTTTCTATTTTTAGTAGAGACGGGGTCTCGCTCTTGCTCAGGCTGGTCTCGAACTCCTGACCTTGAGCGATCCACCCGCCTCGGCCTCCCAGAGTGCTAGGATTACAGGCGTGAGCCACCGCGCCCGGCAATTTCTCTTAATTTATTAAGAAATTATTTGATTTTGTGCATCAGCATTGTATAGTTTTCAGCATGCAAGTATGGTTTATATTTATATATATATTTTTAAATTTTTTGTAGAGACAGGGTCTTGCTATATTGCTCAGGCTGATCTTGAACTCCTGGCCTCAAGTGATCCTCCCACTGCATCCTCCCAAAGTGCTGAGAGTGTAGGTGCAAGCCACCACGCCTGGCCTATATTTATATTTTTATTTATATCTAAGTACTTAATTTTTTCAGCAATTATAAATAGTATTATATTTTTAATTTTGGTGTTCACATGTTCATTGCTAGTCTAGAGGAATATAATTGTTTTTTGTGTGTTTATCTTGTGTCGTATGGCCTTACTGAAATCACATAGTAGTTCATGGGGGGGGGGGTGTGTGTATGTGTAGATACCTTTGGATTTTCTGCATATAAGTGATGTGATTTGCAAATAAGAATAGTTATATTTGTTCCTTCCAAATGTATGTGCATTTTCCTTTTTCTTTTCTTTTTTCACCGGCTAGAACTTCCAGCATTGTGTTGCATAAGAATGGTGAGAGCAGACATCCTTAGGTCTTGATCTTGGGGAGAAAGCATTTACTAATGCACTGTTGTTAGCTGTCAGTTTTCTGTAGTGCTCTTCATTAAGATGAGGAAGTTCACCTCTATTTTTATTTTTTCTGAGAGTTTTTTTAATCATGAGTGGGAGTTAAATTTTGTCCAGTGCTTTTTCTTCATCAAATGATATGACCGTGTGATTTTTCTCCTTTAGCCTGGGAACACAGTGGATCACATTGGTAGATTTCTGAATACTGAACCAATTTGCCTTCTTGGAATAAATCCCAGTTGGTCGTGGTATATAATTCTTTGTATATATTGCTAAATTCTATTTGCCAATATTTTGTTAAGGATTTTTGTGTCTATATTTGCAAAGGATATTGGTCTGTAGTTTTCTTTTTATTTGTATTGTTTTTGTCTCATTTTGGTATCAGGATAATACTAGTTTCATGAAATAAAATGTTCCTTTCTCCTCTATTTTTTGAAAGTTATTTTATGAAATTAGTGTTCTTCTTTGAATATTTGGTAGAATTCTCCCGTGCAACCATCTGGGCCTGGAGATTTTATTTTGGGGAGTATTTTAGGATTTAATTTCCTTAATAGGTGTGTGTCTATTCAAATGATCTATTTCATACTGGTTGATTTGTGATAGACAGTGGTTTTTTTTAGGAATTGATCCATTTCACCTAAGTTGTCAAATTTATATGTGTGGTATTGTTTGTAGCATTACTTTATTATCCTTTTCGTATCTTCAGGGGCCATAGTGACATCCCCTCTTTCGTTCTTGATATTGATAATTTGTGTTTTCTCTCTTCCTCTGTCAGTCTGGCAAGAGGTTTTTCAATATTATTGATCCTTTCAAGAAATTATATGTTTTTTATTTTCTAGATTGTTTTTGTGTTTTTGTTTTTATTAATTGTTGCTTTTGTCTTTATTCTTTCTTCTGCTTGCTTTGGATTTATTTTGCCCTTTTTTTTTTTTGTAGGTTCCTGGAGATGTGAGCTTAGATTATTGATTTGAGACTTCACCCCTTTTCTGATATTGCAGTTGGTGCTATATATTTCCCTCTTCACACTGCTTTAGCTGTGCCCCATAAATTTTGATGTGTTATATTTTAATTTTCCTTTTGTTTAATGTATTATTTTATTTTCTTGAGACTTCCTTTTTGACTCATGTATTACTTAGAAGTGTCTTGTTTAGCTTACAACTGATTAGAGAATGTCTTTTTTTTTTAATTTCTTTCTAGTTTTGATTCAATTTTGGTTGACAAATGCACTCTATATGATTTTAATTCTTTTAATTCTGTTGAGGTTTGTCTTAGCCCAGGATGTGTGCTATCTTGGCATATGTTCCATAGATACATTAAAAAATGTGTATTCTTTTGCTATTGGGTAGCAATTTGATAATTGCCAATTAGATACTGCTGGTTGATAATTTTTTTGAGTTCTTCTAACTCCTTTTCCAATTTTCTGTCAAGTTAACCTACCAGTTATCAAGAGAGAGATGTGAAGCTGCGAACTGTAATTGGATTTATCTCCCTTTTCGGTTTTAACAGTTTTTGCTTTACCTGTTTTGCAGCTCTGTTGTTTACTTATGTTAACCCTTTTATAATTACATAGTAATCCTCTCTGTATCTGGTAATTGTTTTTGTTCTGAAGTCTAATTTATTTGATATTAATAAAGCGACTCCTGATTTCTTTTAATGTTTGCATGATATATCTTTTTCTATCATTTTCCTTTTATCCTGTCTATATGATTATGTTGGAAGTGAGTTCCTTGTAAATAGGATATAGTTGGGTCACATTTTCAATCTATCCTGCTATTTTCTATCTTTTATTTCACATATTTAGACCTTTTATATTTAATATCATTATTTATATGTTAGGGCATAAGTCTATTTTATTGTTTTTCTTCTGTTCTATTTTTTTATTTCTCTGTTTTGTTTTTCTGCCCTTTGGTTACTTGAACATTTTTTGTTTAGATTTAGTATTTTGATTTATCAAAATAGTGTTTTTGAATGTATTCCTTTATGTAGGTTTTTTTAGTGGTTTCCCTAGGTGTTACACATAGACACATACATGCACACACACTGGTGTCATTTTAACGATCCATGTGAAGTGTATAAACTTTCACAGAGACTTCCCTTTATGTCCCTTTACCCTCCCCTGTTTATAATATAACCTTAAATATTTTGTCTACATACACTTAGAACTATATCAGACAGTGTTATTATTTTTATTTCAATCATTAGACATAATTTAGAAGACTTGAGAGGAGAAGAAAAGTCTACTTTATTTACCCACATTTTTGCTTACTGTGTTGTTTCTTCCTTCCTGATGTTTTAAGATTCCTTTTTTAAACAAATCATTTCCTTTGTTTAGAGAACTTCCATTAGCCATTATTTAAAGATAGGTGAGCTGGCAACAAATTCTTTCTATTTTCTTTCATCTGAAAATACCTTGACTTCTCCCCTAATTCCTGAAGCACATTTTCATTAGATAAAGATTCTAGGTTGACGGTTGTTTGCTTTCGGCATTTGAGAAATGTTGTGCCACTTCTTCTGGACTCTATGGTTTTTGATGAGAAATCCACTGTCATTCAAACAAATTTTCCATTATAGGTAGGATGTCGTTTTTCTCTGGCTGTTTTCAAGATTTTTTTCTTTATCTCTAATTTTGGAAGTGATGTGTTATCTTAGTTGGCTCAAATTGCCATTACAAAATATCATCGATAGGTAGCTTAACAACAGAAATTTATTTTCTGAGTCTGTAGGTTGGAAGTCTGAGAGTGCCAGCATGGTTGGATTCTGGTGAGGGCTTTTTTTGTGGCTTGCAGATGCTACCTTCTTACACTGGGGGGTGGGGTGGGGGGTGGAGAAGGAAAAGGTGGGGAGAAAGAGAGAGAGAATGAATCTATTTCTCTCTCTTCCTCTTCTTACAAAGACTACTAATCGTGTCATATTAATGATAGGCCCACAACACTGTCATGGTCCTCAGTGGCTTGTGTCACTGTTACCTTTAGCCATTGAGTTGTCTTGTTTGTGAAATGGCAGAAAAATCCTCTGGAAAAGTGCAAGGAGAAGAAAGGCTCTTCCCTCAAGATATTAACTGGAATTAGCTATAACTAGGGGGGAATTTTCTGGGACCATTCATCTATACTGAATTCATTACTATTTACTTTTAAGGTCTGTGGAACATAAAATAAAATAAATGGCCATTTGAGTTTTGTTCTTTTCCTTTCCCCTAAATTTTGAGTATTTGCAGAGAAATAACTGTAAAACATTTTACTTTATTCTGCTATGAGTATTGAAAAGGTTGATAATGAAACCATAGCAGAAAAAGGCATTTTTCCCCTTTAAGAGAAATTTCTCTCAGAAATAGGAAACAACAAAACAAAACAGTGGTTTCCTATTATGAGTTGACCTTGGAGCCAAGAAGTAGTTATTCCTTCCATCCATTCCATTCCTAATACAATAGGAAAAAAATCAGAAAATTAGTTTGAAAATTTCAGTGACCTCTAAACAAAGTTTGAGCTGTCTGTCTTTATTTGATGGTGTTTTTACTGGTGTGTTTTTAAAGACTTAACCTCCCATAAGCACCAGTTTTCTCTTCTTGAGCTTTACGGGAATATTTCCTAGGAACTTTACCTAGCTGTCAAGTATTTAGTTTGTTTCATGGGATTACAGATATTTGAAAAGGCACTACAAAAATACATAAACCTAAGGATCCTGGAGGAGTTTAGGTTCCAGTGAGCTGGTGAAGGGTCTTTAAGGTATTTATTGAGCATTTACTTCCTGAACTGTGTGTGATCCTTTATGGGCATTATTTAGTTAAAACTCACAGTACCCTAAGTTGTGGATTTAGTGTGTAAAATTTGCTCTGTGGCTTCAAAGTGGAGATACTCTTTCTGCTGTTTTTATGAAAACCATTGAATGGCTGCCAGGTGGGGTGCATACATTGGGTTGCTGTCTGATTACTAGTGATGGATGACCATGATTCATCTTCACCATTCCCCGGTCTCCTCTGCACCACCCCCAAATTTTTAGGATGAAGACTGTGTTCATCTCTTTGTACTGCTATAACAAAATACCTGAGACTGGGTAATTCATAAACAACACAAATTTATTTCTCACAGTTTTAGAGGCTGGGAAGTCCAAGATCAAAGCACTGACAGGTTCAGTGTCTGGTGAGGGCCCAATTCCCTGCTTCCAAGATGGTGCCTTGTTGCTGAATCCAGAGGGGACACACGCTGTCCTCATGTGGTGGAAGGTGAAAGGGCAAACATGGCTTACATTAGTACCTTCCAGCACTTTTATAAGGCACTAATCCATTTATGAGGGCTCTGCCAAAAGGCTTCATCTCTTAAAACTATCACAATGGGGATTAAGTTTCAACCTAAATTTTGGAAGGGGCACAAACATTCAAGCCATAGCAAAGGAAGACTTGATGCCCTTTGCTTGCACAAATAGCCAATCCCTGGCAATGGACCATTTTCTAACTTGTATAAAGCTAACTGACCCACATGAGGATTCATTCCATAACTCGTACTTAACTCCTTGATCTAACCAGCTGAATTAATAAGCAGAGTTCAAAAAGAAATACCCAGTAGAGGGACACATTTATTAGTTTGTAAGTAATTAGCTTTGATAATTTTTAATGCCTTGACTAGATCAAACTAGTAAGTCGCAGGGCCTGGATTTGATTGCAGGTTTGCTGGATTCAAATGTTATACAACTTTAAAAAGGGAGTTATTGCATCCTTTAAAATGGTGTTTCAGTCTCGCTGCACGTGGTACGTGATGAATCACTGAAAGGATGATGAACTGTTCCGAGTGGTGTGGTTTATTATACATTGCACATTGTGTGCTGTGCACCACTGACCTGCTTAGGATCTATGCATGTTCTCCTGAATATTGATAAGACGAGGGAAATGGTACTTTTTGTCTGCCCTGAGGATATTATGAGTATTAATAAGCTAACATCTATGAAGGAAAGGTCTACAAATCTTTTCATTTGATTGCAAGAAAATTCTGAATTAGTAAAAAGTCTGAATAAGTGATTACTTAGAATTTTTAAAAATCACATTCAAGAACAGTAATGAGAACAATGATTTATGAAGCAGATTGATGGGTCTTTTTATTGAGTATATGATAATTTTTAGAAAATTTATATTTACACAGTTTATAAGCAAGTAGGTGCTGCCCAAGCGCTTGAAGGCAGTTTGTTCTTTTAAGAACCTTTGTTGTTCCTTCTGAAACCTTAGTGCATATGATGATGCTCCTTAACAAACCCTTTTACATAACACAGGAGTAAACTGAAGTTAATTCACACATAAATGGTCATAGATTTCAAATATGAAAGATATAAGTGATTGAGGGCTTACTCTGAGCACTTATTCAGTGTGGTAGAGCAAAACAGTTGAAGTCACTTGTTCTGAAATGACATGGGTCTAGATTCCAATCCTGAAATGATTGTTAACACTGTGACCTCAGGTAGGTTACCTAGTAACTCTAATGCTACGTATGCTCATTTCTAAAATGGGAAAAATACTAATCATGCCTGTCTCATAATATTGTTGAGATACTGAATGACATAATGCATGAAAAGTGCTATGAACCGTACTTGCAACATAATAAAGGTCAACTACTTCTATTATTAGTATTGTTAACACTATTAATAAGAAGTAATAAAAAATGGTGCTCCCTCACTGTGAGAGGTTATGGGTAATAACTGGGCCTATATTTGTTAGCATCACTAGATGACAAATCCATATATAGTATCCTACCCCCTAATCTCTGCTTCTTGTTTAAAGTAGGAGCAAAGAAATGACATGTTTAATGCAAAATATCCTTGGGTTGTTCAGCTGACCCTGGGATTGGGTGATAGATTTAGGACTGCTGTGTTATGGGTCTGAAATGAGGGGATTTCAAGACCGCTGTGTTATTACAGAGTATTCCAAACAGTTATAGCTGCCTTGAAACTCTGAATATACCAGTAGGACGAAGGGGCCCCAGGTAACTGTTTGCTGTAGGAAGAATGTGGCTGTTGCTGCGACTTCTTTTCTGCCTACTGCAATAGCAACTGAGCTTCAAAATGTCCTCTCTAGTCATGTATTCTGATCAAAGTCATTATTTAAAGGTTGTGGCTAATAGAAGAGTAGATATCCCCGGTGTTTCCCAGAACAGAGCTCTCATTCTGGGAATCTTGGGTCCATGTGACTTCCTGCTTTGGTGATTCACACCGGGAAAGGAGATAGGTTTGGCATGACACAGTCTGCAGATTCAAACAAATCCCCTGGGAGAGGATGAGGCTGCCGAGAGAGTCCTCTTTGCTGGCTGAAGCTCCCCATGTGTGCACAAAACACCCTGTCCCAGGCCCCAGATGTGTGCAGGTTTCTAATTGCCGGTGCTGCACTAAGAATTGAAGGGTGAGAGAGTTGCAAAATCACGAACACCGAGGGCGGTGTTAGGAAGGCAGCTTCCTGCACACTGTTGTAGGTGTTAGTGAGATTATCAATTGCTCCGGGAGAGACACAGGACTGGAGGGCTTGGGGAATGTGGTGGTCCCTCTCTTCGCTGTCTCTGCCCCTCGAGGTTGTGATTTCCTGGGGATATGCACCCTGCACTTCCATTCCTGCAGTGAAATTAACTCGAGCCTGGCAGGTAAGTCTTTCAGCTCACCTTAACAAACAACAAGATACGTGAGCTGTGGTGGGGGTGGGCTGTACCCCATTTTCCTTACAACGAACATATTTTATTATGGCAAAAGTGGTATTTGGAAGCTTAAATGTGGGGCAGAGGATTGAAGCAGCCAGATGAACTGTGTGGCCCCGAGGGAAGAGGAAGGGGGCTGAACAAAAGGAAGGTAATGGGACTCAGGCATTTTCTTCCCAATAACTCTCCTATTTTTCTTGGGAATTTTGCCTCCAGGCTGGTGCTTGGCTCCAGAGCAGGGTCTTTGGCATGAATTATAGCTGTGCTGTTATCTTTTTTTTTTTTTTTTTTTCCAGTTGCCGCTGCATGGGAGCAGGCAGACAGAAACAGGGTTGCATGTTGTCAACACAGGCTGCAGAAGTCAATAAGCAGCCAGACAGGGAGTGAAATTAGAGGAGGCAGCTATAGATTTCTTAGGTTATTTCTTGTGAGTTTTTCAGAACTTGTGTGATTCAGGCTTGTCAGATACTATTTTGAGCCGGGCTGAGACAAACACATTCCCCTAGTGCACCAGATGTTGTCTGCAGCCTCCCAATTTCCAGAGGCATCTGGGTTGGCTTTCTTGGAGGTAAGGGAATGTCCAGGCAAGGGATAGGCATGAGAGAATTGGAAATTATAATGGGGAAAGTAATTGCTCTATTGCTCTAGCATTTAGTAGAAATCATAATATAACGCTGGAGATGATTATTAGGGTAATAGTGATCGGCTTGAGACCAGGGACTGTGCCTAATTCAATTCAGTGCTTAAATCAGAGTGGATACTCAATAATGTATGTTAATTAAATGTTAGTACTCAAATGTGTACTTTCTGGGTAAGTTCAGTTGGTATTCTGGCTTCTGCGTAGAATGATAAGATGGAGTAATAAAGGAGACTAATGTTGACTGCTGAATAATTATGAAGAAATGGTTCTGGGAAATAGTAGAATAATCTCCTCGAGTGGAATTATTGGACAGGGGTACACAAACACAGGGTTTACCTGCTTGCCTACCTGTCTATCTGTCTCTCTCGTTACTAATCACCTGATTCCGGAAGAATTTTAGGCAGCTTATGAGACGGGCTTAGTGAAAATTAGCATCATTAGAGATAAAAATGACAAAATACATAGCCTTCATCAAACAGCCAATCTTCTGTGGTTCTGCAGTGATATGGCATACAGGTAATGGAAATGTAAGGGTAAGTGTAATTTTAATTTAAGCATTTATTTTAACCTCCTCCTTCACCAACCTCATACTTGATGCTGCAAACCTGGAGGAAGTAGATGGGTGTTCTGGCCCTGCCCTGAGTCCTAACGAGGTAAAACTAGAAAAGGGCAGGTAACAGTCACACTGGTGATTGAGTCATACATGGAGCACTGGTTGAGTATTTTGCCCTTTGGAAGCGATAAAGCAGATAATTGGGTGACCCTTCTCCATTCCTTAGGCTGGGTTGTTCTTTTATAGCCGCCAGGGTTTTGCTTACTTTTTCTTCCCTTGTTTGAAACGAAATCAAGAAGATTCATGATCTCTCTTCCCATCCTGTTTAATAAAATATTCTATTATTTTCTCAGCTACTAAAATATTCTATTATCACTGATCACTTCCTCCTTGGCTCAGAGTGTTTGTCACTGGCCATAGTTTAGATACAAACTACACAGGCTGCCTGGAGCTTGAATTACCTTTAGAGTGGATGCTGGGGAAGGGGTGGGGGATTCCTGACATCTGATGAATTCCTGCAATTGCAGGCCTGGGAGCCTGGCAGGGAGCCAAGGGGTTGTGGACAGATGCTTTGCATGCTGGGTCAGCTTGGCTCAGCTAATATTCTCAGGTTCTGACCTGGAGCTGGGGGAGGGATGTGTTCATTCACTCAACTTGCACAGAAATATTGACTTAACGTCCACTATGTGTAGGGCATTGAGTTCTTGGCATACTCGAGGAGGCAAATGCAGAGGTCTCCTTTCCCCAAGCGTCTACTCTGCTACCACAAAGCAGGTGCTGTTACGTTGTCTCATGTGTTTTTCTCTTGGAAGGGAAAAGAGTTTTATTCTATTTCATGATTGAGGAAACTGAGACTCACAGTTTATGCACCTTGCCTAAGATCACACAGCCAGTGAGTGGATGAATCATGATGTGTCTATTTACTTCAACTGCACTGCACATCTGTAAGGAAACATACAGAAAAGACTCTTTTATATAAGACAGTGCCAGCTAAGGGTTAGAGAAGGCCCCTAGGGAGGAGTAGAAATTAAGGTGGGCCTCAAAAGATGAGCAGATGGCAAAAAAGTCCAAACCAAACTGGCTTAAAGGATAAGGTTAGTGGTTCATGTAATTGAGAAGATCAAACAGAGTCAATGAGGTCTGGATTTTTCTCTGTCTGCTGTCTTCTGCTGCACTGGCTTTATTTGCATGGTCTTCCCTCTGCACTCTGGACCTCCCCTGCCAGCAGCTGGAGGAGGACTCTGGAGTTTCAGGCCCCCCCCCCCCGACAGTTTCTGGGTTCCCTTTCTCTCATTGGTCCCAACTGTGGCTGGGGGGAAACAGGTGATAACAGGTTACTTGGCACCCTTCCCTAAAGAACATGGGTAAGACTTATAAAGAAGCAATTTATTGAGAGGAAAATCAGGGTAGGAGAAGAGCGAATGGATGCTTGGTGGTCCACCAACATCCCCTAGCAGAGGATTTAGGGAGGCAAGGGGAACAGTGGCAGCAGCGGGGTGCGGGCACTGGTTAGAAGAGTCAAGATGCCGGCCCTGCGATGCTCTGCTTTGCCCAGCTACCTCTTACCAGTGCCCTCTGACCCTCCAAACCACACTGTTGCAGCCTGAGCGCTCCCTCCTGGCCCCCAGGGCGTCTGAGACTAATAAGGTAGAAATCAGTACACCCAGCAGGGTGAGATCGTATCAGTGGAAATGGGTGGTGGTCCTTCCTTCCCCGGCATGCTCCCAGGATTCCGTATCTCTGGTCTGGGGCTGCACAAACCCTGCACTCTAATAGTTCATTGATGTCAGCTCCTGGACGCCCCCTCTGGGGTAATGAGTCCTAAAAGTCAGCAACTGCTCAGTGACAAAGCAGGGTACAGAACGGAGAGGGTGGTCTCGGGCCTGGGATCCTATTGAATGGTCCTAGGAGGATAAAATGTTTAGTGTTTCACTAACCCTTTACCAACCAATGGCTGGGTTTGGTTGGTAGCCCCTTATCAACCAAGGGGCTTCCGCTTCTGGAGGCATATGCTGAGGTCGTGAGCAGGGAGCTTAGCATTTGGCCCATCAAAACATAGAGCTCATGTGTTTTTCTTCTTTTTCAGAAAGGCAGAGAAGCAGCATGAGTGATGAGAAAATACTGCACTAGGAGGAATCGGGAGACATGATTTGAGTCTGGGCTCTGAACATCCCGTTTCCCATTTGAATTTGAGTTTCTTAAATTTCTGCTTCTAAGACCCCAGTAGAGGTTTTTTTTTTTTTTTTCTCTCTTTCTTTTTTTCCTCCGTTAGAATTAATTTATAGTTAAGCTTTGTTATTCTAGCAGAGAAACCTGGGCTTATGCTTTGGAAAGCCATTCTGGCTGTGTTTGAGCCAAATTGGATTTAGCAGGTGCAAAGGGCTGCAGAAGAGACTTGGTGGCTGATAGAATTATAGCCAGGATTCAGAGGGGCATCGAGAGTCCTGGGCATTGACTCTGAGAGCCGAGTGCCGAAATCAGCCCTCGAGCTATCCTGCCCTCGTGCCCCGTTCCTCTGCACATGACACCACACCGTGCCCAGTCACATGGGGATAGTCTGAGATTCCGTATCTTTGCCTCTCTTTTTACTCAGCTTCTCTGTGCTACCTTCACCCATCCCATCAGTCAACAAAGTCCTGTTGATTTGATATCCAAATCCCTCTGAAACTCACACCATCTTGTGCATCCCCAGTGTTCCAACACTGCCTCCTCCCTCACTGGACTCTGACAATTGCCGTCTCACTGTGCAGGGCATAGAGGAGGTGCTCAACAGATGGTTGTTGAATGAATGCAGGATGAGATAACGACACAGGTGAAATTTGTTGAAAGAAGCCCTGCGTTCCCAACCCTCTCCTGTCTGTGAGATAGGCATGGGTTGGTATTTCTAGGAATAACTATGGGAAAAGAACTAGGTCCTTTTGTGTCCAACTTACCGTGTATCTGAGGTTACCTTATTTCCGTTTCATGGAGATGTTTAGCAAGTTCACATCAACCAAGCTGTTTCTACTAGGAAGACAGTCCCCAAGTCTTCCTGCATCCTGAGGGAGATCCTGTACTCTCCTCTGCTTCTCTGAGGTCTCATTTTACCATCCTCATTTTGGCAGCCTCTGGGAAACTCAATCTAAGCCTGCGCAATGCTAAAAGTGCCTGCTTAACGGGTTGGCAGGGAGGAGAGGTGATTTACTTGCCCAGTTGAATTACCTGTTTACAATTCTGATCTCCCAAGCATATGTCAGAACAAGAAGATAATAGAAGAAGTTGTTAACATTTCATGGGACTAGGGACTGTGCATGCAAGAGAAATTTATCACGTGAAAATGCCTGCTTTCTTTGGAGGTGAATCTCTTTCTCCATCAGTAGCCTTCCTCCCCTCATTTGCCTTGCAATGCACTTTCCTTTACAGTATCTTTGCTCGAAATGCTTTTCCTCTGCAAACAGAAACTCCTAGTTGACAGCTCACAACTCTCTGCCGGTGTGGTGACAGCCT
Source organism: Eulemur rufifrons (assembly GCF_041146395.1). Classification (NCBI taxonomy): domain Eukaryota; kingdom Metazoa; phylum Chordata; class Mammalia; order Primates; family Lemuridae; genus Eulemur; species Eulemur rufifrons. Next base: position 104,242,094 of record NC_090984.1, read on the forward strand.
AGGGAAGGAAGAACAAGCCCACTCCATAGGTGCCTCTGAAAAGCTGATTTTAGGCAGCTGCAAGAAAACTATCTGCTCAGAAAATTCTCATGAGTGTGGTGGTTCTCAGAGCAGGAAAGAGAGCGCATTCCCGGTGGGCTCCCCCTCTGCATGCTGGACGAATGAAGAAACACGTTAAGCCAAAGTCATAAGTCAGGTTGAGGAGGGTTTCTCGCAGAGTGATTTGGGGATTCCATCTCAGGTTGGGAGCTGCTCCTGAATGGCTTCTTCCCAACTTGTTTATTTCTCAGCTATTAATAGAAACTGTCAAAGTGAGGAAGGCCCAGGAATCTCTAATGCCCTACTTCAGGGCTTGAAATTCCACAATTATAAATCCATTTATAATATCACAGGATGAAACATAAATGCACAAATCTCTTTACAGAGCCCCTATCAAAGGTCATTCATTCGGAAGACAGTTCTGGGGCTGGGCACTGGGCTGGTTGCTACAAATACAGAGAAAATTACATCGTATCTTCTGCCATCAAGGAGCTGCCAATCTGGACGATGATGTCCATCCTAAGGATAACGAGAACAGGAGCCAATGTAGGTAGTGCTTATGCCAGGGCTTTGCATGCCTCGGTCACTGCTTTGCTGCAACAACTCTGTAGGGCTCTTGTCCCTATTTTGCTGGTGAGGAAAGTGGAACACCAGGTTGTTAAGTGTCTTGCCTACAGTTGCAGAGCTAATATGTGCAAGGCCCTGAGAGAGGGGAGGAAAGAGGTGTGGGGGCAGGAGACACACATGGACAGTGCTGATGTGGACTCACCACCTCCCTTTGTCCTTCCTTTGCATTCAGCGTCACTCCCTCTCTTTCGTTCAATTTAGCTATTCCTATGAAGGGACAGAAGTCCCCAACCTCTTGATATGAATTTAGCATCCAAAGCTTTGGCACCTGAGATGGGGAGAGGCAGAGGAGCCAGAAGGCATTCAGGATGATCTGGACCTGCCTCTGGATTTTCTCAGGTCTGGTCAAGAGGCTGAAAGGCAAACCATCAGCGACATGGCACACAGAAGGAGGGTAGACTATTAGGAAGCTAGACTCAATCTACTGTTTCCACCAGACATTATGACCCTGAGACCTGTTTTACTTATGGTACTCTATTAGGACTATTTTGATTATAAGTGGCACAAAACCCAACCCAAACTGCCTTAAGCCAAAAGGGAATTTTTGAGGGTTCCCTAAGGAGAAAGTCTAGGGGTTGTTCTGGGTCCAGGTATGGCTTGATGCAGGGTCTCATGTGATGTTGCCAGGTTTTCTGATCTCATCTTTCAATTGGGTTCTCCTCTCCTTTTGCCTCTTGATCACAAGAAGGATGCAGCAGCTCCAAACCTCACTCTGCTAAGCTGTCTTGGGGCTGATGTGAGAGCTACTTTTCTGAGTAACCAGAAAAGGAGTCCTGGGCTTTTCTGTCGTTGGCCCTATTAAGTTGTCTGCCTATTCCCAGAGCAGTCACTGTGCTCGGAGAAACGTTACACTGATTAACTTAGGGTATAAGGATGGAATGAAAGTGGAGAACCAGTGCATCTCCAAGGAAACTCAGTTTATTTTGGGGGGAAAGATGGTGACATCTTCACTGGAAACTTTCCAAGTGATGACCTATATCATAGCTACCTTAGGTGGTGGTGTTTTCTCTCTAGGGCTGTCAGCATCCACAATGCCTACACCTCCTTATTCTCCTTACCCACCAGTATGTCTACTCCATGCTCAGCAGTGTGCCAAAGAGGCTCAGTGGCATGAAGAACAGGGAATAATGGCTAAAGGGACTCTAAGGCATAAACTGGCTTTTTCAGTGGCCCTTAAGTTCTTTTAGGTCTGAGCCAGGGTTCTTATTCTGAACAGAGGGACCCAGAACATCTTTGGTCCTACAGATGGTGTTGGTTGGGTGTCAGCATATGGGGAGATATGTGGGTAGGAGCAGCTGATGTCAGGAGGGCTGAGTTGGAACATTGGATTCCAATCAAAGGAAAAGTCCTGAGGCTTCAGTTGGTGAAGAAAAACCTCCTTAGCTGAAAGATGCAAAACTCTGGCAGAATCCTGGTCAAGATAATAAGGAGGAGGCCTAACTTTCTGAAATGGTAAAACTCCACTGGACAGAGTCTTGAGGGATATTGTAGGGTGGCTGCTTGAAAAGGAATTGGGGCCTCCTGCCATGGGAAACTCTTGTGATTTCTTCTCTCGCTCCTGGGACAGGCACCTTGGTGAAGAGAACTTATACTGCTTAGCTGGGTGACCTTGGGTAATTCATTTAATCTTGTTGAGATTTCCTAATCTGTAAATGGAGATAATAGAAAATGTCCACTTCATGAAGAAATTATGAAAGTTAAATGACATGATGTTATGCAAAAACTAGCACAAGCTTGCCCATAGTAGACAATTTAATTAGCATTAGTTTCAGTTTTCTCCGGTCTATAAACTCTACTCTAAATACTCAACTATTAATATTTGGGTTTTTCTTCCAACTCAGCACATGACTTCCTAACACAAAATAAGTTAAATTAACTTGTCATTAATGCATTTTTTTAGGTTTTGTTTTTGAATTAGTATTTTGAGCAGTTGCACCAGATTGCAAAAAAGTGGAGGTGTTCTGCACAAATTGAGCCTTCGCTTGCTGGAGCACAGACCCTGGGTAAGGACCGTTTGTGCTGGAGTCCCGCTTTGCCCTTGACTAGCCATATCATTTTGGAAAGTGAATTAAATCTCTAACCTTAGTATTAAATATCTTGATTAGTAAAGTGGGGATAACAATACCTGCCCACAAGGTTATTGTGAGGATTCGAGACAACTTAAATTAGTCCGTTTGCATTGCTATGAAGGAACACCTAAGACTGGGTAATTTATAAAGAAAAGAGGTTTATTTGGTTCACAGTTCTGCAGGCTGTACAAGCAGCATCACACCAGCATCTGCTTCTGGTGAAGACTTCAAGGAGCTTCCAATCAAGGCAGAAGGCAAAGGGGGAGCAGGTGTGTCACATGGTAAGAGAGTGAGCAAGAGAGCGAGGATGGGGTGCCAGGCTCCTTTAAACAACCAGCTCCCCTGTGAACTAAAAAGTAAGAATTCATTATTGCAGGAAGGGCACCAAGCCACTCATGAGGGCTCTGCCCCCATGACCCAAACACCTTCCAACAGGCTCCACCTCCAACACTGGGGAATTGAATTTCAGCATGAGATTCGGAGGGGACAAACATCCAAACCATATCAAACTCATATAAAGCCTGGCTCCTTTTATGAGCTGTATGTTATTAGCACCCACTCTGTGGGATTTTACAATTCGAAGCATCGCTTTCATGCATGGCTGTCCCCGGAAGTGTATGTGCTTGGAGCACCTTATCTCGTGATGGAGCTGCTTGAATTGGCCATATGCATACGTGTAAACCCAAAATCCACCAGTGCAGGGCACCCCTCCACTCCCCTGCCAAGCACAGGGGCCATGGTGGCTGCCAGCTAGCTCTTTCTAAGGGGTGACCCCACTTTCATGCTTCAGTGATTTACTTACAGAAGGGATCACGACATTGGATGAGAGGTTGTATTTTGTGAACCTCAAATGTCCTTTTCCAATTCTGAGATTCTGTGTGTTTTCACTTCCAATTGGGAAATAACCCTTATAATTGCTGGTGGTATGGCCTAAGCAAGTTACTTAACCCCTGTAGTTCTCACTTTCTCATTTTTGGAATGGGGCTAATTGCAATCCCCACATCCTAGGATGGTTGTGAGATTTAAATGGAAATTGTATTTAACATCTTCAGCACAATGTGCTAAGACATTGGTGTTGCCCATGGATGCCAATTCTCTTATTTGGGACATCATAGGGTGACATTTCCTGACTCCCTTGTCATTGGATGGGGCTGTGTGACTAAGTCTGGCCAATGAGCTGTGAGCCAAATAAGGCCTGTAGCTTCTGGGTCAGAGTGTGCAAGTGCTGATGTGTGACTTCTGGCACAGGCACCAGGACATTCAGCAGTGGTGGCTGCTCAGTCAGCCTGGGTCCCTGAGCCCCCAGTCAGAATGGCGTGTAATATGAGGAGGAAATGACTTTTGGTCTGCTGAGACACTTGGATTTTGGAAGTGCTATTACTGTTCTGTAACCTAGTGTGCACTGGCCGATACACAAAGTGTTTTACCTAAGATAATAGCTAATATTACTTGGGCATCTGCCATGTGCCAGTTAAGTATTTTTTCACATCTTACAACAGCACTCCAGAAAGCATGTGTTATTATTATCATCTTCATATTTAGATAGGGAATCTAAGGTCAGAAACGGGAAATAACTTGCCCAAGGCCACCCAGCTAGAACGGGGAAGAGCAGGAATTTAAACCCACGTCATCTAACTTCGGAGCGTGTGCTCTTAACCACTGTTTTGTAGACTCCGTAGACCAACCCTGTGGTTTCCTGGTATGAGGAGCCAACATTAATTCTGCCTTCCCTTTCTCTTGAGCTGCATCCCCACCGCTCTCACTGGGAAATGATTTCCTCTGTTGGCCGTCACTCTTCGGATCGGTGGTGAGGTTGGGAAACCAGCAGAGTGGCCCGCTGTGGGAATCTGATGTGGAGGCTGTCGCAGGAAGTCGCTCATTTTTCTTTGCTTTGCTTGACCACTTTCTGGTTATTTAAACCAATTTAAACCTATTAGTCAAACCAAAATCTTTGGTACAGGGACAGGAAGCCTCTTAAGAGTAAGGATAAGGAAGGCATTTTTCTTCTTACTTTTGCTTGAAGGCTTTAGGACGGTTGCCTTGGGTCAGGCCTCCCAGGGGCAGAGCCCAAGGTGGGGATGTTTGCTTAAGTGATGTGTTGAGGGAGGGCTCTTGGGAGAAAGCTACAGGGCAGCCAGAGAGGCTGGATAGGGCCAGGGAAGACACTGAGCAGGGATGCAGTATGGCTGAACTCTAGCATCAGCCTGGTCCCGTGGGGAGCTTTGGAACGTGAGTAACAGAGTTTGTCCTGCACTGATGGGGGCTGAGTTTTTATATTCCTGCCTCAGGCAGTCCTTAGCCTTGGGTGAAACCACCCAGGTATCTCCAGGTGAGAAGGCTCCCACTAGCTAAAGACAATCCCCCAGAGAAGGAGGGGGTGTAGGGCAGTTTGTAGCCAACGCCGGCAGCAGTTGGGGGTGGGTGCACCTGCCAGGTAAAGGGGATCTTGGAGGGACACCAAAAACATCCACGATAGTGTTTGATATCTGTGGCTCATCCTTCCTGAATTTGTGTTTTTTTTTTTTTTCCCCCTGGGGCGATAGGGTCAAGTTAAGAGGAGGTGCTGTAGTGTGCGACGTAACACAGTGGTGGAATGAGACCTCGGCAAGGCCTCAGTACGTGCTTTTTGTTGACATCCAAGTATTACGTGTGTGCCTGTGGTGCTGGGTGGGCATTGTGCACTTCCTGACCTCTGGACCTGGGACTGATACATTTCGTCTGGTCACTGAGAGAGTTTTCTCTTTACTTCCCACCTTTTTAAATGGGCAGGGTGGCTGCCAGAAATGTTTTGGCAATTCTTGGGGATGTTTTCTTTTCTAGTAAAATAGGCAGCTTCACCCTGGTCAGCCCAGAATCAGCAACTCAGCCTAATAATGTTAATACTAACACCAACACTAATGTCACTTTTTAAGAGCCTATGATGTGCCCAGGCATTCAGTCGTATTACTGGATCTAATCCTCCCCCATGGCCCTGCAAGGTAGGAATCGCAGGGTCCGTTTTATGGTCCAGAATGATAAACGTTAGGGAGAGCCAGCAGTCTGTCCCAGGGCACGCTGTCAAAACAGTTTGTGTGAAGTGGTAAGGAAAACAAATCACAGCATTGAAGAATAGGAGATTAAGAGAAAATGATGAAAAACCACATGATCACTGAGGGGTAGAAAATATCATACTTTATAATAGGGAAGCCTCACTCTTTTGATTAATATCAAAATCCTGCCACACTGAGTATGGGAGAGGAGAGCAGAGCAAGGCTCCCGTGCTGGAGACAGGATTTGGTTCCAGTGCTATCTGACTCTAAAGTTGAGACATGGTGTTTTAAAACATGTAATTTAAAAAATGTCTACCCATGTAGTTTTGAACCATAACTTTCAGTATAAAAGTGTCGTGTTAAACACACAGACCTTGGAGACAGACAGACTTGAGTGCTGGCTCTATGAATTGGGACAAGTCATTTATCCTTTCTAAGCCTCAGTTTCCCATGTGTCAAGTGGGGGTAATAATATTTAGCTTGCATGAGCATCATATGGGTTAAATGGCATTATGTATATAAAATCCCTTTCATGTAAACACTCAGTCTATACCCGTTATTAAAATATATCCATGAGGAGCTTTCAGTTTCATTGGGGACAAAAGAGAGTTTTAGTTCTCTGTTGTTTCATAGCAAACCATAACAAACTCTGATAGCTTAGACAACAGTGATTTATCATTTCTGATGATTCATTCTATAGACTCATTGGGTGAACCATCCAGTTACATTTCACATAATATTGGCCTGGATCCTTGTGTGGTCACATTTATCTGTGAGCTTAGCCAAGCCTGGGATGTTCAAGAAGCCTGTGGTCGTCCTTCACGAGGCCCCTCATCACTCAGGAGTCCAGCCCAAGCATCTTACATGGTGACTAGACTCCAAGATCCCCAAAGTGGAAGCATTCCTGCTGCTATGGACTGTTTGTGTCCCCCAATTTAATATGTTGAAGCCCTTATCCCCAGTGTGATAGTATTGGAGGTGGGGCCTCTGGGAGGTAATTAGGGTTAGGTGATGTCATGAGGGTGGAGCACCCACAGTGGGATTAATGTCCTTATAAAAAGAGGAAGAGATGAGATCTCTGCATGTACACACCAAGGAAGGCCATGTTAAGCATGAATCCAGGAAGAGGGCTCTCACCAAGAACAACCTACCAACGCCAGCACCCTGATCTTGGACTTCCAGCCTTCAGAACCATGAGAATTAAATGTTGTTTAAGCCACCCGATCTGCACAGTATTGTTACTGTATTGTAACAATATATCTACAGTATTGTTACTGTAACCAGAACTAAAATATGTGCCTCCTCAAGTCTTAGGCCTAGCATGGGCACACTGTCAGTTCTATAGGTAAAGCAAGTCGCATGGCCGATCCAGATTCAAAGGGAAGCAAATTAAACTCAGAGTCTTACTGGCAGCATGGCATATGTGGGTGTGCTAGAAGGGGAGGGATGGTTGGCAGCTATATTTGGAGACTCTCTGTCTTGGATACATTCATCCTAGACCATTAACAAACAAGGTTATCCTGTGAGATGCTCAATTCTTCTGTTCTGATAGGGTGCTGCCTTTGGGCTACAGACCTTTACCATGAGGACTGATACCCTGTAGAGTGGGTTAATGTTTTTCAAGATGCCTTTGGAGGACCTGGGGCTCCAGTTGGGACCTGAATGAAGGATGGGAAATTTCTATGGAAGGAAAAGCAGAAGGGCTACCTAAAATTTTGATTTTCTTCACCTATATGAACCAGGACAAACTCAGTATGAGTTGGGTAGGGAGGGTGGGGACCCTGATTTTAACTGTCAAATTGATCTAGAGTTGTCAGGTGGGATAATTTAATCCTCAAATGAGGGTGATTTATCCTGTGCATTGTAATCAGATAGTTGTCTAAGTCGCTCCCTATGAGCTCTGGTAAATCACTTTTAGTACATATTGAAAGTGACAATATTGTATTTTATCGCAGAATTGCCATCTTACAGTAATAACTAATGCATGTCATCAGATTGGGCTCCAGCACTGAATTATGCTCGTTTGGAGGCACCTGGATCCAGGAGGGAGCTGTTGTTTCCCTTTGCTCGTCCACAGCCGGGACCAAGAGGCTGGTGGGGAAACTAGTGTTGCAGACTGCAGATTAGCCCAGTTCAGAGATGCCTGTGGTCTTGTGAAATGCAAAACTTTTCTCCAGTGGAGGTTGGATCAGTTACTAGGATGGGTCTAGTAATTTTATTAGGTGAATGATAAGTTCTTTATGATGAAAGGCAAGGACCTTATTTAAATAGAGGCACAGAACTGGACAGGAATGAGGCTCAAATTCTATCTCACCTGGGCTCCTGCTACAGCCTTATAACTGGTCTTACCACCTGTGGTTTCAAAACCATCCCAGCGCCACCACAGTGATCTTCCTGAGGTGTAAAAACAACCAGGCTAGCCCCTTGCTTGAAGCCATCTGGGCTTCTCAGTGTCTGTGGGATGTTGTCCACATTCCTTGTTTTGGTCTACAAGGTTCTCCACGCTCTGGCTCCTGCCCATCTGTCCAGCCTCATCTTGGGTCACTGCTCATACTGAACTTTCTGCTTTACCTACACACCACGATTTGCTTCTCCACACCATTGTGCGTGTCCTTCTCTCTGCCTGAAAGATACTCTCCCAGATGCCCCACCTTGACCTCCTTTGTCTAACCAACTCCCCCTGGTGCTGGGAGATGCCCCCCAGGCATGCCCTCCAGGGAGCATCTGCAGATGCTCTCAGGCTGTGCTCATAGCTCCCTGAGTGTCTCATTGCCCCCATTGCTCCACTTGTCACATTACATTATTATGACTTATTTATGCTTCTAGTTCTACCACTAGACAGACTGTGAGCTCCTTGGAGGCAGGAACCAATCTTAATAACGTGGGTACCCCAAGAAACTGGCACAATAACTGGTTGGCCTAAAAGAGGTACTCAATAAATATTTGTGCAATTAATGAATTTGTGAAAATAACTCTTTGGGTTGTCACAGAAATCCATGAACAGCAGAGACTTAGAGTTCTCACCTGAATGTGGTTTCCTGTTTTGATGTTGCGTATCTGGATTGGAATTAGTGTGAGTGTTACTGTGAAGGTGGAATTTGTATGGCTCTGGGACAAAAGCCCAGGCAAGGGAACAGAGATATATTAGTCTGGTGGGACTTGGGGGTGTTTTTACATTTAGCATTAAGTGAGAAATTAAGCAAGTCTTGACACCTGTGAATTTGAGTTCCGCTATGTTTCTGGAGGCTTTTGTGTGTTAGAGATGAGGTTGGGTGATCATTTCATTCAGGTTGGTGGATCTGAGGCTGCCAAACCTCACCAAGGGTCTCGTACTATTTGCTGTAAGTGTTCTCGCTCCCCAGCCTTCCCTTAGAGATAAGGAATCCAGTAGTAAGTTCCAGAGGGTAGAAAAGAGAATTCCTCACTAAGGTACCTAATCTCCTAGAAAGCAGGGAAAGGTCTCTGAGCCCAGGAAGTGGATCTCCCCGTTCGCAGGCAGATTGGGGCAAGAAACTCCATGCAGGCTTGGAGACATGTCAGCATGTGCCTTACAAGGAAACAAGGCAAGTGAGGATGAACAAGGTGGGCTGCTGTTTGGTCTTCAAAAACAAGCATTTTTCTACATCCTTTTATTCCAGGTGTATGTCCCATGAAAGTTATTCTGGTTGTAGTGATGATAGTACTGTTACTCATAATGATTTACACATATTGGATGTTTCTCCATGCCAGGCACCATGCCAAGCTTTTTACCTGGGTTACTTCGTTTCAACCTACAACTTTATGAGGCCAGATATATTTTCATTTCCATGTTACAGATGAGGCACAGAGAGGCAAAGAAACTTGCTCAAGGTTGCGCAGCTAGTAAATGGAGGAGCTGGGATTTGAACCTAGACAGTATAACACAGCCACGTTCTAAATGTAGCACTAAATTACTTTCCAACAACAATAACACTAACAGGTACAGCTGATGTTAATTGCGTGTCAACTCTGTGCTGGGCACATTGCCAACCGCTTAATGTGGCAAGCCTTAGTCACCCCTCAGTACCACCTTTGGGGTAGATAATTGTTCTTATCCTCATTTCAAGGATGAAATGACTGAGACAGAGAGATTGAGTAACATGTCTAAGGTCACACAGTTCATGGTGGAGTCTGGATTCGTTCTCCAGCTGCCCGTCTCCTGAGACTCTAGCCCCATTTTTTATTTTGGTTCGGAAATCATTTTCTATCCCATCAATCCAGGTCTCCCTTTCATAGCTGGTCCTCATCTCTTTCCTGCAGATAAGGCACAAAGAGAACTTTCATCTTCTTCAAAGGCAAAGGCCATGTGGCCATGAAGAATGTGGGGGATTCTGAACCCTCATTGGGGAGTGTGAACTTGAAAAACAGCATTGGTAAAGAACAGTTAGAGAGCTAACCAGAGGGGACAGTTTTAGAGACTGGGTGAATGGGAACCTGTGTCATTTCACTGTGGTTGAAGCTGGAACACCATTTCATGACACTGACATGCCTTAGAGACTTTGTATTGCAACCATGATAAACTGGCCCTCTATAAGCTTTCAGGACCTTTCATAGTCCAGACTTTACATGTATGTATGAGTATGTATGTGTGGATTATACATATATCTGTACATACACGTAAAGTTCTAACTACCAGTGGTACTAATGCGTAGTTTCTAGGGGGAAGGAAGGGTACTTGTTCTATGCAAAGCACTCAACTTACGCTTTGGGGCAAGGAAGAACACAAAATGATAAGATGGGGCCATTTGCCCTAAGCTGACCCGCAAGTCTAAGCAGAGAGATAAGGCGGCTGAGTATTTGGACAATATTTTGACAGATTAGCTTGGTTGATTAGTAGATTTTCAAACTTTTTGAAATTATAAAACCTACCATTTTTTTTTAAAAAAAATCACAAAACCTTGATGAATCAGTAAAATTCTCATAATCTTTATATAGGAAAGATAAGAGAGCAAAGTTTATATCAGTTTGCAACTAGGGATTCATGCATTTACATGTGGGTGTCAGATGTGTGAAGGATGATTATTAATAATAAAGTGAAGAGGCTGTTATTGGGAGGGATGCAATAAAATTTATCTATCTTTTTCATCACGTCCCTTATCTGGGTCACCATGAAACTAATGTGAACATTTTCTACCTTCAGGCAAAACACTGTCACTGCTCACCTTGTGGTGCTGTCATTTGTTGCACTTGGGAACAAATGTGCAGCTTCGGGGTGAGGCTGGAAGAAGAATGTGTAGGCAAAGGAAGAGCTAGGAAATAGATTAATAATGGATATTCTCACCTAAAAACTGTGAATTTCAAGATCACACACAAGGCCCGCCTCAACTTAAGAAATGCACTGTGGATCTGAATAATGATAATTGGAAAGTTAGTTAGGACAGCATGGATAGCTTAAGTGCTGAGGGGAGAAAACAAGGTCTCAGTTTTCATGCGACCTGGTGGCCCTGACTTCATTCCACTGCTGTAGACAGAACCTCCAGGCTTTGGCTCAGAACCTTCCATGTGGGTTATTGAAAATGCATCCAGATGGAGGCTCGGGGAGAGAGCACTTTTTACCTTCACGGGGCAAAGGCTCACTGTCCGAGACTCATGACGCCTGCTGGAAAGCACGATGCGTGTGTGGAGAGAATAGCACGGGGACTCAATGCTCCCACTTTTAGACATTTCATTCAGGAGTTGTGGTCACATTGTGGCACTAGAGGATTATTACTGAATCATTCAAAATAGTGACCAGTGAAAAACATCGCACTGGTCCAGCAAGCAGGACATAAATAAATTATGATGCTTCATATTTGGAATATTAAAAATATTTTTCAGTTGTTAAAAACCATGTTTCTGAAGAAGTATTTAATAACATGGATATAATAGATACATCTAGATAGAGCTAGATAAATTTAGGTATAAAAATGCAGATTATTTCTTTCTGTAAAGTACTATCTTGATTTTTAAAAGTCTCTCTCTCTCCATCCCTGAAAAATGTTCTCTAGAGAAACATGTGAGCATTTTTCAGTGGTCATGTCTAGGTTCCAGGTGATTTTAATTTTCTTATTTGGACCTTTCTGGCCACATTTTTTCCTACAAACGTATATGATCTTTGTAACCATAAAAAAGCAACAAGCACCAGGGGTTACTACTGTGGCATGTTAATCTTGAGCGGTACTGAAAGGTGGGCAGGAAAGGTGGGCTTGGTCCTGGAGGCTCCACTAATTGGTTGGCTCCTGGAGGGTAAGCCTTAGTGTCTGCGTGTGGGGTAAACAGGAGGTCCTGCCTTCCTCACAGGTCATCAGAGGACTGGAGGAGTGATGTGTGCTGTGCTGTACAAAAGCGACGGTCTCTAGCCAAGGCCACTGCTCTGCTTGCACCTCTGCCTTTCTCCCTGGGGTCACTTTTCATCCTTCAGGTCTTGGCTCAAACGGTGTTTCCCCAGGTCCCCTTCCCTGGACCCCCACATGTGATCAGGTTTCTCCTTTCACCGTCGTTGTAACACTGCATAGATAACTCGTATCATCATTGCAATTTTACATCCATTCTTAAGGTTATTAGATGAACATGTGGCTCCTCCTCTGAATTGTCTGTTTTGCTACTTTTGAATTTCCCCAGCTACTAGCATGTAGTTGTCTCTCACAAATGCTTGGTAAATAAATGAATCAACTATTCAATGGAAAGGTTTTGAATCAGCTGGTGGGCAGACAGGTCTTATATTCTAAGGGAGATTGGAGGGACGATAGTATTAATCAACAGAAAGCTTCCTAGCAGAGTCACTGTAATTTTTTTTTTTCCTGGGAAAGAGTATATGCTTTAACACACCAGAGAGTGAAGGCTTTGCATTCTAATGTGGGTCAATCAATCAAGAAATCAATCAAAACCTGTTTATCCAGTGCAGACCATGTGCCCAGCACAGTGCTAGAGGCATGAGGACTTTTGGGAAGTAGTTTTGCTTCTTTCCTTCAGTTAATGAAATGAGGTTATCAAGACTTGCAGAAATTAGGAGGGGGGAGGGTAAACTGATCAATGATTGCAATAACTGGAAGTGGGCTGTGAAATGCCAATGGCATCTGAGCCCTAGAATTACCACCATGGGTCCAACATCCTGAAGCCTGGAGTTGGAGTTAATCCTCCCTACGAAAGATGTGGATAGGAAAATGCCCCTGATAATCATTGCAAAATGTAAGGTTTTAAGACCGGAGTCCATGGGAGGGGCTGCACAGTTGAAAGTTAAAGCACCCTCCCGGGTTTCGGTACCACATGTAAGGTTTTTGGAGTGGCCGGCACCAGAGAAAGAAAGATGAGCAGAGTTGAAAGGGATAAGTAAAGAGGCTTTATTGGGGTGCTCCTGGGTGGGGGTAACGGGTCCCAAGAGAGGGGCCCAGGCGAGCCTCATGGTCCCACGAGTGGAACCAGAGAAGCCTCCCCGCCCAGAAGTCTGGGTGGGCTTATATACGTTTTTTAGGGGTGGGGGATGGGAGTTTCTCTGGAGGGAAGGTTTCAGCGGGAAGAGTGAGGAATTTCTTTGTTTCAGCTTTAGGGCCGGTATGGAGGAGTAGGAGGGGCTTCTTCTTTTTCCATTAGAGAGGGGAGGGGTGCCCGCCACCAGCCTTACACAAAGGTGTCATCTTAAAAACAAACAAAAATCAATAGATGCCTACCCAAACTCAGAACCATGAAATAAAAAAGCAAACTGTTCCCATGTGGAAATCATTGTGGATTTAGTGGCTCTGAATTGTGTTGGTTTTGCAGGTTTCTGCCTTTTGGAGGTGGGGACAGGGGAGGTTTGGTCTAGCTTCATTAGCATTTCCCTCTAGAAATGTGACAAAATAGCTACCCTGAAGCGTTACTCTGTAAAAATGTAAAAGGAGACTTCCTCCTCATTCACATTTATATGGATACCAAGGACAAGGAGAGGAGGAAGATACAGGCTACTGGGGAAAAGAATATGTGGGCTACACGTACATTCAGATGCCAAAACCTACTATTCAGTTTCAGCCTTTGGCCTAATTTTTTCTCCTTCTGGAATCTATGGCTGAAGTTCACATTTAAAGGGGAAAAATTAGCCCATACTACTAGGAGCTTTTATACCTTCCCCTCCCCCACCTCCCGCTGCCTGCTACGTTGTTATGTTAGACATTTGAGCAGAGTTGTCTTTGGAATAACAGGGCCTCCTCAGTGTAGAATTTGTAATAATCTGGTACTGGGATGGGCTAGAGTTTGTCCACATAATGGAGGTGGTTGGGGCACAGGGCAGGGGGAGAGAAGTAGTTTAATTAAGATCAAAGGCTAAAGGCCAACAAATTATTTTTAAGCATAGCGCCTTAGTTACAGCTGACTCTTGGTACAAACATTTCTAAGTTTTCCAAGACGGCTTGCTTGTTCCCAGCCTCCACAAAGGCAGTGTCATTTTCTGTACTAGAAAGTAATAAATCTGCATTTGTTCTTATAGGTCCTTTAATGCCCACTTCATTAGAGCAGTCCAGTTAGAGCCTGTTAGCAAGGGTTTACAGTATTATCATAAGAGAATCTGGGATCTTAGCAGTGAGAGGAAGGCTTTCTGCTTAAGGAAATATTGTCCCCCTAGGGGCATGGATACATGAACAAGCATATGCAACTTCAGTCTAGAGAGTTAGAGCATCCTAAGTGAATTCTAGGAAACGTGGTTAACAGTCTAGGTGGAAGAGATCAATGCATTCCGTGGGGGTTCTTGACTGAACTCAAGGCCTCTCTCTGGCCTGCCTAGCGGGATCCTATGCAGGGGATCAGCATCCCTGTTGGGGTTGGAGCTCTATTCTTCTCACATGTTCACTACCACCTGCTTGTTTGGCTACCATGGTACTGTTGCCTCTGGCCTGCAGGGGGCGCCCTTAAGAAAAGCCCAGTCATATTTCTTTCCTTGCAAGTCTTCATGTCCTGTCTGTCCTGAATTTGTGTCCAGTGTCTACCCTTGGTCCCTGGGCCTTTCCCTGTACATCTTCAATGTGAAAACTCTACAGCAATGGAGGCTGTGCCCTCCCTTCACCCTCCTGGCCCCCAGAGGAACTCAGGAAGCATCTGGACAGACTGTCAGAACAAAGCAAAATATTTAAGTTCCCGTCGTCCTCCCACTGTGGGTTTTGATCATTTCTTTCAGTAGCCAGTTTAGTTTAATTATTTATGAAGGGATATTCATAGCGCTAGAGGAAATGTCCTATAAAGCATTTATCAAGGAATCAGTCTTCGTAATCTGAGACATCCCCAGAGCAGAAGCAAAGTATCCGGGCTTGATGATTCAGGTGCTACCTTTGGAGAGACGCAGAATGAGATATGTAAAGTTGGTGGGGTTTGCATCACTGAGGCTGACTCAGCAGATGAGCCTAGAATCTGAGGGAGGTGCGTGTCTGTGTGCTGCCCCCTCCTGTCCAGCCACACAGTGAGGTGGGTACCACCTTATCGTCACCATACGATGCGGGGACTGTGGCACAGGCAAATGAAGTACATTACCCAAAATTTCTAAAACACATAGTAGAGTGGAGTCTAGAGTTGGAAAGCGGTAGTCTGAGGCCATCGCTGAATTCTTAATGCTCTGGAATCCTGTCGTGGACATGCTGGTCCCGTGGCTGTGCACTGTCTGCCGTGACAATGGCTGATCTGACTTCCTCCAGCCTCCTAGAGCTGGATCTACGAATTGGCCTGAACCGCAGACTCAGAAGTGTATAAGGAATCTCATCTTGGCCATTTGCTGGGACTGGAAGATGTCTTTGATACACAGATGACCAGGATCCAGTGTACTTAGGATGGACCAGCCTGCTTCTGCCACTTTCTAGATCTTTCACTTAGCAAAGGTACTTAATTTTTTTAAGTCTCAGTTGTCTCACTTGTAGCATTGTGAGGATAAAAGAGAAGAGGAAGTTACCTGGAAGGTGCTTGGTAACCGGTTAAGAGTCTTAGGAATGTTCCTAAATGTTCGCTGGGGCCCTTTGGCTCCTTTTATTATAGCCCAAGAACCCTGGTTGCCCTGGGGCAGCGTTTCCCAAACTTTAGTTTCCATAGGGGTGACCTGGGGGGATGTATTAAACATGCAGCTTCCCAGGGGCCACCCAGGTGATTCAGAGTGGCCAGGTGATGCTGATGCCACTGTCCAGCAGCCACCGCCGGAGAAACACTGGCTCAGAGGCCAGCAGGTCCCCCTGCCCCCTCAGACCCTCCACATCCCTTCAGACTCTTCTTACCAAGAAGGGCAAGTGCTGGAAACATTCTCAGCAGTCTACTAAAGGCTTCATAAAGTCAACAAGTAATAATTCCATTATTTCAGAAGCAGCCCCCCCAAATAGTCTATTTTTTGCCCCTCCCCTGTGTCCCTTCTTGCTCCCGGCCCCACCTCCTCCTCTCAGCTTCTATTTGTACTGCAGTCCGTGGCATTTTTGAACTTCAGGGCTCCTGTCTGGCTGGTTATTCATGTAGCTGAGGAACTGCAGCACCTAATTAATAGGAAATTAGCTGTGAATGTAACATTTGGCCCATAGTCAAGGCCCAAGAAGTTATAAATATGCACCATGTGAGCGGCCTGGGCACCTGATTCCTGGCAGCTCCCAAAGTGGCGCTTCCTATGCTGTTCCAGGAAGTGAAGTGTGTGCTGCGCAGGTCACGGGCTGCCAGGAGCAGCCGTCACCCACCCTGGGGGGCCAACGGGACCATCCCGGGGAGCACAAGGGCCTGTCTGCTTCATCCCGTTTCTTAAACAGCTCCTTTACTTTCCTCAAGCTCAATGTCTCTTCAAAGGCCAGGCTGGAGAGAAAGCACCAAGGAAATGAAGCAAGGGCTGGGAGGTCTCAGGGGAGGGTATAGGGCCACTACGGGGTGTCCCAAGCACTGCAATCCCCCAAAGACACCCAGGTCTGCTGCTGTTCCAGACACTTGCATTGGGCTTCTTCCAGAAGCACATAAGAGGTACAACTTCATCTAATGCCCCGACAGGAGGGACTCTGCGTTGGAGGAGGTGCCACTGCCACCCACAGGGTACAGATAGAAGGGAACAAATCTCTTCCTTCTACTCTTCTAGGTTCATGCCTGGGGCCCCTATCACTCACTCACACGCGCACACACATACACAACATTAAGAAGAGAAAAGCACATGAATTTGTTTAACATAAGTTTTACGTGACACGGGAGCCTGAAGAAGCAGTTAAACATGAGTGGTTTTTTTTGGTAGGTATCAAGAAGAGTGGACCATCATGGAGAAATATGATAGGGCAAAGAGTCCAAGGGAAAGGTAGTAAACTGTGGGAAACGGCAAGGCCTGTTTGGATTCCTTTGTCTTAGCAGAGAAGGAGGCTCCTTTCTTCTGAGTCTAGAGGGGGCAAATCTCCCATGAGGTCTTACGATCCTTCAGGGCAAGGTCAGACTACTCTATCCAGGTTTTCTCAGATTCTTTCAGATTAAAGTATTCAGTGTGCCAAAGTGCTGTATTTTAGGGTAGTGTGTCCTGAGCCCGTCACAGGCCACGAGAACTGAGGCTCACGGGGAATTTTCCAACCCTCAGATCTGATGCTCTTTTCAGGACCTCGCAGCTGCCTGGCTACTTCAGGAGAAAAGTCAGCCTGCCAGGAGAAAACTATTTTTAAAAGCAGCAATGAGGAAAGGATTGAGGAGGGGAGGGAGGAGCAAAAGGGTGAAGGGAGGGAAGGGCACCTCTGGGAGTTTCTGGGGGGCAGAAGTGCCCCCTTGGAAGGGGAAGGCCGTGCCCAGGGCTCAGGACAGAAAGCTGTGTTCCCAGGGTTCACTTGATTAAAGTTATTTCACTTTCCTTTTTCTGAACTTCCCCGGCAGGGAAATAGGAATTGGGCAACCTGTCTTTTCCCTTTTGAGAGCTAAAAATCTGCTGATAAAAGGACCAGTCCCAATTCCGAGTGTGTTTGTTGTGAGCCAAACCTTGGAGGGTGGGTGGAGGGAGATGCTGGGCTCCTTGGCAAGGCAGGAAGGGCCGGGAGGAAAGCCGGTCTGACCGCGTTAGGGAACAGAAAGCCCAGAGTAAGTGAGATGTTTTGCCAGCTTTATTTAAAAGATGGATCGAAGCCTCTTTAACACAGGCTTCTACCTGAGAACTGATGTAATGAACCCAGCATTTATGTGGCTCTGAAAGGAGGCTTCTGAAAGAGGAGAAAACTATAAAAGAAATTACAGCTTTGGGTAGGCCCCAGGAGGGACTGGTGAGGGAGGGAAATAACTCCTTGCTGGTGTCACAGAGGGGGAGAAGAGGGCCAGGGAGGCTGCATGTTGCTCAGGCTGGGAGGACAGCCTCCTCTGGGAGTAAAGTGCCTCTAGCCTTGCTTGGGGAAGGGAGTTCTAAGTCCTCAGAGCCCAGGCTAAGAACACAGGTGTCACTGATGCCCTGAAAGAAAGGTAGCACGTCCTCCTTTTTCCACGTCCACCCACTGGCCAGGGGCACTTCCTGACCTTCCACTGAGGAACGGGGTGGGGCCCTCCTGGTTTCCTTCCCTTTGGGGAATGTCACCAATTCTTTACCCTCCCAGGCAGTACTTTGGCCCAAAATGACTTTTGGAGTCAGCAAGTCCTGAGTTCAAACATCACATTCTCTCCTTTGAATTTGGGTGTGTTTAATTATCTCTTGATGATCTCAGCCTCTGATTTTATTAAAAAACATGGAGTAATATCTATTTTATGGGGCTTTTAAAAGGATTACAGGTAAAAGTTGAAATAACTAACATAGCACCTGGCACATAATTGAGATTTAAGAATAAATTATTGCTATTGTTGTTATGTAAATAAAAGAGTCAAGAATAATACTTGATACTTGGTAGTCACTCAATAATTGATTTCTGTTCCCTTGTTAAAGGTCACACCAGTAATAGTAATGTCAGGAAAAGATGCTAGATACTTTGTCTCCCTCCACAATTCTCCATCTAACCCAATCCTAAGTCAAAACCTAGGTCAAAGCCAACCCTATTCCCAACCCTATGCCTAGCTCTATTCCTTAGTACTAACCCTGACCCCAACTCTAGCTCAACTGTGACCCCAACCACAAACCAAACTGTCACCCCAACTCTGTCACAACTGTATTAACATTCTCCAGAGAAACAGCACCAATGGGATGGAAATCTCTCTCAGAAGAAGAGAAAGATTTGTTAGAAGGAATTGGCTCACTCCGTTACGGAGGCTGGCAAGTCCCAATGTCTACAGGGTGAGTTGGCAAGCTGGAGGCCCAGGAGAGCTGATGGCGTAATTCCAGTCCAAAGACTGACAGACTCGAGGCCCAGGAAAAGCCAATGTCTCAGTTCAAAGGCCATTAGGCAGGAAGATTCTCTCTTACTTGGAGGAGGGTCAGCTTTTTTGTTCTATTTAGGTCTTCAACTGATTGGATGAGGACTATCCACATTAAAGCATTCAATCTGTTTTTACTCAGTCTACCAATTTAAATGATAATCTCATCCAAAAACACTCTCACAGAAACAACCAGAATAATGTTCCATCAAATACCTGGGCACCCTATGCCCCAGTCAGTTTGACACTGAAAGTTAACAATCACACCATCCTTATCTTTACCTCTATCCCCAATGATATCTCAACCCTAACCCTAAGCCCAACCTCACCCTAACAATTACTATTAAATATCCAATATGTGTTAGGTACTATTAGTTCCTCAGCTTTCTTCTTTATAGTAGGGGTACAAATCCCACCCGAGGCACCAAAACTTTTTAATCGGTGTGATAGATCCACATTGTAAAGAAAGTCAACTTCTTTCTTTATCTCTGGAATATGGGGACTTGAAAGGGAGGAGCGATTGGAAAAGATTTCCACTCAGTAACCCAATATGATTAGTACCTGCTTTTGGCATGAGAAGCAGGCATATGGAGAGACTTCCATTTGTTGGTGCTGACTCTTAACAAATGCCCTATTTCATTAGGGTCCTTATGAAGTTAGGATGGCCAGTGACAGAATCCTGGACATAACACTCCAGAGTTGTCTTAATTCAGAGAATAAAGATTTGTAGATCATTGGGAGCTGAAAATATGTGTCAATATTTTTACTCATATAGATCACTTAGGTTTCTGCCAGATTCTTATCCCAGATTTATCCCATATGATGAAAAGGAACTTCCTGATTTCTAGAAAAAATCCTTACAGAATCAAACAGTGTTAGAACTGAAGGGAATGATTATTTTATCCAGGCTCTCAACTTTAAAATCACCGATGCCTGGGTCTCCTCTTAGACAAATTGATCTATCTCTTGGGGTGAGTCCTGAGTAGTGGTATTTTTAGAAATATTCTTCTAGCAATACCATTGCTAAGTGGTTCCACCAACGTAGCCTAAACCCCTCATTTTATGGATGAAAAAAGTGAGACTGAAAGATTCAGGCTAAATGACTTTCATAAAATCAGACATGTAGGGACAAAGCCAGCACCCAGAGTCTCATGGCTCTAAGTCCAGTGCTCTTGTCTGGACACCACACCTCTTCTCATCTTGTTTCCTCAGATTTATAGCCAAAGAACAATGGGACTACATAGGATCCACCTTAGGACCTTCACAGTGAATGGTACTTCAGCTCAGCCCATGTGCAACTAGCTTAAAGGCTTCCATACCTCTGCGCCAGTAGCTCTTATTCAGAGAAGTAGGTATGCTGTGGTGGAAGCAATTCTCTACTAACCCATTTGGAACTATAAAAAACAAATCTGAGTTCACCAACCTTGACCAGACAGCTGAAGGTTGCACTCACTTGGTACTGACCTTGTAAAGATGGATTGCAATTTTGGGGAGTCGATTTTTTTTTTTCCTTCTGGGCACTTAGAGTTCATATTCATCCAGGAGAGTTCTGGGAATTGCAGGCCCAATGCTATTAGCATCTGTTTTATTCCCCCTGCCTTTCTGCTCAACTCCCTTCTTTTATATTCTTAAAAGATTTTTAGATGTTTAGTGAACTTATACTAAATGAATTGTTATTTTAAAATAGGTAACTGAAATTCACCTTAAGTCCTGATTTGATGTATTTAGAAAGCATGGAAGCCTCTGAAACAGACCAGCAAGGCACCGTGTGCATTTCCCCTGGGTAATGTTCCTTCTTCATTGCCCAGAGAGAGGGAGGGAAATTGAGCATTTATTTAGTCATTCATTCAAATAATGTTTATAGATTCCATTCCTCCTAGGTCCAGGGAATTTGGTTGATGCTAAGGGAAAATTAAGGTGAATTAAACTCAGCGCTTGACCTCAAGAAGCTCAAATCTATTGGGCAGGTATGGGTGTTCGACTCTTCTCAAACTCCCATACCATACACAATGTGCTCTTCCTGAAAGGTGCCACAGTAGGAGTCCAGGGATGAGTGGGGTTATTTCTAGTTGAGGCTAGGGGAAGGTTCCATCATTGATTTGACATTTTAGCTGAGTTTTGGAAAAATGATGTGATTTAGACAGAAAAAAGTATAAATCATGTGGGCAAAGGAACAGCAAGAACAAAGAAAGACAAAGGTGGGGGTGTCTTAGCGGGGAGTTGGGGGTTATGTTTGGTCTTAATATGATAGGCAGCAGGGAGCATCTCAAAAAAAATGTGAGTGCAGCCCTTATGAACACTTAAGAGTCGAAATGGGCATTCATGACTGGTCCACTTCCTCAATTTTACAGATTAGGAAGTAGTATAAACGATAGTAATATTTGAACTTAACTCTCGTGGCATGCTTTATATAGGCAGTTACTGAGCTACGTGCATTACATGGATTTTCACATTGTTTTCCTACAACATTCTTTGGAGATAAGTAGTAGTATTATCCCAGCTTTGCAGATGAGGAAACTAAGGCTCAGCAGTCAGTAAACCAGTAATAGGCAGAGTTGGGATTTGAACCGCAGGCTACACTCTTTCCACTGCCAGGATTTTAGCCTGTGTGTTCAGAGACAGTGCTGGTGTTGTTAGGGGAGGAATAGAGATTCATTTTGGACATGTTGAGTGTGAGGTGCCCATGGAGACCTCCAGGAGGAGAGGTGAGTTTGGAGCTTGAGGAAGAAATGATTTGAAAGAACAAGTGTGTGTTTCTGAAAGTTGCATCCTAACCTTGGCATATTCAGAACACCAGTCACGTTGACTTGCCCTGCAGAATTTCCAGATGGGAATTTTAGCAGCTCACGCGCCAAGGCTGCTCCTTAGTGTGTGTTTGGCTTGCCAGACCCATCTTCCGAAGATGCACTCAGGGTTTGGTTTGGTTTTTTTTTTTTTTTTTGGACATGTCTCAGCTCCTTTCTCTTCCATGTGTGCTCACAGTGCTGTCTTCTGTGATCTGAAGGGGTTTGCAACTTGTCCTCTTGCTGGCTGCCAAGATTTACCTCTGAAAGGTATGAAACTGTTCAGCAGTGGCTAGAACAAGCTCTCCTGACCCTGTCAGCCCAACAGTGAAAAAGCCTCAGTGTGCTGGAGCTGAAGATGTCAAGCATGTGCGTGGGGAAGGAAATAGTTTCTTTCCGGCAGGTGGGAAGACCAGAGGGAAGCAGGGAGCTTGGGTTGCCGGGGCAAGCTCTTGTGCCTCAGGTTGAAAAGAGACGTTCCGTGAAGCTTCCTTGCCTGGTTTTAAGTTGTACCTTCTGCTACTCTCTTCTGCCCTCACTTACCTCCTCTCCAAATACCTCCAACTTCCTTGTTATTTCCTGACTTTGTCTAGCAGTGCTATAGGAATGTCTGACCAGTAGGGAAACTGAGACAGGAAGGAGTAGGAAAAACTTAACCAAAGACTTGCAGTCCATGGCTAAGAACCCAAAATTTACATTTTCCTGTAAGATAAAAAAACCTCAGGGAAGGGATCTGAGGGTTGGAGTCTGTATTAATCTTCTATTGCTTGTGTCACAAATTACCTCAAACTTAGCAGCTTAAAACAACACCCCTTAATAAGCTCACAGTTTTGTAGGTTGGAAGTGTAAGCAGGCTTTGATGGGTCCTCTGCTTAGAGTCTTACAAAGCGAAAAATCAAGGTTTGGCTAGATGGGTCCTTACCTGCACATTCTGGGAAGGACCCGGTTCGTCGCAGTTACAGGACTGAAGTCCCTATTTCTGTTCTTGGTGTTGGCCAACAGCCACACTTCACTCCTAGAGGTCTCCTGCATTCTTTTCAAGTTGTCTCCATCTTCAAGGCCAGCAATGGTGCATCAAATCCTACCTATGCTTCAAATCTCTGACTTCCTCTTCTGCTACCAGCTGGAGAAAATGCTCTGCTTTTAAAGGACTCTTGTGGTTAGATTGGGCCCACCTGGGTAATCTTCCTTTTGTCACATGTATTAGTTTGCTAGGGCTGCCTTAGCAGACTGGGTGGCTGCTGTGGTTTGAATGCCTTTCCATAAGTTCATGTGTTGGAAACTTAACCGCAATGCAACAGGGTCGAGAGGTGGGCTCTGCTCTCAAGAATGGATTAATGCTGTCATCATGGGAGTGGGTTAGTTTTCAGGGGACTGGGTTCCTGATGAAGGCATGAGTTTGATCCATTCCCCCGTCTTGCATGTACATGCTCTCTTCCTCTTTGACTTTCGCCACGGGATGATGCAAACAGAAGGCCCTTGGGAGATGTGGATCCCTCGACCTTGGACTGGTCAGCCTCCAGAACGGTAAGAAAAAAAATCTCTGTTCTTTAGAAATTGCCCAGTTTCAGGTATTCTGGTATAGCAGCACAAAACAGTGGTTAAAACTGAGACAGTGGCTTGGACAGCAAAAATTTTATTGCCTTGCGGTTCTGAAGGGTAGAAGTCTAAAATGAAGGTATAGATGCTCCTTGACTTACAGTGGGGTTATGTCCTGATAAACCCGTCATAAGTTGAAAATACCATAAGTACAAAAAGCATTTAATACACCAAACCTACTTACTGAACATCAGAGCTTAGCTAGCCTACCTTAAATGTGCTCAGAACACTTATGTAGCCTACAGTTGGGTAGATAGCAGGGCAAAGCCTATTTTATAATAAAGTATTGAATATATCATGTAATTTATTGGAATATTGTACTGAAAGTGAAAAGAGGAATGGTTGTATGAATACCCCAAGTATGACTTCTACTGAATGTGTATCACTTCTGCATCATCACAAAGTCAAAAAATTGTAAGTCGAACAATCCTAAGTCAGGGACCATCTGTACTGGCAGGGTTGGTTCCTTCTGAGGGCTTTGAGGGAAAGATCTATTCCAGGCCTCTCCCCTTGGCTTGTAGCTAGATGACTGTCTTCATTTTCACATGGCATTTTCCTTTTATGGGTCTCTGTGTCCAAATTTCTGTTTTTGTCAGGACACCAGTCCTATTGGATTTGGGTTCACCCTAATGATTTTGTCATAACCAATTACATCTACAACAACCTTAATTTCCAAACATTTCACATTCTGAGATACTGGGGGTTAGGTCTTCAGCATATGAATTTTGGAGGGGAACACAATAGCACCATAAAACATGACATAAGCATGACAGTGAAATTTTATTTGCTCATATCCAAAGGCGAGCAGGGACTTGGACAAGGGTGAGGTCAGCAGAGGTCATTCTTAGGGTTCTGCCTGTCACACGGTCCCTGAGCCAGGGAAGCTGCTCAGTGGTAGGGCTGTAAGGACAGCCACGATGAACAAAAGGAAGACTGCTGACTGTGGTGAGAAGAGCCACAGTGGAGAGGAGGGGTCAAGGCCATGGCCAATGGCTGTGACTGAACAGGAAGTGAAGAAAATGCTGAGAGACTGCTCTACTCACCAAGAGGAGGACAGGTGGTGCAGAAGGAGAGAGGCAGAGTTGAATAACAGTTTCACTAAAGTCCCAGAGACTGAGCTTGCTTGTTGTCTGGAAAAAAAAACAGGCAGAGAGGGATTGGGATCCGGCTAAAGCCTTGTAGCTGTTTCTGGTTGTCCACGCACCCCTTTCTATGGAAATTTGACTTAGTACCATGTAGGGGATTTTGTAGAATTCCACATATTATTAAATGGCCTTTGCAAATAGACTTGTGTGCAATCTGGCTGAGTTATAGTTACTTTGGAGACCCATGTTTGCTTACTTGTGGCCCTGTAACTCTCAGTCTTAATATCACAGAAATGCATTTCTATTTGATCTCTACTTTCCTGATTCTTTTAAAATTTTATGTGATTTTCTTAGAAGGAAAGTTTGCTAGAATCCAGAAATAGTATTGGCTACTACTGATTGAGACAATATGACTGGCCCTGAGCGAAGTGTGCACATACATTATTTCTCATTCCCCTTCCACGAGGTAGACCATTAGCTCCACTTCACATATGGGGAAACTGATTCTCAGAAGGCTTCAGGGCTGTGGCTGACGTTACAGAACTAGTAAGTAGTGATGCTCTGTCTCTCATACCACTCTGGCTTAGTCACTACACTCACATGAAGTCATTTCTCTTCTGAAAATTGGCAAGTTTCTTTTTTTTTTTTTTTTTAAAAAATGTTATTTTTCCAGGATGTACTTAGAGCAGTAAGCATTCTATGAAAACAGAACCATAGTGTTAACCTTCTATTCCTCTCCCACTCCCTAACTTTTGGGATTCCTAACTCAGCTATTTGAGAAATTACTTAATAAAAAATGTTCATCTCCACCTAGAATAATTCACTGCCAGGCAAAGAACAATACAGAGACATTTCAGCCGGCATGACTTTTTCCAAAGGTCACACATCGATGTCCAGGGATTTGTGATGGACACAGTGCCCAAGGCAAAACATCACATTTGCTTCTCTTTCTGAATGCATTTCATCATGAAGGGGTTTGCAAGGCTCCATCTGCTGATATACAGTGGTCTGTTCCTCAAAATGCAGGCCCTGTTACCATCTCCAAAGAGAATTGTGGATCACAGAAGGTATTTCCCAGGGAGCATGATAAAGCAGGGACCCAGAGCCATCGGAGTTCAGGGTTGTGGTGTGAAGCAACAGCAGGGGTGGCCACCAGACTTCGCAGGCTTGAGAAGTGAGGATTTCTGCCAGGGGTGAGAGTGCTTTGGGGAAAACTATGGAGAGAAAATCACAAGTTAACTGGGCTTTAGAGGCAGTGCAGGAGTTTTTCGGGTGGGTAGGAGGTAGAAGGCGGGGGAGAAGGGCATTTCAGGCATAGGCAAGATATACAGATTTCAATGTCAGTGCTTGTGGTGCCAAGCGGCTCAAGCATAAATGATGATTATGATATCACACCCATAATAATAAACACACACGCTTATATGTAACCTGCATGTCAGGATACATTAATTATATTCTGAGCACATTAATTACATTAATTCACATATTCCTCAAAGCAACCATACAAGGGGGATACTATTATCTTTGTTTCACACATCAGGAAACTGAGGCACAGGGAGGAAAATCGTCATGCCAAAGAACCCACAGCAAGCGGATTCAGAATTTTATTCCATCAGTTTATTCTAGAGCAGGGCTGTGCAATCGAGTTTTCTGTCATGATGGAAATGTTCTAAATCCATGCTTCCAGTGGCTACTGAGCACCAACATGGCTAGTGAGACTGAGGAACTGAATTTTATATTTTATTTAATTTTTATTATTACATTTAACTTTAAATAGGCACAGGTGGCTAACGATTACAGTATTGGACAACGCAGAGTCTGCTTAACCATAGCATTCTGCTGCTTCTCAAACTGGCGAGTGTTGAGTTGACTCTATAATGGTAGTACTAGTACTAAAAACCACCACCGGAATAATGGCTGCCATTTATTTAGCTCCTACTGTGTGCAGAACAACACATTAAATGCTTCCCATGGGCTATTTCATGTCATCTCAGTGACAACCTTACGGGCGATGGCTAAGAGCAGGGATTCAGGATCCAAACTACTGGTGTTTGAACCCTAGCTCTGCCACTTACTAGCTTTATAACCTTAGACAAGTTAGTTATCCTTTCTGTGCCTCAGTTTCCTCATTTGGAAAATGGAATAAATAATAGCATCTGCTTCATAAGGTGGTTATGATGAGCAAGAATCTATGCATTTAAAGAACATAGCACAGTGCCTGACATGTGACAAGGATTCAATGTCTGGAGGTATTGCTGTTATTACTCGTATACTTTAGATGAAGAAACCAAGGCACGGAGAGGTCAAGTATCATGCTGAAAGGCACAGCTAACTGTGGAAGAGTTAGAATTCATCCCATGGGTATCCTGATTTCAAAGTCCAGGTTCTTAACAATTGTACTGTGGTTTCCCGTCAGAGTTTCTGAAAGTGTGATGTGTAGAAAACTGTACTAAAATTCTCCGGGTGCTTTTTAAAAATATGATCTCTTAGACTCATTGGAAATGATTGAATTATATCATTTGCGGCTGAGACCTGGGAATCTGCAATTTTAACAAGTTCCCCAGGTGATTTTCAAGAATGCCTTCACCACTGAGAAATCACTGAAAAATTTTACTGGAGAGGGAAGTAGAAGGAGAGAACAGGTTTTGAGCTGTAGCAGGTGTGTGGTGGAGTGTGAAGTAATTCTGAAAACAGACATTTTGGGGAAGATTTTTCTGGTGGCTGGTGTGGAAGATGGACTTGATAAAGAAGGAACTGGGGTTGGAAGTGGGGGGTGGTGATTAGGACGATGACAGAGTGAACCGCGAGGGAGGGACAGATTCTTGGGTTACTTTATAGGTGAAATTGACAGGACATGGCAGCTGACTAGGAATCAGAGAGCAGGAAAATTAATGGGGAGTCAAGAGTGATCCTGAGGTTTCTATTTACAACAACTGAATGGGTAGAGATATTGTTAACCAAGATGGACAAGGCATTGTGGAGATTCAGACATACTTGAGGACTTCTTTGGACACCTAGGTGGAATGGACCATTAAACAACTGGGAATTTGGTTTTGAGTTCAAAAGAGGAAAATACGGCAGAGATAAAGTTTGGGGTCCCCTCAGCACTACGGATGGTGTGTGATCTGTGCAAGTGGATAAAATTGCCCAGAGAAAGGAGGCAGCCAGACTCACCAATACAAATATTACTGAGGGTGGGGAGTTGACTGGTGCAAGAGAACAGGTGCTAAGCTGCTTTTGTTGTAGATAATCTAGTAACTGCTCAGCCACACAGCCTTTGAAAACTTTCTATCAGCCAAACAACAGTGCCCCAAGCCCTTAGCCTCCGTGCACCTGGCACCCCGGGGTCTGAGCCCCTGGAGGGCACTCAGGTGCTGCCTAGGCCAAAAGACAAGGGCTCCAAGGCACAGCCCCTGAAGAGCAATAATATTCAAGGACTAGGACCAGGGGCTACTGAAAGAGGCAGAGGAAACGTAGTTAGAAAAGAAGGATGAGAACAGGGTCATAGCTGCATCCTGGAGTCCGAGGGAAGGAAGGATCTCTATGAGGGGTGTCAGTGAGGCCACCTGCCACTGAGCTCACACTGAAGCTGGGGAGAAGTAGTGGGACAGATCGGACAAGCTGGACGTGCTGGGTGTCTTTTGCCACAAGTAGAGTGATTGGGGATGGAAGCCAGGGAGGAAATGAAAGTTGTAAGTGGAAACAAGAATATAGATCACTCTCTTTGGAGGAGAAAGGAAGGGGGGAGTTGCTGGCTTGAGGGGGAGACACGGTTGACAGAGGGTTGTTCGTAGGGTAAGTGAGGCTTGGCCATGTTTTTAGGGAGAGGGATATGGAGCCAATGGGATGGAATCTGAAGTTAGTAAAAAAAAAAAAAAAAAAAGAATTTTGGATCAAAACCTCAGAGGAGGGAAGAGTGGGTTGTATATTAGAAAAAATCAGGGTATCTCCTTCTCTGGGATAGGAGGAAAAACTAGAGAAAAGATGAGATGTAGGGGCAAGAATTAGTAACTTGAATTCTTGCAAAATGTAAATCTAGGTTGTCTATTTAAAAAGAGGGCATTGGTGAGGAACAGGATGAAACATGCATCCCCAACACATCGAGCACCTACTCCTCTGTGCCAGGCATTGTTTAGTGCCTTTAGAATTACCTTCTTTAATTCTAAAAGGTAAACGTAATTGACATACTCATTTTGCAGATCACAATGAGAAGTGAATTGCCTGTGGTCACACAACTAGTAAGTGGTTGAGCTGAGATTGGATCCCAGGACGTCTGAGTTCAGAGCTTCCTCTCCTTACTGCTATGCAGTGTGATAAAGTAGCAATAGTCATGGCCTGCATTCCCATACTCCTTTTTTCCTTAAACCTCTGTCCCCATTTTACAGGTGTGGAAACCAAGGCAGAATTTGCCCACCTTGTCACACATCTAGGTAGAGTAAGAGCTGGGACCAGAACTGGGGGCTCTTGATTTCTGGTTCTATTCTCTTTCCCAGGAAGTGAACACCTACAAACAGCTCCTAAGTAAATTGTGGTGGATTTCTGGGCAATCTCATTCCCTCTCTCTCCCTCCTTCCATTTCAACCCCCCTAGCCTGACCCCAGCCCGGAAATGCTGGAAAGATAGCCCCGCACCTGCTCACTCCTTCCACCAGAATCCCTGTCCTCCCAGGTGAGGGCACTGCCCGCACCCCCCACCCCCACCACTGCCCTGCTTTGGTGTGAGGGCGCCGCGCAGGCAGGCAGGGTAGAAGGCCACGTTTGTTTTGCTTTTATTGTTAAATAATATAAATCTCTTGGCTGCACCACCTGCTGGGACGTGAGTTGTGTGTCTTCCCGCACAGTTGCTAATGAGACAGTTAATCATTTGTTTATTCTGTATGAAGGGAGGTGGCGGCCATATCTCTCAAACCAGACATGGGGCTCCAGGACCCTCGGGGAAGCTGCCCGCCCCTGGCACATGAGTCACCCACAGTCCGAGCACAATCCTGCCCGGCAGGCCCCGCCCCCTCCTCCCTGCGGAGTTGGCCAGGATGCACGCATCAGCTGCTGATGATTATTATTACTGTTATTGCAGCTATTATTTTTTAAAATACTCCCTTCCCCGAGAAGCAAAAAAATAAAAAAAAAAAAGTAATTTTCAAAGATGCTTTGTTGGGAGATAAGTAGGCTTACTCTTGGGCACAGGGGTTTATCTCACTGGTGCACAGGTTCCTAGAGGTCGTGCAACTCACGAGATAAAGCTCCGGGATCCTCCCCAGGGATGGCCGGAGTCAATGTTCAGCTGTTCTCCTAGTTCCAGGGTTAAAGAGGTGAAATCAGCTACGTTCCTTCTGCAGGCTCCCTGGGGCTGAGGCTGCTTTTATTAGAGCAAATCAGGCCTGTCCAGGAAGGGTGGGAGAGGGGAGGAGAGCGCCAGGGGGAGATGAGGAAGGGGCTGGGGTGGGACGTGCTGTGAGTGATTGCTTTCTGCACCTGGCCCGCCCAATATGAGCGTCATAAAGGGCTCCCATCTCATCTGTTTGCATGCTGTTAGCATCCTCCTGCTATGTTCTTAGTGTTTGGATAAATCCGATTGCCTGAAGCTTATATTTCAATTAACTGGGTCCAACTGTCTGTGTCCTGAGGCGCAGAGAGTGGGCTGGGCTTGCTGTGTTTGCTGCTGTGGCACTGCATCAGCGGCAGCCTGCCTGTCTGTCTGTCTGTCTGTCTTCAGTCTGCCAGCTCCCATCCTTGAACCTGCCTCTCTGTGGAACTATTTGTAGCCCAGTCGGGCAGAATTACCCAGGCCGAGCCTTGTGTTTTAGGAGAAGTGACCGCTGGATCAGGGAACAACAGTGTGCGGTGGAGCGGACTTGGCTCCTTACCATGGTCGGTTTCTAGCTTTCTCTCTGCTTCACCCTGGAACATGGTGAGGTTCCTCTTTCTACTTTTAGTCTCTCATCCAGGCATATTCTTCTTGATCTCATCCTTCTTTCTCCTCCCTGTTTTCTTCTTCCAAATACCCATTTTTAACCTCTGCATCTTCACTCTTGCTATTTCCTCCATCAGAATTTCCTTCCCTTCCCTTCTCCTTATCAAAATCTATCCTTCAAAGGCTCAATTAAAATGTCACCCACTCCAGGAAGCCCTCCTGCTGTCCTCTCCAGGCAGAATTGACCTGGCTTTCTGTGCTAGTGATCACTTGGATCTCACACCTCTCCCTTCTTAGGGTCAGGGCTAGTGTTTCTTTCTGTGTGTCCCACAGTACAGCATCACAGAGTTCAAAATATTTCATGGTTTTGAGTTTTTTCTGGTTGGGCATTTTAATGGATTAAATGGTCCCTCTCCTCTCACCCGCCCGCCCACCCCCTGACACACACACACACAATATGTCACAGCCTAATTTCTGGAACCTGTAAATATTACCTTATTGGAAAAAAATGGTCATAGCAGATGTCATTAAGTTAAAGATCTCAAGATGCAGAGATCATCCCACGTTATCCAAGCATGCCCTAAATCCAACGACAAGTGTCCTTAGAAGAGATACACAGGGGAGATTTGACAGAGAAAAGAGGACAGATTTTTTTCAAAAGGTGATATGAAGATGGAGACAGAGATAAGAGTGATGTTGCCACAAGCCAAGGAATTCCAAAGGCCACCAGAAGCTGGAAGAAGCCAGGGAAGAGGCTCCCTAAGGGCCTTCAGAGGGAGTGTGGCCCAGTCGACACCTTGATGTCAGACTTCTGGCCATTGGAAACCTAAGAGAATAAATTTCTGTTGTTTTTAAGCCATCCAGTTCGTGGTAGTTTGTTCCAGCAGCCCCAGAAAACAAGTAATAAGCTGGTAGTTCTCCTTCTCTGGGAGTGCAGAGGGGGAGGCAGGCAGAACACAAAGTATCAGTGTGGGAGATCTGGTCCCTGCCTTCCAGACTGCTGTTCGTTACCATCCCGCTCCTTCTACTTGATTCCAGGCAACCAAAGCTCTGTGACTCCTGCACCAGGCCTCGTGTTGTCCAGGATAGGGCCTTGTCATCGTGGGAGCGTCGATACTGAGTAGAGAATCATAACTGTAATACCAGTAAGAGCAGCTGGCATTTGCGTAGCCTTTACAGTTTATGGCATACTTTGCCTGAGCTCTTTGCGTTTTGTCTTTGCAATAACCCCGCCGGGCGGGTGTCAGGATCATTTTACATTTGAGGAAATGGATGATCAGGGGGGTTAAGGGACTTGTATCTGATCATACAACAGGTGTGGTTGAGCCAAGACTTCAAAAACTCTTGTCGTTTGGTTCCAAACCCATTTATGTTTAACTGTGTGCATGATCTTTGATTCTAAGATCCAGTGGGTCAAATTTGGTTTTGTTATTTTTTTTCCAAACAGGAATATTTTTCACCTGATCTAGGGATACTCAGTTTCCTTCTTTTTCCTCAAAGTATGCTCCAACTCAGCAGGGTTTGACAGTAGTGGGCAGGCTGAGAGGAAGCCCTGTGTTTTTCGTGGATCTTTATTTTAGAAGGTATCTCTCTGTGTGCTAATCCTCTGTTATTGTTTGGGTGGGCTACTGGGAACCTCTGTGCAGGGGTGCATGTGTGTGTGCCCTGCACTCTGCCAGCTGTTGTCCCCCTCTGGTGGTCACTGGCATAAATCCATCACCTGCTCGTCTAAAATCCCAGTGAAAGGAAGATCACTAGGTCAAGAGGGTCCAGGAGCATGGCTTATACTTGTACATTCTCTTCTTATGAGTTATAGTGGACGGTTCTGCCCCCCAAATGGGGCACCTCCCTCCAGCACAGTAAGAGTGTCCCATAAGTAGTGAGAAAGTGGGCTTTGAACTCTGACAGACATAGGTTCATACTGAACTCTGCTACTTAATATCTCTATTGGTTTATTTAACCTTGACAATCCACATCTGTTAAATGGGATAATAACAAGTACCCTTGTCCCAGAAGCATTACAAAGGTTATATGAAATAATGTGCTTAAAGTACTGGGTACATAGTGGGCACTTAGTCATTGTTTATTTCCTCCCTCTCACCCACATATGATTCACTCTGCTGTTAAAATTATGCTTCTATTGTAAATCACACTTTTTTTTTTTTTAGTTAGTAGTTTTGTCACATTATCCTCTAAGAATGACACCCTTTTTGCAAAGAGGGAACCAAGGAGTTGAAGGAAGGAAATGAAATATTCAGGTTCCACAACAAATTAGAGTTAGAACTTAGATAGTAATGGGGGGTGTTTATTTCCTTGCCTTTAGTGGATGGGGTTATAGACTGATATTTTATAACCCCCTTAATATAAGCCAAGTCCTTTACTCAAATATTTAATTCTCATAAAAACAGTGAGATTAATAATGATATTATCCCCATTTTACAGATGAGGAAACAGGTGCTGTACGGGACTTAGCAGAGAAGCTGCACTCCTGCCCAGGTTGCCTGGCTCCTTTGCTTTTCTGCTCCACCACACTGCCTCCCGGGGAGTCCTGGGGAAAACACAGCTCACGGAGAGCCCATGGATAAGGATTAATCAAGAGGAGCATTGTCACTACCCCACCTCCCGTTGCCAAAGAACACAATCTACAGCTCCAGGCTGCTTGTTTCCTCCTGGTCATTCAGCTGTCAGGGATGGAGGGGCTAGAATAGAACCTGACCAGTAGTGCAATGCAGGACTCAAGGGGTTTCCCATGGGTCCTGCTGTTTACGGACCTGATTTCCATTATCATTTCAAGGAGTGTTTGAGTAAGGCCACCCAAGATTTTTAATATAATACAGGTTGTTAGTTTGAGTGAGTATAGTTGGAGTAAAGATAGAGGGAACTGTATCTGTTTTCCTTAAATTGAACCCCAAAGCTGTGTATTGTTAACCAATTAACTAAAGCTTCTAGTCATCTTGTGAGGCTTGCAAAGCCATGGAGGGGCTTGTGGGGAAATGGGGTTGCAAAGGAGATGGAAGGGAGGGTGAGGAAGCACATATGTGCCAGGAAGACGCTTGTAACACGGTGCGTTTTCCTGCTTGGTTGTTGGGAGACCTGTGTCCTAGTTCTTGATCTACCAGCTTTGCAACCTGGAAGTCATTATCTCTCTGGGACTCGGATTGTAAAATAAAAAGGTCAGAAAAGATGATATCTAGGGTTCCATTCAGATATAAAAATGTGTCATTTTTTGAGTCTTGGAGCAGTCAGAGAGCCTGGGAAGTGGGACGAGGTAGAGGCCTTATCAGATGAAATAAGCAGCATTTCAGTGTGGGGAAGGAGGAGCTTCCGTGGCTGTTTCTATATACGCAGTGGGTCAGGAAATGTTCCTGGACAGGCATGGGTAGTGTGGTTGGCAGGAGGCCTCCCCCCATGTTCTCTGTCCTCTCCAGTGCCTTGGGCACATCTTTATTAAAGCCTTAGCCAGGCTGTAGTGTCATTGGGCAGTGAGTCCCTCACCAGACTCTGAGCTTCTTGACAGGGGAGACTTTATGGTCGTAGTTGAAAGAATGAATGTATCAACCAAGCTCTTTGAGATTCCAGTTTCTCTAGTTTCATCCTTCTTAAATGTTTTGTTTCTTCTCAATGGGACAAGATTCTAAAGCTCATATTAGCAAGGGTAGGTTAAAGTGAGTTGGAGCTTACAGAGACAGGTACACGTTGAAAGTTGTGCCTGTGGTTCTGATCGAAAGGCACATTCACCCTTAGCCCTGGGGTGGGGTGAAGCTGTCCTGCAAATGAGGCAAGTAGGAGGCAAGGCTAGAAGATGTTCATGGGCTCACGGCCATGTTCCAGTCCCCACGCCCATTGCTGACCTGTGTCCAGGCACCGCAAGCTTGACAGTGTATACACCTGACCTTGCCTATAACCACGAACCACCCATCACGTTCGCAGTCTTTCCCCTGCTACACCCTTCTGAGACAGTCATTGGAGGCACTGTCATTTTTTAACTCAGCACAAGTCCTGTTCTCTTCTGGTTTGTGGGCTAACTCTTGTTTAACCTACTCCTCTCCCCTTCTCCCCAAATTTTATTTTTATCTTGGTACCGGGTCAATGAGTTGAGTAGTGAGCCCTGAAGAAGGAGGCTGAAGGGAGACCACAGATACACATGCAAGATGGGGAGACTTATAAAATAGTGTCCACTGAGCACCCACTATGTGCTTAACACTGTGCTCTAGGCTATACATGCTTTATTTATAGTCTCCTCAATGACCCTATGAATAACATGCGATTCTCCGATTTTACAAATGCAGAGACTTAGTCCCACAGTGTCTAAATAAGTGTCCAAGATCACATAGCTCACATCTCAGTACAGTGTCATTATTTCCCCAAATGCTTTCTTCATAGCCTCTTTATATTAGACATTTAATACTTCATACCTGCTACCAAAAGGATTAAATGATGACATAGTGTTTAGGTGCCTAGCATAAAGCAAGAACTTGACACAAAGCAAGAACTTGGTAGAAATTAGTTGATGTTGTTGTTACTTTCACATTTGATAGTTTGGGGTCTATAAGATATTCTGGAATGTGAAAAGAGAAAATAAAGTTGGTTAATTGGAGTCCAGAATTTGTAGACCAGGATAAATATTACTGATCATTAAATCATTCCAGACTTTATCTGGTGAAGAATGAGTAGATGCTCTTGTTAAAAATTGCTTTTGTCTCAACCTAGGTCAGGGAGTGAGGCTGTCTGTTCTAGTCTCTGACTTTTTCTAAGTGATTTTTATTGCCATCACTTCTAGGTGTCGATGCTGTGTTCTCAGGGTACATGGCATGGTTCAGCATTCTAGAATTCAGCTTCTGAACTTAACTTTGGAAACTAGCATTGCATGCCATTTAAGAATGGCATTGAGCCTGTGTGTCTCTGTCTTTGGTGCTGAACTCAGGGCTCCTGGGACATGGGAACAGATGGTACAACCTGATCTCTTTCATCTCCACAGGCTGACTGAGCTGAGAGGCCACACTACTGTGAAAAGAAGGCTGGTTTGGGAGTTAGGAGATCTGGTTACAGTTTCAATTACTTGCTGTGTTGCTGCAGGCAAACCACCTAACTTCTCTGTTTCACTGTTCCCATTGGTGAAATTGAGTTGCTACATTCTATCATTCATATCTCGGAGTGCTGCTGATTTCTGTGTGAGTAAATGAGGTAACAGATGCTAAAGTGGGATATGAATGCACGGTATGATTTTGCTGTTATTGCCTCTTGGTCTTTTAATCATACATTTTGACGGTATCATTTTAATTCATTGGGGCTCCCTAAGGCAGAAAATCAAACAAATAGATAAATGCACTGGGGGAAAAAAGAAATAACTTTTTTATGTGTTGCTTGTAAGTGCCTGTGTATGGCTTTATAGCTTAGGGTGTGTTCATTAGAAAAAGAAAGTTAATGACCAGTGAGGGGTCAGCCCCTGTCTGGAAGGGGAGAAAGACAAAGATCACATCTAATCACCTCCACGAGCCCTGAAAGGGAGATCCATTGCACTGTCATAGGGCCTAAAATCTTACCAATTTATAACCTCACTTTCTTCATCTATAAAATGGGCTCAGTAGTAATAATTTTCATATGGGATGATAGAGAAGATAACACTTTAAAAAGAGGCTTTATTAAATTGTATAAATATTAGTTGTCACTTTCACTCCTGGACATGCTCTCGTCAAAGTATTCCATGAGCAGGTCTTGCTTTTCCTTGTCTGTGCCTTTGTGCATTTTATTCCTTTTAGCATGCGCATCTTTGTTATCTCTTGCTGTTAAAACCTTACTCATCCTTTAAAGCACAGGTCAAACATCCTCTTCTATGACCACCCCAACCATAAATGATGTTTTTCTTTCTAGAACTCCCAGAGAATATATTCTCTTTACTATTCACTATATTATCTCCTTGCACTGTGGTAGTGTAGTTATTTTAGTACATTTTTAGTTTCCTAAATAGATTACAAGATCCTGGAAGATGGATCTAGCATAGTGCCTAGCACACAGTGGTTCCCCAAATACCTATTTGAATGGACATGTAGGTTGGATGTTATATACTGCCCATATCCTTAGGTCTTCTTTAAAATACAAGTGTTGCGGGAAGAGGTGACCCAGTAGGTCATAGGTACTTATGTATGCATTAAGGTCATTGGGTTGGGGTAGCCAAATGGCAGTGGAAAGAAAAAACTAGAGAGAACAAGTCGAATAAGGAAGCGGGGGCTGCTAAAGGCACGTTTCATCAATTGTAATGGTTTTTCCTGGCCCGGTCTTGGTCTTGGAGATGCTACGAAACCAGTGTATTGACTTGAAAAGATACTTTATGAACTTATGAATTGGGACAAGGGTTAGAATTCATGGACACAGGAAAGTGTGCAATATGTATTCCTGCCAGAAGGTGGCACACTGTCTCTAAGTCCATGGTCTGGCAACTTTGCTCCTGGGGATCCCCTAAAGTGGTGTGGGGATTCTGATGGGTAGCTCCCCTCTGCATTTCATGTGGCTCAAAGCTGCCTCCTTCTTCTCCTCAACCTCCTCTCCATTCCACTCTACTTCTTTATGATGTGTAAAGATGAAACCGATCCCAGTCTGTAGGCTGGAGAGTGCCTTCTCGTTGGACTTCCACTTTTGGAGGGGCTGCAGCTGAGACAGCACAGAAGTATCTCTGCAGCCTCTGTGTTCCTGTGTAAGTTCAGCACCAAACTCACATCATACCCTCTGCATTGGAACCTCCCATCTGGATTCTTAGAGAGTGAGTGGTCAGTGCCTTTTTGGACAAAGAAGGTAAAGAGGAAAACATCACTTTCATTTGCATATCCTTTTCTTTGTCATTCCCTCAGTGCCCCCTCCCTATTCCTGATTTCTTGTCTGAATTGCAGGAATAGCACTTGTCTATGTCTCTTCCTTATCTCATCCCTATATGGTCTTTTATTCTCTTTATAGTAGTATCACATTTATTGCCTTCTTGTATTTTCACAAAGTATCTCTAAGGTATATGGATGGCACAGGTATTTTCCCCTATGTTTTGAGCATAATGAGAGCTTTCACTTTTATAATTCTTTATAGTTATCAAAGCCATCTTACAAGAAGTTTGGGGGCATAGGTATTAATGTAGTCATTGTACAGATGAGAAAACTCATACACAGGAAGAATAAGGCATTTTCTCAGGAAAAATAAGAAATACAAGAACCCATTCATCTGGCTCCTAATGTACAATTCTGCTCCTCACTATGGACAAGGCAAGTGAGCCCCAAAAGGAAGATACAGCTTACGCAAGGTACTGCAGGCAGTGGTGGTGTAAATGGGGCTGGAATTAATATCCCTGATTCTCAGTTCAGTGCTCTTTCTATCCTACTAAAGAGTTCCTTGTCGATAATCTAACAAACCATTGGCCGTCCGTCCAGTCTAGCCGACTCCTTTACTATCCAGCCTCTTCAAACTCTGAGTAAGCATCTGTCACCATCGGACGGAGGGTCCCAGAGGTGAATGTCTGAGGCACTGTGGAAAGCTCATCAGGAATCTTTGGTTTTTTTTTTAAAGTTAAAAATAGATAAAAACAAAGACTGAAAAGAAAGTTTATCAATATGCGAACAGTGACTGTTTTTAGGTAATGGGGTTATGGGCAATTTGTTTTCATTTTTCTGTGTTTTTATATTTTCAAAATTTTCTTTGTTGAGATTTTATTACTTTTATAAATGGAAAAGAAACATTACAAAGTGGAAAAAAGAAAGTATGGTGGCACCATGTTGGGGACATTTGTGTGGCCGTGTGCATGGTGGTGGCTATTGCAACAGTTAAATTGGACTGAGGCTGGGACAGGCAGGAACTGTGCTCCAGTCTTCTCCCCTGACAGGGTATCTGGTCACCCTCTGGTTCCCATGTCTCCCCTAAGGCCCCCACTGATGGTTTTGCAGGCTTCACTCACACCTTGCTCCCTCTCTGGGGCTCCGGTGGACTCCACAGAGCCATAAGCACACACCTGCCTGCGGGGCTGGGGCCGCTAGGAAGGGGGTCCTGGAGACTGGGGCTCCAGAGCCTCACCCTCTCCTGGCAGAGCTGTGGGCTCCTGCGTTTCTCACTCCTCCTGCTATGGGCTTATGTAACACATTCACAGGACTTCATTTTCCAGCATATTGAAAGCAAAGCCGCTGTTGATTTTCTCCAAAAAGATCTATTTGGAAGTGCAATTGCCTGGAATTACATGGTGGCATGAGAGGCCAGACCTTGCTGTAAATAACTTTCCTCTCAGCCACACAGGAGCCCGGCTGGAAGCAATGCCTGTGTGTGTGTGAATATACATGTGCACGGACTCGGGGCCTTTGCTCACCTTGCTGCCACATCTTCTACCTTTGGAGCTTTGCACCTGAATGGGGGATGAGGGTAGAGAGGGGGAAGGTCTGGGGTTATGCTTCTGGGTTCTTTCATCAGGTTTATAGGGCCTGTCTCTGGCTCCCTCTCCCCGCTGCCACTGTGGAGCCTTGGGCTGTGTGAGGTTGAGTGACTTATGCACACAGGGTAGGGTGGCACATAGAACACGCTTTAGGATTGGACACATCTGAGTTCTAGGTCCAGATGTGCCAGTTATAATTTATGGGACTGTAGACAATTAATCTCTGACCTTCTTTCTTTTTATACATTAAAACAAAGAAACGAACAAACAAAACCATCAAAAAACCCAAACCCAGACCAAACAACTGGTGAAGGGTGTGGGAGTTGAGAGTACCTCCATTTCAGTATTACTGTGAAGACTAAAGGAAATTATGCTGGAGAAGTCACACTGCACGCTGCCTGACACTTGGTATGCGCTCTATAAATTTAGATTCTGTGCCTTGCCTTGCCTTGCCTTGCCTTTCATGGCAGACTGAAATAAGAAACAAAAGCAATGGGCTTAGAATCCGGATGGCCAAAGCCAACGTTGTGAAACATGCAAAGTCTGGGACACATTACTACTTCTTTCTATACTTCCTTCCTGTATAGATGGGCATAGCATATATACGTGATTCCCCCCGACAGAGACTGGAATAAACTAACTCACACTGTGGCAGATGGGACTTAATGCTATCTTCTCCTGGTGGGCATTTGTATTTTAAGAGTCCTGCGTAGGCAAGTGGAGGACAATGTTTAACCCAAAGATGGCAGCATTTTATGCAGAGTGGCATTTAGATAGGAGAGCTATTTCTAGAGCAGAAAGTCTTACACTTTCGCTGGCCATTCTTCAGACCAGCCTTATCTTGCAGGCGTTAGAATGGGACTGTGTAGCTCAAGTGAACATTTTTTTCTCTAAACTCACGAGTGTTGTTCTTTTCACATTTCCCCATCAAGTCTAGAAGATAATGGAATCTAGCAATCTCTGGACTACACCCTCAGGAGAAGAATTTTAGACGATGCTGAAAAAGGCATCCAGCCACCCACCTACCCAACATTTATTGGAATCCTGCTCCATGATATAATAAGTATAGCCAACATTTATTAAATATTTTGCCAAGTTCTTATGTGCATTATCTCAGTCTTCACTACTCTGGTGATGTTGTTACTGTTATTATTGTGCCATTATTCTAGCATAGTGGTTAAGAGCAAAGACTCTGGAACCTGGTTACCTGGTTTAAATCTCAGCTCACCAGTTGCTAGTAAGGTGAACTTAGGCAAGCTAATTCTCTGTGCCTTGATCTTATATTTAAAGTAGGAATAGAATAGCACTGCTTCATAAGGCTGTTTTGAGCATAAGTCAGTCAATGTATATAAAGTTCTTGGAAGAGTGTCTAGCTATTATTATCAGCATTAAACATCTGAGAACACCGCGGCTGAGAGGAGGGAAAGTGATTTTCCCCACGACACCCAGCTGGTGACAGATCCAGGTCAAGAATCCATGCCTTAGGAGTCCCAGCCTAATGCCTTTCCCTTGCTATGAGAGGAATGTGCAGGATCTTTTATTTCTCCCACCTTATCATCTCTCATGACAGCTGTCAGTCATAAGTAACAGTGTTTCAGAATGGCTGAAAATCTTGGTGAGAACAATTGAAGAGCTGAGAGCTTGTTTAATTAAGTTCTAGTTCCTGAGAGCATGCAAAAAAAAATTCCTCACAAATCATGGTCAACTTTAGGTGCTCACCCCAGCTTGGCAGCTATAGCTTAAGCAGCAGTGAGTGGGCTTATTAATAAATGTCACCAGGACCAACGTCCGGGCTGGAGCCATGTCCAGCATGGGTTGGCACTGAGCCTAGATCTAGAGAGTCTTTGCTAGGGGGTGCATCCCCAAGACAAAATAAATGGCTGTTTCACAAAATATAGCTAACCATTGATGTAGGTAGGATAGAATGTGGAAGTTACATTTTCTACAGAGTTTTCTTTCCTAGAGTGACCTAGAACAAGCCTTCAGTAGGCCAAGTCCACTAAGGCCTCATGTGTTTCAGATGAGGAGGGTGATCCCCAAGGAGCTCTCCTGTGCCCTGCCCCCCATTCCTTCTGACCTTTCCTGTCATAATGCCTGCATTTCCACCATTAGGGATTTATTCTTTGGGGCATTGCTAGTGTTTATTTGCCAAAGTAATTTATTGTCCAATATCTTCAAGAGATAAACAAAATTATATACTATCTTATATGGAACTCTCTTCCTCCCTGTTCAGATGCAGGAGCCCGCTAACTACCTTGTAGCCAATTAAGAACTGGAATATAGGCAAGGTGCCTTGGGAGGAGAGAGGGTAATATGTGCCTATTCACCATTTTGCAGAAACCCAGGCATACTCTATGCCTTTTGCTCTGCAAAGAGCTGCTGGAAGAAGTTCTGATTGAAATTAAGTTAGAACAGGGATCTATGATACACCATAAGAGAGCATCACCCTCAACCAAGATGATGAAGAGTTTGTCCCTTTTTTTATTTTTTTCCCCAGCATAATAAAGAGCATCCCACTTTTTAGAGGTTGAATTGTATCCTCTCAAAAGATGCTGAAGTTCTAACCCCCAGTACCTGTGAATGTGATCTTATTTGGAAATACGGTCTTTGCAGATGATCAAGTGAAAATGAGGTCATTAGGTAGGCCCTAATCCAATATGAGTGTCCTTATAAAAAAGGGACATTTGGACACAAGAGACAGACACAGGCACAAGGAAAATGCCATGTGAACATGAAGGCAGGAACTGGAGTGATACATCTACAAGCTAAAGATTGCCAGAAAACCACGTGAAGCTGGAAGAGAGGCATGGGACAGATTCTCTCTTATAGCTGCAGAAAAAACCACCCCTGACAACACCTTGATCTCACACTGTCAGTCTCCAGAACTGAGAGACCATGAATTTCTGTTGTTTTAGCCACCTCGTTTGGGGTACTTTGTGACAACAGCCCTAATAAACAAATACGCCACCAAACCAAGATAATTAAGAGTTTATCCCCCCATCTTTCAGTAAGTAGTAGGTGAGAACCTACTGTGTGCCAGGCACAATGCCAGATACTAGAAACAATATCTTAGATGAAATCTTTGCTTTTAAGATGTTCATAGGCTACCAGGGATGTAGTTAAGTGAACAGGCCATTACTGGCAGTATCATAGTCTATTCTTCCTTCTAGACCATTGGCTGTCAAACTTGGCCACACTCTACAATCTGTTGGGAGCTTTGAAAAAAAAACAGATGTATGTCCAGCCTCCATTCCCAGACACTTTGATTCAATTGGCCTGTGATGGGAACAATTGTTTTATAAATTTTCCTAAGAAATCCCCAAATGCTGCCATTGTTGAAAACCACTATTTTAAAATATATTCATTATCAGGGCCCTATTCCAGACCAATTTAATGATAATGGTAATGGTATTTTTTAAAAGCTTCCCAGGTAATTCTAACCTATATCCAGGTGTGAAAACCACTGTCTCTCCTGTGAGGTAGGGATCCTTGTTTAATGTTGTGGTCTCTCGGCAGTGCCTGGCACAGAATAGATGAGAAATAAATAATTTCTGAGTCAGGATCTGTGATGAGAAAAGTATAAGGTACAATGGCCATAGGAGAGGAGTGCCCAGAGCAATTGGAGAGCTGAGCCCCAATAGATGAGTCAATCTACTCAGGCAAGGAGGGAAGGGAAGAGTTTTTATGGCAGAGGGAACAGCAGCATGTGCACAGAGGCCAAGGAGCTGGCCGGACATCAGCATAGCAGGATGATGTCTGTGGGTGATGAGAGGTGGGACTGGGAAGGTAAGCAAGGCTGGGTCATGTAAGCCCTGATAGGGAGTTTGGGTTCTGCCAAAGGCTTGTTTGGGTTGCCTTGGGGGCATAGCCACAAGCTCTCAAGGCTCATTTTTGGTGTCTTGATCTTAGCCTGGGTGCTCACTCAGATCCAGTGCAGGCTTGGAAT
This sequence comes from Eulemur rufifrons, assembly GCF_041146395.1. Taxonomy (NCBI): domain Eukaryota; kingdom Metazoa; phylum Chordata; class Mammalia; order Primates; family Lemuridae; genus Eulemur; species Eulemur rufifrons. The sequence goes on from NC_090984.1 coordinate 104,284,842, forward strand.
CTTGCACCTTTCTCCTTGAAGACGGAAGCCGTGGCATGTAGGCCCATCGAGAGAGGGGGAGAGAGAGAGAGAGAGAGAGAGAGAGAGAGAAACACCGTTATCTTCCCAGGATTGTAATCACATTGCACTTCCTAAGTGTGACCTGCCATCACCCAGACGTAGGAGTGAGACTGTCCCAGCCCTCCTTCCACACTTCCACGTCTTGTCTCGAATGGACCCTGGGGGAGCTTTCGCATCTCTTCTCTTACATCCTTCCTAACCTTCCTTGTTCACCCAGTTTTACCTGGTAGACATAGAGGGGAAGGAGAAGGAGAAGAAGATCCGGTGAGATCTCCCCCACTGGTCTCCCTTAGGGAGAGCCCGTCGGCACAGGTTGACAGCTGAGGGGGGGATCCAACCCTCCACCCTGGAGCTTGCACCCACATCCCTTGGGTGTTTGCTTGTCCAAGCCGTGCTGTCGTGAGCAGTGCCCAGTTTAATACTCTTTGCAGATTTCATTAGCAGCCTGCCTGCTCCACTCTGAGTCCTTAATGAAGATGTTAAATAAAATTTGACGTTATTATTGCCATTTGTACAGCACTTCATATTTACCAAGTGCCTTTAGAACATTTTTATTCTTTTCCAAGCAATAGCCCCAAGAAGTTGATTAGTGCCACTGTCTCCTTCCATGGAGAAGGCCCTTGGGAGTCCATTGATTTGTTAAAAGCCCTGTCGCCAGCCATCCCCCCACCTCCATGGTCAGGGGGGATCACTCCCCCTCCTCTGCCCAAACCCAACCCACTGAGCTGCACTGGCTCCTCAGGGCCATCTGACCTCTCACCCTCCTCTGAATCCCAGGCTTTGCTCCTTGAATGTTGTTCCTCCTCACCATTCTTACAATTTTGTGCTTTTAGTTCAGGAAAGCCTTAGTCTTCTCTTGGCTAATTTGAATGAATTTACAAGTGAAATTTCCTGATGGGCATCAGACGTCTTGCTGGCCACCCTGTCCATCCTCTCTCTTCCCATAAGCCTGTCAGCGGTGCTGTGTTTGTGTCTGGCACGATCGTCCTTTGTAAACAGTCGCAGGGCAAACAGCACTGTTGTCTCTCTGGATGTGACCCCCTCCCCCTTACTGTACGAAACCTCCAATCAGAGGCTCTGGGTGACAGCATCGCTGAAGAACTGGGAAAGAAAATAAACCTTGCAAAGAAAGGCGCAGAAAGGTGCTCAGGTTTGCTTCCCTGAGCCTTGTCAGGGCATTTTAATAAGGCATATTAATAGGTTTACTTAGCTCCCCGTGCCTTAGTTTTCTCCTATACTAAATGGAGATATTAATGGAAACATGAGTATGTAAAGGTTTTCTGCTTTAATGACTTAAGCATTTTGGAAGAGACCTTTTATGCCACTAATTTTGACTTCACACTTTTAAAAGCCTGTCACTGACTGATGCTCTATCTCTCGCGTACTATTCTACCTGCACGTTGCCTTCGCAGCGCGTACTCCGTTTCTCTCTCTCCATCTGACTTTCTCTTCCCTTCTTACCATCTCTCTCATTCTCATTCTTCTTCTTCTTCTTCTTCTTTTTTTTTTTTTTAACTTTTTTTACTGCCCTAAATCTCATCTTGTTCTATTCCTTATCCCAGAGCGTGGAAGGGCCTCCCTCTGTGTTTCTGACCGGGTTATCCCACGGGGTCCCCGCCTTTCCTCCCCAGCTCCTGGCTGCTTCTTGTAAGTGCCTGGTGGAGGACTTGTGATGTGACACGAATGTCCACAGAGGGGGGATGGTGGTGAAAAGGCGCAGTGCCCCTCACTTTGCTATCAGGTGACAGGGCCTGTGGGGCATCACATGGAGAGCGTGAGGTCGTGAATAGCTGAGGGGATTCTTGGTTCTTTGACTCAGGCAGCTACTTTCTGGTCAGGAGCAGGTGGCACTGAGGGATGCAGAATGGGTCAAAATAGAGTCTGGCAACATAATGTGGTTCTTCCCATGGAAAGAACATTGAACTGAGAATTAGGATTGTTAAATCGGAAACCGTGAAGGGTCTGAAACTATAGCCTACTTGCAACCTAACAGGTTAGTTAGTCTGCCCCAGATGTATATAATATATATGTGTATGCGTGTAAACATATGTATACACATGTATAACTATATCTGCATATGCCCACACACATACACACTGCTGTTAGTATATGCAATGTCAGAAGACATGAGACCTGGATCAAACACAAAGACCATTGATTACTTAAGGCAAAAGCATAAGCCAAGGTTATGTCTTGCATTAGTTTTCTGAGTCTCAATGCCCACAAGATGATGTGGTGAGAGCCAGATGGTACCTGCACTTGCAGTGGGGTGTATCAAGGAGATGACCCCCCCAAGTTAGGAAACTCTCTGATCTAATCTAGGGCTGCCAGGGACCTACTGAGCTCATCTGAAGAGAAAGAGGCCCTTATCTTCTTCAGAGAGGAAGGAGACCTTACTATCCTGGAATGTCTCTGAGGAAGGAGCTATCCTCTGTCTTTGTTATACTGATTGGGAAACCAATCTGCCTTCTGACCTGGAGCGAGACACTGTATTTCATTTCTGAGTATGTTTACTATGCAAACACCCTTGAAAAGATTGTCAGTGTAGCCCTTTGCTCAGAGGACTCAGGCCGTGCATAAATATGAGATATGCATGGAGAAATATCTTCCCAAAAGGACCCTCAGGTACAAAATGAGAGGCTTAGACAATGTTAGAGACATAGAAAATGTGGGATGTGTATAGGACCACTCTCCAAATTTCTGCCCAAGGCAGTCATCACGAATTAATTGGGGTTTCCTAAGTCCACACTGATTATTGCCTAAGTCCTCTCTAGCTGTGTAAAATCACATTCTTCACATTTCCTCCTGTGTTCCATCTTTTCTACCTTTGTGAATCTATATATCTGTTTCTCTCTTTCGGGTGGGGGAAAGGAGAGCACATCTGAGAGAATTTTGTGGTTTGAGGTTTTTATATAAAGCAAGTTCCTAATCCTACCAAACAACATCCTCAGTTTAATCTTTAATCCGTGAGAACTTTATTAACCTAGAGGTGCTTCCCTTCCAAACAGGGAGTAAGAGAAGAATAGTTGCCCAGTTTTACGTCTCCGTCTCACGACTGGCGGTGAGGGGAGTCCCTAAATTCCACCTGAGTGCTATGTTGGAACCGTCCACCTAGGAGAAGAATGTCAGGGAAGTATGATGCGGGGAACGTTTGCTGGGAGAGGAAATCCTGTGTAAGAACAGACACAGTCTGAGACTACTTCCAACTGTGAGGTTGGGCCAGCGATGCTCCCTGGGCACTTGGAAGGTGTCCTTTTCCCTTTGAGTTCATTTGGACTTTACCCCCAGCACGAGGACTCTCCCTCCTCCTTGTGCCCTATACTTCACGTTTGTTCAGGGAGTAGATGTGGAGGTATGTGGCTAAGGTATCGGAGGTTTTTTTTTTTTTTTTCCTTTTGCTTCCTTGGGCATCTGAAGGTAATTCACAAGTTTACCAGAGGACGACCCAGCCTGCTTGTTCCTTCTTCCTCCACAAATATTTATTTATACTTCACTTACATGATACAAGCATCTCTGAAATCAGGCCCGTTGGCACATATCACTCTTTAACTGAGAGACAGATACTCACGGAAACATTTTTAAATGTCCATAAACCAACACATAGATTGTCAAATCCTAATTACAAGGTTCAGATTGGGATCCCGACACTCAGGTTTCAGAATGTTCTCACGCAGATCATCAGCACTTTTCCTGGTACAACCGTCATGAATCTCACCTGTGTGCGTGTGTGTGTGCCACTGAGTGAGATGCTTCGTTAATTAACATTGTGAAGCTAAGCGCTCAGCAAAGAAGGTACTGGAGAATGTATAGAATCATTACAGAATTATTTAGAAACACAATCAAGTAAAACCTATATTGAAAGAGATAGATCTTTTTCAGAGCTGTGTTGCCAATCTCAAATTCACTCCAGACACAGGGGTTTTGCTCTAAGTGTCTTGGTGGCCACTTGGATGTTCCTTTTCCCCCTCCTTTTTTCTTCAGCACAGAAAGATTCTTGCAAAGATGCCTTAGATGCAAAATTCTGCTGCCGTGGCTGGTATGCAGCTCATTTTGCGTGGGTGTTCTCCTAGGCTTTAACCTAGTTTGCGTTCAGGTAATTCTGGTAATGGGACATTTGCCTCTTCCCTGGGGGACCATTTCCGGCATCTGTTCATCCAACCCATTAGTCAGAGAACAGAGCCCTGGTGTAATCAGGGAAAGAGGTATTTGTAGAACTGTGGGAGAAAGAAAAATATGGATACGACACATTGACCTGTTTTCAGAGTGCACGGGGTAGGGTGGGTTTAAGACTTTCAGTTTCATTTTCCCCAGCTGTCAGGGGTAAAAGTAAGCTATAAGAGCTGCCAGGGCCCAAGTCCTAAACATGTTTGTCATCTCAGAAAATTTGATTAGCAATAAGGATAATTAAAGTGTGCATGTCCAGACTACTCCCTAAATAAAATGTGTGTGTGTATGTGAAGTCTGATCTGATCTTGCATCCGTGTTTCTTCTGTTGGGCAGGCGGTGCTTTGGGGACGGAGAGAACTGGTTCTCAACTCCAGCTTTGCATTTAACAGTTGTGTGATCTTTAAATTTCCTCCTCATAAAATGAGGAGAGTAATACCTTCCCCACGGGCTTTGGTGAGAGATAAATGAGATAAAGCCCCAAGCGTGATGCCTGTTGTGAAGTGCTCAGCACAGGGGCATTTGCTTTGTTTTTCTAGGAAGGAGGCTCAGCTTCCTGGTCCTCTGTTAAGTTTACCTTGGATTTTCACGGGTCCCTTCAGATGCACTGTGGATCCGTGGACACCTTCTGGGATGGGTGTGATACTGTCAGTCTCCAAAGTAGCCACTTCCCTCCTCTCTATTGCAGAGACCAGACACATACACGGGCAAGAGGGTGCATCTCCCAGGGTGGCTGTCACCAGGTGCCACATCCTTCTGTGTTTATGGGTTTGCTCTGATAAGCAGATGGGGAGTTCATTCATTTTTTAAATTCAAGACATTAGCGTTCAATGGTTGAGACACCAGGAGTAATTGTACTATGAACTGACACAAACTGCAATGAGAAAAGACCTTCTCTGCTTCCCCTGTCTCAGACTGCACACCAGGATGTGCTAATTAAAGCATCTGTCTCTCTCCAGCTCCCATTATCAGACGTCTTAATTTATTTACTTATTACCAAATAGGAGGAGAATTTGTGCTTTGTTGTTCTTTCTCTTTATTTTACCTTCTTCGTTACATATTAAGTGATCTCTTGGCAAAATGAGTAAATAAAATGTCTATAATTAAATATAATTCTATTTGGTGTGGTGTTTTCATTGTAAGCATTAGCAGTTCTTCTAATGACAATGACCTTGTAATTTAAAACATATCCTAGGGGTGTCTGTTTTTATTGTGGACTTCTCTGAACATACACTTGTTGAGGAATGACAGTAATGATGGTGTGAACTGGTGACAGCTGATCCAGCCTTTTCCCACAGGTTGAGGAATAAGATACGTTTCCCAGGATGAGGCCTCTTTGGCTTTGAGAGTCCCAACAGTATCCATCTAGAATTTGGCATTGATTTGAATTCTTGTGTGTTCAGCTTGGTGATAGTCACTCACTCACTAATTCATTGAACAAATGAGTGTAATGAATGAACTAAGGCTTTGGGAGCTACAGCAGTGGGCTAGAAAGAGGCTGGAAGGAGGTTGGATTGGGTGAGGGTCATTAAAATCAGATTGGAGGGTCTATTTGGAGGGGAAGTGGGGAATGAGTTTGGATAAATTCCCAAACACAGACATATGTTACCATTCACCCAAATATATGCATATTATTCCTGCTCCTTTCTTCTGAGGCTGACTTTTTACTCCTCCTTTGAGACAGGTCAGTACTTAAATACAAGGTGGGGAGGGGGAAGGCCTTGGCTTTGAGTACCATTGGACCTCAGGGTCCTGTGTGACTGGGAGCCAAACATGATTTCTTCCCTTCTTCAGACAATACCTACTTGTCCCCAGAACTCTTTAGTCCTAACCTTGTCCTGCACCGTTCGCCCTCTCTGCCCACTTCCCGGCAGTTGGTTTGGAACATGTTAACCTACCCCCTGAAGGGTCAATGCACACCATTTCCAACATGCACCAGGGCCCTTTATCATCCTTGATGTAAGTCTATAGATGTAGTTTTGTATTCATTTAAGAATAATCCAATGATGTTCTCTGCCTTAGTGACAGAAATGGAGCTGGTCTCATGCCTCGGACACAGAAGCCATTTTCCCGAGGCCTTGAGAAAGTGTTTCCGGGGCCACCTCCCCTACTGTGTGAATGGTGGTCTAAGATGGGAGGGTGATGGGCTTCTGCTACAACTCTTTCTCCTACTGCTTAAGCAACAACACACACACACAGATACACAAAATGATTGTGTAACTTACATCTGTCACATGGTGGGTGCCCAACAAATTGTTTTATTTTCTTTCTTTCTTTCCTGATGGTGGACACATAGCATATGCTCACTGTACTCTTATATATGGGTCATATGAAAGGCACAGAGGCATACTCGGAGGGAACATGGGGGGAAGCTGCCTCGTTACTGTACGTAGATATGAGACCAGTGGTGGTCGCAGAATTCTCTTCCTTTCTGATAATCACTGTGGCCATTGCTGGGATTCTTCTAATGATAGCAGATACTCAGTAATTTTTGCAGAATATGCTTACTTAGAACTAAGACACACTGACTTCCTCCAGCCAGCCACACGTTATTTTATGTAGATCATTATGCAAAACAAAGATGTTCAGTATTATTCTTTTACAAAATGCTCCTTGACCTTTCTCTGTGGGATTTGACTGTTACTGTTATTTTCTATTCTTTTTATGATGCCTGTTTATTTACACGTTTATTTTTTATTTAATTTTTTTGATTTTAAAAGAAGAATTTTCACTGAAGCACAGTTGTGACAGGGGACTAGGGGAGGAGGCTGATGGGATGACTGAATGGGGAAATCAAGGGATGTCTTATAATCTTAGAATCATGAACAAAAGAGAAGTCAGAGGTTGCTATTCTATATCCATTGAAGGGACTGGATTCTCTGAAGACTTAAACTAGACAGTCTGAATTAATCTCTCTCTTAAAGGAAAAAAGTTAATTATGCTTTTATCCTTCATACTTTAAAAATTAAAATTATGTAAGCAAAAATTTAAAAAAGAAAAGCAAAATTTGTAAGAGCAATTTGTATACATTGTACAAATATACAGATGTTTACAAAGCATCACAAAAGTGAAATTATCACCTCTGAATTCCATTCTCTAGTGGTAAAACTTTACAATGCTTTTGTTCTCAGTTTTTCTGTTTTACCACCAGGATCCTAATATACTTTCTTGATTGATGGAATTTAGACAGTATCTGCTGACTCCTTGCTATGAGAGAGTTAGGGCCACACACCTAAGTGCTATCTTCCGTCCATCACTCCATCTCCAGACTTCTGTCAGTCGTGCTATCACTTATCCATTATCAAGTTGCAGAAACATTTACATTCTCTAAATATAATCAGGATTTCCATGTCTTATTGTGGGTTATATAAAATTTGTTTGGATGGTGTACCTACTGTTCATTTGTTCATTTTATTCAACAAACACTGAACTATTTTGTGCCAGGTATAGGTCTATGTGCAAAGTATGTGCAAATGTTCAGAAAATTGTGTTCAAGACGGTTGAATGAGTTGTAGGCAGGGTGACTGTAGTTAACAATGGTTTATTGAATATTTCAAAATAACTAGAAAAGTGGAATTAGAATGTTCCTGTCACAAAGAAAGGATAAATGCTTGAGCTGATGGACACCCCAATTACCTTGATTTGATCATTACACATTGTATGCTTGTAGCAGAATTTCACATGTACCCTATAAATACATACTCTTATGTACCCATAAAAATAAAAATATAAATAATAAGGGAATATGAAGCTATGGAGGAATTTTTAAAGAGGGAGGTGGACTTGACCCACATTTTTAGATGGAAAATAAAGAGAGCAGTTTTGGCATCAGACAGTCCTGGAGTCCGAATCCCAGCTCTGCCAGTTTCTAGGGGTATGTTCTTGGGCAAGTCACTCAACCCTCCTTCATTTCCTTATCCAATACTCAGGGTCAATAATTTCAACTTCATAGTGTGGATGTGAGGATTAAACAACCTAATATAGAGCTTCAAAATCATGAACAATGAGTAGATCTTTTCAAAAAGTGAGAAATGCTTGCAGCACCTCATCCCCTGGTCTGTGTTATTTTAATCATAATGTTAAATATTTATAAAAATAAAATTTGTCATAAATTTCTTAAATTTCATACTCTGCTGTGAGTATAAGACAAAAACAAATTAATACATTACAAATAACACAAGAACAGCAAAATTAAATTAAGCAATATTAATTTAATATGACCAGTTTGTAATCCATATGAAAACAAATCTTCGTAAATGATGTGAATATAGTTATAACTGCTGCAGCCCCATTTATTTAATCTTTGGCCTTTCCCATACTCTGTGCTATGTGTTGACTTAATTCTTCCCCCACTTTTCTTTACTTCAACTCATTGTTTGTTTAGTGAACAGTGGTGTTATTTAGCCTTTGCTTAGCAGGAACATATTTTCTATGTATTGGGTTCACCTCTGCTCTTTCCTCACTGGCCCATCGCTATTAACATCCTACTCCTGTGTAGTTCAGACATGTATGCAAGTCTGAGTGTTGAAATTGCATAGCAGGGTTCAATTATGAGGTCATCTAGATGATTTTTAAAATATTATCAGTATGAAGATTTTGATCACACATGTGCACACAGAGACTATTCTCAGCCCTTTTGTGGTTCTATATCTCCTCTCTCTCTCTGTCTCTCAATATAGATATAGATTCTCCTAGAAGTCTTATTATTAATGGTAGTTTTATTATTGTTAATGATTTTTATTAGGCAGGTGTATCATTTAGCTGTTTCTGTGTAACAAACCACCCCAAAATTCAATGGTTTAAATCAGTCAGCCATTTATTATTTCTCATGAGTATTCGGTTGGCTGGACAGATCTGCTGATACGGCCTGGGGCACAGTGGGGCTCGTTCAAGTGTCTGTGGTCAGCCACAGGTAGGCTAGTTGGCTTTGTTGATCATGGCTGGGCTCTCTCACATCTTCGAAGCCTTGGCTTTGTTCCACATAGCCTTTCAACCTCTAGCAAGTTGGCGGAGGCTTGTTTCTAGGGTAGTCTGGACACCTTATGGTGATCCCGGAGAAGCAGGGAAAAAAGTGGACGTGTGCAAGGGCTCCTGAGGCCTGGTGTTAGAGCTGGAACACCACCAGTTCTGCGTTCTGTTGACTAAAGAAAGTCACAAGGCCAACCCAGATTCATAGGCCGGGGAAATAGACTCCATAGTAATTCTAGATGAGAGAAGCTGCAAACTCACAATTCAAAGGGTGTAATTATAGGTGTGTGTGACAAATTGGAGTGATTTTCACAATCAGCCTACTACAGATGAGAGATTGGGGTATGAAAATTTCTTAGGAACTAATACCAACCTTCTTGGGGAGAGAGGGATACTGCCTTAGCAAGGAATGGATGTGTAAGGTACTTGGCCAGTTCTTTGGTGTGAGAAGGAGGCAGAGGGTAGAGTCAAAGATGACTCCAAAGAACCTAAGCTTGGGTGGCTGAGAAGAGGGGGAAGCTACTGGGACAAGACCTTCAGCAGGAAAAGCAGGGTTTATATTGGGGGTGTGGGAAATGGGAGAGGTTATAAAGGGAAAGGGAAATAATAAGTTTAGAGTCTGATGTGCTGGAACTCTTCCTACAAGGAGAGACCTTCACCTCGTTGCACATGAAAGTCACCTAAGGGCTTTAGACATTGATAATTGAGTCTCATCCCAGACCAGTGAAGTTTACATTTCTGGGAATGGGGCCTGGTGTTGTTTTATAAAAAAATATCTGCAGGAAATTCTAATGTACAGCAAACTAGGAATCATTATCTAGATCAGTGTTTTCCTTGTGTCCATATGTTAGAGTCACCTGAAGACCTTGTGAAAAATGCTGATGCCTGGATCCCACCACCGAAGAATCTATTTAATAGATCTGGGGTAGGGCCTTGGCATCTGTATGAAAATAAAGTCTGTCAAGGTATTTAGTGTGCAGCCAGAGTTGAGAACCACTGACCTAGATAGTTAATTTTCGCTGTGAATAATCAATGTTCTCAGGGTTGCAAGCCATGGCAAAGGGGCACTATGACAAAGTCTCATTAAGCTCTGGGCAGGCCGGGAATTAGCATGAAATCACTGGATGCCAGCCAGGGCATGGAGACAGGAGCAGCCGGAGGATGAATCCCAGAAACTTTGAAGACCTAATCTGGATCAACATCTGGTGTTTGAAGCACAAGGGTTTATTGGTGTTAATCTGCTTCAAGTAGAGATGTTGGGAAACTACCCTGAAAAAATCCAGAGTATAACATGTCATGATGCCATCTGAACCCCTGTCTTCCAATTCAAATTTAGTTTTCTCTGCAGTAGCACCTCAAAAATACAACTCCCACCATTTTCTTTGAGGAGGTAAAATCACAATGTCTTAGATACCAGTATGTGTTTTTCTTGATTGCAAAGCTGAAACTGCCCCTCCCCTGATGCTAGTAATCTGAGCTTTGACCTTGTCACATCTTGGATAATTCCTTGATCTTCTTATTGTTAATGTCCTATAAATGTTTGTAGACCAATTATCTCTCTATAGGCAGTCACTAAGCCAACAACAAAATATTTAAGTTTTTTTATTTTCTGTGTTCATAAATCATTCTTGGCAGAACTTTAATCATTTGGGTTTTGGCTGGCCTTTCTGACTCTCCTCTAATTTATTTTTGACCTCCATGAATCTCATCTATTTTGGAGAAATATATAATTGCATAAGAGAGAAGTTGACTGCTGTTAGGCATGCCACTGACAATGTCCCCGAGGTCAGGGTTTCTCAAAGTGGGCATCAGAATCCCTTTGGGGTGGGAGAAGCCTTGTGCAAAAGTCATATTTCTGAGTCCCACTCCAGATCTCTGAGGATGGGGCTCAGGCATCTACCAGTTTCATTTTTTGAGGGGTGATTCTTATATACACAGTTTTACAGCTATCACCATAGTTATTACTTCAAATATTATACTCAGAGAAGTCAGAGCAATGTTTTTGCCTTGGTGGGAGAGGCTTTGCTCCATGAAACTCATCTACAATCAAGACATAGACCTTTCCTTAAAGAGTTTCCAAAAATGTACACAGCTAGGCACCACCATTTCACAGCAGTCTTGAATATCGGTGGGATTGGTCCATACATAAGGATTTTATTATGTCCATCAGACACACCTAAGACATAAACAGAGGCAAAAAAGTAAAAGAGAAGGGAAAGAGTGAATATAAGAGAGAAATAGTGAGGCAGGAAAGAAAAGAGAAATGGAGATAAGGGAGGAAATAAACAAGAGGTATATGTATAAAAATGGTGTCACCTATGACAATGACCAGTATGATAGTCATTGAAGAACTTTATAGTATACAAAATCCTTTTATATGCGATCCTCACAACCATCCTAGGGTACTGGGCTGGGTGGGTGTTAACATTCTTATTTCACAGGTGGAAAAGTTGAGAGTTCTGGGAGCACTCTTTCCAAGGTCAGACAACTAGTAAGTGTCAGAACCAAGACTAGAACTCAGGATTTGGTTGTGTAGAGCAGGAATTTTACAGTCAGTCTTGATCTGTACGAGGCCTGGGCAACCTAGACTTGCTCTCGCTTCTGTGATGATGAGGCCTTCCTCCCGGATGCGTGCGTCTTTGTGATTTGATGTAGGGAGGATCTTCGGGGAGACACAGGGAGCAGAGTGAAGTTGGTGTCCTTGGGGCCCTTCCAAACTTGTATCATAAAGGTCAACAAGCTTGTTGGAAGAGCTCATGTTACATGCATGTCATAAACAAAATAAAACTAGTCTTTGCTGTCTGAGTGTCTTCATGCTTTCCTTTTTTCCCTTTCTTTCCTCCTCCTCTCATCTCCTACACACTAAACACACACACACACACTCACAACCACACCCACGCCCACACCCTCCCCCCTAAGAAATGCAGCTGTAGCTCTGGGATCTGGAGCAAGTTCCAAATCATGCAGCAGTGACCGTCAGCATGATTAGGCCTAATGGAATCAATAAGATAAATTAAGGTCCTAGAATCACCACAAGACCTTTTCTTGGTCTAACCTACTGTGGCAGAGGCAAGGAAGTACCTCTCAGGCCAACTGCCCCCAACCCCCTTTTATAAAATTCTTATAGAGCAGGCTCTTTCACTTTAGGGCATGGTTGGTACTGAACCTACTGGGGCTATAATAACATCTAACCTGGGTACCATGGTTAAAGGTTTATGAGCCTTTCCACTTTCATTATTCTCTTACTCATTACAGCATCCTGGTGATACAGATAATTATAATCCAGGCATGATTATAATACCATCGGTCTAGGAATACTTGTATAATTCCCTGGCAAGCCACCCTACCCCATGAAGTCCTAAGGTAAATGTATGCACAGAGGGGGTGAAGTGATGCAAAGGAACACTCTAATGTGAGCTGGGGCTTAGGCCCCCCAAACACTGAGCAAGATTCTGGTGAACCAGGCTGCACCACACAGAGAACCTGGACAACCTAAAAGAAAAGGCAAACATACCTTTCTGACTTACTACTTCTCTAAGGGAAAACCTAATCTCTGCTTGCCTGCTAGAAGCCCCAGAGAAAAGGGAGTGGATGGAAGAGACCTGGCTTAAGCTTCTCCAAGCTTATTTTGTAGCTTTGAAGGAAAAGATACACAACAGGGTAGAAAGCCCCAAAGAGCCCTGGAGAGCAAGGTAACAAACCCTTGGCCGTAACTTACTTCTTGAGAGCTGGGCGGATGGACAAGACCCCTTAGCAATGGCAGCCCCCAGCATTATGGCCCAGTAAGCTAGTTCCACTTCCTCCTTGGGCACTGTCTTTGGGATTTGGGGGTCTCTGGGGGCTGGAGGGCGGGTATGATAGCTCTGGGGCCTTAAAGCCCAACAAGTATTACCAGTGGCTACATTTTGCCGTGAAGAAGTTGAGGATTGGAGACATTAAGTTACTTACTCAACCTAGGTCATTTGCTTGGTGTGTGGAGAAGCCCGGGTTTGAACTCTTGAATCTTGGCTACAAATCTTAGCAATTTTCCCATTGTACTGCCTGGCCTCTCTACCAACCACCATTTCATTCTTATGTGGAAAATCAGTCCCGCTTTCCTGGGCTTCCTCTGGCAGGAGCAGTATCACTAAAATATTGAAAAGAACCCAAAGAATATATTTCCTCCACTTACTGTTTGCCCAGGGAAGACATCCATGTCCCCGGGGAACAGTCTGGCTCACAGTTTAGGAAGTGTCTGGTTACACGTGGAGGCAGTCTGCTAGACGGGGCTCAGATCACATGTCTGTTTCATCCCACTGTTCCTCCTTGAAAGCTCAGATGATCCAAATGGCCATGCTCTCCCCTGAAAGGGGGGTTGGGGTTTATTCTGGGAGAAGAGTCTATTTTAAGCTAAAGGACAGGGGCTCCCTGTTCTGCCACCGGGCTGGCTCGTTTCCACTCTGCACTCAGCAAAAACTGAATATTCTCTAAACAATAGGTGACTCAGCCTTTGCTAAGTCTCAGGTATGAAATGGATTTAGCAAGCAAAGAGAAAATGTCTTTTTTTCTTCATTTTTTCTTGGTCCTGTTTGATGGTAATTCTCAGCGCTCAGTGTTCCTTTCATCCAAAGATCTGTAATTAATTAAGCCTCACAACTCCCCTGGCAGGTAGAGAAGTACAAGAATGTGCATTTAAAACCAATCCTGTTTGATACAGTAGGACTGTTACTAAGGCTCTTTAAAAGAAAAACCTTCTATTGTGAAACTCCTTTTTAATGGACTAAATTCAGGGAGAAAGGGAAGAAGTAATTTTGTCTGGGATGCCTGCTCAGTTTCGGTCACAGAGCCCGGAGTTTGGAGCTCTGATGTCATTCTTGGATTAAACTAGGTGTACAAGATATTGCTGCACAGAAAATTAACACAAAACTTAGTGGCTTTAGACAATAACAGACATGTTTCATCCATGCAGTTACTGTGGGTCAGGAATTCAGAAGTGGCTTACCTGGGTGGTTCTGGCTTGAGGTCTCTTAAGGTAGCAGTCCAGATGTCAGCAGGGGCTGTGGTTGTCTGAAGTCTTGAGGTGGGGGGATGGAGGATCCATTTCTGAGATGGCTCATTCAGATGGGTGGTGAGTTGGTGCTGGCTGCTGGCAGAAGGCCTCAGTTCTTTATTGTGTGGACTTTTGCCAAGGGCTGCTTGAGTATCTTAATGACATGGTAGCTGTTTTCCCCCATAGCATGGCACTCCAAGGAGCAAAGGTGGAAGTGGCAGTGTCTTTTGTTACCCAGCCTGGGATGTCACACTGTCATTTCCTCAATGTCCTGTTGACTGCACAGGTCAGCTCTCATCATTAGGAGAGGGGACTACAAGAAGGGCATGAATATCAGGAAGTAAGAATGCATTGGGGGCCCGTCTGGAGTCCGGCGACCATGCTAAGACGTATTAGGCATGAATTCATCTGTAATATTATAGGTACATCCCCTGAAATGCCAGCTTAGGGGACTAAATATCATTCAGTAAGTAATGGGGTAATCATTGAGTAAGAGATGGGGAATGGTACAGTTAACTTTCCAGTTATTTGTAGTTTTAGAATAAATAGTCACTATGACTCATGGATAAGTGATTAAGCCTGCATTGAAGTATACGTGACTAGTGATGCTCTCTTCTTTAGGAACTGGATATTTGTCCTAGAACTAATATTGAATCACTGGTTCCCCATGGTTGGTCTGTGGGCCAGTGTTTTGTTAGCTGCTAAGAAGAAACCGAGGTTTGTTAAAAATGCAGATACCAGGTCTCTATCCCCTAGGGATTCTAAGGTGGCACATTTGGGACCCCTGTGCTGGCCTCCCTCATCGCACAGCTTCAAGTTACGTGGAGTGAGAATTATGATGTATGGTAGTCATAGTTGTTTGATTAACAACTCTCCATGACCTTTTCCTTGGCCTCAAAAACCAACTCAACAATGGGCCCTGGTGGCTAAGATCTGGAATTGGTAGTTGCCAATGTTGTTTGCATGCCATATTAGTTAGAGGGGGTGAAGATAATATTAATAGAAAGTTCCCATATCATAAGGGCTGCTAGAGAGACAGATGGGGTGAGATCACTGACCAATAGCAACAGTCTGAAAGGCCATTGTTACACTACTACCTCAGGTGTATGCAAAGACTGGTCTCATTACTATGTACAGAAATACTTTCACATCCTTCGTAAATCTTAGCCCAGTGGCAATCAAATATTGGCATATGGAAGAATCACCTGAGGCATGTTAAAAAGTACAGGACTTCAGGTATGCCTGGGGGATTCTGATTCAGCAGGTCTAGTGTGTCCCAGTTGGTTTTGACGTAAGTTATCTGGGACCACACTTTGAGGTACACTGTCGTAGGCATGGCCTGACTTAACTGCAATGTATTGACCTCATATCTATTTCATACCCAGTGGCAAGAGTTCAGTTTATGAAGTGGGTAACATATAGCAGACTGCTGTATAGAGTTTTCATGAATGACAGTTACTAGGTGAATTGAAGACATGCATGAGGGGTACGGTGACATCTGGACAGGTGTGGAAGGGCATTTTATTAGCTTTATCTTTATAGATTTTCACCTTCCTTCCAGACAATAAGCTCTTAGAGGTAGGACCCACACGCTGTTTAATTTTGCAACTCTCACAGAGGCTGTCATGCTACCCTTCTACTTCAGGCTTGCAATAGGTGTGTTCTCACATAGGGGCAAGTTCATTTGAGGTGGCCATGAATTCCAGATGGAAATTGATCCAATGTACCCAGAGCACGTTGCATATTGTGGTGACTGCTTTATGACCTCTGCAGTTGAGTGATTCTAGGTTATTACCAAGCTCTCCTCTCACTTCTTCCTTCCCTCTTCCAAATGTCTGAAGGTGAGTAGTGACAGTGAAATAGTCATGGCATTAATGACTGTCTCCAATTTGTGACTTTGGAGAGATTGATTGAAATACGAGCTGCAAAGCTGAATAGAGCATAGCCAAAGCCTACAAATTACCTCTGTCAAAGGACAGGGTAGCCAAAGAGTATTTCAGCCATACCAAACACCTCTTTTTCAATTGGCTAAGGACTCCTGGGCGTGCCTGGGGGGCAGACACAGATCCAACAGCACGATCAAGAAGAGGACACTTGATGGCAAACAACAAAGCAGCAAGTTTCTTGTACGTTGCTTAGAGAAGGAAAAGGAGAAGAGGAAGATGAATAATAGGATGACTGGCTTCATTCAACAATAGTTTATTGAATTGCTACTATGTGCCAGGACCTGTTCTAGGTGCTAGGGATATTAAGGTGAACCAAACTGACAAAAAAGTGCATATTTTAGGAAAAGAGATAGAAAATGAATAAATAAATACATAACACAATATCACATAGTCAGTTCCAGTAAGATAAGAATAAAACAGGGGAAGGGAATAGATAGTAAAATTAGAATAAATATCATTCCAAAGTAGATTGCTTTAAGATAATAATGATGATAATAATAATTATTATTTTAACAAATCTATTCTACTAGTATTTATTCAACGCGTGCTATGTGCCACACACAGTACTGGGCAATGGAGATGCAGTGGTAACACAACAGACAAGTTTCTTGATTTCATGCTGCCTTTTTTTTTTTTGGCCAGGAAAAAGATCACATACAATCAAACAAAGACACAACAGAAACCTATGAGATAGTGAGTGGTTCATGCTATTAGGAGGATTAAGGTACAGAGAACTGGTAGAGTGACTAGGAAAGCTGCTTTGGTTGGTTGAGGAAATTCCTCTCCAAGATAGTGATATTAAACTGAAATCTAAATAACAGATGCAGAAAGCATCCCAGGCCAAGTGCGGAAGGCATGAGGCCAAAGGCCCCGGGCTGAGCAGATCCAGGAGTAGAAAGAAGGCTTGCGTAGCTTTATACACCAGGGGCATTGGGAGCCCGGTAACAGTCATGAAGGAGAAATATAACTTTATGTCATAGATAGCACTTTAAGAACCAATTTAACTTCTAGAAAACTGTTTTCCTTTCTTCTTAAATAGTGTCTAGTTTTTCCATCCGAGACGGGTGTAACATTTAAATCAATCGATTTGTAATATGAATTTCTTCCTGTAATTAATTAGTTCTCTTTTCCCAGCACCCTTGAGATAATCCCAAATGCAGGGCAAGTGTTATTTTAATAAAATTTTATTAGTATAATTAACAAAAATATTGTGTAGCAATATGCCAGTCATTAAGTATGTTGACTCAGGTAGTAACTGGGAATTCTTGGTTAATGTTAATCTGTAGATCCATTTATCTTCCAAACACCTTAGATGTAGTGTTTCTTTTCCAGACTGGCATTTGAGACCTTAGGGTGTGTTTTTTTAAGAGACAGGGTCTCATTCTGTCACCCAGGCTGGAATGCAGTGGCCCAATCATAGGTCACTATAACCTCAAATTCCCAAGTGGTTCTCTTGCCTCATCCTCTGGGGTACCTGGGGCTACACGCATGCACCACCACACCTGGCTAATTTTTAAATTATTTTTAGAGATGAGGTCTTGCTGTATTGCCCAGGCTGGTCTCGAACTCCTGGCCTCAAGTGATCTCACCTTGGCCTCCCAAAGTGCTAGGATTACAGGTGTGAGCCACTGTGCCACGCCTGTTTGTTTTCTGTGTGTAGTTTCCTAGCTGCCTGAACTTTGGAGTAGCCAGGGAAAAATGGCCCTGGTTGTCTTTGCTTCCTCTTCCTGGGTGCTGCAAATGCTTTAATCCCTGTCTGCAGAATAGCTTTGTGCACCTCAGTTTTCTCTCCATCTCAGATTCACATGTCACCCAAATTCTCTTTTGTATCTCTAGAGAATCGTTCCCTATACCACTGGGTTCTCTTTTCCCCAGTTAATCATACAAGAGCCTTTCTGCCTGCTCATCCTCTACATTTCACACCTCTCTAAAGTATCTTTATATTTACACTGGTTATAGATGTATATGCGAAGATCAAGTGGATAGATTATGTTTGCATAGAAGCTTACTTATATGCTAAAAATGCAATGCAAATCTTTAATGTAAATTTACTGTATATTTGAGTGTATTGTATATTTATTCTCCAAAATAAACTTAGCAACTTTCACATTATGAATCATTAAGCCTTATGCTTCTCCAAAGAAGGGAGCACGATTTCTCAAAATACAGTATTGTTTTTAGAATGAAAATTTAATTTGTTTCATGACCAATTCAAATCAGTTTTGAAATTCTACACTACCTCAGCCTTGACTAGCTCTAAAATGCAAATGCTACCCATAAGGAACAAATGTCTTTTCAATTATTAAAATTGGATTTCAAGATTTGTAATGGTTTCTTATGATAAAAATGTTCGGGTAGATCTGAAAAACATTTCAAAATTCTAATAATTAAAAAGGACAAAAGCAGGGATTTGTCCTTCCTTTCCTTCCTCTTTCTTTTTCAGACGGGGTCTCACTCTGTTACCCAGCCTGGAGTGCAGTGGTATGATCATAGCTCACTGTAGCCTTGCACTCCTGGGCTTAAGTGATCCGCCCAGTTAAGCCTCCCAAGAAGCTGGGACTACAGGCATGTGCTACCACACCTGAGTTTTGATTTTTAACTTGGAGAATGTATCTAAAATGCCAGGATAATGGTGTAATGGTTTTGATATTCTGTAAAATAGGTGTAATGATAGTTAAATGTTTCTGCTCTGTACTTTTTGCCCAGAACCGTGTTGTGGTTGTGAGGGATACAAGAGAACTAGAACAGCGGTCCCCAACCATTCTGGCACCTGGGACTGGTTTCATGGAAGACAATTTTTCCATGGACCAGGTGGGTGGGGGGGATGTTTTCAGGATGATTCAAGTGTACTACATTTATTGTGCAGTCAAACTTCTCTGCTAATGATAATCTGTATTTGCAGCCACTCTCCAGTGCTAGCATCACTGCCTCAGCTCCACCTCAGATCAATAGGCATTAGATTCTCGTCAGTGAGCGCACAACCTAGATCCCTGGCATGCGCAGTTTTCAGTAGGGTTTGCACCCCTATGAGAATCTGACGCCACTGCTGATCTGATAGGAGGCAGAGATAAGGCCGTAATTTGAGCAATGGGGAGAGGCGGTAAATACAGATGAAGCTTCCCATGCTGACTTCTTGCTGTGCGCCTGGTTCCTAATGGGCCACAGCCAGTACCAGTCTGCGGCCTGGGGGTTGGAGATGGTAGAACTAGAAGGTATGGTGTCTGCCTTGAGAAGTTTACCAGTGACTTGGGAAAAATGGCTTTGTATGACACAACTCAAGAAAAGTACAAAGCAGTATACACTTAAGCACTAGATACTGTGGTGCATGGAGACAAATAGTTACAGACATTGATAGAAAGGAGCATTAGTAATATGGTGTGAGGCCAACGTGGAATGTTCCATGGAGGCGGAGGAGTTTAACTCGATCTGGAGGGAGATACAAGATTTGGCATCATTTTCTTTTTAGTGTAATGATAATAGCTCATTTTTATTAATAATACTGATTGTTGGCTGATAGATTCGAGGATGGAAAAGCATGATAAACCCACAGGGTAACTGTGTTTTAAAGGTCTTTATTTTCTTAAAGCCAACAGAAAGAAGAAAAAGAAACCCTTTCTAAGAGCCTAGGCTTGGGAAAAATGTAGGAGGTACAGAAGAGAATTAATGGGTAATGCTTATCATTTTGTACAAAATAACCTTGACACAAATGGGGCAATTTAAAGAAGGGTAAGTGACTCCCTGCCCACTCACCCAGGTTGATGGAGGAAATAATCACGGGGTTGATGGCAGACTGGAAAAAGAAGACCCAGGGTAGCTTTTCCTCTTCCATTATGTGTGTTTCTGATGTAGAGGTAGCAAGCTCATAGCTGAAGGAACATTTTAGACATTCAGCTCTTTGTACTTTCCAATCATTTTAGGTATGTAACTTGATCTAACAGCAAATTAGATGTGTCTCTTCTTTTCCCTTCTCTCTTGAGCTCTATGCAGAGGTGTGAGAGTTGTCGCACCACTGACATCCATGAGGTTGACGTGAACAAAACAAGGTTAGAGAGACCAGGATAATTGTAAATAATTTTTTTTTGATGACAAAGCAATGCGTTACAATGGGTAAGTCAGGGTGTGAGTATCCCTGTGGTTCATGAGTGAGGGAAGTAGCATTGCTCTAAGTCAGTTTTCAACCTTGGCTATGCATAAGGAGCACTTGGGGAGCTCTAAAAGTTACTGACATCCTGGCCCTCCACCCCCCACCAACTCCCCCAAGTGATATAGTTAGTCTGGGGAGTGGCCTGGGCATTGGATTTTCTAGAGCTCCCTAGGTCATTCTAATGTTCAGCAAAGTTGAGAACCACTGCTCCAAGTGCTGACTTAAAGGATTGCACTTGGTGAGCTTGTTAAACCACAGACTGCTGGATTCCATCCCAAGAGTTTCTGATTCATTAGATCTGGGATGGGACCCACAAATTTGGATTTCTAACACATCCTCAGGTGATGCTGATGCTGCTGGTCTGGGGACCTCAGTTTGAGAAACACTAGAGTCAAGCCAGTTCAGGTTGCTCTAAGTCAGCATTTCCTAAAGTTTGGCCCTAGAACATACTTGTTGAAATGCAGATTTTGAGTACCTCCCTCAACCCACTGAATTAGAATGCCTAGAAATTTGCAATTTTAAATGAGCTCTTCAAATTTTTCTTTTGAACTCTATCACTTGAGAACTATTGTGGAGTTTAATAGTTGCGTTTCTTTGTCATCTTGCTCCAAATGTTATTTTTATATAAATTGAATTTGACCATATGAAGGTTTCTGGAATTGTTTTATGCTATGAAAGATTTCTGTAGTTATTTTATGCTAAAAATATCTATAGATTGGATTGTATTAGATACTCGAAGGAGTATCATCAATCATTAATAGATCAAATGTGGGGAAATAGGCATTGTTATGGGGCTTATGGGAAAATGATAGACCCACCTATTTATATAGTGGCAGCAATTAGTGCTTGCACGTGAGATGTTGAAGAAGTAACTTTCAAAACATGCTTTGTGCTTTCACTATGATTAGGAAATTGCACACAGCATAGGTTGTATAAAGGTTGGAGGAATATCGTCCAAATTTTAGAGGATATTATAATTACCAGGAGTACTTGTTAAAACTTAGATTCCAAAGTCACAGTTCCAGGGAGACTCGGTCCTGGGTGGCATCCAGTAATCTTTATTTAAAAAAACAGGTGATTGCTATGCAGTGGGTCCAGGAATCTCATTTTAAGAAATAGTGGGTTAGGGACTATGAAGGAGAAAAATTGTTTTCACAGTTGACCTGAGTTGCTAATAAACAATTTGCTATATATTTACTTTTTTTTTTTCCGCATCATGTAAGTCAGTGTCCTAAGAGTGAGGTCTAAGAGTCAGCTAAAATGTTAATGTGCAGGATATATTTTTTAGATGTGTAATATATTCCACCCATCTATCTCTTTCTCTCTCCTTTAGGTATTGCGTAGCTTTGTTCTTTTGCCTCTTTCTATACTATTCCTCATTTTATTTTTTAAAAAGTGGAGCAGACACATGATTAAAATGAGAACCAGGTCAAGTTTGCATTCAGCTGGGTTTTCTTCCCCTTTGTTTCCCTGTCTGGGCCAGATTTTTTTTTTTTTTTTCCCTCTTTTTTTTCTTACTGTCCTTTGTTGTTTTGCTCATCCTTTCCCCCAAGTCCATGTTCCACCCTCACTCCATGTTGTCTTTCCTTTGTGATCTCCCTGTGGCCATTTCAGTGGGCAGGAGGGAAAGAAGTCACCGCAGACCTTGCCAGTCCATGGTTCTGTCCCTAGGGCTGCTGGTGGTGGCAGAATGTCAGTAACCAGAAGAAGAAAAACCTGCACAAGTCTGCTGTGGTATCTTGGCGTGCAAGTGTGGGGTTAACAGAACCGAATAAAATGATTTTTTAGTAAAACTCAGGGTTCACAGGTGAAAGGGAGACAGGCCTGGGGAAAAATTATACAACATTTTGTTAGTGAGTGATAGTCTCTGTAGGGAGAAACCTGTGCAAAATGAACTTTACCTGGTTTACAATACAGTTGGCCATTTTTATTATGTTAACTCTCAACTGTTTTAGATCACAGTGCATATGAGAGGGTTATTTATTTTCTTTCATGTTTCAGACTTCCTTCAGCTCCACCTGCTAAAATATTAGTTTTCCCTGAAGAATTATCTCACAGTTGGAAGGAAGGGAAGGCTTGCTAAATGAGGAGTTTTTTTGAGACTGGTGGTAATTCAGGTGTGACAGCAAGGTCTTCTGCAGTTGACTCATCTGTTGTCATGGAAACCCACCATGGTGGCAGAGCCCAGGCAAAGCCTGACCATCAAAATGGGTGAATGCAGTGTGTTTTGAATTGCACAGACAGGAGGAGAAGTGGTATGTGTTCTTTATAGAGAATTGCAAAGAAAAAAGTCTAGCAATCTTTAAGGCTTTCTGTCTTCACAGCAAGAACACTGGAGATCTCTATGGAGAAACGTTGTAGGAATGTTCAGTTCTGGTCACTGTCATCAACAGAAAGGACATTTCCTCCTAGAGCCTTCAGAGCCATCTGGCATTTTGCTTATGCTACCCATGAACTCAAGGCTCTTACAGTAAAGAGTTCTTTTAGGGAATATTTGTTTCTTAAACTTTCCTTTGCTTTTTGAGGTATCTCCCCATCTTTTTACCCCCAGAGCCTGAATCACCAGAGCAAGGTATATTATCTATGTAAATAGGATGATAAAGTGATCTCTTATATCCAGGATTCAACCAAAGGTTAAATCCCATGAAACAAAGAAACCCAATCACCTACTTTAAAATCCCAATAAAAAGGTTTGAGTTTTGAACAAAGAGCTCATTTCATCTCCCACAAATGCAAAACTTTGGATGTATTGATTTCAGTGGACTATATTTCTTTTCTCAAACTCCAGATCTCAAGTAGTTGGTATGTTCTTGTTAACTGATATTGTTTCCATTTTATAGATCAGGAAACTGAAGCTATTCAAAGTTATTGTATATGCATGGTATTTATTTATTTGCTTATTCTTCTGATCTGCCTCATTGAGGTGGTTAATGAACCTTGCTAAATCTTGGCTCTCCTATATACCCAGGGCCATGCCTATCTCATAACAGAGTCTCAGTAAATATTGTCAAACTAGATCATATGTTTTGAGTGCACAAAGGGAGACAATGAAATGGCTGAGGCGAGACCCTCTCCTCTCTCTCAAGCATCTTGAATTGCAGTCAGGACTTAGCAGTGTAGATGTACTGTAAGCCCTCAATAAATACCTGTCAATGGATTGAAGGATGGACTGATTTCAAAACTCTATTATATTTTTTAGTACTTGTCTCATGTGCTTCAACAAGGACTTTAGACTTAACTGATTTGATTGGTCATATTTTTAGACTTGTTGCTTCTATTTTGACAAAAAGAATAGATAGTACAACTACAAACATAGTGACCTTCTGGATTTTTTCCCATGGATAATCTTGAAATAGCTTGAATGAAGTTTTTAACTTTTTAAAGGGACTAGTTAGAGTGACAGGCTGGATAATTAGTTGGTATTACCCCTTCCCTCTATTTAATGTCATTTCTCACTCTTTATCTTGGTACTGATCACTCTGGGCTGTTGTTCTGATTTAGATGTCACCTTACTCTCCTTTTTTTTTTTTTTTTTTTTTTAGGTCATTTTGGATTTTTGTCCCTTTGATATGTTTTATAACCCACCTCCCTGCCTCCATTCCCCAGCTTCTGGAAACGTTTCTCATTTCCCCACTACTTTTATTAAATTTATTAATGTGCCAAGTCCTATTTTCTAGTCTTTTGTACAAAGGGCACTTCCAGTAGACATAGGAAGAGTGAGCTCATGAAACAAGCAATCATAAAAATTACCATGCCAAGACTTTGACTTAAGCAAAAGAACCAGAAAGTACCTACAGCCCCTTCTACATGACTCTGAATCTTTAGCAGCAGTTTATATTTACAGTTAAGCTGTTGGAGCAACTTGTTGGGAGTGAATTAGCAACTCTTAAATTCCTCTGCATTTTGTGTTTCTGGGAGTTAGTTCGTGTCATAGCTGAGGTTTGCTTACTGTCTTCAGCATGGAGACTTAGCAGCTATGGAAAGGATGAGCTAGCACTTTCTACCAACTGCATGTCACTGGGGAATCCAAGGGATAATCCAACAAATCAACAAATTATTCAAGAACTTGGATCTCAGGTGTACATTTTTAAAAATTTTAACAAGGTATTTAGTTCACACAAAGGGGGATTCTGATCTATGCTGTACAAATGAGAGAACACCAAAGTTTTGCCCCCCTTTCTGATGGCAGAGAGGAACGGAGAAAATTTAGGTAGAATTAGAACTCAGAATGCTCTAGGAGTTTCTATAGTCTTGAGAAATTCCAGGTGAGGGAGGAGGATGTGGAACTCATTGGCTAATCACCACCTCTAATCCAAGTAGACAGAACTCTAGAGCTTTTTAAAGAGATCCCAGAGTTCATTTCACCCAACAGTTTCACTTTGTAAAGGAGGAAATTGAGGCCCAGAGATGTATGGCTTGCCAATGGTACAAACTAAATTATGGAAGTTTTAGCTCATGACTCACGTTAGGTGGACTGCTGGTTCAGTTTTTCAGTGGAAGCCTCCTTTTGAGGAAGGGCCAAGTTATTCTTTAATATAAACCAAGGCATGCTCTTACACAGACACCCCTCCCCCCCTTCATGATGATACATTTCTGTCTGGACTCACTAGGCAGAATTATTAATACAGATATAATGCCAGGAATACAGAGTGTTAATGCAGCTGTGGGATAATACACTAGTGCCATAGAGTTTAATAATAGATAATAGTAAATAACACAGTTGGAGAATTATGTAATTCAGTTACAGAGTAAATGACAGGGAAACACACACATACACAGAAGAAGAGTGTTGCTAATGGGAACTCCTGGGTGTTTTCAATTTAACTTGTCTCTCCCACCCTTTGGCCTGCCCTTTTGAGAAACGGGCAGGGCATTCAGAGACGTGCCCAGCTGGGGTTTTTAGTTTGTGCCACGAAGTTGCAGGTTTCAGCACTGAGCCAGAAAGTACTAGCTGTGCTCCTCAGGCAACTATCAGCTAATCCTCTTAATGCATTTATTACTTTCCTCTGTGTCATGACTGGATATCTTCCTTTAGCTGGGGGAGGAGAGGCCTAGATGTGTCCAAGGGTGGTCTTTCTCTCCCATCACCACTCTTTGGAAGTCATTGCATGTGAGGCGGTGGTGTTGGCACATGGAGTTTTGAAGATCGGATGAGACTGGGAGTGGGGGTGTGGGCTGAGGGTCGTAAAGGGAGGTAAAAGGCACAGGCACAGTCACGGTTCAGCAAGCACACCAATGAGCTGGTGTGTGCTTCTCTGTCCTCATCTGCACTGGAGAAAGCAGCTGCTGATCCCTGCTAAACCTGCATTCTTTCTCTAAGAGAACGGAATATTTCCCTCTCTTTTAAAATAAGATAAAAAGCAAGGGGTGGGGAAATTAATTAATGTCAGTAAATGAAGCATGAGACGCTTGTCTGGATATGATAATGACTGTGAATTAGTGCAGAAGAAATAAAATGGTATAGAAAATGAACCTCGCCAGCACACTGCTCTGGGATGGACTCAGCCACCCTGTCGTGCGTGCCTTAACTCTTCCCTTGCCTCATCCTTTGTCCTGTCTCTGTTGCTCTAGCCCAACCCTCCTCCACTGCAGAGTCTCACATTACAGTCTTCTAGCCTGAGGTTCCCAAAGGGAGCCCTGCCTCCAGGAGAGACCGGGCCAGCTGGTGACTGCACACTTTTAAAATGTAAATAAAAGAACTTCACATCTATTTATTACATTAATGAAACCATGCCAAAAAGAAGCTATGGTTGTGTGTCCCCTCGTTAGGAGAACTACAAAATGATTCAGGAAAGTGGAAAGTTGCTGGAAGAAAGAGAAGGGAGTAGTTCCTCAAAATAAGTTGCTCCCTCTCCCCCAAAGCCAAGGTTTACCTTTGGACTGTCAGTAACTTATCAGCTCCCTTCTCTGCTTTGCCTTGTGTATATGCCTCAGGCTATGTGTATTTTGGAACGTTATCAGATGACTACAACAAGCATACACTGACTGAGCATTTCCTATACATAAGCACTGTGGAATGGACACAGAGGAATAAGGTAAACTCCATGTTCAAGGAGTTTTCTCCTTCCAGGACGTGGAATAGTGCCTGGCGTGGAGTAAACACTCAGCAAATTGTTGCTATCATCGGTATCGTTTCACTGAATTTAATTCATATTTAACTTCTCATTGCAGACAAGATGTTTCAGAGGTTCAGAGAGCCCTTGACCACTTTCATTTCTTTTCTTTTCTTTTTTTTTTTTTTGCTTTGCTTTTTCCCTTCGTTTTATTTTTCTTTCTTTCTCTTCTGTGCTTTAAAGGTCTTGGACCATTGGCAAAATAAAAAAATGTGCAAACATAGTCACTATGACCTTTGAATATTAACATTTAAGAAATTAGTTGCTGTTAACAAAAACTCAATGCAGTATGGTCACAAAATATGAATCATTGAATTCAGAAATGATATTAATTCACACTACGGTATGGGCCAGTAGTCCAGTAATGGAACACCAGTTTAGAGTTGTTTATTGACATCTCGTATCTTCTTGTATTCTCATTAGTGGTGGCTCTATGTGTAGACTCATTTGGAAATAATGTCAAAAGACTGAATTTTACAATATTTGATATTTTCTTAAAAATATTCTGGAACAACAACAAAAAGAGAGGGCTAGATGAAGCTATGTTGATAGTAATTATTGAATCTGGGCAATATGTTCATGGGAGATCTTAATATTTTTGTAAATAATTAAACATTGCTAAAATAAAACCAATTTTAAAGGCTAACGTATTGAGGCAGCCTTTGGGAATATAAGCCAGGGAGAATGGCCTCTCTGAGACTCCTTGTCCCTGCTCTTCCAAGTCCAAGTTGGGAGGTGGATAGTGAATGTTGCACATTCCTGGAATGGCTTCATGTACTTTTTAAGGACACCGTGTTAACATGCGATGCCTCCTATTCCCTGTGGAGGTGTGCGAACCCCTTCTCAGGAGGCCAGCCTATAGGCCAGACAGGGGTACCCTCTGCCCCATTCAGTCTTCGCCTTTGCTTTTTCTTTGATCTGTTGACATAGGCGGCGAGTGTGGAGGCACTTCTTCCTGGTGACAGTGGCTCTCCCAGAGCAAAGGGGGGTCCATTTGTGGGAGTGGGTTTGTTAAGGCTCACGATGGCCTCCCTCTCCTCCTGGGATGTTGGAAGAGATGCTGCTGACAGTCTGGGCTTGACTGGTGAAATAATGGACTTAAGGAAAGAAAGAAAAGATGGAATCACAAATGAGATCTGAAATATGATTTTTTCCTTTTCCTTACTAGCTTATTAGAGACAACTACATCATGTAAACCCTAAGTGCATCTATGACTGTGAGCTTTTGTGGTCTTTTCTATCAGGGGCTGTAATCAGCAGCATTAATGATTTCTTTGGGCACAAGTAGGCTTATAAAAATGGGTAGGGGCTTTGGTTATAGTCAAGAGAAGAGCCATTCATGGGCCATTCAGATTCTGTTTCACAGTTAACCACCAAATGTGAAGGACTGTATGCAGACCTCAAGATTATGAAAGCAAAGGGGCTTCCAAAAGAATTTACAGTTTGATGGGACCCACAGAAATCTATAGGAAGATTAGTTTTTAGAGGTACCTATGAGCATAGTGAGGTCTATATGTCCCCATGTGGTTGAGTTTTGATAATCTTCCTTTTCCATCCACTTCCATGGTCTGCCTGACCTTCCCAGTGTTCCCAACATTGCCTGGCTTTAGATCTATGATGTGAGCTATTTTTTTTCTCATTAAAGTATTTAAATTTCTGTTGCTTGGTTTCTCAAATGAATTTTTTTTGCCACGTGGAATCTGGTTGATATTTTTGGAGCATAATTTAAATCAGTTTCAGATTCCACTCTGAAGAACTCCTCTTGATACACAAGTGACTTTGTGTCATTCTGACTCTAGGGGTGGCCAGGGCAGCTCTCTGGGTGCTCAGAACTATGAATGCCCTTGGAGTTAGATTTTTCTCTCTGGGATGTGCTACTTCAAGAAAAATGACAAGAGGCTTCTTGCCTTGGTAGATTTTTGTCCTTTTTGCCTTACCCTTAAACTTAAAAAAAAAAAAAATACTTGATAGACATGGGGTAATTTTTTCCAAATTCCAAAATGCAAGAGAATATAGGTAAATACCTGTATTTACTTCATTAATACCTATTTACTTCACAGCGTGTATTAGTTTGCTAGGGCTGCCATAATAAAATAACATAGATGGGGGACTTAAACAACAGAAATTCATTTTCTCACAGTTCTGGAGGCTGGAAGTCTAAGACCAACGTGTCAGCCGGTATGTTTTCTCCCAAGACCTCTCACTTTGGCTTGAAGATGGCCATCTTTTTGCTGTGTACTCAACGTGGTGGCTTTTCCTCTGTGTGTGTGCATTCCTGATGCCTTTCTGTGTCCAAATTTCCTCTTGTTATAAGGGCACCAGTCAGTTGGATTGGGGATCACTCTGATGGCCTCATTTTAACTTAACCACCTCTTTAAAGGGCCCTATTTCCAAATGCAATCACATTCTGAGGTCCTGGGGGTTAAAGATTCAAAGTATGAATTGTGGTGGGGGCACAAATCAGCCCGTGACACAGGGTGAGACATCTTTAAAGGAAAAAAATTAATAACTGATCCCTATGATCTAAAAACCTTCTTTATATTCCAGAGATTCCTTTAGAAGTTTGCATTTAGGTATACTTGTAACATCTTAGAAATTAATTTAGAGAACTGCTTTCAGGACAACAATCAAAAAGGTGAGCAAAAAGAATCGTGGCTCTTTAAACTTTTGTTTTATTCTGGTATTGCAGAGGACAAGATTGCTGCTATTACCAAAAAATTGTGGAAAGAGAAGGAGAGTTGAGAGTAGGATGAGAAAGACTCAGCAGTTGAGTGGACATTGGCACATCAGTTGGAGGAAAAGAAAAGACATGAGAAGGAAGACAGATGAGAGGGAGAGGGTGAGAGAAAAAGATATGGGGGAGAAGTTGGAGAAGGAGAGGAAGAGGAAGAAAAAAGGAGGTGAAGAGGAGGAGAAGAGAGGAGAGGGGAGGGAAGGGATGAGGAAAGGAAGGGGAGAAAGAGTAGCCAAGGGAGAGGTGGAGAAGAGAGAGAAATTAGTGGAGCCTACATTTACCATGGGTTGAAAACAAAAGTTCATGCTTTTCCCCCTCTTAGAAAACCCAGATTCTTCCAAGGAAATGAAGGTGCAGTTGACCACACATGAGAGATGCAAACAGGAGCAGAAAGTTGATGGTGGCCCCAGAGAGGGAAGGCCTGGGTGTTGCAGTGCGGTGGGAAGAGCTGCGAACCATCCAACATTAATGAGCACAAATGTGTGCACAGGCTGCAAATGTCTCTCCAGGGACTCTGATGACTCCAGCTTTGTGTGTGCTGTTGGAAATCGTGAATGAGAAAATAACTGACTCGCCCTCTCAGGCAATCTGGTTTATGGACCTGAAGTTCTCATTTGCTGCCAGGCCGTCCATCTCCTGTTGCCTTTGTGAGATGTTCTTGAAACGGAACCCAGCACTGTCCTCCTTGCCAAAGTGGTTGGCATTGGCTTTTAACTTTCCCCCAAATCTGAGACGGGGACAGACTGGTTAATGTAAGTGTGCCCTGTGGATGTGCAATTTGGGAAGAGGGCTGGGAAAGTAGGTTGTTATATAGCTAGGGACACACACAGGGAGGACATTTTCGCTGACTTCTCTCTGAGGGCATGACCGCTTTCTCCAAGGCCTTTGTTCTTCTGGTTTTATGATTTCTGAGCCTCTTCCTTGAACCTTCAAAGGCAAGGCTCAAGCTAAGCTGCAGCAGAGGCTTCATCTTTTCTCAGAATAAAATTTGTTTCCCTCCCCTTCCCATGGTAAACAAATAACGTTGACAGACAAATGTGGGATTAGGTGAGGAGATTTGTGAGACAATGAGATTTTGGAAGCTCAAGCAAGCAGATGTCAGGATTAGGCTGGGAGGGGATTCAGGTGGGGTGGGAGGCCACACGGAGACATCTGAGGCAGTAACAAGGCCACGTCTGAGATGAACCATGGAAGTGGGATGGAGGGAGTAGCAGTTTCTGAGATGCCACTTGAGAGCTTTCTGTTTGGAGCTTCCGGGGATTTCTGAGTTTCCAGATAAAGCTGTTTGACTTTGGACAAGACACCTGCCTTAACTGAGCCTCTATTCACCTTTTGCATAGTGGGCACACTACTTACTTTATTTACATCACAGGTTGGCTTCAAAAATAAAATCACATGAGAAAAATATTCTGAGTGCAGTAAAGAGCCGTAAACCATATTATTGCAATCTTTTGATTTCACTCTGCCCACGTACGAATCTTTTCTACGGCATCTCTGTTGTGTGCTTGTTTCTGTGTCACCAGGTCCTGTCCTATTGAATATATCTAGTGGTGGGGAGCTCACTACCCTTTAAGGAAGGTTATTGTTTTCAACATTTATTTATAAATTTTAGGGGAAAAAATTGGCATTGAGCCCAAATCTACCTAGTAATAAGCTGATACTCATGCAATGTGTACTCTGCAGCAGACCTATTCTAGGTACCTTACGCGTATTAATATTTACTGTTTTCTTAGCAACTCTGTGAGGTGGGTCCTGTTATTCCACTTTTGCATACAAGGGAACTGAAGCACAGAGAGATTAGGTGACTTGTCTAGGTCACAGGGTTATAATTTTTACCCACTGGCCCTTGTTTTTCTGTCCATAGCTGACCTGAAGTATTTGAAGGGGACTGTTTGGTCCTTTCTGAGTTGCTCCTTTGCCAGGCTGCCCCCGCCCCTTGCTTTCTTCTTCATGTGCCTTCTCCTAAAGTGCTATTGCTAAAGAAGCTCCCGCTCTCCAAGGGAGTTTTGACCTATGCAGAGAAGAGCTGCATTGCTAGGTTCCCTTGGGCCTGCTGCTGCTGCTGGTCTGCTGGGGAGAATGATGAGGAAGAAAGAATGTTTTCACGCTGGGCTCCCCCCGAAAGTGGTAGGATGGCATGTGCTGCTCCACTGGCCCCAGCTGCCAGGTGATGGGAATTGGGATCAGCTGTGACCTAATTATGAGTCTCGTAAACCTGCATTGTGTCCTTCATTTTCCAGCTCATTGACCACACAGAGGGGGAGGGAAAACGGATGAGATTCTGGTCAAGTCCTTCCTGCCGCTACCATGTGGCCAAGGTCACAGGCCAATGATGTCCGGAGGGAGTTGGGGGGATGGTGTGTGCTCTCTTTGTTGTCTTCTCTGAATGAAGCTAGCAGGGAATGAGGCAGAAAAAAGGAGGATTAGCAGACACTGAAGCCTCACAAGAGCTTTGTGGGTTGGAATGTCGTCTCATGTCCATCATAGAGGCAGGAATTCTTGATTTGGCATTCTGTGATTGTCAAAATTGCAAATTAATATGACCTGTGTTCACACAACTATATATTTGCAAATATACACATGTGAAACTCTGAATATCTGGTATATATTATGTATTTGATGACTCTTTGGGAACAAAGACTGAGTTGAAATTGTGCTAAGGATGCAGTTTAATACTGATAGAGAGCCCCAACACCTCACCTCCAAACCAAATACAATCCCTACGTCACATAGGTGTGGGCTATTCAAATTGTTTCTTCCTGTAGAAGGATAGCATCCATGAATCACTAAGTCTATGAAATTCTTAGTTGGGAATGTGTCTGAGAAATTTTGCTCATTTCTCACATTTAAAAAAATTACTAATTTCTCTCTCAAATCCTACTGTGGAAGCCCTAGGACCAGTGAGATATTGCAGAAAGAATAGGGCATTTGGGACCACAGAGGTGCTTGGATTTAAATACTGCCTCTGATGCTTACTATTTGAGCAATGTTGATCTTGGGGAAGTTACTTATCTCTCTTAGGAAACTCTGTTTCCTCGTAAGTCAAAGTTGGGAATAAATAATAATCCTTCAGGATTGTTTCATATTTAGGATTAAACAAAAATAATATACATGACATACATTATAGGTCTGTCATTGCGGTCCCTAACCCCCGGGCTGTGGACCAGTACCAGTCTGTGGCTTGTTAGGAACCAGGCCACACAGCAGGAAGTGAGTGGTGGGTGAGTGAGTGAAGCTTCATCTGTATTTACAGCCTCTCCCCATCGCTCACATCACTGCATAAGCTCCACCTCTTGTCAGATCCCCAGTGGCATTAAATTCTCACAGGAGCACGGACCCTACTGTAAACTGCGCATGCCAGGGATCTAGGTTGCTCGCTCCTTGTGAGGATCTAATACCTGATCCTGGGGTGGAGCTGAGGCGGTGATGCTAACACTGGGGAGAAGCTGCAAATAAAGATTATCATTAGCAGAGAGATTTGACTGCACAATAAATGTAAAGCGCCTGAATCATCCTGAAACCACCCCCCACCCCCAACCAGTCCATGGAAAAATTGTCTTCCATGAAACCAGTCCCTGGTGCCAAAAAAGTTGGGGACTTCTGGTCTAGCACACAGGAAAAGCTTAAGAACAGAGAGACCCATCTATCTTCCAGTTATCTAAGGTGTGCAATAGGAGAGGTGGCTGGCTGAGTGGTGGTAAGATCTTAATACATGATCCCCAGATTTTTGTATTTTTGATACTGGGAGCTGGACTGCCAAGATTTTTGTTAAATGAAAATATTTTAAAAACAATTACCAATTACCATCCATTAACATCATTTCATAAAAAAAGACATTCTAACATCCTAAAGTAAAGAACTCAGCCTACTTCCAAGGAGTATGTGAAAATTAAATATGGTCATGTGTAGAGAGTATTTTATACAGTTCCTAGCATTTCACAAGCGCTTAAAAAGTGCTAGGCATTGTTTTTAAGTATATTTGTCTTAGTATTGGTATAGTATAAGTATTATCATACTAAAAAGCAAGTCCAAATTTCATAACATGAGATATAAACGGCCTCTTATACACAAATAAACCATTTCTACCACCCCCCAATATGCAGCTACTTACAGACACACCCCACCTTCAGCCAGGGGGTCCCAGACATAAATGCCTGCAGAGCTAGGTGGGTAATGTCATTGGGTAACATAGATGGTAGGTAAGAAAAACTCTGGCATGGTGTAAGTCTGTCTTTTGTCCTCCATTGTTGATTTAGACATGGATCAAGCTCTCAACAAGAGCCAACGTTTACAATAGCAAAGAAGAATATCATCTTGTTATATATTCAAGAATATATTTGCATGTAGGCATGCCTTGCCAAGCCTGAAAATTAGTTTGGACAACCCGTATGGACTCACGCATCTTAATTATTACATTTTCAACCTTCTGATTTAGTCTTTACGTGAACCAATTCTAGTTCTGCCTTTGCAGGGAATTACCCTCTCAGATGATGCTTCCAGAATCAAAGGATGCCTAGAAAGTGAGCTGGGAATTGTTTCAAATGATTGACTTCCACACGTTTGCCAATATTCTTCTGGGGTTGCTGTTTATTTTGTGTCCCAGTCCTAACTCTTAGCCACTCTGAGCTTTTACAGACTATCTTCAGACAAAAACAGATGAGGAGTCAGGAGAAATTACAAATAGATTTTATCTTTGGATCACCCTGTTTGGAGGAAAGGTGTGTGGTTCTTCCTCCTGCTGATACTTAATGGAGTCAGCTTCATGTAGGGGGTACTATCTTGGAAGGGGAAATATTTGATACTTAGAGGTGAAATGACTTTCAGTGTTGTAGTAAGATAATTTTTTTAAAAGTTTCAAAACCCCTACACCCTAGTACATTCCAAATCAGGAAAAAATAATACAAATGAAAAAATAAAAATCCAAACTGAACCAGGCTAATATAAAAATAAAACTTACTTAAGATTCAGATTTCTTCCCTCCAGAATTTGAGAACATTGTCAGCCTGGATTGAAGTACAGATGCCAAAATAACCTTTTAGCCTGTGGAACTGTCCTTTCCTAAGTGCAATGTGCCTGTAGAGGAAGCTTTTCTAGGAGATGGATCTTAGCGTTTTTGTATCTTAGTCCTAGTGATTTTGAAGAGATGGCTGCCAGCAGAGAGAGCCACTTAGCAAAACTGTGAAAACCTAGTCCCCATCCATAGCAGAATGACTATTCATTAAGCTGTATTTTCTGAGATATCATTGACATCAGTGGTTAAAATCAACCTTTATGGAACTGTTGCTATGTGAAAAATATTAGGCTTAGGTCACTAACCAGTAGTCCAGCATAGATATATGGCTACAAACGTTAGGTTTGTAGCCATTCTCTTTAATTCAGTTGGAAGTAGGGCCAGAAGAAATGCTTAAGTCCTAATCACTTAGAAGCCCATATCTGGCCAGTTTGGCTGCTTGGTTTAAGGGAGTGAGACCATATGACTTGGAAGAAGCCTACCAGGGGCATTTGGTTTGATTTCCCTTTTTCAAACTTAATCATGAGGGAATAGGTAAGAAATGTCTGAGTCGTCAGAATAGGGGTTTCAGAGATGAGTGGTTTAGCTGTCACCTGAAGAGGAGTTGGAGTAGGGGGAAGAAGCAATGGAATAGGTGGCTGTAGCCACTGGAAGAATTTGCAGACCCACAAGCTGAACCCTGGATTATTTAGGTCTACATCTCCTCTCTCTCTCTAGAGCCAACCCAGTAAAATATGTCGTTCCTTTCCTGAGATGCAGATAGAGATATTTCTGGGCTACTTACTATATGTATTTATTATGAAGTGCATGAATA
Source organism: Eulemur rufifrons (assembly GCF_041146395.1). NCBI lineage: Eukaryota > Metazoa > Chordata > Mammalia > Primates > Lemuridae > Eulemur > Eulemur rufifrons. The sequence continues at coordinate 104,319,824 of NC_090984.1, forward strand.
AATCACCACCTGAACAGAGCAAATGCATTGCTATTAAAAATTAACAGAGACTTTTTGTTGTCTGTTGTCCCCATCACTTTCCCTTTAATGAAGTAATAGTCTGGAATACTACCTAATAGCCTGAGATGCCTCTGAGGGTGAGGTGTAGTTTACCAATTCTTTAACTTAATCAGACTGGCCTTTTTGTATGGGGCTCAGTTCTTCTGAGTAAGTCACTCTGAAGTAAAAGCAGGATGAATCGATCCATTTGCCTAGGGAGCTTCTATGTAGAAGCTCAGGCACCTTTCTGAGGTGCCTCGTGTAACCTGGGGAAAAAAGTCTTTTTTTTTTTTTTCTTCTTGCAGCCTCTCCTTCTTTATTTTGTCAAAGTGTGTGTGTGTGTGTGTGTGTGTGTGTGTGTGTTAGGGGGAAGCTGCTTGTTGGTGCACACTTGAGATGTCACTATAGTTTTATTGTCAATTTTCATCCCATTTCGACTTAAATGAGCAAAGCTGACAGCCACTAGATACCCAGAAGGAGCCTTTTGACATCGGAGAGTGAAGTATATAATGGTGACTAATTTTGTGAGGAAGATAACTAAGTAATATCTCAAATGCTAAAATAATGAACGATCTCTTATTTTTCAAAACAAGGTGCAGAGATCCCACCAGCAACGTTGGATTGTTTCTGTTGTATATCAGTGCAGGAAAAGAGGAAGAGAGGGTAGCATTAGTTGAACACATACTATGTGTCAGGCTTTATACTCATTTAGCTTAGATATGTCAAGTAAACAAGAAAATAGTGTTTTCACTAAATTGCAGCAAAAATTACTAATCTTAGAGTTTCCTTACTGACATTTGTGAGTGTTCTCAGAGAATGGTTGAAATAGCTTTTGATTTCTTATCTAGGGGACTAGAAACAAGCCCTTGATAGGAAACCTGCTCCTTAGAGATCCTTTTGACCCTTCCTGGAAGAAAAGGCAGGCACTGAGTGCTTTGAGGTTCCAGCCTCACCCCTCCCTGCTTGTTGACGGTGACAATCTCCTGGAGCCCTGGGTGACACCTGTGCTGTTGGCCCCTGTTGCCACCCACATCAACGTGGGAAAAGTTCATTGCCAAAGAAACTTGCTAGGATTACAAATCAGCCACCACTGGTTATTAGACCATCCACTGCATACATCCTTCCCAATACCTTCCTCTCTGCTGCCTTGGTGCTGTATGTTACTTTTATTTACTGATGCCACAGTCTTAATAAAAATAGCATATCGATTATAGGAGTTGTGAGGGCTTGAGCCCTGACAAGTGGGGACCACATTGAAGCAAATGGAGGAACAAGAACTGATACAGTTTCCATTAATGACCTGGATAGAGTCCCCAGGCTTTACTTATGCATTTAATTCTTATTCTGACTTTTTTTTTTTTCAAACATTGTACCCAGAATGCCAGAACACAAACCAGCTTAGATTCTTCAGCATTATACACCATGAGCCAGAGAGATTCCTAACTCCTCATATGACAATTACAATTGGGGAAGTAAAGTCAGCCTTTCTTCCCAGATTCCCCCAGATTTTAATTAATACAATTATAGATTAAAAAAAAATACTTGTTTCAATTTGAGATTTTTTTTTTCTCCATGTGTTTTGGATTTTGATGTGAAATATTTTCTTTTGAATTTGAAGAGCCACTTCTCTAAGAATGGAGAAGTTAAGTAGGTGATTTTCTTTTCTTTCCCATTGAAAATGTAAAACACATTCATTTACTCAACAAATATTAATTGTCTGCTCTGTGCCAGATGCTGTTTTAGGAGCCTGGAATGCATCCATGAACAAAAAGAGAAAAAAATATATCCTTCCTTTTGTAAAGCTTGAGTTCTGGTAGGGGAGGGGAGAGAGGAAATAAAATAAGTGTTACAAGTAAGTTACTTGTATTGTATGTGAAAAGACGATAGAAAAAGACAAAGCAGAGCAGGGTAGGGGGATAGGAGTGCCAGGTGGGAGGACAGGTGACATTTGATCCAAAGATGAAGGAGTTAGTCGTGTAGATGTTTGGGGAAGATAAAACCAGTACATCTGCAGTGGAGTGAGGAAGGGGGAAGTTAACTACTGGGAGCCAGAGCATATAGGACTTTTCTGACCTTGAAGGGACTCTAGCTTTTACTCTGAGTACAAATGGGAGCCATTGCAGTGTCTTGAGCAGATGACTAGCATGAGTCGACGGGTTTTTAAGATGCTTGATTTGGCTTCTATATTCTTAATATACCAAGAACCGTTTTCTTGCCCCGTGATTCCAGTTTTCTACATGCTGTTATGTCATCATTCACTGCAAAACAGATCTTACTCGCTGTGACACTGAGTCAGTGACTGCTCATTCCTGTATTGTAGCCTCTCGATCTACCTACTGTTCATTCTGAACTTCCTAATGCCAAGTTTCCATGGGAAGATGCAAAGGTGTATGGTGCTTAGGAAAAGGACAATAGAAAAGGTAATACATTTTCTCCCTGAACACAAGGTTTGATTACCTTTGTCATTATCTCCAGCCAGTACAACCACAGACATAATTAGTGGTTATACAATTGTGTGATCACACTGTCTGAGGCCTCATTACTCCTTCACTCATAAATCTGCCTTGCCGTCTTTCCACGACCCTCTTAAAGAATGCACCTACCCACCACCTACATAATGAAAGAAGCCACAAGCCCCAACCTTAGTGGAATTGTATTGATTTGTAAAGAAGAGAGAAGCTATCACTTGCTGTTCTCACTAACCTGGAAATAGAGACAACATTTTATCTGCCACTCTGTTTCCTGCCATAGATCTACACAGTAAATCTATTACTGTGTCGATGTCCATTCATCCATCCACCCATTCATCCACCCATTCATTTATCCATCCATCCATCCAAACTTGTATTTATTGAGTACTATTTTGTATCAGGTATCATACTGGGAGGCAATCTATTTCACAGTTATAATAGATGTATAGACTATGTATAGCCTTAGACTGCCTAGAATTGTATTCTGCCCATTACTTTAGCTATATGATCTTGAATAAATTGTATTATTTGACCCTCAGTTTCTTCCTCTGTAGGATGAGAATAATAATCATGTCAAAGAGTTGTTATGTGTATCACAAAGTTAATCAATTCAGGGCCCTTTCCTTTTGTCCTGGAGGAATTTGGTAGTTTGAGTTTGCATTCATTCATCTCTCCTTTCACTTTTTCATCACTTTTAGTCCTTCCTAGTTCATCCAGCAGCCTATCAAGGACCTGGTACATGTTAACTATCATGGAGAGGTGAGTGTTTTTCTGAGAAATGGAAGCTGTAGGTGTATCCCTAGCACCTAGCACAGTGCTTGGCATGTGGCCATTGCCCAGTATGCATTTCATGGGATGAATGTGAGTCCCTGTCCTTGAGGAGTGTTCAGTGTGTCTGCAAAAGACCAGTGCCAGATGGGAGTGTCATGAAGGCAGCCAGCCAAGGACAGCCAAGAACAGAAACAATTGAGGCTAGGCGGAGGGAGATGGTCCTCCAGCTGCTTCTGCTGGCCTGGACATTTGAAGCGATTTCTTCCTGGGACTGGTTCTTTTGTTCTGTGGTTTGCATTTCTGCCTTTGTGTCAATGACTTGTCTGACGTTTCTGGGACTCTGTCCTGATACACAGGCCGGGCAGGTGGAATCCCAGTGGGGAACTCTGTATGTCTCTCTGTGTATTCTAGGAAGAGTTTAACCTTGGGAAGACAAGGCCAGTCTTTTTGACTTTAAGGGATATTTAATATAATCTCTGTATTGTTCTTTCTTACACCTGGTTGGAGAGAGGGGTAATAGCGTTTGGCTTCCAGGACTTGCACCTTTGCGAGATACGGTAATGGTGCTTATACTTAAACTTGCTGCGACTCATCTTAGTGCAAAGGCATGGGAAAACCTCTAGAAAAATTCCACATTTAAGGAGATAATCCCAGGGGTGACTTCAGTGTGTTTCAGCAGTATAAGAGGATTAAGTGTGAGGAATTCTGGAGCCAGACTGCCTGGGTCCAAATCATAGCTCTATCTTTATTGACTGTGTCATGTTGGACAATGTTGTTAGTTTCTCTGTACCTTAGTTTTATTGCTATAAAATGGTTGTATTAATTATAACCTACCTCATTTGAAGTGGAGAGGATTAAATGAGATGATATATTTAAAGTGCTTAAGTTCTAGGCTCATAATAAATATTCAATAAATGTTAATTATTATTTCTCTTCCTCCTCCTCCTTCCCCCCCCTTTTTAGTGCTGCTATTAATACTATTACTATTTAGAATAATGTTGTTATAAATATGTAATTACATCATGTTTGTGAAGGTAGATAATTGCCTAGTACAGGCCTGGCACAGGTAAGCACTCTATAAGTGTTAGGTTTTTTTCATATGGACCACTGAAGTCTCTCCTTAAAGTCTCAGGGATTTTCTCATCATTTTCCCCAAACTTAATGCAAGATATTAACATTTCTGGTGCAAAGAACAATCTCAATTGAGCTGACAAACTGGGCTTCCACTACCTTCCCACTGCTCACTATAATAGGGAACAGGTACTAACTAGTTCCTACTTGTTTATTTATTTATTTTTAAATTTTTTTAATTTCAGCATATTACAGGGGTACAAATGTTTAGGTTATGTATATTGCCTTTGCCCCACCCGAGTCAGAGCTTCAAGCGTGTCTATCCCCCAGACAGTGCACACCGTACCCATTAGGTATGAATAAACCCATCCCCTCTTCCCTGCTCCCATCTCCCCAATACCTTATGAATGTTACTACTATATGTGCATTTAAGTGTTGATCAGTTAATACCAATTTGATGGTGAGTACATGTGGTGCTTGTTTTTCCATTCTTGTGATACTTCACTTTGTAGGATGAGCTCTAGCTCTATCCAGTATAATACAAGAGGTGCTAAATCACCATGGTTTTTTGTGGCTGAATAGAACTCCATGGTATACATAAACCACATTTTATTAATCCACTCATGTATTGGTGGGCACTTGGGTTGTTTCCACATCTTTGCAATTGTGAATTGTGCTGCTATAAACATTCTAGTATGGATATTTACTTTTTTTATAGAATGTCTTTTGTTCTTTTGGGTAGATGCCCAGTAATGGGAGTGCTGGACCAAGTGGTACTTCTACCTGTAGCTCTTTGAGGTATATCTACATTGCCAAGATGGCTGATGAGAAAACCCACCAGCCAGAGTGTCTCTGCAAGAAAGATAGAATTTAGAAGTAAGTGGAAAAAAAATAAACAGGCAGACAAACATAGATTGGATGAGGGTCGGAAGGAAGGGTGCCTGAAACTACAGGAGACTCCATGGGAAGAAGTTGCAGAGGAGAACTGGATGGAGAAAGGCCCCCGAGAGGCTTGGAGACCAGTGACAAGGATAGGTGGAGTGGTTATATTTCCCCTCTCTTACATCTCGGACTGCTGGTGGGCTCCAGAGTGGTTGGAGAGACCTGCCAACAACAGCCCAGAGATGGCTGCTGACAGTGAGCAGTGAGCCTCTCATGGACAGGGCACCAGGCTCCCAGCTCCGTCGTTGGGGCACTTCCCAGCCCGCAGACCCCAGCTGATAGATCAGCAGGCGCCATATCGCTTCATTCTCCCCTTCCTTTTCCCTACCCCCAGCTGCCGAGAGAGACAATTTAGCCACCACCCAGAGGCATCTGCAGGGAACGGGACCTTCCCTTTCGGGGCCCTTCAGTGGACTGAAGGGTACTCAGACTGTGAGCTCCCTACCTGCCAGCCTTCCCAGGTGCCGCTTGCCTGGTGACTGAGAGAGCGGGACAAATCCTGAGACAGAGAGACATTGATCTAGCTTGGGCACCCCGTGGGTGACTTGACACCAGCACTCCCTTCCCTGGCAGGGTCAGGGATTGGTCTCCGGGGCCCAGGGGACAGGACTGTAGACCAGATTCCATACACCCAGGTCTCGATCGCATTGCCCGGGGACACAGAAGGGATATTGGTGATAGGACTTTGTGTTGAATGAAAATTATAACTGTGCATATTAGTTATCTTTTGCTGTGTAATACATTACCACAAATATGACAGCTTAAAGCATCACACGTTTATTATCTTATAGTTTCTGAGAGTCAGAAATCTGGGCACAGATTATCTGGTCCTCTGCTTTGTGGTTCCTCACAGGTTGCAATCAAGGTTTTAACCAGGGCTGGGGTCACACTGAAAGCTTCACTGGAGAAGGATCTGCTTCCAAGCTCACATGGTTGTCAGCACAATGTGGTTCCTGGAGTGTTGTTGGATTGAGGGTGTCAGTTCCTAGTTGGCTGTTGGCTGGAGTCTGCCCGCAGCTTCTTGCCCTGTGGGCTTCCCCAGCAGGGCAGCCTGCTTCACCAAAGCCAGACAGAGAGAGTGAGAGGCTGCCTGCAGAAGCTGCAATCTTATGTGATGGAATCATAGAATTGACATCCCATCCACTTTGCCATATTCTATTAGTTAGAAATAAGTCACAAGTTTGACCCACACTCAGAAGGAAAGGATTATATAAAGATGTAAATACCAGGAGGTGGGGACCACTGGGGCCAACTTAGTCAGTTTGCCATAGCATGCCTGACTGGTTGGTTGTCTTTTAGATGCTTAATTTTTGCCTAACTTTAGTCCTTCACCTCAGTCCAGAGAATTCAGTTTATTAGAGCAGGTCTATGTGGCACAGCTGCCCTTTGATTATTCAGCAGAATTTTGGAAATTTTAAGTTTTCCAGAAACTTAAAAGTTTTGCTTTGCCTTTTCTCTCCCCGTAAATAGAAACCTGTGTTTCCATGAATGAATGTTACAATTTCAGAGATGCTTTGTCTTCCTTCTGAGTGATTGTCAGTGGGCACTAGCTTCTAACAGAGGGGACGGTTTTCAGTGTCTTTCTCTTCTCAGCCTCTCTGTTAACTGGTTAATGATCTGGAAGCAAGCACTCGGGGGTGCTAGGGGAGCCCCTATTTAAAGGAACACTTTGTAAAGAAAAGCTCCGTTCTATATTGAAAAGTGAGGATGGTTAGTCCTTAGTTTACATGTTCAATAAATATGATTATTTGGACCTCCAGTTTTTGGGTTTTTCCCCCAAAAATAGATGAACTGAGAGGAAAGTACAGGATAGTGCTCTATAAGCATCTGACTGAGAAAGACTTTCTCTACCTCCCTGTAGGCTCCTAAGGGAACACAAGCTGCATATTGATAGAGGTGTCAGGAAAAGCTCCTTTATAATTGTTTCCCTTCCTGTGTTTCTAGTCATTGCTATTTAAACTGAAACGGGGATTCATTTATACCTTTTATTTATTCAGCAAATATTTTTGAGCATTTTTTATGATCTAGCCACTGTGCTGGGTGATGGGGTTACAATAAGATAAAGTCCCAGCCCTCAAAGACTTATTTGCTCAAATGTTATTCTCCAAATCTTTACTCTGTTTCCCATCTATCATTAATGGGAATAGGTAGCTGTATTTTTCCTCCTTCTGGGAAGCAATGCAGATGATCAAGCGTCTTTTATTGCCCCATTCCTAGTTTATTCTCTCTCTCTTTCTTTTACTTACTACATGCCTCTTCTACAGAGGCACTTTCTGTAAGTTATCTGTGGCTGCATAACAAATTTGCCCCTGAACTTAGCAGCTAAAAACAACAGCATTTATTATTTCAGAGTGTCTGTGGGGTAGGAACTGAGGCATGCCCTAGCTGGGTCCTCTGACTCTGCATCTCTCACAGGGCTGTGGTCAAGGCATCCACCGAAGCTGCAGCCAGCTCAGGGGTCGACTGGGGAAGTCTGCTTCCAAGCTCGCTTGTGTCATTGTTGGCAGGATTCAGTTCCTGGCAGGCTATTGGCCAGACATTTCCCTCACTGCCTGGCCACACGGACCTTTCTACAGGGCGTTTGTGACAGGGCAGCTTGCTTTATCAGGGAGAGCAAGTGAGAAGAGCCAGAGAGTATGAACAAGACAGAAGCTACAGTTTTTTTGTAACCTAAACTTGGAAGTCATATCCCATCACTTCTGTTGTACTCTATTCATTAAAAGTAACTCACTAGCTCTAGCCCATGCTTAAGAGGAGAAGATTACACGTGGGCATAAATACTAGGAGGCAGGGATCATTGTGAGGTAGTTTAGAAGTTGTCTACCCCAGGCAGGGTGATATTCCATTTCTAGAAGGTATCTGATACGGAGAAGCTTGAGACATAATGAATTACCCATGAGCCACCTCTTGCACATTCATAGCTGTCAGCCTTTTTCATATTTTCTGTGGTTTTAGCACAGCGGTTTGGGGGGAGGTAGAATAAGGGGTTAGATGCCAAAACTAAGAATATTATTTTTGATAAAGAATTATCAAATACTAAACCCAGAAAGGGCATTTGAGGGCCTTATGCAAATGAAGAAGCTGGCCTGGAGCTATCTGCACAGCCTCCCAGGATCCCTCGTACCTCCCGGGCCATGACAGAACACTGGATCTCCAGGGACAGCCACGAGGGCTCAGAGACATGTTCCCAAAGATGGTCTCACTCCTCTTCTGGGCCCTGCCAGAGCCTCATGGGAGAGCAGTGTTTCCCCTCTCCTTCCCCCAGCACAGAAACACCTGCCACGTTGAAGGGCTCACTCGGGAGCCTTGTCATCTGCCTGCTACCTAGCAATGTCTTTCTCACGTGGGCTGATCATGCTTGAGATTAGTATTAGTTTATACAATTAATATATCTGCCACATTTGGGTGGATAAATTTTGTCACTTATCTGCAGGGCTGGCTGCCTTCTGGGAGCTACTAGGTCTGGCACTGTGGGCTGAGCATGCTGGGTGACAATGCTACAGGTTGATTACGGAACACAGTCCAATAGCCTATGAATATTCTTTTCTATATTTGAATAGCAAATAGCTGAAAATGCATAAGGGCTTGATCAAAGAATTTTACATTTGTTATTTTCTCTTTCTTGTCTTTTTTTTTTTTTTTTTGCCTGCCTATCAAAATTACCAGCTTTTTACTTTCTGGCTTGCAATCTGCATGTAACCAATTGTGCCTCAGCTACTCTGATATGACATTAGCCACTTGGGGAAATTGCAAGAAATGCCGCCCAAGGGTTAATCTCCCTCACCCTTCTGTTCCTTTTGAGATACTGTTGGAAATCTCAAACTATTCAAACAGAGAAAAGGGAGCAGAGCATTAATGGCTACAGAATGGCTGGGGAAGGGAGCAGCAGTGGTTGGCTGCTCTTAAGAACTCTCTCCCATGCCATGACACTGTGTCCAGTGTGATTTTTGGCAATTTACAAATTCTCTGTGTATAATATTTGTGAAGAAGCTATTTTGGCATCAGACAATATCTACAGATAAATGATGCATTAGAGGAGCTGTAGTTACTTGGGAAGGGAGCAGTGCCATTTTATTATATATTTATCATCACTGGCAGAAGTGTGAGGATGGATAAATGTCTATTGATAAGTTAATAGTTCTTACCCGCCTAAATGACATTATCTGCAATCTGTTTATTTAGTTAGTGGCAAGCCTTGGCATATTAAAATAGTACCTGAAGGCAAAATATTGAATTGAGTGTTTGTTTACCCTTAGGTTATTTTAAAAAGCTATTGTTATAAATTATAAAATAAAACAAGGCTCGATTGATAATAGGATCGTGGAATTTGTGGACATCACCGGAGACTTATGCAAATCAAAGAGGCCAGGAAGAAAAGGCCAGGAAAGCAGCAGATAGCAGGTGAATATCCCAGAAGCCAGAAGGTTCTTACCGGCGATAGGCAGAGGCTCAGGGGAAGACAGATGATTGACTGGCTTCGGGGAGGTCTGCCAGGGATCTTGGATGTGGGCTAGGTTTTTGATCTTTGGAACGAAGTAGTGTGGGGTAAGCCTGAAGCAGCAACTTGGGGTCAGGCATGGGATCAGGGCAAGGCAGTGGAAGAATAAGATTTCAAGTACAAGGTAGGGGTTTGGTCAGGACCACAATCAGAGCAGAATCAGGATTAAGACTTACAGGTCTTCTTTTATTTTTCTGACCAGAGGCAGGGCTGGTCCCAGGGCCACGGACAGGGCTAAGCCGGATGGTAGGTATTATGTGGCACCAAACAAAGGAGAAACCTCATACTGGAGCCACCATATCATATGTCCTGGTTTCTGTAGTACAGGCCCACTTTACACATGTCGTTCCAGCATAATCACTAATAGTGCCCTAGTTTGGATGATAAGTTACACAGTCACCCTGATAATTTCCCAAAATGTGTTTCATAGAGAATCTGCTTTGTGGAATGTTACCCAGAGGCCACAAAAGCAGAGTCCTCTAGTCACGTAAGTATGAAAAATCCAGAATGAAATGGAGTTTAATGGAAGATTCCTTGTTGTAGGACTTCTCACTGCCTTTGTATGCTAGTGTATAGTGTGAATCTCCGAAATGGGGATAGAGTTCTTAGTTTCCCATCCTTGGTTGATTTGTTGGTACACTTTGGTACCCCTGAGACTACCCTTCTGTGTGACACACTTTGGGAAATCCTGGTTAATTGAATATGCGGTCAGAAGGGGAGGTTGGTCATCATTCTTTGTGTACTAAGGGTACTCAGGGAAGTCGGCAGCCATCAGTTAAATAAATAATTGCTGGAAAGAACAACTGCAGACTCTGCCAAAGTCTTCTAATTTGCTGATGATTGACTGGCATTAGCAGAGCTGTATGTGACTAGCTCTAGCCAGAGTGACGATCTGAAGGACAACTCGTTCTCCAACTCTGTGGAAGAACCACTTTCTAGTTAGGACATGGGAAGGAGGAGGTTTTTGTTTGTTTGTTTGTTTAGTCTTTCATTGGATGGTGACCTTAAAAAAGAGGTTAATGAGGAGATTGTGGTGGGTGTGTGTATGTAAGGAGGGGGCCTCAGGAATTGCATACTTTTAGCCAGCATTCCAGATAATTCTGGTAAGGGAAGCCCTCAAACTATTTGTTGAGAAACATTTCCTGGGGGTTCTGATGAGGGACTTTCTTGTTGATAAAACACTACAATGATCATTTCTTTGATTATCTGAATGCTCTGACATGATGGCCAGTGATCTGATATTTGCTAAATTTCCACTATGGTAGCCACACCCTATACTATGTGCTGTCTACATATGTGAATTTATGTGCTTAAAATACACTATGCTAAATAATCTTCATGATAGCTCTGAAATTTAGTAATATTGTTCCCATTTTACAGAAGATGTTTAAAGATAGACCTTCAGGTGGACCCGAGCTACCTGGCTGTCTCTTTCAGGCCCCAGGAGAGGGTCAGGGTTCTTTCACACACCCCTCCACAGCTCCCAAGGACAAGGACACAGAGAGCCAATTCTCCCGAGTCCTTGCCCTGAGGCTACATGAAACTCATTTGGAGCCTTAACAGGCGTGAGAGAGCATGTAAGAGAGCATTCCGCACAAACAGGATCATATGCTGACACATTTTATCTGTCTGCCTGGGAGAATGGGTCAATATTCAAATAAGGTAATCTAGGGAAAATGATGAAGCATTGATCTCCTAGGACTTACCAAGTGTGCTGCCTGAAGTCAACTCACCTAGAAAAGTTGTTATTATTATTTTTTCCTTAAGATGAGGTGGAGGAGGGACCAGAGCAAGAAAAGGAGAGAAAGATTTGCTTTGCTTTTGTCATGGAGTTACAAATCCACACAAGTGGCACAGCAGCTTCTTGGTTTTAGCTGGGCCAAAAAATGCTTTTCCTCTTTAACCTTACTTAAACTCCCAGGCTCTCTGTGATCATATCAGGGTTTTCCAACTCAGACGCTTCCAGGAGCTTGGTACGAAGAGATTAGGGACTGCTGCTGGGTGGGGTCTGTGGTGGACACACCTCTTCTAAAAGGGACTGCAAATAATAATGTATTGTATAGTTCAGAATAACTAAAAGAGTAAATTTCAAATGACTTACCATAAAAAATGATAGGTAAGTAAGGTGACGAATGTGTTCATTAGCTGGATTTAATCATTTCATATTGTACATATGTCAAAACATCACATTGTACCACATAAATGTATATAATTATAATTTGTCACTAAAAAATAATATTAATAATAAAAGATAAATTAAAAAATAAAGGAGGCTGCCCTTTTTAGGATCTGGTTAATGGACTGCTTATGGGAAGCATAGTTGTTACTTTCCCAGGAATTTAATTTTTTTAAGAAAAGTTGAAAATCGATATTTTTATGTAAATCTTTCTGATTTTTTTTTAAAAAACAGCTTTATTGAGGTATAATTGATATACAAAGAACTATGCATATCTAATTTAATGAGTTTGGATGTATGCAAATACCCATGATACCATCTCCACAGTCAAGGTAATAGACATATTCAATATCTCCTGAAGTTTCCTGTGTCCCCCCTTTTTTGTGGGTAAGAAAACTTCGCCCACATTTGTTCAGATCTACCTTCTTAACAAATTTTGAAGTGCACAATACCATATTGTTAACTATAGGCACAGTGTTGTATAGCAGCAGATCACTAGAATTTATTCATTGAGCCTAACTAAAACTTTATACTCATAACAACTCCCCCTTTCCCCTCCCCCAAGCCCCTGCAACCACCATTGAATTCGCTGCTTCTATGAGTTTGACTATTATAGATATGTCATGTAAGTGGAATGATTTAGTATTTGTCCCTCTGTGATTGGCTTATTTCACTTAGCATAATGTTCTCCAGGTTCATTTATGTCACAAATGCAGGGTTTCCTTCTTTTTGGAAATTGAATAATATTCATCTGTCACTGGATCCTTGGTTTGTTTCCCTATGTTGGCTATTGTGCATAGTGCTGAAATGAACATGGGAGGGCAGATAGCTCTTCAAGATCCGAATTTCAATTCTTTTGGGTATATATCCAGAAGTAGGATTGCTGGATCATATGGTAGTTCCATTTTTCATCTTTTGAGGAGCCTCCATACTGTTTTCCATACCTGCTGCACCATTTTACATTCCTAGCAAGAGTGTACAAAAGTACCAATTTCACCACGTGCTAATACTTGTTATCTTTTTATTTTTTGAGTATTTTTTTTTTTTTGATAATAGCCATCCTGACAGCTGTGAGGTGATAAGGTGATATCCCATTGTAGGTAGGGTTTTTTTGTTTTGTTTTTTTTTAGAGACAGGATCTTGCTATGCTGTCTAGGAGTGCACTGGCTATTCACAGGCACAATCATAGTGTACTACAGCCTCAAACTCCTCAGCTCCACTGATCTTCCTACCTCAGCCTCCTGAGGAGCTGGAACTATAGGATTGGGCCACTGCACCTGGCTCTTATTGTAGTTTTGATTTGTATTTTCCTGATAATTGATAACGTTGAGCATCTTTTATGTACTTGTTGGTCATTTTTATATCTTCTTTGGAGAAATAGCTATTTAAGTCCTTTGCCCATTTTCTAATCAGTTTTTTCCCCCTTGCTATTGAGTTGTAGTAGTACCTTATATATTTTGGAAATTAACCTTAATGTTGCATTTAATTTGAATGTTTAAAACATTCCCTAGGCCAAATAAAACATACAGACAGTGACCTCTGTTTTACAGCTACATGTGGGAGAACCTATGTCTCTCAAATAAGGGAACACTAATTTACTGGGTATCCATGGCGTTGTGGGCATTTCATAAGCCACCTCATAAAGTTCTTGAAACAAACCAGTGGGCAGAAACCATCCTTCCCATTTTATAACTAACAGTGAGGCCCAGAGAAGTTAAATGACTTTTCCAAGTTCATGTTGCCTATGAGTTGTTAATGCAGGTCTGATTTCTGGATGGTTTGACTGGAAAGAGCTATAGATTTGATGAAGTCATTCTTGGTCTCCTCTAAGGAGAAAGAATCCTGCTCAGGGTTATTATATTGCCATTGATGGCCACTATTTGGGGCCAAGGCCATGTCCCTTTTCTCCAAAGGTTAGCTGCACTGGTATTTGATGCAGATGCTGGACTGGTTTTCCTTTCATTAGAATGAACTATGAGTTAGCAATTGATCACCAACCTTTCTGGGGTTGTTAAGCTTAAGCCATTCCATTTTGTAAAATCATCCATCCATGTCTTTGAAATCCACATGCATAGTTTACATTGTCTAGATTTTGATTTCATGTATGAATTCAAGCCTCTTGGATTGTAACAAAAATGTGGATGTTAGCCTCTTATTGGGATGTGTATGTGGTGATAGTGGTAGATAAATCTATCCACAGATAATGCCAATTATCTTTAAAATTAAAGCAAATATGCACTCATTTTATGTTGGGAATTTTGTGATACTTCTTGAGACACCTCAGTCTCTCTGAGTTGTTATAAAACCAGAATGAAGAGTCAAAGCTGTAATCTGTGCCTATCACTGGCTTTTGAATAGATTTATGAACTCTCAGAGAATTGGGCTTGTATCTATATAGTTCTCTTTATACAGAGATGAAGGCTTTCACAGCATTATCTATAATTGGGTGTTTAATAAATGCTTTTTGATGAGGATAATGGTATGGAAATAAAACCCTTGAGATCCAGCGTCTGCCTGGATTTCTTGCCTCATTAGGGAAGAAGAGGTGAACGAGAATGCATGGGTAAATACGAATGTCAATCTCAGGCAGGAAACCACACACTCTGCTAGCTTGGAATGTTGGAAAGAGACAAACCAGAAATTCTGTTGATTGGCACTAATACCGGTATTTACCAATCTTCTTTAACAAGGTAGACTCCATTTGGAATCCGGTGATGTATCTCATACAACTTAGATTGCTTGACAAATCACACCAAGGTTTACTCAAAGTCACTTCCGTTATTGGCATATAATCATAGGCTCAACGGTGCCCAAAAAGGGTGAAGGTGGAAGTTAATGGCTCTCTTTTTATTTGCATTATTACTTGATCTCTGGCTTTCCTGGTCAGATGGGTTTTTGTAAGCTCTTCCCATCTAGCTCTCTGAAATGTTTTTCAGGTTGTCTATTTAGGGCTGTTTTACAGTTGCCTTTTCTTATATTTGATTTGTATGTTAGAAAATAAAGAGAATCCAAGCTATGAGCTATTGACACTACCGTGCACACTAAATTAAATACGCAGTCTTTCATTGGGCTTTCTAAATGCCAAAGTGTATTTCCTTTTTATTGAAAATGTTAAAAAAAGTGGTCAGTTTTAACCAGCTGCCCTAAATGTATGAAAAGGCCTTTAGAAGTTTGCTTTTTCACCACAATGGTGAATTCTTGAAACCAGTGGTGCCCAACTTTTTGGCACCAGGGACCAGTTTCGTGGAAGACAAGAAGGTTGAGCTCAGGTGGTGATGTGGGTGACAGGAAGAGGCTGTAATACAGATGAAGTTTCACTTGCTCACCTGCTGCTCACCTCCTCCTGTGTGGCCCAGTTGCTAACAAGCCAAGGACTTGGCCTGGTACCTGTCTCCAGCCCAGGGGTAGGGGACCGCAGCTTTAAACAAACTGCTTTTAAGCTTGCAGAACAGTGTGAATGTAATGACACTGAAGTGTACACTTAAAATGGTTTTTTGTTATTTTTGTTATTTGTACACTTAAAATATTTTATGTTATTATATTATTTTAATAAAAAAATGGATTTGAAGCAGCTCATCAACAATTGAGGTTGTCAGACTGATCCGTAGAGCGTGGGGGATATTTGCATTCAGTACTGTAAATGTATGGGTAGAGAGTATTACTGTGTTACACTCAAGTGCAAGAAATATCACTTTATTTGCCCTAAATTAAAGTAAGTTTGGCTCTGAGCTCTCATCTACTGGAAGGGTGTGTGAGAAAATCAATTGCATCATGTTTGAGGGAACACATTTCTTAGGAATCTTCAAAAATTTGAGTGGGACTTACATGAGACCGGGGAAGCAGGTGAGGAGAGTTGTGTCCCTCTGCTGGGGTACCTTTGTAATCGTTTTTCTGTTTGCCACACGATGCAACTCTCCAGTTTGGCCCTTCCTGGTCTTTCAGGCTCATATGCTTGGTGGTCATAGAGAGGCTCCTTATAATTGCTCTCTGTACTAACCACAGGCTTGCATAGAGGGATACTTTCTGCTCTTCTCCAGCTGCAGTTTTGGTTTCCAGCCTCCACAGGAACCGGCAGCAATGCCTTCCATCTTGGACATTGCTTCAAAGGGGACATGGGTTTCTATTATGCCCAGAAACTCAACAGTTCCTTACCCCTTATTTGACTTCAGAAAAGCTCATCCTTTTGGGTGGGCTTTTCTGCCTGCTTAAACCCCAGCATTCAGCCAGCCCAGATTCCCAGACGAACCTTTGTATGAGGGAGGTTGAACTCTGGGTGCCTGATAATTTTGACTTTTCTGCCCTAAGGAACACAAATTGTTAGTGCTCTTGAAAGTAAAGGATCTGAGACTCAGAAACAGTCTTTTTTACATGGGAAAGGGAAAAATACTTCTCCATCTTCTGACTATCCAAGGCGGCTAGAACAAGATGCAAATATTCATATGTATATACATATATATGTATATATTTGGCCATGCATAGATAGTTTGTGGCTTGAGCGATAGAGAGCTTGGGTTTGAATCTTGGCTCTACCACTCACTGGCTGTGTGGCCTTGGGAAAGTTAAGTTTCTCATGCCTCAATTTCCCCATCTATAAAATAGAAATAACAATAGTATTATTTATCATGAACTTATTGTGAAAAATAAGTCAGTTAATACATGTAAAGTACTTAAAACAGTGAATCTGGCCTGTAGAAAGTACTCAATATGAGGAAGCTATAAAAATTATTATATTTTTATAATTTTAAAATATAATTATATTGTAACTTAATATCACCAAAATTGGTCATTCCTGTTTTAATCCTCTGTAATTCTATGCTTAGCTCCAATTTCAAGGTGTCCAGAGAAGCAGACTGATCCTTGTTACTAAATTCGGTATTGGTTTTGAGATATTTTCAAAGAATCTTTTGTAAGGAGTCCCTCTTGGGATATTGAACACGTCCGTATACCACAAAGGAGTGCTGTCTGTCTGATCATTTCATGAAATTCTGATCCTTTTGCTTTTCGAACTCTAGCTGGATGACAAAAGAAAATAACTCAAACATTCAAATTAATCAAACCATTTTGAAACTCAAACATGACAAAGACTTGCAGATTGAGCCAAGCCCTGTTCCTTATTAACTCTGGATCATTTGCTTTCTTTGTTTGATCGCTGGCCTTTAAGTGACTGTTAATGTCTCACTTTTTTTTTTCCTGAAGAGCTACGTCTTACTGACTAAATTGCATGAAAATTCTTTGAGAGTCTAAACTAGGAGAGGCTGCCAAAGGCCAAGTGCTATTGTTACTAGGGTCCCACGTTAACATCGATGTTTCACCTTGACAGTAACTTCCAACTGGATTTGATAGCTGGTTAGCACCAAATCTTTGCCTCTCTCTATGGTTGTGTGTGGTTGATTGCTTTAGAAAAAATTTTATTTCTTGCCTGGCGAGTTTCATAAATAATAAAAATGTTTTCTTTCTGATTTGAGTAGAGCAGTAAAGCATATCCTTCCATATGACTTCTCACTCCTTGATAGCATGGTATCTTCTCATCTCCAATGTCTCCTAGTCTGATGTCATGAAGATGTTTATTGCCTTGCTTGCCAGAGAGCTAAGAAAAACATCCAACTACAGGGCCAGTGCTTACTCATGCCATTCCCAGGATTCCGTATATGGATACATTGGGTGTGTTTTAAGCTATATGCTCATAACCTTTGTGTCATGATTCAAGGGTATGTCTTGATCCATTTCCTCACCTGTCATCTCTTAGAAAGCATGTAAAAAATTAATCACAGGTATCTTCTTGGATTACCTAGATTAATGCTAAACGATTAGCAGATGAACCTTAAAATCTCAGTGGCTTAACAAAAAGGGTGTTAATTTCCCACTTGTATATAAAGCCTGGGTATGTGTGGGGAGTGAGGCTGTGCTCCACTAAGTCATGCAGGGAACCAGGCTGTTGGAGGCTTTGCCATTTTCCACAAATGACTTCCCAAGTGGCCCTCAACATAAACATCTCTTCACAGATGGAGAAAGAGATTTTGTAGACTTTTTATTTTTGCAAAATATCACAATATGTAGATAAGATGGAGCCTCAGATAGAACTGTAGTTAGCCATGGTTAAACAGGAGCTAAAAAGGTGGAATTTACAGATTTTTCTTTCAGCCATTTATCTTCCATTAGTTAGAATCATGGAGTGGCATACTTGGAAAGGGTTTAGAAATCAGCTCCTTCATTTTCTTACTCCTGGGGGATCTGGTTCCAGAACCCAGGACTTCCAGCTCCCAGGCAAATTGAGTACTTCTTCCACATGGAACACATTTCTGTGAGCACAACTCTGGCATCAGTCTGCAAGGGTTAAATCCAGCTCCACCACTCAGGAGTTGAGCAAGTTATATTATCTGCAAAAGGATGATTTTAGCAACTTCCTCACTGGGTGTTTGTATTAAATGCACAATGCCTAACGTAGTGTATTATTAATCATTATTAATATTGTAAAATTTTTAAATAGTCACAATAATTGCTCTCCCTGAATCTAAGCCCTAGGATTGTCCTCTCCCACGTTGATTCTGGGCTTGGCCACATGACTTGCTTTGGCCAATGAGACAATAGCAAATGTGATACAAACAGAGGTTTGAAAAATGTCTAGAGGCTCGCCATCTCTTGCTTCTCTCAGCGACCCTTGCAACTCCCACCATATGAATAAGCTCAGGGTAGCTGGTGGATGGCGAGGGATACATGGCCAAGTTATCCCCATCACCTCCGCTGATTTTGAGCCAACTGCCAGACATGTAAGTGAGGCCATCCTAGACCATTCAGCCCCACGCCAGCCCAGATCAGAAGAACCATGCAGTCTACCTCCAGAAATGTGAAAATAACCACTATTTGTTGCTTTAAGCTATTAAGTTTGGGGTGGTTTATTATCCAAAAAAAGCTGATACAGAAGGGATCACACTTGAGAGGTTTATATGAGCCAGATCCGGAAGTGATACCCATTATTTCACTAAATCCATCACACGGCCCCACCTCATTGCAAGGGAGACTGGAAAACGTAAGGAACCAGAAAGAAAAGGAACCAGGCTCCAAGAACAGTTGGGCCAATATCTGCCACAATGATTTAGCTTTACTTTGTAAAAAGAACCCCTTGGTGGCAATCAGAGTGTGACAACTTTCCAGGCAAGTTCTTTGGGCCAGGCCACCAGACAGTCGCTTTTAGTTTATTTGTTTGTCGCAGAGAGATAGAGAAAAGGAAATGTGACAGATGTGATGCCTTCCTGGGAGGCTGCCTGGTAAATCAATTCCTGCCAAGGATCTCCTGCAACTGTGAGAGAGAAAAAAAGGAACCTGCAGGCAAAACCCACAAGGTAGGAAGGATTTTCAGCTGTGATCTCTCAGAATAAGAGGTTTTTATTTATTCTTACTGGGAAGAAGGTCTAGGGCATCTGTCTCTGAGAGTGTTTTTGATACCATTTTGCTTTCTGCCCCATAGGACCTGAAGTAATCCTGCCCCATGCTCTGAGAAGTAAAGGCAAGCTAGCCAAATTCTATTTGCTCTAGTGTGTCTCATCTAAGACCATTTGTCAGGAAAGCCCTCTTTCTTCCCATCTCCTTCTCACGTTTAGATCTCTGGTCTGGGAACAGAAATCGCAGCGGCTGTGGATCTGATGAAGAAGGTGGCCTGGCAGTACGGAAAGCACCCTGCTCTGGAGTCAGACTGTCCACGGTCCAATTCTGCCTCTGCCATGCTCATTAGCTCTGTGTGACCCTGTACAGCTTCTCTAAGCCTTAATTGTGAGGATTAAAATGATATTTATGGAGTGTGGCACACAGTAGGTACTTACTAAATGTTAGTTATTATTATCATCATCATCTGATTTTACTTTCCTTTTTCCCTTTGATCTTGCCTACTAATCTAACAGGGGATATATCACAAATTGGGAAAGAAGGCCTAGAAAAAGGAAGGGTAGATTAGGGAGCAGGAGATAGTGAAAAATTATACTCATTTCACAATTTAAATCATATTCTGTGTTTGCATGTTTAATTATAGTTTTCAAAGGACTATTATCTAGACAGTTTCTTTTAGCATGACAGTTCTAGAAGACTCAAGGAACATACAGTTTATTTGGGTGGATAAAAAATAAATACATGAGGAGTTAAGTAATAATTGAGTTACTGAGACTGCAATAACTTTTTAAATTTATTATTCAATGTGGAAAAAAAATCTCAAGTATTTTGGAATCACGTTTGCTGAATTGAAGTGTTTTATGGTGGTCTCCACCATTAGCTCATTAGCTCATGGACCAGACCCCATCCCAACTGTCTGTTGAGGATTATCAATATAAAATTGATTCAAGGTCCCCATAATTGATTTACCCCTATTTCCTGGCATGTAGACGTATCTCCAGCCTTACTGCCACTGGGTTAATTGTTTCATAAATTTTTCCCCTGTCTCTCCAGAACTAGTCTACCTCCACAAAATTGGCTTCTACAATGTTGCTTACTAATCTTTTAAAGACATGTTCTGTTCTGGGTCAGTTTTCTTTAATCTGTGGCCAAGTTCTTGCTTGAATCTAGGAACATGTCACCTGTCTGCATCTTTGTTCTAGGCTGAACATTTCTATTTTTTTTTTTTTTTCATTTTAAAATACTAAGGGGGTAAATTTTTTTTTTTTTTTTTGGTAAAAATGTTTTTGTTATATGGGTACCCTGTATAGTACTTAAATTGGAGCTTTCAGTGTGCCCGTTATCATAATAGTGTTCATTGTATCTGATAGTCTTTTTATCCCTCACTCCCTCCCATGCCCCCCTTCTTGGTTTCCATCATACTTTACATCTCTTTGTGTCTGTGTGTGCCCATCATTTAGCTCCCAATTATTAGTGAGAACATGTAGTGTTTGCTTTTCCATTCCTGAGATACTTTACTTAGGATAATGGTCTCCAATTCCATCCAAGTTACTATAAAAGACATTATTTCATTCCTTTTTATGGCTGAGTAGTATTCCATGGAATATGTGTGTATGTGTATATATGTATGTATGTGTGTACACACACACACACACACACACACACACGCACCCCTTTCTTTATCCACTCATGAATTGTTGGGCACTTAGTTTGATTCCACATCTTTGCAATTGTGAATTGTGCTGTGATAAACATTCAAGTTCAGGTGTCTTTTTAATAAAATGATGTCTTTTCCTTTGGGTAGATACCCAGTAGTGGGATTGTTGGATCAAATGGTAGGTCTACTTTTAGTTCTTTGAGGGATCTCCATACTGTTTTCCATAGAGGTTGTACTAATTTGTAGTCCCACAAACAGTGTATAAATGTTCCTTTCTCTCTACATCCACTGTAGCATCTATGTTTTTGCCTTTTTTATAATGACCATTTCTGACAAGGGTAAGGTAGTATTTCATTGTGGCTTTAATTTGCATTTCCCTGATGATTAGTGATGTTAAACATTTTTTCATATGTTTATTGGCCATTTGTCTATCTTCTTTTGAAAAAATTTTGTTCTTGTCTTTTACCCAATTTTTGATGTTTTTTTCTCTTGCTGATTTTTTTGAGTTCTTTGTAGATTCTGAATCTAAAAAGCCCTTTATCAAATGTATAATTTGCAAATTCTGTAGCTTGTCTATTTAGTCTGTTGATTATTTCCTTTGCTGTGCAGAAACTTTTCAATTTAATTAAGTCCCATTTATTTATTTTTGTTATTGCTCTATTTGTCTTTGGGGATCTTAGTTATAAATTATTTGCCTAGGCAATGTCTAGAAGAGTTTTTCCTACTTTTTCTTCTAGAATTTTTATGGTTTCATGCCTTACGTTTAAGTCTTTTGTCCTTCTTGAATGAATTTTTGTACATGGCAAGAGACAGGGGTCCTGTTTCATTCCTCTGCATGTGGCTATCCAGTTTTCCCAGAACATTTATTGCATAAGGCTTCCTTTCCCCATCTTTTAGCACTGTATTGCAGTTATTGCTCCTGCCCTTGATATTCTTCTATGGTTTGCAAGGCAAGGGGGAGCCATAAGGTAACCTTAATAACCAAGTGTCCAGAGTCTCTAGGAGTTCAGGGTCTCTTTAGCAAACAGTTCTAAGATGACGATGGAATAGATGTCACAGAGTAGTATGTAGTATAACATTAATTAATATTTGAATTATAAATTATTGCTATAGTAGACTAGAGAAAGAAAAAGTCACTTTGGGTTGGAGAGGTCAGGGAAGACTTCATGAGAGATGTGAGATTTGAGATGTGTTATGCTACATAGCTAGAGAGAGGTACACAATGCCATAACCAAAAAAGTAGTGGTATAAATGCTTAAGGGATTTTGAGTGAAATCACTAAGTTTAGCAGATAAGTACATGCGGATAGACCTTTTGCTCCAGGACATTATTTTGGCAGAAAGTTGGAAACAATTTTTCCTGGAATGGTTTCTGAGTGTCAGTCCATTCATTCATTGAACAATTCAGTTCAATAAATTAAATTTATTGAGCACCTACTATATTCCAAGAACTATTCTAGGTCCCAGGTATATAGCAATGAACAGGATAGAAAGGTTCTTTCCTTCATGCTCATTATATCCTAAGTATGGAGACAAATAATTAAAAATAAGCAGATACATACACATGGTAATATCAGACATCATGGTGCTATGGAAAATTAAAGTAAGGGAACACACTAGAGAGTGACTATAAGGGGTAAACACCATTTTAGAGAGGGAAGCCAGAGAAGACTATTTGGAATAGGTGATATTTCAGCTGAGTTTTGAACGAGGAACAGGAGCCATTCATGTGAAATATGTGGGCGATGAGTATTCCTGGCAGAGGGAACAGCTAGTGCACAGGCTCTAAGGTGAAATGAGCTTGGCAGGGTCAAAAAATAGTATGTCATTATCCTGTAGGCCACTTGGAAAATATGCCCAGGTCTGGTCCTACTGTTGACCAATATGAACCCACACCTCTGAGCTGAGCTCCAGGCCCCAGTACTTATTCACACGTCTCCAGGTAACTCTCACAGGTAGCCGAAGTTGAAAACCACTGCATGAGAGAGAAGTGCCAAAAGAGGAAGGGCTTTTCTGAGCAGACAGAGGGCGCTAGGGGATGTGAGGGAGGAGGAGTGAAGTGAGAGTGTAACCCTCTAGGAGGAGTAGGCTAGGGCTGGAGGGATGGTTGTACTTGACCTGGTGGTCAGTGGGAGCCAGGCTGGCCTGTCCCAAGACTGGTGTCCCTCTGTTCTTGAGTTAGGCTCCTTTGTCAGTTTCCTAAAATTTCTTGTGTCAACTATGGTAGGAGTGAAAGAGTTAGGCTTGATTTACTTGTTTTCTGCAGATCACAGAGATCCAACCTTCAGGGCTAGGGAATAGGCAGTGGATCCTCAGCTAAAAATACTTCCCCAGATATTCCCTCCTGCCTAGGGAAGGGCCAGGTGAAAAGTAATTTTAAAAATGGCAGCCTGCAATATACTTCTCCATGTGACTTTCTTCCTATGAAAATTAGATATTTCCTTATATGGCGCATAAAAAAGTGAGAGATTTCACTAACAGGAGGGCAGGAGTTGAGCACAGATTCTATAGAGGAAAAAGACTGGCTTCAGGCAGAGATGGGATGTGCCACCAGGGCTGAGATGATGAGTTTTGTAAAAGATAGAGTTCAAAAGAGGAGACTCTTGAGTGTAACGACAACTCGAGGGGAACAGAAAAAGCTGATGTGTGATTGGAAGGAATAGAATAGGAAAAGAAACATGATACAGATGGAAACCTCATTTCTTTAAAGTCCTTAATGAGAACATCAGGTGAGGCAGCATAGTCAAGAATTAGAAGTCTGGAGTCCCAGCTGGATGACTTCCTTCTCCTCTTCAGTCCTCAGTTTCCTCATTTGTAAAATAGAAATAATAGTGCCTAGCCATCAGGCGCCATGAGGATTAATGACAAAGTGCATGTAAAAGGCTTGGCACAGTATCTGACACTTAGTACGGCCCCCACTCTGGTAATTCCCACTGTAGTATTTGTCAGCATTGTCAAAATTGCCATTATAATTAACTTTGCCTCAATCACAAACCCTGTGTCATGTTCACCAACAGCCAGTGGGTTCCAGATAAAAGTGAGAAGGCCAATATGGAGCTAGGTTTAAATATGTTGAGAATTCAAAGCTATCATGCACCCAGTTATTTAAGAATAATCAAGATTTGAGTAAATTCAGTCAAGGGACATTTACCCAGTGTCTGCGATGTGCCAATCACTGGCTTCTCTGTAATCTGCATTATCCATTTTAATTCTATGACACAGGGACACGAGGGTGGGGCCGGGCAGAGCAGCAGAGGAGAGGTTGGCTATGAAGGTTATGGGTGGCACATGCTGGGCAAAGTGATCTCTGAGCAAAGCTCTAAGTCATCCGTGGCTTAGACTGTGACTCTGGGAGTAGACGTAAAAAATGGATTGCCAGCCTTGGAGCCCAGGAAATCTGAGACGGCTTTATAGATGATGATGGCATTAAGAGGTAGTGATGGATTGCAGGGCACTTTCAACCTGTTGCTTAGGTGTTGCTGGGAAGCACCGAGGTCGACATCTACATTACACTATAGAATTCTGAATCTGTGTTCCTGGAGAGAGAGTTGTTCTGAGCTAATGTGGAAGATTTGGGGAGAACTTGTGTGTGAAAAATAACAATTAAAACCAAATACACAGTTGAGTTCTCTGATGTGTAAAGTGGAATATTGGAGAGAACGGCATTGAAACTTGAGAAATAACTATAGTCGATGAATTATGAAGAAAA
Source organism: Eulemur rufifrons (assembly GCF_041146395.1). Taxonomy (NCBI): domain Eukaryota; kingdom Metazoa; phylum Chordata; class Mammalia; order Primates; family Lemuridae; genus Eulemur; species Eulemur rufifrons. The sequence continues at coordinate 104,344,537 of NC_090984.1, forward strand.
GAATTAGCAAAGTAGAAAGGAATCTGAGCATTAACATTGTATATAAGGGACTGGGAACTAGGAGGTCTGTGTGCCAGACTGGGTTACACTGAGCGACGAACTTAAATGATCTACGCCTTAGTTTCTTTAGTATAAAATATAAGGGCATTATATTATATGACGGTTAATCCTTTTTGTTAAAAATACTATTATTCTATGGAGTATAGAAAAGTTGATGGCTTGAGGCAGCAAATGAGAAAGTATTTTACCTTCCCGGGTTTTCAGGCCATGTCCAAATCATTTGTTTGGTTTTTCATTTTTCATTTTATTTACTTAACATGACATCTACTCTCTTAACAAACTTTAAGTGTTTTATTTGAATATAATTTAGGTTTTCTTCCTCATGGGATGAATGAAAATAGACATTGTAGAAATGTGTAAATGAGTGTGTATTTATTGGGATGTGGCCAATGACTTCATGAATAGAAAACGAAAGAGATGATTGTCTTATTCAATATGTTGATATGAGTAATGCTGGGTGCTGAGTGGTAGTGACCAGGCTCCTGTAGGATATCACATTAGCAGGTTCTGTCCTAACTCTGGCTTTGCCTAGTTGGCTAGAATTTGGGTGTCTAGAATTTGGTGAGAGAAGGCTGCCTGCTGAGCCACCCCAACAATGGTTAGGGCACAGGCACAGAGATGGATTTTTAAGTACACATGTTTTCCCTGTCATTATATTTGTCATGAAACAGATGCCCTACGCTCATTGTCAAAAAGCCCATATGCTATCTCCAATTCATATTTTGCTCACCTCTTTCTTTTCATTGCCTTAGTCAAGTTCAGAAACTAGACTGTCTGCTGCCAGACAGGTTGCTCTTTCTCTTAGAGATAGGTGAAAAACATTTAGTAATTCATTATTAAAGTTTGCAGCCCTAGAAGGTGTTTTGGCCTTCAGTGCAATTATTCCAAAAAAGCTAGCAATAAAGAAAAGAAAAGTGTCCAAGACAATTAGATGGACTATCCAGTTGTCAAAAATCACATTTTCACCCATGCAAATGCAGGTTAATTTTTTTTTTTCTTAAGTCATCAAAGGGAAACACAAGATGTTCACTGTCAGTTTAGGCTGTCAAAAAAAGCTCGTCCAAAATCTGTAAAGTTGTCATACCTCATGTATTCTCACTGCAGAAATAAGGGCTCCAACTTCCTTCAGCTAAACTTTTGGACTAGACAAATGTACCTTTTGGGATGTTAAGCATATTTTATGTGAATATCTGAGCTGGAGTTGCACATAGAATAACCTTCTTTTGTTAAGTTGTCAAAATTCAGATAATACAGAAGATTAATGTATGGAGTTTGGAAAAAAGATCTCATACATGGTGCCGCTCATGAGACCTTTACAACCTATTTGGAGAGTTAAGGCATACATACCCAGAACTTTATTTTTAGTGATTCTTGGCAATTTTAAAGCTTCTGTAATATAATATACCACATTTCCAAATGTGATGTCCACAATGAGGACTATGGGAGGTCAGAAAGGAGGCTGGGTTTTGGTTTCTGAGGACATGGTAACTTACATGGAGTCTCACCCACCTGGAACCATTGCAGTCTTTAAGTCTAGTGATATATCTTGTTATTTAAATTTCTGGGTTAGGCAGGACTCTAACCCAGTTTGGAGTTACTGGAGCTAGAGGTGGTGAGGGACTATGCTTAGCTTGGCTTTTGCTTCATGTGTGAAATAAAAGAGAAAAGAGTGAGGGTCCCAAAGCACAGGTGGCTTGAGAACCACCTTTGAGAGAGTCTCCACAAACTGTCAAAACCTAAGGGGATATGGCAGAAATAGGGTTTGATTTAGGCTATACCTAGGCCAGCATGATAGCTCTTGTTTGCCATCTATCCTTGATGTATATAGGAGCAAGATTTACCAGAAGTAACATTTCAATCAAATGCCAATTTTTTTGGACTTAGGTCTTTGTCTCTTCTCTGCTATAAAATTTTATGGTTATAGCCTCTGCTTTGATTGGTTCAGAGATGGATAAATCTTGAGGCAGGTGGGAATAATCCTTGAGTTTTCCACACTAAGGCATACCTCAGAGAACAGTCCATTCTGGAGATGTTATGAGGATAAGGTCTGTAATGGGTTGTCCCATTTGATCACTGTGGATTTCCTCTCTGTGGTGTCTTCTGCTCCCCTGGAGCCTAGTCACGGGGAGAAAGAACCTCAACCAGGCTCAATCAGTCTTCCCTAAGGAGTCAGCCAGCCAACTGCCCTCTAACCTACAAAGAGATATTCCTTTCAGGAAAACTCTGGTATATAATACCATTCTGTTATATGTTAGGAAGTAGCTAAATAATGTATCATGCAACTTGTCTATAGAGCAGAGTAGACAAATAATAAAGTCATTAGTATATACAAACCTTACAAAAAAGTTGAAATTTATGGTAGCAAAGGATACAGGAAGATTGGGTCATTTTGTAACTATTAAAGAATATATGTCTGTAAAATGTGGTATATGTATAATATGGAGTATTACTCAGCTGTAAGAAATAATAGTGATATAGAATCTCTTATGTTCTCCTGGATAGAGTTGGAACCCATTCTACTAAGTGAAGTATCCCAAGGATGGAAAAATAAGCACCACATGTACTCACCAGCAAATTGGTTTCCCTGATCATCACCTAAGTGCACATTTGGGAATAACACCAATTGGGTGTTGGGCAGATGTGGGGGGGGAAGGGGATGGGTGTATACCTACATAATGAGTGCGATGTGCACTGTCTGGGGAATGGACACGCTTGAAGCTCTGACTCGGGGTGGTGGAGGGGCAAGGGCAATATACATAACCTAAACTTTCATACCCCCATAATATGCTAAAAAAAAAAAAAAGAATATATGTCTGTTCTAAGGACCATTTTGCCAAACCAGCGTGTCTCTCTACCCATTATCCTGTCTCAGGAAAACATAGGCTCTGGTAACCATGTATATCATGACTGAATTCCACATTTACTAGCCTCCTCTAATCATCATGGTTGTAGATCCCTTAATAGGAAAATTATTCATTTTATTTCAGTCCATGGCTACTTCTACTCTCTGTGTGTTTATTTGGGAAGTATTTTATTGAAATGGTAATTTAAGACCATTTATTCATTAATTCATTTACTCAGTACACATTGAGTTTGTACTGTGTGCCTGATGCTGGAAAAACAAAAGAAGAAACCACTACACTTATCCTTGAAGACATCTCAATTTATTCGTAGGGGCAAATAATAAATGAGTATACTACAATGTAAGAAAAATACCATCATCAAGTCACCAATGACTAAGGGAGAGAGCAGTTAACTGTGTAGGTTGGTTGGGAGGATTCTCAGAGTAGGTTATATTTTTTCAGGGCCTTGAAGAATGAGTAGGAGTTTTCTAGGCAGGTCTGGGAATGAAGGGGAAAAATTATCACAGCATGTATGAAGGTACAGAAGACAGACGTGTCAGATTTAAAGAAATTTGATGTCTAATGGGGCATGCTGGGACATAAGGGATGTTTTTGAAAAACCTTGTAAAATATTTCTACCCTAATAGTAGCTACACAGCTGTGAGCATTTAAAGTTTATTGAATTAAGTCAACCAGAGGCGACCTGAATTATAAGATTCATGACAGGAGGCGCTGTCAAATGCCTCTGAAACAGTTGAGTGGAGCTCTCGAAGGTTCTGAAACACCCCCTGTTCCGTACTTTCTACCTGTCTGTTTAGATTATTTGCTGCTTTCCAACAGGTTCCCAACCGTCAGTCCACATACATAAGTATCTGCCTGGCCATTTCATTCTGGCTCTACTAGAACCCTATCTTGGGATCCTACTCTGTCCAATGTGAGCTTACTATTCCTTCTTCAAATCTGTACAAACCTAGGAGAGGACATTTGATCAACTGGAATAACTTACAGGTAGAAATAGAGATTGTATGTGAAGTACTTAAACTTCTTTCTTCTTTCTTTTCTCCTAAATATTTTATCATTTGGTTAATCTGGATGCAGTTTCTTAATTGTGAGGGTCTGGATTTCTCTATCTTTTTATCCCAGATCACATATTGTTATTATGTTTTTGTTGATGGAATTTTCAAAATTTTCAGTGTGAAAATTATAAGATAGACTGAAACAGTGGACATATTTCACAGTGACACTCAGAATTCAGATAAAGTTGGTGGAATAGAGTAGAAAGAATGCTGTATTTGGAATCACAAGTTCAAATCTAGATTTTACCACTTAGAAGCTGGGTAAAGTCATTTCATTTATTTTGAAGCATTAATATATTTATTTGTAAAATGTAAATAAGTTATTTCCTGTCTGATCACAAACTTGTGCTGAGACTCAAATATCTTCATGTTTGTGAAGTTAGTTTGAAGGTTGGAAGGTTGTCCAATTGGTACGCCTCATGAAGGGAAGAGATGTTGTACTTCCAATCATCACAGTAAAAGTTGGGGGTTGTGAAGACTCCAAGGGGCAGAGAAGACACAGACATTAAAATGATGGTGCTGACAAGTTAATCTCTTTCTGTTTTTAAATAGCTCTGCATGGAAGCTGTCGGGGGGCTTTCTCCCCAGTCAGATTTATGGCTTCTGAATGATACTGTTTTACTTTGCCATGTGGGGGATAAACAAAGCTGGAGAGAACAAGAGTCTCATTTTCTTATCAGTAGAAAATATATATCAATCAATGTAATTGAAGTCCAAATGGAATAATTTATGGGAAACTCATTGCATGTTCCCTTGTGCACTCCTCTCTCTCTTTCTCTCTACCCCGACTACTATTTTCACCATTAGTGCTTTATGCTCCTTTCTGGTATTCAGTCCTGTATACATGAAAGGCATAAGCCAGTTAAAAAATGATTACTCTAACTCTCTTTGGGCCATCTTTCTTGTTGTTTAGGTTAATTAGGCATTTGATCCTCTCCAAAGGACATACCTTATTTAATAGGGACCATTTAGATATTAATCATCAGGGGTAAAAAATGAAGAAACATTTTTAGGGTTTTTAGTTCTTTTCTCAAAAATCATATATACAGAGAGCTAATTAACCAATGCTGTGCAGAAGTGCCCTCCCTGAAGCCAGGTTTAATTTTTACAGTGGCCACTTAGCAATCAAGGATGAGGAATGAGCAACATTTTATAGGCTCCTGTATTAATTATTTTTGGGAAATGGGTGTAAATTTTGGGGTGAGGCAAAGCACTCTCAGATTATTCTAGGGAAGATGGATCAGATACCTTTATAAAAACTTATACAAAAGCCTTAATTTCAGTGAGTGGTTTACAATGTAAAATACCACAATGATATATAATTGGATAGGGGCCCTCTCTCTCAGTAGAACTTATCTGCATATCCTGATGAAAGAAAAAAAGATGGAATATACATTTTTGGAGATCATACAAAGGGAAACTGGAACCAAGAGAAAAAAAGGGTGCAACTTACTTCCTTGTTGTCTCTTATTGTTTGAAAAATTATTATAATAGAGGATAGTGACCAAATGATTTTTAATCTCTGATAAATGAACAGGAAGGAATAGGTAGGAGATGAAGATGAATGATTTAAGTCAAACTTCAATAAAATATCCTCATGATTTATTTCTTCCCTGTATCATAGCTTTTTCAAAGTAAGATATTTTTTGTCTGGCTGGCATGATTTAGATATCATCTTATCACTAGAAAAAGCCATGATGGTGGATGGAGGGTATGTTCAAGGCAGAGGATTAATATTTATGGCATATCTACTATGAGTGAGTTAATATACTTTTATTACATATATAATATCATATAACCAACAATCCTATGAATTAGGCTATTTTGACAGATGGGAAAATTGAAAATCAAAGAGACTAAGTAACTGAATCAGTGTTACATCACCATGATATATATGTCAGAGTCAGAATTTAAATCCGAATGTGTCTAACTTGACATTCCATATTCTTCATATTATACTGTGATGCTTAATAAATAATTTGATGGACAAACTCATCTTTATTCAAGATAGGTGAGTAGACTCATTGATTTCTCTTAGCCTTTTCTATGACTCTATTATCAGAAGTAATTGACTCTAATGGAAATAATTCCTGACATTATTATGCTAGTATACATCTTCGTTTTGCCTAACTGGCATCTCTTTTTTTTCCTTTGGGCAATAGAATTAATTTTCCCTGTGGGTAATCAAAAACACACTTTTATGATAGAGTTGGGAATTCCCTCCATTCCAACAACTCATCTCCAGTTATAGGGTTGGACACATAAGCTAGGCCTGATCAATTAGAATAGCCTGTTCTTCTGTCCACACCTATTTATTTTTGATGTTCCCATGACAATTTACTTTTCTACTAAAGTCATAAAGGAAGATACTCTCTTCCCACTGGAATTGTTAAGCAAGTAGGATGCAAGGCTAGACTACTAGTAGGCATCATTCCCATTCATTAGAGAGAAAAGAGTTTGTCTGAGATATGTAGGAAAAAGAAAAAGAGAGTCAAGATCTAATGGTATTCTTAAAAGCCTGGATCCAGCCACACCTGAACCAATTTTTTTTTTTTTTTTTAAAAAGGAATGTGAGTCTATAATGTTTTTTTATCTTTGATTTATGTTATTTGCAGCCAAATTGATTTTAAAATATATAAAAATCTGGCAATGTTATGTGAGTCACTGATAAATTATATATCTATAGTCAGTGAGACAGCACTAATCATATCCCATGACAATAGATACAAGTCTGATCCAAACTTGGCAAAGATATTGGCACCTGCCCTTGGTGCCCAGATTATCGCTATACTACTCTGAGGGATCAATTGGTTGGCCAAGAAATACCTTTTGTGCCTCAGAGTCTTTGCAATGCTTAGGGGAATGCCTGGATTTGCCTTGATGGAGACATCTCTCTTCTTTATGAAATCCTGGAGGAACTATAAATTCAAGGAATAATGCCAAAGAAGAAATGAGGTACTGCTTTATTATCAATTATTCTTGTGTTCATAACATCCAACAGCTTTCCAATAAACTAGGTTGGAGCATAGGGCTTAGGCTCAAATCTGAGCAGACTCTCTCTGTCCCCTAAGTCAAATCTTAACTCCAACCAGTGGTAAGACCATATTGCCCAGTAATGGTTAGTAAGGAATAAAGGAGAGGGTGATCCATAGATCAGACATTTCTCAGGATTCTAAACAAGGATCTGCTTCCTGCACAGCCTGTAAACAGTGGGGAAAGCCACACTCAAATGAACGTCCTTTCAATTTCAGTGCTTTCTTCTACTAGAAAACATAGCCCAAACAATGTGCGGGATTCTGTCCAATCATACTGAAAAAAGAAATAAATCATCCACAGATTTTGGCACTTCATTATTATTTTCATAATATATGCTTGAAATACACTTCATAAGTGATTGTGACACAAAGATACACTACAAACACAGTGCTTGAGAAGTGATCGACATTATGGGTATCACTGTACTATTCTCAAAAATCTTAGTGTATATTATAATACTTTTTTGTATTTACTGAATATGTTTATATTTGCACCTATATGTGGAGTTCTATCAGGGCCATGTTCTTCTGGGATATACAAGACTGGAAAAAAGTCTCTGCATTGTGGTACACTGATCTACTGGAGAAAAGTGCTATATGTATATTTTGCAAGAAGTCATGTTATAGGGTGTGTATGTCTATTAACAGAATCATTGAACCACAGCCAAGGTTGCAGAGGGACTGCTTGACATCATCTTTCTAGCCCAGTGATTCTCAAGCCTGGCAGCATGACAGAATGCCTGGAGGGCTTATTAAAAACACTAATTCCTGGGCTCCACCTAAGACCTACTGAATCAGGCTCTTTTAGGGCAGGGTGCAGGGATATTTATTTATAACAACTTCCCCAGGTTATTTTTCTGCCAGTCCATAGGAGAGCCTTTGGGGATCTCTTTATCTTTTACCTTCAACTTAAAAAATATTACTCTGAAATCTCATAAGCCAGATAAAAATCTAACCTATATTCAAAGATGTTTTTAAAAAGATATCTGCAATGTCTCTCAGCCACAAAATATTTTTTCTCATCAATTTCATTTTCAAAATACTTGAACTCAACAAAATGGGGACCTAGACAAAATATTTTAAAATGGCATCAGAGTGAATCAGACCATATTAATTTGAGGAGGGGGGAAGGATTATGGAAGAGGACAGAGTGAAAGTCTGGAAGCCTGAATGTGAGTTTGTCTGAAGAGAAAATAATGATTCCAATAAATGCGTCCCACCTCCCCTACGCCCCCCCACCCCTTTGCATTCTCTGGGTAGCTAATCCGCTCTGCATAATCCTCTTAGCTGCATGTGTTCTATCAGTATTTTATCTGATCTACTTCTCTGACAAGCCCATGTTTGCTAGCTTCCTCCTATTTTTGAGAAGCTCTAGACGTTATGTGGGAAAGTTAACCCTGTTTCTCTGTTTTCGTACAAATTTGGATTCTTGGAATGCTTAGGAAATGGGGAGGGGCCTTTGCACAGGCTGAAATTGTGTGAAAGTCTGGGGGCAGAATTTGAGAGACCTAAAGAGAGGCTTTCTCTCTAGTCTCAAAGCTGGATCTTAATTTATACACTGTTCCTATGGGCCGGGGGACTGTTGTGCTGAATCAGAGGATGTCAGATAGAGGAAAGCAAGAAAATAAACACTGGTCCACATGTTCGACTGTTGAGAACACGCATCGTGGGCTTTAAAGTTCATTAACAAGCTTGACTATTGCTTTTGTTTGATTCACCAAGGGAATTAGAACAAGATGAGGGGCACCCCTTATCTACCCTAGACAAGGGCAGGGATTCTCTTGCTGTAGACCCAACCCTATCTGTGTCCTGCCTCCTTGGGGAATAACCTGAGGGCTAAAGGCTCATCCACTTGCCAGAGTACTGTCATCCCTCAGCCTGACTTTATATCGTAATAACTTCATCCAGTTGGGAATTCAAATCCCTCTAAATTAAAATACCCCTGAGAGGGGTCTAACCTTAATCCCTTTATCAGCTTACTCTGTAATTATCAATTAATGCTTTAGGAGAGATTAGCTGGCAACCAATGGAAATCAAGATAGTGGTGACATATTGAGTTCTCCTGGTTTTGCTACTTATTAGCAGAGTGATCTTGATTTTTTAATTTCTCTGAGTCCCCACTTCTACATTTGTGAAGTAAAGGGACTAGGTGATAGGATCTCTGACCTCCTTTCCCTGTTCTGTTTTAGTGACGGGATTCCCCCGGCATTTCTAGATTCCTGACTGTAAGAGGATTGATAAGAGCCTTCCTTGCTTCACGGTGTTCCTGGGACTCAGGCCACATGACTGTGGGTCTAGTGAAACAAAAAGGGAGTGTGGCCAGAGAGTGAAAGACATGGGAAGCCTAGATAGCCACAGAATTGCTTAGTTGCAATCCTTGAACAGCTGCATACCAGAGATGAGTTTGCAGAGGAGGAGTATCATGTGGGATGTCACAGCTCAACAGTAGAAAAATAGGCTGATACGATCAGAAAGGCTGCCAGGCCATTGTGGACATCTGCCGTGCATAATGACATCAAGTGGCTGAGCACGGTCTGAAATCCCTCTCTTGACTTTGAAGAGACCCCTGGGCCTCAAACTTAAAATCTTCACAGATAGCACTTAGCCAGGCAGGCCTGGCTTTCTCATGTCAACACAACACAAATGTTTCTGCGGATATAGGATTTGGAGTCAGGAGGACTGGATTCCAGTATGACATCTGACCTAGAACAAAGAAAAAGTAATAATGTTATTGTTAACTTTGAGCTTTCCTATATTCTAAGTGCTGGGTTAAGTGTTTTACATACTTTATCTCATTCAAGTTGTGAACTTGGGTTCTTAACTTCTGTGCGCCTTCATTTCCTTGTCAGTAAGAAATAGAACGGTTCTGCCTTATTTCTGAATGCTTACTGTGTACCAGGCACTGAGGTAAGCACTCTGTGAATCATTATCTTAATACAATAATCCTAAGAGGTAGGTAGGGATGGTGACTAGTCTCACCTTATAGATACATAGGGAAGCTGAATTGGACTAAGTAGAATAAAACAGCAATGGATGGAGTCTGTGGAAGGAAGAGGCTTCACGTTTCCTATCCTTCCTGAATATCCAAGTCAGGTAACTGCGTTTGCTATCACCCAGAAATACCCCAAAGGAGATTTCTATCCTCAGACCTGGATGTATGAAGCCATTTCATCTTAGTGAGGGCCAAATGGGAGACTATTTGTACAGGGTGGTGTGGGTGGAGGTTGTGAGGTGCTAGTGAGAAATAGAATCCAAGTGACCTTCTAGAACTGGATAGAAACTGCTTGTTTAAGAGAGTACTTGGATTCCAGAGTTCAATTATGGGGAGGATCTATTGACTAACTGCTTGAAGTTACCAAGAATAATATCAATAAACTAAATTTGCCCCTTTACTTATGCTCACACCTTTCTTTTCTGTCTTGTCTTTGTGTCCTCCTTCGTTGAACTTTCTAAGCTCCAATGTTCACGATCTGAAGAATGGGGTTAATAATACCTTTGATTGGTTAGTGATGGGGAAAGGGGTAAATTGGAGAATTAAATAAGATAGAAGACATTAAAATATTTTGGCGATGATGAACTAATATAGATGTTAGTCTTCATAGTGACCGTGTTGATTGCTGATTTATTATTTGTCACTGACTACAGGAGAACATCTCTCTTATTTGGAAGAAATGCCTTCTGATATTTATTTTCTTCTTTAATAAGATTGTCATTTGCTTATTTCTTCCTCCCCTGTGACATAAAACTCTATTAAGCGCAATTGAAAAAGTTTTTAAAATGTGCAGTAATTGGTAGGGAAGGATCACAAGAAGAAAAGCAGACAAGTGTCTGCTGTTTAGCATAACTATGAGCATGTTAATTTAATTAGAACTGCCCTGTATAAATATTAAACTCTATTCACTTTCTTTTATAGCTCCTTTGCTTTGCAAAGTATTCCCAGTTACAGATTATCTTTTTCAAATTCTTCTGTGAGTTTGAGGGAGTTAATGAAAGAAACACAACTCAAATTTAAATGAACTGAGAGAGCTTTTCATCTTATCACACTGTCTCTCTCTGTTATTTTGCTTTGCCTAGCTGCTGGCCCAGAGGCAAAAGGAGTGCTTAATTTTCAGTGGGCTTGCCTTCCGAGATGCAGGTGATGCAACAGCTTCCCTTCAGTGGAATACATATTCTGTGTTGTATTCTTTGGAAGGGGATTGGATTGATTTATATCTCCACACTCCTAATCATCTATGAACCATCACCTGACTTTTCCAGGTCACTAGCCAGGATGTGGGATGTAGTCAGGGCTGGGTGTTTTCATTTGATCTTCCCCCTGGCTCCACGAGGGCAGGATGTCATTGTTCCCATTTTACAGTTAAGAGTAGTAGAGTCAGTAAGTCACAGAGCCAGGCATGTCTGACCCCAACTATAATTTCTACTATTATAAATAGTGGGCTTAGTTCCTAGATTGAGCTTTCAATAGATTCAGGATAAAAGTAGTGAAACAATTGCCCATGGAATTAGTTTGAACTGAATTAAAGAGAATCATAGAATCCCATAGGCAGAAGAGATCATCTCCCTTAACCTATTCCCAGCCCTGTATATATAGCAGGCCCAATGCTAGGTAGTCTTCCAATCATAGCTCCTCATTTTTCACATGTGGAAACTGAGGCCTGGGATCACAAAGCTAGCACTAATAATCCATGGCTCTTGACTCACAATATATAGTGCTCTTGTTGCTACAGCAAGTGGAGCCAAAACAATATGAGAGATGAGTATAAGGAGAGTGTGATCTCATAACAGAGCCTGATTAAATGTACCAGGGCAAGGAGTGTAGAGTCCTTGAACTGTACTTGTCTGTTTAGCACCAAACTTCCACTCACCCAGCAAGTAGAAATAGCTGCAATTTACAGCAGGTGAAATTCAGATTAGGTTGAAAGAAGAACTACTTGACAGTGTGGGAAGTGAGGTGCTGCACTAATTCCTAGAAAATGGCATGAGAGTGGCAAATTCAAATGCCTTGGGTTGGGTGTAAATGGTGGGGAATGTGACAAACTGGGGAGAGAGACAGTAAGTAGAAGCCAAGTTCTGTAATTCTCTTCATCACTAGAGAAGCGATGTCTTTTATTTCTTTCTTTCTAGGTCACAGGCATCCCTTTGATTTCAGGTCAAAATTATTTTCTCGCAGCAACCTGAACCCTGACTTGGCAGCATCCTCTTCTCCCTCCCCATAGAGCCTCCTTGATACCACTTCTTTTGTCTTGTCTTTGCAGCTTCAGTCAACAGAGCCTGCTTCCCCAGTTCCTCACTCTTGTGCAGTTATCTGTTCCTGTAGCTCTGGTTTATGGATTACAACATTTTCTAACCTTTTGAAGTGGCTCACTTTTGCTCTAAAAAACATTTGCTCTTTCACAATTACTGTGTAGTGTCCCCGCCCCCCCCCCCCCCCCTTGTGGAATTTGCAGCCTCCCATGCTGGGCCATCTCATCTCCCATCAACAAATCACTTTGCGACCACATGGCCTTTTCTAGAATGACTTCTATATAGAACAACACACGTGTAGACCGAGCGAGAGAATCATGCAGGAAGGGGCTTTGCTTTACTCTGCATTGAATACTTGTCGTCCAGCGTGGTTCTCAGCTGTACAAGTAGGGAGTCAATAATACTTATTGAATAAATAAATAATTGCACAGTGCAATTTAGTTCATTCCAAATTGGGTATCTCCTTAAATTCATGTAGGAATTTTCAACATGACCAAAGTGCAGTGCATTTCACGGGAAAACAATAGCTTGGGTAATCAGGGAGGTGAAAGAAAGAAAACAATCTGTGACTTTTGCATATGGCCTGAAACAATCATGTACTCCAGCCTCTAGGGCTATGGACGCTGCCTTTTTAAATAGGCCCAGAGTTAGCTGGTGTGCGTTTGGAGATTCTCAGCACCATAAATAGAGACTCTGGTTTCTTTTTTTTTCTATCACTCCCTGAATAGCAGGATGAAGAAATACTCAGGGTTTGGGACAGGGCTGTCAGCTACTGTGGTGGAAATTACCTGCTTTTAGCAGAAGAAAGTTCACTTAGAATCTCTTTATTTCCCATTTCCCTTGGCAAAATCGAATTTTCAGCTGTCAAGGCGCTTAGGCTTCTACAGGCTGGTTTTCAGGTGGTTGGAGGATGGAGAAGGGTTGCCCTGGAAATTGGGATCTTCTGAGTCTGACATAACAGGGGAACCACCAGTGTCGCTGCTGATAGCTGAGATGTCTTTTCTGGTAGGTATGGCTTTCCTCCAAGTAACTAAATGTAGATAGAAGTAGGCCAGTTGTTAATGCATTGGTTTTAGGACCTGACCTAAAACCTGGGTCATCTTATTGCCAGAGAAAGAATTAGGAAAATTAATAAACTTTGTCAAGATTTAACTAGTGGAATGTACATACTCAGAGGGATAAATTCTTCCCAAACTTTCAAGTTTTACTGTATTTTGTTGTAAAATCCAAAAGCTAGATTGACTAACTCTTGGTCCTGGTTAAATTCTTTTAGGGACTAACTGATATATTCTCTCCGCCCCTGTCTTTCCTAAGGACTCATTTTTATTTTCTCATTAGCTATTTTCAAATTCAGAGCTTTACCAAGGCACAGAAAAATGGCTTTTTAACCACTAGATTTCTCTCTACATCTTATTCTAGACTCTCTGAGTAGTGCACCTTTCCAATCTCCTTCTCAGTGTCTAATTGCCATAATCAGAAAATCAGAGTTATCTCAGGTTGGGTATTTTACATACCAGAGTGAGAATCACTAAAACTAAGGTTGCCTGATGGAAGAGTAGGAGCTGGAATTTTACCTAAACCACAAACTTCCTCAAAACCCTGACTTGAGTGATTATTTAGGATTTACCCAGGGTCATCTATATTTTGTTTGTTTTACAAAAAGGCTCATGGCTGGGTGTGGTGGCTCACGCCTGTAATCCTAGCACTTTGGGAGGCCGAGGTGGGCAGATCGTTTGAGCTCAGGAGTTCGAGACCAGCCTGAGCAAGAGTGAGACCCCGTCTCCACTAAAAAAATAGAAAGAAATTATCTGGACAGCTAAAAATATACAGAAAAAATTAGCCGGGCATGGTGGTGCATGCCTGTAGTCCCAGCTACGTGAGAGGCTGAGGCAGTAGGATTGCTTAAGCCCAGGAGTTTGAGGTTGCTGTGAGCTAGGCTGATGCCACGGCACTCTAGCTCAGGCAACAGAGTGAGACTGTGTCTCAAAACAAACAAACAAACAACAACAACAAAAAAAAAAAAAAAAAAAAAAAACCAAAAGGGCTCATGATAGAGCTCAGATCATTTCTGCTATTCATTAAAGATGTGGCAGGTAGAGGCCAAAGGTACACAGGTTCTTTTTCTCTAACATGCTTACTCTCTGTCTGTCCTTCAGAAAACAGTGGACACTTTTATATCTCAGAATTACAAAAGCCATATATGACAAACCCACAGCCAACATCATACTGAATTGGGAAAAGTTGAAAGCATTCCCCCTAAGAACTGGAACAAGACAAGGATGCTCGCAGTCACCACTTCTATTCAACATAGTGCTGGAAGTCCTAGCCAGAGTGATCAGGCAAGAGAAAGAAATAAAGGGTATCCACATTGGGAAAGAGGAGATCAAACTATTGTTCTTTGCTGATGATATGATCTTGTATCTAGAAAACCCCAAAGATTCCACCAAGAATCTCCTGGAATTGATAAATAAATTCAGCCAAGTTTCAAGATACAAAATCAATGTACATAAATTAGTAGCATTTCTATATACCAATAACAGTCAAGCCAAGAGTCAAATCAAAGTCTCAATACTATTCATAATAGCTACAAAGAAAATAAAATACTTAGGAATATACTTAACCAAGGAGGTGAAAGATCTTTACAAGGAGAAATACAAAACTCTGAGGAAAGAAATCACAGACGATACAAACAAATGGAAAAACATATTATGCTCATGGATAGATAGAATCAACATTGCTTGAGACTAAATTTATTTTATGCTTCTTTTTAAGGAGGTAAACCTTTTTGGGGCAAGTTTTATGAATGTGGAAATGGTGTTTCTTATACTAGTTGAGGGGACTAAAATGAAGGGTTCTTCCTCTACTCTTTGGGGGTGATCTAAATACACCCTATTATTTCATTTTATTTTTTTTAGTGGTTAATTTACTTTGACACTTAAATTGTAACCTAAGTTATACACTCAAGGACTCTTGTTTCACTTACAGTCAAAGTGATCCTTAGCTTAGATTTCCTATGTGCTGTGTTTTGAGTGCATTTAAGTAGCAGTGAGGGCTAAGCTTGGCCCCTATTCACAATTCCAGACCTTGAATTCTTACATGCTATCATTTATTAGCAGCCTCAAACATCCTAGGATACTATTTGACCTCTCCTCTTCTTAAGTAACTCTGATAATAAATGTTAGACACACCTGGGCTCAGAATATGGGCAAAGTAGTCATAGCAATACCATGAGAATAGGAAGAGCACGTGAGTATGGAAATGCTTTTGTATTAATAAGAATATGGAACTTTCTCATTCCCATATGGGCTTTTACATATGTCCAGTCACTTTTGATTTTTGTTATAACTTGTGAAATGGTAAGGGTTATCTTCACACTTAACAGGCCTTTCAGCATTTTTATTCATTTCTGCTTTGTGGTGGTCTCCCAATCCCATCTCCTTCAGTGATGGTACCAAAGTATCACCACTCTCCTATTTTTCTTTTTCAACCCTCCCTTTCACTGGAGAACCTTACTTCTACATCATGGAGAAAACTGATGATATTTTGTGGTATCTCCTTCAGTTCTCCAGCCCCCTTTTACCTAGAAACATTCTTTCTTCCACACTCATTCTTATGTTCTTTTCTCCAGGTTTAGAGATGCCTTCCTTTGTTCAAGACTCATCCCTTCTCTTACGTCTTCCAGGATCTTTCTCTGTAACCCATCCCCCCATCCCCACTAGATGATCTTCAGCCCCCCTCTCTGCTTGGCTTCACCCTGTCAGCAGAGAGTCATCTTTCCTATGTCCCCACCTACCAAATATCCTTCCCTTGATCCTACATCTTCCTAGCTCCCTTCTTGTTTCTTTCTGATTTCTTCTTGTTTCCTTCCTTCTTATCCAAACCACCGTTCATTACCCAATTCACTAAAAGATGAATTCTTTTCCTTCAGATGCAATGAATCTTGCTTAGGCCAATGATTTGTCTTTTCACCAAACTTTCTTTTCTTCCAGTAGTTGCTGTTTCTGCAAGTGGCACCACTATCGTCCTAGTTAGCTGACTCAGAAACTCCACCCTGCTCGTTTTCTCATCTTCCACATCAATCAAGCTCTATTTATTTTCTTCCTTCGCAGCTCTCAATTTCCTTTCCTCTTTATTCCTACTACCACTCCCTGTGTTCAGATCTTTGTAGTTTCTTACTATACCACTGCTTTATCCTCCTGATTGATGTGTTCTCCTCTAGTCCTTTTCTATTTGTTCATCATCCCCTATCACTGGAGTACACTCTCCCCCATATTCACTGTGTAAAATGCAAAGCTAACCTGATTAAAACCCCTGTTACCTTCCTATTACCTATTGGATAATTGTCAATATTTTTTTCTAAAGCTCTCCACAGTCCAGCTCTTACCAATTTTCCTGCATTTTGTTCCAACTATTGTTTGTTTACCTTATCTTTTACCCTCCACAACACCCAGTTGTTGGTAGTTCCCTGTATTTAATATATTGTTTCTCAAATTTGTGGTTTGCTTAAGCTTTCCTTTCTGCCAGTATTAGCCTTTCCCTATTTGCTTAGTTAACCCATGATCACCCTTTGAGAATCAGCTGAGGTGTTACCTCTCCAGGAAGTCCTTCCCAATGCTCTCCACCATTCTCTCCATTCCTTACCACACTGAGTTAGGCACTTTCTGTTGGTATGAAATACCATGCATATGGCTGCTACAGGTGTGCACTCATTGTATTGAATTACAACTATCTATTTTTATATTTGTGGACCTCAATATGCCTCATGCTCTCTCAGTACATCATTTCTATTTATATACTGAGTGGAGCTTTTGACACATAGGAAGTACTTAATGAAATTTAATGCATTTATGACAAATTTAGAACAGGTTTGAAGAAATCCAGCCTTTCCCATTGAGTAAGCGGGACATTTAGGAGCAATGGGTTGAAAAAGTTTTGAAGATTATTTTTGCAGCCTATTTGTCCTGATTATGGAAATACTAATTTAAATCAAATGACTTCTAGAAAATCTTTAGTTGGTCTCTGTCACTGGGAGATAATGAGCCAAGATGGATTTTGCCACTTCTCTCTTAAATAACATGGAATCGGTTGTGGAGACTTCTAAACCTATGATGTTATTTTATATCAAAACTGAGATAAATAGGGAATGTTCACTGACAGTAATGACTATAGATAAATGCTGTCAACTGGAAGAAAATGCCAATCACAGACAGACGTCAGTGGATCCATGAGGGCCATACTGAATTTTTACAAATGTAAACTTTATAAAATAAAATTTTAAAGTATCTCATAATCATATTCTGAAAGTGGAATAAGAGCAGATGTGCATTTGAGCTCTACCCAATGCCAAATTCATAAAGAATGCTCTCTCTGTAAGCAATGAGGGGAAAGGGTGACACAGAGCAGCCAGCCAGGTGCTATTGTCTTCATCCCTTTAACATTTCTAGGTGCTATTTTGCTTGCATCATTGTCGTGGCTTTCCTTAGAACCCTGGAAAGTGCATAGGCTCTGTAATACTTAAAATTCTAATCCAGATTTTAGTATAGAATTCTGAGACGAACACTATGCCAACACTCTCATTCAACATCCCTGGGATTATATTTTCCTTTATAAGAGGTAGCATTTTGGTATTCTGTTAAGACTCCTAAACTGTCCTTTTTTCTTTTCTTTCCTACTTATCAGAAACAGGTGCTCCCCAACCTGTATTTGCGCATTTTGTAACAGGCAATTACATGTACTTTTAGTGATGATAGTTTTTTTTTGTACATCAACAATGGTTTCACTTTAAAATTGGTTTATCTTTCCCTTTCCCATATGTGTATGTACACAAATGAACACAAGGACAGACCTTATTGTTCCTTTGTTATAAGTATAAACCACCTAATTATAATAAAGCACATTTAATAATTGTGTATAAGGAGCACATTAGAACAATAATGCAAGGAAACAAGAGTCAATTCCTTGAAATGTTTCTGTATTATCTTTTAATTGAAAAAAAAATCCTTCTTTTCCCCTCAAGTAGAGTGAAACTGACTGCTGAGCTTCCCTGCTTCTGCCAAATATGAAGATATCTAAAACTCTGCTCCTTTAATGTTTATTGGGCAAAATCCTGGAGGGAGGGTGGGAAAGGAAGAGGTCTGTTGAATTTGGGGCTTATTTTCACTCTGGATTATATGGCAGATTGATTTCAACAGACACTCAACAGCAGGCACCCATCCATTCATACCTGTGCTATGCTTAGGATTATGCAGAAACATAGTTTAATGATCAAAAGCTGGAGCTGCTGTGCTAGAAAGAGCTGATTTCTGGTCCTGGCTTTGCCACTTTACTAATTTGTAATTTTAGGAAGCTAGTTAAGTTTTCCAGGATTTAGTTATCCTGACTATAGAAGGAGATCAATGATAGTACCCATGTCACATGTTTTTTGTGATGTTTTCATTTGATAGTCCTGACTTCAGTGCCTGGCATATAGTCAGGTCTCAGCAAATATTCTCCACGGAAAAAAAGAAGAGGAAGAGACTAAGAAGTCCAAAAGATAATATGATGTAGTTGAAAAAGGGTGTGCTTAGGCGTTTAAAACCTTTATGCACTTTCTAGTAGCTGTATCATATTGGGTAAGGCAACTTGAACTTTGAGACGCGTCATTTTCCAAATCTATAAAACAGGAGATAATAACGCTTGTTACAGAGCAGTTCTGAGGGTTAAGTAAGACAATGTTTATGTAAGTGCCTAGTGCCATATCTTGCTGTTAGTAAGAACTAAATAAATGCTAATTGTGGTGGTATAGTATTGATGTTGAATAGAGCTTAGTTAGCTGTGATTTATGCTACTCACATGTGACTTCTTTATTGTATGAAGCCATGCGTCCTGTTCTGCTCAGTGTTCTCATCAGACTCATAATTCCTAATTCTTAAAGAAAAGAATGGTGCCTAAGGGTATTTCATGGCTGGGCAGATGCTGTCAGAGCCTCTCCCCTATTCCCTTATCCGTATCACTTCAGTGAAACTTCAACAGCACATGCGTTTCTCTGAACGGGGGGTTCTCTCCCCACTGGATCCACTATGTGTCCTGTGCTGTCGGCCAGAAGTGCAGAGGAATTAATACCCCCTTTCCCTAGTATCCCTTAACCAATGACTGGTGGGATTTGTCACTGGCTTCTAGACCTTCATGGTGAGCTTAAATTCCATTTCCCTTTAGTAATAGCTGGCTTGACAGTACACCCCCATACAGATGGGGCAGATGAGGGCCCCATCTGTAGGTCACATCCCCACATCATCTTCCGAATAAACCACCTGCTCTTTATCTTAGTCTCAGAGTTTGCTTCTGAGGAAACCCAAACTAAGGCACATGGCTGCCCCAAGAAACCAGCCCAGTGAGGTTTATGGAGAATTATCTGTAGATCTTGATACCAGGATTTTTTTTTTTTTTTTACACAGAACTAGTAGTTATAACAGAACTAGTTCTAGCTGTTCTGAGACTTAATATGTAGATTGGAATAAATATGATGGGGCCTTGTTGAATTTTTTCTTAAAATGGTACCTATCTGAGTATCTGTTGGTGTGCTTGAGTGGGTAGGGGATATGGGAGTCTCATTTGATGTTCTTTCTTTTTTTTTTTTATTTCAGCTCATTATGGGGGTACAAAAGTTCAGGTTATATATATTGCCCATGCCCCCCCATCCCCCCGAGTCTGAGCTTCAAGCGTGTCCATTCCCTAGACAGTGCTCATCGCACTCATCATGTAGGTGTACACCCATCCCCTCCCCCCCATCCCCCCCAGTCAGAACTTCAAGTGTGATCATTCCCCAGACAGTGAGCATCGCACTCATCAAGTAGGTATGCACCCAAAAGACATTGTGGGTTTGAGGTGAGGTAGGTAAGGGAGGATCACCACACTGATTCCAAGCTACACTTGGGGCTTGAGTTTGCTCTGGGTGAGGAAGGGGATGGGGAGCTCTGGCTTCATATGAGATTTTGAAGACCACTGTAGTCCCAAAGGTACCCAGACTTTATAGTGTCCTTGTGATTAGGGATTTTCTTAAACTGGCTGCCTTGAATTAAGGTGATGGTGAGCTGAGGACCAGGTCAGGCCTGGGAAGGGTGTAGGCAATACGGTCAGATGTCCATTTCCTATAATCTCTCTACATTTGGCCAATTGGGATGATACAGTCTTGGATGGGCTTCATAGGGTCCACGAATATCCTAATATTATATGAAAAATGTTGTATTTATGTGCATTTTTCTAAGGAAGAAGTCATGAGCTTTTGGATTTTAATAGGCATCCTGAATATATTAAAAACTACTCTAGGTTGATGGCTAATTTTAGTGCCAAGAATTATTTGCAGAAATGTTTTTAGGCACTGATCATATCAATTGTAATAATGATGTTCCTTGGGGTCCCAGATGAGCTGACACCTGAAGCCTTGGGATCCATAACTCACCCTAAATAAAAACAGTGTCTCTCTTGGTGAGGGCATGGGATACAGATAGGTAGGGGACAGTTGGCATCAGTTGGTAGGGGATAAGATAACACTGCAGAGTAAGCTGTGGCTGACCTAAGTGGTAAGTTGTCCATTTTGCAATCTGGTACTTTATTATATTGTTGTGGATGTTGTTGTTATTGTCATACACATTTTTTCTTTGGATATCAATTCTTTTTGTAGGAATTATATCTCATTTCCTTCGATCCTAGCCTAGGTTTCTTCAAAAGGGTCTTGTATGCAGGTATCCTATTTTGGGTAGAGTAAAACAGCAAGAAAGGCAAAGCCAAAATCAAGGGTACGTTCTTATACAGAACATTATGATGGACAACTGAGGCTCAATGCCACCTGGGGTCTCTGAGGAGTTGCGTAGACTGCACCTTCCAATTTCTGCCTGAAGGATGGAAGCAGGCAGTATTTATCCACTGTTCCCATCTCCCCTTGGTCAAGGGTTACCTCACGGGGCATTAACTCTCTTACATGTCCAGGTTTGCTCATATGCCCTGCAGGTTCCTGCAGGCTTCCCACATGCTGGTAGTGAAGAAGCCCCAGGGCACAACATGAGAGATACATGATGCAGCTGAGGCAAAGTGCTGTGGAGTTATACCTACAGGCAGCTGCTTGCAGCAGCAATCCCTGGAGTGCAAAGGTGAACAGAGAGAATGTGAGGGCACAGGAGGTGTCTGATGTAGCTCCTCTATGCTAGCATCTCCCCTCATTGAGCATGATAATCTTGTTGGCACACATTGTTAATAAATAAAGCCAAAGTCGTGGATTTGATCCCTGTGTAGGTCACTTAGCTTCCCACAGTGAAAAGTAGCGCCATGCGCATCAACTGAAAAAAACCCCTGCCCAAATACCTATTTCCATGGATCATTAGGTTGGGGAAATATGGATAGAGAGTTGAACTTTATAACCGAGAGAAGTGGGCTATTTTTATTGGAGTCTCAAAAAGCTCCCTGAATCATGTAAGGTGAATAGTAGAATTCCTGTTTTTACAAACAAGTAAGCGGGGCTTACAGAAGCTAACAGTGTGAATTGACTAGGGCCTCATCATTAATACACTGTGGAATGTATTTCTTCTTACTCCAGACTTTTCCATATTATCCTGCTCTCTCTGGCAACACATTACTGGAAAAGAAAAACAGTTCAGAGACAAATGTGCTCATGGAGGGTCCATAGGTTCACAATCTTACTAGGAAGATACACACGTGTGACCTTGCAAAACCTGAAGCAGAGGGAACTATTGCTTGCAACTGGTTTGACCTACAGCATGGGTAGAGGTGGCAGCAGATAGGAGACTGAGGACAGGTGGCCCAAGAGACTGCAGGGGGATTATCAGCATAAACAGGTGTTGAGGCCCCAATTCGGCAGCTAAGTATACTTTCGCTATTGCACTTTCTCAGGCTGCAGTGGAGCCTGGTTGATTTTAAAATTCACTTCCATTGGTTTATCCTTTAATGATAATTTTAGATGCTACTTTATTGGCATTGCTATAGATGTAATTTACCCCTGGTCGTACTGACGAACTGGTTGGTCTCTTGTAAACTTTAGGAGGAAGGTGGGGAGTCTGAGGGAACCAGGAATGACAGTGGGAATAAGCTGCATTGCTAATGGACACCCTGTATTCTGTGGTCCAGGAAGATTGTGCAGGGAGATGGTTTCTGAGGTTAAGACCTAGGCTCTCTCTCCTCTTTTTGTTTCAAATCTTGTTTCTTAATTTACTTCACATGGGCACACACACAATTTTACATGAATGCATAAGAGTGATGATTTAAGTAATGTTTTTCTAAGTGTACTCTTTTCTTTCCATTTTTGCTTGATGTCTCCCCTCTCCTCCTTTTTGCACATATTGGTCCCCTAATTCCACTCCAAGGTAGTTCATTTTAAAAACCTAGTATATATCCTTCCATGTTTTTCTCTATGCTCATATAATTTACATAAAGACCTATAGATGTTTTTTAGGTCATTGTTTTACAAAATGGAATATTATGTACTTACCTGGCATATTGATTTCCTTTTTAGAAAAAAAATTTATTGTGAAATATAAAATAAATGCAAAAGTTTTAAAATATTAATATATTCATATGGTTTAAAGAATAGTAAAGCAAACACTCACGATATAGCTATCTACCCCCGGATTAAAGAAATAGAAAATTACCGGTGTCTTAGAACCTGCCTGTGTGCCACTCTGCAATCTCTTCTCCCTCTTTCCCTCAAGAACACAACTTTCTGGAAATCAGTCCTGTGCTTCTCTTTACACATTTTGCTTCTCTTGCTCAACAGTATCTTGTCAAAATCCCTACGTGTCAAGAGGCAGAGCTCTAATTGACTCCTTTTTTGCTTTTTACATTTTTGTAAAGCATCATGAATTTACATGTCATCCTTGCACAGGGTCCATGCTAATCTTTTCTGTATTATTCCAATTTTAGTATATATGCTGCTGAAGCAAGCACGTGACTCTTTTTAATGGGAGCATTATATTCTGCTGTGAGGAGGTGTTATATATGTGGCATTTTCTCATTGATTGTAATTTTATTTCCAGCTCATTTTTTTTTTACCTGCCATGCACAATGTTGCGATAAACCTCTTTGTGTGTTTGCACTGGTGCTTCTATATCTGGTGTAGTCCAGGAGTGGGGTTGATGAAGAGAAGGGGATGTGTATTTTAAATATGAACAGATGCTATCATATTGCTTTTCAAAACATTGTAACACTTCACAAGTCCTCAAGCAGTGTATGAGAGCACCCTTTTCACACATCCCTGATAGTGATAGGGGTTATTGCTCTTTTTAATTGTGCCAGTCTGAGGAATGTAAAGCGATATCTCATTGTTGTTTTAATTTGCATTTCTCAGAGTATCAGTGAATCTGAGCATCTTTGCATTTGTTTGTAGACCATTTAGCTGAGCACCTCTGCAAAAGGACTATTTTCATGACTTCTATTCATTTCTTCAATTGAGATGTTTGCCTTTTTCTTTTCTTTCCAAAGTCTATTTTTTTATTTACTTTGTTTAGGGTATATTTTGCCATCAAATGTGTTACTTGTTTATGTAGTTAAATGTCTGTTTTTAAAAGTTTATAGCTTCAGTTCTGCAGTCTTGGTAGACAATGTTTCCCCATTCTCATTTCTGAATAGTTTTTTGGGCTTTTTGTATTGATTCTTTTCAACATTTTGCTTTTATTTTTCACATTTAAACCTTGATCTACCTGGAAATTTATTTTTGTGTTTAGTGGAAGCTGGAAGATCATGTTTATTTTGTTCCAAATGATATTTATAGTAATAATTGCTAATATTAATACTTACTGAGGGCTTACTATGTGCTAGGCGCCATTATATAGGAACTTTACATGTGTTAACTAACTTGATCCCTGCCCCTCACAACTCTGAGACACAGATTTTCTTACTATACCCATTTACAGTTGCGGAAAACGAGGCACAGCAAAGTTGAGTATCTGGCCCAAAGGGGTCACAGAGCAGTCAAGTGGTGAAGTACCAATTTATTCCCTGGGAATCTGGTACTGAAATCCACACTTTTACCATAGTGCCTCTTGCTTGGCTAGCTAGTTATGCCAGGACTATTTATGGAAAAAGCCATCCTTTTCTCACTGAATTGAGTTACCTCTTTTGTCATTCATTAAATTCACATATATACCAGAGTTTATTTCTAGATTATCTATATGTCCCTAATTTATTCATCTATTCCTATAATTCCTTACTGATTTGACAGTGGTAGTCTTATAACATGACATCTATATAGTCCTGTCCGCCCAAGCTGCTCTTTTTTTTTTAATTCATTTATTGACTATTTCCAGGCATTCATACTTCCATATAGAATTTATGTTTATTTTATTCAATTAAAATAGCTGATGGGATTCTAATGGAAATTGTATTAAATAAATATATTAATTTTGGGACAGTTGCCATGTTCATACTAATTACTCCATAAATTTAGAATATGCTCTGTTTTCTCTTCATTCAGATATTGTTTTATATTTTCCAGTAAGCTTTTGTACTTTTATTTGCCTTGGCTTCTATATTTTTAAGTTAAATTTATTCCTGAATATTTTAAAGTTTTGACTGTTATAAATAAAATATGTGTCTCATTTTTATTCTTTAGTGATTATTACTAGAGTGAAAAAAAGGTATTTTGTACATTTATTTTGTATGCAATTAATATGAAGAAAACTATCAGTATAATCTTTTTATTAACTAATTAAAATAGAAAAAACCCAATCATATCAATATAGGCTAAAGCAGCATTTGATAAATTTCAGCAGCCATTCTTACTAAATTCCAGGTAAAATGAAAACAAAAGATGATTGCTTAGATACATAAAGATTATTTACTCAAAACAACAGCAGATCTGACAAACATGGAGATCATTTCAGTTAAAATCAGAAAGTATTCTGGGAGGCCCACTATTACCAGTATTAAACATTGTGTTTGCTAGAACCTCCAGGGTCATAAAACATAAAAATAAAATAACTGGCATAAATATCAGAAGAGGTAAAACTCTTTTTTTGTTGATGCCATGATAGTCTATCAAGAAATGTAAGCACCTCTAGTCAAAAACTTATAGAATGAATAGATAATTTGGTAATCTGGCTAGATATAAGTATATAATATCAGTTGCTTCTTTATTCTATCAATAATTAACCATTTTTAGTTCTCAAGATTCAAATTCCAGAGAGGAAGCATTGAGCTGTAGCTTGGATCGTTTCCCAACCCTTGGCCAGGGAGGCAGTGGCTCCTTAGGACAGCCCCAGCAGATGCTGCCCAGTGGAACGAGGGTGGTTGCTGGGGGGAAATGGTGATTAGGCTGCAAGAAGAAATGGATAATAGGCAGAAATGGGGGGGGGGGAGTCTATACACTGTAACTGTATGCCAAGAGTCCAGTGTCTAGGTTTCAAGAGGGTAAATCTAAATTCTTTGCCTGGTTCATCTTGTCTCCCCAACTCTCTTCGCTTGCTCCCTGCCACTTCAGCTGTTCCACGCTGCATCCCAGCAGGTTGTTGCATTGTCCCCTGTGCATGTTTTGCACATTCCTCTGTCGTTGGTTCATCCATTCCCCTCACTAAACACGTTCTCTTCCTTCTTTTCTCATGTAATTCTGATTCCTCCCATAGGGCTCTCTTTACATTCCCGTCAAATGTTTGTTCCATTCCGCAGGCCCAGGCCCCTTCTCACAAACCACAGGAGTCTAGGAAGAACCTGTTCCACCCCAGACCTGAAGTCCCTCTGGCTGTTACAGTCTCTTCACTCCTAGGACCAAAGCACCCCACTCTCTTCCCCACCTCTGTTCCTGCATCTCTGTTACATCTGCCCCCAGGAGACTGGAAGAGAAGTAGGGACCAGGACTTTCTCCTCCCGGACCATACGTTGTTCAGTTTCCTCTCAGAGTCTTCCTTCATTTCTGTCCTGGGAATAGTGAGCTACGAAGCCAGGTCCAACCTAACCTGTTCCATCCTCTTTCCAAGAGGATGCTTTGTGCCCTTCACTGTTTCAAGTTTGTGGAAATAGGATTCAGGACCATGTCTTGCACCTACTAAACAGGTCTCTGTTCATCCAAACAAAACTATTTCGAGTTCTCACCTTTATGCCTTTGCTGTTGCTATTCCCTCTCTCCAAAACATCCTTGCTCCTCTCTTTGTCCCCTTGCTAACTCTTATAGTTTAAGCTTCAACTCAGGTGTCACCTCCTCAGCGAAGCTTTTCCTGAGCCCACACACCCCCTGCCACCAAACTGCCACATCAGCCTGTGTACTACTCGATCGCCAAGCTTACTACATTGTTTGAGGTAGTTACTACTCCTGTTCTTGTGTCTGTTGCTCCCATTGGACTCTCAGTGCCTCACAGTATGCTCGGCTGTGAGCTGTGAATGGTACACAGGTGACGCCAGGGAGTATTTTTGTATGAACAAATAAATGCATGAACAGACTAACCAATGCTTTGTTAGCAGTGATGTTGGTCATATCATTTCACAATGTGCTATCTAATTTTGCCTTCTCCCCTCTAATCCATTAACCTCCCAGCTCTTGTCTCTCTGTAAGAGGGTGTTGTGTGTCTGCTCGGTGAACTTTCAGACTGGCCTGTGTTTCTTCTTTGCATCCTGGGCCTGCGCCTTCCTGTCTTTCATCTGTTCATTCTGATCTTGTTTGAATATCAAGCTGCCTGTACCTTATCCTCATTACTCTCCCTGTTAGGCAATTTAGTGAAAAAGAACCTCTGGGCATCCTTCAACTTACCCAAGAGGATTCCTAGAGGAGGAGACAAAGTCAGTCCTGCAAGCTTCCATCTCTATGACCTTTCCTTTCTCTTGGTTTCTCTCTGACAGTTCTTCCCTGTGCATCTGTGGTACCGTGTAGGAGTTGGTGCCCCAAAAGGGACTATCTACCAAAATCACTCACACTCAATTATTAGGCAAGTTCAAGTGGCAACTTTTTGAGGGTCATTGTGTTTTAAAAGAAAACCTGGAGGATAGTAAAAAGTATTTCATGCCAGAATTTCAGGCGAGCATCGATTGGGAAGGTATTTTCCGGTGAGCAAGGTCTGATCAGTAAGGTTCAATTTGCTCTATGTAAAGGGACAGGGAGCTCTGTTTGGGATGTGTGAGGACAGCCTTGCCTGACATGAGGGTTAGACTGGAGGCAGCACAGGACTTCTGGATTTGGAGATTTAGGGGATAAATCCAAGCTCCAATAAGATACTAATTATGTGACCTTAAGTAGTTTATGTGACCTCTCTGAGCCTAAGTTTAAAATGAGAACAGCAATACATATCTATGTCATCATGCTGTTATAAGAAATGAATGAGATAAGAGATGTAAAGCCCCAGGAGTCAAAGTTGTGCAGTGGTGAAACAGGAGGGTTGCAGAGTGCTAATGACCTGGTGGAAGTTTTTGTTCTCTGTGTGCCCCAGTTTCTCTATCTATATAACAAGGTAGCACAGAACATTTCTCATACGGTGGTTTGATGATGAGATGAAATAGTATATGCGAGAACACATGTAAGAGAGCACATACATGCATGGCACATAGCACTCAGTTAATGAGGCTCTTGTCATCAAGGTTATAGAGCAATAAATGTGACGTAGGGGCCTCTCGTCATCAGAGGAGGGTCAACCTAAGATTCTTTTGGCATTAGCTGAAGAATCAAGACTTGCTTTATTCCTATTTATGAATAAACCTAGGGAATTAAAACCTAGTACTGGGTTATTTTTTCCCCTGATATCTGTGTATGCATTTTCTCTTTTGCCCCTTAGCCAACCCAAATGCAGAACTTGGTCTTCTCACTGACTTCCGGAAGAAATTCCACACCCTCTATGAATTGTGTGATTTTTGTAGACTCTGCTGAAAATTTGGGGGCTTTTGGGAAGGACCACTCTGGGCAGCACACAACAGTTTGCTGTCCCCTCCTCATTTTCTTCTCTCCCTTTCTCCCCCTTCTGTATTTCTTTTATCTCACCTCCTCTCCCTCTCCCTGCCCCTCTATCTCCCCCTCCTCTTTCCTTCCATATCTTTCCTCTCCCCTCTTGTCCTGTCTGTCCCCATCTCCACCCCCATTCCTTCCTAGAATCCTCCTTTCTTTCTTTTCCTCAAGTGGGCTTATCAAAGCATCTTTTTTTTTTTAAACAAAGGCAAATCTCTCCATGAGAAAAAAAAAAAAATCATACCAACTGCTAAGAGAGCAACATTTTATCCTCATTACAGAATATCGGGACCAGAAATGCCCTTAGAGATCACGTAGCTCAGAGATCCTCAGACATGGCTGGTTGGTCACGTACCCTGGCCAGCCTTGCTCCACTGACCCTGGACCAGAAGGTCAGCATGGAGGTTGGAGTGGCATCTGTGTGGGGTGTCCCAGAATGTATTCATTTTAATTCAAGAAGATTTGGGCTTCAGTCCTAATTCCATCACTTACTAATGGAACCATCTTGGCTGAGCTAGCAAGATGTCCAGGGCGTCAGTGATATTTGTAAGAGGTAGAAAAATAATATTGTCCTCAAATAGCAAGCTGTGATCAGCACAGTGGCTGGCATGTAGCAGGTGTTCAAAGTGGCCTCTTTTCTGCCTTCCTCTGATATGCAGTACAGAATCCTGCTTAGCTCTCTAAACACATGGGACGATGGTAAAGAAAAGGTGACACATTTGTGTGCCTTGGAGCAGGCCTTTGGGGAGGGAGAAGGACTATGCAGTGGCATCGCTCCCACTCAGACCCCTGCCCTCCAAACGTGGTGGCAAGAAGTCCCGGACATCAGCATAAAGTCAGCCAATAAAAATAAACAACGTGTAGTGTGAACTCACTTTCCCAAGACTATTTCAATTAAGCATCACAACAGGTTTATGATGTAAAAGCTATTATTTTTAACTACATCGACTGGTTAAAATGCCCGTAGGCAGAGCCTTTTCTTTCTTTCTTTATTTTTGCCTACTATTTGTATGCCTGGATCATTGACCCCACACCTTGTATATGTTTTTCAGATCCAGAATAAATACTAGGGGGTCTTGTGTTCATTTCAACCATAATGTGTTGAGCCCCTAATATGGGGGCACTAGCGGCCAGTGTGAGCAGCCGTGAACACGGACCAGGTGAAGTCCTGACTGTCTGGGCTCACTTTCATTTGCTCTGTGAAACAACTGAGCCCTGCTGCAGTCCTTGCTGAGGTCAAGACCCGCTCTTTTCAGGGGTCCCCAGATTAGGTTTGCCTCCAAACCGTAGCTTCCTAAGCCTTGTTCTGCCACAATGGGGGACCCTGGCCCCATCCGCCCTTTGTCAGAGTTGTAGAAAAAGCCCCTCTCTGTCAGCAAGAATCCCGAGAGTTTATTTGTACATAGGAAACATGACGGTAGCTCTATTGAGGAGGAGGCACACTTGTGAGTTCTTGGTAACACAGTTCCAATTTGGGCAAGTCCAGGGATTTGAGGCTGGAGCTGCTTTGTCACAAGTCCTGGTTGCATATGCTCTGTATTTATACCTCCACCCTCAGCCAATTTATCTACATCTTGCTGCTTTTCTTTCCTTCTTGCCCATTTAATTTTATCCTTGAATTTGTGGTTCCAAATAAGCCCCCATGTTAGTTGTGTCCACAGCAGCGAGTTTATGAACTCTCTCTACCAGGCAGTGAGGTAGAGGGGAAGGGCAGGGATAAATGCAACCTACTTGGGATTTATCACAGTTGGAAAGAGAAGGGAATAGACATACATAACATTTTTTAAAAAAAGAACCAGAAAGGCAAGGAGAGAAGAGTGTGTTGAGGCAGATGAAGGGTGCACTCTGATGGGAACAGATTGCCCAAAAGGTAGGTGGGTGGCAGAGAGTAAAAATAACCAAGGAGTGACCAAGCCTTCCTTTTCTTTGAAACACTCATACTTTAGGGATATATTGAAACTGCTAATTTTGATGGTGTGTTGACACCTCTTCCTAATTAATGAGGGGTTTATTAGGAAAATAACAGAGAGGAACAAGCTGCCCACAGGCAAAGAAAGAAGGGAGAATACGTTGAACCTACTCAGCTTGGCAGTCACGATTGAGGGAGGCGCCGCTGGGTGTGTGGTTACTTGTGGGCGGGCTCGAGCAGAAACCTTCTGCTGGGCTTCTTGCCTCCTGGCTGCTGCCCTCTCTGATCCACCAGCATAGAGGCACAGCTCCGGAACAGGCTGCTTATGGACCAAATTGGCTTTTGGATGCCAGCTGTGTCTCTGATTCACTACAGTGAACACATTAAAGGGGACTCTGTGCACATCAGTGGCCCTGGAATCTAGCCTTCAAAGGAAAAGAAAAGTAAAATTCTTATGATTTTTACACTGTCAAACAAAACTTCTGCATGGAGACCTTACGAATCGGCTACAGTTGGGAGCGGGAGCTCCGGCTGCTAGTCTGTGGTTCTAGGGCCCAAGCATCACCTCTGATTGTTCATATTTTTCACCCAGAGGATGTTCATGGTACCAGGAAATTAACAGAGCAAACGAGTGCTGACATTTTAGCCTTTTGGGGCCAGTTTTCCAAGATCAGCAGGAGGAGAGGTCCAGGAGAGTGTCTTCCAATGCTCTTCAAACTTTGAACAATGAACTCCATTTTCTGGGAGAGATGGTCTATTTGTTAGGTCTTCCAACCTCCCCTTCCAGCCATCCATCAAAGCCATCACTTGCCCTTCCAAATCCTGTCTGTGCAGCATGGAGCAGTTGAGAGCATAGGCCCTGGAGGTCCACTGAGGGCTAATTCACCCCTCAACTCTGCCACTCACCAGCTTGAGTTGTCCTAGGCAACTTGCATACCATCCTCTGTGTCTCTGATTCCCCATCTTTAAAATGGGGACCCTAATGGCATCCACTTCAAAGGATGGCTGTGAGGGTTAATGAGATGACATATAAAGAGGTTAGTACTGTGCTTGGTGCATACTAAGCACAAAATAAAGAGCACTATAAGGATGAGCTTTCAAAAAGCTTTGATTTGCAATATTGTGGCAGTGTCCTCACATAGCAGGAAGTACAGAGTTTTACAGATCATCCTTTAATAAATGGGAAAATTGAGTCATGCAGTGGATTGGTGACTTCCCCAAGGTTTACAAGTAAGAAGGGCTAGAATTGGCTCCAGAGTGCAGGTCTTCTGGTTCTAGTTTATTTGTTTGTTCCTTTGTAAACATGCTCATACTATCCCTTAGAATCCTTTATCCTATCTCACTAGTGCAGAGGAGAGTGGAGAATGGCACACAGCCATTCTGCACTGCTCCACAGGTGCGAGGCTCAGAGGATGGAACTTTTGACCTGGACAGTCACCATGCCTTGTGATCACGGACAAATCACTTTACCTGCTTGAATCTGCTTGAATTTTAATCCCCCCCCCTTTCAATGGAACATGATGACTATTTCCCTATATATATATATACGTCTTAGGTATAAGTTATATTGGTAAAGTAGAAACTGGATGTGAAATATCAATAAGGGCTGATGATGAAAAATCGTTGATCCTAGAGAAAGGGAAGAATATTCTTTCCGACATGTGCAAAGGTGGCAGTGGAGGTGAGGAAACCTTGTGTCCTGTAAGAAGAAAACAGAAGAGGTTATGTCTTAGTTATTCCTTTGTTGTTTCAGATTTGGGGGCTTTTTAACAAAATGAATAATGCAATTGGCTATGATGGAAAGATGTTAAATTTTGATGATGTTGAAATGTAAGATTGGGATCCTGTATGTCAGGCGCTCTCATCTCCTTTTTCAAAGGCAAGGTTCCGTGCGTGCACTTCCATGGTCCCAGCCCTGCCCCCATTGACTAGCAACTCCCCTCTAGCCCAGACTGCTGCTGAACAGGTGGTACAGACCATTTTGCAAGGCAAATCCAAAGAAAGTGATGGTTCCCTTGGTTCTCCGTCTTCTTCAGCCTGCACAGACTCTCCCCCAGCCCCAGGCCCTGTCTTTCTGACACCACTAATTGATACATCTATCCCACAGCTCATGCCGAGAGGTGAGTCAAATTGGAAATTGTTCTCTAATTTGCTAAATAATAATGGCATAGATGGCATTTCCATTTTAATCCAGAGCTCTTGAGATTCTAAAATCCTTTAAAACTCAACTAAATCTCAAAAGATGTAATATCAGGTACTAAATTTTATTGCCTCTAAAGGAAATGTTTTCATGAGAGTAGACTTCCCTGGTGCTTCTTAAGCTAGCACATGTCAACCTTGGTGCTGGGACATATCGATGTGTCATGATCAGTTATCAGGTGTGTCACATATTATGTGTTACTAAATAATAATTCATATACTCAAATTATGCCAAAGATTTACTGAAAATTTAAATTAGCGCAGGTTCAGGGTTATGACTAAAATAACATCTCTTCCATGCACCTGCGTTCTGATGTGCTCTCTGAAGATTCTTTGCCTTGGAGTATGCCTTGTGTATGAATGTCATTTATCATGTTGGTTGCACTAGAAAAAAAGGAATTTATCAAATTTAAGCTTCTCTGTGTTAAAAAAAAAAAAAAAAAAAAAAAAAAGCCTGATCTCCATTTCATAGACCATCAACAAATAGAATTGTGGTCATTGGATTTCTCCCTTGCAGATCATGGCAGGAAAGGGCATCTAGGAGATCTACCTTAATATTCCTCTTCCCTCCCATTTGATTGAATATGGAAAGGGAAGTGTCATATCGTGGAAAAAGAACAGTAACTCTAACATTTAACAGGCTGTGTGGCCTTGAAAAATTCATTCAACTGCTCTGAGCTTTACTGTTCTCATTTATAAAATGGGGATAACAATAGTGACCAGTTGTTTTGAGGATGAGGAACTAAGATGCTTGAAGGTCCTGACTCCGAGCCAGGAGCCTAGGGGCGTTTGGTTATTACGACAGCCACGTGATTGCTATGGTTGCTGTGACTTTACATCTCTAGTGCCTGGTAAGAAGAATATATATATTTCATTTGTGTGAGAATACAGGTGCAACATTTGTTATCTGTTAACAGGAGACAGCTGGCATGTAAAGCATCAAAAAATATCTACACTCCAGGTACTTGGTAGATAATTCGGTATGAATCTACTGCAATCTAGCACCTGTCAGAGGCTTGCCTAAGGTATCTGATTATTTTTTTATTCATTTAACACATGATTATATAACTCTCATAGTGCTTACCATGTGCCTACCACTGTTCTAAGCTCCCTAAGAATATTAACTTATTTAATTCTCACAACAACTCTGTGATGTAGGTAGTCACCCCCATTTTACAGATATGAAAATGGAGGCACAGAGTGGTTAAGTAACTTCCTCAAGATCACAGAGCTAATTAAGTGGTAGAACACGATTTGAACTTAGGTGGTTTGGTTCCAGAGTTTGGGAACTTAGTGTTATATATACTGTGTGAGAAAGACTGTCCAACGGTCATGTTCACCAGCTGATTCTTCCAGACTCATCCAGTTCTTTCCCTGAGCTTAGTGAGATTATTGACAGTGCCTGAGTCACATTTTTAGATGGACATTCTGTCTTAGCCACACTCCTGGCAGGTTTTGTCTTCCATGTTACCCCAGAGTCCTAACACAAAAACCCATGTAACAAAGTTTTAAGCAGAGTGTGTTTCTGCAAAGGATTTTCTCAGCTTTACTTGCTATGAAATGAAAACTATGAAGTCCATACTTCCCTTTCTATTTCCATTGCTGTGATTCTTGGGCCGGCTTCTGTTCCCAGGTGCAGTCCCCAGCTCTACCCAGATACCTGCTGGTATTTACTTTCTCTGTTTCCTTTAGAGGGCATCTGCTCTGTTTTTATCCCTGATTGTTCTGTTTTTCTTATTGATTAATCTCATATAATACCTCTGAATCTCTTGGTTGCAGGGAGAGTGTAAACCATAAGCCAGTAAGAAGCTTATGATGATTTCCTTACTATGTAAAATGTTTCAAGGTATGTGGACTAAAGTAGAAGAGACATGAAAAAAAACAATGATAAATTATATTACCTATTGTGGATAGCTACCATTTGCTCCCTGCTTGCTTTGCACAGGCAGTGTGCTAAGTGCTTTACATACATTATCTTTTCTTAATTCTTGCAGACATGGCTACTAAACGATAGGACTCTAATTCAAAGCCAAGTCTTTCTGACAGCAATGCTTGTCCTCATACCCCACTATACCACACCATATGTGCATTTGATTCAGATACATATCTCACATTTTGCTCAAATCAAACAAGATTTATTTTCTCCTTTTGACCTCAGATGAAGAAAGTTGAATATAAACCTTTCTGTTTATAACACACCATCATCAGTAGTTCACGGCCTCCCTGATTTTATTTATTTTTCCCCTTCATCCCTAATCATACCTTCCATTTCCTTCCCCAGGGACACCCATTATAACAGTTTTTATATGTACCTTTAAATATGTATACACCCTTGTAAGATATGGTTTTGTTGTTATGCATTTAAAATTTATATTGACGGCAGCATGCTATGTATCTTGATAGTTTCTTACTTTTTTCGTTTAATAGTATGTTTTATTAAAGATCTTTTCAAGTTGCTAGGTTTGCATTTAGTTTGTTCTCTGTCGCTGTGGGGCAGCACTCTGCCCTATGTATCCACTATGTCTTTGTTTCTGTTCCTCTAGTGCTGAAACTCTGCTTCCACTCTAGAAGTAATTTTACCGTGTTATAGGGCAAATGCGTGCTTAATTACACTAAATATTTCCAGATTGCTTTCCAGAAGGGCTATACCAGTTTAGACTTCCACCAGCCATGCACAAGAAAAACTTCCAAACTGTCCACACGTCCTTGACAATACTTGGCATTATTTACCTTTGCAATCATTGCCAAACTGACATATATAAAATTGTATGTCATAAACATGTCTTCTACAAGTTTGGAAAGAGTTAATTTGAAGTTGAACGTGCCACTAAGGCTACTTAGGATAGCTTAGAAGGGATGCTGAGTGAATGAATATGGGGGTAGGGGAGCAGCAGGTTTTCCTTTGAGCCCTCCTAGCAATTGGTTTATGTGTCTCATATGACAACTCACATTGCTTTGCTTTGTGTAATAGTTTATTTGTGTACTTGTCTCCAGTGAGCACCCTGTGGGTTGTAAACTGTGTCCCTTTTCCTTACCTCTGTGTGCCCTGCAATGCTTTGCTTGTAGCAAAACCCCAGTTTGTGTTCTCTGAAATGAATTGTCCAATTTCTGGAAGGTGTTGCCTGCCAATAATAGGCCATTGGCTGGGAAACGGTGGGTTCGATCTAGGAGTAGAGGGCCACAAGTGATCCTTTTCTATTCTAATGGGGCAATTTAGTTGATTTTTTCCTTTCTTGACCATTTATTTTTTCTGCCTACTTTAACAAGAGGTACTTACATTAGGATAAATGAACTATATGAAACTGCTCTGGTAAAACCAGACTTTTGAACAGACAGGATTTCCGCCTCGCCCCACCTCCCAAATTGACAACTGAGAATTATGTGAGGCTATATGGTAACCTCCTGGCTGGGCTTGGGAAGGCAACTTCCTAGAGACAGCAAACACTTTGCTCTGAGCCGGGGACTTGGGGACTAGCCTTGCAGTGCAGGGTGGATGATGTACTTCATAATGCATGCTTATTTAACAAACAGCAACACTTTTTAATTAAACCCTTTGTTGACAGTATAACCTTTCCCTCAGGTCTGGGTGCTCACTCGCTCTTCGGAGAGGCTGACCCCTCACTGGCCCACGGGCGTCTGGGGCAGTACGGGCTGTGGGAGTTATCAGAAGTGGCTGGATCAGAGGGCTACCT
Organism: Eulemur rufifrons; assembly: GCF_041146395.1. Taxonomy (NCBI): domain Eukaryota; kingdom Metazoa; phylum Chordata; class Mammalia; order Primates; family Lemuridae; genus Eulemur; species Eulemur rufifrons. The sequence goes on from NC_090984.1 coordinate 104,380,499, forward strand.
CTGTTGAATCATTCAGCAGCTGAAGTCCATGCTCTGGAGGAGGGTTTGGCTTCCCCTCCCAGAATTTCTCATTATCCCAAAGGTCTTGGAATGCAGGCAGGTCTGGAGACACTTAAACTTGAATCTGGGGGAAAAGAGTGTGCCAGGTAACTTGGTAGAGGAAGCTCCTTACCACTTAGGGCTTTAAGGGATGATCAGTGATTCTGGCCGATCTCATCCCATCACTTCCTGAGCGACCTGAAACAGAATTGCATGTATGTTTCAGGTCTTCATTTATAGAGGTAGATTCCTAAAAGGGTCAGCACATTCCAGGGGTATGTTTTACTCAGGATGCTTTTTGCCATAGTGATGATTCCCACTGTGGTTAGACTTGATTATGCTGTAGTAACAAATTACCTCTCAAATTTTAGTGTCACTCATATTGCATGTCTAACATTGGCAACAGTGGGGCTGTGTTTATCACAGATATTCAGGGACCCCAGCTGTGAGAAGCCCTACCATTTTATGATGCGACCATCTCAACATGAGTCTTTAGGATTTCCAACAGCAGAAAAGGAACAAGAAATAAACTGTCTCTCAAATTGTTTCATCACTTTGATTGGCCAAAGCAAGTCACATGACCATGTTCAGTTGTAAAGTGCAGAAGATCTTATAATTTTCCTGAGAAAAAGGAGGACTGGGAATAATAGGAACATTAGTAATGTCTACCACAGTGACACTGGACATAAGAAAATGGCAACAGCTTTGATAGATACCAGAAAAATCCATCTAATGAGCACCATATACATGCCCTTGAAGAGAAGAGAGCTGTAGATGCTTAAAACGTAAGTATCTTAGAGGGGACTTAGGCCAGTGAATTCAAATCATACGTCTTGGAGGTCTATGGTTTTATGCCACAGGGCACACAGAGGGGAGGAAGTGAGGAGCTGAGATGGGACCTTGCCCACACATCTCCCTCAAGTAGGGCAGCATTGCTTTTACAGCATATACTTCCAAAATGGTATGATTTCTAATCGTACACTACCCTGAACATTATCCCCAGAACATCCTTCAGTTCATCATTGGCCCTTTGTATATTCAGCACTCAGCCGTGAACATGTTCTTTCATACCTAGTCTCATCGGTGTAGGGGCCAGACGACCTGTTGGTTTTCCTTCCTTTGGATTCTGTATTTTGGCAATTAGTATTTCATTCATCTTTCTGACAATCATGGCTCATTATAAGCTCATATGGGTTTCTCTAATCCAAGGAGGCATATAAGTTAAAAAAAAAAAAAAAGAATAGTAGGTTGTGATAAATTATATTTTTTCAAAGATGGTCACCATGATATTTCCCATCTCATGTACTCTTCTGTAATGTATCCTTGATACTGTCTCATTAGAATAAGAGGTAGACTCTCTCTGCGTGCATTTAATCTGGACAGGCCCTTGATGGTTTTGATGAATAGAATATGGTGGTTTAATGCTGAGGCAGTTCTAAGAGTAGCCCTTAACTGGCCTGGCCACTTCTGCTTTCTGACGCTTGGAAGCCAGTTGCCATGTAAGAAGTGTGATTGCTAAGAAATCACCGTGCTGTGAGAAGCCCAAGCTTGTTGGAGAGGACTTGACAAATGGGATGTGACATGAAGAAAGACAGAGGCCAAGGAGGTCCCAGACATGTGAATGAAGAAGCCACCTTGGACATCCTGCCCAAGCTGCAATTGACTGTAACTGCATGAGAGACCCCAAGATTAAATCATACAGTTGACCCCAGCCAACTCACAGAACCATGAGAAATAACATATTGTTTTAAGCCGCTATATTTTAGGATAGTTTGATATGAAGCAATAGATAACCAAAACAGAACTTGGTACCAGTGGTGAATCCTTCAGATTCTTAAAAGTCATTTTAAGACTGACAAAGAGTCTGACAAAGAGAGTCAAGAAGATAAGACCTTATGATCTCAAGTCATTTTTCTAGTTGAGCCATTCTATAAGCCATCACTGTAATCTTTCTTAGGTCTTAACAGAGCATCTTAGATCATGTTTTTTTATCTGAATGTAATTCTAAGGCTATATTTTATAGGAAGGACCCTAAATTTTATTTATGCCATAAGCTCATTTCTTATTTTGAGAACCCTTTGTTGACTGAAAAGCCTGAGGTTCATCCTTCAGTCTTTTCTTCAGAAATACTTCTATTTTCAAGCACTTCTCGTCCTGACTCCTCTGTATTTCCTCTAAGTTATGTTTGAAAATTGAACAGTTCTTCTCTAGCTCATCTCTATTTGTACTTTATCATAAAGAGATAAAAGAAAACTAATTAGCATTTTTGATAATCTGCCCCAAAATTTCCTTAGCAAGTTCCACCAGTTTGTTGGGTATATTTTAATTTTGAAGTTACTGCAGGTGATAGTTTTGCTAAACTTTCTGCCCCTTCATAACAATTGTCATCTTTTCTCCAGCTTCCAATAACAATTTCCTCACTGTCCTTCCACTAACATACTTCTTGAGGCCCTTCAACCTCTGCTTCCTGCCTGCTCCAAAGGCCAATGCTATGTGTTTTAGATTTTTATTTTGGCACCACTCCACTTCTTAAATAAATTTCTGTTATGATTATCTATTGTGGAATAACGACATGCTCCAAAACTTAGTGGATTAAAGCATCAGGCTTTTTACCATGTCTCACAATTCTGAAGGTTGACTGTATTTAGTGGAGTGGTTTTCTACTCTATATGACACCAGTTGAGGCTTCAATCATTTGGTGTCTTCATGAGATGAAGAATCCAAGATATCTCATTCACACACATGGCTGGCAGTTGACAAGAGAACTCAGCTAGAGAGAACTTACACGTGACCTCTCCATGTGACCTTGGCTTCTTACATCATGGTGTCTGTATTCCAAGAGGAGCAATCACAAGAACCACCATTCTTAGAAAACCAGGCAGAAACTATAAGACTTCTTACAGCTTAGCTTCAGGAGTTATTCAGTGTCAATTTTACTGTATTTTGTGAATCAAAAGCAAGCCCACAGGGCTGTCCCATATTCATGGTGAAGGACTACTTAAAGGCATAAATATGAGGAGTCATGGTTTATTGGGGGGCTATCTTTGGAGATCAGCTACCTAGGTGGATGGAGATTTAATGATGGAAATGTTTGATTAAAAATGTAGTTAATTTGAATAGGACTAGGTTTGATTATTGGTTAGCCAGTTGTCTGTATTCTGGAGTATAGTAGCCCTTATCTAGACCCATCCCCTGAGAAGTAACTATATCCAATTATCAATGAACAGCGCTTGCTGGCCATTAAGCACAGGTAACCTCTAGTCTCCCACCATGTTTCAGCAGCAGAGGCATAAAACTGTTTTTTAATGAGGCCTATTGAGATGTACTGACATGTCTTGTCTTTTCCTTTTGTCTGGACCAACTACCTTCATGTAAATGATTTATCAAGAAATAAGACCTAGAATTTTGAGATGGGTACATAAGAGCCAAAGGGAACTAGAATGATATCATTCTTTTACCTGCCCTTCAACATTCTCGATGCAAACAGGCTGAGCTTCTAAAGGCAAAGCAGGGATGGCTTAGAGCCCTACAGCAATGGGTCTGGGGCATAGGACCATGGGGAGCTGGAAGGAGGAGGCAGAGCTGGAAGATGTTTCCATTCTGTGAAAGTGGCTTTTGGCTTTGAGGCGGCAACAGTAATATTTCATGTCTTCTGTGGTGTCTCCTACCTTTAAATGTCAGTCTCTGTAGCCGCCTTATCTCCTGGAGCACATTTCAATTAGGTATTCCAAATCACACTCTTTTCTTCCAGCACAAATATGCCAGAGGTGATATCTACTGTTACAGCGGCATTTTAAATACTTAGGGGGAAAAAAGGCCTAGTGAATAGCAATTTCTCCCTTAGAATAATAATAATAAACACAATAATAATGGAGAGCAGAGGTAAATTCTGGCTTTGATACCAGTAACTGGCTGATTTAAGTGGATTTTTTTGTCTCCACCCTTCTTGTGTCCCCCTCCCTATTCCTGCCTCAGTGTGAAGGTTATGAAGTTTGGCTCTGCCAAGAGCAGCCTCCCACATCTTCTTCATTGGAGACTCACGAATGCCTCCCAGAATGTCTGGTTGTCTATCTAGAGACAGCTGGGCTCCTGCTTCACCCTCTTCCTTCCTTTGTTTTGAGGAATGTTTGCATGAAATCAGAATCTCTGTTTTTCTAAAAATTTTCCAGGCACCATTACTTACTCCTCACCTATGGGACATCTTCAGGTCCTGATGGAACATCCCAACCTCACCTCCAGGAATCATATGGTTCAGAAACTTATTATTGCATGTTTCCTCTTTAGAATCAAGTCTCAGTTCCTTGGCCTGGTATTGAAGGTCCTTCAAGCTGGTCTGCATTTCTCAGCTCATCTTCTACTGATCCTTATACCTGCTTGTTCTCTGGGCTGTTGTCTTCATTGCCTACCCCATAAAGGGGCATCCAAACCATGTGTGGGCCTATCACTGTGCTTGTCATATGGTGGTGGTGGGGTGTCTCAGTGAGTATTCTCCCCTGTATTGAGAATCCTTCTACTAGATTATTCTCTCAGATTACGTTTTGCTTTTTCCATTGAGCCTTCTCTGACCTCAGCATTCAGTGCCACTTCCTTTCTGAATTTCTAAAGTATAGTACCATTCAGCACTTGGCACATACCATCTTATGCTATTTTGCATGTCCATATGTTGTCTATACAACTGGATTATAAGCCCCTTACAGGCAGGGATAACTGTGCCCTGTACTTATTTCATGTCACCTCCAAGTCTAAGATAGTTCCTTGAACATAGAAGATGCTCAGTTAATACTTCTTGATTGAATAGACAGATCAAGGAGTAAATGAAAGCAAGGATCCTAAGAAGCTCATCTTTTGGTGCCAATATGCTCAGTATGGAAATCAGAAACTTGCCTAAAACAAGGCGTTTCATTTACCTGTTTTCCCTACGATCAGAGCTCTACTACTTGCATTCCTCAGAAGTGAAGGCTCTTCTGCCAGCCTGATCCCTAAAACTGTTGGTTAAGAGGAAGAGCTTTTCCTAGTGGGAGAGGAGTTTGAAGGCATCTGGGGTTTGCCACATCCAGTGCTTTGACAACCAAGGTGTCTTGATCATTAGAGTGAAGGGAATTAGAACATCAGACTGTGTACTCAAGTTCAAGTCCACAGCAGACTGGAGTAGAATCCCACAAAAGTTTCAGTTTCATCTCTGTCACTTACTAGGCGGTTAATCTCTCTATGCCTCAGTTTTTGTATTTATAGAATGGATTTAAAAATGGCTGTCTACCTTACAGGGTTGCTATGAGGTGCCAATATGATAGTCATTGGAAAAGTACTTTGGATATTGCAAAACTCTATACAGATGTCAGGAATTAGGTGACAACTTGAAATCATCCATTGATAGGAACTGGGGTTTACTCTGTTCATAGCTGTGTACTAGGTATACATAGGGGCCTCTCTACATTATAGCAGACCAGCAGAGGAATGTGGGATTTGTCATGGCATGAATTCTAACTCATAGACGGATGAAAGCTGGGAAAAGGATTATAGCCCAGCAATCACATCTCAACATTTAACAGCAACAATTACATCAGGGAAGATGGGAAGTGAAGTATTGGCAAAAATTTGACCCTGGGCATGCTTTGGACACTTTGGATTTTGGCAGATTCTATCCCTGAAACATTTCCGAGCATTCTGACTTTGCTCCGTCCCCTCACCGACAGCTCTGCCTCTGGGAAGCCTTTTTGGTTTCGTGGTTGATCAGTTGCATCCACCTTCCCAATCACACTTGTCCCTATGAGGGAATCCTGGGAGCCTGTGCTAAACTCATGGCCCCCAGAAAGGACACTCTCAAGACCAGATGCCTCCCACTGATCTCACACTGCTGCTGGCTTTGGCTGCAGCCCAGGAGGGACAAATAATGACTTGAGGTCCAGGTATTCTACTGTCCTCAGTCCTGTCTTCATGTAAATGTCACCCCTGATGAAAGGAAGCAGATGCAAAAAATATCTACTGTAGAAGCAGATCTACCTCTGACCGAAATGGTGTTGGGCCTTTTGTCCCCCCCTTTCTTTTCCTTCAAGTTTTGCACGTGGCATCAGCAGCTGAATAAGGGAAAGCTAAGATGTTTAAATGCACTAGTGCTCGCTGGGCTGAATTAATAATCCCAAACCTTCCAAACTGGCCATCTGGGGTGAGACAGACCAACCAGAAAGCGCCGGGTGATGGAGAACACTGGCGGGAATGCCAGACCCCACCAGAAGTGGAAGCGACAGCAAAGAGATGGAGCTGCTCCCATCCCCCTCCCTCCCCCGCTTCTCTGTCCTCCCGTTATCAGGTCCCTCTGAGATGGCCACGCACCAGTGGCTCCAGCCTCTGACCGCTGCTGCCCTCTGCTGGCGGGAAAGCTGCACTCGGTGTGGAAAGTGCGGAGCTCTGTACCAGGACACCTGCCTTTGTGCAGACCCAGCCCCACAGTCTGTGGCTAGCATGTGACTTGGCTCCGGGAGGGCAGAACAACTCAGAAAGCCCCTTGCACCAGATTATTTCCTGAGTGGCCTCAGGTGGGCACAGGTCTTTGGAATTCAACTGCTGGGGGTTCACTGCTTTGGATCCCTGGAGCTCTCTGCTCAAGAGGGGCACCCCTGGGGAAGGCGGCTCCTGGCAGCTCTTTACCTGGATGACCCCTAAGCACAGTTGGTGACTTTGGTTACTGGGTTAGCCTGATACAGCCTTTTCTTGAGAGGAGGTGGCAGAGGAAAGTTGAGTTTTGAGAGGGCTGGGCCTGGAAGTCTCTTGCCTGAAAAGGAATCATCGTAGAGTGGGGTTTCTGGGTGACCAGGAAGCAGCAGAAAAATATGGAGAGCCCAGTGGGAGTGGGCAGTATTGTCCACTGGGGAAAGAGCGCCTAGGCAGGAAGGTAATACCGGCCTTTCCTCCTTCCCAGCTTTCCCCAGAGTGGGCTGTGCCGGTAGACTGTGTCCAGTTGACTCTGGAAGGTAGAGGGATAAGAGGGTTCCTGTCCCCAGCATGACTATAGGGTGACCCTGGTGCACCCCTGGATCTTCAGCCTAAAGTGCAGCCGGGCTAGACAGGAGCTCTGACCTGACTGACCACACAGGAATTCTGGATTTATTTTCCTTCCGTGAGCTCCTGCCAAGACTCTTGGTTAGAGCTAATGGGGCTCCCCCAGCCAGCGAGTGTCTCCTAGTGATGTGTGTAAACAGTGCCAGGCAGGAAATAGGTTTCCTGTTCTTAATGGGCTTGTTAAATCTCTTATTGAGTGGGGTTTAAATGGCTTTATTATGAATAATAAGAATAGTAAGCAAACGTTATTATTAGTAGTAGGAAAATTATGATGTCAGCCCTGACTGCCTCTTCCCAGTTTCTTCTTGCCAACCTGGAGGTCCTTTGGGTGACTCAAGAACCTGTCATTGGGGAAGATGGAAGAATTGTCTTGGTTGGCTGCAGCTTCCCGATTCTGAGCCTTTTTCCGCTTTCATAGAGTTTCCTCCTCACTTACTCCCATCAGTCGGGTTCTCAACCTCTCATCCTGTCAAAGATGGAACTATAAACCTCTGTCTCTCTTTAATTTTATTTAGGGTTGAAAGCCATGGACAAAGGTTCTGAGATTAAACTTAGGTGTCAGGTAGAGGTGGGGAGAGTAGCGGATGCTGGTGGTGAGGAGCTCATTTAGAAGTGGGGCTCATGTTCTCAGCCCCAGGGCTATGGTCTGATTGTTTGTGTCCCCCCAAAATTTAAATACTGAAAACTAATCACCAATGTGATTATGTTAAAATGGGTGTCTATTGGGAGGTTATTATGTCATGAGGGCTTTGGGGTTAGTGCTCATATAAAATAGGCCCAAGGGAGGGTTTTCTCTGCTTCACCAGGGAAGAATTACCTAGAAGGCACCATTTACAAACCAGGAAACAGGCCCTCACCAGATGCCATGCCAAATCTGCTGTCTCCTGGATCTTGCGCTTTCCAGCTTCCAGAACTCTGAGAAATAATTTTTTGTAGTTTATAAACCCCCCAGTTTATGGTATTTTGGTATATAAGCCAGAACAGACTGAGATATCCAGTTTACAGCTGGAACTGGAGGTATGCAGTGTATCCCAGACTTTAGTAATTTATATATCAGGTTTACTATTTTTACCATAACTTCCTGCGACAGTATTGGTTTCCTTTACACTGATTCTCTTGTTTGACTTAAGTAGATTTGGCATCTTGTTAAGCAATATGTCTTTGAAATCCTGGGTTCAAAGTGTGAGCCAGGTTTTTCTTACTGAATACATATAGAAGTGAACAGCTAACAGCTATTTTTTTTTTTGAAAAGTTCATCCATGTGGCAACTGTGTCATATACTTAGGGAAAATGTACCACAACATCTGGAAACAGGGCTGTAGGCTAGTGGTTCTCAAACTTCAGCAGGCATAAGAAACACCGACCTGGCTTGTTAAACCAAAGATGGCTGGCCCCTCCCTCAGAGATTCAGCAGGTCCGTGGTGCCACCCTGTGACTTTGCAGCCCTAACAGTTGCTCAGGAGATGCTGCAGTGGCACCAGCTTGGAGGACAAGAACCTGTTTTCCATTTCTACATGTATAGATTTCTTCATCTGAAAATGGAGATAGACCTATTTCAAAGGGTTTTATGAACATTAAATACATTCCCTATCATATGTAGAACACCTGGCATACAGTGGGTGCCATGTAAGATAGAGTGATTTTTCTTGGAGCCAATCTATCTGTAACAGACTGAATGTTTGTGCTGCACCCCACTCCCAAATTCATATGTTGAAGCCCTACCCCCCAGTGTGATGATTTTTAGGAGGCAAGGCCTTTGGGAAGTAATTAGGTCATGAGGGTAGGGTCCTAATGATGGGATCAGTGATCAATGCCCTTAGAAAAAGGACCCCAGAGAGCTCTCCTGCTCTCTCACTGCCATGTGAGGGTACGATGAGAAGTCAGTGGTCTGCAGCACAGAACTGGGACCTCACCAGAACCCAGCCGTGCTGCTACTCTGATCTTGGACTTCCAGACTCCAGAACTGTGAGAAATAAATTTCTGTTGTTTATAAACCATCTATTCAATGGTATAGTACTTTGTTACGGCAGTCCAAAGTGACTAAGACAACCAGTTGCGAGGTTTTTTTTGAGCTGCAAGGATTTTTAGGGTTCACCTTGAAGATCAGATGGGAAATACAGGAAGTTCTGTGAGGTTAATTCTGGTTCCAAGTCCTAGTCCTAAGGATAAGCCCATCCTGCAACTCCGGGTGGCCAAGCAGTTCTCTAGCAGCCTCCAGCAAGTATTCTATCTTACAGAACCCGGCAAGAGGAGACAGCACGGTCTTCATTCCCCTCTGTCTCATCAAGGATTATGTTCCTCACTCTGCTCATTGTATTCTGAGAGCTGGCAGAATACAGACAGGCAGACAATGAGTAACTTACAATTTAATTAGGTGATTGTATTGGTGATTTTTTTTAAGGCTTCCCAGTAGTTGAGCCCCCTTTCTGTATTTTAGAGGTTCACAAGTGTGAGCCTAAAAGGAAGACAGGACCCTCATTCTGTGACTGAAGCCCCCAAATCCTAGTCTCACTCTCTTCCGACTCAGAGAACCGTGTAAGCCTGGCTCAGTGGGTGGGAGGAAGAATTTCCTCGGTGGTGGCAGTGGTGGGGCAGCAGCCCCTCTGGGCACCATGGGGGCAGAAGCAGCAGCAGGGAGTTCCAGGCAGGCTCGTCCTGTGATGTCATCCTTGCTGTCCTGGCAGCCTCTGCATTTCCACTCTCCGTTCATCTTCCACGTGTGGTTCTTACGCTCGCTCGTCAATTGCCTTCCCACTTCAACCGGCAAATGATGCTGAACCAATGGCAGGTTTTACAGCAGGGAAGTAACATAATTTTGAAGATAACTGACCACTGTCTGGATCATAGACTGGAAGATGAGTGACTGGAGGAGGGGGACTAGGGAGGAGGTAAGGATACAGGTGAGGGGAAGGAGGAAGAAATACTTAGCAGGCAAAATTCACCACGTCTAATGGAAGCCTGATTTTTCTCTTTGAACTTAGAGGACAAAAATGAACTTGTAGTAGTTTTATTTGCAGCTTTAGGAGTCTTTGGGGGCTGGGTATCCTATTTGATATCCTATTTGTTGGCAAGGTGGATTTCCTAAAGAGGGGTGGGAAACAAGGTAGACTGTTAAGGAATAACACCATGTTTGTGTATAGCTTAGCCATGGCCTTCTCCATTTCAAGACTGTTCACCTCAATAAACATTGAGCATTTGCTAGATGTCAGACATTAACGGGTATTTTGAATACCATTTATTTTTATTTTGATATTGAAAAAGGAGTAGAGGTGTAGAGGGAAGAATCTTACATACATGCACACATCTGCATGCCATACATGCAACACACACATGTTGATCTTGAAATTCTTCAAGGACCCAAAGGGACCCATGTGATGAGTGCTAGAACAGGGAATATACTGTACATTCTTGGTGGCCTTTAAACATTCTTTCTTCCTTCTTGTCACAAATAACCCACTGAGTTATCACCTCCCGAACCCTGTGATTCGAAGGGCTCACAATTAAGTGTCTCTTACGCTGAGTGAACATACACACTGCTAACGCTCTGCGCTTGCTCCTTGTGGTGTGTTTATTGGGAAGCTGCCACCTCTGTCTCCTCTGCTCTTTGAAAAAGCTATGGGTAGATCCGCAGTGGCGGCTATTTACATCCTTAGCTCCTGCCTGCTTTTCCAGGGCTCTTTGTTCAAGTGTCAGTACTGGTTTGTAAAACATGAACAGAGTTGGGGGGAAAAGTAATTACAGTTCACATCTGGTGTTCCTACTGACACAACGTTGAGCTGCCTGACTGCACTTCTCTTCCGTCGCTTCTCTCATTCTGTCTTTTCAGTTACGGGTTCTCTCTCTCTCCCTCGTCCCCTGCTGCTCTGGCTCTGGCTCTCTTGCTTGCTCTTCTGAGGTCAGAGAGCTGCACACATGGAAGTAGCTGGCCTTCCCGTGGCCACTGGGTAGCCCAGCCCAGAGATCCTGCCCACTTTAATGGGTGGAAATCTCTGATTGTTATCACACAGGGAAATCTCTGGTATTTTCAGTTCCCACAGGCCACAGTGGGCTATCCTCTGAATCTAGATATAAAACCAAACCTTCTCTTGGATCAGACCAGTCTGGGAGCATTATATATGAATAGTTAGTTTAGATTATAGAGACTTCTAATCTCCCTAGAGGGCGTGTTGCTGCTTTGATGCTATCGTAATTTCTCTTTCTACACTTAATAGTTCAATACATCAGGACTTGGTTACAGGGGAATCCATGCTCATATCCTAAATCCATCAGTCGTTATCTTTTCCTATGGTCACAATTCCACTGTTGGTGGTGAGGAATGGTCTAGAGTAGTGATTATTTAACTTATAGGTTTTGACATAATATTTTAAAATTAATCATGGTGACTGACATGGTATTTTCAGCTAAGGATTTTTTTTTTTCTTAATGTTTCATCAACTTTATCACCACCGTGTCATAAAAGAAAAAGACATTTTAAGTCCAAAATGTAGGAAAGACATTCTTTCTGCAAAAAGGACAGTTCTTTTTATTAAGTGTAAGTTTATTTTTAAAATATGATATATTTTTCAGAGCAAGAATGCTATTTCTTGAAATAGTAGAAATGGTGCCATGTGACTTTATAGCCCTCATGGTGGGTGGAAGAGAACAGCAAGGGAAAGTCTTATTTTCCAACGTGTCTTCTGTAACTTTCAGCACAGTGCTGGACACCCAGTAGTCCAGCCCAAATTTTACCTCCCTTCCTGATTATTTCTAAATTCCTTCAACTTTTGGTGTTGTTTGTCATGAATTTTCTTTCATAGTTTGTCATTACTTTATGGTTATTCATTAAACATACATTTATTGTCTTGGATCATTACAGATGCACACAAACACGTACACATTCTTTATTTCCCTAACGTAAAAACACTTCATTTTCTTTCTGATTTTTTTATTGATAAAAGTTAATGATGTATACTTTTTATGACTGCTAGGATTATAATCAATGTGGTCATCATAAAATGTTATCTACTAAATGTAATCACTCATGCCATTTACAATATGAATGTAATTAATAGTATTGACTACATGCCATTTTCATAGGAAAAAGCTAAGGAAGAAGGTTTGGCAGATGTCTAGTAAGTTCATTTGTGGACATAGCAAGTTTGAAATTATAGCAGAACTTACAAATGACATCACCAGAAGTTTTCCTTTCTCCCAACTCTATTTTACATTTTTGCTCTCAGAGGCTATACTCTTTCTTCTTTGTTCCTCCCTTAGTCCAGTGATGAGCACGTAGTAGATTATGAATAAAGGCTTGTCAGTTGCTTCAGGAGCTATGTAGGTGGAGGTTGGGGAAAATTTCCAGGAAACACGGCAGTTGGGAATTGTCGGCCAAGGAGTGATTATAGGATGATAATATATTAGATGCGTGGAGGAGCAGGGGAGTTCAGTTAAAGGTTTTCAGGAATAAATATGAAAGGAAAGATGAAAAATGAGTCCCTGAATTATGCAGCTTTTTGAAAAATATCATTAATAACTTGAGATTCAGAAAATCATTGCATGATTTCAATGAGATAAAACTTTTGGCTAGAACACTTATCTTTGGGGACTCCAAAATAGCCACTCATGAAAGTGGCTCATTAATTTATTCATTCAATAAATATTTAACAAACACCTACTATGTGCCAGAATTATTATAGATGCCACGAATACAGCCGTGGCTAAAACAAAAATGCCTGCACTCCCAGAGCTTATATTCTAGTGGAGGCAATCTACAAATAACAAAATAAATAAATACATAGTATTATAGATGATGATGAGTGTTCTGAGGGGAAAATGAAACAACAAATAGTGATCGGGCAAGCTAGGGTGGTGACGGTGATTTCAAGTTTAGGTAGGACAAAGAAGAAGTCATGAGTAGACAGGCAGCCCTGTTATAGCATAGTTTTCCAGGAACCAAAGCAAGATGTTCAGGAAGCGAGAGGCCTCAGATTCTCCGAGTGCAATCTGACTTTGCACCCCAATTAACAGTGACAGCATACGGCTTTAAAATAGGAAATAAAGTGGAAGGAAAGCAAACGCTTGATAGTTGACCTGACATTCACTGTTGCGAGATTGGGAATGTACAATAAATGTCACTGATGGAGCAATATTCATGAAGTAAAAATGTCAGTTTTCAATTTGGCATGAGGATGATTTGACATGTATTAGTTGCACACAGAATATTATCATAATTAATGCATTAGTAATGCAGCTGTCCTTTTTCTCCTGATTTCAAGTTAAAAAGGAGGAAATGGAAAGAGGCAAGGGAAAGAGCAGCTCTCGCCCCGATCAGACCTTTCCTCCTGGCATCTGTCTCTCCCTTTGTGCTGCCTTCTTGGTGCCGTTGGCTTCTGGTCAATATCGGTCCAGATTTAACCATCTCAGTTCTTCCCTCACGTTTCCACAAAGAACACGGAGGCCTTGTCTGTGGAGGGCGTTCTCCTTAATTTTCAACAGTACTTTAAAAATATTTCCAAAGATAAATGAAACCTAAAATCAGACAGAATATTTAAAAAAGCAGATTCAGCATGGCTACCTTAACTATATACAAATTTAATGTACAATTCAAGGAAAAAAAAAAAAAGAGAGACCAGATGTATGGCTTTTAAGAAGAATCTTTTCCAGAAGAATATTAATTATAGTTTTGATAATTGTTAATCAGAATCAAGAGTCTTATTAATCTTCAAATCTATTTTGAATGTTTCCTTTTAAATGTAACATTTTTCAGTCATTAAAGATTCTCAGGTCAAAAAAAAAATATTTCCAAAGATACACATATTTATTGTAAAAAGAGCACATAAACAAAATCAAGAGTATAAAAATTTCCCCTAAGCTCATCACCCAGAGGAAACTACTACTCCTGGTTTGGTGTTTATGCTTCAGTCTTTTTTTCCCCTTTAAGTATAAATATTCGTATCTACAAATATCAGATCATTCTCTATATAAGTCAATGATCAATTTCATACATACTAGATTTTTTTTTTTTGTCTTAGTGAATGTTTTTCTATAATATCCAGTGATTGGGTGGTATTTTATTATACAGATATAGAATGATATAATTAATCCTCTCTTATTGTCATGTAAATTATTTCTATGTTTTCGATATTATAAGCAATGCAGTGATATACGTACTAGCCAAATCTTTGTACATATCTATGATGATTTATTCCGGATAAATTTTTAGATGTAGAGCTAAGGGGAGTACTAGTTATCTATCGAAACAATGATGCTGCAAAACAAACAAAACCCCTGTGGCGTAAGCAATGAGCATTATTGCTCATGTGACTGGGGGCTGCTGGGTGGCTCTGCTGATCTTGGCTGGGCCTGGTTTCATGCCTGAGGATTGACTGGCTGGCTGTTGGCTGATCAAGGCTAGCTGGTGCTGGGATGACTCAGGGGACTTGATACTTTTCCACCATTTCTCATTCTGCAGCAGGCTGGCCCCAGCCTGTTCTCATGTCATTGGCAAAGGCATGGACAATTTTCTTACACATGCTTTTCAAGTCTTAACTTGTATAACATTTACTAACATCACAAAGCAAGTCATGTGATTAAGCCCAGCATCAAGGGACAGAACATTCTGTCCTACTCACAGTTGGAAGATGCTGCAGGGTTACATGGTGAAGGTCATAGATTCAGGGAAGGATAAAAAATTGGGGCAAAATTTGCAGTTTTCCATAGCAGGTCAAAAGCCATCCTTATTTTCAAGGCTTGTGAGAGATATTTCCAAATTGCCCTCTAGAAAGGCTGAACCAACCTCACTTATGGTGTAAGATTTCCCAGTTTTCCAGTTCTCTTGACTCTTGCTGATTCTGGGAGTGATTTATGACTTTCCATCTTGGCTGTTTTGATTGGCATCTCTACCTGTCCCTTGAGGCCGCACAGTTTTTCTTTGCGGTGATTGTTTACTTGCAGAGTGCCCGGAAAGCTGCCCAAGTCCCTGGTCTACTTATCTTCTTCATCCTGGATCCTTTTGCCCACTTATCTAGCACTTGTGCTGACCAACTCCCAGCTATTTGGAATATCCAGTGTTCCATAGGCCCATTCCCCAACTGTTCTGGGTCAGCAGGAGTTACTATGTATCTTTTAACTTCCTACCTAAGCCAGCAGCGGGGCAATTTTTGGTCCTCATTATTCCCAGAATATCAGAATTTTTAGGACCAGAAGACAGCTTAGAATTCAATCTTATTTTTTATAAAATATTATTTGCAAGATGCAGCTATTAATATGGATATGTGTATGGATGAAGATAGGAATATAGATAAAAAAAATTACCTAAAAAACAAGTTGGAAGGAATTCATCACTGTTAATATTTTAGTATACATCTGTGTAGAGGAATTATTGGTAAATTAAAAGAAATATTTAATGTTGTGTACAGGAACTGAGGGTCAGAGAGGTTAAATGACTCACCTCATATCCTAAAGATGAATAATAGCAAAACTGTCCCTAGAGTCCAGTTCTGCTGATTCCTGGTTTAATGATCTCTTGAGACAATACCACAATATGACCTCTGAGGCCCAGCTGTCTTTTGTTTGTTGGTTCAGTTCAAGATCAAGGTGCCAGCACCTTGGTGTCTGGTGAGGGCTGCTGTCTGCTTCCAGCATGGTGCCTTGTTGCTGTGTCCTTCAAAGGGGAGGAACTCTGTGTCTTCAGATGGCAGAAGAGCAAAAAGGGTGATCACTTGTTCCCTCCAGACCTTTTATAATGGTTGCTAATCCCACTCATGAGTGTTTCATCCTCATGATTAAATCACCTTCTAAAGGTTCGACTTCTTAATATTAATACTATCACATTGGCAATTAAGTTTCAACACATGAATTTTGGGGCACATTCCGACCATAGCACGTTTTCTCTACAGGTTTATAAAATACTTTTCTATCTCAGATATCTTGTGTTTTTCCTGCTTGAGCATATATTTCCTTTTCTAGAGACAGGGATACATTTATTGACATTCCTTCCTCTGCTCTCTGGTATTGCAGTAATTTTATTGTGTACATGCATATACTGAGAGTGTAAATTGCCTAGATCCAGCTCCCCATGGGATGGGTTACTGGTTACTCTAGAGCAGGAGGAACTGAAGAGAAAGAGCAGGAACGAACATCAAAGGTGCACACACCTGTTGCAGTTCATATTTTGCTCACACCCTAGCTCAGCCCAGCCTAAGACCAAACCTGGTAGGGATTCAGTGTTCTCAGAATTAGCATCTCTTCATTAAAATCTGTTTGTACCTTTCTTTTATCCAATATCTGTTTTACATAAAGTACTTACTAGTTGTCATATCATCCTGCTTGATGCTGTTAGGCCCATTACCTGTAAGGCTGGAACGTAGAAAACAAGTGTGCCCTGCCAGTGAGAGACGGTTCAGAGCATGTGTGATGATCCCACGGCTTCCTGCATCTGCAGGACTTGAGAAAGACTCTGCATGATTTTGGAGATCTGGAGTTTAAGGGGCCTGGGAGGTCTCAAGCAGCTGTCAGTCAGCTTGCCTTGCATTTTAAAAAGCAAGTCTGCAATTTTATGGTGTGTTCTCCTCTCCAACCACCACTCTTTGCCTTCATTATTGCTTAGGTCACTATCCGGAGAGAGAAGCAATCGTGATGATTCTTTATCACCTGGCAGCATCTTTTCCTAAATTGTTATTAATAGGAGGATAACTACTGTTTGAATGTCCCCTCCAAAACTCATGTTAAAATTTAATTGCTGTTGTGATTGTGATGGTATTAAGAGGTGGGATCCTTAAGAGGTGACCAGGCCAGGAGGACTCTGTCCTCGTGAGTGGATAAATGTCATTATTGTGAAAGTGGGTTGTTAAAAAAGTGAGTTCATCCCCTCTGTCTGTCGCTCTTGCCCTCTCTTGCCCATCTTCCCTCTGCCATGAGATGACCTGGCATGAAGGCCCTTGCCAGATGCCGGCACCTTGATGTTGGACTTCGCAGCCTCCAAAACTGTGAGAAACAAATTTCTTTCCTTTGTAAATTATCCAGCCTGTGGTATTCTGTTATGGCAACACAAAATGAACAAAGGCAGTGACCCATCCACATGACATAAAACATGATGAAGGAAGCTCTACATCAATATTTCTTAAATAAATGCACAAAAACAAATCAGTATGATGCAGAGAAGGTCTTGGTTACCCCAGATACTCAGTACTGTTCTGCAGAAGTAACAACCATCATATATTTCATGTAACTCCTCCTAGAAAATGCCCAGGTGTACACAGATATGTGCTCGGCCCTATTTTACTTTCATGCATGGGGTAGGCTGGAACGCTGCTGAGATCCCAGTTGCTGACCCTCCCGCAAGGCACCCTGGGGCTCCCAGGGCCTCTGGGGTACTAGCGCCCACACAAGGAGAGGACTTTCCCTCCCTGATACCTCTGGGGCCCACCCAGGGCCATCAGACATGCCCATCAAAACTTAGGATATCAATTCCCCCAGAGTTCCAGAGCCATGGTGCTCTCAGGAAAATAACAGTCTAGGATATGAAGGTAAGACCTACTTTTCCTGAAGCCCACCAAAATTTTAATAGAATTGGGAGATAGGGGGAGAGAGAACTATGAATAATTATATTCTTCTTTTTATATTTCCAAAACTTTAAATAAAGATCATATATTTATAATGAAAACAAAAATCTCAACCTACTTAAAAATGTATTACCAGTTTCCACTGAAGTAGGGTCTTTTTTTTAATTCTGATTTTGTATTCTTTTTTTTTTTTTTTCCCCGCTGTCAGAAATTTCACACACATGAAGTGGAGTCTTAAACTCTCAATTTATTAAATGTACTAATAAAGTTTTTATTGGTTACAAATAGATACAACAAAATCCCTTTGTAAGAAACCCCAGGGAACAACTCCCATTGTTTTGTTGTAATAAAATTGGATCTTATTAGCAGTAGACATCACAGTCTGCAGAAACTAGAAATAAAGAGCTGGTTGTGGGTATGTCTGCAGTGAATTATCAGAGTGCCTTGAAAAGCCTGCTGGACTGTGATGCGCCTGGTGAGTAACAGGCTCTCCCAGGGTGTTTTCAAAGCAGCACACGATTCCATGCCTTGACTTGCCTCACTGTTGAAAATCACTAATATGGGGCAATGTTTTCCCTGCTATGCGTTTGGGCCTTTTTGGAGCTAGAAGATTACTGCTGGTGGACTGGTGTGGATCCTTCAAAATATAGCACATCATCTGCACCAAATAATGCGGTTACCATTTATTGAGCATCTACTATGTGCCAGGCAGTGTTCTAAGGATTTTCATGCATTTACTTATTCAATTCAGCAACGCAGTAAAGCCGCTAGAATGTTAATCACCTTATAGTTGATGAAACTGAAACCAAAGTGGCGAAGGAAGTTATCTAGGGTCTGTCTATTATTAGGGGGTGAGGCGGTGGTTAAAATCCATGCCATCTGACTAGAGCCACCACCTAATCAGTGAACCACATCACCTTTCAGGGAAGTGGATGATGTCTCCTGCATGTGACCTGTCTGTCTGTGTGATGTTTTTTCCAGATACTTCTAGATGCTGTTGGGATTGATTAAATAGAAATTCAAGTAAGAGTGATACTGAATTTACATAAGTTTTTTTATCATCAGTATTTTCTCTGTCAGTGGATCTAAAAATGTGACTTCTCTGCCGTGGTCATCTTCCACATCTTTGGCTGTTCTAGAAAGGCCATGGTCCCAAAGGCTGCCAATCCTTGCTCTAGAAGAGGAGGTGGGAATCGAACACACACCGTCTTGGCTTCTTTCTCAACCAACTCTGCCTCTGCTCATCTCTCTTACTCCCAACCAGGACCCATTGGCACGTTCCCCCATTCTTTGTGATGTGGACAGACATTGGCAAAATAACTTGATAAGCACTACTTTAGGAGTCGCCTGCTGAGATGCAAAAATAACTTTGTAACATAACTCCTTCTCTCTGGAAGCAAGCATTAGAAGAAATTTCTAGCCTCAAAACAGCTGTCATTGGTGTTACTTTGAGCAAGTCATCCCATCCAGCAGCTCAGCTTCTTCACCAGCCTATTGGGGAGAGTGGTTGCAGAATTAAAAAGAGATGGCAATTCTATGTATTGTTTTTGGCATGTTCATTTATTTATTTTAAAGAATGTCAAATGCCTACTCTGTAACAGGCATGGCTCTGGCTTTAGAGATTCCAGCAGTGAGCAACACAGACAAAGCCCTAGTCCTCATGGGGTTGACATCTTATTTGAGGAAGACAGAAAAAAAGAGAATAAATGAATACTTTATCAGATGGTCATCGTGTTGTGGAGAGAAATAAGATGGGATAAGGGGGATGATGAGGGGACAATTAATTTCTGTAGAAATTCAAGAAAAGGCCTGAGTGTTGAAGTTGTGTTTGAGCTCACACCTGAGGCCATCAGAGTGAGCTGAAAGGAGATCAGGGGAGAGGATGACAGCCCATGCCAAGGCCCTGAGGTGGGAATGTGGTTGGTGGGTTGGAGGCACAAGAAAGGGCTGTGTGCTTGGGGCGGAGGGAGGAAGGCTGAGAGTAGAGATGAGACCAGGGCTTTAGAGGGGCTGGAGAACAGATGGAGGGTCTATGGAGCCAAGGTCAAATCTGAGCAGAGTGATATGCTCCGATTAATACTGTAAAAGGCTGAGTGTGGAGAATAGACATTTAGGGGGCAAGGGAGGGAGGAGGGAGAGTAGCTAGGAGACTTGTCATAGTCCATGTGCCTTGGACCATGGTGTTAGTGGTGGAAGAGATCTGATTCTGGGTATATGTTGAAGCTGAACTTGATAGGACTGTGGATGATTGGGTCTGGGTGTACAGAAAGAAAGGGGCAAGGGTAACACCAAGCACATTGTCAAGGGTTTTGTCCTGAGCACCTGGAATGATGAGTTTTTGTTTACTGAGATGGGAAAGGCTGAGAGAGAAGCAGGTTTTGGGGGACGGTTGGAGACCAGGGGTTCAGCTTTGGACTTGTCGAGTTTCAGTGTCTAGGAGATGCCCAAGTGGAGATAGGAAATAGGTGGTGCATGTGTAATGTTTGAGTTTAGGGGGAAGTCTGGGCTAGAATTATGAATTTGAGGATCATTAGCACACACGTTATAGTGATTAGAGGCCTGAGAGTGGATGTAAGCACAGAAAAATTGAGTGTAGCTAGTGAGAGGCTGAAGGGTTGATCCCCTTCCTGGGTGGGGTTGGGGCTTAGAGCAAGGGTTGGAAGACAGTGGGTGGATTTTTGCTTCTTTTAGTTAATAAAGTCCTATTAGAGCACATCTGTTTACATACCTTTCTCTACTGCCTATGGCTGTTCTGAGCTACAACAGCAGAGCTAGGCAGTTGTGACAAAGAGGTATGGCCTGCCAAGCCAACAAAATCTACTATCTGGCCTTTTACAAACAAAGTTTGTTGCCTCTTGGTTTAGAAAGCAGGGAAATGAGGGGGGCCCAGCAAAGGAGACTGAGAGGGCATAGCCGGAGAGGAGGAAAGAGCCCCAAGAGGTCTGCACTGAAGGCCAGGTGATATGAGCATGTCAATCAACAGCATTGGGATGTGTGCCACTGGGCAAGTTACTTCACCCATGAGAAAAATAGTAGCACAGGATTGTCATGAAAATTAAATGGGATAAAACATGTAACACACTTGTAGCTGTGCTTGGCATACAGTAAGTGCTCAGTAAATGCTCTGATAGCATCTACTTTTGTTTGCTCAGTCTGTGGTCCTCAGCCCGGGCTCTGCACTTAGAGATAAGATTCAAGGTCCTTGATGGCCAGCCCCACCTTCCTTGACCAGGTGAGACCCATGACTTATGCTCAGGGCCCTGAGGATGAAGACCGAAGGCCAGCCCTGGGCCACTGCCCTGACCCTGTATACCCTGTCCCCCAAGAGGACCTTGAAGGAGTGCTCTGACCATCCAGCATCTGCTTTTACCTTCTATCTTTGACAAACAGTCTTTGCTGAAAGCTTTTGAGCAAACGACAAATCCATCTTTACGAGATTACTAATGTCAACAAATTTTGTGTATCAGGATTTTATAGGCTCCTGCGGGGCTGTGCCTGTGACAACACTGGCTGGCAGCGCTCGCCTGAGGAATTATACCACATGCCCCTGATGCTAAAGAAGGACCTTGATAGTTTACCTAGGCCTGGCACATTTTCTCCCAGGCAGATTCTTGGATGAGAAGCTCGAGGAGGGGAGTTAGGTCTTTTGAGGCTCCTCTAAAGATCCTGCTTCCAAAGCTTGACTAGAGAAAGACATACTTTGCCTCTGTGTACCTGGTTTTGCATTCAGCATAGCAGCTTCACTCCTAGTGAAGAGTCATGGAGCCCAAGGGAGCGTTTGTCCTTTTGGGAATGTCATAAGAGAGAACTTGGCCTTTCCCACTCACTTGTTCTTGCATCTGTTGTTGATATCCCTCTTGCTCTTATTGCTACATTTTTTGGCTGGCCTCTGAAGCTGTGGTTCTCAAAGTGCCTTCTGTGGACCAGCAGTGTCAGCATCACGTGGAAACTTGTCAGAGATGCCAATCTTCAATGCCACCCCCATAGCCCATCGAATCAACAGCTTCTAACGTGTGACCTCAGGCAAATTAGTTAACCTTTCTGAAATCTAGTTTCACCCCATGGACTATGGGGATAATAATAGCATAGGATTATTGCAAAGATTAAATGAGATGAAAAATGCACTGAATTTTACATGTCTTCCAGGTGATTCTGATTATGCTAAAGTTTGAGAACCACTCCTCCAAAGATTCTTCTAAAAGATTCCCATTTTTGGACAATTAGAAGTTCCTGCTAAAAGAATTTTTCAGATTTTATCCCTTTACACATCTCAAACTATTTTTAATCTGAGCTAATCTGCCAATCATCTTTCCAAAATGAATTAATATATTCCCATTTTCTTAAAAATCTTATAGGATATTAACCACAATTTAACCTTTTCTTTAAAGACTCAGGGCATTGTCAGGAATACGATTATTCCTACATCAGATGTAGGGCTTTTGGCATCATATGTCTGTGGTTTTGTGTTGTTTACCAGCATTTGAGGTTTTTAAAAATTTTTTTAGTTTGTTATTTTTTTACTCATGGTCTGGATGTCAGCTATTATTGTCCTAAGTATACCTAGTATGAGCCTCATCACTTTCTAATTTTTTATTTTTAACTTGATTTTATAGAAGGACTGAAATAACCAAGATGATTAATAATGTACACAAACAAGAGTAAATGAGAAAACATAACAGTATTAAGAACATGCCAATTCCACTCTTTTAGTTATTTTAAACTATACCCTAACTTACTGTTGATTATGATCATTTCGTTTTGCTATCAAATATTGTTCATTCTATCCAACTGTCTGACTATATTGTTGTACCCATTAACCACCACACTTTATCCTCCCCTCCCCACTACCCCTCAATGCCAGAGGTGATGGATACCCCAGTTACCCATATTCCATTAATTCACATTGTGTGCCTGTCTCAAAACATCACCTGTACCTAAAAAAATATGCAACTATTATGTTACCCATAATAATTTAAAATTAAAAAATTAAAAACAGGAAAACATAAAAGTAAATAACTAAATGAGAAGCTGAGGGATTTTTTTTTAAATATAAGTTTCTGTACCTGAATTTTGCAGCATAAAGTTTGGATTCTTGGGCGTCCTACTGTTTACTTCTAATTGTGCCCTAATTTTTTTGAATAACTGAATAGTTGATGTTATGTATAAGTAAAAATTTTTCGGACCATATTCACCACTCAATAGTTCTCCTGAATGTTCGTCCCTCATTATGTTACACCTTTCTATTTTTTGGGTATGTTGTTGACATAAACGTTTTCCTAGGGGATAACATTCGTAACTAACATCATCCATTCACATGTAAATCACTGCTCTTTGGAATAAAAGGTAATAGCTAAATGTGAGGTGCCGCCTCTTTCACTCCCCTCTTTGCTGTTGTTACACATCCCCTGGGTTCCTGATGAAGTCTCGGGGAGGGGAGAATACACAGGGCTAAGATGTGAAAAACTCTGGGTTATAGGGGTTCTAGGCTTGGCTCTGTCACTAAGTGACGGTGTAAACTTAGGAGAATCCCTTGGCTGTGAGCTGCGACATTATAAATTGGGATGATAATGTTCACTTCTTCCTTGCAACAGTACAGCAAGAATCCAGATAAATATTACAAGTAGAAAATCAGCACACATCATTGTTAAGGTACATTCAAGGCCTGTTGGCTCCATGTAGACCCGGAGTTTGCTTCCTCATCCCCCATTTCCCCATATCCAGCTGCCTTGGCTCAGAGTATTTGGGACTGTGCTGTATTTTTTGTCATGCTTCAGAGCGTGTAGAATCAACACAGACATAAAATGAAGTCACAAAGAGAAGGCTGATAGTCACCATAGAAAATGTTGGAGGGAAAGACAAAAACACTCAATGACAACTCCACAAACAACCCTTATTATGGTCGTGGAAGACACAATGGTGTGTATAATGTAATGTTTTGGCTGTTCTTGCTACTTGGAAATCTGGTGCATTCTGAGATGTAGGGGATGCCAAGTATTTAGACGATGTGCCTGCTTGGCTCCTGCAGCTCCTGGAAGAGACTGGGTCTCTAGATGCAGGCTGCCAGCCAAGATTCCCAGTTGGGCAGGGATATACATTCTATTGATAAGGCCATTCTGGACCTCCATGGTGAACAGTTACTGGAAGCTTCAAGAAGCCCCCAAAAGCCCACCACCACTGACATCCAGAGGGATGTCTGCTCTCCTTTGGCTGAGTCTATATGGGTGCCTCTCTCCCCAGGAGAGGATGCTGACTGCTGCTGCTCCTACAGGACACATAAGAGGACTTCTATGCACTTCCAACCTCCTGCGTGAAGCTTCTGGAAGCTTCTGGAAGCTAGTTCATTTCACCTCCTTGCTGCCTATGCCCACCCTAGCCACTCTTTAAAACCCAGTGTAAGTCTGATCTTGCCCCTGAAATCACCAAAGAGGTCTTTATGACCCCTCCTACCTCAACCTCCTCTAGTGCTTACTGCCTGAGATTCTCTTTGGCTCTTGTCATGAGAGGCCTTGTTAGTTAAATTTACTATGAATATGTTTTATCTTGTTTCCTCTGCTGGACTGCCAGCATCTTGGGGGAAGTACAAGGTCTTCTAAATATGGGTTCTGCTCTTGGGCCAGGATGTACCTGGCGCAGCCGCTGTGTCTTCCCCACCTGAGGAACTGTGTCCAGGGACCGGGCTGGATTCTGCGGGAGGTTGTGGCAGAGCAGCCAAAGGCAGCAGAGCAGCCAGAGGGAAGAACTGAGCGGCCTCAAAGCCTGACGATTGGTGCTGAGTTTCTCAGCCCAGGCAGGAAGGGAGGTCAAAACCAGGGAACCATCAAGATGTGAAGTCGAGGGATCAGGAGTCAGGGAAGTGGCTCAAGACTGAGGCACTGCAAGGTCCTCTCTCTGCCATTTTGTGGTGCTCTCTATGGTGTGGAAATAGGCCATTTCTCTCATAGGATAAACTCAGATTGGACATTTCCATCACGACATGCTCCGGAGGGTGGGCCCATAGAAATATTGATCTTGCTTCTGGCCCCAGCCCACAAGGAGACCACAGTCCCACTCCCCTCACCTGTAAAACGCAGGGGTTGGGCTCAATCTTTGCTCGCTCCAAGGTTGTCGCAAATGAGTTGAGAGAATTGGGAACAGACCAATCTCTTACATTATGACCGGATATTCCAAAGAGTACTTTTTAAAACCATCTTGGACATAGAAACATTGCTTTTCATGAACAGCGGAGGCTTGGGATCAAAAGCTAGACCATTTCTGAAAGGAAGTTTAATAGTTTCTTCATTGGTAGTGAAAACCCTGTATGTTTAAGCACAGAAAGAAAAGCTCACATAGCTATTACGATGGAGAATGGGTCCACTTCCCTAAGGATGGTGAATTGCAATGGATTAAAAACAGGGTGGAACAGAACAGTGGAGAGTGACTGTCATGAGAGAAGTAAATGCCATGTTTACAAAAAAGAGGTGAGGACATGGTGATGTGTATGGACTCCTGGCTTTCGTTAGCTGATGCCTTAGTGATACTGGGGCTCCGAAGACCTACTTATCAGTAGGAAGAGGTTTGTTTTCAGGAGTAGTGAGCTGTGTCCCCACAAGAGCATCCCTGAGGCCAATTCAGAGCAGGAGGGCCTATGGAGCAGACTGGTCAGTTGCCATGGTGAGCAGAGATTCCCTGCTGAGAAGTTGCCCTGTCTGCACAGGGGCAATGTGAGGTAGGGCAATGCGTCTTAAACTTTAATGTGTATACCATCACCTGGGGATCTCTCTCAGCCGTACATTCTGATGTCGCAGGTCTGGAGTGGGACCCAAGACTGTATTTCTAATCAGCTCCCAGGTGCTGTCCGTGCTGCTGGTCTGTGGACCATGTTTTGAGTAGCACGGTGCATTGGGAACTGGAGGAAGAAGCAGTAGACCTCACTGAGTTCTAGCCCTGGCTCGGCCCTGGGTGTGGCCCTCACAAGTCACAGATTCTCTGAGATCTAGTTTCCTCAACAGTAACAAAAACAGGAAACACTAGAAAGACCCTTTCCAGTTCTATGATGCAGTGTTCCTGTTACAGTCCCAGAGAGAATTTAGACCTCTGCCTTGTTCTCCCTTAGAGTAGTCTATTGGCCTTGGTGTTGTGCCTAGTGTCTTGCAACATGAGGATTTTCTTGATTCATTCACTTTGTAGGGGTTGTTTGACCAACCTCTACCCAGTATCTGTAAGAGCGGACACCAAAATCTATTATTATGTTATTTGAAAGAAAAGGGTAGAAGAAGTAGCAATTTAGTGACATCTGCCACATTTCTATTTCTCTAATTGTTCAAAAGTGGCTTTCCCCCTCCCCTATGGAATGTTTAAATTCATCCCTCTGACCTCTAAGCATTTTCCTGTCCTTCCTGTCTCAGAAGCAGGCTCATTGGACCACCCTAAAAGAATGCATAGGCCTCAGACCTCTGAATGCATTTCTCTGAGACGAGATGTCCAGTTTGTTCACTACAACAATAGCTGCCAGACCTATTACAGTTATGTAATAGGTTTCTTTTTTTAGCCAGGTCTTGAAAATGTGTGCATTATCCTTTAGGTAATAAATGAAATAAAAAAGTCTGAAAATAAATCAGCTTTGCAAAGTGAAGCTGAAACATTTTCTACTAACTGCACCATCCCTTTTATTTTTTTCATTTTTGTTGCCTTTTCAGGAGCTGATGGCAACTGATTTCTTTTTACCCCATTTTAAGGGCCCAGCTCATCTTGCACAATTGGTTATTGACATTCTGGCCTAATGTGAAAGAAGAGGCCCTTAGACAGTAACTCTGGGCATGGTGGTGATTCAAGGAGCCATTTTCATGTGTCCTCTGACATGGGGTGGCTTTTGCTCCCCAAGTCTTCTTTCCTACCTTGTTCCCTCCTCAAAGAATCACTTCCCACTGGCCTTGTAGTTGTCCTAAGGAAAAACGTGTCTTTCTGCCTGGATGTATCAACCTAGGGCAGAAAGGTGAGAGGATACCTCGGTTGTCTAAGGATGACACCAGGATCAATTTCTTTTTGACATCTTAGGCTACTACCTCTTTGTCTCCATAAAATTTCATTAGCACTTTAAATACAGCAGAGTGGTTTAGCTGTTGTGCATTCAGCTTTGTGTGCAACAGGCCCATTGTTCTACTCTAATTTAACTGGTTTTCTGATGGATGTGTTTACAATACCCCCCTGCTGGGTATTGTGTGTGACAACTGGGGACTAGATAACTAGATGACATCTGAACACAGAATCGCTCTGCCCAGGGATGGGCTGATGGAGTCACAACAGTTAATCTATAGCAGGGCCCATGTGATCATCTGCTGGAGAAGCTCTCTTGGCTCACACAGTGGAAAACCCTGGGAGGCTGAGGTCTGACGTCACCGGCAAGAAGCTACCCTGCCCCTTGTTTGTGCACACAGGCACTGGATGGAGGGCGTTTCGAATCATCTGCTTTTGCACCTCATTAGTATTTCTCCTCCGTGTTCCCTGACCACACTTCCCTCCTCGGTGCATGGAAAGCTATTAACAATACACGCACGTGGCACATCTGTGGAGCCATTATTGCTGCTGGATAGCTGTGTTTGTGTAAAATATTGAACATCCTGTGAAGATTTATAATGCTTTCCCCGCCCTGTCCCTTACCCACCCCCACTTCTCTATTTAAAGATGTATTAACATCTCTAGTTCTACCTGGAGGAAAAACTCTTTGAAGTGAGACTGCATGAAGATAAAATGCCCCTCTCCGAAAGTCTCCTGCTAGAATGAGCACGGAGGCCTTGGGAGAAGCCGCGGAGCCACCTGAGGCCCAGAGGCGGGGCAGCTGTCTCCCTGGGCTCTGTCCCCCGAGTCAGCTCTCCCAAACACAGCTGAGCAGCCTGTGGCCACATGGTTGTCCAGCCCCTAGGACACCTTTCAGGTGGTCTCCAGAGACCCAAGTAGGGTCTTGGCCTCCGCTCTAACAACTTGAGTGTGCCTTGGTCATGAGTCTCCCTCGGAGTTCCCCAAGTACTAGTCTCTGCTCTTCTGTTCGGACAGTGGAGATGCCAGTGGCCGTAATTCAGTCCTGGGTGGGAGCAAGCCAGGGATTGAGGCAGGGGATGGGGAAACCTTGGTCCTCACCCAGCACAGAACTGGCAGGGCCCTGGCTTAAGGAGGCTTTATAGACCACTGATCTCATCAGCTGGGGCACCTGGTGCTCTCAGGGTGATTTAGGGTTTGGCTTCCTCTAAGGGTGTTCTTATTGCCCTCACCCCCATGCCACCCCCCGCTGAGAGGGGTCCAGGCCCACAGAACATTGCATTCCTGGGATGCTAGAATCGTGTGCATGGTACACACCTGCAGGGAAGGGGCTGCTGGTCCCTGTGGCTCCTTCCGCCACCTCCCTTAGGTCACCCCAGCCGAGCAGGCCCTCAGCACACAAGCTGCGTGCTGCAGGGGCAGAGAGTGACATGAGGCAATGTCTGTGGCAAAGGGGAGAATGTGTGCTGAGCCTCGGGAGGCGCCGATTGGCTGGCAGTGAGGTAATGCAGTGCAGTCTAAATGTGGCAGCAGCAGTCCCGGCGTTGAGGGCGTGGCTCCTCTGCAAGCCTGAGTCGCCTGCCAGCCCTCCGAAGGACAGGGTCCCCAAGGGGTTCCGTGGGCCTCGTGCGGCTGCCTGGATCACAGGGCAGGCTCTAGATGGTGCTCACTGGATGGCAGGATCGCGTTGTCATTTCTGTTCCCCACACTTAAATCCACCAGATGCCACTGCAGTTCTGAACTCTGCTCCTAAACGGGGATCTCTGGGGATGGGGGGTGGGCAATGAGGCTTGAAAATGAGGACCTGGACCTCAGGACCACTTGCCCAGGTCATGGTGAGTGACAGCCAATATTACTGTTGAGGACTGGAAAGGTTCCAGGGTAAGCAATGGGTTAACTCCTTTAATGATCTGGACCTCCTCAGTGGTCCTTCCTAAATGCAATCCTAGGTTCATAATTGGGCCAGGAGTCCACTCTCAATCTCCCCATCCAGCCCACTTTTCACTACTTTGTGTCAGTGGCAGTTTCAGCTATGAAGAATGGAGAAATTCAAGGGGACACTGTGGACTCTGCCTGCTTCTCTTTAACAAGACACCTGTTCAAGGACAAAACTAGCCTGGCAGCAAAAGTCTTCTAAGGGACTTTAGCAGCTTCCAAGGATCACAGTTGGTGCTCAATGAATACTCTAGGTCAATTCAATAAATAGTCATTGAGTACTTACCGTCCTCCACTGTCAGGGGCCATGGAATAAGGCCACACCTTTGAGGAGGTTATTCAGCTATTCAACAAATAATCTGGGCTGTTTATTTCAGATCTGACACCCTTCTAAGTGTGTAGGCTGGTGGTAA
Organism: Eulemur rufifrons; assembly: GCF_041146395.1. Classification (NCBI taxonomy): domain Eukaryota; kingdom Metazoa; phylum Chordata; class Mammalia; order Primates; family Lemuridae; genus Eulemur; species Eulemur rufifrons. The sequence goes on from NC_090984.1 coordinate 104,409,495, forward strand.
ACAGAGCAAAGTCCCTGGTCTTCTGAAACTAACATTATAAAAGGTGATAATAGGTAATAGACAAAAAGCAAGAGAGTTAAGAAGAAAATGAAAGAGGGTAATGAAATAAAGGATGGCTAGAGATTGAGGTTCCTTTGGTTAGGTGGTCAGGGATGACCCCTGTAAAGAGGTGACAACTTAGCCAAGACCTCAGTGAAGGAAAGGAGGTGGCCATGAGAAGTTCTGGGAGAAAGCTGTTCCAGGCAGAGGCAACTGTTGTGGCAAAGCCCTGAGTCAGGACAAGCGTGGAGGCTCCAGGAAGAGAAAGGAGACCTGTAAACCGAGAGGAAAGTGGTCTGTGATAAGAAGAGTGAAAGCCGCAGTGATCAGATCTTGCAGAACCTCGTAGGCCCCAGAAACTAGTTGGAATGTGAAGCTTTAGGGCAGGTCACAGGGTTGAATAGCTAAGGATAAATGTTCCAGTAGTTGATGACAACTTCTGCTGTGCCACTTGAAGAGAGGCAGAGCTTGTTATTGGGCTAGTGCAGTCCTGTGCACTCACAGAAGTGAGGTCACCTCTGCCCTCAGGCACACAGTACTTCTGCTGGGGTGCTGAGTGGGGCCTGGGCAGTGCTTTGGAGGAAGGTGGGCTGGGGGGATGTGGAAGCAAATCTACCCTCAAGAGGGATCATCCTCAACGATCTGCCATTAGCCCAAAGCCTTTCTTTCCTCCAACATCATACTGGCTCTATATTATTGGACATTTTCTTTGACCCACACCCTTTGCTCAGCTTCTATATACATCATCTTGTTTGGTCCTCATAAAAATCTGGAAGGTGGGTGGTATAATTCACATTTGACAAATGAGGAAACTGAGGCTCAAAGAGATGAGACAACTCTCCCAAGATGGCTCATATGGGAAAAGATAGAGTCAACATCCAAACTCAGAAGATAAATGGACTTTTGGCAATCTTGGTTGAGGGTGAAAAGCTCAGGAAACCCTTCCTGGAAGAAACGGTGGCACAAGAGAGAGAGAGAGATCTGAGAGACAGGCTAAATAACATAATATTGTAGCTTAAACCAAGAGCACTTTTGCTCCCAAGGGTACAATTGTCAATTGCTGCAGATATTTTGCTTGTCACAGGCGGGATGGGTGGGAAGTGCTACTGACATCTGGTGGGTAGAGACCAGGGATACTGCTAGACGTCTTGAGATGCACAGGACAGTGCTGCAGCAAAGAATTATTTGACCCCAAATGTCAGTAGTGCCAAGGTTGAGAAACCCTGGTTTAAAGTCTTGCAGTGCTAATTTCTCTCTGCTTTCTTCTCTCTTCCTTATATCACTACTCTGCGGCTTACTGCCACAGTGCATCTCCAGGTACAGACCTAGACCCAAAATGAAATTTAAGATTCCATCTGGATGCTGCTTTTCTTCCCAGCTCTCTTTGCTATTTAAGCTGTTAGTGGAGGGGATGAACAGCTTGATCTCATGGCAAGTGAGTCCCGGCGCTACACCCATAAGCCCTGTGGCCTCTGGGAGGTATTAGTTAACTCTCTGTCCTGTGATTTCCCCATCTGTAAAATGGAGCTGTTAGTACCTCTCAGGTTTATTGTGAGAATTCCATGAGATAATAGATGTGAAAGCACTTTCATAAAAGCACTATATAAATGGGTTACTACTAATTCTTATACCACTAATAAAACTAAACCATCATTACTCTGCCCCTGACAACACCAGTTTTCTGAACTATTAGAGTTCTGTACATTATAGTCTTAAAAGAGCCCAAGAGAGAGATGTCAGGGACCTCGAGAGGTGGCACAGAAGAAAAGAGCTAGAGATACACCTCAGAATTATTAAAGTGAGGTGGGAAGATACATCGTTTCTTATTCAGTTGCTCCAATGTCCTTTGTACACTTCCTTGCATCATCATTGCTGTTAGATGTAACATAATAACTTCATTAATAAAGTTGTATCCTCCCCCTCCACTAGGGCTCTGAGGGCACAGTCTAAACAAAGTAATTAATTAAGGAAAATAAAGAGAAAATAGCTCAAGCGATGGTTACAGAAGATCAAAAAGCAATGAGGGAGCTGCAAAAATTTTCACTGTTGTTTGACACTGGGTAGTGCAAAGGAAGCTGGGATGGCCCCAGGGTTCCAGATCACCAGGGAGAATATCTTGGGAACAGCCACCTACCTTTTTTTTCCCCCCACTCTGAAAAGTTAGAAAAGATAGTGCGGGCAGCATCTTGACCGCCATCTGATATGGGCCAGTCCTTTGCTGAAGATTTTGTGGGGAATGAGGTGGTCTGAAGAAGCTGTAACATATACAAGATTGTCCTGATGGGGAGAGCGGAGGGAAAGGTGAGCGTGGTGGTCTGGTTTCAAAAATATGTCATAGATGAGCCCCCTAAATAATTGTTAGCTTTTATCATTGCTTCATTTTATCAACTATTATGCACTGAATGTTTGTGTCTCTTCAAAATATATACGTTGAAATCCTGAAAAAAAAAAGTCCCTCCAAACTATTCACTGGTATCTGAAATTTCTTTAAGAGGAAATAAATCTTTTCATCCTATAATTGAAAATAAGATCCTATATCTTCCAGGGAGAGAGAAGTAATATCATCTTAAATTTATCCTCTAGTACTACATGTGATTATAAAAACTGAAGAATCCCTTTCCCTAAATCCATGGTTTGAGTACAGGGCTCTAAATTAAGGCCACTTGCTTTGCCTGAGTCTCTGTATTTATTGGCTAATAGGGACTATAACCACAAACCTTCCTCTGCGTGTCTCTGCCTAACACCTGTCTCATGACCAATTTGGCATCTGAACCTGATTGCGCAGGACATAGTGCAATCACTATTCTTTAGTTTTTTTTCTAGTTTCTATCTCCGTCCCCATGTTGTGTCTCAAAAAGAGCCCCTTGGAAGCCCCGTAGGGTACAGGAAAGAATATACAAGGGACTTAGGAGACTTCAGGCCTAGACCTGGCTCTGCTATTACATAGTTTGGCCTTGGACAGTAATCAAAGCTCTCTGGGCCTTAGTTCCTCTGCCTATGGAATGGGGGTGTTGGACTAGAGCTCTCCAAGTCCCTTTCTAACCATGAAAGTATGGGTTGACGATGGCTCTCCTTCTTTCCATTTTGTTCAGGGAAGCCTCCCCTCATCGCCCCCCACCCATAGCCCAACTCTATTTTCCCATCTTTCTGAGTCCTTTCAAGGGGACGCAAGCATGTCTGTGGTCCAAGCGGATACAAGTGACAACCATGGTCCATCTCTCTCGGCAGACTGTGGCTGGCTCAGAAAGACATGGGTGGTGGATTACAACTGCCAGCTTGAGTAGAATTAGATGCAGGAGGACTTTAAAACTCACCCTTGAAGATGCAGACCTCAAAAGGTCACTGGTTCACAGCCGTGGGCCAACTGGAAGAGACAAGTTGACAAGATAAAGCAGAGCATGGACAACCTTACAAAGTAGCAGACCCTGAATTTCTCATTTTCATGGGATAATTACCATAGCCTTCAATTTTAGGAACATGGCAGTGTATTTGTGCACAATTTACTCCTCTTTCAGGTGATGAAACCAGAGTCGGAGGCGTGTATGTGACTCTGTTGCCCTCTAGTGGCTAGCCTGCGGCAGCATGCACAGCAACCCCCCCATTAGACTGCTGTTGGCTTAGCGTGTGTAGCCGACGTGTGAACAAGGGTTCCTGGGACACAGAGCATCGAGGGGGCTCAGGGACTCCTTTCAGCAAAACTCCTGATTTGAGATTATGCAGAGGGCGGATGCATAATCCTTCCTATTTCTAGAGGTCAGGTCTGCAGCACAGAGAGGTCCTGTGTCGCCCAGAGTAACACAGTACCCAGATGCAGAGCTGGGATGCGCCTGCATCTTCTGCGGTGAGGTGTCCATACTTTGGCGTAGCTAAGGCACCTAAGGTCTGCTCTCACAGTCACGCATTTGCTGTGTCATTTCCGTCTTGGTTAGATGTTGTCTCTAGCAAACAGATATCATTATGTGGTTTTCCAATTAACACTTCCCAAAGGGAGCTGGTTAATATGGATGAGGCTTTTTAACATTTGGCTTTGAAGAGAGGGTTATATGCAGTTGTAGCAGAAGGAGCCAACATTTTAGTAATTGGCTAAGGTTTGCAGAGGAGCAAGGCAGTCTGGGGTACTTGCCATCGCTGGGACTCGGGATGTTTGCAGAATGTGTTATTGTGCTGCAGTCATTTAGTAATTTTTCAAGTAAACTGGAAGGTGGATCTAGGCAGAGCTCATTCCAGGAAGGTTAGGATTTTAGGCTCTAGTTGCAGCAAAAGAGCTGGATTGCTGAAGGTCATATGTGCATTGTTGATCTTGGGCACAGGCAGAGAGTTCTTAGTAGGGACCCCTTACCCCAACTAGTGCCCTTTGCAACAAGCAAGGATACAAGAGGATTAATTTATAGAGAGGCTGAAGAGTGTAGCGGAATGAAGACATATGCATCATGCCTTCTACTTCCAGAAGAGAATCCAAAATCTATGAGGCAGGAACAAGGCTAAATTTGGTATGTCAGCTCCCCTCACCCTTGTGGGGCAAGAATCCCCAATTTGCCCAGCAAAACTTCCCTCTTCCTACTTTCCCTTCCAGCAGTTTAACTCAGGGGAAGAAAATGGTGTGTGTGGGGGGGAGGGGATAAGACATGTCCTGGCATTAAAGAGGGGTTCTTGAAAAACACAGCAGCTTTCTATCTCCAGACGTTTGGAATGCGCCTTACGCTGGCAAAGCTATTGAGGGTTTAAATGATTCTGTTTTATAGCATGTTGTGTTTCTTCCTTTGAAAATGAGGAGCTTGAATTACCTTTCTTACTTCATAATAGAATTTTAGTCTTATTTCTCAGTATATAGTTAACACGTAACAATCTGGTGCCTTCTAGTGACAGTTCACCTAGAAGTAAGCACGTGACAGGTAGTTCTGCAAAACCCACACTCGAGCCCTTTGCCTGCACACGTCTCGCCTCCTAAGCTTCAGAGTCACCATCGGTCCCTCTTTCGTTCTGTGCCTCCCCAGCCACCCCCCATCCCTACCCTGACACCATCAAATTCCGTTTTAGCCATTTACCCAATCCTGCTGGCTTTTTGTCCCTATGGCCTAACATTAGTTTTTAATCAGATCATTCTTTTTTTCACTCTATGCAAAAATGTCTTTAGCTTTGGAAGTCCCTTGTGAGCCAAAGTGCCAGAGGTACCAGTGGCAATTTGGAGATACTTTCTGGGACAGGGTAAAATGGAAAGGAAAGAAAGGAATAATAAGGAACAGGGAATGGGATCCCCTGAGGAGAAGCTTGCTGGCTGTGGTTGGGAAGGTGGAGTGCCACCAGCTGTCCCTACAGGCTGGGCCAGGGAATGGATGGAATGAAGTGACTTAAGAAATTTCTGGAAGTACTTCATTGCACTACAAGTCATGGCACTCATCCTCAGCTCACACATGGATAAAGTACCACCTTGAACTAGCTTCAGTCAAGCGTACTTTAGGGATAAGAGAGGGAGTGTCACATAGGGAGGATGGATATACAAGGGGGCCAGGGGACAAATTCGCTTATTACCCAGTTTTGTCTTGGATTAATGCTGGTCTTGGGTACCCTACAGTGGAGCTGCTCTAGTACCCGCCACACCTGCTCTTGGCCCAGCTTTCTCACTCCCAATCTGGTTGTTATACAGCAGCACAAATAGGAGAAGATGACTGGACTTTTGGGAGAACAGGTGGCTCCTACCAGCTGGTACTAAAACAGCCCCAACTTATAGGCATTTATATTTCACTCAGACAACCTTCACTATTACAATAGTGTAATGAAGTAAAAAATGCATGTCCCTTGTCCTTTGGGGACTCCCTCTCCCTCCACTTAATACTGCCCTCAATGTTCATACCTGCTTCCAGAGTTGGGAAGTCTTATTATAATACCACATCTCCCTAGAGGTAGATTTACTTTCTTTTCCTTTGGCGTCTGTGACACCTGATTGCCCTCTTCCTTCATTTGCCTTTAAAGATTTACTTCCTTTAGTTGCTTACCACATCCTTGTGCTCCTGAAGGTTCCATCCTTGGCCCCTTTTTCCTCTCCTAACATCCTCTTTCTGGACAATCTCAACCATCACCTAATGCCAATGAGCCTCAAACCCAACTTGCAATCCCAGATCACTCTCCAGGGCTCTAGACCTGTGTTTCCAGCTTTCTGTGAGACATCTCTACCTATTCGTCCCCCAAGGACCTTGAACAGTGCACATCCAAACCTGAATTTATTCTCTGCTCCACTTCTCTGTTTCTCATCAGAAGAGCAGAACTGAACGGAAAGGTCAAGAACACTTCCATCTATCTACTCCATCACTTGGTAATTACCTAGACTTTTTCCTCCTGTGCATTCCATCTCCCTCTCATCTGTCACTGGGTTGTGCCATTCTCCTGCTCAAACACCTCCCCAGACTGACTCTTCCCCTCCCTGTCTGCTTCACTGCCCTCGTTCAGGTCCCATCGTCTTTATCTGGCCTCTGGCATTTGCCTCCGTGTGTCCAGGAGCTGCATGTTCATCTCTAGAAGAAAATCTGAATGCAGATTTTTAGCTGAATTTTATTTTAATGAAATCCTTATGGACAACATTCAAATGCACTATTTCAGTAACATCAAAGAGTAGAGGAAAGGCCAACAAAAACCTTTTGGTGGGTTCCTAAGCTTAAAAAAGTCTGTCTGAGATGACCTCACTTTCTGAAGATCTCAACCAGTGCTCAGAGCTATTCTTTTTGGTCATATGGCAGCTTTGTGAATGAAACATGGGGCTTCTTTAGGGCAGTAAATTTCCTGTGATGCCTCGCTCATGAGCATGGTCCTTCACGCATATTTCTTATCTTTCTATAGCCCCAAAAGTATTGATACTTTGAAAACAGACTCCTTTGGCACCCTCATAATCTGTCATTTCGGTCCATTCTACCAAAGTAGATACAACAGGTAAAAAGTTTTATTTTATTTATTCTACCTCCCCTCTGGGTTCCTAAAGTGCTCAGTTAAATCCTTCTCTTCTTCAATGTCTCCCCAAAGATAAAGATTTGACCTTTGAAAATCTGGTAATTCAGAAGGTTAGAACAATGCTGGTAGTCCTGTTGGAGTTACCTTTGCCTGCCTTGGTTGGCATTCTTGGATAGACACGGGTTTCAGTTATGCTGTTCTGGATGCATCACATTGAAGTCATCTGAGATGGGCACCGACCTGTATCTCACAAGGAGACTCAAGGTCTCTGTTTTCCTCCTTTCAAACACTCACGGTGATTAATTCTACAGAAATCAGTCCTGGTGCTATCACCTTCGGAAAACAAGTTTCTTTTTGAATTCATAGAGGAGGTAGAGGCTTCTCCCTGATAGCAAGTTTGGTTTGCTTTTTCATATTAGCTTTTTTATAAAATTTTAATTCCAAGGAAATCTACCTTCAAGCAAAGCATTCTTCTCCCAGGTTCCTATCACCTTGGTTTGAGAGCCCAGGTCATTGTTTCCAAACTCCCAACTCCTGCCCTCCTCTCTTCTTGGCTTTCTGTCCAGGGTGCCCGAGGTCCTCCCTTCTAACGGATGGCCCCCAGGGACTGATTCCTTGAAAGGGGAAAGTGAACTGAGTACTTGTTTTGCCTTTTCGTGTCCGACGTATCCCTCTGGGTCTACATAGCTTTAGTTGGGAGAGCTGCACAGTGACCTGAGGAGCAGCCACGGGTCTCCAGACGACTCTCGGGCAATCTCCAGTCCCTGAGAGGTCAGTTTTTGGTCTGGACAATAATGGTCTTTTTTTTCCCCCAGGGGGTTGAAGTCCAGACACAAGCAAATCCCTGCTCTGATTTCTCATGACCCCGGACCTCCAGGGAGGGCTGGGGGTGGTAGTTGGCTTTCGAAACTAGCCTGGTGTGTTTAGAGTCCCTGATCAAAGATAACTTGGGGAAAGTCACTTCTTATAAACTCACTTTGCTACTGCATCCGAGCGACTCCTTCAGCCTGCCCTTAGCTGGGGAAAGGATGGAATGTCTGGCTTCCTTCATGTGCTGCCCCTCAGTTGGGGAGGCAGGTTAAGGGGACACCAGGAGCCTGCCAGCCTGTTCTGTGCCCAGCCAGTTGGCAAGCTGGGGTCTTCTAATTCCAAATTCAACTATTTATTGGCCATTTTTTGTTTGTTTGTTTCTTTTCTTTCTTTCTTTTTTTTTTTTTTGAGAGGTAGTGACAGTGAAGTTAAACAAAAAACAAACAGAAAAATTCTCCCACACCCGGTAGTTAGAAACAGTATGCCCCCTGCCCAGGTCTGAAGTTTCTTTGCACCCATTCCCCTTCCCTTGGATGCCCCAGGGCTTCCTGCATTGCCCGCTGTTTCTCTCCCGTTGCCCTGTTTGTTTTCATGGCATTGAGGGGCCTTCATGCTTTCTCTATAAGGACCCTCATTTCTTTATCCACTGTGCTTTGATTTTTTTTCATTCTTGAAGTTTGCACTCAAGGGCCCTTTCACTGAAACCCTGAGCTGTCTGCAGCTGCTATGGGGGTTCCCAGCCCACCGCCTCGTCCTCTGAGGCATAAGTTCCCTCTGACAGTGCCACTTGTGAGGAAGCACAGCCAGTGCAGAGGATCTTACGGAGAATTCAGGAAAGAGAGGAGTTATTGGCAGGTGGCAGGAAAGGACAGAAGATGGATTAATATTTTTTTCTTTATCACTTGGCATGTTAAACTTAATTATATTTCTTGAGAGACCTCTAAACAGTCATAATTAGGAATTACGATAATAGCTGCTGTTGCCTTACACATGTTCATTTTCCTGCTTGCCTCCTTGTGAATGTGGGCTGTGATTAATACCAATCAGCATTACTAGGATGAGACTTCTCTCTCTGCCTGCTGGGTCCTGTTTGACTTTGCATGGCCAGCCTGAAGGGTCAAGGGCACCTAGACTGGCTCTATGAGCTAAAACGAGTGGCCTTCGTAGACAAGATGGAGTCATTGGAAATAAATTTGTTGGCACTGTCAATCACAGCTATGAAAATAAGAATTTGGATTCCAGACTTTCTCTCTCCTCTTCTCCTGTCTTTGCCATTTTTTTTTTTTTTGTGGACTTGCAAATACCATATAGTCACTTGCTTATTTTTGTGCAGAGATGACAAGAGGGCCACAGGAATATCCTTAAATGATTATGATATTGAGTAGAGAAATAATCCAAGAAGAGCGTGAGTATGGAACCCCCTAATCCAGGGCTACTGTTGAGCATCAACCACCGTGTGGTGAGAAATAGGAAATGTCGTGCTAAGTTAAAGCAAAATCCTCTTTAATGTTTCTGAGATCCATTCTCCTTTTGATTGTAAATGGGAAAAGTGAGAACTAGCTTACTTCTAACATACTGCTTGTTTGGCCCTGGAAAGGATTTTAGAGATCCTCTTCATTCTGTTTGTTTATTTTAGGGGAGAGGAATCTGAGTCTGGAGCAGTTAAGACATTGATTGGACAAAGTGGCAAGACCTCCATCGGGATCTCCAAAAGAAACCCTCTTACCCTCCAGACTGCTTACTACCCCCTTAGTAGTCCCGTTATGAATGATAGCAATAGAGATCCCTGTTCAAAGTATCGATAGCACTGTTGCAATAACATCCGTACAACACGAGTGTGTGACAGATCAGAGACTGAATGCTGAGTCCTAACTCTGCAGACAGTCTCGGAGGATATTCAAGACCAGATTCAGAAAACACATGGTCAGGAGCTTAACCACAGGAGTCCCATTCAAAGCGTTTTCTCAGAGCATTTTCCTAAAGGCATGATTCCAAAGAGATATAGTACAAGTCAAAGGATTTTGATTTTTTTTCCCCACTACGGCTTCACCTCCACTCCACAAGTTGACTTGGAGTCATCTTTGTTCCTTTTGAGTTTAAGTCATAATCTTCCCTCAGGCCCAAGAGGAAGCCTGCTGTATTTTGATGAGACAAGTCACCTTTGATGTCACAGTCCTCATTCTTCAAGAACAAGGAGTCATTAGTATCCTGACATCTAATTGTATAAGTTAAAGCACTTCCTTGGAGCTCAGAGGGAAATGCTGAACTCTAACACACAGATTCTGTTGAAAGTAAATGACTGTGCCCTATAAAAGGGGCAGGAAGAAATTCTATTTGAGTGATGCCATTGGAATGTTAAAAGAAATTCAGAGGGGAAAAAAGTCTAAGTGAATAATATATATTGGGTCTCTGGCCTTGAATTTGACATTCAGGTCAGATCAAAACTAACCCTGTGAGATCGTGGAATTTAATGTCATATAAAAATGCTGTTGGGCAAGGAGCTTTATTACACACGGTCATAAAAAAATATGGGAGGTGCCATCTCTGGGTATTTTTCTATCAAATCTTTACTCATTTCACACCCTTCACAAACACAAGCCGAAAGTGCTATATTTGAACATCTACATTTGTTGGCATTTCTTTAAAAAAATAAAACAAACAGCAGAATCCCATTTCGCACATGTTAAGTGGTGTAATAGTAAACCGTATTTAACAAGTTGGGGAAAAGCTTCAGTTTTCATTGGTGTACGAAACGTCTACATGTAAATATTGGAACCACTTTTTAGGTGATGATTGCCGCATTCAGATTCTTTCAAATAAGAAAGTAATCACGAAGTTCAACATAGGGAGACTTTAAGTCTTCATGTGACTGCAAGGGTGTGAGTGTGTATGCATGTGTGTCTATGTGTTTTTACTTCTTTGAGATTAGAAGAATGACCACATGTGTGCATGAGAATAGATAATGGCTGTTTTAATCTGCACAAAATTAGGAGGAAGTGGAGAATGAAGAGAGTGGAAAATGATGAAGATGGACATGTGTGTGAGACTAGAAGAAAGCTGAACTTTTTCAAGCTAGAAAAATCAAAGGAATGTGTCCTCCTTATGGCAATAACCACATATTTCTAGAGCTTTACACATTAGCGCCTTAAAAATAGATTTGTGCTGTAAGTGCAAGCTATCTTCAATACATATCTCTTGATTTGCACTTTCCCCTATGATTTCTTTGTGGTCCTATGACAAGGCCATGCCCTCATCTGACATTTTTTACTTAGGAAATACCAATTTAAATGTTCTTTATACATGCTATTATCTTTGGAAACTTTTTTCCATCTTTCCCCCTGGCCAACTCTTATTCATTCTCCTAGACTAGCTCAGCTGTTTTATAATTTGGAAAACCTTCCCTGCCTATCTTTGGCTCCTTCCTTAGTTTTGGTGAATTCATCTGCTCTGTTCTCTGAGAGCACATTATATTTAAATAGACACTATTACCCCACGAGGCTGTGAACTTCCTAAGAGAATAGCCATGTGTTACTCAAATCCGTCTTCCTGGAGCCTAGCACAGTGTCCTAGGTGATCAACAAGTATTCTTTGAACTAAAATGCACTACTATGTTAATACTCCAGGCCCTGGTAAAGCCAGGGCTTTCTTTTCCCAGGAGACAGTCAACTAAGGGGGCATTTCTTGTTTAGCACCTGACAATGTGTTATTGACAAACACCACGCATTCCCTGTTGCAAAGACAAAATATGTCCTTTCTCATGAATGGAGTAAGCTCTTACTGGGGGATAAGCAAGTACAATGATTACTTTCAAGTAATGTGTTTACCTTAAGAGTCTCAACAGAAATTGTGGGGTTTTTTTATGTATTAAGGGAGAAATATTTTCCTTAACCTGTCATTGTTTTAGGTCATCTTCATTTTCCTGCTCCCTGTCCTCCTAGGATGAATTCCCTGAGATTCTGGTTGCATACCTATAATTTTTATGATCATAGCCTCCATTGTCTTTTGGATCTAAGGTTGTTGTAAGATTCTATGAGATTTTGATAAGTTTCAGAGGTGTGTGGGGAAAGAGAGAGAGTGCATGCGCGCGAGCAAGCAAGCCCCATCTCGACCCTGGGAGAACACTGCTTTCCCTACACCTTGCAGTACTCAATGATGTCTCTATTAATGTGATGCACTCACTCCAGTGGCATGATTTTATCACAAGAAGATTGGTAGTTTGAGGATCCAGAGATGAATACTAGAATATGGATTCATTTTCTCCTGAGCTTCCTTAGGAAGCATACCATCTTTTTCTGGCCAGCCTCTTTTGAGCTGGCTCCTGTATTTATCCTAAGGGACCAAAGTAAGAACTCAGGCAGGACAACTCTCTTAGACAGACCTGGGCTGTGGCCCACTGTCCTGAGACGATGGTCTTGCCTCTTTCAGCTCAACCCCCTCCATCACCATTGGTCCAGCTATGAGGACCTGGAAGTTCCCATAGTCCCTTCTTTAGGTCAATCCTATTATCACATACCTGCTATGTGCCAGGCAATGTGCTAGAGACTGAGGATACAAAGGTGTAGAAGGCAGAGTGTTCACTCTTAGTGACCTTATTATGCAGAGCTTTCAGATCAGTTTTATCCCTATCAGATTTATTATTGGAGTGAAACTGGATGGCTCCATTCTGATAATTAAGGGAAGAACCAGGCATGATAGGTTGCTATTCTCCAATTAAAGCCATGGTTTGTGTTTATTTAAGAAAATGGGGGCCGGGCGCGGTGGCTCACGCCTGTAATCCTAGCACTCTGGGAGGCCGAGGTGGGCGGATCGTTTGAGCTCAGGAGTTCGAGACCAGCCTGAGCAAGAGCGAGACCCCATCTCTACTAAAAATAGAAAGAAATTATATGGACAGCTAAAAATATATATAGAAAAAAATTAGCCGGGCATGGTGGTGCATGCCTGTAGTCCCAGCTACTCGGGAGGCTGAGACAGGAGGATCGCTTGAGCTTAGGAGTTTGAGGTTGCTGTGAGCTAGGCTGACGCCATGGCACTCACTCTAGCCTGGGCAACAGAGTGAGACTCTGTCTCAAAAAAAAAAAAAAAAATGGCAGTCTATCCCTCTTACATTCTCAAATATCCACAGAGCCCTTCTGCCACTAGGGACATGGATGCCAGAGTAAAGGAACTGACTGGCACACATTCCCAAGTGCTCTTGTGGGCACTGTAAAGCAAGGGGAGTGTGACTATTAGGAGAAGCTTTAGAAGTTGGTTACTGTGTAAGTGGTGTGGGAAAATTCTAAGTTTTTTGAATGAACAATGGAGATAGGAGGAAAATGGCCCTTTGCTAAGAGAAAAATGTTGAAGTATAACAAGAATCGGAGACGTGGGACAGAAGTTGAATCATGAGGGTCTTGGTGGAGATAGTAGTAGTTCTAGTATGTGTGGTTCTGGGACAGGGGTCACATGCCATCCACTGGCATCAGAGGACACAACGGAGTCTTGATGTCAGCCCAAAATGTCACAACTTCACACCCACTTAAGGATGCTTGGAGGGAGGGGAGAGGTGTCAGTTGTGTTCTGGACACCCTGACCTCGATACACCTTCAGCCAAAAGAGAGACATATGTCCATGGTTGACATCCAAAGCCACTCTATAGAACCAATATATCCCAAATGTTGCTGTGTATTAAAACATTTGTCTTTCCCGTTTTCATATACATAGATTCACTCATTTATACTGGTATGGATGTACATACTTCACTAAATCCTTACTAGCTGGGGCACAGTGATAAGAAAGCATTGTTTGGGACGCCCAGTACAGGGTGTAGTGCAGACAAGGAAACTCTTCTTATTGATCCCTTTGTCACTTGATCCATTGTATTTAATGTCAGGGAGGGACGTCTGTACAGATTTAGAAATAACCTTATTTCTTTGTCAACTGAGATGGATAATTGATTCAATAATAATTTAATGACAATCCACAATGTGCCGGAATGCAGAGTTGAGTGGCCCAGGCTGAATAGGACACAGAGAGGCAAGGGGGGGAGGGGAAGAGGCATTCCAGGAGAAGGGCTGGGCATAGGGAGGCAGGTGGCAATCTGCAATATTTGTGAAGCTCTGGCTGGGTCAGTACTATGGGCACTACGGATGCTTTGGGAGGAAGTGAATGGGATGAGGCTGCAGGGGACACCATAGGCCTGATCACGAGGGAAGTCAAGTCATGAAGAATTTCAGTGGCTCGGTTAGGATGGAGATTCATCCTGAAACTGGTGGCTGGAGACTTTGACTGACTTAAGAAAGAAGAATGACATCATCATATTTACACATGGAAGGATCACTCAGGCTGTAATTTGGAGGAGGAAGTAGTTAAGGACAAGAGGGAGACAGATAGATGTCAGGACATAACCTCAGTAAGAAGAGATGAGGTGGCCCACGTGAAAATAAACTTAGGAAAGTAAAGTCAGGATTCTGATGATGGATGTTACTAATTCAACTTATTGTTTAAGAGGGTGGTGCAGAGAGCCAGGCCCTGGCCAGAGCCATCACACTAATGTTTGGGACCAAAAAAGAAATGAGTAGGATATCATAAAACTAGGCTCTGTGATGCTCTCATTTTTTGTAGGGAGATGGTATAACTTAGCAGTTAAGCACTTGAGCTTTGGGGTCTGACAGACACGAGTTTGATTCCTGATCTGGCCTCTAACTAGTCGTGTGACTTTGCACGTGTTATTGACTCTTAGTGTTCTCATCTGTGGAATGGGATAACAGTAATACATGACTGTGAGAGTTCTCGTGAGAATTCAATCAGAAAGGACATGTTAAGCACTTTTTGGCACCTAGTAAATGTTCGATAACTGACCACTTTTTTATTTTTATAAATGGTAATTTAAAGCCAGAAAAGGGGAGTTTGTAGTGGAAAAGGCATGACACAGGTACTAACAGGGCTTGGCCTGACAGGAAACCAACCTGTGGTCTCCCTCTGACAGCTGGCCCACAATTTTCAGGGCTCTCGGAAAACATTTATCTCATACACAAATTCATACGTGGTGCCAGTGAAGCGGGGGATCCTTGGGAAAGTGAATTTACAGCCCTTCTTACCTTCCACTCTGTACCAGATAGGAGAGAGCAAGGCGCGAGCGAGAGAGATTAGATTATGGAAGGGAAGGTTACGTTTGGGAAGGTGAAGAGGTTGGTCAAGCTTCTGAGCCTTTCTGGGCCTCATGTTAGGATGATGTTGGACTGAGTCCAGTTGCAAACAGGCAGCTCAGGTCATTAGTGTGCACAAATATTCTTCAAAAGTTGAATCAACATTTAAAAATTGGAAATTTTTCAACTGAAGTGATTTATTCAATAATTAATTTGTTTTTATTATTTATTCAAAGAGGAATAATTTTACCCCCAAAATAAATTTCTGGATTCTGTTGAAAAATCTGGCCAACCAAGGCTCCTGTTCCTCCAAGGGCACAAAGGCCGCTGTCCTTTTGGGTGAAGAACGAGCCTTTCGGGCCTCTCAAGGCCCATTACTCAGGGTCCGTGCCCGTCACTCACGCCAGGTCCCCTTCTCTTAGGTGGAAACTGACTGGCTCTGTTGGGTATTAAAATTTGTGATGGGGGCACTTACTGGTTTCTAAAACCCTATGTAAGTTTAAAAAATGATTATTCTGTGGAAAAAAAAAACAAAACACAAGTATGTTCTAGAAAGCAAATATATGGACTGGGCAGAGCGCAGGTATTGACGTCCTTTGTGAAACTGACTTTTCTGTTCCGAATGCTGGACATGCAGAGAGGCAAAGCCCTTGTCTCAGGTTGGCACCGGGGCGGGGAGAGACGGACAGAGCTGAAGGAAGGGATCCGCGATTATCTCCAAACCCCGCATCCACTCAGCCCCTATAGAAAGGCAGGGCGGAGGGGAACCGGCTGCCGAGGGCCACGGGAACATAGATTGTGTGTTCGAAATGCCTGATTTATCAGGTGCAGGCAGAGCAACGACAAACCGGCTCCCTGCTGTCCTTTCCTCCGTCACTGCCCTGCCCCTGGCCTTCCTCTCTCTTCCCGCCCCGACTCCCCAACCCCTCGCAGCATTCGCCCTCCCTCCCCCTCCCTCTGGCTTTCCTGGCAGGTTCACCAAGAAACAACCAGGTCTCCATGGCAACGTGAAGGCAGCTGAAAAATGGCAGCTAAATGCAGCTGCCCCTCATTTAATATCGACTCTGGCACTGACAGAACAGATAATGGGCAATAACACGCCATTATGTTGTGGGAAAATGAAATGCTTCAGCAGAAGGCTGTCACGCCGGGGAATTTATTTGTTACTGTACCGGCACCAATTTCTCTTTACTTCTTTTCTTTCTATTCCTTCATCTCCATGCCTGAGTTTCTCTCTCTTCCTCATTTCTCTCCCATTCCTCCCTTCCGTAGCTTCCCCTGTTTGTACTTCCTTCTTCCATCTTGTCCTCCCTCTTGTTTTTTTTCTCTTCTCTGAATCACTTATGGGTATACATGAAAGTATATACATATATTAAAAATAGCAATTATTTACATAATGAATTACAAGTTACAAAGCCCTTTCAAATACATTTTTCTTTAAAATTTGGGTGGTGAGACACCCCTGTGAGACAGATCAGGCTTAGATGCTGATATTTATCTTGCAGATTTTAACAGAGGCTCAGAGAAGCTGAACACTTTAAGTGTCAGAACCTTCATTCCAAGTCAGATTTTCCTGACCCCAGACAGGACTCTTTCCTTCCTACCACATGGAAAACCTCAGAGCCGCCTGTTTCTACTCATTTTCTTAGAACCCTGTTTTCTTACTGAATAATCTTAGGCACCAGAACGAGTTTCCCAGGCTTTAGGACTTCAGAGATCTTTAGATCTTTACTGATAATACCAGCCTCTTACAGAGTCTCCTGGCCAAGTGGCCTAGAGTTGTTGATAAGATTGGGTTATTTTTGTTTTCGTTTTTATGTTTTAAACCCAGTACATCTATGTGCTCGTTACCTCCCATTGTATCATTATGTAATCATGTAATCTTGGCACACAGAAGGGACACAGTGTACTCTAACTTGAAAGTGGGGGCATTTTGGTGGCTAACAGCTTTCTGTTTCGACCCAAGACCATGGTTCATTGAGGTCCAGAGAACATTGCTGATGGACTTGGAGTGAGAAAAACCCTTCTCTAAGTTGTTGCTGTAGTATAAGCTTTTTTTCTTAGATCTTCTTGGTTGGGTCCTCACAGAATGCTCATTTTCTCTTGAAATATCATTTAGTGGACTCTCTAAAGTCTGGAAAGATCTGAGATCAAGTTCCCTAGTTCTTTGCATCTTGGAAGGATTACAAATGGAGTGAGAATAGATATCCTGATTATGTTTTCATTTCTGGCTATGGCTGATGAAGAAAGAACTGGAAAAAACATGTATATGTACATCTATAGAAGGTATGGTATGAGTAATGAATACAGTGTTCTTTTAATCATATGAAAGGACAATTTATGCTGAAAAAGAGATTGATGTTTATATTTCACAGCAAAGATTTTTACCCTGGCATTTCTGTGTGTCTTGAAAATGCATGCAGAATTTTGTATGGATAAGGCAATATGGTGTAGTGGTTCAACCCACCGCTGGCCAGATGTGTAGCTTTAGGAAAATTGCTTATACTCTTCTGGGCTCAGATTTTTGAACTAGTTTGTGACTCAAACAAGATTTGCTATTCTGCATTGTTTCTCTTCTGTCTATAGTGCTTTATTCCAATTCTGGCATACTGAAATTCTTCCTGCAGGTTTTTCTCTCTGGCAACCATCCCGATTTTCAGCTGCGGAAACTCGAGTAGGCCTGTGGCAAAATGTTCTCCGGTAGGTGAGGAAGCTAAGGAAAACAGGCTGCTAAAATGACAGTGTCTGCTTGCTGTTGCTTGGTTTCTGTCCCGTGTAGTTATGTCCTGTGGATGGTTCCTCAGAGTGAAATGAACTTTAGTGACATATCTTGTAATCATGAAATGTTAGAACTGGCAGGAACCAGAGATTATTTCATTTCTGTGGTCTACCAGTTCAAATCCTTGCTGTACGGACAGCAAATCCTTGGCCAAAGGCCTGCTTTGCTAATCAACCCCCTTGCTATCTTGTCCCTGTGCCTCCTCTAATTTGCTTGATTGCTTTAAGTTCTTAAGTGGATTTTCTGCCTTTCCCTATCTAGGTCTAAGGGTGGTATAATATAAAGATAGAAAATTGATGTTTATTCAGTATTTATGCTGTTTCAGTAGTTTTATATTACTCCTAAAAAGAAAGAGTAATTGGTTCAGGAAAGAAGCACTCTCAGGATTGAGAAATATTTTTAAATGTTTTATCATTTTGATAAAATTTAAAATTAGATTGTAGTCTTTAGGAGACTGTTCAGAAATTGTCTCATTATCTGAATTTTATTCATTATTTAAGAAAATGTAAGAATAATGTGCTCTTTATCTAGCTGTTAGAATGTTGGAACTTCCAAGGCAACTGTGACTCGAACGTTAGCCAGAGATAAGAGGGCAGAGCCTTTAAACCAGAGGAGAAAATTGTCTCATAGCCCATGTACTTTCTTCCATAGGAATGGAATTGGCTTAGCCAGAGGACTTAGGGCTTAGTTTTCATACCAGGCAGGAGGGCCAAGACCTGGGCTAGAGACAGAAAGTAGAATTAATGGAGAATGTTAAAAATGGGCAAATTTGCACTGAGCTAGGCTGACAGCAGAAGGGACAGAAGTGCCCCTAGGGAGGCCACAGGAGGAAATCCTAACAGAATAGTTCAGGAGATCAGAATCTTTCAGGGCACAGGCAACAACATCAAGAGAACGTAAGAGAACCAAGCATAATCTTAAACCAGAGAAACACTCAGAAATCATGGAGACCTCAGGGAAAGGACTACTCCAAGTGTTTCCTGCAGATCAGTGTCATCCAAGAACTGTTTGTTACTCATCCACGAGGATATAAATATGGAAACTGCGATCAAGTGCTTAAACACTGTCATAGCAATTGCATATGTGGGGACATCCAGGTACGTGTCAGTGGACTGGTCTTGCTCAACAGGGTATCAAACAGGTCAGCGTTTTCAAGCTTACTTGGTGAGTCACATTGGCACGAGCTGGTAGTTCTGTATAGTAGGGTATGGATTGGCCTGAAAGGATTGGAAATTTAAAAAACAAAGCAAAACAAAACAAAATCAGCTCTTTACCAAAATGACTTTGTGAACCCTGATCTGGTTAAAGAGCTTCCTTTTTACATATGATAAGATAGATGCTTTATCCAAGGAAACCTAGAAAGACAGTAGCTGAAGCAGAATGATATTTTACCAGCAAAATTTTATTAATTAGGCAAATTATGTCCAACATACTCTGTTTCCTAAGACAGGCCAAGCATGTAACACATTTTAGGGACTTTTTAAAAAAAGATTAAACATGTGAAATATCTGGGTTCTTAAAAGGTATAAGTATTTCTCCATGGACTCTACATTTCAAATATAGTTTTGCTATATATACACATACAACTGTATCACCCCACAGAAACATACTTTGTTTGCACTTGAAGTTTGTTAATCTCTTGAGGCATTATTTTGTTTCTGGGCATTCTTAAGGAACATAGGGCCATGCTAGATGGCAATTTTCCGGGTCAGTTTTGCCCAAGGCACTCCCTAATAGTAAATTAGGTAGTGAAAGAACTGTTGTGGGCCCTGAGGATGCAATTTAGGGCACTACAGTGGTAATAGACTAGCTGGGGGCTCAGCGCTAGCAGAACTATAGGGGTCTCAAGGTATGACTAAGACTTCTGCAGTGCCCAGTTCTCTCCTGTGGAATAGTGTGGGGCCCAGACAGAGCTGAGATGCACCTCTGCAGCCACTTCCATCAGTATCTTGGCCAGACGCACCTTGACAAATGTAAGGTTGCTTCTCCCACTTCCATGGCTAGGTTAGACTGGCCATCCCTTACAGGTTGAGGTTTTGAACCTACTGGAAGTGGATAGTATCATATTGGTTATGTTACCACAACAATAATAGTATCTAACTTCTATAGCATTGCATTTGTATCTCACTAGGTCCTGACTACAATCCTACAGAACAGGCAGAGCAACTACTCTTAGCTGCTTTGTAATAAATAAGCAAAATAAAAGCTCAAAGGCATGAACAGATGTTGATTTTACTCCCCAGTTAAAACTCAGATCCACCCCCATGTCTCCATCTGTACTGTCACTATCCAAGTCCATGGGGCCATCGTTCGTTACTTGGATGCTTGCAGAAGCCTACCAATAGTCTCCCTGCTCCACCCTTGGCTCCTCTGGTGGATTATTTACATAGCAGCCAGAGCGATATCTTTAAAGCACAAATCATACCCCTGTCTCTCTTAGCTTAAAGCACTTTGATGGCTCCCATTTTTCTTAGGCTAAAGTCCAAACTCCTTGACAAGGTTTGCAAAGCCCAGAGAGATCCAGCACTTGACAACCTCATCTTAGACTGCTCTCCCCTTCCTCTTGATCCATGTGTCCCATTAGCCTTCAGACCCATCAAGTTCTTTTCTTGCCTGGCCAGTCTCTCTTTCCCCACCCTCTCAGAGGCAACATCGTGCTCATTTGCAGGCTTCAGTTTAAATTCCGCCTCCGCAGGAGGTCCTCCCTAATCCTTCATGTAAATTAGCTCCTTCTGCTTTCTCTTTTCTCTCCTACCACACTGATCTGGTCTCCCTAGAGCTTAACACAACTCAGGGTTATGTCATTTGCAGGCTTCTTTGTTTGAGGGCTGTCTCCCTCACCGCACTGCAAGATTGATGAGGACAAGGCCCGTGCAACTTGGTTCACCAGTGAATATTCAGCACATGGCTAGCTAGCTGCCTGCTTCAGAGCTGGCCTGCTGTAAATATTTGCTAAATAAAAAAATGAGTGCATGATAGACCCAAGCAGGCACAGATGGGTAAGGGTGATGTGAGACAATATACCCTGCTCCTAAAATAATTCCTAATTCCCTTTGGTTTTGTTCTAACATAAAATACAACTGGGGGTTGTTGGAAGACTGTGCAACCTGGCACATAGTAGCAACTTAATGTTTGCATAAAGGAATTAATGTGTAATGAAAGAATGAATGGTATTTGTACATCATTGCAAGTTACATGGAGTTCCCTGTGCATTTGTAGTATTAGAATGGAACTGTCCCCAAGTGGCACTATCATGCTCCCTGCTTTCAGTGGGTTAGCTGTCCCCATACCCACTCACCCACCACTGCACTAGCCCGAATAGCCTCTGACCTATCATTTCCCCCTTTGCTTGCCACTACCAGTTTCTGTTCTGAGTGAGGAAGCAGCTTGGTTAACAAACAAAAGCTCTGATATATTTTTTTTTTTCTGTAAAGAATACCATCAGGATGAAGGCTATGATTAATACACATAATTGAAACAAATGGCAGCTAACTGCAGAAAACCATCCCCCAGCTGTTGGAGGAAGGAAATTGCTGACAGCAGTTCCCCACTGAGTGGCTACTGAAAGAGAAGAGCTGGTAGGAGCAGGAGAGACTACACATTGCCATCCCACTTTGGGCCAGAGATGCCCCTGAGGGCTCTAGCTCATGTGTGAGCTTTGCCATTAAATGGTAGTGTCATCAGTGCTTAGGGATGGGGCTTAGAGCCAGGCTTTCCATGGCTGGGGCTGGCTTTGCAGGAGGTACTGCCCTGCAGAATGGACACTTAGAATTCCTATGGCCCAGACAGCATTACTTACTGCTAACTCCAGGATGAATCTCCTTAGAAGGAGACAGAACGCTTCTTGATCTCTGAAGAAATTTCAGATTTCTTCTTCCTTTCTTTCCTTGCTCACATGCCCTATTCCAATGGGAGGGGGAACACAGTGGGGAGGAGGAAGACTTGGGTCCTATTGAATCTCCTTTGTGGCCTGAAGTGACCCTTCACCTTACTGGGTCTCGTTCTCTTCAGGGGTCAGACCAGAAGATCACTGTCCCCTTAATTCTAAGAGCCTGTGTTAGAAAAAATATATATAAAATATTATATGTACACATTATAAATGGATATAAAATTATATCTATCATCTATTATCTATCATTAGTTATCTATCATCTATTTATTACCTATCATCTATCATCATCCTCTGTCTCGCTGTTCCCCTTCTTCTCAGTCTACCATTTTACAGTTAGCACCCAAAAAGGTATATGGCCCGTGTCAGTGTTAATATGTACCTGGCTTAGCTAGTACCTTGTTCAGGTGCAGGCGTTTATCAACATATAAATTAGAAGACAAGAAACTTCAAACTCAGCACACTCCCCACACATGAGCTTCCCTAGACCGTCACTTCCCAGTGGCGCATGCACTATTTGCTTTCATGTGGCAAAACAGAGACAGCAGCCAATCAAGTGAGAAGCAAAGCTGTGGGCTAAGGTGTGCATTTGATGAAGCTCTTTGCTCTGGGTCTTCAGTGGGGAGAATTTTGTCACTTGACACGTATTCACCCAGCAAACCTACGTGGGCAGCGCCACGTCAGCGAGCCCAGAACTCAGGTCTGAAGTGTGTGGGAAAGTCAGCTGAAGGGCAGCGTCGATGCACCAGCTTTGGAATTAAATGCAGTGCAGTCCCTGTCCCTGTGGAAAACTGTGCGTTCCGTGAATGCTGACTCTGGAAGTGCACACGCTGAGCATCAGGGCCTGGAAAATAGCCGGGAGAGAATGTTCTCCCAGGAGAACTAACCTCAGTGAGCTTCCTCCATGTGTTCTGTGCATTTGTGTCGTCTCATTTCATCCTCATCAAACAATCCAAGAAGTAATGTTATCTTCTTTATGTGGCAAGAAAACCAAGAATCGGCGAAATTAACTGATTTTTTTGTTCAAGGTTGCCCTGTTAGTTGTGGGTTCTGGTAGTAACATTTGTCAGTGCTTTGGTGCCAAAGAAGAAAAAGCAATTTCATTCTCTAAATAAAAGGGGACTTCTATAGGGATTAAGCAAGGAAAATGACATTACTAGAACTTGAAGAATTTTGCTTTTCTTTCTGCCCTCTGATTATTCCTGTGACTTTATGTATGACACCCCAATGCACCCATCAATTTGGAAGCTTGCACAATTGACCTTCAAACCCATCGCTGTTACAACTGAGATCATCTCCTTGAGGAATTCCATCAGAGAGGGAGAAAGATGATCTAGAAGCCAGAAGTTTCTACCTGCTGCTTGTTGTCTTCATAGAGCTCATCCTCTGCCCCAGTTGGGAGTTAAAAGATGTTAGCGAAATCAAAAGCCACTGGACATCAGGAAAGGGTTGAGGAATCCTGCCATCTGTCACTGTCACCTTTTCATATGGATGGCCTTGCTTCTAAAATTATCTTTTTGGCTGGGTGTGGTGGCTCACAGTCATAATCCTGATACTTTGGGAGGCCAAGGCAAAAGGATCACTTGGGGCCAGGGGTTTGAGACTAGCCTGGGCAACATAATGAGATGCATGTCTCTACAGAAAATTTAAAAATTAGCTGGCCATGGTGGTACGTGCCTATAGTGTCTGCTACTTGGGAGGTTGAGGTGGGCGGATCGCTTGAGCCCAGGAATTTGAGGTTGCAGTGAGCTATGATTGCACCACTACACTCTAGCCTGGGTGACAGAGTGAGAACCTTGTCTTTAAAAAAAAAAAAAAAAAGATAAATAAGTAAATTTAAAAAATAAAATTTTATTCTGAATTTTCCATGTATTCTTGCTGCTATAGACTGAATGTCTGTGGATCCCTCTGCCCTAAATTCATATGTTGAAGCCCTAATCCCGAATGTAATAATATTTGGAGGTGGGGCCATTTGGAGGTAGTTAGGTTTAGATGTGGTCATAAGGATGGGACCCCCATGATGGGATTATAACGAAAGGATTGTAAGAAGACTGTCCTTATAAGAACAACAAGATACCAGAACCTTCTCTCTTGCGTGGCCATGTGAGAACACGGGAAGGAGGTGGTCATCTGTAAATCAGAAAGGGAGCCCTCACCAGACACCGAATCTGCCAGCACTTTGACCTTGGAGTTCCTAGCCTCCAGAACTGTGCAGAATAAATGTTTGTTGTTTAAGTCACCCAGTGTGTGGTATTTTGTTATAGTAGAGAAAACTGAGTAAAACACTTCCTTATAGGTGAGACAGGGCTAGGAGTTATTTTACAGGCATAAGCTTGCTTTCTTGTACTCCCTTGGAAATCAAGTAGTAGCTTGGTATACTGATGGTAGGGTCCGAAAAAAGGAGGAAAACACCAAGTGCATTTGAAACATCTCCAACTTTGGGACATTTTTTACCATTTCAGATAAATGCAGATAGAATGTTTACCAAGGTTGTTTCCCTGGCCCTTTATGTAATATTTGGATAGCACAGTCCTTAGCTGCATGCAGATAATGCGTTAGGCAGCTAGAAAAATAACCTGCTTGAACTGTTTCTGATTTATTCCCCCTCCTTCTTGCGTCTTTGCTCACAGTAAACACATCACTGTGGAGCAGCTAGCAAATGAAGGTTTTTTTTTTTTTTTTTTTAATCAGAGGTGCATGTCCATTCTGGTGGACATTACTACATAAAACAACAGATAGGGCCAGAGGAGGAGTCACTGATAAAACAGGCAGATCCCTCCCAGAGTGGATGGTGTTTATTGGCATCTGAAAGTCAGAGAATATGGAGGAAGATAAAAGGGCTGTCTTGTTTATGGTGCTGGAAATTATTAATACTTTAAAACCTAAGTAAAATGATGATGATGATGATGATGATGAGCCAAGCACTTACTACATGCCAGGCTCTGCTCTAAATGTTCTACATATAGTATTTCATTTAAACCTTTCTATAACACCAGATGAGAGTGACTGTTACTATGTCATTATGGCTGTTTTATAGGTGTGGAAACTGAGGCTTACAGAGTTTAAATAACTTGCCCAAAGTCACATAGGTGAACAATTAGGATCAGGATAAGAGCTTTCCTCACTTCCCCAGGAGATACCAAACAAGTTAAGAAGCTCCATCAGTTTGGGAGGAATTGTGATTCTGGAAGTTCCAATCTTTCTCTCCAACTTCAGAAGGATCTGACAATAGTTTAAAAGGAATATTTAATCATTGAGGTATGAGCTGTTGGGATAAGGAAGAACATGGGCTGGGGTGAAGATTGAATATGAGCCAAGTTCAGTCTAGTTCTAGAAAGGCAGAGAACTAGCAACATCTGCAGCATCAGGGGATGTTTTGGTGGAGTCCTAACAGCTCTTGCATGGTCCCACATTTATATGAGCATCTAGAGAAATTTATTTCTGTTTTCTAGATGAGAAATATGAAGAAACAAAACAGCATTTTTCTCTCTTCACTAAAATCTTTTTAGTTTTGACTCCACTAAATTATATATCTTCCTAATTTAGTCTTGTTAAGCTAAAAATTTACCTTTGCACACTGTGGGTTGAGAGAAGGATTTATAAAACAAAAAGAGAAAATGATTAGTCCATTCCGTAGGGTCAAGTCAGTAAATTAGTACCAATTTTCACTACTTCAGGACAATTATTTGTATTCAAATAACAATTACACTAATTACAAAAGAATATCCATTTTTAAATTACTTGCAAGAGTCCCACACACATTTAGCAGATTTTAGGTTTTTTTCCCCCCTGGCCTTATGTTCTTGAAGATAGTAAATCAGCATTTCTCTCAGAAAGCATTTGTTAATTTTTTAAAATTCAATCATACCAATCTTTCTTCCAATTAGGAGGCATTAATGTAATTTTATTCTATTAAATTGTACATCAGCACTGTTGTTCTTGCTTGAATAATTAACTTTCACCTGGATGCCCTGTGTATTTTGGTGATGTGTTTACTTGCTTGCATTTATTCTTTGGTGTAGCTTTGAAACCGCTGCTGCTCTCTCTGACATGAATTTGGACATTGGGGTTTGTGACGATGGACTTGGTGCCATAAAGGTGGTGGACTCTTGAAGATTTACATGGGGGATGTGTTCTTACAACCAATTAGGACGAAAACATTGGTTCTGTGAGATAAGACTTGTCTGGTTGGCAACAAAGGAAGTTACTTCTATAATTCAAAAAGCTAAGGGGTGGGATGGGAAGGAGCTGGCTCAATGCCCTTTGGTGCTGCTGAATAAGGGAGAAGTCGGAGAATTTTGCCCCCACCTACCCCAGTGCCAGGTTGAGTAGCCTTTCAAATAGCATCTACCTGTCCTGAATTGTCACCCAAGACAAAACATGTGCAAGACTTGGAATAACAAACAAACATGTTTCCAAAATGACCATGCACAATGGTGAAAAGGTACTTGCATGTATCTCCTGCTACATTCCACAGACCTTTTGTTTCTGTGATGCTTTCCAGAAGTGAAGCCGTTTATGATGTAAAACTCAGCCTTTTTGTCTCCTGATCCTACAGATCCACTTCATTATGGCCAGAGGACATGGATTTGGGGGCTGGGAATCCCTCAGAGGATATTTCTCTCTTCTTTTTGGTCCCACAAAGCAATCTTGAGCTTTGGAAAGGAGTCCTAGGAAAATTGAACAGTCGTCCATTGACATCTCCACACCGTTATAGCTCAGACCTAGCGCTGCTTCTTAAAGTGGCATCTGAAACTCACACAAAAAGGACTTCTCTGGGTGGAGTGCCTGGAGTAGGGGAGGCATTCCGGTTAGCAAGTGTGTCTTCAGACCAACCCCATGTGGTGGCAAGATTTGTGGGAGAAACCTGGATTTTATATCTCTTGACCTTTCCATGTTTTCATTTTGTAAACTTTGCAAAGCAGGTTTGTCTTAGAAATTGTGCTTTTGCATTAAGCTCTTTTGAAGTAACTGATATGGCTTATTTTGTTTTAAGACTTAAGATACAATTTTAATAGGCTCTTAATAGTAAGAACTACCATTCATTAATTACTTACTAATGATCCCAACACAGTGTGTTCCATATATTACGTCATTCTCTGCAACAAGCCCAGGACTTACAAATTATTATTTTTTTTAATGTGCAGATAAACAAACTGAAGTTTAAAAGACATTAAACAATTTGTTGAAACTCACATGACTTCTAAGGAAGGTTGTGATTCTGTTTGACTCCAAAGCATGAGCAATGTTCCAGCACAGCTTTCCTTAGGCATTCTGTATGTCGGTCTAATGTTTTCCTAACTCCTGGGTTACAGAACTAAGACTTCCTGGGAATTGATGGTTCTGTTCTCTAGAATTCTTCAGTGGTCTTGATTATTAACCCTTCCCTCTTTCTAGTAGAAGGGAAGAAATGTTTTAAAAATGAATGACTGTTTACTTAAGAAAGACCCTTGGCAGGGTCTTTATGTCTGCTGGTGTCTGATGGTTCAAATTGTCAGTTGACTTGTTTGCTGACATGTTTTAGCTTCCTCACTCCCTCGGCAGACAGCATAAGGGACTGACTATAGTAGATGGCCATTCATTTATAGTAGACAGCCATTCTACAGTCATGCCATTCATTAAGAGTAGACAGCTGTTCTATACCAGATGCCGTTTTCTACACTAGCACTACTCCTCGCCACCCAACTAAGGAAACAACAGGGAAGTGATGGGAAAGAAGGCTCAGGAGTATAGAGCTGGGGCACCCAGTGGACACATAATGAATCCTTGAATATTGTGCCTTTTCAGGCCAATGTGGGATTTTCTCTTAACTATGGTTGAGAGCAGATACACACAGATTTGTTTTTACACATGTAGCCGAATAGTCAAAATGCTTTATTCATCTCAAAAGGA
Source organism: Eulemur rufifrons (assembly GCF_041146395.1). NCBI lineage: Eukaryota > Metazoa > Chordata > Mammalia > Primates > Lemuridae > Eulemur > Eulemur rufifrons. The sequence goes on from NC_090984.1 coordinate 104,436,967, forward strand.
GGCAGGATAAGTATTATGAAGATTCAGAGTTAGCAATTGCTAGGTGATGTGATTTGAAAGACTCCATGGAGCACCCCCTCCTTCCCAAAAAAACTCCTGTTGCTGAAATTCCACAATTGTGGTTTGATTCTATTGGATTGAGCAGTGCAATGTAAATTCTTAAAAATCTTTAAAAAATGCGATTTTTTTTAACACGTTGATGTAACTATTATGCCAGATGTTTATTAAACACTTGAGGTGGAAGAAAGGATGTGGGTGAAGGAGGAGATGGAAAAGGTTGTCCAGTGAGCGATTCTGCTGAGAGCTGGCCTGGCTGGAGAGGAGCAGTCTGCCCACTGCACAGGGCCAGATGCTGGACACTGCACAGCGGGGACATGCTCCCTGCTGCCATTGGTTGTTGGGAAGGGGCTCAGTTTTTCTAGAAGAGAATTGTAGAATGGAGCCAAGTACACTGGGCACCAGGGAAAGAGAAGGATCTGGAAAGTCTAGGATTGGAGAGAGTAAGTGGACAGCCTTGGGGAGAGCTGTGGCCTGGCACTCAGGGGACAGGGTGGGAACCCTGGCTCTGCATCTAACCACTCTGTGACTCAGTCTGAGTCTCCTGGCCCCTTGGCTTCCTGTTCCTTTCCTGCAAAAGGAGGGCATTTGACTAGGGAGATCTCAAAATTCCCTTCTGGTTGTGAAGAAGAGAAGTTTAAAAAAAAAAAATGTTGTGCCTATATCTTATTAAAAAAAAGCATGAGGGATTATCTGTTTCTTTTTCAAGATCCATCAGAGATGGAGTATAAGTTAAGTCAAATCCAGGACTTGATTGTCTCCCAACCACCCCTCCCCAAGGGGTTTTCATCTTGGTAAGATGCCACTACCAGCACTTTGCTTTGGCAGAAGAGGCCAGGGTTGTGTTCTTGGCTTTAGTTTTGTTTTATTTCGTTTGTTTTATTTAGCTTTTGACTGGTAGGAGACCAGAGCTGCTAATGTCCCATGCCAAAAAAAGGTCACTGGCAATCTCCTTGTACCCTCCAAGGACGCAAATGCCTCTTGGACTTGGCCTGGTTTGCCTGCACCTGGGAAGGACTTGGTCAAAGAAGGCTCTACCCCTAGGAGCTGAAAGGGAACCTTTCTTTTTTCAGACTGGAAGGGCACAGGTTAATTCCTGCACTGGAGGTAAAGGGGAAATGATCCTCAACAATCAGTCACAGCCTCAGAACTTCCCCCAGGCCTGAATCCCGGGAGGGCCGAAGTAGGCTTGGAGGCTTCAGCACCGGCATCAGTTGATCGATCTTGCTCCATGTGTGCGTGGGGCTCGAAAGTACCTGGTGAGGCAGGACAGGGCAGTGGTAAAGAGTGAATGAAGGCTTTTGGGTCAGCCAAACCCAGTCGTGATCCTGAATGCTGCCTCTTACAATGGACAGATTATAAATCCTCAACTCCCATGTCTGCAGAAGAGACTGTAATAGCACTTGACTCTCACAGTTGTGATGGTTCCATGAGGTACTCCAGGCGAGGAAGTGAGCCCAGTGCTCAGCATGTGGCCAGCCCTCTAGACACCGTAGTTGCCATTATTATTAAACAGTGCAGCCATGTGGCCAGAGGAAAGCAACTCATAAGGGAACAAACCACTTGGAGCCATTGAATCTAGGGAACTACATAGAACCCTGGGAGAAGGAACTTAAGCACCAGCAACACTCAACTCTTCTCAGAGTCACTTCCTTTTCTACAGCTTTTTATGTGGTGAGATCTAGCCATAGTACACAGCTCGCCTTCACCTCTCCAACGATGGGGGGGATTCAACCCCAAATGTTTCTGAAAAGGCACCTGTGTCTATGTAGTTTGTGTCACATTCAATAAGGACAGGGAAATGAGTTTTTCACAGATCTGTAGAAAACAATCATGGTGGTTGTTTCCTAAACTATCCAGAGAGTTAAGGGAGGAATCATTATTTTTTCCATCAAAATAAATATCAAAACTTAAAAAAGGATTTTTTTTGCCTTCAGAAATCTGTTTACTATTAATTGTATTGCAAAATATCTAGACTGCTCTGACCTCTATGTATCTCTCTCTCTCTTTTTCTCTCTCTCTCTCTCCCCCCACAAAAGGTTTTTGTCAATGTCACCTAAAAGTTATGCATGTCTTTCAGATGAGATGAAGGGATGGAATTTCCCAAGCAGTGGGCCCCCTTCTGCTGTCAGAAAGAGGAGCTTCTCTTTCAGAGAGCGCCGAGGTGTAGAGGACTCTCCCCACTTGGAGTGCCTGTCAGGGCTCACAGATTGGAGATGCATTTTATATATCACCAGCTATTGCGTGCCGTGGCTTCTCCTTCTTTTCTTGTCCTCTTTATTTTCCCTTCCAGCATGGTCCTCAGATTTATTAACAGCCTTTTCATGCCTTCTGCAGCCATCAGGGGAGAGATAAAGAGGGCTGGGAGAATCCAATCTTCTTGAGCTTGTCCTTCTTCACTGTCTTGGTTTGTCTTCTTTTTTCTCTTTTCCTCCTTTCTTTCTTTCTTTTTTAAAAAACTTTCTGTGTTAGAATGCTCTGCATTATGCTAGAGTTTCTTTTTCAGTCTCCCTCCTCCTTTGCTGCTTTTAATTGTTGTGGTGCTTTTGTTTTTCCCTGGGCTTGAGCACAGTGGGAAAGGTCAGTTGTCAGAAGAGGGGCTGTACACCGCTGATAAGGCCTTCAGGAGATTGGATTGGAGTCATTAAGCAGCGTTCCCTCCCTGAAGTCACAGGGTCTACACTGCTGCAAGGGGAAGAAAAAAAGCAGCTCAGTGTGTGGAAAAGGCAAACCGTATCAAGTGAGCGGCTTGGCCCTGCAAGGTCCGAGCAGTGCGCTACTTATCAGAGCCCGTCTCCAGTGGCACATGCTGCCCAGGGCCAGCTCCGGCGACTATGCAGCATTGATGTGAATGTGCATCTGGGTGAGACACACATGCAGGAGAAAGGACTGAACTGGGAATTAGGTATCCAGCATCCTAGAGATCAAGCTTCCATAGTTATTTTTCAACTAATGCACCTATACAAAAGTCAGAAAGCCCAGGTTCTAGTCTTAGCTCTATTGCTAAATACTTTGGGCAAACATTAAGGTATGCTGGGCTTCTAAAAAGTGGAAAATGTGATACTTTCCACTGATAATATCTAGACTTTGCCTTACCAATTCCATCTGCAAAGTAGAAGTGAGGAGCATATCCCTCCTCGGATATGGCTGTAAAAACCAGTTAATTCGTTTTTCTATAAATGCCTTAAGGTAAACCCAAAGTCAGAGTTCTTGGAACTCATCCATTTAGCCCGTCTGTCAAAAAATTCATGGTGGAATATTACAAAGCTTTTAAAGAAATGGTGGACATCTTCCGGAATAGGAAGGAAGAAAATATATGATCTGGATAATAATACTATAGAGTTGCATAATTCTTTATGTGTTTTCAAAAATTTTTTCATACTTAGCAATGATCTGGTTTAAGGATACCCCATACCTTAGTCTACCTAAGAAATACAACGTGCTAAAATCCGACAGGACTTTTCTGTTTTTTACCATCAACCTAGCACATAACAAGTACTCTCAAGCAAGATTTGCTGAATGAGTGAATAAATGATTGAATGAGTGAGTGAATAACTTAGAGCCTTCAAATAACACATAATCAACTGTGTTTACTTGGCTCTCACTGGTGCCAAGCATGGTAATGATTGGATATGATGAGGAGTTTTGGTAGATACTGTTGGTCGTGAAGAGTATATAATCTGGGTATCCTGCTAGTTCTGCTGTCTTGTCATAGAAAAGGGAGCCAAAATGTTCTAACTGGAGCATGACAGCCTGACAGAGCCTTCGGAGGAGGGTCCCTGTCTAGACTAGCAACCACAGAGCCCCTGGAAGATCGCATAGTAGGTTGCTTAGCTCCTGATCTTAGGGCAGCGCCTTCCACCCAAGACCAAACTCTTGCAGTGGGAGGATCAATGAGACTGGCGTTAGACCCAAATCCACCCTCATTCTACATTCCCTCCTTGTCAATTATTATTCTATTGGATGGCCTTGAACTCCTAAGTCTCAGCTTCTCTCCTTGAAAACTGCAGATAATAATACCTAAATAGGTTGTTGTGAAGGTTATATGAAAGATTAATACCAAGCCAGAGCTAAAGCCCCTGATACCCAGTAAGCTTCAGAAATGGTAGCTGGCACCATCACCACCATCACTACCATCATCCCCATCTCAGGAACTGTGGACTTTTCCTGCTAGGAAGCAGTGATCATAATGCCTACTCTCTAAGGTTATTGTAGGATTCAAGAGACAGTGTTTGTAAAGGGCCTCTTGCGGAACAACAGTAGAGGAACAATAAGTACTGGCTCCTGTCCTCTCCTTTCTTTTATGACATCTTCTTACTTTCCTACTTTGGTTGAAGGCAGCGGGGCATCAGTGCTCCTTTGTAAAGTGGCACAGTGTCACTGAGGGGTGCTCAAAAGGCCCCAGCGGGTGGGTGCTCTTTGCTGGTTGAGGTATGGGCAGGAGATGGGATTACAGGGAGGGGAAAGAGGAATGAGCAGCATTTGGGGACGCAAGACAGATCTTTTTGCCAAACCTGGGTGCACTGGAAGCTGCCATTCTGAAGCTTTTGTGAAGTTTCTGCCTGTTTCTGGAGTTATCCTAATAATCCTTGAGGGGACAGTTCTGTTTGCATAAATCATTCCATACTACGTAATTAGCTACTTATAATACAGAGGACACGCATGATCCAAAATTCAAACAGTTGGACAGCAAAAGCTGTTTATTCATGGTGGTGTACAGTGCTGCTTCGTAATGAGCCAGATGACGCCGAGGTGCCATGAAATCTCGAAGAGCCTTCTGACTCTTCCATGGGAGTCCCGGTTATTCTTAGGAGGACTTTAGTTTAAAGTTCATAGAAAATCATTACTTTAAAAAGTAATATACCATAGCAATGAATATATTACTTATTAAGGTAATTATTCTTCAAAAACCAAAATGCTGAGTTTGACATGGTTAGAAATTTCTTGCTAACAAAAACACCCCACTAATCCAGTCTCTTTCCTTTGCCAATGATTGCAGGTAATCGAGTTTTTATTTGATCTGCTTTATTTTTTACCTTCTGACATCTGACCCCTGTAGAATGACCAGCCATCCTGGTTTTCTAAGGACTGTCCCTGCTTTAGCCCTGAAAGTCCTGGGAAACTTCTCAGTTCCAGGCAAATTGGGATGCTTGGTTATTCTATTTGAAGCACCTGGTGAACCTTTTTTTTGAAGAGCATCATGTTTTGGCCAACGTCTGAATGACCACACAAAGAAAAGATTCTCTGGTTCAATAAATAATTTTTTTTTTTAAACTTTTAGATTTTTTTGACAAGTCAAATTTTTATAAAAAAAGGGAAGGAGCAAAATGGGGTTGACTACTTTTTATTTTTCCAAATAATAACATTAACAGATTTTATCTATTATCACCATCATTTTCTAAAAGACAGGAAATTCCAAAACCAAAGAAGTAGAAAGGAGTAGAATGAAAGTTCTACATGGGTTCCATCGTGCTGTGTTTATCACTAGGTTGTCAGTGCCTAGCAGTGCCTGGTATAGAGTAGGTCTTACAGAAATATTTATTGAATGAATGAATACTGTATAAATTTAGCTTTTATTAGAAAACTGTACTGTACTTTCCTTATTTTTCAAAATGTGTCATAGATTGGTGAAAACTTTACCTCAGACCATTGCTTGGGAATCAATAATTGAATCTAAGTCTGCGAACTGTAGGGTTTTTTGATAGTAAGATTTCCTTATAAATTATCTTAATGGCATTCAGATGTCTGTCTCAGTCTCACGCTCATTTTAGTTGATGTGGCCAACCTCTCGTGATATGATCACTCCTGGAAAGAGATAAGATGAATTTCTGGGCCTTAAGTCAGAGAACCAGGTTCAGCCAACTTCCTCTTAGACTTCAACTTCTACCCCATCAAGATGCATCTTTGCTGATACCTGTGTGGAAATTTCACCACATCTGGCAGGAATGAGCCACCAGTCCTCGTTTTCTTAAGTCTTGGAAAATGTTTTTGTGTATCTTAGCTAGGTCTTTTTACTTTTCTTTTTTCTGATTCATTTACTTTCAAAGTGTGATCAGAAACCTTGACCAGCTGGTGATATGTACCAATATCACAACTTCCCCAAGTCTTGGATCTCCTACGCAACATCTCCATAGCAGAGCTGAGATAGCCAGATCATTCACAGTTTTATCATAAATCGTAAATAAAACATTGTCACTGATGATTCTGGAGAGGGTTAGGATTTTGGTTTTATGGATATCATAGGAAATATACATATCCATCACAAATGGCCATACAAGCTATAAAACTAAACCACTTTGAGTCTTTATTTTAGAGTCTTAAAATCCCAGTTTTATGTGCTCTTTTTAATCACAAATAAACTAACATTTTCCCCTCTGCAGCTACCTTGGTGCAAGCCCTGAGCATATTTCTGGCTGTAGCCCTGGGGTGTCACAGATCACTGTCCGGCTGTTTGGTCTTGGATGGGGTTGTTGGGGGTGCTGCAGCGTCTATAAATGGTTCGTGAATCATTCTGACCGAGAAGGAGGATTGCCATTTTAGATTCAATGCATCAAAAGTGGATTTCCTTTTTTTACGCTGTCATAATAAGGAACTTTTCAGCATTCATATATTTCCAGTGTTATCAATGTACAGAATTCCTATAATTTTCCCTATTCTTATGATTCATATTCATAGCCCAAAGTATGTGGTTAATACATCTAAGTGCTTGCTGTAGATCTAGACTTTGTGAGCAGAGAGGTTCCTATAGCAGTTGCTGAAGGGTGCTGATACTTTACAAAATTAAACAATGTACATTAAAGTGGTTTGGAATATGTGGCATGCTGTGTGAATGTGTGAATGTGTATTTTTTTTTTTTAAGAAATGAATAACTCATCACCCACAGGAACACTCTGGATAAGGGTCTTTGCAGAAGATACTGAGCCTTGAATCAGAGGCACCATGGTGTGCTGGAAAGCATATAGTCTTTGGGGGTTAACCTTGGTTTGTATTTTGCATCTATTTCTCATTAACTGTGGTATTGTACAGGATTTCATCCTTCTAAGCTTTTGTTTTATCATCTGTAAAGTGGGCTAGTAAAAATTTATTTCCCAGAGCTTTTGCGAGGGTTAAATAAGAAACATGCCAGGTATCCTAACGAAAAGTTCCCATTCAGATGACATATGAACACATAGATATGTTATCTTTATTAATAATTCATTAATTATTACTGCTAGTGAGTGTTTTGAACTCTTGTAACTTTAAAATTACCCAAACAGGTCTTGGTTAATTCCTGTCAAACCCTCTGTATATATCATAGCCTGGAGCATACTACAGGTTTGGTAAATGTTAATTTCCTATTCTTTTTATACTATGGCAAAAGAAAAAAAAAAAAAAAGCTTCTACCCCTAAAAAAGACTCTGCTAATAGTCTGAGATGAAGAAATGGTGAAAATGAAATAAGCACTTTATTCTAGTTTTATGTACACTATTAGTACTATATTGAATATGTAATCTCCTTTATTTTCTCCTTCATTTAGACTTCTGGAATCAAGTCACTGATCTTTAAGTCTGCATACATTTTAGACAACTCTCCCTCTCCTTTAACATACCCCATCCTCATTCAGCCCCACCTGCAGGGTCTTTCTCTGGGCATTGTCAGTCCCTTTTTGGAGGCCCTGGAACGGGGTACTTTTTATTTTTATCGGTATCAGCCTCGCTTTCCTCACTGCTGTGTTTATTTCTTTGGGAGGAAAAGTTAAGTGCATACCTATCTATAAAAGAAGACACAGCCCAGGTTTCAGGATTTGTACCTCCGCACTGACAAAGTTCCCCAGTTTGTATCTCTGAACAGGGTTTTAATCACCTGGGCTCTAGTGCTTGGCACTGAAAGCTTTAAGAGTACTGCAGAAATGGTAGATTAGCCACATTTAACAAAACAGAAAGTTTTCATTGTGTCATAAAAAGCCTTATTGATCTTGTCCAGGCATCGACTCCAGGTCCTTTTAACAAGCCACTCTGTCTAGACTTGCAGGCTAGAGGCACAGCGAACAAAGGAGGAACTGGGCTGCCTTCTCTCCCACAGCAGCGGGAGGATAAGAGGGTGGGCACAGATTCAGGCTTCTCAGTGGGGATTTTCTTAAAGAACTAGCTTGGCTTTATTCTGCTGTGGAAAGAAGAAGGGTTGGGAGGTTTGTGGCAGATGTATTTGTGACACATTGCAGACTCTAGCCTTATTTGACTCCCAGCGTTTGCTGTGGAACTATGGCATGGTAACAAATTAACATAGCTCTTTTTTTTTTTTTTTGAGACAGAGTCTCACTCTGTTGCCCAGGCTAGAGTGAGTGCCATGGCGTTAGCCTAGCTCACAGCAACCTCAAACTCCTGAGCTCAAGCAATCCTCCTGTCTCAGCCTCCCGAGTAGCTGGGACTACAGGCATGCACCACCATGCCCGGCTAATTTTTTCTATATATATTTTTAGCTGTCCATATAATTTCTTTCTATTTTTAGTAGAGATGGGGTCTCGCTCTTGCTCAGGCTGGTCTCGAACTCCTGAGCTCAAACGATCCGCCCACCTCGGCCTCCCAGAGTGCTAGGATTACAGGCGTGAGCCACCACGCCCGGCCAACATAGCTCTTCTATCACTCAGCTTTCATCAGCATTTCCTCCCTCCTTCCTCCTCCCTGGGAAGGCAGGCTGAACTCTCTGATGCCAAGGCACTGAGCAGGTCTGCAGCAGGAGTGGGGAAGGCAGCCAGGGGGCAGGAGGAGGAACTGGTGACTTTAGAATGGTTGTGATCAATTCAACTACCTTTCAATCCAATTCTGCAAGTCTTTACTTAACACATTCTGGGTTACATGGGAGATTTTGAAAAGGTGTGAAAAATTGCTGCTTATAGTACATGATTAAGGGGTTGACATCCCTGTATCAAATAACCAAAGAACCATTCAAGATTTATTGGGTGGTTAGATGTTTTATCAGAATCATCTGTAGTGATTTAACTCTTCAAAAAAGTATGAAGTCTTTCAAGCATAAAAAGTATAGACCCCATAGTAGAGGATACTGCAAACATTGGTTTAGCCATCACTCAGATTGAACAAATCTTAATATTTTGCCATTTTTGCTTTATATCCTTTTATCAAGACTTGGTCACGTTTGAATACCTCCCTGGTTCCATTTATTCTCTGCCTCCTCTGAAGCACTACTACTGGAAGTTGCTGGGTAGAATTCTTGTGTATGTTTTTGTATTCTTGTTACATATGAATTGTTAGGGTGGAAAACCTAATAGGTGCTCACAGTGTGGGTGGAGAAAGATTTCTCACGTAGAGATTAAGATATAAAAGTAAAAAGTTTATTTTATCTTCTTAGAGGAGAGAGAGAGAGAATGAGAGAGGGGAAGGGGGGGGGGGGTGGGGAAGAGAACAAGGAGACTGTGTGGCATCCCAAAGAAGGAGAAAGGGAGATGCCAGCACTGAGGCCAAGTGGCTTGCTGATTTTAACGGGGACGAAGAGAAAAAAAAATGGTGGTGGCTGTCAGTTGATAACAAAGGCAGCAGCAGGATGTCAAAGTCTAAGAGTTGGTTTCCCTGCTTTTCCTTGGAGATGGGATTATCACGGGGATGTAACTTTGCCCTCGAGATATGGTCAAGGCTGCAAGGCTGTAGTTTGTTCTCCTCCTGTTCACTCGTGGACTCTGTAAAAACAGATTCTCAAAAAACAATTTTCAAAGAGAGAGATGTACATCTCTTTTCTGTCTGTTCAGCTCTTTCCAGAAGCTGTGCAAAACAGAACTGCAGGGTGCCTGTTAGTGGGTGAAGTTATGGGATTGATCTTTACCTGTTACTGGGGAAATTGTGGGATTAGGTATGTTCCTGTTATTTTTGAAGACCTCTCCTTTCATGAATAGAGCTGTAATAGATAATATAATGATTAGCAATCACTATATATGTGCCTATGTGTGCATGTATATGCGTGTATAAATTAGTGAAAGTAAATTTTGTTAGCCACCCACAGTTTATATTTGTTACTCTCTATACATCCTGGACTGAATGAAAGAAATATTAAGTAAAATTCTTTAACGCCTATACTTCTCTGTTGATCACCCAATGAAACTTGGTAGCCTCTAGAACCTAGATCCTACTTTGCTCTCTTAGGACCTGAAGTATCCTGTAAGAAGTTTCACAAAACCCCTAATTGTCTTGTTTTCTTTGGATACTTAAAGGTGGAGAGTTTTAATGACAAGATACTTTAAATATGAACTTACTGAGGTGGGGGTAGATTAGATCATTTTCCAAGGTTTTTTCTGACACAATGGTGGTTATCTGTTATGAAGGATTCTTTACTTGTTTTTATCTTGAACTAAAGAGAGATTTAATAGAAATAAATATTTTTAAAGTTCATATGGTTTAAAAAAAATCTATATTTATTGCTTCTAACTAGCTAAATATCTATATGACTTTTCCCAAATTCTGTGGGCCTTCATGACTTCCATATTGCTTTCTGAACATGTATGTGTGGTTATAGTGAGTATCTAAATTTGGTAGCAATTAGGATTGGTGAATGTGCCACCATTACAAAACTACAGCATTTCAGACGATCTGCTTCTTGCTCTGGATTCATTGTGGATATTTTTCATTATTAATTTTGTTTGTATCAAAATAACAGTCCTCCAGCCTCTCCTCTCCAGCTCTGTGTCCCTAGTAATTTTTTGTCCTCAGCAAGTCCACAAAATATAGTGTGACAATGTGGCATTTAGTACTTCAGTACAGTTGCCCTAGTTATTGTGTAACTTTGATAAAAGAAGCAGGTTGCTCAAAAAACATAAACATGCAGATTATTCTTTTTGATCTAGGCCAAGGGTGAAAAGATGGGTAGGTTTGTGGGTATTTGTATTTTCTGTAATTTTTTTTTATTCAAAACTTCAAAACCCAGTCTAAATCTTATCTCCTGGAAGGCAACCTTGGTTAAATTCTTCACCATTCTAATCACCCATGTACTTGCTGTAATTTCAAGAAACGTGTTTTTACTAAACACTGTAGCACAGAGCTGCCTTTGCAATTATTAATGTATTTTTTTGTCATTGACCTCGTGTGGTTCCAGAGGTATCTATCATTTCCCCAATCATACTGAAAGGAACTCAGGGACTGGTTTGGTATTCTTAATTTCTTCTGATACCCTTACTTTGGTGCTATTTCAATATTTGTTGGGCTCTAAAGTAACAACCATAACATTCCCCTCTGATTCTGAACTGATTGTATAATAGACACAAGAGTCAAATTGGTGTTTGTGTAAATGACCCACATATCGGTTCTATTGCTGGTAGAGTTAGGGTAGAGAATGTGGCTTTGACTGCAGTCAAATTGGGCTTCTTTGTAATTTTCCCCCTGAATTAAGCTCACCCACTAAGCAAATAGGCAGAAGAGCTAGAAAACTGCAGGCCTTCTTCCACGGGGGCAGAGTCTACTCTGATAGGCTTACTGCATGGGAGAGCCTAAAGGAGAACTCACAAGCCTTTGTAGCAAAGGCAGAATTGAAAGAGAGAGAAAGGTAGGTCACCTGGGAATAGAGACCACTTAATTAAGAAATGTAGGCCTGTGGGTATCAGACTCTATCACCAAGCAGATGAATTACTTCTCTCATCGGAGAAAGTGAATGAATAAAGGAGAGATGGAAAGAGTTACTCCAAAACTATTCCCTTCTGAAGAATGGGGAGAAAATATTCCCACTGAGTCAAGGGAACAGGGAAATGGATTCCCCTCTGTAAGACAGAGTGCACTATTTCTGTTCGATGCTATTAGATTGACTGACCCATAATTAAAACAAGAAGCCGACAGTGAAAGAAGCATAATTACAGTTTTACTCATATGGATCTGGTGGTTACGGGGAAATAAAATGTATAGCATATTGCATAAATTATGATAAGTGGGAAGACAGCCATATGCAGCACAGTTGGCTCAGGGCATGGTGTTTTAGCAATATCCGTCCTACCTTGGAAATATCTCCTGGATTTCTCTTCACCTCTCTGGCCATGTTCATTTACTGAACTCCTCATATAATATAGGTAGAATTGTGCCATTTACAAGCTGGAGTTCTTCTCTACTAGTTCTCCATTCCTAGTGCTCAAGGATATGGCATATAAGGCCCCAGTCTGTTTCTTGAACCTGCACACATGCCTGTTGTTCTAGCCACATTGAACTCCCACCATCCTCTGAATGCTCTGTACTTTCCTAATGACCACACCAATGAATACACTGTTGCTTCCAACTAGCATTTCATTTCTCCCTTTGTAGGTGAACTCTTACTCATACTTCAAGACGTAGCTAATGTCTGACCTCCCGTATGGAGCCTTCCCCAATGCCTAGGACCAGTTATTTCCTCTTCTGTGTGCCTGTATCATCTGCTAAACATTGAGTGCACTGAATTATAATTACTGGTTTGTGCCTGCATTCTTAACAACCACCACCATAATAGCTAACATTTCTGTGGCTGGGAACTGGGCCAAGAACTTGATCGTATTCATGCCTCACAGCAACTCTGTGAAATATGTACTACGATTGTTCCCATTTTGTAGATTAGGAAACTAAGGGTTAGAGAATTTAAGTAATAAGCTTATGTTCCATAGACTCTGGTAAGTTCCAGAGCTGGTTGTCAAATCCAGGTCTGTCAAACTCAAAGCCTTTATCATTATATCCATGCTGTCAAGACTGCAGTCCAACTACACAGGGTGCCCTGTTAATGTGAGTTCATGTCAGGGCCAGGCACTTAGCGGGCATTAATACTTTTTTAGCTTTATAATTTCCCTTTTTCTGTAAAGTGTCGGCTAATTACTTATACTCACAAGGTCGCTATGCGACTTAAGTGCATTCAGCACTAAGCACATCACCCGGTGCATAGTAGGCACCTGTGAATCTTTAGTCCCTAAATGAATGAATGAAAATTTAACATTTATTGTAATACAGTTGAGAGCAATGCATTCTTCAGGATGCCATTAGCTTTCTAGTGATTTCAGTGAAGCGTGGTTTTCCAGGCCATTCTTTTGCGGGCTGAGGCAGCTTCCCTCGCCAGGATACTGGCTGTTTATTTTCCAAGTGACAACTTGATTTACTATTTTCCTTCTCATCACTTTCAAGAAGCATCTGCAGGCTAGTGAGTGACCCAGCCAGCGTGGAAAAGTCCATTTATTTCTCTGCTGCATCTTTCCTACAGAGAGTCTGAGGCTAAGAGTTGGAAATGGCCTCAGGAGGTCAGATTTCCCATGTGTTCTCTTTTGTAGTGCGGGATTGCTCATAGCAACACAATTTCCTGTCCGCTGCTATACTCTGCTTTTAAAATACCTGTGTGATCCGACTGGCAGGCAAAGAATTCTGTCATTTGTCCTTGGGGGATGGCTCTGCAGTTTGATCTTTCCTAATGCTTTGTTTGGCCCTAAAATATATCATAAGGAAATGAGACAGGGAGAACCAAAGAGTGTAGTCACTGTGCAATCTTTTGCCTTTTAAGTTCCTCCCCAAATTCTAGCCAGAAAAAAAAAAAAAAAAAAAAAAGCCATTAAGTGATATGCAGTAGAATTCACTCCAGTAAAAGAATTTCTACTTTCCTCTCATCTTTGCAAATAGGATCATCTCACACAGCACAACAGACAACCTGGGTGTCTGCTCACAGCTCCTAAGAGGACCTAGGAAGTAGGTGTTCTTATTCTACATGTTGGATTCTTAGCAGAGTGCATGGAAAGGAAACAGACTTGTGCAAGAACCAACACACACTTGCCTTACCTTATTCCTTTGCCAACAAAGTACCCAAATTGCTATTTTAACTCAAGACATCTTTCAGCATTCATTGAGTGGATACGCAGCCTCTCCATTTCCCAGGCATGGCAGACTGGTTGTGGAATCATGGACTTATTTTCTTATTTCTGCAGTTATATACTCCCTCCCTTGAGCTCATTACTTCTTTTGTCATTATCCTGGCTGTTTTGCTTGGGAATCAGTGGCCAGAATAGGGTGATGTGTGAGTTCACGACTTGAGAACCTATAACCTCTCACTGCAGCTGTGCTGGTGGAGAAGGCACTAGAGGGCCCCTGCTGAGTTTGTGAAGTCAGACTAAATGAGTTGGCAGCCCAGCCTCAAGACCACAGGCCATCCCTTTGTCTGGCAGGGAAGACCAGAGTAGCCCATGTGTTTTTGTGCCTCATTAGCTTCCATGTGGGCCGGGCCAGGATGGACAGCCGCAGCCAGGGTTATCTTTGCATCAGCGCAGACTAAAGCACTGCACTGCTGCATGAGGCCCATTTGAAGGACAAAGGATGCATGTGGCCATGAGAACACTTTTGCTGTGTCTCTGAGGCTCATCATCACCATGGGAAGGGGGAGGTGGCTCCCACTCCCTTTCTGGAGCACAGCAGGTGTTATGCCCAGGGCTGCTGGTAACAGCCGCTCCAGAGGAGTCATTTCTAAAGCCATTTCTAAGGCTCTTTAATGGAGGTGAAGAGTATGATCTTCTCAGTTTGACTTTTTCCATCCTGAAACTAGAGAATTTGGAAGGAGAGGCAGCCTGTCTCCCCTGCTTCCCTGCTTGGGTTCCTGCTGCCTGCGAGGGCTCTTACCTATCATCCTCAGTGGCTTCACCTTTTCAAGGGGTGAGCTTCATGCAGCTGCTAGGCACCTGCTCTGAGAATCTGGGTTTCTGGCAAGGTAGTGGTGTGATGTAGTAGCAAAAGATGGAATGAGAATTATAGAATTATGATTTTGGAACTAGCACTCCCTAGTGCCTTGGACGACCTCTGTAAAGCCTGTGTGCTTCCATTTCCACACATTGGTGCAGTCATAGCAAGCTGACCTCACAGAGTGTTGAGAGAATACAAATAATGATTAAGAAAGCATTTGGAAATATCTAACACATTGAGAAAATTGTGAACGTCTGCTTACAAATGACCCCAGAATCCTTCTTTAGCCACTCCTGACATGTTCTCATCTTGAGTCCTTCCTTGTCTAATTCTGTGTCTTTTTTTGCCTCTGGCCCTCAGTTTTCCATGGTTGCACTTGGATCTTTTGTATCCAGACTTTGGCTTCCTTCTGCGCTCTCTGGCTCGCCGGTGTCTCTGCCTCACAGTTCCCAAGGCTGTTCCTGCTGGGAACTTTTGCTTCCATTCTTGCCCAATAAAATGCAAACCTCATTCTAGGAACTATATCAATATCCAGGCTGAACCAGTTCCAGGCAACCCCTGAAGAAGTAGTTCAAATTTGTTTTTAAACGATTATACAATCTTTTAAAAATTCAGATTGGATCCTTCCATTCCTCTTAGTAAAATTATGCGCTGGTTCCCCAAAACCTATAGAATAAAGCTCAAAGTTCTTGATCTCAAAGACTAGTATGGGTTCTTAAGACACCAAATCATTAAGAACCACATGCCCCATTAAACAGTTTTGTGCATTTCCCCCACACTTCGTAGATTGCACAGTAAGAATATTTTACACTGAATATTTTAATCTTCTTTAGAATTTCTCAGAGAGATGGAGTTACTATTATATAAATCATTAGTTGGGTATTTATTGGGGGGAAGGGGTGGATAATAGAATTGAGTTAATGCTTGTTAATGCTATGTATATATCAGTACTCAGATTAACAAGCCATTTGAAAGATCAGTGCTTTACATATCTTATAGAAACTGATTTAAAATCTTGAGTTATACGTATCTAGATTGCATCTAGTGTTTAATCAATTGGACACTTACAAATAACGGGTAAACGATTTGTTGTCATACAGAGTTGAGCTCTGCTTTTCATGCAGTGAGAATAACATTTTTTATTTTAACACTTACACAATTGGTTGTAAACTTTGGGGTGATACAATTTAAATGGATCTAAACAGTCCATTAGCTATGTCAGTGCCTACTCTCTTGCCAAGCTGTATTTTATGCTAAGCTCTTGTGTACTGTGTTACATAATCCCCTGCATTCATTTTCTCCACCTATTTAGCTTGAATACATACAAGGTGACTGCATTGTCTCTTTAACCTCCTTCTCAGTGTAAACACCAAGTGTAGAAAACAGATTTTGGGCACTATTAGGTTTTTCTAATGGAGGGCTCAAAGAATTGAATGGGCTTAGAAATGCCTGTTTGTCTCTATTTGGTTTTGCCCCTTTTAGTTACCTTCAGTGTCAACTTAGTATGGTTTTCAAGGAGATAAGAAAGGGCTTGAGTCTCAGCTACTGGAAGGAAATTAAGATGGATTGGGGTATTAGAAGAAAAATAATGTCAGTTGCGAGAGTGTACAAAAGAATAATTTCTTCAAGGTCTTCACTCCTTCCTAGCCCTTGTTTTGCTCCTTTCAAGACTGGGTCATGCATTGCCAGTGCCTCTCCTCCCCACAATAGTCAGGAAAAAAATTATTCCATGAATTAAAAATTGAAATAAATTTTTTTGTCTGGAATATAATTCAGTAAGGAGCTTTTGCTGTCTATTGTTTGTTAATGTATAGAGGAGATAGCCCAACAGATAGGGTGATGCCACTCTGTGGTACTATCCTCTGGCCAGGGAAGAAGTAAACTAAGAAAATTCTTCATTGGATGGAGAGATTGGGAAGGTTGTGAACTGTTACAGCAGTTTGCATTAAATATTTGCAAAGGAAGACACTTGGCTACATAAAATCTTCCTTGGTGTATTTGCATGGAGATTAGCATAAATATGCATCTGATTTGCATAGGCCCTCTTTCTCACATTGGTTTTATTTCTTATTTATTTATTGTAATATTCTCTTGTCTACACTGATGTCAATTTTTTCTAAGGCCTTCCACATAAAACAAATTCTTTTGTTTTAAACATACCCAGACTCCACAGAGGAAAGGGAAACATTTCTTTTAGTAACGATGAGTGATTTACATAAAGTGAGAGAAATTGGTCTCTGGCTCAGTTTATCCAAAGTTTGGGATGGTCTGTAAGTCAATGCACAGCTCCATGACTCATTTGTGGCCTTTGAGAAGTAAAGTCGGAGCATGTGGAATATCCAGTGTGATGGGTAAGGGGAAAGGTAACTGATACTTAGAGAAAAGCCCAGAGGTTCTCCAAGTCCAGAGTACCACAAACCACTGTGTTATCTTGGGCAACTCACTTATTTCTAGTCATCAGTTTCTTTTTTTAATAAAATAAGGGCATTAAATCAGGCAATCTCTAAAATCCTTTATAGCTCTGAAATTTATTATTTTGACAGACTCCTTGCTCTAATTATATGAAAAATATTTAAGCACCATGTAGCACATTAAATAATATCCTGGTGTCTTGCTGTTCTGTACGAAGCTTTCCCCCTTTGAAGGGTACTCGGTGATTAATTTAAGCTTCACTTTATAGGCACTACTTTCCTTTCTCATTTATCTTAGTTCAGTGGGCACACAAGGTATAACTTAAATGTTTATAGAAGACACCCATTAATACACCACGTGCGGTGCCAAGGACATGCATAGTCGTTGGCTCTGTGCACGCCCTCACCTATAGAAAAAGAGCTTAGTTGCAGTAACTACATTTGATTTGTCATCTTGTACTCTAGATCAGGGTCACCTCCAGGTCTCCTGAGCAGGGGCTTGTCCAGTTGCATTTTAACAAAGCCATTTCTTCAGAAATGAGGGAAATCATGAGAATAGACAGGGCACTAGGGAATTGGATAGATCTATTCCAAACATGCAGACAATGTCAAATTTCTGCTTTATGATTATTGCGGGCTAAATTTTGGTAAAATGAATCAGACATGAGTTGTGTGCTAATAACATATATGTGTGCAGGTTACCCTATGGTCCTTTATAGGTGGACAGGTTCCTTTTGCTTATACCAGTGTGTGCACAAACAGAAATATGCAGGTAGGCACATATTACTGGGACCCTCGGGAACAGGCAAGAGAAACTTATCTCTTCTTTAACTCTCTGGAGTATGAAGTTGACGTTCATGTTTTAATGATCTCATAATGCTATGATCAGTTTATCCATATGTAGTATGTATGGTCATCTCTTCATACTGTAAGAGTGACTCCTTATTGCTCTTACCTCGTGATGAGAAAATATTTATTTTATTTTGCATAAGAAATGTACTTGGGGCTGTGATAGTTGATGGGGTCTGAGTTTGGCTTTGATTACTAAATCTGGAACATAGTTCCAGCAGGGAAATAGAATTCTCTCAACATTATTTGGTAGGCCCCAGTCTTTAGAGGGACACTGCATGTCTAAACTACTGTTACCAATTTCCTCTTATTAATGGGGTACTTTTGATAGCTTTTGACCAGCCCTGGAATGAAGTAGCCACCCTTAGTGAGGCTGTCTGGACAGAAGACACAATGCTGTGTGTCTACATTATAAACCACATCAACATATGATAAAGTAAAATGTATTCTAGTCTCTTACCCTGACAAATATACCTTTGTAACTACCTGGAAAGTCAGGTTCAAATGTAGAATTTTTGGATTCATGGGATGTCTGTATCAGAAAATAGCAGCACAAGAGAACCAGCCACCCTTTGGTCCTCAGCCCATGGCATTCCCCCTTCTCTTCCCACTTTTAGCTCTATTCTATATCACAAGGGATCTGGTACAAATGCATGTGTATGCCCCAGCCCACATGGCCAAGCTCTGGCCTCACTCCTGCAAACAGTCCCACATGGCTGCTCCTCAGACCTTGAGGTATGTACATGGATGGTGTGTTTGCCTTTGAGAAAGGTGGATCCAGGGAAGAGGCCTCCACAAGCCCTGGAAACAGGCTTGGAGCCCTTTGGGTAGAGAATTACAGGGTCCTGGTCTCTGGAATGTGGTCTTAGAAGAGAATATTAGCTCCAGTGGAGTGCTGTCTTGACCCTGTGCACCCCTAGTTCTGTGGGGAGGGATGTAGCCATATGACACCATGACCAGGGTCACCTAAAACAGGACATCCCAGAGCAGAGGTCCCTTTTGCTTGAGTTTAAAAGTTGTATTGCTGTCTCGTCAAAGCATATTACCAAATTTCATTCTGTTCCCCTTTCCTCACCTGCTCGACCACCTTCTCAGATCCCACCTCCTCTGTAATAATGCAGCTGTGTTTCACTGGGCTCAGGACTCTACCATGGAAACCAAAGTTAGTTGGGTTATTGATGGATGGAAATCAGAGCCAAATCTTTCAGGGTAATTGATTTTTAGTTATTGGTCAATAAAAGGTACCTAGAGCTAAAGAGTTCTTTGTCAGAATACTTAATTATCCATTCTAAACCAGCTCTTCTACAAGCATTTTAAAGCCATCACTGAAGCAAAAGCAATGTAAGCCTCGGTTGACTATATTGCATGAAATTTCCTTTTAGGTTTTTCCTTGAGAAAATTTGAAGGAAAGGCAGCAAGTTCTCCTGCATCACCATGTTTGTCTTCTACCCCTGTGTAGACACGTAGTTTCTCTGCATTCTCTGCAGTCACCTCTTCTTCTTCTTTTATTTTTTTGGAGACAAGTCTCACTCTGTCCCCCCGGCTAGAGTGCAGTGGCATCATCATAGCTCACAGCAACCTCAAACTCCTGGGCTCAAGTGATCCTTCTGCCTCTGCCTCCTGCATAGCTGGGACTACAGGCATGCACCACCATGCCTGGCTAACTTTTCCATTTTTTGTAGAGTCAGGATCTTGCTATTGCTCAGGCTGGTCCAGTCACCTCTTCTGCTAGTTTCCATAGTATTTAGCTATAGGCCTTGTGGAAGAGTAGGACGGAGTGTTGTGTGGGCATCAGCACAAGGGCAGAGGCAGTGCCTTTTGTTATGGTTTAGAACGCGAGAAAATGACCACTTGAAAGCCGAATTGAGCCAAATTAGGAGTCTTTTCTTTTTTTTTTTTTTTGGTAGTTTTTGTTTTATTGTGTTTTTTTGTTTTATTTTGTTTTTTTTATTTTTTTGTTTGTTTTTCAGCTGATTATGGGGGTACAAAAGATCAGACCATATACATTGCCCATGCCTCCCCATCCCCCCGAGTCTGAGCTTCAATTGTGTCCATTCCCTAGACAGTGCACATCGCACTCATTATGTAGGTATGCACCCATCCCCTCCCCCCACCCCATCCCCCCCAGTCAGAACTTCAAGCGTGACCATTCCCCAGGCAGTGCACATCGCACTCATCAAGTAGGTATACACCCATCCCTTCTACCCAGCCCCGACCTCTGTCCGATACCCAATTGGTGTTATTCCCAAATGTGTACTCAGGGAAACCAGTTTGCTGGTGAGTACATGTGGTGCTTATTTTTCCATTCTTGGGATACTTCACTTAATAGAATGGGTTCCAGCTCTCTCCAGGAGAACCAAAGAGATGCCATATCGCCATTATTTCTAATAGCTGAGTAATATTCCATGGTATACATATACCACATTTTGCTAATCCATTCATGAATTGATGGGCATCTGGGTTGTTTCCACATCTTTGCGATTGTGAATTGTGCTGCTATAAACATTCGGGTGCAGGTGTCTTTTTTATAGAATGACTTTTGTTCTTCTGGGTAGATGCCCAATAATGGGATTGCTGGATCGAATGGTAGGTCTACTTGAATCTGTTTAAGGTATCTCCACATTGCTTTGCACTAGTTTGCAGTCCCACCAGCAGTGTATGAGTGTACCTGTCTCTCCACATCCATGCCAACATGTATAGTTTTGGGACTTTTTGATAAAGGCCATTCTCATTGGAGTTTGATATCTCATTGTGGTTTTGATTTGCATTTCCCTGATGATTAGAGATGTTGAACACTTTTTCATATGTTTGTTAGCCATTTTTATATCTTCTTTTGAAAAATTTCTATTCATGTACTTTGCCCACTTTTTGATAGGGTTGTTCGATTTTTTTCTTACTGATTTTTCTGAGTTCTAAATAGATTCTTGTTATCAGTCCTTTATCTGATGTGTAGTATGTGAAAATTTTTTCCCATTCTGTAGGTTGTCTGTTTACTCTCGTGACTGTTTCTTTGGCTGTGCAGAAGCTTTTTAATTTGATCAGATCCCATTTATTTATTTTTGTTGTTGCTGTAATTGCCTTAGGAGTCTTCTTCATAAATTCTTTGCCTAGGCCAATGTCTATAAGAGTCTTTCCTACATTTTCTTCTAGAATTCTAATAGTTTCTGACCTAAGGTTTAAGTCTGTTAACCACCGTGATTTGATTTTTGTGAGAGGTGAGAGCTGTGTGTCCTGTTTTAGTTTTCTACATGTGGATATCCAGTTTTCCCAGCACCATTTATTAAATAAGGAATCTTTTCCCCAGAGTATGTTTTTGTCTGCTTTGTCAAAGATTAGATGGCTAGATGGGTTCACACTTGAATTCTAACATACCTACAAAGAAGAACTGGTGCCCATCCTACATAAACTATTCTCCAACATAGAGAAGGATGGGATTCTCCTCAACAGTTTTTACCAAGCCAACATAATCCTGATACCAAAACCAGGAAAGGATGCAACTAAAACAGAGAACTATAGACCAATTTCTCTTATGAATATAGATGCAAAAATTCTCAATAAAATTCTAGCAAATTGAATCCAAGTGCTTATCAAAAAAATAATCCATCACGACCAAATGGGCTTCATCCCAGAGATGCAGGGATGGTTTAACATACACAAATCTATAAATGTAATTCATCACATAAATAGAAGCAAAAATAAAGATCATATGATCCTCTCAATAGATGCAGAAAAAGCATTTGACAAAATTCAACACCCTTTTATGATAAGAACACTTAAGAAAATAGGCATAGATGGGGCCTATCTAAAAATGATACAAGCCATATACGACAAACCCACAGCCAACATCATACTGAATGGGGAAAAACTGAAAGCATTCCCACTTCGAACTGGAACCAGACAAGGCTGCCCACTGTCCCCATTATTTTTCAACATAGTACTGGAAGTCCTTGCAAGAGCTATCAGGCAAGAGAGCAAAATCAAGGGAGTCCAAATAGGGACAGAAGAGATCAAACTCTCACTCTTTGCTGATGATATGATGTTATATCCAGAAAACCCCAAGGTTTCAACCAAGAGACTCCTGGACTTGATCAATGAATTCAGTAAAGTCTCAGGATACAAAATCAATACACACAAATCAGAGGCATTCATATACGCCAATAACAGTCAAACGGAGAACCAAATTAAGGACTCAATACCCTTCAAAATAGCAACAAAGAAAATAAAATACCTAGGAATATATTTAACTAAGGAGATAAAGGACCTCTATAGGGAGAACTATGAAACCCTGAGGAAGGAAATCTCAGAACATGTAAATAGGTGGGAAACCATACCATGCTCATGGATCGGTAGAATCAACATTGTTAAAATGTCTATATTGCCCAAAGTTATCTACAGATTCAATGCAATCCCTATTAAATTACCAACATCTTTTTTCACAGACATAGAAAAAATAATTTTACGCTTTGTATGGAACCAGAGAAGACCCCGTTTAGCAAAAGCAATCTTAAACAACAAAAACAAAATGGGAGGTATTAATTTGCCAGACTTCAAACTATACTACAAGGCTGTGGTTCTTAAAACAGCCTGATACTGGCACAAGTGCAGGGACACAGACAAGTGGAACAGAACAGAAAATCCAAATATAGGAGTCTTTATTAGCTGGCCAGCGACTACCTTCTGTACCGCCAAAGGTGGCAGGACAGAGAGCAGTACTCAACCAGAAAAGAGGAAGGGTTTTTATACTATTCTATATTCTTATGTGACTCTGAGTACACAAGGTGGAATCAGTTTTGCAATAAATTCCATTATCAGGGGGCCTGGGACCAGCCCCAGACTACCTGTTTTGATTATACTTTATACGTAAGCAAGTTCACAGAAGCAGATAGCATCAGTTAAGTCAAGGAACATTTCTCAAGCATAGTAAAATTTAACTATATACACTTAGTGATTTTAAACAATTAATTACAAGTTAGTCACTTTATTTTTCCTGTTTTCCATGTATACTTTCCCAGCTCATAGGTCACGGGCTCATGAATCACACAGCAGCAATGAGCCTGTACACAAGATGGCTTCACTATGGCTCACAGAGCTATAGTGATTACTGCGCCTCATCACACCTTTGTGGTGTGTTCTCTTTGGTATTTGCATTGACCTGACTCTTGCCAGTCAAGTGTTGATTACTTTCCTCTTTTCTTTTCCTGTAGCTCGAGAGGAGAACGTGGCCACTTTCCGAGGCTCGGAGTACCTGTGCTACGACCTGTCTCAGAACCCAATCCAGAGCAGCAGTGATGAAATCACCCTCTCCTTTAAGACCTGGCAGCGTAACGGGCTCATCCTGCACACGGGCAAGTCGGCTGACTATGTTAACCTGGCTCTGAAGGATGGCGCGGTCTCCTTGGTCATTAACCTGGGGTCCGGGGCCTTTGAGGCCATTGTGGAGCCAGTGAATGGAAAATTCAACGACAACGCCTGGCACGATGTCAAAGTGACACGCAACCTCCGGCAGGTAATGGCTGAGGGAGGAGAGAGCCTGGAAGGCTCGTCTTAGGTGGTTGGGTAGGAAGTGTGCAAAGCAGGTGATGGGTAAGGTGGAGAGGGGTAGAGACACAGGTGTGAATATGTCACAGTCTTTCTCCCAGTCTTCACAATTTCACAAGAAAAATTATGAGACTATATTTCTCCCCATGCTTCAATTCTCCATTTGTGCTTGTTATTTAAGAAAAAAAAAACTTGGTTGTTGTATAGATAATAAAAGTTATAAATACTTTCATCCCTTTTATTCTGCTTTCCTTTTATCATTTTCTTAATTACATTTGACTCTTATCGTATTATTGTTAAATTCAATTAGGGACAGCATTTTGTTTCTGCAGCTTGGTAGATCTCCCTCATTCTTTGAATATATGTTTTTCTTTTTAATTAAGTTAAGCTATTGCCACGATGCCATAATTTTAATTCCCTCCAGAAAGTCTTCCTTTTCTCTTCCTGTTAATTTACTGCCCCTCCCTAACTTTTTTTTTTTGTTTTTTTGTTGTTGTTGTTGTTACATTAACCTCTAGCCTTGGAATTAATTAGTTGGAATCTTTCTGAATTCCTGTTTCTCTGTTCCTTGATGTGGTGGTCCTACTCTATTGCCCCTGTCTCTACCTCCCAGACTCTTCAGTTGACTGGGAGGCCTGGAAAGTGGAAGGACCCAAATAAAAAAGTCAACTTTGGAGCAGCCTTTCCTGGTTCTGTCCGTGCTTGGGAACTCCCATCGCCTGCCGATTCTAAGCAGGCAACTCCGTCAGGTGAAAACATTCTGAGAAAGCCTTAGCCAAGTGAAGCTGTGTTCAATTTCCTAACCAACAATAGCGATAATACCTTACCAACCCACATCAGTAAAAGAAAAACATTTCCTGTAAAAGTCAAGATCTGTGCTGAGATTGCCTTTTCCAGTTTGCCGTGCTCATTTGGGTTTTCTACTTGCAAATTTGTCATTAAACCTAGTTAGATAGCATCCATCCTTTATTAATCAGGAAACACTATGCAAATTTCTAGAAAGTGCTTATCAAATTTTCTTCTGCAATATGATTGATTTAATGCCTTCTAATGCAAATATGAAAGCATAAGACATGACAGGTGTTTTGCATATGTTTTCTGTTTAATAAAAGCCTAACTCAGTAATGCCAAACAAATGGTGTACGCATTGGAAACACACAATAGTTGAAACACACGTTCCCACACTTAAGTATGTCAAGGAAGCCACCTGGTTGGAAGGTTCCATTCTATCTGTGGTGAAGCTGCCAAATAACACAGGACTTGGGGTTCCCAATCATCTTAATATACCTGGATCAGACATTTTTTGAATCATTGTTCTATGTTTTTCCTCCAAGGCCGAAGAACCCTACTGCCATTATCTTCTTTCATCCTACTCTAACCACACTTATCCAGAAAAGAACTAACTTCTCAACCATCAAGAGACCCAAATCAAATTTCCATTTGCTCACGTATAAGGGCTTAATATGTGTGAGCTGCAGAGATTAGACCAAAAAGTGAAATATGACCTTTTGGCAGTTGAGATTGGCAGGTACAAAATAACACCCTTTAGGCCTTAGTCCTTGGAGGAGAGACTTTTCCTGTACCGGGGTGCAGAATCAGGTCGTGGTTCTCACCAAGCTATTTCTCTAACTCTCTCCCACCCTTCCTGCTATTCTAGAATGATTCTAATGAGCCTGAGAAAGGCTTGCTTTTGTTTCTACTAAAGACACTTTTCTAAAATAGTGTAAGGTCCCAATGAGGTCCTTTACACTGAGACAGGATAAACCAAACTGCAGCTCAAATATTGGTTGTGCTGTTTTAGTCAGAACCACTAGAGGAAAACCACCCCGGATGGTTTCTGTTGCAAGCTCTAGGGCCCCACTCCTCTCTGTGTCCTTGGACTAACCGCTTAACCTTTCTACATCACAGTTTCCATTAGTGAAATGGTGATTACAATTCTCCCCAGCCATGTGTGGTGGCTAAATATGCAAAGCACCTTATGTTCCAGAAGGATTATGAGCTCATCCGTGGTCTGGGTGTAGACGTGCTGTGACGTGCGCATGATCTACAGACTGAGCGCTCTGTCTCAGAGGTGACTGTGTCTGGCTGGTGCCAGGGCTGCAGCTCAGCGCAGCGCTCTGTCCTAGATCAGGCTGCAGAGATCCCAGGGTATTGGGGTATTTCTCAGCAGACGGAGTGTTAATCTTGTTTGAGAAAGTGCACCTAAAATTGGAACCCGTTGAAATCCTGACTAAATTTTGCATCCAAATGCGATTTTTTGAAAGAGAGGGAAATCTTTGAAAAGCAAAGTTGATTTTGCAAATGCAATCTTTTTAGTGCTGAATACTATAAGATTATTATTTTGCCCGTTTAAAAGAACATTTATAACATCTTTTCGAGTTCCCTAGAATACATTTGAAGGGCGGGACGCTCCTGTCTGTTTAAATGAAACTGTAAATAGCTTCCTAAATATTTGATAACAAACCTATGCCAGCATCATCCATGTTTTTGGTAAGGTTGAATGGCTTCTGTGGCAAAAATTCATCTGAGTAAAGTTTACCTGGGGTTTCCTGGAGTATTTATTACCAAATGGAGCAGAACTCTCCTCATTTCTTCCTTCATGGTCATCATTTTGTGTCCTTCATGGTCATCATTTCGTGGGGGTTCTGCCTTTAAGCCACGTCAGGGCCAAGGCCAGGTACCTCACTGGGGCTTCTGATTGAAGAAGGAAATGGAGACTATCTGTATTTGTTCCAAATTATATAACTGGGATTAGGGACCAAGGTAGTTAGGTATTTCTGTGTTTGTACATGTGTGGGGTGGTTGGTCCATTACTTTGCCTAAGTCCAAGGTCATGGCCACCATATTACGTGTCATACCTTTGTGTGTTACTTTTATTAAACCACAAACACAAAACTGGAGTTACCAGTCTTCCCTTCTTCCAGCCTCCCAGCTCAGGGGGTGTTGGCAATTTAACATTTGAAAATAGCAACAAGAAGACTAATTGTAGGGCTTCTCTGAGCCCTACAAATGGATAGCAGGGAGGCCAGTCCTCCTTGCTACTCATAAAAGAAATTGCTTAAAAGCTTGGAAAGCATTGTTCAAGGGGAGTGGGGGGAGAGAGATTCCAAAGCGTTCTGGCCAAGTAAACAAAATAGTAACCTCACTGGGCAATAAAGAAGATGGTAACTTTTTTAAAGCATTCTAACGGCACAGTTATTCTAAACTTAGAGGAAAGGAAAGAGAAGAATGTTTCCCTCTGGCTGGCCTCACAAATCCACAAAAATCAAGGAGGTTATAGATCTTTAAATTACCTATGGAAACCCAGAGTACACTACTTAACATAGCCTTTCTGTGCTAGGTTTGATCTATAAATGTTTTAAGTTCTTTTCTTTTTAGGAGAAAGTAATGATCGTCCATCCATGTAGTCAGAGTCACACGTGAAAAAAAAAATACAACATGTTGGTATTTCAGTTCTTTCTATCTGTTTATCTACATGTGGAATGATACACTCGGGGAGGAGGTCTTTCAGAACAGGTGGAATGTGTATTGCGGGTGGGAAGGGAGCATGGGCCGTGCTCACTCAGAAGAGCCCTTGGGAAGTAAGTATGATGCTCATTCTAACTGGGGTGAGGTGTGCTCTGAGAGGCATTTAGAATAGACGTGGGGAGTTACAATGGCACGTGGACCACAGCTCCTCTCCTGGCGGTGCCCTGGGTGGCAAAGGTTTTCCATAGAGTCCTGGTCTCATTGTCTTCCCCCCACTCTCTTTTTCTGTGTCGGGTGCCTTTTTTTTGAAAAACTAACACAAGATCATTCATGCAATGTGTCATTTTACTAACCGACTAATGTACTAACACCCTAACGACTCATCTTTGTTTTTAGTTTTTTTAATTAACAATCGTTCTGTTCACAATTTTTAATTTCCTTTCTTCCCCCTTCTCCGCAAAGCACTCAGGCATCGGACACGCTATGGTAAACAAACTACATTGTCTGGTAGATATCATTCTTATTGTCTCTTTTTTTGGGTTTGCCGTGTGTTGCCCCCCTTTTCCTTCCCAAACCCCCCTTTTATCCTCTTTAGACTAATTTATTCTTCTTTTTAAATTTTTGTTGAATTAAATACAAGCCTTTCTTTTTCAAAAAAAAAAAAGAAAGAAAGAAACAGAAGGGGATGCACTTGTCCTGGAAATGATATTTGGTCAATTTTGGTGGGGATGGTTTCCTTTTCTGTAGTTTTCCAATTGTTTTCTGCTAAAAGTATTTTTTTTTTTAAAGAAAGTTTCTCCATTTAGCTAAGTTAGTTTTGTTTTGTTTTCTTATTTTGCAACTTCCAAGTTACAGACTAGGGACAACAGATTTATAGTGAGGACTTCCTTCTCTTCGTGTGTTCCTCTCCTCCTCACTCTTCCTCTTTCCTTTTTTCTCCTTCCCACTCCTTAATCCCTGTTCTCTTTCCCTTTTGCGTGGCCATGGCTGCCACAGGTGATCTGGGGAGGAACGTATTCGACTTCCTAAACTCTTCCTGTCCCTCCTCTACCTTCCTTCCCCTCCGGGGCCAGAGGAGCTCCGCCAGTCGTGTTCTCCATACGAACTCTGCATGGCATGTTCCTGTCTCGTGGATTTCCCCATCAGCACCAGAATTTGTTCCTCCATTTTCCTTCTCATTACTAACAACCTACTACCACCCCAACTCCATTTTCTTCTCTTTTATTTTCTCCCCCACGCTTCTTCATTCTCCTCTCATCCTTCATATGTTTTGGGGTTGGGTTTGGACTTTTTCTTTTCTTTTCTTTTTTTTAGTAAGGGAGGTGGCAGGCAGGGGAAAGATGACCCTTTAGTTTTGAGTGATTTTTATTTTTCCACTTCCATCTTGTTCTTTTGTTTGTCCAATGCATGTAAGTGTGAAGTGGATTTTGATTCTTTCCTTAATTTCTCCTCACCCTTTCCCACTTCCCTCCTTTTTTTTTTTCCCCCTTCTGCCTTCTCTCTTGGCTCCGGACACTTTTCGCATGGGTGTGCCAGTGTGTGGTGTGTGCACGCTTTGAGGCTCCACCTTTTCTCTCCGCCTTCTGCTCCTTCCATGGATGTTGGGTGTGAGGGTGCTATTTATTCCCGGTGGGCATTATTATTACTATTGTTTTGGTTTTTATGCCTCATGGTTCCTTTCTTTTTGTTAGAGTTGCCTTTTTGATTTGGGCCATTTCTTCTCTGGGCAGTGGTGATGGCAGCCAAGGGAGGGCAGGGTTGGTGTCCTGGGGGGAGTCCATGGCATGTATCATCCATGACACATCAGAATCGAGACCCTTCTCCCTCCCTCCCTGAATGCATGTTTGTCAGCGTGGTGTGTGAGCCAAAAAAGAAACAAATAAAAAAAAAAAAAAAAAGAAAGAAAAGAAAAAAGAAAAGAAAAGAAAAAAAGGAAATAAAAAGCCATCAACAACCAAAGACCAACCCCTAACAAACTTCATCATCAAATGTCTCCTTTGCTGTTTTTCACTACCACCATAACAAACAATCATAAAAGAAATAAGCGATCATTTTAGCAATGAACTGAGACAAGTGATACCGTCTGAGGGTGGTTCCATTTTCTAGCCTGACTGAGTCAAGAGTGCAATGGGTATAACAAGGTGCCCAGCTTGGCAATTCCAACTAGCTCTCCCGTCAGTCTGCAGGGGAATACTGGAGCATTGGGACCCAGGGAGGCAGACCAGAAAATGGAACTTGGCTGCACATACCCAAATCAAACCCAATTAGAAAGTATACCTCACCAAAATCTTAATGAAAGTGATGCCACAAATAGGGAGAGCCACTGGGATTTGATAGGACTGTAAAGTCATTGTTGGGATTTTTTTTTTTGTCCCTATGTCCCTTTACCAGGTGACAATCTCTGTGGATGGCATTCTTACCACGACGGGCTACACTCAAGAGGACTACACCATGCTGGGCTCCGACGACTTCTTCTACGTGGGAGGAAGCCCAAGTACCGCTGACTTGCCTGGCTCCCCCGTCAGCAACAACTTCATGGGCTGCCTGAAAGAGGTAGAGTTCACACACCTCCATTTAATGCACTGTGTGGCTGTTTTGTTTAAGAACAAGTGAGATGTCGAGACCAATAACTGGATCTGTCCTCTAATCTGTTCTATGAGGTGATAGGTTGTAGCAGAAAAGACTTTGGACTTGCAAGCAAGTGTCCTATGTTTGATCCCATTGTCAGCTGGTTGTATGACCTTGGATTTGCCACTTAAGGGCTCTGTAGTTCTGTTTCCTCATCTAACAATGGAGAATGTTATCCCACAGGTAGCTATGCTTTATAAATTAAATGCAATAACACAGATGAAGGGCCGTTGAAATCACAAGGAACTAGATGCATGTAAAGTTTGATTTTGTGCTTTTGACTTGGCAAGTGGGGAAGCTCTAGCTAAAATGGGCTCAATTTGTGGTTGTGTGCCTTGTTTAAAACATAACATAGGCCGGGCGCGGTGGCTCACGCCTGTAATCCTAGCACTCTGGGAGGCCGAGGCGGGTGGATCGCTCGAGGTCAGGAGTTCGAGACCAGCCTGAGCAAGAGCGAGACCCCGTCTCTACTAAAAATAGAAAGAAATTATATGGACAACTAAAATATATATATACAAAAAATTAGCCGGGCATGGTGGCGCATGCCTGTAGTCCCAGCTACTCGGGAGGCTGAGGCAGTAGGATCGCTTAAGCCCAGGAGTTTGAGGTTGCTGTGAGCTAGGCTGACGCCATGGCACTCACTCTAGCCCGGGCAACAGAGCGAGACTCTGTCTCAAAAAAAAAAAAAAAAAAAAAACAAAAACATAACATATGTATTATTTTACCTTTGCCAAGCCCGGTGTTCCCAAGAGTCTCATTATTTGAGATGAAGGAAAATTCTTTTAATATAACATTAAGCCTCAGAAGACTGGTTTTCCTTTTGCTTTTTTTCCTCCTTCCCTGAAAACTAGCAGCAGCTATAGCTGTGAAGAAACAGTGGGATTTTGCCATTACTCATTTATTACCATTGCAGCTGATGTGTTGAGACCTCTGTGTGAGAGCGAAGGAACTTCAGCCAAGTGAAAGTTCAATCTCTAAGGTCAATTGTTGAAGCAAAAAGAGTCAGACTTGATTCGGTAGAGTTCTTTCAGAACACTGTGTCATCAGAGCAGTACACTGTGTATTTTGTTTAAGCTAAGCTTGATTGCCTAAGATATCTATACCATTTCCCCAGGGAAATTCCTTGAGCTAACAGTATTTGTTCTTGTAGACAAAAATCCCTTGTGACATCTTATAAGCCTCCTCTCCAGGGCATATGTTTATTCTTATTATGGTCCTTTAAAATTTGTTGAACATCACTTGTATATGAGATGGCATTACACATGCATTCATTCATGCCACTAGGACTGTGAGCCGTGTCCAGGCAGCAATTGCATCTGTTGTGCCTAGCACATAGTAGGTGCATGATAATGATTTGTTGGATGAGTCCATTTATCAAATAATCATTGGGTACATTTTTTGTGCTGTGAACTAAACTTGGTGGCTCTTTACAAGCCATAGTCTCCATGCGCAAAGGCTTTGTCCTCTAGGAAGGGAAATGAGATCAGTGAATGAATAATTACAGCACAGGACATCATGTTTTCCATGCTACAGATGAAATGCTCTGAGTAGAGAAAACATAAATTGTAGGTGGAAGTCAGTTTTAGAGAAGAAGTCACATTTGTACCAGGACGTGTTGCAGTAAACCATGTGTGAATTGAGAGGAAAGGGTGGAAAGGAGAGAGATGACAAGAGAGGAAAAAATCCAACTATAGCTTCCTATTTTCTCCACCTGAAGTGCAAATTAAAAGGAGGACCCAAAGAGTGCTTTCCTCTCTCTGTGGGACATTACCTAGGCTTCTACTGGCTTCAGGGATGGAATTACGGTGGGCATAGAGCTCTTCTTCCCTGGAATTTACTCCTATTTGGATAGAACAAAGGCATAAACTACTTGATGTCTCATGAACTCTGAAAGACTCCTAAACACTGTTAAATCACACTACATTGGAATTGCACTCTCTTCGGAAAAAGATTGCAACATTCTTGTTACCGAGGAGGTAGCTCAGGAATGAATGAGGCCTGGTTGCTGTGGAGTGTTCATCCATCTCTGCAGTGTAACAGCCCTGAGTGTGGAGTTTCTCCTGGATGGGATTTAAGGTTGGCCTTCTGGACTAGTTTTCCCCAACACGAAAGTATATTGAACCATGTCTTGATTATGAATTTGGAGACAAGGGAGCCATTTCCCAACCACAAATCTTCTATTAATCAGGGAGGATGCCCATGAACATTTTCAAACAAGTCTCATAACGACACAAAGATGTCTCTGATGATTTTATCCACGTGGAACCTAAAGTAAATAAAATACACACACACACACACACACACACGTACGTGTGCACACACACTTATATGTAGAGAGCAGAAAGCTTCAAAAGTCTGTCAAAAGTGTCATGTAATAGCTTAAAAGTTAAAGGGAGTTCTGAAAAACAGTCTCAGTAATAGAAATAACTGTAATTAGTGATAAAAATAAACACATAGGTAGCAACACAAATACGCATTTAAATCCAGATCAAGTTAGAAAAGCAAAGTCCAAAACATTGACAAAAGAAGAACGTTATTAATTCCCCCCTCCATCTCTGCTTTGCATATACAGCATTATAGTCCTTCTAAGGGACTCGGTGGCCTTCTCATCTGTCTGAGTACTTTGAACAGATAACTGAGTCTAACGTATTCCTGACATATCATTTCTTTCCATTTAATCACTACAATTCACTTTTCTGTGGGCAGGTCTGGGACAGTCTTCTCTTGTTCTTGGTATTTGTCTTTGGCAAATTAGTAAACAGCAAGGGCTTCCAGCTAGGTTGGGATTTAGCTGCTTGATAAATTCCACTTACCCACGTTATTTAACTGCAGAACAGTTTTAACTGTAGACCCGTCGCCAGTTATTCTACAATTTCTTCTTCCCTTCCCTCTTTTTGTCTTTTTTTTTAATCTCTTTTTGCCATTTGTGGCTCTAAGTTGTCCTAAACTGAACTGGGTGCTTTTATGTGTAATTTTCTTCAAATTACGGGCATGGTGAAGAGACAACAGGATTTCTATTCCAGGTCATCAATATTTCTTTGCGTGTGGCATAAAATGGTGTTTATCTCTGGAACTCTAGTTACCTCACACCTCAAAGCTAAATTGCTAAATTCTAATTCCACTGTTAAGCCCAGTGACGGTGGATTTTACCTCTGTGCATCCTTCTAACTTGATGCCACTGTAGAAGCCACAACAAAGTGTCCAAGTTGTCATCAAGCTATTGTGGTTCTCCACACACCCTCATTCTCAAGACAAGATTGGTGTCCACTTCAATGTCACAAAGTCAGCATCACATTCCTCTTTGCGTTATCATAATGTTTTAATGTATTTGTCTTATTTTTGTTCTCATTGTGTTCCCAGCTCCTAGAATACTTCTTGGCACTCAGTAGCTCTCAAAAAATATTGGCTGAGTGAAATAATATGTTTGTACACTAATAAATATCTTTCTTAGTAAATGCTCTTAGGGACTTGACTTTCCTGGGATGACTAAAGAATATCTTGACATAGAAATAGTTGAATCTTTCCAGAACCCCTCCTGCCCCTGCCCAGGTATCTGATATTAGAGAAATGTTACATAAAAAGCTCAGCCAGGCTAAGAGAAATGGATTGAAACCACTTTTAGGAAGAACTGGATAGAAAAGTCTTTGAGGAAGGCTTCATGGCATAATAAAAAGACTGTTGGGTTTAAAATCAGCAAATCTGGTCAGAAGTACCAGCTCTGTCACTGGCTGCGTGGCTTAGCATATAAGCCGCTGAGCTTATCTGAGCCTCAGTTTCCTAACCTATAACATGCAGATGATAAGACCTCTGTTGTGTTCCTCTCAAGAACAAATAAAATGAGGTATGTAAAAGTGAAACCACACAGCATTACAAAATACAATAGTGTTTTGCTACAGTAAATATTATTAAGTATTATGTGATGTATCTTATAAAATAGTTTATGAATATAAATATGCCTAAGTGAGTATGCATTAGCACATGCAATCTCTATATTGCTCATATTAGCAAATTACTAAAAAAATTATTTTTTAGTATTATTTTTAAGACAAAAAATTATTCTGAGGTTTGCCTTACTCAAATTATCTCTTATTTGCTAATGTAGGGATAACCCATCCCACCCACCCTCAGTCATCACCTTGTTTGTTGCCTTTGGTCATTTATTTGGCACTGCCGTCTCCCTTTATTAAGATGTGAGCTCTGTGAGGACAAAGGGTGTTTATCCAGCACCTAGAAAAGTTCCTGGCATGAAAAATGTATTCAGTGTCTGGAATAAATAAATAAATAAATGAGCTAACGCAGTGGAGCTCTAAAATCTGGTGGCATTTACATCAACAGTGTCTTAGTT
This sequence comes from Eulemur rufifrons, assembly GCF_041146395.1. Lineage (NCBI taxonomy): Eukaryota > Metazoa > Chordata > Mammalia > Primates > Lemuridae > Eulemur > Eulemur rufifrons. The sequence goes on from NC_090984.1 coordinate 104,470,902, forward strand.
TAGGCTGCTATAGAAAAGTACCATAGACTATGTAATTACAAAAAAGCAGAAATTTATTGCTCACAATTCTGGAGGCTGGAAGTCCAAGATCATGGTGCCAGCGCGGTCAGGTTCTGGTGAGGGCCCTCTTCCTGCTTGTACACTGCTGTTTTCTCATTGTATCCTCACGTGGCAGAAAGAAGGTGAGAGCTCTCTAGGGTCCCTTTGTAAGGGCACTGACCCCACTCATGAGGCCCCCCCCTCATGACCTGATTCCCTCCCAGAGGCTCCACCTCCTAATACCATCACATTGGGCGTTGGGATTTCAACATATGAACTTTGGGGGGAGATAAACATTAAGGCCATAACAAACAAACAATATATATGGAAAACCTACACTATGCCAAGGACTGTGGTAAGGCATAGAGCTGAGTCCAACATGGCTCCTGCTTTAGAGGACCTCACACTTGGGGGTGGGGGAGGCAGACACACACATATAATCTCAATAAAGAGCAGTTAACGCACAGGATGAGGCATCTCCAGCTGCAATGGGGCTGCTGAAGAGAAGGACTTAACATATCCTGGGGCTCAGGGGAGGATCCATGCAAGAGATAATGCCCAAGGTGAGGTGCTTGAAGACGAATAGATGGGGCAAGAAAGAATGGGGAGTGGTGCTCTAGGATGCCCCCCGTGACCAAAGTCAGGGAGGTAGGGCACAGCCTGGTGTCTGTGGAGGAACTTGAGAACAGTTTGTTGATTTCAAGACTGACCCAAAATATAATATTAGGAATTTTGGAGATGTAGGTGCAAAGTTAGGTAGGGATCATTTCATGGAGGGCTTTATTTCATGCTATATCCTTGGACTTTATTCTCTAGGTAATGAGGAGTCATCAAAAGATCTGAAGCAGTGGAATGACATGGCCAGACTGGCATCTTATCCACTAGGCCTTAATTCCTTGAGGACTAAAGTTAGTCCATCTCCTGCCTCCTCCTTGATGTGTGTCTTTGTCCTGGAAGTTGCAGAGCAGGGATGGAAAGGGTGTTCCGTCAGCTCCAGCATTGGACTGGAGAGTGCCTCTCAAAATTTCTACAGAAAAGCACTTCTTTCTGACTCCCATTTCAGCTTTCCCAGACCCTCTCTGTGAGGTCATGCATTTCTCCTTCCCTCCGTCCTTGGCATTGCTGAGCTGTCACTGTTGGATGAAGTTCAATGACAACCTGATAGGGCAGAGCCGCGCTGAGCTGCGCGGGTAGCGTCCCTGTCAGATCACTCAAGCCCATCAGAACAGCCTCCTATGTGTTGGGGCTTTCTGTAGTGTCTGATCTGGTTCTTTCCACATCATCCTTCTTTCTCCTCCATCTGTTACGCCTCCTTTCCCCTTGTGGAGGTGCTCAAGTGCGGTTAAGACCCCTGGGACAGACTGGCCCATCTCGCCTCTCTTTTTCCCCAGCATCTCTGATGGGGAGGAAAGAGAAGCAGGAGAATTGGGAGCATGGAACACATATTTAAAGGAAAAAGGATTGGGTAGAACATCATTGTGCACATTACGTTCCACATCCCTTTGTGATTATTAGCCATTTAAAACTGAATGGGGTTTTGCAGCCAGAGATAGTCTCTGAACAGATGATTAATGGCTTAATCTGTAATAACTTTACATTTTATAGAACCCTGATAGGCGTCCACATCTGGTGAGCCAAGCTATTTAAGGCTGTGTTAATTCTGTTAATTGCTATACGTTTATTTGAATTGCTGGCACCTGCGGGCTTTGGGATAATGTGTTTGTTGTCGCTTTTTTTTTAAAAAAAATATATATACTCATTTTATTTTACCCCGTCTCACTGTCTTTCGCTGCTGTCACTTAATTTCTTCTTACGCTATCACGTAATTTCTCTTCTGGTTTTTCTTTTGAATTTTCTACTTGCTTTGTCCTCCCCACCTCCAATCTCTTTTTTCCTAATTTTTTGTTTTCCAAGCTCTTGTTTTGGTAGCCTTCCTGATTTCTCAGGCAGTAATAATATAATGCCTCTGTCCATAATCAGGTAAATTTAGGTTATGATATTGGGCCTAAAAATTGCTTTTTCTGTCATTAAAAGTACTGTGCAACCTAAGGGTTAGTAAAGCCCAAGTGAGATTTTAGCATCAGCATGGGAGAGAAGAAGGTGGGCTTTAGAAGACAGGAGTCTTGCCTAGACTCTTTCCTTACCAGCTACAGGACTTTGAGCAAGCCACTCAACTGCACTAGCCTTGGATTTTTCATCTGTAAAGAAAGATGATAATACTTGCTTCAAGCATTTTTACGTAGGGAGCAAATGGGATAACAAAAAGGGAGGTGTTTTATAAACTATAAAACACTACACAGATGTTTATGTAGTTATTATTTATGTTATTAATTGAAACAAAATCAGTTCTGGCCAAGGAACCACTTACTACTCTTTGCTGTTTGTGTGATGAAAAAGGTGCAGAAGTTAGGAGAGTCCAGTGTAGTTTAATAAAAAGACCTACTTCATTGAGTCTAGCTATTAGGTTCAGTTTCTGATGTTAATTAGACAATTATGCAACCTCTCTGGATATCCATGTCTTGACCTGTAAAATGAGGACAGTAATCACTGCTAATCCAAATGCACACCACTGTGGAGAACTTCGTGTAAATGTAGTGCAGACATACAAATTATTGCTTATTAGATTTGGGGTAGGAAGATAAGTTTTATTCCACTCTTGTTAGGAAGATGTGCAGAAAAGCACTCTGTGGATTTGAAGGTAAGAATGGCTTGACAGAATGGAAGAACCAATGCAAAAACATTAACCAAAAGGGACAAGATTTGAACAAGGTAGGAAGAAGTGGAAATATAAACCAGAGCAAATGGAGGAATGTGGCAAAAGAGTAAAAGGAAAACAAAGAACTACATCTCAGAAGCTATCTATTGAGATGTTAGGGGCTGAACTGTGTTCCCTGAAAATTCGTATGTTGAAGTTCTAACCTTTAGTATGTGACTGTGTTTGGAGACAGGGCCTTTAGAGAGGTAATTAAAATAAAATGAGGTCATATGTGTGGGCCCTAATCCAATGTGACTGGTGTTCTTGTAAGAACAGGAGAGATTAGGACACAGATATACACAGAGGAAAGACCATGTGAAGACAGAGGGAGAAGACAGCCATCTCCATGCCAAGGACAGAGACTTCAGAAGAAACTAACCCTGCTGACATCGTAATCTTGAACTTCTAGCCTCCTGGCGTATGAGAAAACAATTTTCTGTGGTTTAAGCCACCTTGTCTGTGGTCTTTAATTATGGCAGCTTTAGCAACCTCATACATGAGTTGAACATAAAAAATTGCCATCTTCGTGGGGTTAAAAAAAAAAAAGTCCAAATATTGGCAATGTCATGTGATTCAATTTAAAAATGAATTTTTCATAAACAGGATAAATGGGATCTTCTGGAAAAGAGATTACTTTCTGGATGACAAGGGACCACAACAGGCAAAGAGGGGAGAGAGAGAGAGAGAGTTTGGCTCTCTGTGGCACAGAGTAGGAGGGAACAAGACTCTGAGCTCCTGAGGATTTGTGATGCATTTGAGGCTTATTTCACTAGGGGCCAGGTGTGAGCACTTGGCCAAGACTGGCTGTAAGAAAGTGGTCTGGACCTCAGGAATAGCATCAGGATCGCTGAAGTCTCAAGGATGTTTAGGATTGCAGTGCTGTGACACACAAAAAGCGCTTCTTCAGTTAATGTGAAAATAAAAGTATTAAAGAAGGGTTTGCTGCTTATAGTTGATGGGTTGTTGTTGGAGAAGTAGATATGGTAGACAATATTTTTTTGGCAACCCAGTATCCACTCTCTCTTCTTTTGATAAATGTTTCTTGATTTTTATTCCCCTCAGTGTCAGTCTAATGATTCAGTAGCACTTGCTGAGCTCCCAGCTCCATTGGTGAGCGTGTGATCTATAAGTCAACCAGGGCCTTTCATTTCTCTGGACATGGTTACTTTGGTCATAGGTGGGCTCCTAACCCAATTTGCATCGGTGACGTGTGGGTTCAGGACTTTTGTCTGTGTGTTGAGGGAAACCGCTCTCCTTTGCTTTGGGCTAGAACTTGGGATGGTATTAAACTGAGCTTCTGGCCACCCTCTTGCTACTACAAAGACCAAAAATGAGGCCAGCATGCAGAACAGCAGAGCCAAAAGATGGGAAGAAACTAGGTCCTACTGACATTTTGAATGCCATGGATGAAATATTCCTTAAATTAGACTACCCCTGGAATTTTAGTCATGATTGAATAAACTCCATCTTTTGTCTAAACTAGCTTGGGCTATATTTTCTGTTATTTGCAACACAGAGCCCTAGGTGATATAGCAGGATTTCCCATGCTCCTATTTGGCCCCTGTTTTCTCTAACAAAGGATGGCTCATTGGACAGGAAAAGATAGCAAAGATAGGAAATCTAATACTGGAGCATCTTAGAAAGCACTTAATTGCTCTGTATTGATTCAGATTTCCTACCTTGAATGAATGATATCCCAAGATACAGAGATAATCTGTAAATAAAAATTTCAAAACCTGGTTGGTGGTTTTTGAGGAATGGTAGCAAATGGAAGTAGCAAATGGTAGTCTTTAGGAGGTTCCTAAAAGCCTAGAGATAGAAAAATGTAAAAATGCATGCTATGGAATTATGAATGTAATTGGAATCTGGATAAGATTTTGGAGTGCCATATAAATAGAAGATATGAGCCTATAGTAAAGAGTGGTCAACATGATTGCCACGGATTGTTAAGAATACTAAGAAAAAGTTATGTCATATCAACCAAACTCACATATCCACTCAGTAGTGCTGATGACTCAGAAAAATACTATGGACCTCATGTAGCTAAATAGCAGCAAGGTTTTTGACAATACATTTTGTGATATTTTTATTAACAGGATGGAGAAATAGGGGTTGGATGCAAGAGCTATTGAGTAAGGGAGTAACTGGTTAAAATGCCAGTGGGCCCTATTCTGGCCTATGTGAAAGTTTCTGTTAGATGTCACAAGGCTCTGTCTTACTGAACAGTTACATTAGGGACTTGAGGGAACATAAGAGAACATACACATCAACTTTGTGGTTGGCAATGAACCGGGACTGATAGAATACATGTGCTTATATGATCTGAGCCTGAATTAATAGAGTTATGATTTATAAAACAAAGGAGGTGACAATTCTGCGATATAGTTTATTGGTTAAGAAAGCAGCTCTGGAGTTAGATTTCCTGGTTTCAAAGCCCAGCTCTACTCCCACTAGCTGTGTGATGCTGGGTAATTTACCTAACTCTATTATTTATTAAATGGGTACAATAATTATACCTACTTCATGGAGTTGTTGTATTAAATGAGATAATGCATGTTAAATTCTTAGAACAATGCTTGACATGTACCAAATGCTCAGAAAATTTTATTTATAATTATCATCCTCATTGTTGTTCTCACTACGTGCTAGTATAATTACGGGGAATGTTCCATTCAATTCTGGATGATAAGCTTTTAAAATGCTAACTAATGGACAGATTAAAACATGTTTAGAGCTGAGTTCTGAAAGACGGCACTCAAGAACTCAAGATCCTGACATGAAAAGGGTTAACTGACAGATCTAGGCTCATTTAACCTGAGAAAGAAATGATGCCTGTGCCCACGGGTTGGGAGTTTCCTTCATACATGAAGGGCTGTCCTGTGGAAATGGGATTAATGTGGCTCATATAACCTCAAGAAGAAGAACTAGGGCCAATGTGTGGAAGCTGGGTACTCACCATAAGGAAGAACTGTCAATGAGGGCAACCAGTCTCTGCTTGGCCTTGACTTTATAGATTCTATAGCTCTATGGCAAATAAGTTGTCTGAAAAGAAAGAATGAGGCTAATTGAGTAGACGAGGTTCCTTGTGTTGAAGACTTTCCTCATTAATCTCCAAATCAGTTGACTTTGCATATCCCATGGAGACTCATTGGGTTGCCCTTGTGGTTGGAGCTGAGTTTCCAGCCACTGCCACCACTTATTAGTCACTTATAATTATTTCTCATTGCTCATCCTTCACTTATATCATCTCCAAAACCATTATGACCACAGCAATTATGATCATAACAGCAGCAATAAAGGCTAAGAATGACTGAGCACTTAACAGTGTGACTACATGTGAAGTCTGTGTCTGCTCAGCGCTGTGTGATTCATACATATTCCCTAATTTAATTCTCACAAGCAAACTTATGAAGTGGATTCTATTATCATTCCTAATTTGAATTCAAAGCGAGTGTCTTTCCCATTCGCACAGTTATAAGTGCTGGAGTTGAGATGTAAGTATTGCCAACATCAGGAATCCTCCTGCCATCTCTACCAACTGGACCATAAGACTTGATGACGAAGAAAAGGAAACCAACACCCCAGAAAAATGTTGGTGATTCTGTGGTTAAATCCACCCTAGAGAATAGTCTCTTGCTACCATTCAGAGGCTCCACTTCATAGGAAAGGTCATTTAATCAGGCAAAAATGTCCTGCTGGGAAACTGGATACAATTACCTGTTTCTTTCACCTTGCCATTGATTGTTCTGCGAGGAAGGCAGTTTTTGCTTGATTTCTCACTTTGCACAAATTGATATTGCTCAACCTGTTAATGGAGGAATGATTTTCATTACGGGACCTGAGAGGGAAGTTGCTGCTCTTGGTGTAAATGTCAAGCGGTGGAACACTTTTGTCTTGAGATGTGCAGCATGTCACTCTTTCCTTTTGTTCCAGCCCAATATTTTCCATGAAATTGGAGCTATTTGCCTCTAATGCCTTCAGAAAATCAGAATGAGAAACAGCTTCTTTTAGACGTATTATGAATTTTCAGTCTGATTTTAGGAGTCTCTTATTTAGCTTTGCAGTTTTTTTCTCTTCAGAATAAATTCAGTGGAACTCATTGCTTTCTAAAAATGTCACTTATTTACAGCAAATGTAATCTACCACAACATTCCCACTGAGACAAAATCTCTTGTGTCTTCAAATGCCTCAAAGGAGATTAAAAAACCTAGTCCTTGTGCACATATACCTACAGGGATAAAACAATCATCGAGCTAATTAATTAGCTAATGTATTTTAAAATTGTTTTGCAAATGCAGAAACGACTATTCCATTAGTGTTATGGTGCTTTTGTAACCTTGTGTTCGTCCCCTCTGTGGTCAGTTTGCCACAGCTAGTTTCTGCATAGATTTCAAGAGAGATATAAGGACAAAATTTCTTACTTCACAAATCAGTGAAGATGCTGCCCAGGACAGCAACATTGTACACCAATTATCAACCAATAAAATTCTCCTCCTTCCCTCTCCCTTAGCCTCACTCTGACTAGCCAGTATCAGCAGATGGTCTATCTCATACTTTGCAGAGAAAATAGGAACTGTTCAGCTTATGCTCGCTAAACTTCTGTCCTTTCACCTCTACACTTAGCTTCAAAGATACTCATTGCTACTTTCTTCCCTCCTGTCTTATAAGATGAACTTTCCTTTCCTCTTCTGCCTTTTTTTGAGATTTAGCCCTATAAGGACTCCTCTTTCTTCAGTTATCTTCGATCTTCCCTTCACCTCTGTTCCATTCCCTCAGCTGGAGATACCCACAAAATCATTTCCTTCATCCTGTCTCCTGCTCGGTTTACACCTTAGCTCATTCCTTACTTTCAGTGAAAAACTTCTTGGGAAGATTGTCTATACTTCCTATCTTCTCTCCCTTGTGCTTATTCCTTAACCCTCTGCATTTGCATGCCCAACTCTGAACTTCAGGATCCCCAGCACTTTAGTAGAATGGTTTCCTTGTTTTACCTTGCTTAAGTTAGAAACACTTTATTGTATGCTCCTACAGCCCTCAGTTCATAATTTCAGTGCCCTGGAATTGTTATTATGGTCCCCTCACATTGTATTTTCATTGTTTGTGTTCATAGGTTCCCCCAGTAGACTGAGCTCCTAGAAGGCAGGAACAAGGATTTATATAGATTACATAGGTCCTGACACATGAATATGTGGAAAATATTCTTCAATAAAATAATAAATACTGGTGAACCTCAGTGACAGAATTATTGTTTGAGAGTTCCAATGTCTGCTTATTTTCTCATTTTCTCAATAGCACTCACTGACTTATTCATGAGTGCAGTAAATATTCATGGAATGCCTGCTGTGTCATAAGATCTGTTCTAAAAGTTGGAATGTAGTGAATGACACCATATAGAAGGTTCCTGAGCTTATAGAATTTGCATTATGGTTGAAGGAGACTAATAGTAAATGCAAAAACAATTAAGAGACTTTCCGATTATGATAAGCGGGCTGAAGGAAATGGAAGAGGCTAATGGGAGAGTAAGTGGGTCTCCCTGAGACTGAGGGTCAGGGAAGGACTCTCAGAGGAAGTGATAATTAAGTCAAGACCTAAGAGGTAAGCAGGAGTCAGCCACACAAAGGTCTGGGGAGAGGCCATTCCAATCAAGGGGTCCACAAGGACAAACAGGACCCAAAGCAAGGAAAAGCTTGGCATGTTCAAGAAAAGTCAAGGAGATCGTTGTGGCCGTGGCTCAGTGAGAGAGGGGATGGGAGCAACAAAAGGTCTGGGACCAGATATGCTGCTTTTCTAAAAATATCCAGGCTGGGCAGTGTCAGCTTATCAAGCTTATCTCCCCCTCGGAGTCTTCATCTGCCTATTTATCACACATCTAGGTTGATTTCCTCTCTGCCTTTATCCTGGAGAGCAAGTGTCCCTCTATCAGCTCACCTGTAACCTGTGCTCAGCATCTCCTCCTCTCCCTCCCACCTCCTGAATTTTACTCTTCCATTGCCCCCACTCTCTAGCAGCATATATATTTTTTCTTTTTTAAACATTGTAGTAAAAAACACACAATATGGAATCTACCCTCTTAACAGAATGCTAAATACTCCATGATACAGAATTGTAAACTGTATGCATCTTGTTGGACATAGATCTCTGGAACTTTTTTCTTGCACCTTGGATCTTTGCCTCACCATGCATTTCTTCACAGAGCCACACACATATGCTCGTCTACTCTATCCTTGCATAAATCCCTCCCTGGACTTTCTTAAACTCTGAGTGCTTCTTTCCAGGAGATGGGTGGGGAAGGAGGCAAAACCAAATGGTTATGAGGTTTGAGGAAGGAAAGATGAGAAACTAGCACAGGATGACCCATGACTTTTCTAGAAGAGAGGTGGGGCAGTGTGCAAAGTGTGAGAAAAACAGAGGCAGGGTTATGTATCATTCAGTAGGTTTAGAAGAGCTAATACTGTCATCACCCGTTCACTCAAGTTGGAAACCTCAGAGTGAACTTTGATGTTTCCTTCTCATCCAGCCAATCACAGAATCCCACTGGCGATTCCTTTATTATACTTCTCACTCATTTCTGTCCTCTCCTCTCTGGACCCTTCACTCCTACCTCTCCCTCTGTCCCATACCTCGCCTCTTGTTGTGGTATCATAACGAGCCTTTCAGCCTCCATTCTCTGCCATTCTCTGTATTCTGCATTCTGCCCCACTTTGCTCTTTGTGCCATTCTTTGGAAACACCCAGTGCCCACCAGAGCGTGTCTTCTTCAGTCTCCCACTCAAGGCCTTCTGCAGGTTAGCTTCAACTTTGCCACCACCTCCTCATAGTTCTTCCCTATGTTTAACCAGAGTGGCCATTTCATATTGTTCTAAATCTGTGTCTTGAATTCTTACTTCTAAAACTTGTTTGTCTGGTTCTCCCAGCAAGAATTTCTCCCTTTCTTCTCTCTTACCCATTGTTCAGGACCTATATCAAGGCCACTTGCTCGACTAACCAGTGGATTAACAGTGGTCTTTTCTCACTTTTGAATTCCAAGCACACTTATAATACAAAGTGTGTGAGCTCAGACTTTGGAGGTAGACGGTCAGGTTCAAATTTTGGTCTTGCTACCTACTTCCTGTGTGCCTCTGACAAATTAGTTAGTTTCTCTGAAACTCAGATTCTTTCTCTATAAAATGGGTATCTTAATAGTATCTACCTCATAGAGTTTTTTTTCTAAGGATCAAATGAGATGATGTAATAAAACGTTTAGCTAAATCTATCCCACGGTGAGTACTTAATAAATATTAAATGTTACTGTCTTTCATTTGGTCCTTACAGTGCCCTGTAGTCATTTGTTATCTTTTCTGACATGCAGATAATCCCTTTGAAGACAGAGAAGTTTTTGTAGTTCCAGCAATGCTGTGTATACTACAGATTTATCAAAGAGAATGGAAAGTAATTTAGAGCTCTCATATGAATTTCTTGATGGACTGTAATGAAGTTGCTGTTTCTCCTTGTTACATTTTGACCACAATTGAAATGATTTTATCTGCCAAAGGAGAATAATTTCTTCTTTATAGACATAACAAAAAAATTTTATTCATGGATTAATGAAATGTATGTGCATACAGGAAATACGAATGCAGTCATTTCATATTTTTTAAATTCCTGGCAATCAGATGGGGTTTTCATGAAGATTATCTTTCTTAGTGTAACTTTTCTTCACAGATATTAATGTAATAGTTCTGACAGGTGATGCTTAAAATGCTAAAGGAAACAAAACTTAGCTATAAGATTGGATATTGGCTTGATGACCAACAATGTTCCATTCAAGCCTAAAATTCGTAAGAAGTTTAAATTGCTTTGGAATGTCTTATGATCCTTCAATTACCTGTAAATGATTGATTTAATGAGCTTCTATTATATTCTAGGCATGGTGTTCAGAATGCAAAGTGAGGTGGACACAGTTTCTTCCCTGGAAGATCTTATAGTTCAGGGCTTGGCAAATTTTTCTGTAAAAGGCCAGGTTAGTGGTTCTCAATTGGGGACAGTTTTGACCCCAGAGCAAATTTGACAATATCTAAAGACTCTTTTTCTTATTAAAACGGGTAGAGGGTGGTTAGAAGGCTAGTAAAGGGAGGATGCTACTGGCATCTATTGGATAGAGGCCAAGAATTTGCAAGACTTCCTGCAATTAGCAGCACAGTCCCTCTGCAATAAGAATTAACCAGCCCCAGATCTCAATAGTGCCGAGGCTTGAGAAACTAGGGACCGGACAGTGAGTAGTTTTGGTTTTGTAGGTCATATGGTCCCTATCACAGCTATCAAATTCTGCCATTGTAGCATGCAAGCAGCCATAGATAATATATAAACAAATAAGGGTGTTTGTGTTCCAATAAAACTTTATAAGCAAGAACAGGAAGTGGGCTGGATTTGGCCCCGGGGGTGTAGTTTGCTGACTCTTGTTCTAGTTGAAATGACAGACAAAACCTGATAATTATAATTCAATATATTAAGCTATATATAGAAATCAAAGTTTTCACAGGTTTATACCAAAGCCTAAAATATGAGCACTTAGCCTGATCTGAGATATTAGAGATGGAACAGAACTTTTTCTTTTTGAAGAGTGAGGACTTAGACAAAAACAGTAATTCCATGGAAAGAGAATAGCACCAGCAAAGCAGGCACAAAAATGTGAAATAGCATGGTGAGTGTGGGGAACTAATAATACTAGAGGAAGTAGGAGTGGTGGTGGTGGTAGTGATAGCAATACTAGTAACAGCTGACATTTGTCGACTGCGCCATATGCCAGAAATGCTTAAGCATTTTATGTGTGCTAATACATTTCATAGAAATAGAGTTCAGGGCTGTTGGAGTGATGTAAAATAAGGTTTGATATGTGTGCATGCACCAGAGCTAGGGCTTTATTCTGTGGGTGAATAAAACTGGGGATGAGAAGACCAACAAGTAAGTAATTGGTAAGACATATTAACTGATTGGATGTTCCAGGTAAGGGCAGGGAGAAGCCACAAGTTTCTGGCTTGGGTAACATTAATTGAATATAGAGATGCTCTAGGAGATGCAGAATTAAAAGGAAAAATGCTATTTTGTATGTGTTGAATTGAAAATACCTGTGTAATCTGGAGATCAAGGTCAACTTGAGACAGTGTGAGCTATAACTGTAACCACAATATAAAGAATATAGCTAAATTTATTAAAATTAATGAAATCAGGTAAAAACATATCAAAAGAAAAAAAACAATGTATTTTTAAAGATAATTCTGAGAGCAACTAATATTTAAAAGAAGATGTAAAAGAAAAAATTAGAAAAAACCAGAGAAAGTGCTATCGTGGAAGCCAAGAAAGTGGTAAGTTTCCAGCTAGGCACAGTCAGCAGGGCCTAGTGCCAAATAGAGGACTAGTAAGTTGAGAACTGAAAGTGCCCTTGTAGCTGAGAATTCGGATGTTATGAGTAATTATTGTGTTTTGCTTTTGAATCAGAGAGACTTAATAATTTTGAAATTCAGAGACAAAACAAAACAAAACAAAACAGAAGATGTTGAGAAGCTAAAGATGTAAGAACCCTGAATGTTGAAACAATATCCCAGAGGATAATTCCAAACATTTCTTATGTATTCATTAAATAAAGTACATATAAGAAACCTTGCTAAGAAATATTTTATAGGTTTATTTTGAGGTGTCTAATTTTTTAAAAATGCATTTTTTAATTTTTAGTCTTTCTCTTTTAAAAAAAATTTTTTTTTAATTTCAGAATATTCAGAGGTTACAATAGTTTTGGTTACATGATTTGCTTTTGTGCAGTTTCAGTCAAAGTTATAAGTGTGCCCATCACCAAGATAGTATGCACTGTACCCATTAGATACGTTTTGTCCCACCCACCCCCATCCACCTACTTTGTTTCCATTGAGTTTTATGGCATTTTTTCTATAATTTGTGTTTGGCATTTATATCATCCTTTCCCCTGATTAGCTCTAGTATTAGATTTTACTAGTGTTGTGAGTTTGAGAGGCTCAGCATCTATTTATCATAACACAATTTAAAAAGTCACAGTTGTAGAACTGTAAAACTTAGGAGATGTATTTATGAGTTTAGCAGATGGAACACAAACCTCATAGATTTGTAACTTCAAAACACCAAAGAATATCTAAAAGACAATGTCAATTCAGTTGAGATCAATTCAATTTACGGCATTTGTTGAATGCCGTGTATTTTTAACAGTGATGTGATAGGATTTGTTTTTCCTTTCCAAACAGCTTGCCATCTTATCTGTTTTGTATATTTATTGCACAAAGAATTTACAGCAGCTAAAGATGTAGTTGGTGAGAAAAAATTTACATACACAGACACTTGAAGAATCTAATCATGAAGAAATGTAACAAAATGCTACTATCACAGGGCAGAATCAGTGGTACAAAGCAATTTGTACTGAAGACTTTCAGGAAGGGAGAGACCAGCATGAACTGGAATATTGTGAAGCATCTTCATCTACCATTTCTGCCTGAACGTAGTTCTTCTCTAAAGAGAACTCAATCAAATTACTTTTAACAGAAGAAAAAATGCAGGTGATGAAGAACCAGAGACAATAAAAGGCATCAAAATATTGTTTGTTCCTTGAAGACAGACTGTGTTTTATTTATCTTTTTATTCCTCAGGGCCGGGTACCATGGCTACCGTTTATTAAGTACATACAGTCAATGCTGAATTAGTGCAGGTGAGGCAGTTGGCCCCTGTGCTTTGAGGATACTCTCCAGTTAATGGTGCTAATGACAAAGAGAATCAAAGTCTAAGAGAAAGTGAGTTGTGAGACTGCCACCTACAGAGGACTAGGAGTGAAAACATTCTGGAAAGAGAAGACAAAGGGTGGATGCACTATTAGTGGAAACTGGCCACATCCACTGGGCTTCTCCCTCTATCATAACGTTTTGACACATTATAATACGCTTGCTGTGTGAATGAATGAGCCAATGCTAGCTTAAGGTGGACAAACAAAAAAGAAGTAGCCAGTGTTTCCACCAGTGCAATATCTTATGAAAGAAATTTAAGTTAAGACAAAACTTATATTAAAAAAATAAAGTGAAATCTACAAAACCTGTTCTCATCTCTAAGGGTTTATCACACTGAAGCCTTCATGAAAAATAGCATTAAGAATGACTACTCTGTGATTTTTGCTAGCTTTTAGTCCCTGTAGGCAAAAAAGCATTTCTAAAAGAGATTTAAAAATTGTGGACTCTGATAACACTGCTAGTTCTCAGGTTTATTGTAATGAACAGCTTATCAGTAAATGTGCTCAGTTGTTAATTACCACATTAGAATTTATTGGCATAAAATGTAGTAGAATGCCCATTATCCTTGTGCAAATTTGGATTTACTGCAAGTTAAATTCTGTGACCTGAAATCTAAGTCATCTTTCATAAATTAATAGACCCAGGTACTATCCCTGTTGGGATTGACAGTGACAAAGGACCCCACAAGTGGTGGAATAAATCACGCCTGGGTGGGTGAGATTCATTCTTCGGAATATCTCACAAAAGCTGGTGGAGCTAATTGTGCAGCAGAGGCTGTTTGGTATTTGTGTTTTGTTTTGATTTTGTTTCATTTTACAAGGCATCCAGGAGTCCAAATGATGGTTCAAGCTACTGATGATGCCAAGGAGTGTCATCTATAAGGTGGCACTGGCACACGGCGGGTATGGGGTTTAGGTGGAGCTGGGTGTGGTTCCAAGAGACATGTCAAGTTAGGGGTGTGGATACTAAGATAAAGATCAGGATTCACAGGTGTCTTAGTTCAGTCTGTTTTAACAGAGTACCATAGACTCGGTGGCTTATACAACAGTTATTTCTCATGGTCCTGGAGTCTGGAAAGTCCAAGATCAAGGCACTGACAGATCTGGTGTCTGATGAGGGCCTGCTTTATGGTTTGCAGATGGCCTTTTCTTTGTATCCTCACTTGGTGGAGCATAGAGACCATCTTTCTAGTGTCTCTTCTCATAAGGGCATTAATTCCACTTATGAGGGCTCCCACTCATGATCTAATTATGTCCCAAAGGTTCCACCTCCAAGTACCATCATGTTGGAGATTAATGCTTCAATATTTGAATTTTGGGAGGACACAAACATTCAATCCATAGCACCCAGGATTGGCCCAATTTAAGCAAACTCAAATTCACAGAAATTTCAGGTATTCTGAGAGAAGCGGAGCATAAAGCATCATATCCAAGACAACCATCCAAAAACTCAGGCCTATAGGAGCCTCTGTGACAAGCAGAAATGGCCACCACTCAGTGGTCACATGGACGTCCATAGCTCATGAGTGCCCTATGGGTTTGCAGACCTAACCCCCTTCCAGAAACTGGCCCAGAGGCAGCTATTGTGCCTCCTGTTCCTCTCAGGATGGGTTCAGGAATGAGAACGCTCAGAGCCTTTGTGGGTCTCTCAGATTAAACTTGAGGTTAAAACAAGGCAGGAGCTGGCTTGACATAGTCAACGCCTCTTTCAAATCAATTTACTTATAAAGGAAAGTTGGTGTTTGGTGTTTAGGGACTCCTAATACATTTGTAGGCACTGATTAATTTTTCTGCAAATAATGGCAGACCTTTCTGAAGCCCTGGAGCCCTGGCTAATGCACCCTACTCCAAGAGCATTAAAATCCATAATAAAAAATGAGAGACCCTCAGCATCTCAAGGATAGTAAAATCATTACTTCAGTTGTCTCTTCAAATGAATCATTGGTGCTTATAAGGGAAAATAGAGTCTTTCATGCCTAGGGCATGTGTCCAGGTAATTTTGGTGGGGAACAGCATTTCTTAGTATTTATGTGGCTGGGGCAAAATAAGTTGTGGTTTTAGTGTAATCCATTAGCAGTGAATGTGGTGGGTGAAAGTTCCTTAATTGGTCCTCAGGGTAAACACAGCCCAGTATTTATGGACTATTAGGGGAAGGGAGGTTGGGGAGGCAGTGGACTTGTCAGCCCTATGTCGGTGACTTTTATGTCTTCTAGGTCACATAGAAATGTTTTACTTGAATCAGGATAAAAGTAGTCCTTTCTGTCTCACTCTAAATTCAGTGTCTTGGTTAGAAATTCCACAGAAAGCATTCCTCAATCTTCATAATTTCTCATTACAAAAGAGAAGCAAGGCTCTCTCTACTGAAGGACAGTACAACCTGTTTCAGATGTTAGATGTAGTCCAAGAATGATTGAGTCAAGGAAGAAGCATGAAGCTAGTGGTGTGTTCTCCATGCAGTGGGGACTCAGTGTAGGATGAGGGCACCTAGAGTGGCAGTTGAATAGGTGGCACCAGGCTCAGAAGCAGTGCTTATTCATGGTATAGGACATGCTGAACCAAATGCAACTTGAAGTTCTCTCTGGTCTTCTTGTCCTGTGAACTGACTTAAGGCCTGGAGAAGAGGCAGAATTGAGAGGCATTTTTTCTCTTGAACTTCACCTTCTTTGCTATTTGGCTTTCTAGGCATTGGAGGCAGGAGAGAATCTCCTACAGGAGAATCAGCCCCAGGATCATCTTATAGCAACAAAAGCCTGAGAGAGAAGGAATAAAGGGATGAGGGGAATCTAAAAGTCTCTAAGTATAAAGAAAGAACTGAGAGATGGTTCTGTGAGAGCCCATTATATAGAAGAGTCAAAGAGAGAAGAGAATCCAAGTGCAGAGATCCAGAAGAGCAACTGGCCTGGTGCATTTCCATTTATCCTGTCTTTATCCCTGTAAAATCATTCAGCACTTCTAGAGTAGCTCCACTGGATGCTTGATGAGTTAATTTTCCCTAGACCAATTTCAAGGCTTGAGGATAGGTGAGAAGAGAAGTGTTGAGCTACCCCTGAGGAAATTATAGAAGCAAATAAGTTTTATTATTATACCAGCTCAGATAGATTAATAGTATTGAGAGATTCTGGTGTTACAGGACACTACTATCCTGAAGCTGCTATGTAGCTTTCTACATGGATATGTTTTAGAATTTGACCACACAGGCATACCTTGTTTTATTGTGCCTTCCTTTATTGCACTTCACAGATATTGTATTCTTTATAAATTGCAGTTATATGACAACCCTGTGTTGAGCATTTTTTCCAACAGCATGTGCTGAATTTTTGTCTCTGTGTCATAGTTTGGTACTTCTTGCAATATTTCAAACTTTATTATTATTATATGTGCTACATCGATCTGTGATCAGTGATCTTTGATGTTACTACTGTGATTGTTTGGGGGCACCATGAGCCACACCTGTATAAAATGGCATGCTTAGTAAATGTCATGTGTGTTCTGACTACTCTGCCAACCAGCTGTTTCTCCATCCCTCTCCCTCTTCTTAGGTCTCCCTATTACCTGTGACACAACAATACTGAAATTAGGTCAGTTAATAACCCAGAAATTCCCTCTAAGTATTGAAGTGAAAGGAAGAGTCACATGTATCTCACTTTAAATCAAAATCTAGATAGGATTAAGGAAGGGATGTTGAAAGCTGAGATAGGCTAAAAGCTAGGCCTCTTGCAGCAAACAGTTAGCCAAGTTATGAATGCAAAAGAAAAGTTCTTGAAGGAAATTAAAAGTGAACACACAAATGGTAAGAAAGTGAAGCAGCCTTACTGCTGATGTGGAGAATATTTTACTAGTCTGGATAGAAGATTGAATCTGTCACAACATTACCTTAAGCCAAAGCCTAATCCAGAGCAAGTCCCTAACTCTATTCAATTCTGTGAAGACTGAGAGAGGTGAGGAAACTGCAGAAGAAAAGTTGGAAGCCAGCAGAGGTTGGTTCAAAAAAGCCATGTTGGGATCACCGACTGCCACCACTGGACATGGGTGGGGTGAAAAGTCACATTTCACATGCCGACCACCTGCTGCACATCTGCTGTGTATGCTGATCAGTCATGACAACCCCAGGGGAACAGGGAGATACAGGATAGCAGCAGTGTCAAAGGCTCACAGTACATCCACCCCTCTCCTGACTGGTCAGTCTTCTGGAGTAGGATTCAAGCATGTCATCCTGTGACCTCTCCCTCTCTTCACTGAGCACAAAATTCCCAGTAGAGAATACTAGGTTCACTGCAAATCTATTTGTCTTGAGCTGATAGAAGAGGTTCCAGATTAGAAGGAACCAGCATAACAACTCTGGAACCATGAAAAAACAGCCAACATCATGCTAAATAGGGAAAAGTTGAAAGCATTCCACCTAAGAACTAGAACAACACAAGTATGCTCACTGTCACGGCTTCTATTCAACATAGTACTGGAATTTTTAGCCAGAGCAATCAGGCAATAGAAAGAAATAAAGGGCATCCAAATCAGAAAAGAGGAGGTCAAACTATCTTTGTTTTCCAATGATATAATCTTATATCTAAAAGTCCTAAAGACTCCACCAAAAGACTACTAGAATTGATAAATAAATTCAGTAAAGTCTCAGGTTAAAAAATTAATGTATGCAAATCAGTAGCATTTTTATACACTAATAACAGTCAACCTGAGAGTCAAATCAAACACTCAATACCATTTACAATAGCTGCAAAGAAAATAAAATACCTAGGAATATACTTAACTGAGGAGGTGAAAGATCTCTACAAGGAGAACTACAAACTACTGATGAAAGAAATCATAGATGACGCAAACAAATGGAAACATATCCCCTGATCATGGATTGGAAAAATCAACATTGTTAAAATGTCCGTACTGCCCAAAGTGATTTACAGATTCAATGCAATTTCCATCAAAATACCAGCATCACTTTTCATAGATCTAGAAAAAATAATCCTAAATTTCATATGGAATCAAAAAAGACCCCTAACAGGCAAGGCAATTCTAAGCAAAAAGAACAAATCTGTGAAGCATCACATTACCTGACTTCAAATTATACTACAAGGGTATAGTGACTAAAACACATGGTACTGGTACAAAGGTAGATACATAGACCAATGCAACAGAATAGAGAACCTAGAAATAAGGCCATATAGCTCTAACCAACGGATTTTTGACAAAGAAGGCAAAAACATACACTGGGAAAAGGGTACCATATTCAATAAATGGTGCTGGGAAAATTGGATAGTCCTATGCAGAAGAATGAAACTGGATCCCTATCTCTTACCATGGACAAAAACTAATACAAGATGGATTGGAGACTTAAATGTAAGACCTGAAACCATAAAAATTCTAGAAAAAAACATAGGAAAAACTCTTCTGAATATTGTCCTAGGTTAAGAATTCATGACTAAGACCCCAAAAGCAAATATAGTAACAACAAAAATAAATAAATGGGACTTAATTAACCTAAGTTTCTGCACAGCAAAGGAAATAATAAACAGAGTGAATGGACAACCTATAGAATGGGAGAAATATTCACAAACTATATATTCAGCAGAGGGCTAATATCCAGAATCTACAAAAACTCAAGCCAATTAGCAAGAAAATATAAATAACCCCATCAAAAAGTGAGTACATGTTTTTTGAAAGAAGATAGACAAATGGCCAACAAACATATGAAAGCATGCTCAACATCCCTATCATCAGAGAAATGCATATCAAAACCACAATGAGATACCACCTTACCCATATCAGAACGGCCATTATTACAAAGTCAAAAAACAACAGATATTAGCATGGATGTGACACTGTTGGTGGGAATGTAACCTAATACAACCTCTATGGAAAAGCCTATGGAGATTTCTCAAAGAACTAAAAGTAGACCTACCATTCAATCCATCAGTCCCTCTACTGGATATCTACCCAAAAGAAAATAAGTCATTTTATAAAAAAAAATACACCTACACCTGAATGTTTTTCATAGCACAATTCACAATTGCAAAGATAGGGAATCAACCTAAATGCCCATCAACTGATAAGTGGATAAAGAAAATGTGGTATTTATATACCATGGAGTAGTATTCAGCCATAAAAAGAAATGAAATAATGTATTTTGCAGCAATTTGGATGGAACTGAGACCATTATCCTAAGTGAGGTATCTCAGGAATGGAAAAACAAATACCACATATTGTCACTTATAAGTGGGAGCTAAACAGAGGGTATATGTGATCATAAAATGGTGTAATGGACATTGAAAACTAAGAAGGGGAGGGTAGAGGGGGTGAGGGACAAAAATCTATTTATCAGGTATGAAATACACTATTCTGGTAACAGGTACATTAAAAGCTCTGACATCAGCATTATACAATTCATCCATGTAATAAAAAATGCTTATACCCCCTAAATCTATTGAAATAGAAAAAAGCCATCTTCATAACATAAATGTACAAGGTGAAGCAGCAAGGGCTGATGTAGAAGCTATAGAAAGTTATCCAGAAGATCTAGCTAAGAACATTCATGAATGTTCCTATGCTAAACAACAGATTTTTAATGTAGGTGAGACAGCCTTCTATTGGAAGAAGAGGCCATCTATAATTTCATAGCTAGAGAGAAGTCAATATATCTATTTAGCTATAGAGGCATGCTGACTCTCTTGTTAGAGGCTAATGTGGCTGGTGACTTTAAGTTCAAGCCAATGCTCATTCACCATTCTGAAAATCCTAGGGTCCTTAAGAACTATGCCAAATCTACTCTATCTATGAGCTATAAATTGAACAATAAAGCTTGGATGACAGCACATTTGTTTACAGCATAGTTTACTGAATATTTTAAGTCCACTGTTGAGACCTATTGCTTAGAAAAAAATATTCATTTCAAAATATTAATGCTCATTGACAGTGCACCCAGTCAGTCAGTCAGTCAAGAGCTCTGATAGAGATGTACAAGGAAATTAATGTTTTCATGCCTTTTATGCTAATACAACATCATTATGGATCAAGGAGTAATTTAGACTTCCAAGTCTTATTATTTAAAAATACCTTTTGTAAGGCTATACCTGTCATAAATTCCTCTGTGGATCTGGACAAAGTAAGTTGAAAACCTTTTGGAAAGGATGTACTATTCTAGATGCCATTATGGACATTTGTGATTCATGGGAGGAAGTCAAATTATCAATATTACCAGGAGTTTGGAAGAAGTTGAGTCCAACCCTCATGCATGACTTTGAGGGCTTCAAGACTTCAATGGTGGAAGTAACTGCAGATGTGGAGGAAACAGCAAGAAAAGTAGAATTAGAAGTGGAGATGTGACCGAATTGCTGCAATCTCATGATAAAACTTGAACAGATGAGGACTTGCTTCTATGGATGAGCAGAGAAAGTGGTTTCTTGAGATGGAATCTACTGGTGAAGATGCAGTGAACATTGTAGAAATGACAATGAAGGATTTAGAATTTTACATAAGCTTAGTTGATAAAGCAGCAGCAGGTTTGAGAGGATTGACTCCAAGTTTGTAAGAAGTTCTACTGTGGGTAAAATGCTATCAAACAGCATTGCATGCAACAGGGAAATCTTTTGTGAAAGGAGTACTCAACTAATCTGGCAAACTTCATCATTGTCTTATTTTAAGAAATTGGCACAGTCACACCAATGTTCAGCAACCACCACCCTGATAAATCAGCAGCTATCAACATCAAGGCAAGACCCTCCACCAGCAAAAATATTATGACTTGCTGAAGGTGCAGTTGACTGTTAGTATTTTTTAGCAATAGAGTACTTTTTAATTAAGGTATGTACAATATGATTTTAGACATAATGTTATTTCACATTTAATAGACTACAATATAGCGTAAACACAACTATTATATATGTATACTGGGAAACAAAAAAAAATTGTGTGATTCACTTTATTGTGATATTCACTTTATTGTGGTGGTTTGGAACTGAACCCACAATATTTTCAAGGTATACGTGCATGTGTTTATGCCCTTAAACAGTATATATTACACTTTGAGTGTTTAAAATTTATATAAATGATATCATACTGTACATATCTTTGTATCCCTTTTGTTTTACATTTTCAAGATTTTTTAATGTTAATTCAAGTAGATCTCATTCATTCATGTTAACTCTTATTTAATGTTCCATATTTTATTTCACTTACTCTTGCCCCTTCTAGTATATACATTTATATTGTTTCCAGTTTTTCAATATTATAATTAAGGATAGTGAACACTCCTATATATTTTTTTATCCACATTTGTACCAAAGTTTATGGAGAAC
This sequence comes from Eulemur rufifrons, assembly GCF_041146395.1. Taxonomy (NCBI): domain Eukaryota; kingdom Metazoa; phylum Chordata; class Mammalia; order Primates; family Lemuridae; genus Eulemur; species Eulemur rufifrons. The sequence goes on from NC_090984.1 coordinate 104,492,772, forward strand.
ATATACCTGGAATTGTAATTGCCTGCTGGGTCATAAGCTGGATGTATCTGACTTTACCAGATATTGCCAAATTGTATTCCAAAGCAATATACAAATTTATACTTCCACCAGCAATGTGTACACTCCAGTTTCCTTGCATCCTTGACAATTTCTGGCATTGCCAGTAAACCAGATACTATATTATAAGCCAACTCAATATAGTGTAAACCAGACTTACCCCGTAAAACACATGCCTGAAATCCTCTTCCATTTCAAATTTCTTGTTCCTGTTGAGAATGCAGAGACTTCACGGGTGCATAAATTACACATTGCCTACCTCATTCCTTATTCTACGAAGCCCCAGTGAGACACCTCCCATTCAAGTGTCAGTTTGGAGCTGGTCTCGTCTTTATCAGCAGCAACTTGCTGTCTTTTCAATTTTAAACTGTTGTAGTTCTTCCAGTCCTTACAGAATTTTATTACCTCCACCTCAGTAGCTCACATGTACTCTTTCAAAAATGTCAGGATGTATGAGAAGATCACAGGGCTGTACTCTTCCTTCGGAAGATAAAGCAAAGCACAACCAAATCCCCAAAGCAGATGTGATTCCTACAGCAACAGAAAATAAAGGCACCAAGACAAATGGCCATTTTCATAGAAAAAAACTGTTCTCTGAATGCATTCATTCTTTACCCACGTTAGGCTTCCCCCTTCTGGGGTGTTGATGGGTAGATAGGAAATCCTTGTGTTCTCCTTAGATTTTAAAATGTGTGATCAAATCAGACCAACAATTCCTGTCCCAGAAGGTCATAAAGTTTCGTCTATAGTCTTTGTGATCCATATAGTTGACCTACTCTACCACTGCGATTAGTGTGGACCCTTTTGTGTATGAATCTTTTTCTTACATTTTTTCTAATAGTTAAACAAAATATTTTGGTGGTTGTATAATGAAAAAACCCCTACATTGTGCAGCATAGCCTAAAGGCCCACCTCTGTAATAGACAAAGCCCCCGCCCTGAATTATTTAATTAATTTCAATTTGATGAATTAATTTTTTTAAAATTTCATCTTGTTATGGGGGATACAGAATTGCAGGTTACATACGTTGCTCTTGTACCGCCTTTCCCCCCAAGTCAGAGCTCCAGGCGTGTCTGTTCCCCAGGTCGTGCGCATTGTACCCATCATATAGGTATATATCCCTCCCTTCCCCACCCCCCCTTCCCGAGTCAGCATCTTCAAGTGTTACCACTCCCCAAATGGTGCGCAATGCACTCATTGTGTAGGCATACCCCCATCCCCTCCCCCACCCCCCACCTCAGTCTGATATCCAATTGGTGTCGTTCCCAGATTTGTATTTAGGTGATGATCAGGGAAACCAATTTTCTGGTGAGTACATGTGATGCTTGTTTTTCCATTCTTGGGATACTTCACTTAATAGAATGGGTTCCAACTCTCTCCAGGAGAACCATAGAGATGTCGTATCTTCATCATTCCTTATAGCTGAGTAATATTCCATGGTATACATATACCACAGCTTACTAATCCAATCATGTTTTGATGGGCATTTGGGTTGTTTCCACATCTTTGCTATTGTGAATTGTGCTGCTACAAACATTCGGGTACGTGTGTCTTTGTTAAAGAATGACCTTTTTTCCTTTGGGTATATGCCCAGTAATGGGATTGCTGGGTCAAATGGCAGGTCTACTTGAATCTGTTTAAGATACCTCCATAATGCTTTCCACAGGGGTTGCACTAGTTTGCAGTCCCACCAGCAGTGTATGAGTGTTCCTGTCTCTCCACACCCATGCCAACATGTGTTGTTTTGGGTTTTTTTTTGATAAAGGCCATTCTCACTGGGGTTAAGTGATATCTCATTGTGGTTTTGATTTGCATTTCTCTGATGATTAGGGATGTTGAGCATTTTTTCATATGTTTGTTAGCCATTCTTATATCTTCTTTCGAGAAGTTTCTATTCATGTCATTTGCCCACTTTTTGATAGGGTTGCTTGATTTTTTCTTGCTGATTTTCCTGAGTTCTAAATAGATTCTTGTTATCAATCCTTTATCTGATGTGTAGTATGCAAAAATTTTTTCCCATTCTGTAGGTGGTCTGTTTATTCTCTGGACTGTTTCTTTGGCTGTGCAGAAGCTTTTTAATTTAATCATTCATTTATTTTTGTTGCTGCTGTGATTGCCTTGGGGGTCTTCTTCATAAATTCTTTGCCTAGGCCAATGTCTGTAAGAGTCTTTCCTATATTTTCTTCTAGAATTCTGATTGTATCACGCCTAAGGTTTAAGTCTGTTATCCACCGTGATTTGATTTTTGTGAGAGGTGAAAGCTGAGGGTCCTGTTTCAGTCTTCTACAAGTGGCTAACCAATTCTCCCAGCACCATTTATTGAATAGGGATTCTTGTCCCCAGAGTATATTCTTTCCTGCTTTGTCAAAAATTAGGTGACTATATGAGGATGGTTCTATATTTGGATTTTCTGTTGTGTTCCACTGGTCTGTGTCCCTGTACTTGTGCCAGTACCAGGCTGTTTTAAGAACCACGGCCTTGTAGTATAGTTTGAGGTCTGGCAAATTAATACCTCCCATTTTGTTTTTGTTGCTTAAAATTGCTTTTGCTATACGGGGTCTTCTCTGGTTCCATACAAAGTGTATAATTATTTTCTCTACATCTGTGAAGAATGATGTTGGTAATTTAATAGGGATTGCATTGAATCTGTAGATCACTTTGGGTAGCATAGACATTTTAACAATATTGATTCTTCCGATCCACGAGCATGGTATATTTTTCCATCTATTTGCAAGTTCTGCTATTTCTTTTCTCAGTGTTTCATAGTTTTCCTTATAGAGATCCTTTACCTCTTTAGTTAGATATATACCTAGATATTTTATTTTCTTTGTTGCTATTTTGAAGGGTATTGAGTCTTTAATTTGGTTTTCTAATTGACTGTTATTGGCATGTATAAATTCCTCTGATTTGTGTATATTAATTTTGTAGCCAGAGACTTTGCTATATTCGTTAATCAATTCCAGGAGTCTCATGGTTGAATCCTGGGAGTTTTCCAGATATAGCATCATATTGTCAGCAAAAAGTGAGAGTTTGATCTCTTCCTTCCCTATCTGGACTCCCTTGATTCTGCTCTCTTGCCTGATAGCTCTCGCAAGGACTTCCAATACTATGTTGAAAAGTAATGGGGACAGTGGGCAGCCCTGTCTGGTTCCAGTTCTAAGTGGGAGTGCTTTCAATTTTTCCCCATTCAGAATGATGTTGGCTGTGGGTCTGTCATATATAGCTCGTATCATTTTTAGGTAGGTTCCATCTACGCCTATTTTGTTAAGCGTTTTTATCATAAAAGAGTGTTGAATTTTGTCAAATGCTTTTTCTGCATCTAATGAGAGTATCATATGGTTTTTGGTTTTGCTTCTATTTATGTGGTGAATTACATTTATAGATTTACGTATGTTGAACCACCCCTGCATCTCGGGGATGAAGCCCACTTGGTCGTGGTGGATTATTTTTTTGATAAGTACTTGGATTCGATTTGCTAGTATTTTATTGAAATTTTTTGCATCTATATTCATGAGAGAAATTGGTCTGTAGTTCTCTATTTTTGTTGCGTCCTTTCCAGGTTTTGGTATCAATGTTATATTGGCTTGGTAGAACGTGTTGGGGAGAATTCCATCCTTCTCAATATTGGAGAATAGTTTATGTAGGATGGGCACCAGTTCTTCTTTGTATGTATGGTAAAATTCAGGTGTGAACCCATCTGGACCAGGGCTTTTCTTTTTGGGAAGGTTTTTTATTGCTGTTTGAATTTCGGTTCTTGATATTGGTCTGTTCAGGTACTCTATTTCTTCCTGGTTGAGCCTGGGAAGACTATGTGTTTCTAAAAATTTGTCCATTTCCTCCGCATTCTCCAGTTTGTGTGCATAAAGATTTTTGTAGAATTCATAGATGATATCTTGTATCTCTGTAGCATCGGTTGTGATTTCTCCTTTCATGTTCCTAATGGAGGTTATTAGAGATTTTACTGTTGTGCTCTTGGTTAGTCTAGCCAGAGGTGTGTCTATTTTGTTTATCTTTTCAAAGAACCAACTTTTTGTTTTATTAATTTCCCTTATAGTTTCTTTGTTGTCCTTTTCATTTAATTCTGATTTGATCTTAGTAATTTCTCGCCTTCTGCTGGGTTTGGGGTCGTTCTGTTCTTCTTTCTCCAGCTCTTTGAGTCTATTCGTTAGGTTGTCTATTTGCATGTTTTCTGTCTTTTTGATATAGGCATTTATGGATATGAATTTCCCTCTCAGGACTGCTTTAGCTGTGTCCCATAGATTTTGATAAGTTGTATCTCCATTGTCATTTAATTCAAAGAAACTTTTGATTTCCATCTTGATTTCTTCCTTTATAGAATAATTATTCAGGAGAAAGTTATTTAGCTTCCATGACTTGGAGTAAGAGTGAGGGTTTCTGTTTGTGATCATTGTTACTTTTATTCCGCTGTGATCTGAGAAGATGCATGATATAATTTCTATTTTTTTGAATTTTTTAAGACATGCTTTATGTCCTAGGACATGGTCAATCTTAGAGAATGTCCCATGAGCTGATGAGAAAAATGTATATTCTGTGGACTTTGGGTGGAATGTCCTATAGATGTCAGCCATGCCTATTTGTTCTAGCATTCTATTTAGGTCCATTATGTCTTTGTTTATTTTCTGTTTAGAGGATCTGTCCTGTACTGTCAGTGGGGTGTTAAAGTCTCCAGCTATTACAGTTTTATTATCTATCATTTGGTTTAGATCTAGTAGGGTTTGCTTTATGAATCTAGGTGCACCTAGGTTGGGTGCATATATATTGAGTATAGTCATGACTTCTTGTTGAATTGTGCCCTTGACCAGTATGTAGTAGCCATCTTTGTCTTTTATTATTTTTGTTGGTTTGAAAGCTAAGTTATTGGAAATTAAGATTGCCACACCAGCTTTCTTTTGGTTACCGTTTGCTTGAAATACCAATTTCCATCCTTTTATTTTCAGTCTAAATGCATCTTTGCTCGTTAGGTGGGTTTCTTGAAGACAGCAGATACTTGGATTGTGTTTTTTTATCCATTGGGCCAGTCTATGTCTCTTGAGCGGGGAATTCAAGCCATTCACATTTATTGAGAAAACTGATAAGTGAGACGGTTTTTTGTTCAGCTTGTTGGGTAGAACTTCATTGCGATGTTTTCTCTCCTGAGCCATTGTGGTATCTGGAATTTCATCTTTAGCTCTTGAGTAGTTTTAGATTCATGGATCTTTCTTGTGCTGATCCGTGTGTAATTCTCCTTTGAGTACTTCTTGTAGGGCTGGTCTTGTCTTGGTGAATTCCCTCAACCTTTGTTTATCTGAGAATGTCTTAATTTCTCCTTCGTATAGAAAACTTAGCTTAGCTGGGTACAAGATTCTAGGCTGGGCATTATTCTGTTTCAGAAGCGTGAAAATGGGGCCCCAACCTCTTCTTGCTTGTAAGGTTTCAGCTGAGAAATCTGGCGTAATTCTGATGGGTTTTCCTTTGTAAGTTACCTGTTTCTTTCTCCTTACAGCTCGGAGAAGGGACTCTTTAGTGGATATTTTGGTCAGCCTGATGACTACGTGGCGTGGTGTTTTCCTATTTGCTATGAATCTCCCAGGGGTCCTTTGAGCTTCTTGAATCTGTATGTCTAGAGTATTGGCAAGGCCTGGAAAATTTTCTTCCATTATGTCTTCAAATAGCTTGTCCAACCCTTGCTTATTATCTTCTTCACCCTCAGGAATGCCAATAACTCTCAAGTTAGGTTTCTTCACATAATCCCACATTTCTTGAAGACTCAGATCATTTCTCTTACTTTTTTGATCTATGTCTGTGACTGACTTATTTAGTTGGAAGGAGTTATCTTCAATTTCTGAGATTCTTTCCTCTGTTTGATCTACCCTGCTTTTGAGACTTTCCACAGTGTTTTGTAGCTCTCTGAGTGAATTCTTCATTTCTAGGAGTTCAGTTTGGTTTTTCTTCAATATTTCAATTTCTTTAGTGAATTTTTCCTCCAAATCCTGTATTTTTTTTTTGTGTTTTCCTTGTGTCATTTATCCATTGATTCTTGTATATTATTCAGCTTGTTTATGATCCATAATTGGAATTCTTCCTGTGACATGTTGGTGTTTTGAGTCTGGTTTGTGTCAAATGGTTGAGAGCTGGTATTTCTCTTTGGGGGTGAGCTTTCTGTTTGATTCTTTGTGCTTCCTGTGTTTTTTTGCTGGGCCCTTCCCATCTAGATTAATCGTTGGATCTTTTCTTATAGATTTAGTCTGGTTAACAGCACTCTTTGTGCTCTATTCTTAGGCTGTGGAGCAGTCTAGGTATATTGCTTCCTTTGGCAAGAGGGGAAGACTGTTGTGAATTGTTTAGAGATTTTTCTATTTCAGTTGGGGGACTGCTTCTGATGGGTCCAATCCTAGAGGATTGGAGTGATCCAAGACTGCTTTGGCGAGTTAGGACACTGTGTTGTGGTCTTTCAGAAGGCAGGCAGGGTCCACACTAGGAGTAGACCGAAATTCTCTTTGTTTGTTTGTTTCCCTTTGGTTCTTCCTCTATAGGGGTGGTTTCTGTCTCTATCTGCAGGAAAGATACTAGCTATGGGGAGTAGACGGTGCCCTTGCTTGCTCAGTGCCCCAGTTACTGCAGCTCCCACGGGCAAAAGTCTGCCTTGGCCCAATGTCCCCAGGGACCAGGCTCCACACTCTCACTTCTGGAGAAGTAGTCAATGTTTAGACATGGGCGGGGTCCCTATATAAGGTCTGTGGACCAGGGGAGGGGGCCATCCAGGGAGCCTCTTGGCACCCTATTGCTCCACAGTGACTTGGCTGTGGGCCCCAAGATGGCGATTGCGCGCCCGCAGATCGCCGGCATTGGGGGTGACTACTCAGGTTCCGGTATGTACCAGAGCCAGGGGCCTGGCCCGTTCCGAAGCTCACCGTGGCTTCCCAGTTAGAAGGCAAAAAGAGAGAAGAAATAAAGAAAAAGAAAAAAGAAAAAAAAAAAAAGGAAGAGAAAAGAAAGAAAAGAAGGAGAAGAAAAAGAAAGAGAAAAGAGAAGGAGAAGAGAAGAGGAAAAAAAAGGAAAAAGAGAAAAGAAAAAACAAAACCAAAAAAAAAAAACCAAACCAAACAAAACAAACCAAACAAAAAAAAAAAAAAACCAAACAAACAAATAACACAAAAAGACCTAACCCAAAAACACAAACACAAAAGAACAAAAACAGAGCTACACAGCACCACAGCACATCGCTAAACGAAGGGATACACAAATCTGAAGTATATAGTTCAGCGGCTCAATGATTGTGTTTTTGCGCCTTAGCGCAGCTCCGCCCCTTCACGCCCACTCCGTTGGGTCCCCAGGGGCGACTCAATGTTTTTTTTTTTTTTTTAACATCTTAGCGCAGCTCCGCCCCTTCACGCCCGCTCCGTTGGGTCCCGAGCGGCGACTCAATGTTTTTTTTACGTCTTAGCGCAGCTCCGCCCCTTCACGCCGAGCGCGGCCCCGGCGGAGATGGCGCGGGCCCAGAGACCAGCGGAGGGCACCGGGGAGAGAGAGCTGCTCAGCACCTTATGGCTCCCGAGCGGTTTCGCCTTTGCTTTCAAGATGGCGCCCGCAGCGCTCCGGGGTGGGAGGGGGACTGGCTTCCCGGCAGGCAGAGACCAGAGACCGCCGCTGCTGGGGGGGTTGGCGGGCAAAGCCGCCGGGGGCCACCGGCTGAAGAACCACCGACAAAAGTAGCGCAGAGGTACAGTGCAATTCGCTGATCGAGGATCCTTCGTGCCCCTCCCCCCTGGCGCAGGTCCGTCCCTTCTCGCCAAGGGCTGTCTCAGCCGAGACTTCCCAGGTTCCAAGCTATTCTCCCGAAAAAGCCTCCTGTCTGCAATGCCCTATGTCTCCCTCGGTGATTCTGCTCTGGCTTGTGGGGAGGTCTCCAAGCAATTGGGGGTGGAGGTCAGTGAGGAGCGCAAGCCGCTTTCCCAAAAGACTGCCCCCGCCCCACCTGGGGGCGGGCGCAGCCGGCCCGCGCTCTGCTGGCTAGTGTCTGTTCCGCGCCTTCCGCAGAGTTTCGCGAGCTTAATTTTCGTTCACCTCAGACCTCACTTGCTCTGTTTGTCCCACGCTGATTCTCCGTGGATTCACATCGCTGTTCCTGTGTGGGAGCGGTCCTCTAGCATTGTGGCAGGTCTGGATCCACGGCTTCCTTGCCGGAGCGCAGATCCAAGCAGTCACCACCACTCCGCCATCTTCTGTCTCTCCTGATGAATTAATTTTGATAACATACCGGTGTATAGAAAACTACTAAATGTTTCAGAATGAGTACATTGAGATTTTTCTATCAAGAGTGATGTCAGCTTTGCTTCTTTTCTTTGTGAGTGGGAAGTGAAGTGTGATTCTACCAGAGTCTTATAGACAAACTGAAGCAGGAGTTTGACAAGGATGAATTGAGATCATTGAATTATTAGGCATGAATAAACTGAGCATTCATTGATTAATTTATCAAATAACTATGTATTCAACATTGCTATATGCCAGGAGCTGTGCTCTGTTGGAGATAAAATGATGATCAGGTAGGAGCTATCCCTCTCCTGGTTCAGCTCTGAGATCTAGTTTCCATCAGCTTTTGAGTCAATATAGTGTTTTGAGATTCCATAGCCAAATGGATGGATCCCTATTTCTCTTTGGTTTTTATTAATACATTTAAGTTGAAAAGTAACATTAAGAATGTCTAATCCATAACCTACGATTATATATAATACATATGTATGCACATAAAATCATTTATAGTCATCTCTCACTATTCATGGGGATTGGTTCCAGGACCTCCCTTGAATACCAAAATCAACAGATGCTGAAGTGTCTGATATAAAATGGCATAGTATTTGCATATAACCTAGGCACACCCTCCTTGTATACTTTAAATTATTTCTAGATAATTTATAATACCTAAAACAATGTAAATGCTGTGTAAGTAGTTGTTATGCTGTATTGTTTAGGAAATCATAGGAAAAACAAATCTGTACATGGTCAGTATAGACGCAGTTTTTTTCTGAATACTTTTTATCTGCAGTTCAGATGCAGAACCCACAGATATGGACGGTCAACTGTATATATCTATATTTTTCTATTAAGTTCTATGCATTTTGACTACAGTAAGAATTTGTATTATAAATATGTCTTATACTCAGTGATTGAAAATGGGAAGATGGAGCTAGAGACAGAAACACACAGAAAGAAATCACAGCATGGAGTGGTCATTTTAAAAATGCAAGTGCATAGAAAGAGAGGTTGAAGCAAAGACTGAAAAACCATTAGAAATATGTAATTTTTATGAGAAAATTTCATTCCATTTTCAAATAGTGTTAAGAAGCTGGAAATCCATTTTTCCCTTGGTGATGTTCTCATTGTATCTGTCTCCATTTTAATTCAATTCAGTTTAGCCAACGTGTATTAAATATCTATTATGTGTTAAGCACTGTGCCAGCTGTAGGGATACACAATTAATGTAGAATGGTTTCTTCCTTCGTGGGGCCCACAGACCAGTGAAAAATATTAGCAAGTAAGTTGAAAATAATTATAGTAATTTGATGAAGTATGAAATGTGGTATATTAGAAAGATGTTTAAAATGCTATGGGAGAATTCTAGTTATGATGGATAAGCTTGTTCAGAGTGACTCTGTCACTAAGAACAACTGGAAAAATCTGGGAAAAGAATAAAAATGACCAATCTGAAGACATCAGTGATTTACTAAGGTGAGAGGACCTTAAGCCAAGCTCCTGAGAATATAGAAGGGAGCAAGAAGAGGTGAGACTAAAACTCAGCATATATTTTTGCCACAAGACACTTTCCAAACGGCCAAGCAGAAAGTGGTGTTAAAGAAGCTGAGAACTTGAGAGGAAATTTCAGCAGTCTCACGGAGCTGAGAAAACAAACATTGAGTGCAGTACTGTCCAAGAAGGAGAGCCCTGATAAAGACCTCAAGTATTTATTTGTGACCCTCCAGTGGGGTACAACCTAGGTATAACAGCTAACACAATAGACCAATTCCCACAGAGACTTAAATCTGACTTTTTATGATTTATTTTTAATTTCAGAGTTTAGGGGGATACAAATGCTTTGGCTACATAAATTGCCTTTGCACTACCCAAGTCAGAACTACAGATGTGCCCATCGTCCAGATAGCACACACCACATCCATTAGGTGTGAATTTAGCTATCCCCTCTCCCCCTCCCACTGGCCAGACACCCTATGAATGTTACTTCCACATGTGCACATAGTGTTGATCCATTAGTACCAATTTAATGGTGAGTACATGTGGTGTTTGTTTTTCCATTCTTGTGATACTTCACTTAAAAGAATGGGCTTCAGCTCCACCCAGGATAATACAATAGGTAATTTGCCATTTTTTTTTATGGCTGAGTAGAACTCCATGGTATATATAGAACACATTTTATTAATCCACTCATGTATTGATGGGCACTTGGGTTGTTTCCACATCTTTGCAACTGTGAATTGTGCTGCTATAAACATTTGAGTGCAGATGTCTTTTTTATGGAATATCTTTTTTTCCTTTGGGTAGATACCTAGTAGTGGGATTGCTGGGCCAAATGGTAGTTCTACTTTTAGTTCTTTGAGGTATCTCCATACTGCTTTCCATAGAGGTTGTACTAGTTTACAGTCCCACCAGCAGTGTATGAGTGTTCCTATGTCTCTGCATCCATGCCAACATATGTTGTTTTGGGACTTTTTGATAAAAGCCATTCTCACTTGAGTTAAGTGATATCTCATTGTGGTTGTGATTTGTATTTCTCTGATGATTAAAGATGTTTAACATTTCTTCATGTGATTTTTGGCCATTAGTCTGTCTTCTTTTGAAAAGTGTCTGTTCATGTCCCTTGCCCACTTTTTGCTGGGGTTGTTTGAGTTTTTTTTCTTGCTGATTTTCCTGAGTTAAATATAGATTCTAGTTATCAACCCTTTATCATATGTATAGCATGCAAGTATTTTCTCCCATTCGGTAGGTTGTCTATGTGCTCTGATGATAGTCTCCTTGGCTGTGTAGACCTAAACCTAAAGCATGAAACCATAAGAATTCTAGAAGAAAATATTGGAAAAATTCTTATAGACATCAGCCAAGACAAAGAGCTTATGAAAAAGACTCCAAAACAATCACAGCAATCACAAAAATAAACAAATGGGACCTGATCAAATTAACTCTGGCTTTGAATCAGTTCAGCTTCAGCATGGATTAAAATGATCTACTATTCTAACTTCCTGCTAGAAGCAAAAATATTTCCTTCCTATAGGAGAAAAGATTATTTAGAGCCTCAAGTGATTTATTTCTGGTTTTAGTACACAGGGTCCAGCAGTTAATTAACTATATTGTGAAATATACCAGAAGATAATCCAGGTACTAAAAATTAAGAGAAAAAACTGATGATAGGAGTACACCTATAGGAGAGCCATATCAAAAACAGAATTTAAAATACCTGTGATAAATATCAAGAACAGGATAGAGAATTTTGGCTGAGAATTAGGGTCAAGGTAAAAGTATCAAATGGAAATTCCAGAATGAACAGTAATATCTAAAATTAAAGACTCAGTAGATATGTTGAAGAACGTAAGACACAACTGAAGAATGAATTGTTACCTAGAAGGCAGATCACAGAAAATATACACAGTGGGGAGAAAACAAAGATGAAAACCTAAAAAGAGAAGAAAAGATATATGCAACACAGTAAAAGGTATCCATTAAATTGGTGTCAGAGGACTAGAGAGAAAGAATAGAGAAGAAATAATAGTTGATGATGAGTTCACTGAGAATTTTCCAAAATGGAAAAAAGATATCAAGCCACTGATTAAGAATTGCCAGGAAGAACAAGCAGGATAAATACAGAAGAACATCTACAATTGCTGAAAACAAACCACAGAGAAAAACTCTGAAAAGAAATCAGAGAAAAAGATGTACTACCATCAAAGAAGCAACCATGAGACTTAAAGTTCCCTCTTAAGAGAAATGATGAAAACCAGATGAGAATAACATCTTCAAAATAAAAAAAAAATTGCCCCCTCTGTTAGAATTCTATAATCAGTGAAAATATTCTTTTAAAAATAAAAAAGAGATATGTTTACAGACAAATAAATGAGAGAATTTATTGTTGGCATATTTGCTTTGAAACACTGAAGGGATTTCTGTAAGCAGAAGGAAGAAGATCCTGAGTGGAAGCATGGATGTGCAAGAAGGGATAAACAGCAGTAGGATGTGTAATCTAAATAATTATTGCTAGTATAAAGTTATAATATCTGATGGGGTTTCAAATATATGTGGAATTTTAAAAATGACAAAAATAGCTGAAAAGTCAGAAAGAGGGTAAAAGGGAGCCAAAGGGTTCTAAAGACTTTGAGTTGAGATGTCTGGAAATTGGTTAAAAAAAATAGGATTAATAAGAAAAACTGTCAAAAGAATAAATGGAAAATCTATCAAAAAATTGAATTTGTAAACAAACTTCCTTTCAAGGAGAACTCCTGGTCATATAGATTCACAGGTGAATTCTTCCAAATACTTAGTAAATAGTACGATGCTGGCATTAGATTAGAGAAATAGAACAATGGGACAGAGAGTCCAGAAACTGGGCCACGTGTATACGGACATGTAAATTATATCAAAGGTGATCCTGCCTGATGGAGGGGGAAGTAAACTCTTTCAATGTATGGTTCTTGGTCAATTGGATATTTTTATGGAAAAAAATTAATATTGACTTCTGCCTCATACCATGCACATAAACTGAGTCTAAGTGAACTGTAGACCTAAATGTAGAAGGCAAAGCAATAAAGCATCCAGAAGTAAATAGAGATGAAAAATCTTCACAGGAAAAAATTCTTATTCAGGTCACAAAAAGTGCTAACTATGAAGGAAAGGACTGAAACACTGTGACTACATTATAATTAAGCATATTAAAGGACGCAGCCAGTAGATTCACAAGGAGGTTCCAGAGTGGCAGAAGGTATTTTCAGCATATATATATATATATATATATATATATATGCCACAACAACCTGCGGCCCAGAATTTTTAAAGAACCCTTTTAAATCAATTAGAAAAAAAAAATCAGTGCTTTTTTAAATTGAGCAAGAAACTTAACAGGTTAAACAGGTACTTCACAAGTGAGTATATCTAAATGGCCAAGGAACACATGAAAGAATGTTCAGCTACATTGACCATGAGGAAATATAAATTAAAACACCATGTAATACCACTACATACTCATCAGCATGGCTACATCAAAAAAAACTGGCAAAGTCAAGTGTTGAAGAGAATGAGAAGCTACTGAAACACTCAAAAACTGGAACTGATACAAGAATTTTGTGAAAACTGATACAAGAGTTTTGGAAAACACTCTGACATCTACTAACACTGATCATAAGCATCCCCTATGATTCTACTCCTAGGAATATGCTGACAGAAATGCAGACATATGCACACAATTGTACGTATATAAATATGTTCATAAATGCATTACTTAAAATAGTCTCAGACTGGAAGCAACCCAAATGGCCATGAGCAATGGGATAAACAAATAGTGTTATATTCACAAGACATAATGTTATACAACAATAAAATGAATGAACTACGTACAACAACATAGGTAAATTTCACAAGCAATATTGAATAAAATAAGCCAGACCCAGAAGTGTAACTATTATAGTTTTCCTTTTATATGAAGGTTAAAGCAGGCTAAATTAATCTACGTTGTTAGAACTCAGCTTTTTCTGAAGAAGAATGGCGTGACTGGGGGTAAGAAAGGAGCTGCTGGAGTGCTGATGTTTTAGTTCTTGGTATAGATGGTGAGTGCATAAGGTTGATCACTCTGAAAATTACTCGAGCTGTTGACTTCTGATTTGTGTACTCTTCCAAATGTATGTTTTAATTTAATACAAAGTTTTTACAGAAAATTGTGTCATCCAAGAGGAAGGAACGATATATTTTGCTTGGAGAAAGTTTAAAGGGGCTGGAACTTGAAAATTGGCCAGGATTTTGCCAGACAGAACAGATAAATAAAGAATATTCCACTAATAGAATTAGCCTACGCCAAATACACAGAAGTGGGAACATTCACATTATTTTCTATAAACGAGGATTTGAGTGTGTCTAGAACATGGGGCATATGTGGGGAGAAGGGTAAGAGATTAGGCTAAAGATCTAGGTCGGATCCTGTTTGTAAAGTGTCATGAATTTATTGCAAACACAAAGAGGGGACAGGTTCTTGAGCATAAACTGCGATATGGAATTTTGAGTTGGCTGCATTTGAATCACTAACATAAAGACTGGTTTTTCCAGTGAATTCTGAGTTTGGAATTTGATTCCCTTTTTCCTGCTAGTCCCTTCCCTCCCCAGCTTGTAAATGTATGTAATCGCCCATCTTATGTTAACTAGTTCCTTGGTTTATAGCGACTGAGAGAGGAGTGGTTTGGTTTCATGGACTTGCACAAACAACTCGATTTTTGTAGTTTTTGCCTTTTGCCATCCCTCCTCTTTTCAGATGTTATTAAATGACTTTCTCAGGTTTAAAAGACCTACCCTGAGAGCGTCACTGCCCTGGTTTCAGCCTGAGGTGGATTATGTACCTCCTGAGCCAGCTTGTCTACTATCTGAGGAAGTGTACCCTAAATTCATACCCTAGTATTTGAAGTGGTCTACGGATTGGCAGGAAGAGACCATAAACATTTCATTTAATTTCTGAGTTAATTGCCCAGGGATACAAGTATTACCAGAAACATAGTGGCCACACAGGAAAGGAACGGATGTAGTATTTCCTAATACAGCTTCACTTGGCACCCAGAATCTTCTAGAGAAGCAAGCAGCTGGTACAGACTAGAGACACTGTCCATTTGGGGATTAAGTCTTTCCAAATCTTTCTGGAATGCTCAGTTCTTTCTATGACACTGCCTTATGTGATTGGGGCTTATGTCTCATTCTGAAATACTTGACACTGATTATGTATGTCCATTTAAAGGAATGTGTTTGAACCCTTGAATCTGTTGGTTCTTGGCCCAAATGTAGCATAGCAAGGTTATGTCCTCATCTGGAGGGGGAGTTGAATACATGGGCAGATGTCCTGGACACGTGATCTTGTTTCCAGCTTTGCGGTGTTCTAGAAAATCCTTTACCAGGCACAAATACCATAAGAGAAAAAAAAAATAGAAATAAGCAGGAATCAGAATTGGGGTTTGCTTGAATCTTTACAGCAAGGCCCTCTGCAAATTTTCAGTTTCTAAAATCAGTGAGGTACTTCAAGTCAGTGGTTGTCAATGGTTCTTTGGAGACATCTGGTTTCTTGACGATGGCAGAGGAGGAGACAGAAGTGTTTTTACTTCTTTAGGAACTAAATCATTCCCAGGTGGTGAATTTTCAGTGAGGATTGGGTTTGGCTTCTTTTATTAATTGTTTGAGCCTAAAGGAAAGTGACTGGGCTTCCCAAACAGCTGACTGATTTCTAGGAATGTTAAGGGGGTTTTCCTGCTTAATCCCCATTCCTATGCCAAGTGCGTCCTTTTGTCAGTGATGGAGATGGGAAGCCATTCTGGATACAATAAGTGGAGAAGATCAGGACATAGTCTTTCCTTCAATCCATGTGTCATACTATTTAGCTGGTTCATTCTAGCTGGTCTTCCATTCTCTGTGGATACTGTTCCAATTGTTCATTCACAGCTCTGTCCCGTTCTCCAGAGCCACAGATGGCGTGAACTTGTCAGAGTCACAAAGTGTCAGCAGTAGGGATGGTTGGTGCAGGGGCAGCAAGGCAGGCAGGTACTCACACTGGGGGAAACAGGCAAGGACTCAAAAGAACCAAATGTGAAAGTTTGACAGTCACTAGATTGTTTGAACCTGGGCCTTAGTAAGGCAGCTTCCTATACCCTTGGGGAATTAGCTCAGCCACAGTCTGATCCTCAGCCCTATAGCCTCAGAATTTCAATTTTAGCTAATAATACTAATCAACATTAACTGAGAATTTACTATATGCTAGGCAGTGTTCTAAGTGCCTACATATATGAACTCATTTAGTCCTAATGCTAACACCGGGAGACAGCTACTACACTGTCCTGGGTGCTGGAGGGAGAAAAAAGAAACTCAAAGGGCAAAGACAGCTTGCCCATGCAGCTAGTTAAGGGTTAGAACTGGAATTAAATTCTACAGTCTGGCTCCAGAGTCCACGATCACAGCCATTATGCTCTACTTCCTCACTAGCTGTTCATCAAGGATATGGAAAGTGAGGAACTGTTTTGTAGACTAAGAAAAATTTACTAGTGACTTAGTCATATATCAGAATACCAACATTAAGTTTCCGTGAGGGAAAATCATTCCAGAGCTTTGCTGTCCAATACGGCAGCCACCAGTCACATCCGGCTAGTGAGCACTTGAAATGGACCTGGTCTGAATGGAGGTGCATTATAAATGTGAATCACACTGGATAGTGAAGACTTCATACAAGCAATGTAAAACAGCTTATAAATAATTTATCAAAAAATAATTTCTTAGGTTAATTCCATGTTCAGATAAAATTTAGGACATATTAGTTTAGACAAAAAAAGTATTATTAAAATTAATTTCACCTGTTCTTTTTTACTTTTTAAGATGTAGCTACTAGAAAATTTAAAATTATGTGTGTGATTTCCTTTATATTTCTATTGGACAGCACTGCTCTCGAGAATGAAAAATGTGTGAATAATCCAGAGCACCCCTTTCCTTATACCTGTGAAAGTAATGCACCTGGATTTGCTTATGGTCAGCTTGAGTCTACCATTTGAGTTATGGCATCAGAGCGAGAGGTACTGGTCCATTTTAGAGATATTTTATTTAGAGTATAGGAAAACACACTGGCCTATCCTTTTTCCACTACAGAGTGTTCCAACCTCATAAAGCAGAATACAGAAGGGCAGACTAGGTGAAAATAAAAAAATACAGGTAAGTAGGTATTGACAGGTGGTTGGAATTCTCATAGATGGAGGGAGACGCTGCAGTTTGCACTGTGTCAGTGACGATGAGTGCATTCCAGGACGGGGAGGAACTTTCCGTGTGGCTAAGGTAGCTGGGGGCCAAGTTGCTGAGAATTTTGTATGTCAGGAAAAGGAGCACCTTCAGACTGACAGAAGTTTACTTTCCAGGTATCCTTCTTTCAGAATTCTTTATTGATCAACAGAATATTTTGTCATGATTGGCTTCATAATTTATGGTATTAATATATTCAAATTTCCAAATTTGCTGTTTATTTTATGTTAGTTATATCTTAGCTTGATGATTTCCTGGTAAAATTTTGAAAGACATCTTAATCACACCAGCAATACTTATGTGAACAATTTTTAAGGATGGTTTACTTCTTGGGGAACTCTCAAGGACGGATAATGCTAAATAACCATGAAACAAAGATTCTCATTTTTCTACTTGGCGGTCTTGTTCGCTTCCTAAACCTTTGTCCCCTAGGCTTTGATAATGGACTGTATTTCATTTAGGGGCCTCTATTTTCTGACTGTGTTAACCATACTTACCTTGGAGTTGGAAGACCTTGGAAGGAAGCCAGAATCTAACAGACAGGGTCGTGGATCTTCGGCAAGTGTTACAAGCAGGCCCTAGGTGTGTGGAATAATAGAGTCCCCTCGAGGGGTGGCACAATAGAGTCACAAGTTATGTGGAGATTACATCCTGAAATTGGAACATGAGGTTAAAAAAAAATGCTTACAGTCAAATTTAGCCTTGAGAAGGCTTTTGAACTGCTCCTAAACGTCTAGGACCCTCGAAAGCTCTAACACCGAGAGTTGGCATTGTTGATTTTGCTTTGCATTTTGCTGAGACACTCTTTTCCAAGAGACATGAAGGCCAGGTCTACTGAGAAGGAGGAAAAGGGTTAGATGGTAAATAGAAAATTCTCTTGCATCCTCTCATTTTTTTCCTGGAGTGTAAAAAGCTGAATTTGTGTAAATTATTCTGATTTTGCTAGTAAGTAAATTGACTTGTATTATGCTTTATATATTTCAGGCTTATTGATTCATGTTTGGTTTTTGTTTTTGTTTTTGCATCTAATGTGTAAAGGCAAAGGTGAAAAAGCAGCTAAAACATGTCTTTTTTATTGAAGAGCTTTAACTCTGGTAGGGAAACAGACAAGTAAAATTATAATGCAGTTTGAGAAGTGCTTTAACAAGGCATTGCCTCAGTGCTTTCGGACCACAGAAGGAGGAGTCATTAAAGTGATCTGGGCATGAGGGAAGGCTGTGGCGTGACAGCCTGGTCCAAGCTACCATCTTTCCTCACTAGATTGCTGCAACAACTGTCTTTTTTTTTAATTAATTAATTTTTATTTCAAAGTATTACGGGGGTATAAATGTTTTTGGTTACAAGCATTGCTTTTGTAATGCTTAAGTTAGGGCCATAAGTGTGCCCGTCACCCAGAGAACGTTCATTCTACCCCTTAGGAAGGTTTTTGCCCATCCCCTCCTCACCTCTCCCTCCGAATGATTTCCATTGAATTATACTTCCCTCTATGCACGTGAGCTCATCAGTTAGTTCCAATTTAATAGTGAGTACATGTGGTGCAACAACTTTCTAAATGCTCCGCCTGCTTCTGTTTTTGCCTCCGTTTCTTCCTCTCTCCCAAGTCTATAGCCCCTTAGCAGCTGGAGTATTCCTTTTAATACCTAAGGGGAACATACACGCTTCTCTGCTCAAAACCCTCCAGTGGCTTTCCATCTTGCTCAGAAGCAGAGCTCAGGTTCTTAGTGGCCTAGAAGACCTTGTAGGATCTGGCCCCTGCCCCCTCTCTACCCTCATCTCCAGGTTGCTCCTCCTTGTTGACCCTGATCCAACCACATCGGCCTCCGTTATGGTCTTTGAACATACTATTCACATGACTGCTCAAGACTTTAGTACTTGCTG
This sequence comes from Eulemur rufifrons, assembly GCF_041146395.1. Taxonomy (NCBI): domain Eukaryota; kingdom Metazoa; phylum Chordata; class Mammalia; order Primates; family Lemuridae; genus Eulemur; species Eulemur rufifrons. Next base: position 104,511,729 of record NC_090984.1, read on the forward strand.
TTGTCTGTCTGCCTGGGATTCTCTTTCCCCAGATGTCTACATGACTTTCCCTCACATGTTTTCAAGGCCTTGCAGAAATGCCAATGTTTTATAGGCCTCGCCTGGCTACCCTGTGTAAATAGGAATAAGCCTCTGCCCTATCCCAGCATACTCTCCCGCTTAGCTTGCTTATCCTCATCTGACATACTATAAATTCACGTCTTTATTTGCCCCATCCATTTAGGTTTTACAGTCCATAATGGTAAGTCTTCATCTGTTTTGTCTACTTTGGAACAGCTTCTGGCACATAGTATTCACTCAATAAATGTTTGTTGAATGAATAATTTATTTTTCATCTCTGGCATGGCTTCCATATATATTTGCCTAATGAGTGGATAGATAAATGAATGATGAGTATGTTCTCTTGGCACTGGCAGAAACCGTTATTTCCCAGTGTACCATTTCTCTGGAATGGCTTTATAGTTCTTTATTGGAACAAAAGACTTAATCAGAACTTGTCAGAAACTCTTGGGTTCTGCCAAGACAGTATCTCACTCCCAGATGGAAATAGCCATTAATCATCTGCAGTGATGGGGGAGCACAATGTTGGAAAAGAAGGTGAATCCTGGAAAGTGGGGTTTGGGGTTGGAGAGAGGGAATAAGAGAGTATTGGGCTGGCCACCAAGACCTTCCTTCATGTTGAGAAACCCATCTGGTAATACCCAGCTTAATAATGTGTGTGCACTAACCCCAACCCTGTACATGCTTTTGTATGTGTATATTGCAAGTGCATATATGGACCTGTGTATATGTAAATAAAATATATGTAACCCAAATCATCAAAATCAAAGACTCCAAAAGTCTAAAGACTTGGACACCCCAAGGGACTCTGAAGTCTCAGCAGACCCCTGGATGCTTAGGGAAGTAGAGATGTGGGAAAGATTTGCAGAACTCTCCACATTCAATTCTAGCTCACTGGACGTAGCTCTCTGCTGAGCCTAAACATACAGTAGTAAACAATAACAATGACAATGATAGAAGTCCCTGCTTTCATAGAGCTTATATTCTATTAAGTGGTAACAAAGAGCATCCAAGAAAATCTAAATTATATATGGTGATGTGAGTGCTATGGAGAGGAAACAAAGCATGATGACGGAGAAGGAGATAATGGAGCTCATTTCAGAGAGTTGAGGCGGTAGGAACTGAGGCTTGCTGGACAAGAAATAGAAACACCAGCAGATGCAAAGATCTGACACACAGGTACCTGTTGAATGCAAGGGATATGAAAGACAAGCAATTAAGGAAGGCCAAGTTATGAAGAGCCTTTAATCCAAAACTTTGGATTTTATTCTGGTTCACCGAAAAGTGATCAGGCACTTTTTAGCAGGGGAGTGACTGATGTGCATTTAGAAAGATCCCTCTGGCTGTTTTATGGAGGATAGAGCATAGTGTGCACTTGTGGAGACAGAAGACAGGTAGATGCTGTTGCTGTCACCCAGGCAAGTAAATATAATATATCAATGTGGATTAGAGAAGTAGCAATGGGAATGATAAGACATGGATGGGTGTGGGATCGATTTTGGAGGTAGAGTGAGTAGGATTTATTGGGTATGAGAGGAGAGTAATTGAGGGTATCTTTATTAGTCAAGGTAAACTAGGCTGTGTTTTAGCAACAAACTGCTCTAAAATCTCAGAGCCTTAATACAAAATAGGTTTATTTTTTGCTAACACTACACATCCTTTGTGTGTTGGCTGGTGGCTTTGCTTTGTTTATTATTGTTCTTAGTCTAGGATATAGAATGACAGGGAAGCCACTAACTAGAATATTGCTGATAGGCATGGAAAAGGGAAAAGAGAAATTTAAAGGTTTTCACACTGAGGATGATTAAGTGTTTGGCCTGGAAATGACACATATCACTCTACTCAAAACTGATTGGCCAAGTAATCACATGACTTCATCTACCACAAAGTAGCCAAGAATACAATCCTACCTTCTGCCAGGAGACAAAGGGTTAGAGCCTACTCAGACAGCAATGTTAGTGACTCCATAATATCTTCTGGGTTGGATAACTGTTAATAATGTTATCTAAGTGGGGATGCTTGAGAAAAGTGGGCTTGAAGGAGGTGGAATCCATATGTCCATTTTAGTCATGTGTAGTTTAAAAGCCTGTTGAGTGGAAACATCAAGAAGACAGCTGGAGATGTGACTCTGATGATCAGAGAAGATCTATGGCTAGAGATATAACTTTGAGCATCATCAACACACATGTAATATTTAAAATATTGGGACTCACAAGGTGTAATTGGTACAAAGAAGAGGGCCAAAGACCGAAGTCTGGGGTTCTCAACAGGTAGCAGTTTTATAGAGGAGAAGCCAACACAGGGAACTGAAGGAGAGGGTTATAATGATACACAAGCACACAAGAAAACATGCAATCTTAAAAAGCCTTAAAACATAAATTTTGCAAGAAAAAGAAAGTGCTGAGAGGTCAAGGGAAATGAGAATTAACTGTTGGTTCTGGCAAGCTATGAATCACTTCCGTAGTGTGGGATGGGCAAGAGACTAATTTGAAGTGGGTTGAGAGGAGAATGGTAAGTACATAACCTATGGAAAATAGCGTAGCCAACTTCTGGAAGAGTTTTGTTGTAATCAGAGCAGTAAAATGGGGTTTATAGTGAGAAGGGACATGGTATCAAAAAGACAGGAGGACAGGAAAGGGAGAAGGTTTGTGGGCAAGATGATGATTTTGTCTTTTGATATATTTTGACCTCATAGAAAATGAAAATTACTCAGATATTAGTTGAAGGTATGAGTCTGAACATAGAGGAAAACCAAAGCTGGCAAAGATATACATAGGAGTCCCCGGCATAGAGAAAAGAGTTAGAACTGGGGATGTTTATGAGCTCTGACAAGAAAAGTGTAGAGACAAAAGGGTGGTGATATTAAGGCTGAACCTTAGGGAACACTCACATTAATAAAATTAGGAGAAGAAAAAGTAACTTACATGTTATAGAAATCAAAGAAGGAGAGTTTCAATATCTTTGCAAGAGGTTTTTCTCCAAGTTCTATGTTCCTAAAAATATGTAGTCTATATTCTGTATTCTGGGCTCTCAAGAGTAGACCAAATTTGCACTAGATCCTACTGTATTTGGTTAAATATATAACCAAGAAGTGTGAAACATAAAAAATATCTTAAATCAATGGGGTAGATGCTCTTTGCTTTTCTATTCTTTTTGTTATTGTTTCCTCTCATTGTTTTGAAATTTCTCTAAAGATGAAATATTGTTAGTGCCATATTCACCACTGTATTTTTTTCTTCCATCATTTCCTCATTTTCTTCCTCCTCTTTCATTATCATCATTGTCATCTATCATCATCATCACTATCAAAATAATCACCATCAGACTTTATTATGTTATTTATTTTAGTATTTTAATAATTCAGTTAATACTGCTTTTCAGAATTTGATTAGAGTTCCCAAGGGGTGTGCATTTTAGTATATAGCAGGACATATTTATAGTACTTCTGATTATTTGAGTACTTGTTAAATGCTTACTTCATACATGGTCATAATTCCTGCCCTGAGTTCTTTCAGTTCAATTTCCTAGAAAAGATAAAAGAGAGTCAAGAGGTCAAAGAAGTGCTCAAAGGGAATATAGGATATTAAGACCACAAATATATGGTGTCACTAGAATAATTTGGCAGAAGTTTCTTTTTATTTTGGTTAATTGGTTATAAGAAGCATATATACATGAATAGTCTAGGAATATAGGTACAGGGTAAAGTGGTATCTAAATATATTAATAGCAAACTGAATAAAAATAGACTGTCTCTTCCTTCTAGCAATAATGTGGTCTTATGATACTCCTCTGGAGTGTGATTTGGCTCACTTACAGTTTTGGTGGTCTGTTGGGTGGCTTGGTCGGTCTCTCTCTCTCTCTCTCTCTCTTCCCCTCTGTCTCTCTTTCTCTTTGCCCCTTCTTCTGTCTGTCCATCCATCCTTCCCTCCTCCCTACCATCTCTTATTCCTCCTACTGAATTTCTTCTATCAGTGACTTAACATCCACTCTAGTTACCCTAGAGACTTGGAAGTCATTACTATTCCCTTAAACATTCCTCCAAGAATGTTTTCCCTAAGAATTTGTCCTTAAGGCATATTGACTCGACTCACATCTATCTTTGTCATTGCCACTTTCTTACTCCATCTTACTCATCTTTCTTTCCTGGGTTACCCCCGTGGCCTCCTAACTTGTACCTGCCTCTTCTGTTTTATTCTACTCCAGTGATCCCTCCTACTCAAACTCCTCTCCTACTCGCTCCCATCTTAGTTATTGTGCTTAAGAAAATTGTGGATCACCAACCAAGTGTAGGATAGCAGTGGGGAGAACAGATTGAAGGGGAGAGACATTGGGGTTGCAGCTAGGACTAGTTAGGAAGCCATATTGTGCTAGTCAATGAGAGACTTAATCCAGACTCCATCTCTCCAGGGCAGAACTGACCATTTCTACACTGAACATCTCTCCCATCCCATACATACTTCTCTTCTGACATCACTCTCGGTATACATTTACATGTGTAACACCTCTACTAAGATGTAAGCTCCTTAAGGTCAGGGACCATGTCGTGCATTAGTAAGCTCTCCACAGTTGCTTATTGGATGAATAAACAAAATGTCAGCCTAAATAGGACCAATGTCAGAAGGAACAAAGTAGAGAATATGAATGGAAAAAATGCTGGATATGGAATCAAATGAACATAGTCACAGATCAATTCTAGAGGCAATGAAGAAAGAAGGATCAGAGATATATACAAAATTTTGAGTGTGGGTGACCATTAACAGAAATACGGAAGTTGGGAGGAGAAATGGATTAATTTGCTTTTAGGCAGCTTGATTTTGAAGGTTCTGCAGAGAATTTTAATGTTAGGTAGATGAATTGTCAAAGCACATAATTCAGACTTGAGGCCTGAGGCCTTGGAGAGAGTTTTGGTTGAGATGCAAATATGTGTGAGTGAGGGAAATTACTGAGAGACAGCAGTGAACAAGAGAAAGAGAGACTTCATCAGATGCTCGGGGAAATCCTCTTTTCAAGAAATTTGGAAAAGGAGCTGATGACAGAAAATGAGCCTGAAAATGAGAGACATAAAATGAGTCATCAATGAGTTACTTGAAAAGTGTACAGTCAGGAAACCCAGGAAAAGAGAGTTTTGCGGAGGGAGTTATGGGTAAAAATGTCAGCTATGGCACAGATATTGCATATTCTGAGGATGGTGGGCTGTTTAAATTTAAACAATAGGACATTAGTAATATTATTTTAGAATTATTTACTCCTGAGTTAAGAATGTTTTTTCTTAGGAAGCAGCTAAGTTCAAACACGGAATTTAGAATGTTACAGAAATAAGGTGGTAAAAACTGTCTGCTCTATCATCGGTGCTTGAATAAAATTCCTTTTATTGGTTTTTCTTGGAACTGAACCCTCTAACCACACAGTCAAGTGGAATCCAGTGATAGAAGCCAAAGACGTAAAAGCTAAGTGTCTCGATTTATTCCGTTGTCACTTTCAACTTTCTCTGCTCAATATTTGGTATCAAGATAAGCCATAGATTTAGGTTTCCTGATATAATTCAAGTGATGCCTTGACTCTTCTTTGCCCTAGATCTAGGGACACTCTAATCTGATTCTCTCTTACATTTTTTTCTTTTGTTGCACATTCATGGTTTGAATAAGAGTAGGAGAGCTCTGATAGATGTTAACAAGTTTTCAGGTGCAACAGGTGCTGCTGTTATTAATAGTATTTTCTTCATGGCAGCTCATGAGGAGGACAGAGAAGAAGGACGCTGCTGTTCACTTCTGTCCTCAATTCTTAGATTGTGGGAAACACAGAAGACACTTGCTGGTCAGGAGAAAGTTAACTCATTACATTAGGCAATAGACCAAAGATTTTCTCCCTCTATGATGAAAGAAAAGTTAGATAAGGACATGATCAGTAAACAGCTTATTAGAAATAGGGAAAACCAGGACAATGCAGGGCCAGTGCTATGGAAAGTCCAATTCTTTAGAAAACTCTCTAACTATAAATGTAATTGTGTATTATTTATTTTTTTTTATTTCAGCATATTACGGGGTACAAATGTTTAGGTTATATATATTGCCTTTGCCCCACCCGAGTCAGAGCTTCAAGCCTGTCCCTCCCCCAGACAGTGTACACCATACCCATTAGGTGTGTATATACCCATCTGCTTCTCCACCACCCACCTGCCCAACATCCAGTGAATGTTACTTCTATATGTGCACATAAGTGCTGATCAATTAATACCAATTTGATGGTGAGTACATGCGGTGCTTGTTTTTCCATTCTTGTGATTCTTCACTTAGTAGAATGGGCTCCAGCTCTACCAAGGATAATACAAGAGGTACTAGATCACCATTGTTTTTTTGTGTCTGAGTAGAACTCCATGGTATACATAGACCAATTTTTTTTAATCCACTCATGTATTGATGGGCACTTGGGTTGTTTCCACATCTTTGCAACTGTAAATTGTGCTGCTATAAACATTCTAGTGTGGATGTCTTTTTTACAGAATGTCGTTTTTTCCTTTGGGTAGATGCCCAGTAATGGGATTGCTGGATCAAATGGTAGTTCTACTTGTAGCTCTTTGAGGTATCTCCGTATTATTTTCCACAGAGGTTGTACCAGTTTGCAGTCCCACCAGCAGTGTATGAGTGTTCCTATCTTTTCACATCCATGCCAACATTTATTGTTTTGGGATTTTTTTGGTAAAAGCCATTCTTACTGGGGTCAGGTGATATCTCATTGTGGTTTTGATTTGTATTTCCCTGATGATGAGAGATGTTGAGCATTTTTTCATGTTTGTTGGCCATTAGTCTGTTTTCTTTTGAAAAGTCCCAGTTCATGTCCTTTTTCCCCTTTTTAATGGGGTTGTTTAATTTTTTTTCTTGCTGATTTTCCTGAGTTCTATATTGATTCTAGTTACCAGCCCTTTATCGGATGTGTAGCATGCGAATATTTTCTCCCATTCTGTAGGTTGTCTGTTTGCTCTCCTGATAGTTTCCTTGACTGTGCAGAAGCTTTTTAATTTGATCAGGTCCAATACTTTACTATTTATCTTCACTGTAAACACCTCCTTAGAAAGAATAAATAAAATACCTGATAGTGCTTACTTCTATGCCAGTCCAAATATAAACTCTAAAGATTAAGGAGGCAGAGGTAGGAGTGAGTAGGTTTTTCTACAGTCTTGGCTTCCCCTCAGGACGTCTGTTAGACTTTTGGCAGTAGGAAGGGGCTTGTAGTCACCATATATTCCCTGGGTTCTTTCCCTATTGTCTTGCCCCCTTGAGTCTGGTTTGGTCTGAGTAAAAGCTTTCCTGCCGGTGATTTAGATTTCAAGGAAACTTGGTAAATGGAATGATATAGATTCAAACCTGCAGCAATACAGCAGTCTTGGGTGAGGTTTTGTTTGTTGATCATAGGATTCCCTAGATGGGGACCCTTTCCTGAGAAATCATACCAGTAAGGGATTGAAGAAAGGCTGTTTCTAGACTGTTTTCTCCAGAGTAATTGGAGTCCCTGGGCCCACCATACAGCCTATGGGTTCTGAGAGTGCATTTGGGAGTCAGTTGGCCTTGAGTTTAAATCCTGCTCTGCCACTTACAAGCTTTGTGAGCTTGAGCAAGTCATTTGACTTCTGTAAGCCTCCGTTTCCTCATTTTTAAAATGAGATGATGGTTATACCTCATAGAATTGTTGTCATAATTTCAGGAAATTCTAAGTATAAAGAATTTAGCACAGTTCTTGGCACTTAATGTCTATCGTTCATTATCAGTCTTAGGTAGAGAACTAAATGTGTCAACAGACCTGGGCAGTGCAGTATTCCCAGGGCCTCCAACAAGTCACCAAGCCCTATCAGCTTTATCTCTGAAATTTCTCTAGAATCTTCCCATCCTTTTCCATCTTTACTATGACTGCTCTGTACCCGGGCCTTACCTTCTCTTATTTGGATTTTCTTCAATGCCCTATGCACAGGTGCTGTATAGTCCTTCATAAATCTTGCTCCTTTTTTTGTTTTCTCTACTCAAATACCTGTTCTAGGTCCTCAGTGCTCAACATCGTATTTAGACTGTGATTTGGTATGAGCCTGTCTTATCAGCTTAATCATCTATTTTTCATTTTCTTCATGCATTTCTCCTCTGACACATATATCATCCCTAAGTCAATAATAATTCCTTTCACAGTACATTTTATGCTTTTGGTCTTGTATATGTCACATTGCTGTAACTTTTCAAGTTGTTTTTCTGTTTTTTTCTCTTGCTTTTTAAAATTCATTCCCTATGTAGCCCCTGGATTAATCCCTTATACAACACTAACCTGACCTTGTCACTCTTCTGAACCTGAGTGGTTCCCCGGTGCATTTAGGATACAGTTAAGCCTTCTGCATGCGCTGGATATGGGAGGTCTTCTGGGGTCTTATCCAGCCTTCATCTTCAACATCACTCTCATTATACCAATGTAACTTAGCCAAATTGGTTACTCTTGAGTCTAGGAATATGCCAAGATTTCTCATCCTTTCTCTTCACCCATGGTATTTCTCTTACCTCTGTCACCTGGCTAATGCCCCTCATTTATCAAGTCTCACCTCAGTACTCAATCCTTTAGAAGGCATTTTCTGATTGCCTCTTTCCTCTACCCACAGCTTGAATGAGGAACTCAAACCTGCTTTTGTAATAATTTAGAAATGTCTTTCTAGAAATCTTTATCAGACAAATCACTAATTCTGATTTTCTCTCTCCGCTTCTAAGACTTTCTTGCAGTATTTTCATCTTTGTGTTTCCACAGAGCATGATGTTGAATAAATATTAATATATAATGAGTGTATGAATAACTGAATAAGTGTGTATATATATGTTTCCCTTCATAGACTAAGTTCTTTGAAGGAGGAGCCAATGTCTCTTTCCTCCTTATATGCCCCTCATTCCTAGCAGGGTCCTTTACCTGTAGTATTAATAGTTGCACTATAAATGGTCAGTGAATGAATAATGATATACATGTCTGTCTTCCCCAGAAAACATTCTAAATTCTTCAGATAAGAGATTGTGTCATAAAAATTAGACAGCCTCTAGCGCAACAAATTATACATAATTTATTCTCTGTTTAATTCTTGTGTTTAATTACTGCTTTGAGTTGAACTCAAGTTCTGGTGGGCTATGAGAGTCAGGTGGCTTCTCTACACTCTACAAGCATATACTTAATAAAGCTGTGGGATCAAAACCCTGGCAGCTAAGTTAGCTGGTAATTTAAATTTCAGAGACTGGATGCATCCTAGCAGTGAATTACTAGTATTGGTAGGCCCAGAGAATTTTCCATTTTTACTTGGTTCTTTCTCCTCCAACCTGAGCAGTCCATGTATGGCAAGCCTCAAAGGAGTCAGGCCTGGTCCTGGGGCCGAGAGTTTATTGCAAATCAAACTCTAGCAGGGGCTGGGGAATGAACAGAGGGAGAGTGTATTAATTTCCTGTGGCTGCTGTAACAAATTAACACAAATTTGGTGTCTTAAAACAGTAATAATTTATCCTTTCACAGTTCTAGGGGTTAGATGTTCAAAAGCAGTTTCGCTGGGCTTGCCTCTTCCATTATCTGGTAGCTGCCAACATTCCTTGGCTTGTAGCCTTCAATCTCTGCCTCCAGCTTCACATCACCTCGTGTGTGCGTGTGTGTGTGTGTGCGCATGTGTGTGTGTGTGTGTGTGTGTGTGTGTGATCTCCCTTTGCCTTCCTCTTATAAGGATACAGGTGATGACATTTAGGGCCCACTTAGAGAGAATACAGATAATCTGATCTCAAGATCCTTAACTTAATCATATCTGCAAAATCTGCAAAGACCTTTTTTTAAATTAGGTAACATTTACAGGTTCCAGCGATTAGGATCTGATATCTTTGACATTATTCAGCATACTACAGAGACAGATATCTTTCCCTTTTTATAGGCTCAAAGTGCTTGATCTTCTAAGAATGTGGTTTGCTTACAGACATACCTCATGAATAAATGGCTTCCAAACTGATGGCCCATTTAAAAGAAGCCTGGTGCTGCTGTCAGGAAGGGTCTAATTTAGGTCAGTCTAATGCCCCGGAACAGATGTGTATGGTGACGTTCCCAGCTCTCATCATGAAAATAAACCATTAATTAATACTTATTGAGGACCTATAAGTGACTGGAGGAGCTGGTGTGAGTTCTGGGCAGCCAGTTCCTGCCATCTGGCTGTCCTGGGTGGGTTGTGGTACAGGTCTGCAGGATCAGGTGTGCTCAGCTGGCCTGGCACTCACTCTTCTGTGTCCAGCAGCAGCTCTTGCCATCTGTTCCATCAGGAGAGTCACAGAGGATCTAGGTGGTCACTTGGAGGGGAACTGAGATGGTCTTAAGGTGCAGCATGCACTCCCGAGTGGGCCACTCCCTGCAAGGTCAGAGCAGCAACTGCACCAATTTTTGAATTAGAGAAGAACTTCAGTAATTGAAATTGGGATGCGGTCACTTCCTGTCTCCTCCAGCTCTTCTCCACCTCTCTCATATGGCCTAAGGAAGACGTGGACCTGGGAGAGAACTTCCTCAAGGCTTTGACAGGTGCTGCTAAACATGCTTCACTCATGCCTACTGGACTGTAACCTGCCAGCCTGAGCCACGAGCAGGAGAGACCCACTTTTCTAGTGACTTCTTTTATAATCCAACTATCTGGGAAAGTTTGATCAGTGGAAGGATCCTAATGTTTCTCTCCTGTTGTAAGGAGGCAGGATAGCAACAGTTGTTGAGCACACAAGCTCTGAAGCCAGACTTACCTTCCTTTTCATTCTGGCTCCACTACCTAATAGCTGTGTGAGCTTGGGCAGATATTATTAATAAAATCTTCAATTCCCAATTTCCTCATCTATAAATGAGGATAATAGTAATAGTAACCAACACTTACAATGTGCCAGGAGATATCTTAAGCACATTTCATATGCATTATCTTCTTATCCTTGTAACCACTCTATGAGGTAAGCATGCTGCTGTTATCCCAGTTCAAAGGTGAGGAAACGGAGAAACAGGGAGTTTAAGTAACCTGTCCAGGTTACACAGTAACAAGTAGCAGAGCATGGATTTGGACATGGATAGTTTAGCTTCAGCATACATGCTGTTAACCGTGTTTTGTGCTGCCTCTCATGACTCAGGTTACTGGGAGGATCGAGAAGGGTGGCCATTCACCCCAGGTCACCTTGGAAAGTTCTGGGTTACATTCTGCTGTCCAGGGAAATTATTAATAGTGCCCTCTTTTACTCTCAAAAGTAGTGTCATGCTTCGGTTTGAATATTTTTCACATCAGGATTAAGTAATTATCATATGTGAAGCACTAGGAACAATGGCTGATACATTGTGGAAGCCCGCCATATTGTCAGCTGTTGCTATTTCTACTGCTACTGTCGTCACCGCCACCACCACCCTCAACCATCCCAAGTCTTGAATCCTTAGAGCTAGGGATTTAACCCAAGTTCTGCAAATGTATATCACGGGAACCACTGTTCCCAATTCCCATTCCCATAGCAGATACTGATCATTGATTATAGCACAAAAATCTTTTCTACTTTGTATCCCAAGCAGCCATTTTGAATGGATCCCACTTGACATGTGAAATTAGAATTATTTACCACACATAGTTTCATTGACTCTTAAGAATTCAATATCCTAGTATATGGAGAATCTGAATTTAATCTGAACTTGTGTGTTTCTCCACTTATATTAAAACTTATTTGATTCCTAAAAGTGATAATGAATTTAGGGCCTCTTTAGACATCCTGTATCCATTTTCTTCCAATATTCCTCTCTGCCTATTTCTCTGTCATTTCTACCTCTTCTTTTATATAAATACAAAAGAATTTTAATTCATAATAGTTTTCCGTTCACTGCCTATAATTTTAGATCTTGTGATAAAAGGCTATTGAAATACTATAGAAGTTGGCACAATATAAATAAGGCAGAGGAGTCATCATAGGAATTATAGTTGGCACCTAGGATCCAAGGCTTAGAAAGGCTCTCTTTAAATGTGATTTGTGTAACTGGTAGTGAAATTCATTTCAGGTTGGTTTGCATGGCATAAGGGACATCTAGTGGTTATCTATGTCTCTGCAGATTTACTAAAGGTACTGTGAAGTCATAGGTATAAGTACTAGGGTTAAGTACCATCACCTTGAAAAAGAGCTCCAAGAAAAGAGGGGGGGGCCTCTTTGTTGCATGACCCTTTATTTTGAAGTTAACAAAGAGTACAGAGACATTTTCAGGAAAAAAAAAATGAATTTAAGCCCTAGCATTTCTATCTATAATTGTCAGTTCAGACCCCACTCTCATTTGCTGTCTTCTGCACCAGGTTGGAAATGATTCTTTTATCAGCTACCTGCCAGCCTGGCATATTCTTCCTGTCACTTTCCCCACCTCTTTTTCTGATTGCAGAGGGGCTCTTTGGACCACTTTGAAAAGCCATCTGATTAGAGCCTTCATTAGGCTCAAAGCAGAGCTGCTTAGCAGGCCAGGCAAGAAATAGTTTGTAATTGCTTCTGACAGGCAGAGCTCCTTTGGAGGTTGCTCAGCCATCAGGAAGCTGTACAGTTCTGGCCCACATGTATTTGTATAAATGAGTGGGTTTCACATCATAAGAGGATGACCCTGTGCGAACTTATTTTCTTAGCCCCAGAGTTCTCCTGGAACTTACCACTGGTCAGCACCTCTTGGTATACCCTGTCGCTATCCATGATTCTGAACCAACTGCTTCTGTCATCTGGGCAGCATGGAACACTTCCTTGCCTCGTATGCTACTATTGTTTCCAACTGACTATGCTAGAATTCCTAAAGGTTCTGTTTCACTGAATCTTTTTATAGTATAATATTTTCTCCTGCTCTTCTGTCTTTGGGGCTTTCATATAAGCTCTTTTTCAGAAGCTGTTTGGCATGCCTTTTGTCATCTTTCTTCTTTCGGAGTAGCTGGTGGCAGCCAGAGGTTGCTAGGTATGGCCAAAGGCTTTGTTTTTAGGGATTCATTCTTGCTCTTGAAATATAAGCATAGAGGATCATGGCTCTGAGGTACTGTTTCAAAACAACCATGTGTTTTCTATGGCAAGTCCAAGCTACATTGTCATGTAAGAGGTATACAGTAGTCCCTTAGCATACTCCAGAGTGGGAGGCAGTGCTGGTGCTGAACTTTGCCAGCCAGTCTCCTAGAGGATCTTACTAGGATTTGTGATTGGGTTTTGTACTTCTGTTAGTGTTCTGCCCAGCAACATAAACTAATGACAGCTGCCACTCTGGGGTGCAGAACTTTCCATATAGATATCCTTAAAATGATAAGCACATTTCCTAAGTATGCACACTGGGGAAAAACTCAACTAAATATTCAGTGGATCCATCAAACGCCTTTTAACTGTCTGTAATACTTCAGCTTTCTCCCTTCCCATCTCATCACTTGTTGTCGGGAAGAATGAATATAGAGGCTCCTTCCTGAATTAGAGTCTTCACCCACGTAGAGGCATCAGAAAGTCACCCTTGCGATCTTCCTTGCCCTTCTTCTTCCCATTCTTCTACCTTCTCTTATAAACATGTGCTTTGTGTCAGGCACCGGGAGACACAGAGAGAAAAGGTACAGTTTCCTCCATTTGAGAAGCTCCCAGTCTACTGAAGGAAACAGACACTTATAGCACAATGTGATGAATACAGTGACAGCGGCTAGAACAGGAAGCCAGGGGAGCTGAGAGGAGGAAATCAGCTGTGGGTGGGAGTGGAGCGGGTAGGAGTATTGGAGGAGGTGATACCTGAACCGTGCTTCGGACGGTGGGCAGTCGTTATCCAGATAGAGAATCCAGGTAAGGCTTGTCCTGGGATGGTTAATTGGAGGAACTGCAGAACTTTGGCAAGGCCGGTGATGATGCAGTGGGGTCTAGATCAGGATGAGTCCTTTATATAATGCTTAAAAGTTTGCATTTATTTCTAAAGTTGAAGAAGAACCATTGGAGGATTTTAAGCAGGGAATGACATGTTATCCTCAGAGAAAACAGTGAGATAATTAGAGCCATTTCTTGTCCTCGGAATAAAAATAACAGTAGATTCATAGTGATTCAGGAAGGTACATTTTAAATTTTGTCACCTTTCTAATCAAATTGCTTAAGGCTTCCTTTCTACTCTAATGGTTACTTTCTTTCCCCAATTGCATAAAGTATGTATTTTTAGAGCTTTTCATAATCAAGTACCACCTACTCATTTGATCTTAGTTCCTCTGCTTTGTGAGATGTAACTTTCACTCTAGTCAGGTTGGTGCCCTCACAAAATATTCTAAGACAGAAGAAAATGCAGGTGTTCTCTGGGTAGGTCTGTTTAATGCATAAGAAAATACAGGAAATGAGAGTTTTTATCGAGCCTCTACTACATGCCATGCATTTTGTTAAATATTGGGAATGCCTTGGTTACCACATCAGAAATGCACAGCCTCTGTATTTATGAAGTTCACAGTCTAGAGGATCAAAACAGTGCCATCCCTGGAAAGCAGAGGGCACAGAATACAATCTGAGTCAAGTTTCTGGTCATAAGTCCTTGTATATTAATTGGCATGACAAATGTATCTCACTCTAATTCTGATACAAAAAATATTCCCCCGTAAGCATCCTTCAACTTTCTCTAAGCACTTTGGCATTAGGGATTATGTGTCATGCCCCCTTGTATACTCCATGGTCTGGAGCTAAAGATACAGCAATTAATATTGCAGTCTCCAACTCCTGGGCCACGGCCTGGTACCACTCTGTGGCCTGTTAGGAACCCGGCTGTGCATCACACCTGAGCTCTGCCTCCTCCCGCCACCCCCTCACCATCCATGGAAAAATTGTCTCCCATGAAACTTATGAAACTTAGGAACTTGGAGAAACAGAGCCGGAGGGGAGCAGCGAGCGAAGCTTCATCTGTATTTACAGCTGCTCTGCTTCCCATTGCTTGTATCACCGCCTGAGCTGCACCACCCCCAACCCCCCACCCAACCCCTACCCCCATGCGGAAAAGTTGCCTTCCATGAAACTGGTCCCTGGTGCCAAAAAGGTTGGGGAGCCACTGAATTAATACATTTACATAGATTTTTTTGTTTCTAATATTCCAGTATAGCTAGTTAATTTGTATTAAATTGGCTTTTGTGTTAGAGGATAACAAAAGCGGCGAATAGGTTCACCTCAAGTTCCAGCTCTCAGTGACTGGAGGGTAACTTTCTGGAACATTACCTTTTTTTTTTTTTTTTTTTTTTTTTTGAGACAGAGTCTCACTCTGTTGCCCAGGCTAGAGTGAGTGCCGTGGCGTCAGCCTCGCTCACAGCAACCTCAAACTCCTGAACTCAAGCGATCCTCCTGTCTCAGCCTCCCGAGTAGCTGGGACTACAGGCATGCGCCACCATGCCTGGCTAATTTTTTCTATATATATTTTTAGCTGTCCATATAATTTCTTTCTATTTTTAGTAGAGGTGGGGTCTCGCTCTTGCTCAGGCTGGTCTCGAACTCCTGAGCTCAAACGATCCGCCCACCTCGGCCTCCCAGAGTGCTAGGATTACAGGCGTGAGCCACCGCGCCCGGCCTGGAACATTACCTTGAAAAGAATTCTGAGGCTTCATCTGGATTGAAGGGAATAGAATAGAATGACATCAATTAAGGATGAATGTCATCTGCCAGGAAAGGAAGAAAAAGGTACATGTTTGCCAACGGCTCTCAGAGGTGGGAGAGTTTGGTATCCAGTTGTATTTGAAAAGATCAGCTGGCTACTGAAAACTATTTTTTCTTTACCACCCATTGACAAGGTCTATCTTGGAGAACTATAGCCCATACTTGCAAGTTCATGTCTTATTTCTCTGCATGGGTTTGTCTATGTTGGGTTCTTGTTTATTAATTTAGTAGACGCTTAGTAGACTCTGTAAAGATGATGAAGCCTGAATCAGCAAGTCGTACTCCTGGGATATACTGAGCCTTTATAGAATCCTAAATACCCCAGAAACTTGATTGGGTGGAATTTTTTTCTATGAGTTGTATGGGTACATGGCAGTCTGTTCCTGATCAGCCTTTGTAGCCGAATAAAAGTCCTAAGAAAGTTCTCCTTCTTGAGAAGAATAAAACTGAGACCTTCACTCTGATCATACCAAGGGTTGGATATCCTCCTTAACCTATTGCTGTTGCCATCTGTATCTTGGCATAAACCTATATGACCATTTCCCTTTCACAAAGAATCTATCAGGCAAATAAATGTTTAAGCTTAAGCTTAACTCTAACACCAGTGGTAATGATTTGCACTATCAGCAAGGCTCTTGGGCCTTTGAGTCATGAGGGCAGGGTAACGGGCTGGCCCACGGCTGTCTCTCTCTGGCTGGCGTGCCTGCATGCCCAGATGACTGAATAGCTCTCTTCAGAATGAGGCAGGGACTGAGGATTTTGCCAGTCCAACATCAGTTTGCCTGGATCTTTCCTGTCACTGCAGCTTGCCTTATGTCCCTTTTATCTTTTCCCGGCCACACTCTTACAAATGGGGCCATAGATCAGATGGTGGCCCCTGGTGAAATCCAGCTTGCAGATATGTTTTGTTTGCCTCATAGAGTGTTGGACCACATAGAATTTTAAAAATGTAATTTTTAACATTCTAGTACTGGTTTCAACTTTATCTGGAGTCTTTTTGACCTTTATTTTGAGCTCTAGAACTTAGGTATTTTCTGGCTCCTGTCTTGCATGTCTGAAGCTCGGTTCCAATTTTTTTTGTTTCTGGAGCTTGGTTTTCATCTTTGGCAGATCCTGACTGCTGTTAACAAAATATAAAGCATGAAAATGGTGGTGTCCATTGTATGTAGCAGTTGGGACTTTGAGCCCCAGGTTGGATGTTAGCTGCATCTCAGCAGGCAGCGTTAGTTTACTGACCCCTTTACAGGGGTCAGTAAAGCAAGACCATAGCTGCAGATGTGACTCTGGTCATGCCAATTATTAGGTCCTTCTGACTTTGGAAGCTGAGAGGACCATCTGCTGCTGCATTTGTGCTTGGACTTCATTCACCGTTGGAGTTTGGTCAGTGGTATCCTGTGATAGAAACTGACGTTAATGATAATGAATCCTAAATCTGCACAAGTGTATGGAGTGTGTGTGTGAGTGTGGGGCGGGGGGAGGAAGGGAGGGGGAGAGAGAGAGGGATGGAATGGCCACCATTAGGCATACATACACACACACATATACATATATGTATATGTGTGTGTATAACTCATGAATATCACATTAGGCAATTAAATATTTTATATATATATAATATAAACATATATTTAATTTTAGAGTTTGTTAAATCCTGAGTCTGACATTAATTGTAGCCCTGCCTTTGGAGTTGACATTTGGCTTAGCAGTTATCCTCAAAGAGAATCTTTCCTTCCTAATGACTCCATGTGGAGCTATATTGTCTGTTGATTTAGTTCTGGCTTTTCACAGAAAATAACAGAAGTAATAGTAATAACTACTATTTATGGAGTGCTTATTAAGGGCCGGGATCTATATAAAGTACTTTTATGTGTGGTACTATCATCTCACTTATTTCTTACAATCCTGTGAAGTAAAACTGGTTATCTATATTCTACGTAGAAGAACCTAGGCTGAGACAAAATAATATTGTGCCCAGTGTCACACAGTTGGTAAGGTTGGGGCTGAGCCCAAACCCTGTCTACGGAGACCCCAAAGTCTATAATCTTAACCACTACTCTATACTACTATTTGAGTCCAACATCTAATTTAATGAAAATATGAGCATTTATTAAGCATCTATATGGCTAGGAACTAGTTCAGATTTTGAAAGCTATCATGCGTAACTTTTGCTCATAAGGTGTTTGAGGTCTATTAAAAAGACAAAACCTTTGCTTACTCAAAGATTCAAAGTTGAGTGATTTAAGTGACAAATGAGTGGAGTGGACAGTTTAGAGGAGGGAGAAATCACAGCAGACCAGAGTCATTGGTGGCCTGAGGGACAGAGGGGAAGTGGGGCAGAGAGAGTAGGAGATGTGGTTCTGGGGAGACCCCAGGAGCAAGATTCTTTCACAATGTGTCCTAGTAGGACACCCTGAGTAGGACTGTTGCCCAATAAGATTAGCCCACAAGTTTTATCTGGAAGCTGCACCATTGTAGAAGCTTAAGAGAAAAAGCTCCTTTTATTACTACCTATTGTCAAAGCATTAAATTTAGGTGGGGGATAAATATATCCTTGTTTTGTGCTTGTTTTAGTAAACTGTTCCACACATAGGTATAAAGTTGAAAATCTTTATTAGGATTTGTAATCAATACTGTGCCACTCAAGGCACCCTAATGCTGGCTTCTCCATTGTTCCGTTTTGTCCTGCTTAGACACTTCAGAAATGTCCCCCAGTGTCCTTACCTTTAAACATCCTCCACTGACCTGGAGCACAGCCATGAAACTCAGTCATCAGATAGTAGATTTATAAATGATATGGTCTCATAAGCTGACCTGGTGGTTGTGTTGAAATTGTCCTATACGTAGACCCACAAGAGAATGAAGATGCTTTAAACACAAGAGAAAAGAAAGACCAGGTGGTAAACCTCCTATTTCTTGATAGGAAAAATAGTGCCAAGAGGCCATCTGGGCACTGCAGGGCACATACTCATATCCCCTGTCCCTTCTGTTCCCTTTCTGGAATGCATAGGGTGTGACATTTACAACAGAACACGTGGAAACATGTTCTCAGGAAGTTGAGAGCAGAGTAACCTGGGATAAGATGGAAGAGGGAGAGGAGAAAATACCTCTGTCAGTGGAGACTGTCCCTAACCCTTACATTCATTCTCATGGTCCTGCCTTGTAACTTAATTACCTTTAAAGAGTTTAATGTAAAAAGTGCATCCTATAGGATTAGAATAGTCTCTTTTTCCAATCAAGGCAAGTGGTTTGGGCAATAGGACAGCCAGCTTCATCAGGTGCAGGTAACATAAGGATTCTGATTTATCAAATGGTGGGACTCAGCAAGTACCAGAGTAGCCAGAGAGGCCCTGGAACAGGTTAGGATGTAGACCCTGGTGAAGGTGCACCATTTGAAGAGGTTGGAGAGGAGAGGAAGGCACTATGGCCTGGGAAACCCAGAGAGCAAAGATGCAGAAGCACTAATATTTGGGTTCATACTAAGGCCTCTGAGGAAACTTCTGCATGGGGAGGTATGAGAGCCCATTAGAAAGAGATTGTGCCAGGTGTCAAGGACTTTGCACATCAAGGTGGAGTTGAATATGGTTTTTGTGCATGACTAAGGAATTTCTGCTTCGTATGTAGGCATGGGCTACAGGAGGACTCAGAAACTGTCGTCTTTGAAGCATAATCTTTCCCCAGTTTAGTCAGATAAAGAATCAAGTCCTGGTTATGCCCTTAACGTGCTATGTGATCTTGGGCATGTACCTGTCTCCTCTGAGCCTCACGTCTGTGAAACGGAACTAACGCCACCTATTTCACTTGCTTATTTTGGATGACAGACAGTAGTGTTTTTAAAGTGCCTGGCACATGGCAGGCTCTCAATAGGTGGTAACTATTTTGATTATATTGTTCCTGTTCTCATAGCTTGCCTTGCTCCTGATATTGCTTTGGCGTCTCTTGGTATCAGGGATCATGGAGAAATGAAAGCATATTTGTTCTGAGAGACTTTGTGTTAACTCTGAGACCCTGTCTTCAGCTATTGTACTGTCTGGTTGCCTAAGCAGGAGTTACAAGTTCAAACAGCAGTCTTTACAAGTCCATGGGTGGAGGAGGAAGACCAGCTTGTCACTCTTTGTGACTCTGCTCCTCCACCTCTCAGGATGTGACATCTTCCCCCATGGGGAGTCATTTCTACTTTGTCTTTAATTGCTCCTTGTTGAGGCGACTTGTCAGACAAGGCTGCTTTCTGTCACTTGATGCCTCATCTCCTCCTAGTTCAGTCAGTCAGTCGGGGACATGCATTGAGTTGAGTCTGACTTTACAGAGAACGCTGTAGTGGATATTAATTTGCAGGGTATGGGTAGGTGCATGCCCTGCTGTACTTACCCAGGGCACTTCTACACGGCCATGGCTGTGGTCTGCGCAGAGTGAGTGGGTGGGTGCGGAAGGCAAAGATGCCAGCAGTGGAGCATGTCAGTTGAGTACCAAGGGGCTGCAAGATCCTTGCCGTCCTGTCTCTTCTGGGTAGGAGAACCTCCGCAGAACCTTAGTTCAGCGCCCTGTCAGTTTCTAACAGAACCCCAACACTGCTGGAGATGAAGATATACTATTATTTCTTCCTAGGTTTGTGTACCAGTTTAGAATTTTCTGTCCTGCTACGTATAGCATCCTATTTGATCTTGACAACAGTCTTGGGGGGAGTGAGGGGGGCAGTTTGTAGAACAGGTATTAAGGTTCCTGCCTTTGGAAATAAATAAAATGGGACTCAGAAGCGTCACCCAACTGCCAGTGACAATGGTGTTGGCTCTTTTTTCATCGTGGTAGAAAGTCTATATAAATGGACAGGTAATTTCAGGGCCATGGGTTAGATGGAGAGCTCACCTTCAAAGAGCCTTCCAGAGAAGTCTGGTTATCTCTGTCAGGCCAGTTTCTGGCCCTTCATTCCCCTGCCCGTTTCTCCAGAAATCTTTATTCTGGTTAGTCACTTTCTGTCTCTGCCTCAGCTATGTGCCTTTGTCATGGAAGAGTTCCTCTTTGCAGCCGCTGTATCCCTTTAAAAGGCCTTTTATTTTTCTCTTTTTTTCCTTCTGTCCTTAGCCTCCTGTAGGGATATCTGAGCTCTCTTTCTATTTACTGTTCAGTGGAGCCAAGCATCTGTCTGTCCCTTTGGGATGAGCTATTGTTATACATTAATAATTAACCTTTACAAGGAACTCTAGTCATAGCCATTTAACTCAAATGCAGGAGAAGCCAAAGTTTGGTTATGACACAGAGATCTCACATGCTGAGGCGTAATAGTGGGGATTATAAAGGAGAAGCTGTCAGTCATTAAACTTTTATCGTTTCTTTTCTGGTTCACTCACTTGAGGGATTGTCTGAGGATCCTGCAGTATTTCCCTTTGCACATGGCCAGTCCAGAAGAGCTAAAACAAGAAATTCAACTTTGAATTGGGAAGTTGAGCATGCATGATTTTCCATGGAATGTTACAGCTGATCTTCATGGGTGCTGCAAGTGGGGCCTAGTTCTGAGTGTCTACAGTGGTAAAGCACGTGGACGCTGGAGCCCAGCTACCCAGGTTCTAGTCCTGCTCTGCCACTTACACCCACTGTGTTCCTCAACTGCTCTGTGTCAGTTTCCCCATCTGTAAACTGAGGGAATGGTTATAGGTAACTCAAATGGGTGTTGTCAAGTTAAAGTGATGGTCGGTGTTAAATCCTTACTATAGTGCCTGGTAGTAACTGCCCAGTGAATGCTAGTATCATTATTTTCAGTGTTCTTGAATATAGTTAAATCCACAGTCAAGGTTACATAATAGGTGAGGCATTTTCAATATTTTGTCATAATTACATATTATCCTTGTAATACCTATTAGAAGGCAGATGACTCTGTTTGATTTTCTCGTAGTGATGGGGAGATAAGGAAAATAGTTCCGTAGTTGGATGTTGGGGATTAAATGGTACATACTGGAATGACCCATCCAATTTAACTTTCTCTCACAGGGATGAAGAGATGGGACTTATTTTGGCACGTAAGCCTTGTCATTTTATTGAAAATGGAGATAATAATACAACCTTCTAAGGGCTGTGGAAAGGATGAAATGAGATTAACAATAACCACACCCACTCCCCCGAATAGCTGAGACTTTTGTGCCCATGATGTGCCATTTCTAAGTGTTTTATGTGTATTAGATCAATTTATCCTTATCAAATAGTTTACTCCTGTGTTCCCATTTCCAGAGAAGGAAACAGACCCCCAGAGAGGTTACTTTGCCAAGATCACGTAGCTTATAAGTAGTGGATGTGGAATTCGAACCTAAATCTGGTTTCTGATTTAAAACTTGAATAAGATAATGTAAAGAAAATAGCAAAGTGGTTGGTATGGTTAATACCCAAATCTTAGTGCCTTTTCCTTCCATTGTTTTAAAATTATCGTTGTGTGGATGTGGCATCACCCAGAGATCCAAGCACTAACCACCTTCTCAGAGCAGTACATCAAAATTCAGTTCTAATAAGAGTAAAACTTTTTTGAAGTTCTAATTTTGGGGAACAAGATTAATTCCTGCTTTTACATGGATTACACCTGGTTTAGAAAGCCATAATAGTTTTTTTTTTTTTTAACTGGCATCCTCACCTTCTCCACCCACCCTCCCATTGTGAAGGACAAAGGCCATGGCTGTACAGAAGTCAACTGGCACCTTGGGTAGGGCACAGAGGCAGGAAACCCTGCTGGACCCCCTTACCAGACAAATTAGTATCTGGCACAATGTTCTCTGTAAAAGCAGACTGTCAACTAAATAAATGTACCCAACTGAGTAAGTGAATTAGGGTTTCAGCATGTCTCATTTTACCACTATACAGAGGGCATATGCAATGTGGAAAAAACACAGACCTTGGTCCCTACCAACTCTTAATACTCAATCATTTTTTTAAAGTAATAGATTCACCTGGTTAAAAACAAAGTCAAATAATACAAGAGGGTACTATGAAAAGTAAGTCTCCCTCCCACTCCTGAATACTAAGCTCACAAATCTACTCCCCAGTGACAATTTTATAGTTCCAAAGAAGTTTTATGCTTATATGAGCATATATACATAATACCCTACCATCCACCACACACTTTTACACAATGATAGGATAATGCACACTCTGTCCTGTTCCTTGCTGATTTCTCTTAATATGACTTGCAAAGCCTGTATGACAAAACCAAAAGCAATACCTCATTTTTAAGGGCTGCATAATATTCCATTATATAGATGTGTCTTCTGTTATTGATGGTCATTTAGTTTTTTTCTGGTCTTTTACTAAGGCTGCTTCAGTAAATATCTTGGTATGAAGTATTTACACCCGTGCTGCTCAATCTCTCTTCATTTTTATTTGCAAGCTCATTATTGTATAAATTTCTGACAACACAAGAAATTGGCCCGAAGAAGAGAGACAAAAGAAATATCATGGAAATACAGAGGCTTCTTCAGAGCTTTTGTGCATACCAGACATTTCTTCAGATGCTTTTCTGAGTCCTGTGTGTCATGTTTCTCATGTTGTTTCAGACTATTATGTCCCCAAGCCTCTTCTCGGCTCACTTTTGCAGGTGCCCAGTGAGTGATGGATGGATACTATTTGCAAGATTGATTCATATGGCACTTTTGTTTGGCTTTTGACAGGTTGTTTATAAGAATAATGACATCCGTCTGGAGCTGTCTCGCTTGGCCCGGATTGGGGACACCAAGATGAAAATCTATGGCGAAGTTGTGTTCAAGTGTGAGAATGTGGCTACGCTGGACCCCATCAACTTCGAGACCCCGGAGGCTTACATCAGCTTGCCCAAGTGGAACACTAAACGTATGGGCTCCATCTCCTTCGACTTCCGCACCACTGAGCCCAATGGCCTGATCCTCTTCACTCATGGAAAACCCCAAGAGAGGAAGGATGCGCGGAGCCAAAAGAACACAAAAGTAGACTTCTTTGCCGTGGAGCTCCTGGACGGCAACCTGTACTTGCTGCTTGACATGGGCTCTGGCACCATCAAAGTGAAGGCCACTCAGAAGAAAGCCAATGATGGGGAATGGTACCACGTGGACATTCAGCGAGACGGCAGATCAGGTAGGAAGAGGAAGGGGGTGTAACAGACTAGAGGAAAGCTGCAGTTTCTCAGTTTGTTTCCTGGCTTTATATTTTTTATTTTAATTTTTGTACTTGCATGTTTGTTGATTCTTTTGCTGTTCTCTTTAATGGTTGTTGCAAAATTATGTTTCTGAACAAGACACCCATCTCATAGATGGCTCACATTCCCCACTCATCTCTCCCATCACTCACTGCACCATCGTCTCAGTGATAACTCTACATTCCGGGAGCTAAGGACAGTTTTACAAGTAGCATTTCTGCTGCTACCAAAGCAACTGTCATGTCACTGGTGTGATGCCCTCCTCCCCTGCTTTCTTCTCCTTTTTCTCATCACCATGGAAACCAATTGTGACATCACAGATGCTGCATTAGGTGATTACTCTGTAGGATAAGCTTTATCCTGCAAGAGTTTATGCAAGAATAATTGGCAAGAGTCATGTTGCACGGAGAAATTATGACAAGAAAGGAAAAGGCAAATTGATTTTTCCTAAAGTCATGTTCAATTTAAAGCCTTCCTTTGGTGTGAAAGCCTATATTTCACTCTTTGCTCAGACCTCACTAACTCTCCCTTCCTTTTCATAACCTTTTACATTTGGTTTAAATGGCTTTGTTTGTTTCTGCAGCTGCAGATCAAACAAGCTAGCCCTAGGCAGTACATAGCCACTCTGGAATAGTAACAAAAGGGGGAGGAGGCACACAGAGAGAGTCTGGGGTTTTTGAATGCTCGAACAGTCTGCCTAGCTTTCTATGGACCATGTGGCAATGAAGGTCACATTCTGTGCTATCAGAAAGGGCATTTCCCCAAGAGCAGCCATAAGAACATTTGAATTTCAGACTCATTTCCTGATTCTCCATTTAGGTAGTATATACTCGAGAAGGATCTTGGCTACACGTGCTGTATTTGTAGGGATTCACTTTCCTGGTGAACATATAAAGTCTTCATTCGGGCATTTTCTTTCTAGGTGCATTTGGCCAGTAAGAGAAAGCAATAGGTTTCCCAAAAGGCTGAAGCCAGGAATGGCTGAGCTTTGGTGGGATGGCTTTTTTGCATAATTCCGGAACTGGAGGGATGGTACAGATGAGCAGCATTGCCTTTAGGAAGAGCTGGACGGGCGCTGTGCAGAGGGCAGACAGGTGGCAGATTGCAGCCCTGGGTGTTTTATTGCCCAGTAGGAATCTTTATTGATTGTTTGAAATCTGATCAGAACCAAGAGGCTTCAAATTAAATGTGCTTGTTGAGCAAGAATGAACAGTTTGTGCTTTTTTAACAGAAGAACACACACACAAAATTAATTTCTCTGGAAGCTGAATCTCTCTCTCTCTCTTCCTCTCTTTCTCTCACTCTCTGTTTATCAATAAAATGTCAGCAAGGGCAGAGTAGGAAAGCTATTCCAGAATTACAAAGAAAACACTGCTGCTGGTTTTTAAGACCATGTGTTGGGGTCTCCGGAGCTGTGTCATGGTTGAAGGGTTTTGTGTTTGACAAACGAAACCTTGACACAGCTCAAAAGTGACTTATCTGTGTAACATGCAGGCTAGAACACACAAAATTGCCATATGTTTATTTCTGTTTATTCCCAACACTGATTGCTTTTTCAAGTAGGGTAGCTATTTTGTTGTTGTTGTTGTTAGAACCCATCTTCAACAAATATGTTTGGATTTCAGAAGCGATAGCATTGGCTGATTCTTTGAAGGACTGATGAATTTGATCAAAGCCTATAAAAATTTACTGAGTAAACAAATAATTGTCTTGTGAAAACATTTGACTTAAAATTTTAATATGATCTGTTCAACTTTCAGGAGGATGTTTTCTGGTATATTTAGTTATAAACCCATACTAAAATGGATAGTTATAAAAACAAGTATGTCTAAGTGTGGCACCTCCTTCCCTGACCATCCTGAAGAAAAATATGACTGAGAGGTGATCTAAAATAAAACTTTTATGATCGTTCCCCAGTTGGGGAAATTGAGTCTTAAAACTTGATAAGTACATTCAAAACAGTTGTGGTCACACATTCAGAGGACAGATTTTCCTCAGGATATATTTAAGGCTCCAAAATTTAAATCAGTCTTATTACTGTCCTTTGGCAATAGATGTTCCTTCCCTTTAGCTGGGGATCAGATTCGCCCTGTGGACACATGGAGGGTAAAGAAAGGAAACTATGCAAGAGAGAAGATGGTAAGAGGCACAGATCTGAACTTCCTCATTTGTAAAATAGAAAATAATATTATTACTCCTATCTCACAAGATTGTAGTGAGGGTCAAGTCCAAAAATGCACATGAAATAGTTAATATGGTGGCTAGGACATTATTGTTGTTATGCAGGTTTTTGAAAGATTAAAAAACAAAACTGCAAAGCATATTTCTCTAGGAGAACAGTTTGGAGAGAGTAGGGAAGCAGATTGTTAGCTTAACCACCCTCACCGCCAAGCCCCTCAATATCCTTTCTCCTCGTCAGCTCTCATGCTGACTTTGTAATTCAGAGTCTGTGCCACATGTGGACCTCATTTGGTCTTCTCAGCCCTCCAGGTTGCGTATTCTTCATCACTGAGGGAGTTGAGAGTCAGACAGAAGTGAAGGCTCACTGACAGATGACACAACCCAGTTATCTTGGTACCAATAAAGCACTTCAAAGATAATAAATATATATACTTTTAAAATTTTTGGCAGATGTTTGGATATCAATTAGTCCATGTCCTTAATTTTACAGTTCAGGAAATTGAGCTATAAAGTGATTCAAAGACTGGCCTAGGGTCAGAAAGCCATTTAGGACTAGAATCCCTGTTCACAAGTTCCCAGGTCAGCTTCTGTGGTTACATCATCTGTAATCTCATTTGATGTCCTTAATCCTACCTCCTGCCTGGGTCTATCTTTTTCTTTGACTTTACCTCCTGCTCACTCCCTCTTACCACCTTCACTCTAAGCCACACTCATTCCTGCCACAGGGCCTTTGTACATGCCATTCTTTCTGCCTGCCACACTCTTTCCCCTGGACTTCTCGTGGCTGGATCTTTCTTAACATTCTGGTTTCAGTTTAACTATTAGCCACACAGAGAACCCATGAATTGTTGCCACACCACCCATTTTACTTCTTCATATCACCTGCCTTAGCTAATTTCTCTCATTTACCAGGGTGATTATTTGGAACATTGGCTCAAGGAGAGGAGATATACGCCTGTCAAGTTCATGTCTGTGCCTAGAACTATACCAGAGACAGAACACGTGTTCAATGAATATTTATTAAATGAATAAATACACATGTTTCAATTAAAATTTATCAAAGGGAATGTTCAAAATATACACTGGAAGAGCTAGTAGTTAATGCCCAGTCTAGAGGGTACCAGTGCATGGAGGGAGAAAAAGAAGAAAAAGTTCCTTTTGACGAAGAAGACTGCAAATACTCATGGAGCTCTTACTCTGTCCCAGGTATTATTAGAAGAAGTTTACATATATTAACTCATTTAATCATCACACCAACCTGTAAGGTGGGGACAATTATTTTCCCATTTTCCAGATGAGGAAATTGAGGATCAGGAAGGTGACATCAGTTCTTCAAGGTTATACAGCTGGTACATGTTAGAGCTGGGATTTAAATACAGGTGGGAACTGTGCTGTTTTCAACCTGTAGGGCATGCTGCCTCTCAGGACTGTGAGGGAGAGAAAAGATACAATAGGTGTTACGTCACTGGGATTTTCCTGGGTCTTTCTAAGGGCCAGGTTGTCTCAGCTGTCAGAGATTGGAACCAAATGGCCTACATCGTCCTTTCTATGTGCTTGCAGAGTTTCATTCTCTTGCTTGCATTTTTCTCTCCTGGCCAGGAAGCACCGGTCTCAGAACTCACCTGTTGGGCCCCTTTCATTGGGTTAATCAACTGGCCTCACCTGAGATGCCAAGAGCGCTGTTAGCTCACTCTGCGTCTGTTCTCCCACCCCAGGTACTATATCAGTGAACAGCAGGCGCACGCCATTCACCGCCAGCGGCGAGAGCGAGATCCTGGACCTGGAGGGGGACATGTACCTGGGCGGGCTGCCAGAGAACCGCGCCGGCCTCATCCTCCCCACCGAGCTGTGGACCGCCATGCTCAACTACGGCTACGTGGGCTGCATCCGCGACCTGTTCATCGACGGGCGCAGCAAGAACATCCGACAGCTGGCGGAGATGCAGAACGCGGCGGGCGTCAAGTCCTCCTGTTCACGCATGAGCGCCAAGCAGTGCGACAGCTACCCCTGCAAGAACAACGCCGTGTGCAAGGACGGCTGGAACCGCTTCATCTGCGACTGCACTGGCACCGGCTACTGGGGAAGAACCTGCGAAAGGGGTGAGTCGGCCCTCCTGAGCGGCAAACGAGGGTGTGAGTGGGGTGGAAGTGTTCCGGTTGTGTTCCTGGACAGCCCCAGCCTTTGTACCTACCTGAGCTTTCTTTCCTCCAAAGACGAGTTTTGGAGTTTACTGATTTACTGACCATCACTCTTTCTGATTCTGAGTGCTTGGATTTGTTTGGCTAGGATTGGGGTGCAGAAATAGTAGTGTAAATATTAGCATGATTGTGATACTTTTTTGATCAAGTATTTTTGATTTAGAGAGGGCAGGTAAGTCTCTTTTGGGATTCCGTGAGGGCTAACCAACTGGCTGTTTCATTTCTTCATTTAACTCAGGCTTCTTTAATGCTTTCTACAAGCTAACTCCTGAGTTGGGCTTTAGAAATACAATATTGAACAAGAAAGATCCATCCGTGTCTTCATGGAGATTGCTGCCTAGTGGAACAGTTAGCTATTAAATAATTCATTGCAAACATGGTGAGTCTTAGGAGAGGCAGTGTGATGTATTGGTTAAGAACATGAACTCTGGAGCCAGACTGGGTGAGAAACCTGGCCCTCATGGAGAGGTGTGAACTTCATCAAGATAATCAATATCTTTGAGATTTGATTTCCACGTTTGTAAAATCAAGATAATCAGGCACCTACCTCACAAGATGTTGATTATGATTAAGTGAGTTAATAGTTCCTGAAATGCGGTGAGCATTTAATAAATATTAGTGATTATCGTCATGATTATTATCATCAACATCATTAAACAGAAGGTACAGAGAAATTTGGGATGCCTTTGCAAGGGCACCCAACATACTGTGAGAGTTCATAAAAAGCTTTTGCAAAGAAGAAATATGTGAGTTAGGACTTGAAATATGAATAAGGAGTTGGCTTGGCAAAGAAGTAGGGGGAAGGAATGTCACCTAGACAGGAAGGAAAACATATACCAAGGGACAGATGTGAGTAACTATTAAGGAGTTGAACAAAGTCCAGAATGGACTGGAAACTTTGTTCTTTTATGAGAAAAGTTCAGAATGGAGTTGGGGGTGGGGGACAAAGGGTATGAGAGGTGGCTGAAGAGGTGGGGGCTGACCCTTGAGAACAGGTCAGGATTCTGGAAGGGGCCCCTTTCCATTCACCACTTTAGCATCTTACATTTGCACTGATTTGGGCAAAGGGCAGAGACAAAGGTAAGCACAGGCACAACATCAAGCCAAGGAGATTCCAGTCCATAAGCTGTATCCAGATTGCAGCTTGGTCTATTTTTCATATGCCTGGCACAGAATCAAGCTGGCTATCCCTGGGTTGTCAGCCTCTATTTCTCATGGAAGGATAATGCACATAGTTACCAAGTTTTTGCTGAGGGCATAGTTCTAAGGCATTGAGGATACTGCATCTCTAGCAGATGTAGTTCCTGCCCCCAAGAAGCTTCTCATTTATTTAGCTGAGGAGTTAAGACATCTACACAAGAAGGTATAATAAAATGATACAAGGCCTCAGCATGGGCTCTGTTTGTGGACCAGCGTAGGAGGACGTGAAGATTCAGAGAAGGGAAGAATGTCTTGAGGAGAGACATGAAGGATCTTATTCATAAAGATCACCAGTGGTCAGAAATTGTTTAAATATCAGAATTTTAGTGATGGGGAGGGACCCTGGAATAGGGCTTGGATGACCAGTAAGAAGGTATTTCCAAGGACTGGTTTTTATGAGATCAACTGTGTTAGTAGTTAAGGTATATTTCAAGAAAACTGTAAACCTTTCTTACTGTCAGACCAAAAAACAGAACACAGGACACTGGGACAAAGGAGAAAAAGAAAGCTTTTTTGGAGCTTACGGAATTTGAATTCAGAGTCCTTGAATTTTCAAAGCAGCAACACCAGAACATGAGCTAAGAGGAATAAGTAGCCATCTGGAACAGAAATAGGCCACATGGGCTGGTCAGCCTGTCAAGTGCCTGAACTTTTTCCAAATATCTTTGTAGGGTAGCCTACCCTGGTGCTGGTTTTGGAAGATAGAAAGGTCATTCCACCTCTGAGATGCATGAGACAGGCCTGGCGTAAGCCAAGGTGTTGTGGATCTTTCGCTGTCTACAGAGGTAGTGTAAGAACCAAAGGTCACGTTGGACATCTCACTTCTTCCTCTTGGATCTCTTCTTAACTCAAGGGCCCTGTGGTTGTTGGAGGCGGGCAGCAGTGACTTTAGCCGCTGTGCAAGGTATCTCTGAGCTCACCTATTCCAAGGGCAAATCAATGGGAGTTGGTCCAAAATTTGCCAAGTACAGTGAAAGTCACTGCACCTTTTACATTGTCACTTCTGACTAGTCATTAAAAGGCAGCTGATTGGGGATATATGAGGGACAATTATTCTTGGTACAGTGCAGCTACGAGTCATCCATTCTGGCCAAATGAGAAGGAGCTCAGCAAATGTAAGACATTTGATCTATACATTGCTCAAATCCCAGACGGTTCAACTGATTGTTTTGTTCCCCCACTAATTGTTTTTTGCCCCTGTATTGTTCGTGACACCATGTTCAGAATGAATCAGTGGAGTGTGAAAATGATAGGACTTCACTCTGCTAACATAGAAAATAGAGCTTCCCAATGACGTTGTTTTCCTTTACTGAAACTGATTCCTCAGTGGTGACTCTTGAGGATCTTTTCTTCATTTTTCCTATGTGCATCAGACGTTCACTGAAGCCCTAGTATGTTTGAGGCACTATGTTTCATGCTGGAATTAAAAAAAAATCAACAACAAAAATCCAACATAGCCCCTACTTTTGATCAAGAGAAACAGAAGCAATGTGGGAAATGTTTAATGTGTGGCAGATGTGATGCTGGGGGTCTGAAGGGGAATAGCAGGACAAACAGGTGAGAGTGGCCACTTCTATATAGGGGAGCAATGGTGAAGAGAAGAGGACCTAAGGTTTCTTGGATTTTCTTGGCCCCTGTTTCTAACAAAACCATGGGATCTTTCTACTCTTGATACTCAATATCCATTCTAGGTACTTCTGAAAAGTGGTGGAGAGAAAGTTGCCCTGTCTACCATAACAACATCAACTTGGTCACTCAATTTATCAAACTCTCTGTAATTATTTTCCTAGAAGCATTAACCCAAAGCCTAGAATTTATCATTTGTACTAGATATGATAAGCCTAAGACATTAATAATTCCTAAGGCTATGTGTCCCACTGAGCTCAAACTGTGCTCAACTGTACTGAAGCTTCCTAAGGGATGAGTCCCTTGGTGTTGCTGGCCCCATAACAGGAATGGGAGTGTTAGAAAGAGGCACTTGTGTATATAAAATGCAGAAAACACAGGTGGAATGCTGACAACTGGAATTCAGAGTTGGCCATGGCTCAGGTCAGACACCAGATCAAAATAATCCAAGGACCCAAGCAAAGTGAGCAAACAGATCTGTCTAAAGAACAACTCTCATATCAAAGTTGTTAGCCTAAGATAAGAGGAAAAGGCAAAGGAACTAGGAAATATATGAGTATATAAGACTAAGATTAATTTGCATGGGTATCTTTCTCTTCTAGTAAGATTGAATGACTCTTGTGTCTACTCTCATGAGAGTGCTTCTACTGCCTGTGAAGATGAACAACTCTAAATCTTGACAGCTGAAAATTGTCTTGATACCATATTGAAATTTTTTTTTCAGCATAATCTGATACTATTCTAAGACAATGTAGATATCTCTACCCATCCCAATTGTTTAGCTCTAATTATTTTGGTTTACTATTCATAGTAATGTGGGAGATGTCCCCATGACATGAAAAACAGAGGCCTGTTTTAGCTACTTAATTCTAATCAGTTGGTTGAATTGTTTTAATCTACTGGAAGGCCACCTGCTGTCCTTTGACGTCCTGCTGGACAGGGGCCAATCTGGCTTATCTTCAGTCTGTTCTGGAGTTCTTGTTTCTTAAGAAAATATGGTCACCTGACCTGGGATAACATAGGCATCTCCTTGCCAGTGTAGCCAAACAGTTTAGTCCAATTGGTGAGAGTCAAGTCCCAGTAAGGCAAGGCCAAGGACTTGATTTATTTATGGACTATCAAGCTTAAATTTGAGGCCACTGCTGATTCTGTCCTTTTACCTGGATGGCTTTTTCTAAATGTATGCTAGCATTTATTTGGAAAAAAAGTAAACAAAGCTCAGCACAAGTCCATCCCTATGTCAAGAAAAATAACCTACAGTGCAGTGCTTGGGGGCAGGAGTCTCACGGTTAATGGTATGGATTTTGGAATCAGGCAGACGTCGATTCCTGTATTGGTTCTGCCACTTGCTAGCAAGATGATGTACAATAAGTACTTAGTTCTGAGTCTCAGTTTTCTTACCCATGAAATGGAAATGCTAATACTTACCAGTTCAGTTTCTTTCCATTGCAAGCTACAGAATTGACCATGACTAGTAGAGTCAAGGAAGTGGATTTACTGGGTGATTATTGATCAAATGAACATCTCACTAACTGTGTCTTAGAAAGTGAAGTGAAGCAGAGAGGCTCTGAGGAACCCAGGGCCCCAAAATTGATGTTCCTTGACCTCCACATTCTGGGTTTTTCCATTCAGAGTTTGCCTTTTCCAAAAAGAGAACCCAATTGGTCCGGTTTGGTTCATCTTTCTATCCCTCTACCAGTCAGGTCTGTGTAGGTGGGCAGTGTTACTGAGAATATATTTTTTGAGAGTTCCCCCCTGTGTACATGGTAGGGTGATTCCTTGAGAGGAGACATATTTGGGAGCCAGAACCGTCCTACCCATATCCTAAGATTGTTAAGAAATTCAAGGACAAAATGTTTTTAATTGTTAAATATGGTGGCTGGCATATAGCATTCATGGTGATAGTCCCTTATTCAGGGGACTTTTTAAGGAGAGTGGGTCATGATCTAATAAGGAAGGGCCAGTTACAGTATCTGCCATACCCTATTCCCATTGGGACAGTGTCCTGCGGAGTCCTAAGCCTTCTCCTCATTTGGGTATGTCTTGTTCACTCAGGGCAGGTATTTGAGGTAGATCAGGTATTTCCAAGAGATCAGATGGGGATAAACTTTTCAAGTTCTTCTTTGGAAGAAGGTGAGAGGTCTGAGTCTCCTGGGAGACGTCTGTGCAGTGGAACAGCTTGGATCCTCTTCCAGGATAAATGGTGCCTTAGATTTTTTTTTAAATTCTAAATTCTTCCCTATGTTCAAATGCTTTACTGCCTTGAGGCCTAGGGAATCAGTGGAGTCACTAGCACTGGAGGCCACAGCAAAGAATGTAGACTACTGTGTTTCCTTTAAGTTATTCAGCTTTAATAATTAGAAAAAAATTAATGCTATATAAGAATTATATATACATTAAATAAAATCTAGAAAGCACAGAAAAGTAGCAAGAATTATGAAAAAACTACCCACTTCACAAACATGAAAATTATTAATCATTTCGTGTAGTTTTCTGGTCTTTCCCCAGTTACACGTGAGGGTTCTGTTTTCTTGTATATAGCTAATAATGGTGCCACACGTAAAATTGTGTCTTTCTTCTCCCACCTAATAATATATTGCAATCAAAAATTTCTCTTCCTGGTTATGTAGTCTTTGTGTGTGTATGCACACACACATATAATCTCACTGAATGGTTCCCTTAGTGCTCTTTCGTGGTTAAAGATCAGGGTCCCCTGACCTATAAGGCCACATCTTATTATAGATGCCCAGTCACATGGAACTTCACACTTTTTTTTTAATCCTGGTTTTTGTTGTGTGTTTTTTTTTGTTGTTGTTGTTGTTTTTGTTTTTTTGCCATTCTTGCAGTCTTCTAAAAGAAAATATTTTCTGGGATCATGGAAACTGGATGCTTTTGAGAATATTAATTTGCAGAACCAAGAAAATGCAGTGGAGAGAGCAAATCTGCTCTTCTCGGTCCTCAGGATTCTATTTACCTGATACGTGCACCAACTGAAAACCACGGATACAGATATTTTGAGTTCTCTCAAGCAACTCCTGTTCCAACAGGAAAGGCATGCAGACAGCAGTGGCTCCCTCCCACTCATGGCCCCTCCTTTCAGGCAATCCCCTCAATTTCTGCTGTGTGCTCCCGAGGCAGCAGCAGTGGCAGACTCAGCCTGGGAAGGGTGAGACATCATCACTCTCAGATTGTATCATTTGGATGCCACATGGAAATTGTGATGTCAGATCCAGTGATGTTACCTGTACCCAATCTTTGTTTTGGTGGGTGAGTGAGGACTTGCAAGGCCTAAGAAGTTAACATCACTTCAATTTAGAGCAGCTGTAGAATGGTTAAAATTCATGACCTCTGACTCCTAATCCATTACACTTTCCATTAAATTGAGCAATCTTTCATTCATATCTATGTATATATATGAAGGAAATGCTGTTAAATATACAAACTTTACACACATACATATCTATATCTATCTATCTACATATATATCTTAGAATCTGAGATTGTTGAGGGACAACCAGCACATTATATATCTTTGTTTCCCCACAGTCTCTAGCACTGTGCTATATATACATACTGGGTGGTTATTAAATGCTTGAGGGCCCCAGGACTCTGTCTTGGGTCTCCTCTCTGACCATACATTCCCCTTGGTACCCTTACCCATTGCCATGGTATTAAAGGTCATCTATGTATTAGTGACTCCCAAATTGAGATCTCACCTTGAAATCCCAGATTTCTGTATCCCCAATTGTCTACCTGACATCTCCAAATCACGTCATAGAAAAATAGAAATCTTGAGTTCTTCCTCCCTGCACCAGACTTTTTTGCTTTCAGTTTTTCCTATCTCAGTAAATGGCATCACCACTGTCCTTGGGCATTTTCTTTTCTTTTATTCCTGCAGTATTCACTCTATCTCAGCAAATCCTGTCCCCTCCTCATCTAAACCCATGCCACATCTGTCTACTCTCTCCCTCTCCACTACCATCATCCTAAATCAAAGCACACTTACACAGCCAGATAGCATGTAGTACACAATTATGAAAAACTCAACTTCGTTTTGTGCCTTCCATAGAACATTCAAGTTAGGCTATTAAAATTTCTACATTCTCAGCACAGCCCTATCTATGTTCAGTAGCTTGACTTGCAGTGGCATTTGGTCCAGAAAAGTGTAGGAAATGAAGCTATGATGCTTGCTTGGAATGAACTTCAACATTAACACAGGGATTCCATAAACAGGCATCTAGCTCTTCTCTTTGTCAGGCTTTCTGAGCCGAGTCATGAGGATGCAAATTTCTGGAAGACATGTTTTCTGTCTTCCATGAGCCCACAGTGCAGCAGAGAAGATGGAGAAGTAATCTGCAAGCTGATATGCAGTCACCCAGGGCAATGCTTCAGGGAACAATCACATAAAAGGAGATAACAATTAGAAAGCAAGATATGACCACCATGACATGCCACTTTATAACTGGCTCTGGATCCACTGGCGTCTTGGTCTGGAAACAACAGAAACCCTGGCTTCCAAGGTCAAATATAATAATGATGATTTCTCTCTCTGGTCTCAATGCCATTAAGGTGGGGCTCTCCCTCATGGCTGTGCCCCCATTCCTCACAGATAGACAGGTCCTTTATTTAGATATGTGACCTTGAGATAGTTACTTGGATCCTCTGGCCTCTCTGTTCTGTAAGAATAAAATGAGGCAATAGGGTTTCGTGCTCTCTCAGGGCCCTTTCAACTCTAAAACTCTGAATCTCAAATGTCATCACTTGGCAATGTCTTCCCATGTCCCGAGGAGAGGGATAAAGGTGAGTGAAGGGCAGGACAGAATCTGCAGAACTGTCTCGGTTAGGATTCTGGGTTTAGTTATATCAGCACTGTAATACAGTTTTCACCCCTGTCATTCCTTTATCTGAGAAAATGAATACATTGGGGTACTGAGTATACTTCAGGCCCATGATGCATGAGTTTTAATTGATGGATTAATGAATAGAACCTTAGGTTTCTTAAGAGCATTAATAGGCTATCTCCTTTGTGGAGACATTGTTTACCCCTGTTGATGGATAATGACATGCATCTGATAAAGGGGCTTCCCAAGAAATACACAATTCATTGACATCAATCAAAGTGTCCCCATTTTTGCTTATATAGTTGCTTATGTCTTACAAATGTATGTCTGGTGACAACCACTGCATTGCTCAGATTCAGCCTCTCTTTTCTCTCCCAGTTCTGCAATTTTCCCTTTGCACAGGCACAGGATTTTATGATCCCAGCAAACAGTGCTATAGTCCATGAACCCTAGCTCAGAGTTATCCCACCAGGCCAGGGTCTGAGGTACCCCCGATCACAGCTGCTCCTCTACTCCAGAGAAGAGGGTCAAGAAAGTAGATTCTAGTTATTCTGGAGTCTTGAAGCTCCAGGGGTCTCAGAAGGACAGGCTTGGGACTCTGAAGATCTTTGAAAAATCTACACCTACACCTGCGTTCAGGCTGAGACTGTGAGGGTCAGCACTTTGGTGCAGCGCGTGACAGCTGCTTATGAACCACAGCACACCTGCTGCTGGCTGCGGTGCTGTCAAATGCAGGGACATGGTGGCCATTTACATTGCCACTCTGTATCTTTATTACTGTGTTTGCTAAAAGCAGCTTAACTGCCAGCAGACATCTGCCCATTATAATGCAATAAATTGAGACGCTGCTAAATTATGAGAAACAAGTACTTTGAAATGCAGCACAAGGGGATCGTTGCAGGCTTTTCTAGCATCTCTGGCTGGCTTCATGTTTCTTTTCACAGATTGATGGATCCTTCTTCACTACCATTTGGATTAAGAGGAAAGGAAAAAATTGAAAATTATTGAAAAAAATTATGTCCCTGTTCCATGTCAGGTTCTTAATGTACACTGGGCCATTTAACCCTCTTATCCACTCTGCAGCCTGCATAATATTATTGTCCTCATTTTCTAGATGAAGAAATTAAAGATCTGATTCATTCCAAAGTACCTGTTGAGCACAATGTGCCAGGAACTGTGTTGAGCACTTGAGATACAAAGGCATGATTGTGGTTCTCCACATAAACATGTCATTATGTTCTGGTGTCCAAAGAAGGTTGGCCATCAGTGCAGGGAGAAATATCGTGGAAGGCATCATAGATTGGTTGACACTAGAGCTGAGGCTTGGTGGGGGAGCAGAAATCACCCAGGCAGACCAGGCAGGGGAAAATAAAATCACAGGCAGAGGGAATAGATGCACAAAGGTGAATTCAGTAAACATTAAGTTGTTCCATATGGGTGGAATGCCAGGCTTGGAGAGAGAGGATAAGGGATTTGCGGGGAAGATTTTTTAAGATGTGGCTGTAGGTGTGGCCAGGCCAGATGTGAAACACGTTTGCTCTCCCAACATGCTTGGACTTTTTATCTTATAGAAGGTATACAATTTTTAGCAGTGGGATAACAAAGTCAAATCACTCTGGCAGAGGATGGATTGAATATGGAAGACAGAAGGCCAACAGATCCGCATACATCGTTCAGTTTGCATTGACATTAATTTAGGAATGAGAGAAAAGGGCCCTACCTGAGGTAGGGAGAATGGAGGTTGAGTTTTGGGGACTTACTTAATAAACCTATAAGAAGCAATGTCAATACGACTTAGTAACCAATTGTACACAGCAAAAGAGTGGCTAAGACTGGATTAGAACAGGAGTTTGGCCATTGAATCCTATTGTTTCTTCCCTGTGCTATTAAGTCTTCTTAAATCAGTGGGAGACTTTTTGAAGGAGTGGGAGAACTA
Source organism: Eulemur rufifrons (assembly GCF_041146395.1). NCBI lineage: Eukaryota > Metazoa > Chordata > Mammalia > Primates > Lemuridae > Eulemur > Eulemur rufifrons. The sequence continues at coordinate 104,549,549 of NC_090984.1, forward strand.
AGGTGACCAGTGAGCAGATGCAGCTGGGAGTCAAACCTACACCTGCTTTGTCCCCACTCTGAACATGTGTGACCTGCCCTGTCTCTGTGCCTCAGTTTCCATATTTACCACTAAGAATATTGACAGTAGCTATTTAATTGGCTTGTTGGGAGGCTCTACTATAGAGACAATGTGCTCACGCAGATCATAAGCTAACATGACCCTTTCTGAATCTGAATTCAGCAATTCAAAAATTAAAAAAAAAACACAAAACCCTCTGGCTGTTGTTTTTATTCCGTTTTTTTCTTGTGTTGTGGAAATGATCCAGGTCTGATTTATGTGTTTAAGGCATGTGCTATAGGTTAGAGTTTAAAAGTGGGAAGGTTAAGCCATAAGGGAACATACCAAAGCATGCCTTTCTCCGTACTTCAAATGGTTTGGGCTTGGAATCAAGAATGGCCCTGCTGTAATCCCGAATTTTGAAGAAGTGTGTTAAGATGGTTTGTTGTGATTGTCATTATTTCAATCAAGCATACATTTGGTGGGAAACAAATGAGGTGTAGTTTATCTCTCTTGTAAAAGTGGCTAGATTTGAGAGTAAGCTAAATAATTCTTTCCTTAGAGGTATAAAGATCATATTTTAAATTCCTCCCTATTCTGTTCTCTCATTTGGGCTTTACAGCAATGCCACCCAACACTGAGGATTGTGTATGTGTGTGCATAGAATGCATGTGTGTGATTTCCCTCTAGCTTCTGAGAAGTTTCTCTACTTTATTTTATCATGGGTTCTGTTTTAATCCAACCTGGGATTGTTAAGGGGAAGAAACAGCAGACATGTAATAATTATGAATAGAAGTCCCAAACTCAAAACCTAAAACTGGAGCAACCCAAAGAAAACTAGGCAGAGTATAAAGGGTCATGGAATTATTTATCTTATCAGTAGGATAGGCATTCAGATATTATCTAGCAAAACCACTCCATCCCCAATTTTAGAAGAAGAAACTGAAGCCACATTTGAAAAATGTGTGGCCCAAAGCATAGAATATAATGTTCTAAGCCCCTCATTTTGTATTCCCTGTAGTTGGATTTTTTCAAAGAAATATACATGAGCTGTATTTGTGCATATTTTGCGAATATGTATGTTTATGTCCTCATGACTAAGCAGTAAAGTCGTGCCATTAGAGTAAAGACATTAGGTCAATCTCTAGCAGTTTGCTCTTGTTGTTAAATTTTATTTGAAATGTTGGAAATTGATTCAGAGAGAAGAAATAAGAAGAGAAGAGACATGTGTTACCTTTCTCCTCTCTCTTTCATCACCCATCTTACCCCATGAACAACAAATAAACCCAGCCCAACAGAAAGGATTTTGGAATGGCAGGTGCATCTGGGACTTATAGCTGGAAGCCTGGGGTACGAATGGCTCTGGAAGGGGCCCCCTTCTGTGGGCTATTGGACAGCTATTTCCCTGCCAAGTAGCTGCAGTCTTTATTGGAGAAGATCGTTTCATGCTTCTTAGCACGTTTAACCTTTACAGCAAGACATTCTCATCAAACTGACAAACCCCAGCAGAGCCTTCTAAGAGGCCAGTAAATCAGAAACCTTATGAAATCTGTGGGATTAGCGCACTGCCCCTCTTCATTCCCCCAGGGAAAGAAAGCTCTGTGCCTTTCAGATTTCAATCTTCTCTGCAGGCCCCTTGTCTGAAACTTCCTGCTGTGGTCCACTGGTATTTGAATATTGTTTTCAGACAATTGCCTGGGGCCACATCCTGACACCAGCTAAGGCTGGTATATCCGTTATCTCCATCAGCAATGTTGTAGAGGAAAGATGAGTGCTCTGATGTCTGTTTAGTTGAATTCTCCCCACCCCTGAAGACATCATTTCTGGGTCTGAAGATAGTGGCTGATTCTTAATGTCACCATTCCTGTGGTGCCAGGCGGTCACTCAGAGCGGTCTCGTCTCCAGCCAGTTGTCTCTGCTCTCCTTGCCCCCTTGCTCAGTCTGGGAAGATGGGAGCCGTCTCTTATGAACACCTACAAAGTCAAGACTATGTTGAGAGTAGAGGTGGAAGGAGAAAAGATTGATGAATAATGGTTTTGTTAGCTGTATAGGCAATAACAAAAATTATTAGAGGTTGGAGTGCGGGGGGGGGGGGACTCTTTTATCAGAGTTGATACGTTCATACTTACAAGTTGGAAAGGACCTCAGATGTTTTCGAGTCTAACTCTTGACAAAATTCCTAAATTGCTGTGTGGACTCTACGGAGACATTTACTCTCTTTCCATATGCTGTACTAAATGCTTAACAGCGGTTGGCTTATTTAATCATTGCAGCAACCATATAGATAGGTGCTATTTTCACTCTTAATTTACATCTGAGGAATTGGGATCAAGGATAGGTTAAGTAACTTGCCCAAAGTCACCCAGCTGGAATATGGTTGAGGTGATCTTCCGAGTCTTCCATTCCTAAGACTTCTTTTTTGTATTCACTATACTTTACTGCTCCCAGTGACAAGGAAGCTCAGCTCTTCCATTTCTAGATGGTAGGAAGTAGTCTAAAAATCTCCCTTTTACCATGAATTGAAGTCTCTATTCTCCAAATACCTGTCTTTTGGTCTTGGTTCAGGCTTCAGGAGCCATACAGGATTTATTCACTCAGTAAACATTTACTAGGTACTTACCATGCCATGAATATTGGCACAGAATAGATCAAGTAAAACCTTCTTCTGTAACAGACCTTCAGTTATGTAAAGACAACTATCACCTTTTCACTAAAATGTTGTCAGTCATTCTCAGGATAAACATCACTAATTTATTTGACCAGTCCTCATCTATTGTGATTTTGAGATTTTTCATAATCCAGCAGTCATTGGAGGAGGTGGGGGTAGGTGGGAGAGGGCTGTGCATTCACTGAATGGAAAGATCCGTCTATTACTGGCCTCTGGGAAGCAGGCCATGCCTGTCCAAGCGGTAGGTGTGCATTATGACTGCAATAACTCCTGTGAGTATCAGGCATCGTAATATATACGGACTATGGTTCACGTGGTTAGTAGGATTCACTGGTATATTTATAGAAGGGTGAGTGTTCTTGTTAGTTTCTTGTAAATGCCTTGGGCCATAATAGGTAGCATCACATTTACTGCCTTATCTTATTTCTCAAAATAGTCCCAGGTTGAATCTGGTTAAATCACATTCACATTTTAAAAGCAAAGCTAAATTTATTTTTGACCATAGGAACATCTCAGGGTATCACTAGACAAGGAAATCATAGTTTGGCCAAATATCATCTGATACAGAATCATTGAATGCTAGAATCAGTCGGGGCCTTAAAAAGTCATCTATTCCAGTGCTGATAATTTACCAAGAAAGAACTGAGATTCAGAGTGGTTATATAACTTGCCCAGAGTCACACAGGTAGTAAGTAGCCATGGTGGCACTTGTAACTCAGTAGTTTGAATCCTAGACCAGAACTCTCTGTCCTAAAGCAACGTTAAAGGTACTCTTGGTGCCTTGGGACTGGTCTTCATGCATAGCTGATGGTAAGATGCTTCTGCAGCACAGCGCAGAATCTTTCTGCGTAAGCTCAGTGGGCCCTTGTGATTTTTTTTTACATGTAATAGTCTCTTTATTTATTGCAAATAAGCCAGGCAATTAATTCACAGTTAGCAACTTATGGCCTGGAAAATCTCATTACCCAAACCTTACATTATCAACACATCTGTTGAAAAAGAGTTGCTTAAAGAAGTAGTCTGAATATGCAGATTCCTGATCATCTCCAAAGAGGAGGGAAACACTGAAAGGCAACCTGGGAGGGAGTGTAGTGTTGTACCGAGGCCATGAAAGCCATTGGTGTCCACATATAAGGGAATATAAATACACATTTACTGAGTATATCTGCATGTGCCGGACATAATTTGGTTCTTAAGATGTATGAGCTTTGGAGACAGACAGAAGTGGATTTGAATCCCAATTCCACCGCTCATTATTATGTGATCTTGGATGTGTTTTTAACGGTTCTGAGCCTCAATTTTCTGATCTATAAAAGAAGTCTTTTTGGGGTTGTGATGAGGCTTAAATAGGATGATAGTGTAAAAATCTTGGCACAATGCCTGTCATTTTCTAAGTGTTCAATACATGGAGGAGTATTATTCTTCTCTCATTTAATTGTTAGAGCGAGCTTATAAAGTTTGGGGTATCATTCATATTTTTTAGATAATTAAAGTGAGGATCAGGAAGATTAAATAAATTGCCATAGTCACAGTTAGCAAATACTAGAAGTAGGAATTTTTAACCCAGCCTATCAGATTTTCGATTATACTTTGCCATTCATTAAAACAGTGGGATCAGGCACTTTGGGAGGGAGAGAGAGCTCTGAGAAATAGAGGTGGACTATTTTGTTTATCTTCCAACCCTGTCTGTCCTCTGCTTTAGGACTTTCAGAGGGTGAACATGAGAAATAAGCAGAGATGGAAGCTGTCCCCTTGGAGAAAACTCAGGATTGAGAAAGCAGTCAGGATCTTCCACATCCTCTTGTCCACACTCTTGGTTCCTAAGTAGAGGAGAACTCTAAAGTTTCATGGGGCTTATTCAAAAAGCATGAAATGGGTACAGTTCGAGACTGGGAAGACAAACTTTGCCCTATCACAATTTTCCCAGGGCTGCAACATACCCTAACTCACACCTAGACCCATACCCACGTACACACAAACACACATATACACACCACGCGCATACAAATCCTCAGACACAAATTCTTCAGCCATATACCTGGACCTCTCTAAGTTTTACTTTGCCTGTCTGTCTTCTTCACTGGACTGTGAGCCAGCAAGCATGTATCCCTAGTGCAAATCAAAAAGTTAAAGCTGTGTTTGTGGAGGGGGAAACGATGAATACAAACCGAAGTGAAGGGGATCATTTCTTAAGTTAACTATACTTTAATTAGAATTCTGGTTTATCATCTGACAAACGTGAAGAAACTTGGTTCGGGCTAGACATCTGAATCCCCCAGCCTCACCCCCAACAATGGGTTAGGATTTTCTGGTGGGCAGAGGCGGGGTGTGCCTGAGGAAGAACCATCCGGGAGCTCCGTTAGGCTGGGCCTAGCCTCTAGGCCCTGTAGCCGCTATTCCTATAACCCCATAGTAGCGGCTACGGGGAGACAAGATTCAGGGTTGCTTAAAGTGCACAGATGCGCAGGCCGGGAAACAATGTATCTCAAATAGAGGGAGAAGCCACCTTAGGCATCCAGGGCAGGCACTGCTACCATATGACACAAGGGGGCGATCTTGCAGCTCTCCCTGGTGTGAGGAGCTCCCGTGCGTGACACCCTTTTGCTCCCGCCCACCCTCCTTTTATTCACTCCTCCCCTGGCTCCATACCTTTTCCCCTCTTCCCTCTTCTTTATTTCTTCCTCGTCAACTCCACACAGTCCTTTCTTCATTCTCTATTCATCTTTTAGGTTTCACGCAGCAATGTCTATGTTTTAATAGGTTCTTTCCTCCCAGAGGGATGAAACTGACCCTTGTGCATTCAGAAAGGCAAGCTAGGTGCTGTCCTAAAATGTGGGCTGCCCAAACCTGCAGGTGGCTCGTGCTCAGCAGCTGCCTGGACAAGTGGCATCTGGTAGAAGGGGAGGACAGGCCGCCAAGGCCTCTGCAAGTGTGTTGTCTAGCCTGGAAGCCATCACCTTTTGAACTATATGAATAAGAAAGAGTCTTGGGAAGGGGAAACAATGGCTGTAAAATCAGGTGGCTAAAATATAACCGAGGAGTGCAGAACAGTGCATTGGGATACCAGTCTCTGCTCCAGGAAATGACTTGGCTGCTGCAAAGGAGCCCTTCTATGTCTAGTGTTGGGTTTGCCCCTTGGCTTTTCTGCAGGTGGAAGTAGTGCCATGGTCAAGGGGTGTGTCCTCAGGACGATGCGGGTCAGAATTATGTTGTCGTAGAATTTCGTACCTCTTTCTGTCTCTCCCTTCGATCCTCTCACTTCTTTCTCACCTTTCTTTCACCTTGTTTTCTTGCCCGTGATCCCTTGAAAACACATTTAGTTTTGGGTTTTTTTTTTAATGTGGAGAACATTTTTGACCCATTCAATTTCTTTTCACTACAGAGTGGCGTTCCTGGGGGTTTTGATGGAGCAGTTGATATAATGAATCTTGACTTTGGTAGGACTGTTATTCTGTCTTCATAAAATGCTACTCAATAAACCAATCTGTAGATTATAGCTCTGTTAGGAGTGTTTACCACTGTTGGAAAGAAGCCTCATAAAGAATTGTCATCAGTGGGTTATTACCAACATTATAGGCCATAGATCTCCATTTTAAAAAATAAACACTGATTTTTATAATTCTAAAAGTAACATAGATTCACTGTAGAAAATTTGGCATATGGAAATTTATTAATTAAACTCTTTATTTGGCTAACAATTGAGCACCTATTTCATGCCAGACTAAATAAATAAAATCAAGTATAATTATACCAACTAGAAATGGTCATTGTTAACATATTGGTATTTTATTCTATTTTGGGAGATATATATATATATATATATATATGTTAATGGCATTTTATAAGTAATTTTCTATCCTGATTTTTTCAGTTCCTGACTTTTTCAGAAATTATCTCATAATTGCATAATGGTACTATAATTTCAGTTTAGCATTATATGACCTTAGTCTCAAATCATAAAGAAAATCTTGGAGAATGTGATTTTTAAAGACGCTGCAGAAGCTATATTTGCCAGCTATTGCCTCAGTAATGTTGTTAACAAGTCATCCGAAAATGTAGTGCGTTCTAACAAGCAGTATTTAAATTCTGTTCTCATAGATCTGTGCATAAGCTGGAGAGGCTCTGTTCCAAGCTAGGAAATGGCTGGCCATAGCCACAGGTTTCAAGTTAGGTTCAGGTCTGCCGTTTGGCCACCACATTCTCCTTGGACCAGAAGCTACCCAGAGAATATTCCGCTCTTGGCAAATGGTAGGAGTACAAGAGGGAACATGGAAGTGCTTCACACCTCCTGAGACCTTAGTCTGCATTTCATGCATTGTTACTTCTGTCCATGTTCTCCTGGCTAGAGCAAGTCAGGTGGCCAAGCCCAGCATCAGGTGGGTTTATACCCTGTACCCACTCTAGAGGAAGGTGCTGACTTTGGGTGTATAATTCAAAAACAGGGAAGGTGTGTAGTATTATGAACAGTGATTCAGCCTACCATAGTAGACTACTTGATTTTTTGTTGTCATTAATAACCATAGGTTGATCAAAGCAGACTAGTTATTGACCCTTTCTGTTAACCTCTAATATACCCCAATATTAAATGATACCATGAGACCCTTTTTCAACACACATGGGGTTTAGAGGACATCAAAGCATTCTTCACTGCTCCATTTTCTGCTTTGTGGTTCTATTTCAATAATACATCTTCCTTTTGATACTTAAATTCTTCATATCCCTAGGAGTTTGATTTCTTGCTTCACACAAGTCTCCTAGACCAGATAGGAAACTAGCTCTGATTTTAATGCAGAGAATGCTAATGACCATTATTTCAGAAGAGCTTAAACTAATGAAGCCTAAGACCTAGGAGGGTCAGTTCCAGAAAAGCATCAGCTTCAGAATCTAGACATGAAGCAGAAAGATTTGATACCTGGTTTGAGGGTTGTTCTACAAGCATAATGGAGGGAGGTCAGGAAAGCCAGTGGGGCAAGGCCCCCTGACACTTGGCTTCTCTAGGAGCAGGAAGGAATAACTGAGTCCAGGTCTTTGTTTTTTAAAATTCAGAATCACTGAAATCCACTCCTGTAGTCTGTGCTGATTTACTCTTCAAGTCTGGAATTCTTTTCCTACTTAAGGTTTTATCAGGGCTTTGAGGAATGTGCACTGCTTAGCATTCTGGTATTTAGGCTTTATTATTTTATTTTTCATTTTTTTGGCTCTGCTTGCTTCGTAATGTTTGGGGTCCCGGTTCTCCACTTAATTTTGTTTCTTTTGTATCTGTACTTCTGTTTTTAGTTCATGTTTATTTTTTGAAATACACACTATTTTCCAAATTAGATAACATGTTCTTAGAAGGCTAGGACCATGACTGCCCCACTATTTTTCTACCTGGTGTGTGGCATAGAGACTGTGCTCCACACATATTGGTCAGTGGTGATAGGTTTAAGGTACAGGTATCCTCCCTCATTTCATCTGAAGACTTGACAGATCTTTTTCTCACCCATACATTCTCCTTGTCATGCAGATTTACTTGCTTTAAACTTAAATTTAATGCTTAGCATCTACAAATTTCCCGCAAGAAATCTAGTTTATTGTAGTCATTTCAAAGATAATTTTCTAAGGAAGGAAGGTGACCATCTGATCAGAGTTTGCCAATGTCAAGGAATCAGTGCTAAAATAGTCAATTTAGAGTGGTCAAAAGTAACAAAGAGACAAATTAAATTGATTAGATTTAATAACTCATATTCTCTTCCAAAGAGAAAATGTTCCTGGCCAGAATTTTGTCAGGAGCTTGTTGCCCTAAGCCAGCTATATTGCACGAGAACTTGGTCAGTGAGTGTGCAGGACAGGAGAAATTGATTTAGAGAGATTTTGTGGTGGGAGGGATATTATGTAAGGCTAATATTACAGAATGTTAGCAGAAAACCATCTATTACCACTGTGGTTTACTACCGTTCCGCAAATATTTATTGAGACACTATCATGTGACTGGCACTTTGATAAGAACAAAGGACATAAAGGGTAAGATGGATCAGGCGTGAGGCCCATTCAACCAAGATCTCATTCTTACTGTTGCATGAATCACCTTGTTTAAGATGCAAGAGTAATTGGAGGGGGAAGAGAATAGGTCTAAACATCAGTCAGAAGAGAACTTCAATTTCTCTACTACCAGATACAGTGGGCGTGGTAAGACTTCTCTGTAAAGAGGCAGAGAAACTTCTGTTAGGATTGGATCAGGGTTTCAGTGTGAAAAAATCCAGGTTAAAAGAGAGCCAAATGCACATATCTGCATCTGCAAAGATCAACACACACACGTACAAACACACGCACACACATTCACTCACTCACCTTCCAGCTTACTAGTACCTGTGTCTGCCATTCTTTGAGTAATAACATAATCAGTTTTAGGTGCAAGATCAAAATAAAGTCATTTTATCCAAAGTGCAAAGATTTCAAAGACGTATAATGTTTTATAGAAGAAAGCTCTTGCGTGTTGTGCTATTCTTCACACTGTCATTTTAAATGATATTCATTCAAATATTAGTACTGACCAAGTTCCAGATGCCATGCTTGCCCTTGGGGGCTACGATGGCAGGCAAAAAAATGACCCATCCATGGCCCCATGAAGTTTACAACCTAGTAACAGGAGAAAGACATTTACCAAATATTCAACTAAACATGCAGTTTCAAACTTTGTTAAATTTGAAAAATATGGAGAACTAGCCCTAGTTGGGGGAATGAAGGAAAAAATTCCTGAGGGAGTGATTCTGGTGCTAACATTTGAAGGATAAACAAGAGGTAACCAGGCAAGGGTGGATGTAGTCTTCTAGGCAAAAGCTTGCTCCAAAGCCCAAGGGGCAAGTGAGAGTCCGAGAAACAGAAGGTAGGTCAGTGAGGGTGGAGCACGGAGGGGGAAATGGAGCTTGGTCATGCAGTCCTCTGCTGGTAGCTTATGGGCTGATTTAGAATTTATCCTAAAGACAGTGGTGAACTGTTCAATAGCTATACACAGGGTAGTAACGTGACCAGATTTATTTATTTATTTATTTATTTATTTTTTTGAGACAGAGTCTCACTCTGTTGCCCAGGCTAGAGTGAGTGCCGTGGCGTCAGCCTAGCTCACAGCAACCTCAAACTCCTGAGCTCAAGTGATCCTACTGCCTCAGCCTCCCGGGTAGCTGGGACTACAGGCATGCACCACCATGCCCGGCTAATTTTTTCTATATATATTTTTAGCTGTCCATATAATTTCTTTCTATTTTTAGTAGAGATGGGGTCTCGCTCTTGCTCAGGCTGGTCTCGAACTCCTGAGCTCAAACGATCCGCCCACCTCGGCCTCCCAGAGTGCTAGGATTACAGGCGTGAGCCACCGCGCCCGGCCCAGATTTATTTTTTAAAGATCACTTTGGCTAGAGGATGGAGAGTGGATTGGAGCAGGGTAAGAATAGAGGCTAGAATACTAGTTCTCCAGGAAAGAGCTGATGGTGGACGAGGTTTGGACAAGGGCAGTGGCTATGGAAGTGAAGGGAAGTAGGAGAATTTGAGATATATTTAGAAGGTCCTATATTTATAGCACTTGAGATGTCAGAGGAAAAAACTCAGGACTTAATAAGGAGGGACTTTGATTCAAAAGAATTATTATGAGGTAAGTTAAAGAAAGGAACAATTGCAAAAAGGAGAATGCTGGGACAGTAAGGTCTGCAAGCATCTCAAGATTCAACAGAAAAAAAGTTTTCCTTTGATGGGGTGGAGGAGGAGGTGAACAGAGATATGCAGAATCTGAAGTGAGGGAAGCTGGACAACCAGGGTGGAATAACCAGTGGGGGCTGAAAGGAAAAGGGTCTCACTGTGGTTGGCTGATTGCCAGAAGGAACTGGGAAGGGGACATGTTCCACTATTTGTGTGTGCCCAGGTTTGGGGGCAGAGTTCAGAGACATGTGGGAATAACCAAAGTTTGGTTAAGACAAAGCAGAAAGTAAGAAAGAAAGGAGCAATTGTGAATGTGTGGTTAGAGGCTAGATAATTCACCATGATCTAAAAGACGACTTCACAGGAGGCAAGCAGGGGAGGTAGAATCTTCTCAGTGGGTCACTCGGTCCTTGGTCACCTCTCTCTAGGGGACAGTCAATATCTTTAGCTCAGATTAGGGCTAACATTAGGGGTTGCAAAGTTTGCTCACGCCCTTGAGTTCATTTACCTTCACAGCATTCAGAGGAGGCTGTTAGAGTTGAATGAGTTGGATTAGCAGTTGGTTTTCCAGTCCCCTTCTTTTACACATGAGGAAAACATAGTCTAGAGAGGGAAATTGACTTAGCCAAGACATCACCACTAGATGGAAAACTATGACCAGATAGCAAGACTTCCACCTTCCAGTCTGGGAATGATCCCTCTTCCCATGGTTGCTTCCCATCTGAGATTTCTCGTGACACTTCAATGTCACATTGTACATTCCTCCACAGAGCACACTGAGGTGCTTTCCACCCTCCCCAATGCCTACACTGCTACATACACAGATATTTACTATGTACACATGCATATCTATGTATCTTATTCTGAAGGCTGCCAGACATCAATTTGAAATTTGATCGAATTGCTTTCTCGAGTTTTTGGTTTCCATCATCCTGCTTCATCTTATGCTTAGCTTGGCCATCCTGGGGTTCAAGATGCAGTTGAAAGAAAGCATGATGTGGTGGATAGACTTAGAATTTGGGGGCAGGCAAAATCTAGTTGGAAGCCTAAGTCCGCCATTCAGTAGCTATGTCATCTAGATAAAATTTCTCTTCTCTGAGCCCTTTTTCCTTCATAGGGTTGGGTAATTATAATTGTCTTACTTGATTCTTGCAACTATTAGGTGGGGGATATAATAATATTGGCCACCATTTTATTGGGTATGCACTATGTGCCAGGCATTGTGCAAAGTGCTTTATGGACATTATCTCATTTAATCTTTGTGTCATAACCCAGTGAAGTGGGTAGTAATATTAACCCCACTTTGAAATGCTTAAGAGTTCCCAACTCTAATAGTAATAGTGGCTACTGTTTATACAGTCACTTATTTATACATTTTTTAAATTCACTTATTATTATTAAGCACCTACTCTGTTCCAGGCATTCTTTTGGGCACTAAGGACACAATGAAAAAACTGACAAAGCTTTTTGCCCTCATGGAGCTTACAATGCAGTGGAGAAAATTGAAAATAAGTGGAATACATTAAAAAAATTATATGTATATGTATATATACAGGTTGTCATATAAATGCTCTGGAGAAAAGTAAAGCAGGGAAAGGGGATGAGGAAGTGCTGGGATATTGCTGTGTGTGGTGTAGGGGGAGGTCATGAGTGTGCCCATTCATTGGACATATATTTTATTTCAGAAAAGAGTGCCTGGTAGACTACAGGAACTGTTCGGCTAATTTGCTTTTTAGTAATTTTAGCAGTTGGTAGATCCCCCTTTCTTGCTTTCTCCCTTCTTCCTTCCCTTCATCCCTTAATGCATCAAACATCTGTGATATTGCTACATTAGTTGCTGGGGGTGGAAAGATGAATGTTTCTTTTATCCGCCTGTCCTTCTACCTCTTTAATGCCCAGTTTGTTCTGCGAAGTATTAAGACACACAAGAACAAATAGGAATAGTTGTGTCTTTTGATTGCCCTTGCTTGGGCCATGTAGATCTGCTGGAGTGGTTTGGGATCTGGAAGCTGAACTGTCCTGTTGGTACCCAGGGATCTAAGCAACGTTCCCAAGTGCACTGTAGGAAATTCTGATAGAATTTAAGGTGCCTTAGCCTGCACCCCTGGGATGAGTCATAAAAATCTGCTCAGTGCATTAAGGGGCTTCCCAGCAGGGCTTCCCCAGCCTGTGCTCTTTGCAGAGCAAAGTGGTGGGTGCCCTCGTTCATGCTGTAGCAGGTGCTTGAGCTGTGAGCTGCAGCTGCACCTGCACACAAGGAGAGCTCTGCTGCCCAACACCAACCACCCCAACCTCCAGGTAGGAGAGCGAAAGAATTTACCAGGAAGCAGCAGAAAAAGAGGGTAGAGATGGAAACTTTTTCAAATTAATTTCAGAAATCCAGTCTTAGCTCTAAACGACAGCTGCAGGTTTAATCACTGAAACACTTTCCATTCAAGAGCAGCATGTGTCCCCTGAGGAAGGGCACCATTATCCAGCAGTTAAGTCGTTGGAAGCTGCTTAGGGGCTGGCAGGCCCTCTGGAGGGGAAGGGGAGGAGGCTTCTCTCTGTGGCCGTGACCTGGGTGTAGCAGGCACCCCCTGCCTGTCATCCTCCTACCCTGTCCCAACAGTCCCTGAGGATTGCTGTGGTACGACTGTCACTGAGGGGGGTGGTGGGTAACAACCTGCACAGGGGAAGATACTGGGGCCACAAAACGCCATCCCTCAGTGTTGGGCTACAAAAGCTAATGGACTTGTTGATTTTTCAGGTTTAGGGACTCAGGAGGGAATTGTCCTTTTCCATCTGTCACCAGCATCACCACACCAGGAATAGCAATTGCAACCACCACACACCCCAACAGCTTCAGTAGCCAGCGCCTATGCAGCACTTCCTAACTCCCAAAACAGTCATGCCTTTATTTAGTTACTACTTACTTGGCATCTACTATGTGCTTTGTGCTAAGCACTGAGAATAAAGCAGAATTAAGGCAGGTGTCGTTTGTCCCCTTAGGGAGATGAAAATCTAGTGGAAAAGGTTAAATGAAGCATCTGATGAGTCCAAATCTGGTCCCCCAAAGATGTCAGCTCACCTGTTTGAGGAATGAGGCTCGTCATTGTTCCCTCACTCCCAGCCTAGATGGAGAACGTCAGCTGATGTGAAAGCTTTGTCCCTCTCTCCTTCCATTCACCCCTCACACCCACCCTCAGGCACGTGGTGTCTGTCCTTGGCTTCCATCTGGGTGTTGCTGCCCATCACTTTGAGGGACCAGGGGCACCTGCCAGAAAGCTCTCTGTCTTCAGCCACAAGACCTTCTTCCGTTCTATTTGTTGCCCCGGCCTATTCTAGGGAAAAGTTCTAAGTATGGAGAGAGAGGCTGGAAAGAGACAGGTTAAAAGAAACACTCCCTGCCTTGTTCTTTCACCTCCCTTACGGTTTTCTCCTTCATTGTCTTCTGTTTGTTCTATTTTATAATTTTTTTTTTCATTTTAACATGATGGGTGGGCTTTTAAACCAGAGCCAGAAGCAAACAGTCCTCAGCTTACGGGAATAACAAAGCTGATGGAAGAAGGAGCTGTGAGCAAAGCCCAGGCCGGGTGGAACCTGTGTTGACTGTAGAGTGCTTGTGTGGGCCTGCAGAGAAAACCAGAACACTGCAGTCACGAAGGGGAAGCCCTGGCGACCGTGCATACAGATTAGAATTAAGATATGCAGTAGCGGCAGCACCGTGATGTGCTCGTTACGCTTTCCTCATCCCTCTTGCAGAGCCTGCCTGTGAATGCCAGGTCTCCACTCCCCGCCCCAGATCCCATTCCCAGTCATACATTCTCCATCACACATTCTCACCTCTTCCCATTCAAGTCTGAATTAACACAATAGGTGTTGCTCTTTTTCATCATTTTCCCTCTATCATGACCGTTTCCTCCCATGTCAATTAGGAATGTCTCCAGCTAAAAGTGGTGGAATAATCCATGAATGGTAGTTTAGACAAATAGGGATATTTTCTTCTTACATATCAAGAAGTTCAGAGCTAGGCAGTTCAGGACTGGTAACCCAGCCCAACAATACCATTAGGAAATATATTCTGTTTTTTTCTCTACCATCCAGAGCATGTTGGCTTCTATCCTTGAGTTTCCTATCTCATGGTTGCAATATGGCTTCTGCCCATACAGGCATCACACGCTCATTCCAGGCTGGAGTAGGAGGGAAGGACAAAGACCTTTGTTCTCCACAGAGGCTTTGATAGTCCTTCACAGCAAGCTTTTATATCTTATGAGCCCACATGCCCATCCTAAGATCAATCATTGGAGGAAGGGATACACTTACCATGGCTGATTTGAACCAACCATGTTTCATCTTCTGTAGGTGAGGTAGAGGCCTACTTTCCCGAGAACAAAGGCTCTCTAACCCTACCTTAACAAACCAGGGTTCTGTTGTCAAGGAAGAAACAGAAGCAATGGCTGTTGGTAAGTCATGAGCCATGGCTACCACTCCTCTCCTTTTGCTTAGATTTGCTGCCCTGGAGTCTTTTAATTTGGGGTGGATGTGGGAGGGGGTGTCTTTTTCTGCAAATATTTTTAATGTCCAAAAGAATCCCATGTACAATTTCTGACAATCTATTCCGCTTTCAAATACTCTGAGCTGTGTCTTAGTCTCTGGACTAGCATTCTAGTTTTAGAAGGTTTTCCAGGCTTGCTTTTCTAATAGAAACCATTTGGTGTTGTGGCCATGTTTGGAATGTGACATTGCTCTTTATTTAAATTGATTCCATTTGCCTGAATGAACATCAGCTGATGTCTTGGGGCTTAAGAACCCAGACATCTTTTCTTCTAACAGGTAGCGATAAAGCACTCGTTACCTTGTCTTTTTTTTTCCTACCACGGCACTTCTCAACCTACTATTTTTCCATCCTGTCAATTAGTAGTAAAATTTTCTAAAAGATACCCCAATTCATCCCCAAGGATAATGTGCTCACTTTCAGTATATAGTAGAGCTCTTTACTTTGCAAGGGATTTGTGTATATATATATATTAATCATTAATCCTGTACTGTTGCCGTCAACATCTCTGTATCTTCCATACAGAGCCCCTGTGAAACATTTCTGCTGGCACCTAGTGTTCTCCTCATGGATGATGAGAATGGCACATCGGCTTTCAGAAACCCCAAAGTCAAAATATGCGGCTCAATTTTGTAAGCCCTTGTGCCCTAATTATCTGTGATAATCTTCTTCCTTGAGACTATATCTTACATCTTAATTTATATTCTTCCCGGTTGAGACATTTTATGTTCCCTTCTGGTTAGCTCTAAACATTTTAATTTTATACATTTTCAATAAATACCTGAAATCTTGTGTTGGATAAAACTGTGTATTTAAAAGAAAATGACTCTGGGCAGTGGGCTTTGTTGTCCTTATTTTAAATATGAGGATACCAGGGAATCTTAAAGGTTAAGTCTAGGGTGGCAAAGATGTTCTTCTGCCAGGTGTCCACTCCGGCTGATTGGCAGATTTCAACCTGGAGTGCTGTGGAAAGAAATATCCAGAATCTCTGTCCTTTCCTGGGATGCAGACTGTAGTTTTTAATTAGTAATGGCTGTTGTAGGTTTCATGGCAAGAGGAGAAGAATGCTATATCTTCTAAGCATACAATTTCCCCCCAAGAAATCCAGGAAACCTCATTTTACATCCATGCTGAAGAGTTCTAGAGCAGAATTCCTCTTACCCCTCCCTGTCCCTCTCTCCCTCTCTACTCTAATGACAAGTGGGACAATATGATGGAAGCAAAGAAGGGAGTGAACGCTTCAACTTAATGGAAAGGCATCTACATTTTTTTTTTTTTTTGATTTGGAAGCCAGAGAAGCAGAAAGTGAAAAGCTGACCAGCATTGCAAGGCAGTAAAATAAATACGTAAAGTGCAAATGATTATAGATTCTCAAAGCCTCAGCTTCTTCTTTTTTTTTTTTTTCAAAAAACCACTTTATTAAGCTATGACCAACATACAAAAAGCTGTACATATTTAATGCATACAACTGGATGAGTTTGGAGATGAGGATATGCCCGTGAAACCATCACCACAGTCTCTGTACTATGAACATATCCATCACCTGCAAAAGTTTCCTCCCATCTTATTTATTATTTTTCTTTTGTGATAAGAGTGTTTAACATAAGATACACTCTCTTAGCAAAATGTTAAGTATATAATACAGTGTTGTTAACTTCAGGCTTCATACTGTGCAGTAGATGTCTAGGACTTGACTTATGTAACTGAAACTTTGTACCCTTTGACTCAGCTTCTTTTTCTGAAAAATAGGTCAGATGCTAATTTCTCTACTCTGTCCATGGAAGTTATCACTGATGTAGGGGAAGATGATCTTCCCAAAACCTTTCTGCCCTATCTCGTGTTCCAGTGGTAGAAATTTGTGTGAATTGGACCAGTGTGAAGCCTTGCATGTTGGTGTTCTTGAACCCTTGCCTTGAACTCTACAGAGACCCACGTTGTCCATGGATGTGGTGCAGCCTCATTTCAACAAATCAAGTTGTCAGCGGGGCTAGTTGTTTCCTTGTGTTACTCTCTCTGAGAATTGTCTTTCTTAGTTGGCTTTCCTACAGGAACTGATAGCATCTGGCGACTGTTTACTTCCAAATCTTCATCTAGAATGTTGCAGGAATGTCTGAAAGCACAACATTTTTGGACAGCCCAAGATGCCATGGGAGAAAACACACACACGAGCCCACATGCTTTCTCCAGTTCTTGGCTCTGAAGACAGTCATATGGCAGTCACGCCACAGTCCAATAAATTGTTTCACATCAGGTTTTGATAGTGTCGCTATTTGCCCCCAAGAGCTTACGTTAGGCACTAAATAATAATAATGAGGAAATTCAATTAAGAACTTTTCTGAAGCTGTATCACCTGCTGCACATATGTTGTATAAATAGCTTGTTTTGCTTAAACATTAGCTAAGCAACATTAAATTTAAAGGGTGTTTCCATTAGCCATAGGTATGTAATGAGTGATATAGAGTGATTATTGCAACTTTGACCAGCTTTTCCATGTGGAGTAAGAGAAAATCTGGCCAGATGTGGCTGGTATGTTGATCACAAATTCCTAATGTCCGTCAAGAGTGGAATTACGACTTTATAATGAAAGCCTGTCTTTAACTGTGTAATACTATTCTTATTCCATTTTGCAGGTAATGAAAGTTTATAGGCAAATGAAAGTTTAAGCTTCTCTTTATAATAATTTATCACAGGAGCTGCCTGCAAGTAGACTCTGAGGATAAGAATGCTCTTCTGTTAGCTATAACTCCTTAAATTTCTATTTCTTGCAAATAAACAATTTAGTTAAATAAACTCAAGAAACCACTATTAACAAATTCATTACTTAAAGTCTACTATCCCCTTTATTATCAATCATAATCACTTCTTTATTTGAACTGAGCTTTATTTAGTTTGTTGCCTCCATTGTATTCTGAGAGAGAAGGAGAAATCTCATGTCTGATTTATGCAGGAAAGTGTTATTTTAAAAGCATGGGTCAAAAGATCAAAGTCAAAAGGATTTGGCTATTAACCCCAGCTTCCTCATTAACCAGCGTGGTGACCTTTCATAAATGAGTATTGCCTCTCAAAGCCTCAGTTTCTTTCTCTGAAAATTAGGTTAGATGCTAATTTGTCTACTCCATTCATAGTAGTTATCACTAACACAGGGGAAGATGATCTTCCCCTAGCCTTTCTGTCCTATCTAGTGTTCCCATTAGTGTAAAGTCCTTGAAAGTTGTTGTGTGTTTGATTAGTATTCTGCCAACGGTCTGTTATGTCTTGCTATCCATTCATCCTCCTGGGTGATGTCCTCCACTCACAGGAAGTCAACTTTTGTCTATCTGGCCGACTCCAAATTCTCTTCCTATAGCCCATAACCCCTCACCCAGCCTCAGACACACATAGCAACTGATTACCTGGCATTTCTAACTAGAGATTTCACAATCAACTCAAAATCCACATGCCCAAAAGAGAACTCTTATCACATACTAAGCCATCAAAACTAGACATCTGGGAAACATCCTCAGCTGAACTTAAGACTAGAGCACAAAGCACAGGCATGGAGGAGAAAGGAGACAAAGGTGAGAGAGAAAGGACAGGGTTGTGAAGGACCTTGTATACCAAGTAGGAAATGCTAATCTTCATTCCGAAGGCAATGGAGGGATCCCTCCACAGAAGGCTTCTTAGCAAGGGTGTAATGTGGTCAGCTTTAAGTCTTGTTGCGATTGCTCTGAGGACCACACAGAGGTGGATTGAAGAGAACTTTATCGAATCCAGGCAAAGGAAGCAGAAAGCTATTGTGATAAGCCTAGCATTTGGAGAGAACACTCCATCATGAGCAATGAAATCCTGGTGGGTTTAGACCTAAACCTCAGAGTTGGGAGGGCCTTTTACATAAACTAGTAAAATTTTCCTTTGCAGACAAAGTAACAATTACCCCAGAAGTTTCTCAACTTGACCAAGGTCACTGAGCCAGCAGATGGCAAACCCCAGACTGGCATCCTGCAGTCCTGAGATACAGTTTTATGGATTTGCCTTGGAGAAAAAGAGAATTTCAATTGTCCATGCTTCATATATTTTTATGTGGCAACTTCCTTGAAAGGGAACAAATGTTGAAGGGCTTTGTTTGACAACATCATTCCCATTTTATGGATGTGGGTTTTTTAGACTTGAGGAGACTGTGACTTTTCTAGTCATGTAATAAACTAGTGGCAAAGCTGTTATTTAATGAACTCAATCTCAAGATCAACTCCCACACATATTCCAAGCCACCACACTGAAGGAAGTCCCCTCTGTAGGGTGGTTTCTGTTCTTGTACACTGCTATGACTGCACAGTTTGAATGAGGGTGCCACCTAGAGAAACTGAAGTGTCAACTAGGAAAGGCCAACTGCTGGGGCATGTAGGAGGCCCACGGGGTGCCTTCCCACTGTAACTTTGTGGTTTCAGCCTGGCCAGCAACCTTGCAGAGTCGGAATCCTGGTTCTGACTGTCGGCACAGCAAAGGTGCCTTCACCTTCCAGGCCTGGACCCAACATTGGTCAAGCTCCAAGACACTGGTGTATAAAATTATAGCATCAGTTTACTGATGTACAATAAGACATAAAATCTCAGGAGACCTGCACTCTCCTGTCAACATGACTTGCATTTTTCCTTTTTGTAGAGAAGCTTAATTATAATCAGAAAGTTGCTTTGGGGCCGGCACGGTGGCTCATGCCTGTAATCCTAGCATTCTGGGAGGTCGAGGCAGGAGGGTCACTTGAGGTCAGGAGTTTGAAACCAGCCTGAGTAAGAGCGAGACCCCGTCTCTACTAAAATTAGAAAGAAATTATCTGGACAACTAAAAATCTATATAGAAAAAATTAGCTGGGCGTGGTGGTGCATGCCTGTAGCCCCAGCTACTTGGGAGGCTGAGACAGGAGGATCCCTTGAGCCCAGGAGTTGGAGGTTGCTGTGAGCTGGACTGACGCCACTGCACTCTAGCCAGGGCAACAGAGTGAGGCTCTGTCTCAAAAAAAAAAGAAAAAAAAAAAAAGTTATTTTGCTGAGCTTGGAATCAGGAAAAAAAAAAAAGAGTTTAGGTCATCTTGAGTGGCTTTCCTCATCTGTGATAGCTCGTTATTGCTGTCCACCCTTTGTACGGAGCCCCATCAATAGCACCGGGATACGAAGCCTTGCTGGCCCAGATGCTGTCGCCTGCAGAGGGAAAGCCCATCAGAGCCTGCTCTGCTCACCCCTCCCCTCCCTCCACCTCCCTTGGCCAACCAACCCCCTTTCTCATTGACACCACATTTTTAAAGCTATATTAATGCCCTCTATAATATTATCACAGAGTTTATTAGACTGGGAATCATTCTGTTTCTTTGATCTCCTTGGTCTTTTCCTGCATTGAAACTTTGTGTGCTAATTTATAGTTATCTTCTCACAAGACAGTTGATTTCCATTATATCTATGTTTTCCAGGGTTCCTCTGCTTTTGCCTCTCTTTCCGGACTATATAGGGCCTGATGCCAGGCACAGTTTATTTGTTGTATTTTATATGTTGAAAGGATCAGTTTTTCCATCTTTATTCTAGATGTTTATTCTCATCCAGCCTGAGGGAGGCACGTGGTGGCTCCTTTTCGTACCTCAACAACTGATCTTCTTTTGTTTTGGTGAAAACATATTTATGTTCCAAGATTGTGGGTCTTAAAGTGAAAATAACAAGAGTTATTGAGTCCGCCAGAACTGGATTCAAATCAAATTTCCAAGATTTCTTTAACCTCTGTGAACATCACTCTTCTCCCTGTGAAGTAAGGATTACTGTCACCAAAACCATGCGGATTATAAGGCTTAAGCAAGATAAAATGCACTAATTTGTTTAACACACACAGTAAGAACTCATTAAATGTTAGTTTATTCCTATTTAAACTAGGATACTGATATAGGAGACAGAGATTAAACACATTCTGGAAAAACACTGCTGTTGGCTGGCTCTGATTCTGATAGCACAAACCATCAGACACGGCATGTTAAAGAAAATGAACGGATGCCCAAGGCTCATTAGAGTAAAAGGCTGCTAATGTCCTGTAAGCCGTTAGCAGATTTTTGCCCACATTTATGAAGGTTGATTTCTAATCAGGTCAGAAATGACATAGATTGGTGGCATCATCTCTGAGTCACAGCATTCCCAGGAGACTCAGTCATATCATGTTGGCTTGCTCTAAGTGAGGACACAGAGACCTTTGTAAATTTCACCAAGGCATGCTCTTTCCCTGGGGTGTGTAACTCTATGTGTTGACCTTTAGTAGGGTAAGTTCTTATACTGGAACTACTCTGGGGACAAAACCTCCCTACTTTGTTAACCTCAGGAAGATAGTACTGTTTGTTGATTTTACAAGCCCACTCTGGGTGTCTTGATATGTCAAAATGGAAGTTCCTGAGCACAGAAGAAATTCATACCACTCTAACCCAGTGGTCCCCAACCTTTTTGGCACCAGGACCAGTTTCATGGAAGGCAATTTTTCTATTCATCAGTGGCGGTGGTGGGGATTAGATTCTCATAAAGAATGTACAACCTAGATCCCTCACATGCACAGTTTACAGCAGGATTCCCGCTCCTGTGAGAGCCTAATGCCACTGCTGGCCTGACAGGAGGCGGAGCTCAGGCAGTGATGTGAGTGATGGGGAGCGACTGTGAATACAGATGAAGCTTCACTCCCTCACCCACAGCTCACCTCCTGCTGTGCAGCCCAGTTCCTAACAGGTACTGGTCCATGGCCCAGGGTTTGGGGACCACAGCCTTAAGCAATTGTATCTGATAACCTTATCTGAACGAGAACTAGGGAAGTCCTCTCCATTTAAGGAAAGTGGGAAATGTGAGCTAAACAGGACTGTCTGCAGGAGAGACGCCCGATCGCCCACTTTGGCTTGTGCAGAGTGTTGGACACCGTCTCAGTGGCTTAGCTAGAAAGGGGACGGGGGACACATTCTCCAGGAGTAGTGGCTTTGCAACACGTTTTTCAAGTAAAGCATTGACACAATTGTTGTTAAGACTATGATGAAAAGACGATTGAGGAAGAGATGTGAAAACCAGATCTTCACATATACATAAAATCAGGCAAATGCCTGCCCTGGCCTGCGTCATGATCCCTGGTTGTTCAAATCCAGTTATGCCTCTGCTTGTGAGGAGTTAGCTTAGTGGCCAGAGCAGGTGTGAATAGCCCTGTTTTAGAGAGGAGGAAAGCTGGGTGCCAGGACGTTAAGTTAGTTGCCAAGACCCCAAAACTCATAAATGGCAGAGCCAGGACTAGGGGTTGAAAGTCCAGTGTTGCATACTGCCCCACACTGCCGCCGTGGCCAGGCTGTGTGTGAACTTCAGGGACCAACAGACTCCAGCTGAAATCCTTATGCAAATGTGGTGTAGGGCTCACAGATCCACTCCTTATGAGGATTAAATAAATTAATATGTGTAAGAGGGGTGTTTAATAATTGTTAGTTCCTTTGTCCTTTCCATTTTCTCACCAAGGAAACCAGGTGCAATGAGCTTTAGTGATCTGCTAAGGCCATGAGACTGGTTTATAGTAAGAAGGAAGAGCAAAGATTCAACCAGATTATTCTGCCCCCAATTTTGTGTGCTTTGGTGGTATTAACAGAGCCCTGGGCAAGAGTTTTTCTTACTTTGTTCTCAGAGAAGTTGATTTTCTTATTTCTAATAATCCCTCTCTATTTGAACTCAGAATGCTCTCCTTCTCTCGGTCTCATCTGTTTTTTTCTTTTATTCTGATGAGTTTTGTAGAATATGGCATTGCATTCCAGCTTAATCATAGTTTTGGAAGCTGCTTTACTTTCCACGTGATAACCGTCATTTTAGCTGCAACTTCTCAGAGATCCGAAACTCACTCTTCTTACATGATCAGCCTCTCTTTAAGTTGCAGACTGTGTCCCCTCTGCTTAAAGACCTTTTCTGCCTCCTTTTGCTTCCTTCCTTATCCATGTGTGTCTCTTCTCCCTGTGCCTTGATCTAAGGCTTTTGTGCATTATGGGACTTTCTCCCAATCCATTTTGCAGTCAGTGACTCATGTGAGATAAATGCACTTATTTAAGCTCTTTTCATTTTACATAGAAGAGAGCCCCTGGGTAGCAGTGAAATGATGAGGAAAGGCACCTGCTCTGGGGAAGATGTGGGTGGGAGGGGTGTTCTGCCTCTTGCCTTCCCCTCTTTTTCACTTTTTCCAATTCAATTCCATATAACAAATATTTACCGAGCATCTCTCTGCGCTGGGTGCCGAGCCAGGTGCAGGGGATACCTAACTGGGTAAGACAGAGCCCTGTTCTCTGCAGAGCTGGCACGACACTGTCACCACAAGGAGAGCACAGGGTTTCAGGTCCAGTCAGCCTGTGTTTAAAGTGAGAAATGAAGGCTGGGTAGGAGACAGCCATGGGACAAGGCTAGGACAAAGGGAGCATTCAGGGCAAAGAGAATATTATGTTCAAAATCCCAAAGCCAAAAGAGGGCACAGTCCACTGGGGAAACAGAAAACAGTGTGGCTGGAGGGTAGAGCTCAAAAAAGGGAGAGAGACATTGGATAAGGGGGGAAAGGCGGAAAAGGGCGTGAGGAGCAAGTCAGGGATTTCATCCTCAAGACAATGAAAAACTATTTCAAGCTTTAAATGAGGCATTGGTGTGATGTGAAATTTCTTTTTGAATGATTATCCTGATAGTAGTGTGCAGAGAGGACACAGACAGGCACCAAGGAGAGAAACAGGAGACACACACTGAAGGGACCAACTTAGACTCAGAGGTAGCAGAGAGAGAAATCAGTAAGCAGATTAGAAAGATTTAGGTTGAGAAATTGCAGGACATGTCGATGATTCAGCTGGAGTGGTGTGAGGGGGAGCGGGGCGTCAAGTACCTGCCTATGCCGTGTTCCCTAAGAGAGTTAATCCCATCAACCGGTTTCACCTAAAATGTGAAAATACAGATGCTGTGGTTGGAGCCATGGTAACTCGTAATTGACGTAAGCCCTTGGCACCTTCATCCAAAGCAAGGACCGCGCTAGGATTATTAGATGACACGATAGAACCAAACCCAGGAAACAAGTGTGTGGAGCCTCCTCAAATCACAGTTTCTAGCTTGGCCACATAAAAGGCAATGAGAGGCAGAATTACCCAACTCCAAAATGCCCTCTCTCTGCATGCTCTTTTCTCACAAAACACCAATTGAGAGAGTCTGGCCACATTCTGTTGATTTCTCTTAGAAGCTTGGTGGGGGCGGGCAATAATTTCCTGAGGAAGTGAGCCAATTAAGTTGTCAAATGGGCTGATCAGTGACTTCTTTCTGGCTCTGCTGTGGGCCTCCTGATGGATGAACAGGGGCCCTGTGGTAAAGAGGTGGCTCTAGAAATGCACAGAAACTATTGATTCCAAGTTGACAAATGAGAAACAAATCCAATCTAACTGGCCAAACAGAACTCGTCATTTTGCCCAAGTAATGCCCATAGATTGCCGAGCACTATTATCAAGTAAAACTTTTACGCACATTTCACCTTCAGTGCCCTTTATCCCAGGTCTCAGATTTCTCCTAATTTCATTTTCAGTGAAGACTTGATTTATAAAAACAAATCAATCCCCATGGCTGATTGTCGAGAGGCAGGTGAGTTTTACCTGTGTGTGTAAGGTGTAGTCTGTTGTAGTTCAAGAAATAGAACAACAAAATCTATTTTGAGAACAATTTTCAGATCTGAAGCTGATGGTCTGGGAAAATCAGAGGCGTTGGTTTAGTTCATTTATTCATTGACAATCTCAGTGTGCCTGTCCCTTAATCCTCTGGGAATACAGAGACGGCTTCAGAGAGGTTGGCTGAGTAAGGAGGCGGAAGCATCCAAACTCTATTCCCTTAAGGTTCTATCTCCCTTGAGGCTCGTTTACCTTTTCCTTCAACTTACTATTCCTTCAGGCCTGGCAGCTGATGAAGGAACTGCCAAAAACATACCTGCATGACACATAGGTCCTGCATGGTCATTTTCCAGTAAGTAGAGGGAAGGTGTTGTTTCTAGGAATCTCGTCAAGAAAATCCTCTGCAGGTGTGAGACCCCCAAGCCATCTTCTCTGTCCAAAGATTAGGTTGCATTAGTGATCTCTAGTTACTTTAACCTCCAAAAGCCCTACCTAGTTTCAAGTGTTTATTTGATAACAGCACCTTTGTAAACAGATCAACGGGATTTCCTGCCTGGAATATCATGGAAGGCTCCATGAATCCAGTTCCTATTAATCCTGGGCTGTCTACCTGGCCCTCACCTGAATGATACTTACAGGGCCATGTTTAAGGTTGGAGATCGCTCTTTGTCAATGGTGGGTTCGATCCCCTGTTGCTCTGAGCTTTCCCCTCTGCTTGTCCCTCTGTGTAGTCTGAAGAGCAGATGGCATCATGCCCTGGGGCTTTCTGCATTTGTCATTCCCTACCAGTCAAAATAGTCTCTGAATGTGTTGTAATGTGGCCTACCTTTTAGAAAGCCCACAAAATTTCTTGTAGAATGACACCTGTAACCCCAAACATTTGCAGAGCAGATATAGCTAATGTATCCTGGGTCCACAAATGAGCAAACTTTTCCTTATGCCAAGAAGAGCCAATCACAGGAACTCCACATATAGGGGTGTAGGTGACCTTGCTATGCTGAATACCTGATGTGATGTTGGCAGAAAGACAGCCAAACTGGGCAGTTGGCTTTTCCATATTTTTGGAGGATAATATATTGACTAGATAGTATTAAAGCTATAATGATAAGGCCATGGAGGAAGCTATAGGAAAATAAGGCCTAGAAATGCCCAGAGAAGCTAGACAAAGAGGAACAACATTTTCACCTGCTTAATCTCCTCCTCCCCCAAACTCTCCCCAGCAAAGAGCATGGGCCCCATCCCTGAACTCACAACTCTGATGTTGGAACCTGGCTAGGCATGCTGGCCTTAATCGTCAGGGTATTTGCATGGGCAAAAATCCCCAGACAGGCCTTTTAGTTACCTTGCTGTTTTCACGTCCCTCTGTGTTGGTAAAGGCCAAGGATTCTCGCAGCTGGGCTGCTTCCTAGGCTCTCTGAGGACCAGAGATCCCAGAGCTCAGGAAGTAACCAGCGCTGGCCCTTTCTTCGTTTCTCTCTGAGAGCTCATTGTCCATGACCCCAGGGGAACAGTTTCCCGGAATCCTACCATAACAATTTTACAATATTGAAAATATATTAAGAGTGACAGGCATAATTCCCACCAAGAGCGGGGAGGCCGTTTTGTCATGCGGCTTAGCTGGAGGAGAAACAGTGAGAGCTGTTAGGCTGTCTGAAGCCTCTTAAAGAGAGAAATGCTCAGCTTTGGCAATAAGACCAGTTATGCTCTAGCCTCTCCCCCACCCTACATTCTTTATAATTTCACGGTTAATCATGGCACTGTGGTCTCTGTGGCCCAGAAGAAGTTGCAAGCAGGGATTCAGAGGAGGCTTGAGTTAATCTGAAGGGTCTAAGTTGGTAAAGGGAATCCATCTGCCCTCGCAGTGTCCCCTGTGTTCTGATGACAGGAAGCAGAGCCTGTTTTTGACATGGGGATAAATTCCCTTTATAGCTACTTAATTACAAAGTTGCCCCCAGTGTGGGGATGCACGTTTGGGGATAAATTAGCTCAGGGGAGGAGTCTGGCTGCAGCTTCTCTCCTCTTCCTCCCTCCCTGTCTCTCCATCCTCCTCACTCCCTGCTGCTTGTGGGCCATCTCCCATCTCTCTATTTGTACAACCAGTACTAATC
The DNA here is from genome assembly GCF_041146395.1 of Eulemur rufifrons. Classification (NCBI taxonomy): domain Eukaryota; kingdom Metazoa; phylum Chordata; class Mammalia; order Primates; family Lemuridae; genus Eulemur; species Eulemur rufifrons. The sequence goes on from NC_090984.1 coordinate 104,576,203, forward strand.
TAAAAATCACAGTTATTAGACCACATTAAGCTCCTGAAAGTGGATGAAGTGGCTGTGAGTGTCTCATTAAGTCCTGGACACACACAGTCCTGCCCCCTCTCTAAGGAAGGGATCTCCACTCTTCCAACAGTGCTGGCTGTTTCCCTGAGAGGATGGGTCTGCCCGAATGGGCTGGGAGGGGGAATGAGTGAGGGGCGTGTGGGTGAAGCTTCTGCGTGGACAATGACCTCACCCACATGCCCCTGGAGCAGCAGCAGCACCTGGGCACTTGTTACAAATGCAAAATCTGGGCCCATCCCAGGCCTACTCAATTGCATTTTGTAGTTTAGCAAGACCGCCAGGTGATTCATATGTACATTAAAGTTTGAGAAGTGCCAGGCCAGGATGGGTGAATCCCACGATGCAAACTGGTTGAATCCCAGTTGTTAGGAAAATCATGGGTCATCAGGAGGGAGAATTCAACTCTGCAAAAAACAAAGTCGCCAATGGCAAAGGATGAGTGAGTACTTGTTATATTCCTTAGGAATTGTTTGCAGGTGTGTGGGTGTGCTTGCACACACATTTTTGCCTTTTAAAAGAGCATTTTGGAGGAATAGAGGGGGATGATAAGGTCACTGGAGATACATTTGATTGGAACCTCTGTATGCCAAGCACTGGGGCTAGAGTGCAAGGCAAACGTGGTACCATCTTGAGAAATTTTACAGAGAAGGAAGATGTTGAATTAATATTCCTTTTCAGGGCTCTATGGGGATTCTTAAACATTAGGCTCACGTCTTAGGAGAGGAGGTGTTAAGCTGAGACTTGAAATACAAACGAGTACAGGGGTGGGAAGGGTGTACCAGGCAGAGGAAATAGTGTGGACAAAGGCTCAGAGACCAGAAGAGCCCTGTCCTCAGGGACAGTTCAGATTGGCTGGAAGGTGTGGCCTGAGCAGAGAGGAGTGTGAGATGTGGCTGGCAGCGTGGACCAGGGTCTGCTCCCTCAGGGCTGGCGAGCCAGGTCGAATGGAGCTGTATATCAGGAAGTTGTTGAGGGGTTTTTATCGGAGAATTGTGAACAGGAGGTGGGCAGTGGGCGTCCCGACTGTCATCTGGGTGCTGGCTGCACTGACTTGGCATTGCGGGGGGCCGAGCAGGCTGCAGGCTGGAGGGAGGGGTGTGCACACTTCTGCTTCCATGGTGACGGAGTTCCCACTGACTGTGCCGTCAGGTACAGTGACCTCAGATACTGATTCAGAAACCACACGCTCACACGTTACTCTCTCTGTAAGTGACCAGAAATTGAGGAGAAACGGGAGACTTGAATTTTGGGGATGGTGGCAAAAGTGAATTGACTCCAAATCCGATTGAACATAACAGCATTGACTGGTCCTTGTTTCCACTGCACAAGGACGCCAAGAGTCCCAGGCACTCTTGTAGGTTCTGGGACAACAGTGAGCAAAACAGAAAAACACATTTTTTTCTATATTTCTGGACCATACATTTGGGGTTGAGAGTTGGGGGACTTATATCAATTTCTACCATTATGTTCTTAATTTCATAGACACCGAAACTGTTCTGGTTTTTGGCTATTTAGAGAGTCTACTCTCTTCCTTTGTGGCTTAAGCGGTTGTCACCTTTACAAAAAGATATGTTGCCTGAAAGAGCTTTTAAGAAAATTAAATCTATTTTTTCCTTCCCCTGTGGATTAGAGGAAAACTTACCATTTACCGCTAGTTGTTTTTTTTTTTTTTTTAATGCTCTCAGTGAATAATGACAGTGGTAGCTAAAATTTGAAGGCTAAGTCTGTGCCAGACATAGTTCTAAGTATCGTACATGATTCATTTGGTCAACTTCACGAACCTTATTAGAAAGGAATTATCATCAGCATTTTACCAATGAGGAAAAGGAAGCTTAGAACGGTGTGTCACTTACTAAGTCTGTAATGGGCAGAGATGAGTCCAAATAAGAGAACTTCAGCATTGTCGCTTCGACAGACCCCAGGAAGATGCTTAGTACGCTGATCACCAGAGGAAGTCAGAAAACACCTTTCAGAGAATGAGATCTAGCTGCGTCACCTCCATTGTGTACTACCCTTCCTTGGCTGTCCAAAGCTCAATAAGATATAGGAACTGTTGAAAGAAAAACTCAGGTGTTAAAATTTTAATGAATTTCTTTGAGCATTCAGGGATTCTTGAATTGGCAGCTCCAGGCCTGGGGCGGTTCAGGGCTCCACGGGGAAAACATTTATAAGGTGTCACAGAAGCAAGATAAAGAAAACATTCGATTAGTTCAAGTGGAAAGTTTGTAGTTAGAGGTTAGTTGGCAGTGTCTGATTGGTTAAGCTTAAGTTTCCTTTTTCTGGCCTGTGACCATTCACTCTCAGTTGGGTTTTGGTTCGCTTAGGTAGGAACCCAAGGCGCTGGAGCCATCTCAGCCTAACCCCCTCCCAACTCGTTATTTTAACACTACAGTGGGCTTGCAGGGCTCCGCACCAGTCCTGGGCACCAGCCACCCAGCACCGTTCTCTCCACTCCTGGCCACGCCGGTCTCCTTTCACATCCTAGTTCTTATCCTGTGTTTTCCTGCCACGGAAGCTTTGCACATCCTGTTCCCAATGTCTAGGATATTTTTTCTTCATGTATTTTCTCCCCTACAAACTCAGATCTCAGTTTAAAGGTCATTTGCTCTGGGGAAGCTGTCCTTAACTTTCCTCACTAGATCAAATCCCTAACAAGATCAAATAGGTTCTGTTAATTCCACATACCTTTCTATTGCAACAATTAAAAAAAATTGTAATTGTGTACTTATTAGTGCAGTGGTTTTTCGAGGTCTGATCTCCACAGCAACAGACTCAGGATTGCCTGGGAGCCTGTTAGAAGTATAAATTCTCCCACCCTACCCCAGACCTACTGAGCCAGCAACTCTGGAGGTGGGTGGGGCCCAGCAATTCGTGTTTTACCAAGTTGTCCTGTTGATTCCAGTGCACCTGTGAGTTCAGGAACCACTGTTCCAGCGTTCGTCTTTAACCGGTGCCTTTCTCCTCTCACAGGCCATTTGGCTCCATCAGGGCAGAGACTGAGATGTTTGTTGTTGTTCCTCTCTTGATATCTTTGCTTCCTGTCTGGTACACAGTTGGTATTCAATTGATAGTTGTTCAGTGGATGAATGTATGAGCATGCTTGATTTTTGTAACATCTTTTTGAAGAGGTATTATTTCAATTTTACAGATAAACAACTGAGGCTTTGGGAATTCTAGTGACTGCTAGGCATGAGTTATGGCAGGTCTGGTGAATTGACAAGAGAAAATAGCAACAATGGCAGCTCTAGGTGCAAAACACCTTTGTTGAATAGATTCCATTGATAGTCAATGGATAGAGTTGGAAAAAGGTGGCAATGCCCTACCAATCTGAAATAAACCCACTTTACGTACTTCCTTACTCAAGCATTAAGTCTACTGTAGCAGCTGCTCTGGAAGTTACCAAAATGAATACTGTACTCAAAGAACTTAGATTATCTCCATGTCTACCTATCGACTGTGTACATGTGTGTAAATTCACTGTGTATGCATATTTTTATAAAAATGCTAGGCAGATAGTGATACATTCAAGAGAATGATAATCAAATGAGTACAAAATACTTGCAGTTGAATAATATGGATTGCTTTATGCATTTGCATGATGTTTTTGGACATAGAAATTATGAGAGAGATTTCTCACAAGGATGCTTATAGCAAGTAAAATAATATTAACGGCATTCTATTTCTCATTGAATTATTTACCCAAAGCCCATTTAGGGCTACCCTAGACAATGTTTATGCAGTTTATGTGGGAGGTATAATATCCAAGGAAAACTATTTTAACATTTTTTAACACTTCTGAATAGTTCACTGTAGAATGAAAGTTTGCTTGTATTTGCTTTTTAAAATCATTTATTCCATTTCTCCCTCACTCCCACTTTTAAAGATTGTCTTTGTTTAGAAAAAAAAAAAAAAAAACAAAAAACAGCTGTACTCAGCAGCTGGTTTGGAAACACAGCATTGAAGAACTGAGGAATTTGCACAATTAACAGTTATACATAGATACCAGATCTAGGATGAGAATATTTAACGGTGTGCCACTGACTCTGGTCCATGTGACAGGCTAATTAAAATCTTATTTACATTTCTTCCATGTTCTTACAAATCCTGTATTTCTTCTTTAATTTTCATTTAGTGGGTTATTGGATTTGGTTGAAGGGAAAGCTGATGCCGTTTGAGTGTTTAACAGGCTGTTTTCTTTTTCCAGCTGATGTCTGTTATATTTCACATTTACTCTGAATTTGAAAACTAGCTTTGCAGTCTCAGCAGAACTTGTTACTCTCATTTTGAACGTGTTCTCCCTCCACCTTTAAAAAAAAAAAAAAAAAAACTTGAATCTTATAACTGATGGTCCAGATTTTCATAATGATGATTAAAGTGAGATTTTGTGTAGCAAAATTTATCAACGAGCATCACGTACCTCCAATGTGCTAGGCAAAGCTAGGCTTCGGGAAAGGCCTGGTGTCTGTCTTCGAAATACTGAAACTCTAAGTTTCACAAAGGAGATGCAAAGGAGGATCACTAAATGATGTGCTACACGTAATAGAATTGTAAATGCAGCGTGATATCCCAGGGTGGATCCTGGGACAGAAAGAAGACATGAGTTGGAAAAAACTGGTAAAGTCTGAAGTTTAATTAATGGTAACATGCCAATGTTCATTTCTTAGTCTTGACAAGCAAACCATTGTGGAAGATGTTAACGTTCAGTGAAACTGGATGAGGGGCATATGGGAACTGTACTGGATTTATAACCTTTCTGTAAATCTAAATTCCAAAATAAAATGTTTACTTTTAAATGAAAGCACGAGGATTTTAATCGAGACTTAATGGAAAGCTCTTACGTTATTTGTGGGAAATAATTGTTTTCAGGAAAGCACCCCATTCTTGCCCTCCCCCAAGCCCCCAGCCTTAGAGGATGCGTGAGGAACTAGCTGGTCCCTGGGGGAGTGGACTTGTCTTTCGTCCATCAGGGCTATGCAAAATCGCCTTGCAAAATCGCCTTGCAACGTGGGCACTGGTGTCAAATTCAGAGAGCCTGACACCTGCTTGCCACTTTGTAATCGTGTGGTCTTGGGTCAGGTAACCTATCTGAACCTCTGTTTTTTTAAATCTGTGTAATGAGCATATTGTTCTGCTGATGCAGATAATGGGACTACTCTAATAGCAATTTTTAAATGAAGTTGTGCTGCAAAAGTGTTGTCATCACTGTGGTCTGGAAATGTGGGCAAGGTAGTTGAAAACCATCCAACCATGGCCCACATGACTAATGACAGCTGAGAGTGCTACTTCCCAGACTTGAGGCCTCAACAACCTGAACTCTGTTGTTTTGTTAAAGACAGACGGATAAAACTTTCCTTGAAAAAACCACCACCAAATGTGTGCTTTATCCTCCTCTGGTGGACGGTCCAAGCATTGCAGCCTCTTCTCGGCCTTCAGTGTGCCTGCAAAGGGCAGCTCCAGACAGCTCCCTTACGTATTTCAGTGGCCCTGCTCCCTGAATTCCCCCTTCAGGGCAACTCCATCCATTTTTCTTTCTTACAGTGCCTCAAATGGTCTTACAACAACACGGTGCTGTTAAATGTGTCATTTTCTGAGAACGCTCTAATGCTTTTCCCCTTATACCTCCAGGGTTTACTTTGTCACTCTGTCCTTTTCTGGTTTATTTCAGTATACTTAGCATAGAGCCGATAGCAGTGGGATGGAATAGCTTAGCTTGGCTGAACTGTGTGGCCTGAGAAATGTCCCTTGCAAAGAGGTATAGCTATGGAATCGTCCTTGAAGGAAAACCCCACCTCATACTTACTCTCATCTCCTTTTATTTTATTTTCTGTGTACCAGCGAAACAGCAATGCTGGCTCAGGAAAGAGGGACCTGTCAGCAATTCATTCACCTCCGCAGCTTTGATCTTTTTGGCTGGGTGCAGGGAAAAAGATGTTCTCACTCCAGCTTCAGCCACAACACAAATGTGCACCGAGGACCTGCTCCTCTGGAGTAGGTGTGAGGCATTTGAGGATCAGAAGGTTGCTGCCCACAAGAAAGTTACTACCTAGGGAGACAGGGGCAACACATTAAATATTCTCACACTCCGAGGCATCATATTAATAATGTCTATTTGGTGGTATTACCACTTGGTGCTAATACTAACAACAACAATAAACATTAAGTGAGCTCTATGTACCAGCCTCTAACTAGGTGCTTTATACACAGTATCTCTTTTGATATGTCCAATAATCCTGGTAGGTAGTGTTCTTTAGATATTTTTACAAATGAGGAAACCAGGGCTCAGAGAAGTTAAACAAGTTACCCAGATATAACTGTAAGGTTATGGGAAGCAGAGGAGAAAATATTTTGCTTACACAGATATATAGCTGAGTCCTGTCACTCAATAGATTTTTCTTATGACATTTCCTCATTCACGTCACACATCAGTCATCAATCTTCACATATCATTTTTTCTCCCCGGAGATTCTGGAATTGGCCACACATCGCTTCTTAGCCCTAACTCAAAGCAGTCATTATTTCTTGATCAGGTTTGGCATAGAATATAATTCCTACTTTCCATTCAATGAATAAATGTTTGTTGAAAGAAAGGAGGGAAAATTTCCTGGGCTGGGGTTGTCAAGGGAAATCATCATGGGAGTAGAAATTCAGCTCAGCCTTGGGAGAAAGGTATGGGGCCTGGATAAGCCATGCTAATTATGATGGAAGCTTAATTATTGGGCGCTTACTGTCTGCCGGCTCTTGACCATGGCTACTGTTAATCCATTGAAAGCCCACAGCCTTTCTAGGAGATACAGAGTATTACTATGCCCACTTTACAGATGAAAAACAGAAGCACAAAGAGGTTAAGTAGCTTGTGCAAGTTCACACAGTCCCTTCAAAGCAAAGCCAGGATTCTAACCCAGACAGTGGGTTTAGAGCCCACACTCTTAATCAATACACCATACTAGTTTAAGAGGGCAGATGCATCTGCTCACTGATGTACTCTAAGGGTTTGGCACACAGTAGACACTTAACATACAGTGAATGAATGAATGAATGAATGAATTTTTTTCCTTTGCTAAAATAAAAGAGGGCAGTTATTCCAGATACAGAAAATGGCCATTGACACAGAGGAAGAAATACCAATGATATTTTAGTGATAAATGGATTTCCATATGGCAAGAATTGGCAAGGTGCGTTGGGGTCAGCCTAAAGTTTGGACTTTGTTTTGCTCTTGTGATCAGGGTTATCACTTTGTCCCTAAGTTTGCATAAACCATGGCTTCTATGTGTTATGGTCCCATGTACTGAGGATTACCTGCTATTACTTCATAGTGGATTGCAGTCTAGCAAAATAAACTGTCCCCAAGTTGTTCTCATGAGCCCTTCGAGTGAACAAATGATGTTTGTGGAGGTGGAAAGGGTTGGAATTTTCTGTGAGGGAAGTCAGCATGAGGAGGTGGGAGCTGTCTTGGCTTGGAGAACAGTAGATAAAATAACTTTTTCTAAGAAGATCTTGGTTATTGACTCTATTTCTTCTACTTCTCAAAGTACTAATTACCAAACAGGCAGTTTTGATGACAGTAATGACATATTTGCAATTTTCCGAACTACTCATGTTTCCTGTAAATTGAAGGGATTTCAATGGATTTCATTATATTATCACCATAGAATGCCATATCTAGAACTGGGGAAAGGAAATTAATCACCCAAAGCAATCTTCATTGAGATTCCCACTGTAGGAAAAAATAGAAATGGATCAAAATCCTCCACAATCATTCTCCACCCACCCCTACCACAATATATATTTCTTCTTGAGACCCCAATATCCTGAGAAAAATCCTCTGTCTCAGAAAATGGAATTAATACAAATAGTATTTTGACTGCTGCTGTTGATAAAGTCAGGAGAAATGATTCCTAGGATACCAAAGGGCTGAGAGTATGAAAGTCAAAACCCATTAAAATCCAGGGGGAACTGCCTATGAAGTAGGGTGGCTTTGTGAATGAGTGGGTGGTTCTGATTTCCAGGGGGGGATTGTGCGGTAAATCAGTCTCTCCACAGATATTTAGCTTGTTTACCTCAATGACATTTTCACTCATAGTGCTTTTATTTCTCATCTCAGGCATAGGAGACAGTATCAATTCTGAACAAAACTGAGCTTGAACTTTTACTTCATTGTATTCTCCCATCTATAAACTCTTATCAGGGTGATAAAACTGGGAATAAAAACTAGCAGTTTGAAAAAAAAATCATTTCGTTAATGAAAGAGTCTGTGGCTGATGGTAAAATACACATTGAGGCCTCATCTGAAGAATTAACGAGGATTAGGGAAGAGCTGCTTTTCATACAGAACTTCTCTCAGGAGTATCTATGCATACACATATTAAAAATGAGTGCCGGTAGGCACTTTTTGGACAGCATTTGGTATAAGCCCTGGGAGAGATGAAAAAACAACATGATGGTGTTGAGAGTTTATTCAGATATTTTTATATAAGTTAGCTCATTGGAATCCTTATAACAGTTCACATCAAGTGGGGTGTTAGTACCCTTATTTTAAAGACAGGGAAATTGAGGCACAGCTGGATTAGATTAGCCTCAGGCCCCAGAGAGAGAGAGAGTAAAAGCAGGTGTTCAAACTCAGTTCTGTTTGAACAGACTCAGTTCAGGTCTCCAAAGACCATTCTCTTTATTGCCAAGCTATTGATGAATGGTGATTCACAAAAGTCTGTTTGTTTCCTGCAGATGTGTCATTGTCCATGCAGGACAGTATCCATCTTCTCAGGAAGTCATGATGGCTTGGTAGCTCCTAATTTTTCTTTTAGCGTATACCACATCTTCCTGACCCCACCACCTAATGCAAAATGTACTATTCATCCATTCTGTTCTTGGATGTTTTAAATTCGGAAAGCATTCATTTTTATACCTGACATAGGAAACAAAGGTAAGGAAATAGAGAAGCATAAATTTGAATAGCAGCTCTTTGTCTTACCAGATGTGACTCTGCCTCTCAGAAAGCTAGACAATCTCGTTAAGCCTCAGTTTCCTCACTCATAAAATGGAACTTAGAGTAGTATTGACTGTGTTTTTGTAAGAATAAGTGGGGTAGTGTCTGTCAGCACCTAGCCCATTGAAGGTATCAACAGATGGGTCCTCAGATGTAAAGAGAAGAGAGTTCCCATCATGAAGAAACTCACAGTGTAAGGGGTGGAGGAAACAAACAAGTCATCAAAATCAATCCAGTTTCCGCAGCTGAAAAGCGGGGGTAATGATGCCATTTATCCAAAAGGACTGTTATGAGGATTAAATGGGATAATGCATGGAGAGCACTTAGAATAGTACCTGGCACATAGTAAGTGCTCACTAATTTTTAGCTATAACAACTGCTCAGTTGGAGGCTGGCACTGGTACTATGGTTGCTCCATGTACAAAGATTCCATCATTGGACTAAGTCAGAGAAGGCATCACAGTGATAGTGACATTTGGGCTGGGTCTTGGGGCATGTAGAGAAGCCTTCCATGCTGCCTCAAATTTTTCACTCTCATGGCTCATTTTATCGCTTGAGTGCAATGTGTAGGAAAACTGGAGTGGAAGTTGGTGATGCCAGGAGTACTGGCATGTGCTGGAGGAACGGTGCAAGGGAGCACAGTATCACACCAACGCATCTTGAATTTCATGGAAACAAAAAATACTCAGCAAAGTGCAGATTAGAGGCCACAGTGTCCTGCTTATTCACTGCATCAATAGCATTCTTTATTAGGAGCCCCAGCATATATTTGGGAGCAAAAGCCTTTGTGGTTTCATTGTAAAGAAATAAACTACTAGTGGAACAAACTCTGACCTCCATTCAAATCCTGCCTTGTCCCTAACTAGCTGGATGATCTTGGATAACAGTATAACAACGTAAAGTAATTACATTGACTTCCTGAGGTTTCATTTCCCAAATTGTCAAAGGAAGTGACAATTATATACCTTGAAGTATTGTTGTAAGTATTTGAGATAATATGCAAAAAGTGTGTAGTGTTTTAATAGAGTCTCGGAAAAAGAAAATAATGCCAATTTACATATTTATAATCATAGATATAATTATAATTTATATTTATATATAAATATTATAACTGTCATATTTACATAATATATAATATGCATAATCTAAATATATTTATGATTATAGTGAAATGCCAAGCACTATGCTAAGAGTTCTATAGGAACTATCTCCTTTAATCCTCTCAATAAATACCTGGGTACTTGCAAATAAGTATCATCCATATTTTGCAAAGAAGGAAATTAGCAAGGCTTAGAGAGTATGTGGCTGTCACAATGGGATGGTGATATGATTAACAGAAAGATGCCCACAGGCCCAGGTGGAGGATGTTAAGTTTTTTTAGTGACAAAGATACAGAAGCGTATAGAGATGGTATAGCAGATAGTTTTAAAGCAGCATGTTCCCCGAGAGAGGTGCGGCTTCCCAGTGTGTCCTGTGGGGCATCAGCTGGGGATGATCCCACCTATCTGGAGTAAAGGTTCTGTTGGGTGCAAGGAGCTCCCTCTGCTGTTCTCAAGGAAGAATTATCTCTTGGCACTCTCTCCTTCACATCTGACTCTTCTGGCAATTCTGGCCACCTGCTGGAACCCCAACACATTTCTGCTAGTTGACTGTGACACTGGGTGATAAGCACATCTATTCCCCAAAAGCATTCCCTGTGAAAATTGGCCTTAGGTCTGTCCAAAGTCCCCTACTATGGAGCACTCGGTAACTTGCCCAAGATCACACCAGTACACAGAAAAATTAGAACTCAAACATGGTCTGAGTGTTCCAGTGACCATGCCATATGCAGTTAAGATTTGGACTGAGTAAAAAATTTGCGAATAAGAGTAGAGGGCGGAAAACTGAACATCAACTTCCAAAGCAACGGAAATTAGATATTCTATAATAAAGCTATCAGTTGCACAATGCTGGCAGAAGTAAGGACCAATGGAATTATAGAGATGACCAAGGCCTGGAATGACTGCGGAGGAGGAAGTACATTCTGGGTTTGCAAATAACTCCTTCCAGGAGGGCTTCCCACATCTCCTGACACAGCATCAGACTTCTTTGCCTTCCAGCTGAAATACAACCACCGCTCCTCACTTTCCTCTCACATTAAGCTGCCCGCCTATCACACTCCAAAACAACATGTGGTAAACATATTTGAAACAGCTTTTCACTTTTTTCAATCTTTTTTTCCCCCCACCCTCTGGCTCCATAGAGAATAACAATTGCTAAGCCTAAGATATGTTGTAAGTATGTTAAGAATTCTTCTCTCGCTTTGCCAAAGTGACGACTGGCTTGGACAAAAGTTGGAAACAGATGGTGAAAAGGAACTTAGCAGAGAGAAAATGAGTGGTCATTTCCTGAACAAACAAATGATGAAAAAACACCCAGAGTTGGGATAATGTGAGAAAAAGGTAGTGGATTAAATGAGGCTTCCAAGCCCTTTCAGAAGGAGTGTACCATAAGACCTCACTCAAGTAGCCACCATCCAAGGTTCCCTGATCTGGCTGTTTGGCCAAAGACAACTGTGTCAACCTCCCTAGCCTGACCCAAGGGCTGAGGAGTTGATACATGGGGGGCATACGTGTAAACAATTCCTGACACCCAAACCTGGGGATTAGACAAGGTTTGTTTTGCTAGTGAAGGGAGTAGGCAGAAGAATTATTTGACTTCTGGTTGGGCAGACACTTGGAGCTGAGTTTATGTTATAGTAACCTCAGGAGGGAAAGAGAGCATAGCAAATGTTACCCTTTTCTGGATTGCTCTCCCTTCTTGTTTTTCTCGCATACCTTTTATCATTCTTGAAGATGCAAATAATCGCTCCTCTTGGACATGACCTTTCTCAGGCAGACTTCATAGCTTCGTATTTGTCCTTAAATGGACTCCATATCTAAGAATGATTCCTTGACAAGCCTGTATCCCTACTAGAGTCAATGTGAGATCGTAATTGTGAACAGTGGCTTACTCATCTTTGTATTGATACTCTCTAGTAGAGTGACTTTATTGACTAAAGTGTTTCAATAAATGTTTGTTGAATGAATACATGTTGAAAGATGTACACATCATCACCTTATCCCACCTGTTGATTCTCCGGACAAGGCCACCTGACTTCTCCGTGTTTGACTCTGAGTATCTGTAATCTGCAGAGATCTTTCCCATGCCAGTTTGTGTTGCTAGTTGAGGTATTCTCTGAGCTTCTCAATCGTTACGACAGAAAGTACTTTACCAGTCTGTGTCTGTCCGTAGGAGCCATTAGGCAGACTGAAACACCTTCAACTGAAGGAAATAGTGTTTATGCAGAGACTCAGGACCTAGCCCATCAAGAAGCCCTGGGTTTGAGTTGGTGCTGGAGCTAACTCCAATAAGAGGGTACTTGGTCTAGGCTTTGAGACATTCTTCCCCAACTAAAGATGACATCTTAGTATAAAGGTTTAATAATCAGATAGTCCTTGGCAAGCACCTATTGCTATAAGAAATCTAATTCTTTTCACCTTTAATAGTTTTTTATAAAGAAAAAGGGAAAAACAAGCAATAGAAAGGGGAAAAGGGCATCAGATTGTATGAGTAAAATGATTTATTTGTGTCATAGGACATTTGCAGAAGGGATATATTTATAGTGGTCTACCTAACCAATTACATTGCAAAAAAAAATTAATTGCTTTTAGGGTGCTTTCAAAAATTCTTCAAATATCTGAACCCTCTCCGCTGCCACTTCCACATCAATAGTTCCCAGCTTGAGGACTGTGTCTAAAGGATAATAGTCTCCACGAGTTGATTCCTGATATCTGAAATCAAATTGAGTTACATGTGACGGGCCAACTTCTTGAAATCCCACATTCTCTTCAATGCCACTTTCTTTGGATTCCATGCTTCCTCTTTATGGGACCTGAAGTGTAGAGAAATGATCATATGACACAGAGGCAGACTGCATCAGGGGTCACTCACCCCAAATTGGTAAGTGAAGGCCAGTAGCAGACTATCTTGGACAGAACACAGGCTTTGTAGTCAGATAGACCTACTGAGCTTTAAACCCAGACTTCTTTTTATTATCATATTATCTTGGGCAAGTTTCTTGAATTCTCTCTTACTAACTCTCCTCATCTTTAAAATGGGTCTTGCAATTTGTCATAGAGCTGCCATGATGGTTAACTAAGGAAAGTCTCACTGGGTATCAAGGTCCTCGGCACTCAGACTGCACTTACCCTTTCCCTCTAATTCCCTGTCTTAGTTTTCTTTTTCTTCAGAACAAATTACCAGGGACTTAGCTGCTTAAAGACAACACATATTTATTACTCACAGTTTCTGTAGGTCCTAAGTTCAGGCATAAATTAGTTCTTTGCTTTACAACTTCACCAGGCTTCAGTCAAGGCAAGGGTTGTGATCTGGACATCTGACACTTGGGATCTTTTTCCAAGCTCTTGTGATTGGCAGGATTTGGTTCCTTAAAGTTGTAGGACAGAGGCCCTCAGCTCCTAGAAGCTGCTCATAGGTCCCTGACATGTGAGCCTTTTCATAATATAGCAGCTTCTTCAAAGCCAGTAGTAAGAAAGTACAGAAATACATTTATACTTATTAATGTAATCACAGGGGTAACATCCTATCACCTTTGCCATATTCTATTGGTTAGAAGCGAGTCACAGGTCCTGCCTATACCCACGGGGAGCAGGTTACACCAGAGTGTGAATACTAGAAGTAGACTACTGGAAGTCACCTTAGGGTCTGTCTGCCACGCTCTGAGTGCAGCAGCTCTGCCACAAGTCACAGAGTGCCCCGTCCTGTCTGTGATGGTTACTAATCGTTTCAGTGAAATTAGATACATCTTTCCAAATAAATCAGAGATGGCAAATGCTTGGGAAATTGTGAGCTATTTCCACATCCCTCACCAGTGCAGACAAACATAACTGATACAGGGCTTTTGTTTCCTGTGAGTCTAGACTTAGAATACTTTAAAAGACAAGGCATCAGGGCCGGGCGCGGTGGCTCACGCCTGTAATCCTAGCACTCTGGGAGGCCGAGGTGGGCGGATCGTTTGAGCTCAGGAGTTCGAGACCAGCCTGAGCAAGAGCGAGACCCCATCTCTACTAAAAATAGAAAGAAATTATATGGACAGCTAAAAATATATATAGAAAAAAAAAATTAGCCGGGCATGGTGGTGCATGCCTGTAGTCCCAGCTACTCGGGAGGCTGAGACAGGAGGATCGCTTGAGCCCAGGAGTTTGAGGTTGCTGTGAGCTAGGCTGACGCCACGGCACTCACTCTAGCCGGGGCAACAGAGTGAGACTCTGTCTCAAAAAAAAAAAAAAAAAAAAAAGACAAGGCATCAGACAGAAGCTAACATTCGGTCAGTGTTGGAAAGTCTTATGAAACCTATTTGCTGTCCTTGTACTGTACTATATGCTGGTGGGCCAGAAGCATGGGTTTGCCTAGCACTGTTTTAAACATAAAACTGATCTTAGCTCTGTGCCTGGGGTCCTTAATGTGCAAGTGTCCTTAGCAAGGACAATGATAATTCATGAGGAATTAATAGGAATTCCCACATATAAAATTTGTCCTTCACTCTATTCCCTCACTGAAAAATCAGAGAAATACATTAAAACCAACTAGATGACAATGCAATAGAAAACAAATGTGTTTACAAAAGAAAAAAGAAGTACAGGTGGATAACTAGAGAAATTAACACAACAACTAAGAGAGGCATCATGAGTTTGAGTCCGTTGGGAAGGAAAATATATCTGTAAATACATTTGTTTCTGTCAATATTTGCTTTTCATTGTGTTCCTCCCATGTGCTTAGGGTTCCCTTATCATGCCTTCATGATGATGTAAGTGAATTACTAGAAATGCTATTAGTCTCATTATTTTCTGAGCCTTGTAAGATAAAAAGAGCACCCTGTTGTCCATACTTGTGCTCAATTTAAGTTGAGAGAAAAACAAAATTCACCTATAAGAAAAGGTTCTTATAAGATGGCAGAGACATACTATTGATCTAGGGCTCATTTATTTTATTAGGGGTCCTTAGTCATGGATTATATCAGTGGAAAGCATTATATACTAAGTGCGATTTTAGCAAGATCTTGTTTTTCTGGTTGTATAACGGATCACTACAGGATGAAACAAGAAGAAAAGAATGGTTTACTGGCAGAAATAGAGAAAAGATATATATCGATTTTATCTCCCTAAATATAAGTACATACAAATATATGTAAATAGGTCCTTATGGAAAGAAACTGTGCCTGGATATCTTTTCTATCCTTAAAGGCCTGACACAGTGCTACGTACATAGCACATAGTAAGCATGTAGTAAATTTAACATATTTCACGGATAGTTGGGGGACTAAAATGTTGATATTTGGCTGTATCCATTGAATCCAGGAAAATAATTGTCAGAAAACTCCCAAACGGATCTTGTTCAGTCTATAATCTTACTTTAACCCTAGTGAGTGTAGATGACTCTCCTGTCTATTCTGTGGAATAGAACGTATGAACACTTTTTAAAAAAAGACCTCTTTTACTTCCAAGGTTGTAATTTTTGACGGGCTTCGTTACACTCTAATCATAAAAGAAGGCATTATTGGATGTGTTTATGTATAGTATTAAAAACATATAATAATGGGTATTAAGATAATTTTGTAAAAG
The DNA here is from genome assembly GCF_041146395.1 of Eulemur rufifrons. Taxonomy (NCBI): domain Eukaryota; kingdom Metazoa; phylum Chordata; class Mammalia; order Primates; family Lemuridae; genus Eulemur; species Eulemur rufifrons. The sequence goes on from NC_090984.1 coordinate 104,591,908, forward strand.
TGTACTTCCAGTAGGATTTAGTCTTTTGAACCATGAAGAATATGGTGTTTAAGTCCCAATGCTGGTTACTGTATTAACCTCTTAGGGCTGCTGCAATGAAATGCCATAAACAGTGTGGCTCCAAACAACAGAAATTCATTATCTCATACTTCCGGACACCAGAAGTCCAAAATCAAGGCCTTAGCAGGGCTACACTCTCTCTGAAGCTTCCAGTGGAGGATCCTTTCTTGCCTCTTCCTAGCATCTGGTGGTTGTTGGGAATCTTTAGAATCCCTTGACGTGTAGCTGCATCACTGCAATCTCTGCCTCCGTCTTCCCGGGTCAGTCTTCCTTCTGTGCGTGGCAGTGCTACTATGATGTGCTTTTCAACACCACTTCTGATAGCAAATGTGTTTATTCCCCTCACATCAACCAATTTTCTGACACCAACTGGCTGTCCTATAACTTAACTCAATCCGACACTAACTACATGGAGTTAGCATCAGACTCCACAGGTTAAGGGGGGGTCGTACAAGACTGTCCCCCACTTCAGGTGCCAATCAGAAGTCTGGGCCACCTGTACTTGTAACTGACCAACTATTAATCAGGGTCCCCACAACCTCTCCTCAGATTTGATGGTTTGATAGAATGGCTAACAGGACTTAGGAAAAAATGCTTTACTTACAGTTACAAGTTTATTATAAAGGATGCGATTTAGGAACAGCTAAATGGCAGAGATGCGTAGTGCAAGGTATGGGGGATGGGATACAGAACTTCATGCACTGCCCACACTTCCACACCACCTTCCAGCACCTGCATGTGTTCAGCGGCCTGGAAGCTCTCCAAACCCCATTGTCTAGGGTTTTTAAGGAGGTTCCATTACGAAGGTGTGATTAATTAAATCATTTTCCATTGGTGATTAACTCAATCTTTAGCCCCTTTTCCCTCTCCAGAGGCCTGGGGATGGGGCTTAAAGTTCCCCAACCCTCTAAACACATTGTTGGTTCCTCTGGCAACCAGCCCCCATCCTGAAGCTATCTAGGGTCCCACCAAGAGTCACTTATTAGGATAAACCTAGATATGGTTGAAAGGGGCTTATTATGAATAACTATAGAGCCTTATCACTCAGGAAATTTCAAGGGTTTTAAGGCTCTTGTAACAGAAACCAAGGACAAAGACCAAATATATATTTCTTATTATATCACAGTATCACAGGCTGTTTCTATATCCAAATTTCCCTTTCCCATAAGGAAACCAGTCATTGAATTAGGGCCAACCCTAATCCAGTAAGACCTTGTCTTAACTGGATTACATCTGTAAAAATCCTATTTCCAAGTAAGGTAACATTTATAGGTACTGGGGCTTGGGACTTAAAGACATCTTTCCGAGAGACACAATTTAACTCAGAACGGTAACTAATTGGCTTTCCTTCTCCTGAGCCTCCTTGTTATTGAAGCTCAGCAATTTCCTCTAAGCACATAGCACTTCAAAGATGTTCTATAATCACAACCTCCTAGTTGCTCCAGGAGCTCACCCTGGGCCTGGCCTACCCCATTTGGTGTCGTTCGCTTCTATGAGTGATACTGAACCCAGGGCAGGACGCTAACGAGGGTCCAGAAAGCACACTGTGAGATCGAATAGGATGAGCATGACACAGATGAAGTTGTGTCATCTAGAAAAGGGAGATCTTTATCCTGCTGCGGAGGTGGCCATGGGAGGCCACAGCAATTTGGGAGGCAGGAACAGAATGAACAAAGGCACAGAGACAAGAAACCATGGGTTGCATCGAGTGGCTGGCTAGTTGTCCAACTTGGCTGAAATGTAAGGCATGCTTGGAGGGACAAGGATACAGGGGTGTGGCACCACGAGTTTTGTCCTATTAAGTCTTCATTTCCCGAGAAAAAAAGAAAAGACGCCACATGGGATTTTTCTTGCCTGTTTTGACTGCTAGATGATAAACAGGCAGGGCCTCTCCAGGTGCGTGTGTGTGTGTGTGTGTGTGTGTGTTGCCAAGGGCTCTGTGTCTGTGCAGATTAGGTAACAACATTTTTGAACACTACTGGGTGAGATGTCATAACAACAGTGTGATTTGGATTGTGTTAATATCCCTATTTTTCAGATGCGTAAACTGAGGCTTTGAACAATAAGGAATTCACCCAGGGCCACACAGCCCTGGTAAGTGTTGGGTTCAGGAGCTGAGCCCAGGTCAGGCTGGTTCCAGAGCACAGGCTGGTACCTCCATGGCACGGCCTGCAGTTGACCTCCGAGGGGAATCGGGGCTCTGCTGCTGAGAGCTTAGCTGTGATTCCTTTCAGAGTGAGTTTTCCACGTTACCTCGGCCTGATGTCTGTGCTTAGGGGGGCTTTGGAAGGTAACTAAGTAATGTCCATGAACCTGGTCACTGGATGAAATTGTATCCTGGAACAAAGATGTGCAAAGATAGCTCCTGCTTCTCCATTCCTGTTTGTGAAAATTGGCAGATTTATTGACTGAAGACATAGTGGCCAAATGAATGAAGATGAGCACTTGAAAGAATAAAAATACATTTTAGGGAGCTTAAACTACTGTTTCAATAAAAGAAAAAATGTCCAAATCAAGTGGAAAATTACTTATCAGGTAAAGATTAGAATTAAGATCTTTTAACTCCAAGTTCAGTGTATTTTCTATTATATTTAAAAAAGTAAAAGGACATTGCAAAGAAGATATTTAATATTTGGAGAGAAGGGACAAAGTATTTAGGCAAGGACATGGTGGACACAGAGTGAAGGGGAGGGAAGTGTATAAGTTTGGGAGGGGGGTGGCTACTAAAGGGAGCTGCCCTGAATCCTGGCAAATACCCTGCGCTTTAATAAGCCTTGTAAGTTTCTCTCTCCTTGTTAGAGGTAATGCCTGTAAAAGCAAAGTAGCAATCGGAACAATGCAGTTTCCCAGAGGGCCCTTTAACAGAACCCTCCTGCGGCTCCGTACTATTGTTAATGCTCCCCTCATTCTGGTCTCCTGGGCTTCCTAAACGCTCTGTATCACTTAAGGGAGGACGTATGGCTAACTGTGCTGAACACCTTCAGAGGTGCCACCATGGAGCAAGACCAGGCAACCCGGCCTCTCTAATGGGCTTGATTGTGGTCTCTGAAGTGAAAACCACCTCTTGAAAGCTGCTGTAAGACAGCTATTGGGAGGTTTGGGAGGGAGATTTAGTGCTGCTCTTTTGAGGGATCGATGTCTTAGCTCTTCAGAACCTCCTGACACCTCAGATGGATTCTAGGTGGTTCCCCAGTGAGGTACAATCTAACTGTCATCCACATAAATTTATCTGTCCCCTAATGGGGGCCTATTGCTGTATTAGGAGGGCCTCAAAGCCTAGTTATAGGGGCAGGACAAGACACATGAAGCGATGCAGGAGCATCAGCTGCTGAGTTGCATACCTCTGATGGCCTATTCAAGGTGCAGAGAGAAGATATCCAAGGCGGGCTACAATGGTCAGAATTGGGGGTGAGGATAGTAGAATACGAAGGAACTGCTTAAGAGAGACAGGTGATTGGCATCCAAAGGGATTCCTCGCAGCAGGGAGCAGTGTGCCGATAGGGAATGAGAATGTATACAGAATGGCTTGAGTGAAATGGAAATTGAGTATTTCTTTTGATTATAACAAGGAAAAAGTCACATTTGTTTTTAATTTGTCTTGTATACCCCCTAATGCTTACTAATTTCCCTTTTTTGCAAAGAGATGTCAACCCTTAGGCTCAGAGTCTTTAGAGGGCAACGGTATCACATTTTTAAGTTTTTTTTTTTTTGGACTTTGGAATATTTGCATATACATGATGAGCATGATGAGGTATCTTGGGGATGGGACCCAAGTCTAAACATGAAATCTATTTATGTTTTATATGAGCCATACATCTGTCACATGAGTTCAGGTGTGGAATTTCCACATGTGGCATCATGTCAGGTCTCCAAAAGTTTTGGATTTTGGAGAATTTTGGATTTCAAGATTTTCAGATTAGGAATGCCCAACCTGTATTTATTTTTGTGGTACTTCTGCAGGCAAATGATACTGGTTTTCTATCCATAGTACTAGTATAAATGTACTTTAAAATGAAAATGTATGTAAGTGAAAAGAGGCAATTTAAACAGAAAGATGAAGTAAATAATAATTCAGGCAGTACATACATGGGGTAAAATGTATGATACTGATACGTCATTGACCAAAGTTTGGGAAAGCTGTTGTTGACAAAGAGTGGTCACAGTAGGATGTTGATCCCAATCTTAAAGCTCCTAATCTTCCTTCCCTTTCTCACCACAGATATTCCAGCAAAGTGGAATTGCCACATTGTCCCCCTAGGGACCATTCATGTGTCCCACTTCCTTATTGCTGTTGACTTTCTTCAAAGTGGGAATATTTTTTTTTTTTTTCAGAACACTCAAACCCAGCCTTACACATAGTAGGTCCCTGTAAATATGCAATAAAAGAATAAAAAAAAAAAACAGTCAATACATCAGTCAGTTGTGACTTTTCCAAAAAATTCCAACTGTCTTGTACAAAGTGTCAAAACTAAGGTAATGGCAACAATTAGCAAGAGAAAGGAACTAGTCCAGGTAACACTTGGATCACACTCTGATCACAGATCAGAGTTAGTTTAGTGTTTCCCAAACTGTAATCTGCACACATATCTTATGGGGATTTTGTTGAAATGCAGTTTCTGATTCTCTAGGTCTGGGGTGGCGCCTGAGAGTCTGCATTGCTAGCAAGCTCCCAGGGGCTGCTGTGGCTGCTCCGTGAACCATACGTTGAGTTGTAAAATTTTAGGTGATATAAGAGAGGAGGAGAATCAAAGTGAACTCCAATACCTGTACCACTTGAAAATTTTGTTCAAAATGCAATTTTTAAAGAAGAAATTTAAAAAATTTCCTCCCTAAACATTTTAACTCCAAGGAGGTTCTTTTCTCCATAAACTTTAGTAATGTCCTTCAATTCTACAATCTCTTGGTTCATATCTGTAACTCATTTTAGGTTATATTTTGTGCTTCCTTCTCATAAATATAGAGGCCCGAGCGGCCCATAATAAACAATGATCAGAAGAGGACTGTGAAATGCTGTAAAATCATGATCTGATTAAGATGAGTTGTTTGCACTTGAGGAACGAAATTGCTCATGGTCACACAGTAAGGGACAAAGCTGCTCTGCAAACTCAGGTCCTCTAACTGGGCGCTTTTGCCTTAACACTTGTTGCCATTCCCATGTTTCTACATGAGTAACAAAATCTTTCAACCTTCTGAATTATCTCCCTAGCTCCTGGGACTACGGTTGGGACAGTCTGTGGGTCAAGGGTATATTGAGTGTTGTATAGGAGAGATTCCTGCAGCACCCCGGCATAGGGAAGAGAGGATGGAGCGCCGCTCTTCTGCCTGCCTAGTAATTATCATTTTATGGAAGTTTGCTTTGGGGATGGGCAAATCTCTGACAAAAGGATAAAGGAACCAACACAGAATTTAGGTTCCTCCCTTCCCTTGTGGTGGTAAACCTCGCTTAGCTTTATTTTATTTTTTTAAATTTTTATTTTAAGTTTAGAAGCTTTAGTCAAGAACCGCAAATTAAGTTGTGCACTTTGGTCTTTTCCAGCTCGTAGGCTGTCGCTAGGCTGTAATTATTGCTTGACACCCTTCCTCAACGTTGACATATTCACCAGCCTGAAAAAACAAAACACGATTATTTATTTATTTTAGATTGGTTTTCTTTAATTCGTTTTAATCATTCCTATACTTTTCTTTCCTATTTTCTTACTTGCGTGCTTCATGTCTGCTATTATTTAGTTCCTGTGATGTTCCCCAGATATATGGAATTAGTGATGCCAGATACTATTGTATATTCAGAAAGCTCAGCAGTCACACAACATTATAATGGCTAAGTGCCAGGACTGAAGCCTGAGTCCTGGTGAAGCAGAGATCATTGTGATGAAGGTTCTGGATCTGTGGTCTCTTGAGGGTGAGGGGGTAGCATCTCTTTGTTTTCCTCTCTCTCTCTCTCTTTCTAGAGATATGTAAATACACACACATGTGTATTAACATGCATGTGTGTATATATATTTACATGCATATGTATACGTTTGCATAAATAACATTTTGAAAAAATTGGAAAATTTTGAAAAAAGAATGTAAAAGATAACTATTAACCCAAATTTGTCAACCAGAAATAACTGCAATTTATACATTCTAGTACAGTAAAAATTTTCCTATACATAAGAGAAAGCACACTTAATTTTTTTGATATTTCTGATTTTTAACCTAACATTCTATAAGAAGCAGTTCTCTATGTCTTTGGCCTTTTGATTATTTAAATTTCCTTTTTTTTTCTTGATCACCAAAGTGATACATGTTTACTGTAGAAAATTTGATAAATACTGAAATATTAAAGAAGAAAAGTAAAATCTATAATTCACTATTCACAGTTAATAGCTATTACCTTTTAGTATATTATTTTCATAGGTAGATAGATCTACATATAGATATATATTAATATCTCCAAATATCCATATCTACATATAGATATAGGTATTAATAAACTGAAAAAAATTTAATAATTTCTAACAACTGGATCATATTGCATTTATAGTATTATAATCTTTTTTCATTTGGATTTAGCATGATCTTTCCCTATGTTATAAATATTCTTTAAAATGAATTTTAAATGGCTATATAATATTTCTTTCTATGTTAATTAATAATAAAATCATAAGAATCTAGTACCATAAGCTAAATGAGCACCATAGTTTATTCATCGCATATTGTATGTCTAAGTAAATGAAATAATTTGAGGGGTATTACATATTGCACAACTCAAATATTCTAAATATATCTTATATAGATCCAATGCCTCAAATTTCTATTATCATCCTCATTATTAATAGGTATCACATATTGATTTCAAAGTAGTAAGCATCACATACACTATCTAGTTATTATTTGCAGCACTCTTTGAGGTGGATGCTGTTATCTCCACTTCATAGTTGAGGAACCTAAGAGTCAAAAATAGAGGTTACGTAACTCATAGTTAATGACTGACTGAGCTTAGATTTCAACTGTCTAATTCCATCATCCATGTTATTAATTACTACACTGTACTCATTTAATATTATCAATAGATTCATTTTTACCTTTCCTAAATGTATGTATTTTCAGCTTATTTACCTCCTGGATAACATGATTCACCACTAGTATTTTTATTCCACAACTAAAGTGTATAATGCATGCACTGTTCTCAGTTGTGTTGAGAAATACACAGAAGTAAAAGCTGTGGTACTTGTTTTAGAGCTTCTTACAATCTCACTAGGGGTACAGAGTATACATGTGTACAAACGTTAATTTAGTAAAAGATGTAAGCATCCATACAAGTTAATAGGATAAGAGCTATCCCATAGCAGTACAGAAACAATTTTTAAATTAGAATTATGGTTAAAAAATATTGTGGATAGGGTGACCTGGAATATTCTAGGTCAATAAGTATCTCTGATGCAGAGAATAATTAATTGCTCATTATCATAAAAATTTTCTTTTTAATTTGAAGACATGCTCCTTCATTTTGGTATTTCTCAATTTGTTAAACAAGACCATGTTTGATATCTTTATTTTAAACTCCAGTAGTCCCACTTTATGCACTTTTACTTTCCACAGTTTTGGTTACATGAGGTTAACCATGATCCCAAAATATTAAATTCTGGACATAAACAATTTGTATGTTTTAAATTGCACCCCAATTTGACTAGCATGATGGAATCTCACACAGTCCTGCTCTGTCTCACCCAGGATGTGAGTTATTTTTTTGTCCAGCGTCTCCATACTGTATAGGCTACTACTACCTGTTAGTCACTTAGTAGCCATCTCGATTATCAGATCAACTCTCATGGTATCTCACTGCTTGTGTTCAAGTCACACTTATTTTATTTCATAATAACCCCAACGTGCAAGAGTAGTAATGCCAGCATACTGTTATAATTGTTCTATTTTCGTATTAGTTATTAATCTCTTAATGGGCCTAATTTATAAATTAAACTTTATCATAGATATGTATATATAGGGAAAAAACATTGTGTATATAGGGTTCAGTACTAGCCTTGGTTTCAGACATCCACTGGGGGTCTCGGAACATATCCCTGAGGATAAGGGAGGAACTAGTGTAATTCCATCTGGACAGTTATTAGATTGTGTCAACTCTTGAAGACTTACCAAGAACCAATACTGTATATGATCCAAGAGTCCATTTCAGATAGTCACACACCCATACCTAGAATGGCAGACTTTGAAAGTCTACTATATAAAATATAGTCTGAAAATTATTTCACGGAACATACCCATGTGGCTATTTTTTATGACCAGTTCATCAAACATGTATAAATATAATGATGAATGTATTTAAAGTATGCCAATTACTTACCCTATGCTTCCCACATTTTAACTCTGATTCTTATATTGCTAGTGAATTCAGAATTCTAACTTAGTGTTGTACAGTTTCAAAGTCTCTGCCCTTTCATCATACTATCTTGTTTCTGATTAAATACCTTCTTTGTATAGATTCTTATATAATATAGAGACAGATATAATCCTTCTAAATGGTCTCATAATTTTGTATAAACCCAAGCAGATAATCGTATCGGGGGATATGGGATTTAGGGAAATTCATTCTGATAACTATGAGAAGGAATTTATAGGTCAGTGTGGCATTATATTAATCCTTTTTCATCTTATTACATATTTGGCTCAGAATATAAATGTGTACTGACATGAGATCTGTACATTAGGTAATTATTTATTTTTCTTTGAATAATTCCTTTCTAAAACAAAATGTTGGCCAGTAAGGGTGGTGAAAATGCTAGATGGTTAGTCTCATTTGCTAGGATTCATGACCTGCTTCATAAAGGACTTTGCTAGGATCTGTGACCTGCTTCACTTAACGTGATTAGAAACACTGAACTTGGGAGTTGAAAGAAATATTTGAACTTGGGCTGTCTAGAAGTTCTCAAACTTCAGTGTGCATCAGAGTCCACGTGGAGGGTGCATTATAGCACAGCTTGCTGGGCCCACGCTCAGAGTTTGATTCAGTAGGTTTTAGGTGGGGCCTGAGAATGCATTTTTAGCATGTTTTCGGGTGATGCTGATGTTCCTGGTCTGGGAGTCATATTTTGAGAACTACTGGTCTAGTATAAGGCTTTCTTTTTACAGATGAGGAAACTGAGGATGTGAGAGAAGCCATCCATGTACATATATTAATCAAATCCTGTTCCTTTTCTGCTGAAAGTAACTCATGTGGTTTCCTGTTGCACTTTGAATAAAAGATCAAATACTTATTATCCAGAAGATCTCGAATGCCTGGTTCCTGCCCATCCTTTGACATCATGATCCCCATAGAGCCATATTGCCCTTCATTCCAGTTATTCAATGGGCACATTCTTATTTCAGCATAAAAAGCAATGAATATGGACACATGGCACAAAACAAAAGAGTGAAGGTTTGACTTACACAGACTTTTAATCCTATTTTTCAGTGTCTGCCATTTCCTTGCATCTCTAGTTACAGCTAATACAAGCCACATGCTTAATGATTTGCCAGTCTACACTTCCATGTGGTGGGTTTACCTTGACTGCTCTATTTTATCCAGCAGACAGTTTGATCCTCGTTATAACAATAGCTAACATGTATTCATCAGCCATGTGCTAGCTACCATGCCCAGCACTACTGAGATACAGACTCTGATTTCTGGGGCTTGAATCTTCATCTTTAGAAAATAAATGCTACTGACCCTCAGTAATATCCTAAAATAACTATTATGTTTGTCTAAAGAGCCTTACCTGGTCAAATAATGGCAATAACCTTTTCTCCTGGCTTCTATTTTACTGACCATTTAACAGAAAATCAGGTGGTGCCTTTGGAGGGAAAGAAAGGAGCTTTTGGTTGAAATTCTCACAAAGATATATGAAGAGATTAAATGGGAGATAAGCATGGTCACACTAAAACAAAGTTCAATACCTCATGTTGTCATGTTTGGCTTAATAATTGAATTTACGTAAGAGTCAATAGAAGAAAGGCATTTGGTGTACTGTACGTGCTACATCTCCTATTCTCAATAATAGAAATGTCTAATACACTGAGATTACCCTCAAGGGTTAAAAAATCCCACAGGCTGCTGCCCATGGGGTGATAACAATAGAACCTCCTATAGTCTGACCTTACAAAAGGATATAAATACTGCTTCCTCACTGAAGTTAATTTTGGGCCAAAATACAATTGTTAGTTGGATGCACAAATTGTTTCTTTATTTCTTAAGGATCAGAAAAAATTTGAAGTAATCTTACTCTCTTCTTATAGGGGGTTTTAAATAAGATTAGTTTTATACAAGCTAATTCTTCCAGTGTTTTGTTTGTTTCCTCTTAACAAACCATTTTACTGGAAAATACAAGTATATTCTAAGGTTTTGCCATAAAAATATTTCTTCCCTTCTTATTTTTTTTCTATTTTTCCCCTCCTTCTTCTTATTTTCTTTCAGGTAATCATTAATGACCTATTCATTCTGCACATAGTTATTTCAAACTTACAATGGGCCTGGCGTATTTGTTTTAAATGCTGAAATCCACTAAAAATGAAGTGCAAATGTGGGACATATGTAGTGGTGAGCCCACCTGTCACAACACCCCTGAGTACTTCTGAAATGAAGTCAACTTGGATAGAAACCAACAAAGACCCCCCCCTTTTTTTTTTTTTTTTTAAGACAGGGTCCTGCTCTGTTACCCAGGCTTGGAGTACAGTGGTTGTCATCATAGCTCACAGCAACCTCAAACTAACTCCTGGCCTCAAGCAATTCTCCCACTTCAGTCTCCCTAGTATCTGGAACTAGAGGCACACACCAACATGCCCGGCTAATTTTTAAACTTTTTGTAGAGATGGGTGTCTCGCTGTTGCCCAGGCTGGCCTCAAGTGATCCTCCTGCTTTGGCCTCCCAAAATGCTAGGATTACAGGCCTGAGCCACGCCTGGTCCAATATTACACCATTAAACCATCTTCCATTCTAATGCACAACTGTATGTGCATTTAAATATTTGCTTATAGTAAAATTTCTGAATAAAATGCCAACAAATTTAATTTAAAAGACTACATCATAAACAAGGAGATATTTTCCCATGAATGTGAAGATTAAGCATCAAGAAATGTTAATTAAATTCAATATAAGATAATGAAGAAAAAATCACTTAAATATGTGCAGAAATTTTTAATATAGTCAATATATATTACTAATAATATGAACAAGCTTATTGGAAGAGAACTTTTTACTTTGAAAAGGGGAACCTGTCAAAAACCTGTGGCAAATATAGTTATTCAGATCAGGAGCAGAGAACGAATGAACACTAATGTTGCTTCTGTTGATCATTGAAATGGAAAAACTAATGAATGGAATAAAGCAAAAAAAAATCCCCCAAAACTCAGAAGCATAGGAATTGAGGAGGAATATATCTCACTCTCATGTATTCTTTTATTTGTAGAAAGTTCATGAGGGTCTGTAGGCAAACTATTAGAATAAAAAATGATATCAGGAAGTGTGTTGGGTAGAAGATAAACATAAATCTAATTAGCCTCTCCCTACAATTACAATTACCAATTAAAATATAGAACAGAAAAAAATTCCATATATAATAGCAACAAAAATATAAGGTAGCTAAGAATAATAAATGATTCAATACTTTTATGGGAAAATATGACAGAATGTTATTGAAGGTTAAAAAATAAAGTCCTGAATAAACCATCAATATCTATCATATCCATGCATGGGTAGACTCAATAATGTAAGGATGCCAATTCTTCCAAAATTACTTTATAAATCCAATACAATTCCACTCAAAACCCCAAAAGAATTTTTCATGGAATTTGACAAGCTGATTCTAAAACTTGTATATAAGTTCAAGGGGCCAAAAACAGCCAAGACAACTCTGGGGGGAAGAAAAGAACAAGAGAAAAGGCTTGCTCTACTAGATATCAAGACATATTTTATCTCCAAAATAATTAAGATAGTGGAACATTGGTACAACATATGCACACAGACCTGTGGGACACAACAGAGGCTCAGCAACTGTCCCATGCAATATGGAAAACTGATGCATGACCAGGTTGACATGACAAATCAGTGATTAATAACCAAATTAGTCAATAAATGGTGCTGGGATAATTGGTTATCCATATAGAAAAAATAAAATTAGACTTCATTTTATACCATGCATAAAAATAAATTAAAAGTATATAAACATTTAACTGTAAAATACATTTTAAAATTTTTAGAAGAAAATAAATGTGAATAAGTTTAAAACCTATGGGTGGGATAGGTTTCTTAAATATGGCCAGAAGTAAAACACAGACCATAAAAAAAAATTGATAAATTTGACTACAATTAAATTTAAAACTTATGTTCAAGGGAAGAGATGATAAACAAATTAAAAGGCAAGCCATAGACTGGGAAAAAATTAGCAATTCATGTAATATACAAAGGATTGGTATTACAAATTATGTAATAACGTCCTATAAGTCAACAAGAGAAAGACAACCCAACAGAAAAATAAACAAAGATGTAAATAAGCAAATGACAGATACCAAAACCAAAATGGATAGTCAGCATATAAAAGCATATACAACCACATCAGTGATCTTGAGAATGCAAATCCGAACAATACTGAGATATTCCTTCAAACCACCAGGGTAGAAAAAATTTATAACTCTGACAATATTAAGTGCTGGCAGAGGAGGAGAAATGGGAACCCTCACATCTTAAAGAGTGGGAGTGTAAATTTAGGCAGCCACTTTCGAATACAATTTAGCATTAAAGTTGCACATTTGGCCTAGCAGTGGCACATCTATGTAAATGAATTAGAGAAACTGTCAAACAGGTTCATATTGAGATAGTTATTAGAAAGCTTATTGCTTGTAATGTAAAAAAAGAAAACTAGAAACTAATTCATCAGGAGAGTACATAAATAAATTGTGGTATTTCTATACAATATAATGCCATCCAACAGTGGAGCACAACAAACTAGAGTTACATGCAATATTAGTGAACCTTAAAGCCATATCTTGACTGAGAAAAGCAAATTAATAAATAAAATATGAAGAATTATATCATTTATATAAAGTTTGTAGGCATACAAAAATCATCTGAAATATTTTATGTATAGATCCATATAAAGAATATAAAAACATACATGGACATGATGAATGTCTCAGGAAATAGGTTACTTCTGGAGGAAAAGGAAGTGGGACTACTACAAGGATATTAACCTTTGTGTGTAATATTTTATTCTTCAGAAGGAATCTGAAACAAATATACAGGAATGTTAAGAATTATTAAAAGCCAGATTATAGGTACACAGTATTATTTCTGCTTGTTTGAATGTTTGAAATACTTCAAAATTAGAGAACCACCCAGCTTCACAGAGATACGGATGCTGAGTGCTCAGCTAGGCTCATTCACTAAGTTCTTGCACTCCTTGCTGTCAATGTGACTGATTAAAATTTGTGACTCAGCAGAATTATATATGACCACATGGCATAATTATTCAGACACTTTGGGCAAAATGTCAAAATTGTGGATGTTAAATTCTGAAATATCAAAGGTCAACTGGAGACATACAAAACCAACTAGAGACTTAAAGAATAAAAATGAAAACAAAATAAAAGCTCTTTGATAATAGAGCTCAGAAAAATATAGAATCTCTTCTTTCCTGTTAAAATCAGACCAGAGATTGGCTTTTGCCTTCCTGAATGATTCCCTGTCTCTGTGAACAATAGCCAGCAGGAAAAACCACACAGGTTAATATAATATGAAACAAAACAACCTTCTCACGTGAAGGGAAAAAAATACTCAGCAAAATGGTTACGCCTTCCCAAATACATCCTTCAGCTCCTCAAACAGCTGTCCCATCCTTGACCTTCTCATTGGAAACCTCTCCTTAAGCAGTTACACAGCTCTGCAAATGTTAGAGTGACATTTGGACTGGGCTTGCGTGATCAGTTCACCCGCTCTTCTGGGCTTTCCCCGGGGGCCTGCCAAGCTCTAGCAAGTCGGTATTAGCCTTGCGGACCTCACCTCCCAGAGCTAGCAATAACATTTACCAGCTACAGTTTTCTCCATTTTCAAATATTTCCTCTGGCCCATGTGACAGTGATCCAGCTTCTCTATAGACTGGGACCTGAAATGAGTGGTTTAGAGAAATGAGAGCCCTCCTTTAAGAACTTTTAACATTTACTTTTCATTAAAGATTTTACTTGTGTTTTAATTGGACTTTCCCCCTAGAATTCTGATATGTTTGGGAAAAATTAATTAGTAAAATCTGACACCTCTGGGGAGGGCGCACCTTTGATTATTCTCATGTCGGTGGAAACTCTGAAAAAAATTACTGGTTGGTAAGGAATCAGACCTGAGCTTTCACCAAAAGTTTTTTTAGAATTCTTAAGAAATCATATTTGATGAGGAAATTCCACAATTATAAATCACAAATGTAGAAAACAGTTTTGGAGCCTTGCTTCGCTTAATACATGACAGAGAGTGGGTCTAAGGACCTTAATGAAATCAGGGACATTGTCTCTCTCATTTGTTGTATCGCCAATGCCCGAATAAATGAGGGAGGAATGAATTGAACATCCTCTGAAAAGCTAATGAATCACGAGCTAATAGTGTCTTTATTTTATCAATGAGAAAACTGAGGCTCAATTAAGAGATGAAATGACTTGGCTAGTCACAAAGCTAGTAAGTGGCAGACCTCATATACAGCCAGAGAAGTGAAGTTCTCTTCTATCATCTGCACTTGTAGAGGTCCATACTTGTCAAAAATGTCATCACCAACAGGGGAAATTAAAAGTGAATAAAAAGCAATAGAGTTCCAATTAATAAATATAGAAGGAAGGAAGGGGGAGAGAGCATCACCAGTAGACAATCACCATAGTAATAAACGTTGCAGACAAGATGCACTGATGTATGCTATAATTAGTGGGTAAAAGTTTGAGGAGAAACAAGATTTATTATATATAGGCTCAAGTATGTTCTCCAAGATATGTACACACTACAAAGGAAAAGACAATAATTTAAAAGTGGAAAGACCTGAGAGACACCAACTTGATCAAAAAAGCATTACCAGGAACAAGGCATGTCAATATCATGAGCCTCTTGATATAATGTACTGAGGAGGACACAATGTCATTTTCATGGTATTCTTGCTAAAAATGTATAACCTCTCTCCAATCATGAAAAAAAATTTGACAAACCAAAACTGAAGATACTTGATACAATATCTGATTAGTTCTCTTTAAAAGGATGTAAAAGATGAGGAAAGATGGAGGAACTGTTACAGTCTAGAGAAGACCACTATGGAATAACAGCTAATGTGATGTAGGATCCTGGGATGGACAAAGAACATTAGTGTAAAAAATAGTAAAGTTTAAATAAGGTCTGAAGTTATTTAAAATATTGTATCAAGGCATATTTGCTATTATTGGCAATCACTCTATGGTAATGTAAGATATTAGCATTAGTAGGGTGAGGGGTATAAAATGACTCTTGGTATAATTTTTGCAACTTTTCTATAAGTATGTAAGTTAGAAATGTTTAAAACAACAACTAAAACAAAACAAAAAAATGAACAGAAAATATATTTGGCCTTTTGATTTGCTTCCAGTGTTAAGTGACAGGCAAACATGTAAACTAAAATAAAATACAAAAACAGTTTGATCGACACTACTGGTAATGAATGCATGGACCCAGATAGAAGGCCATGGAGAAAGGTGGTCACCTTATCTGAGAAGAGAGCACAGGTAGCCAGGACAGGCTTCACAGAGAAGGTGATGCTTAAGGTTTTTTGTTCATCCACCATCTATTTTCCTAAGTACCTACTGTAGGCCAGGCACTCTTCTAGAATATAGCTACATAGTGGTAAACAAAAAATAAAAAGTGTCTGTATTCATGGAGCTCACTTACAGTCTAGAAGGAGGACTCATAAACACATGAGCAAAAATAAAAAAAAATTAAGTGCTGTCATGAACAATAAATGAGCTAATGTGATAGAATATGTCCAGGGACAGGGACAATTAGGAAGAGTGATTGGTGCATATCTTTCTGAGAAGGTAATAGTGAAGCTATTTGGGCCAAGGCCTGAATGGGAAAGAGCGAGCCATGCAAAATGAACATGGAGCAGGTAATTCCACACTGAAGAAGAGGTTGGCAGAATGGCTGAATGCAAGAACAAATTGGTGTGTTTGTGTTTAAAAAAAATAAAAAACAAAAACAAAAAAAACCAAAAGGATTCCAGCGTTCTGGGCTGTAATGGACAAGGAGACAGTGGCAGAAGATGAGCTATAAAGTAGGGTTACCAGGTGGCTTGACATCCAAATTGGCACACTTCTGAGTAAAAGATGGTGCTATTAATAATTACACCAGGACAACATAAGTGAAATGGGACTGTCTGCCCAAACCTGGACATGTGATTATCCTGTAGAAAGGAAACAAATCCTGTAGGACTTTGTGAGTCAGCCAAGGAGTATAAAGTTATTCCAAGTGCATTAGAAAGCATCGGAGGGTGTAACAAGGGAAGGAAGTGATTGGAGCATGAACTCCTGAGAGCACAGAATTAAAGAAGTGGTTGTTAGAAGACAGAGGGTGGGGGCTTGGACCAAGACTAGGAAGAGGATAGAACTGGATGTCATTAGAGTCCATGAGCCTTGCTTATTCTCAGCAGATAGGCTGAGAACATTCCACACGAAGGGAGCAGTCTGAGCAAAGTCACAGCGGCAGGACATATTCAGAGAGCCAAGAGTGTATTCTATGGCAAAAGTGAAGGGCACAGTGGAGGCAGGTGATTGGGCTGGAGATGTGACCAGGGACAGACCGTCTATGACCTAGAATTCAATGCTAAGCAGTAAGAATTGTAGTGTCCTTGAAAGTACTTGACTTGAAAGTGACAGGATTTGATTTGTTTTTAGAAAAATGTCTCTAGTCCAATATGAGAAGAAAATAAAAAGATAAAATGAAAAGAAAAATAAACTGAAAACGGAGATTATTTTTGCTAGTTAGAGAAATAAGACCCCAGAAATATTTTGGGAGTGGTTCAATAAGGTGAAGGGATATTTTTATTTTTTGTGGAAACTGTCCACCCATTCATCAGACATACCCTTGATCACTGAGTGGCTTACAATATAATTAATTGTTGACTCAAGGACTACTGAACAGTGTTGCTGAGTCATAGAGACAGCTCCAAGAGGAAAGCTTTAGGGACAAATTAATGTCATGTGCCCTGTACCTTTTTTCTTCTGTTCCAGTGCTATTCTTGGCCCACTCATTTCTAAGTTTTAGCAATATCTCTCAGACTGCTGTGCCTCACATGCATTTTGGCAAGCTAAGCACAGTGAAGGAGCCAGATAACTTGTTCCCTGTAGACTTATAAACTCATCAGCTGTGGACTAACAACATAATTTACAGTGCACTTTGTCAGCCCTATAAAACAACTTTCTGTTTGCAGGGAAATGAAGCCCTGACAAGAAGAAATGTTTATGACTTAATTTTAGCTGTGTTCCCCATGATTACTGCAGTAACAGACTGTGTATGATGCGTCCTAGTCATCCGCCAGACAGTTAAAACTTTGTTGTTGTGTTATATGGTTTGGATGTTTGGCCCCTCCAAATCTCATGTTGAAATTTGATCCTCAGCGTTGGAGGTGGAGCCTGGTGGGAGGTGTTTAGGTCATGGGGACAGGTCCCTTATGAATGGCTTGATTCCTTCCCCCCGGAGATAATGAGTGAGTTCTGACTTTATCAGTTCATATGACAGCTGGTTGTTTAAAATAACCGGGCACCACTTCCTCTCTCTCTTGCTCCTTCTCTTGCCATGTGAGACACATCATGCTTCCATGTTGATTGGAAGCTCCCTGAAGCCCTCACCAGAAGCAGATGCTGGCATGATGCTGCTTGTACAGCCTGTAGAACCATAGCCAAATAAACCTCTTTTCTTTATAAATTACCCAACCTCAGTTATTTCCTTTATAGCAATGCAAAATAGACTACCACATTGTGTTTGGCAATCTAAGAACATTAGACTTAATATCCACCCCAAGATCCTGTTACCTTAGGTAATGACCATCACGTGTACCTCCATCTTTAGGGGTAAAGGAATTGAGACATAATAGTTGGATACTTCCCAGCTATGACTCATATCTTGATGAAATTATCTGATGCCTTACCCTACTAGACAAAGTTCCTAATAGAAGGCTTGAGAATGGGAAAATCTGAGATATGCCCCCCCATATGCAGTCAAATGGTTACCTCCCTGCTGACTAGTTGTTTTTGTTCTCCGTGGTGTATTACAATAGCTATTTGCCATTCATATTATTAGGCTAACAAGGTTTCTTCTATTCAGCCATTACCCTAGGTGACTATAGCTAAAATAAAAACTACATAAGGAAGGAGATTGGTTTTATCCATTGCTGAATCTCCAGGGTCTAGATAGAACAAAACTTGGAATACATAGTATATATTCAAAAACGATGAGCTGAATTGATAAGCTCAAATATTGACATAGTTAACCTACCCTAATGATTTGGAAACTCATGCTACAAATAATGCAGTCTCCCAAAAGCACATTCTTCTGATTGTTGGCCAGGCGGTTGATGAATTGGTCTGTCAGCCCTGAGACATTACATAGAATCCAATATACTTTCTAATAACATTCTAACAATTGTAAGACCATGAAGAATTCAAATCCAGGGGCGGTTTATTAACCTGGGTGACTCTAGATTCCACTGTGTACAAATGCAGAGTTGTAAGATTTCACTCGATTAATTTACTGTGTGCTCTTAGCCACATTCACTGAAGGAGATATCTTTTATTTTATGCCCTGTATGGGTTGTAAGCAATACCTGGCCTCTCACTGTTCTTTTTTATTCCCATTCCATAGCTAACTCTGCTTAATACGTGTTGGAAATAGCATATATATAAAATATATAGAAGCATATATAGTGTTCTGAACCAGGAGACTCAATAGATCTATATATATATTATATAATTATTATATATATAAAATATGTAAAGATCTATTGAGTCTCCTGGTTCAGAATATTGTTGATTTTGTACAACCTGATTTTGGAAGCAGGTTCCAAAATAGGGGAGGAAAAAAAGATCAAGGTTTTAAATATTGCCATAAAAAAGAAGTCAAGGCTTTTAAATATTACCTCGGTTTCCTCAGGTATGAAATAAAAGGTTTGAATGCAAGTAAATTTTAAGTTTCTTTCTAACTCTAAATTTCTATGCAATTCAGAGAGAGTAATCTGACAACTTCTTTGATACTTTTTTCTGATAAAATGACAAACTGATTTGACTTTAATCAGTTAATCAAACTTCTGGAATTTTCTTTGTTAGCTTGGCTTTTCTAGAAAATGTATTCTATATTTCTAGACAACTTAATTTTGGTTCATGCTGTGTTAATGGCCTAGTTTCTCCTTATAAAAAAATTGAGGTTTGTTGAACTGGTGCATTGCAAAACAGTTGGCAGGAAGAATGTGTAATTTCTTTTGCTGCCCTAAAGAACTTATTCCTCCGATCTGGATGCAGACAACACTGAAGCAATCACATTCCAGTGAGCACAGTTGTGTTGCAGAATGGTTCTCTAGACCTCAACCCAGTTATCTGGGAATCGCATGAACCAACAACTAGCCTGTAAAACACAGCAATATCAGGCATGCAGTTGGCCATTAATCATGTCACAAAATTGGCTCAATGCTATTGTGTAATAATATTCTAGAATAAAGCAAAGGTGATAAGCATACAAATCCATTTACTACAGATCCATACCTGCACTCAAATATCCTTCTTGAGGTTCAGAGCTAAAACCTTTATTCAGCTTTTACTAACCAGACATTATCAATGATAATGAGAGAGCAAATGTATTCTCTGGAACACTGACAAGAATATGGCAGAGTGAGGCAGCAAGCTTTGAGCCAAAATGAAAGTCTGACAAATAGTGCTTTCAGGATGAATAGCACAGCTGGAGCAGGACATCAGGCTAAATCACTAAATATAGTCTGCCCATGCCTGTTATGAGCCATGTTTACCCTCAAAGATAAATATACAAGATCTAACTTTAGGGTTCTTGAGTGTGGTCTCTACCATGATTGTGAAAATAGATCCATTGCACAGGGAATTTAAGAACAGAAGAAAACAGAAACTGCACTTCTCTGTGTAATCAAAGTAGACCTCATAATGAAGAGGAAGACTAACAAAGAGCTGTAATTACACAATGACATTCTACTTTATAGTTTGCAGAGCTCTTTTAGACATATTTTCTTATGTGACTTTTGAATATTACTTAGGATTGACATAGGGGAAAGTGAGGCCAGAGACTGTGTGGCTTCCCCTTGGTTGCCTGCCTTGTAGGAGGTGGAGCTGGGAATGCAATAGGGGCTTCTTGACATCAAGGCTCTTTCTACTGACTAGTGCTACCTGTAGTGTGTGTCCTCTCGTGGAAGCAATGGGCCATCTCTAGACCTCAGGAAATGAAAACACACACATGCCTGCATGCACACACCACATTTATTGAATATCCATTAATAGCAGGCATCACTTGGATATTTTCACATTCGTACTTCAGAGTTTCTTCTCAACTCTGGATCTATTCTCCACTCTTCTTCATCCTTCTCCACTTAGCTTTGCACCTTGGAAGGTGATTCTACATGGGTTGCATTAACAGCTCCCTTGCCTTCCATATTCCCGTTAAGTCTGGGCCAATAGGAAACACCTATGGGAGATGAGTAGGAGGAATAAGAATGAGGTCTGGTTAGTTAATTTCCTGGCTCTTGCCTAGTAGAAAGGCTGCCAACTGGCTTGCCCCTTGACTTAAGATCTCCGCTCACGGCACTCTTTCTTTCCCTTCCCCTGGCTTCTGGTAATTGACCCTCCCTTTGGCCCATCAGTCCTGGGTGGGGAGGGTGGGGAGGGGTAGCAAAAGGATCTGTTCTTCATAGCCCTAAATATTGCTTTACTCCTGGAGGGTACACTACATCCCCTACCTAAACCTTATAAATATCACCTTTATTAAACCTTCATCAAATGTCACAACTTAAGTGGACCATTTCTTTCTTATTAGTATTCTGAGTTATTCAGTGTTATTATTACACTGGGGAAACTGAGGCCCAACAAGTTTCACAGTTAAATAACTTGCAGACCTAGATTCTGCCCAGGTCTTATAACTCCAAGCTTTCAGTGACAGCGCACGAAGCGATGATTCTGAATGGGAGGCTGACCCATATGTGTGGCTGTAGCTCTGCACAATTGCGCTTTCTTGAATTGACTCCAGAGTCAGGGCAATTTTTAGAAACATACCACTGTCACTTATAATGGTCGTGTTTTCAAATTTCATAACATGTTTGCAAAATAAAGCAATGGCAATAGTATCTGTAAGAAAATTGGATAAGATTGCATCTGGTCTCTCAGCACACCATTCTGTCTTCCCTGCACTACCAGAGTTAGCCTAAGAAGCAAGTTTGATCACGTCACTTCCTAGATAAAAAGCCTCCCTATCCACTAGTATCTAAACTTCCTAACTGTGCTTATTAGGGTTCTCTCTGTGTCCCTCCAATCTCAGTGTTTAACACTCTAGTCCCTGTGCTCTATAGCCCAGTAGTTCAACTGGGGGCAGTTTTTCCCCTTGAAGGGCATTTGGTAATGTCTAGAGACATTTTTGGTTGCCACGACTAAAGGAAGTGCAACTGCCATCTAGTGATGGAGGCCAGGGATACTCCTAAGCATCCTACAATGCACAGGGCAGCCTCTACAAAAAAGAGTTACCTGTTTCAGAATGTCAGTAGCGTCATTGTTGAGAAACCCTATTCTGTTCTAGCCACACCAAACTCCTGAACTTTCAATTTGCTGAACTGTAACTACCATTCACCAGACTCTGTGCCAAGCACTGTGCTTAATACGATTTCATCTCATGTGCTTGTCAGCTTTGTGCCTGCACATATGCTGTTTTCTCAGCCGGAATGCCTCCCCACTTCTCTCTCTGTGGTTCACTCTTTCATCTTTGAAGCACAAGTTAAACACACCCTTCCTAACAACTCCGGGCCAAGGTATAGACACCTCTGAGCTGAATTCCCATGCTACTTTGTTTATCCTTCAAGTATACCAATTTACCTGTTTGGTTCTGTAATTCAAATTTGCTATATGTTCATTAAGGGCAGTGACTATGTTATTTGTGCTTTCTGCCCAATTACAGGACAGTGTCTGGTACATATTAGATATTAATCATGGAATGAATGAGCAAATATTATTGCAAGCAGTAGAGATTTCTCAAGAATTGTGTCATATTTAATTTTTATAAATTAAGTCACATTCAGTAGTGAAAATTGCTATTTAAGAAAAATCTTCAAGAATTCATTGGTCAAATGGACAGTCTGTGAAAATGCATGTATTTATAAACTAGGGTTTCTCTAGCCCATGGTTCTTTTTTCCCCTCTTTTCAATATTAGAAAATATGGAAAAGTACATACCTGCTTTTCTTAGAGTGAGAAATGTCAATCAAAATTTTTGCCACCTCTTTGGAGTGCTGTAGTGTTCTGGGAATGAGAAACCAATATGACTGTATGTAATGGCATCGTTATGTTAAAAATGTGAAAAGTTAGTTCTCAGCCTTGTCCACAAGAGGGAGGACATTAACCCACATCCCCTTTGTTGATTCCCTGGAACTGTTGGGTCTGTTCGGAGCTGGAGATTTATGTTGCTCCTGCTGTTGCAAAATACAGATTTAGAACCTGGCAGGCATTCCTGCATAGATTTGCACACTGTTTAAGATCAGCCCAGTTCGGGTGGAGAGGAAGCAATCTGTGTATTTTGGAAGCTTTGTCAGAATAAAACACACTTAAGGAGTGTGTGAGGTCAATAGCTGTGTGAATGAGCAGGGGGATGTCTTGAAAATGCACAAAGAGAAGAGGGCAAGGGAAGTGATGCTTTAACGGTACTTTGCTTACGAGGTTGACCCCGAAAGTGTCTTCTCTCCATGGAAGATGGCTTAAGGGCTGGTGGATTACAGTGCTAGAAAAGGAAGTCTGTTCAGTGTGCTAAGAGCAAAATGAGAGTGGCAAGTCCACCTTATGAAATCACAGGGCTATTTGCTCGTACTACTATATCAATGCCAAGGCACCCTCTGCATTTGTTAGCATATCACGTTAATTGTGCAGTCTAATACTTTGGTTTTACCTCTTTTCTGTTATGACCTGCCAGGCTGGCTTTCTCTTTCAAGACCCTAGGACATGTAAATGGTGTCACTTCCTTGTTCATGTAGGCAAGAAGAACCATGCCATTCACCTCCTACAGTCCATTTTCACTTTTCTTCTTGATTAGGACTTCACACCTAAAACAACATATTGTAGAATTAAAGAAGTTAGAACTCTATTTTGATGATTTTCTATGGTACTATTAGGTTATTAAGTATGAAATGTCTGATTTCCTTGAGTGCTAAGTTTGACAGTTGCTATCTCTGACATTTCAGTTTGATACTTCCTGTTTTATTTTTATTGTAGGAGTACATCCTCAGTCTTGGAAACGCATGTTTTGGCTTGTGATTACCTTTCAAAATTTTTTTAGAGCAATCTTTGTGAAACCATGGATAAGTCAAAAATTCATGTTATTAATAATCTGATTAAATAAAAAAGGTAGTGGTGGGGAAAAGTTGACTACCAGAAATTACCTCCTTCAAGTTAAACAAAAGAGAACCATGTAATCATGAGCCCCAAGTAAGGACAGGGACACAACCCAATGTCATAAATCTCAAAGTCGGAGCAAGACAGATGATTCTGAGGCCAAGCCAAGAGGAACGGTCAAGGCTGATGAGGTTATTAGCCCTGCCTGTGTTCCTCAGGTATAGTGCTGTCTAGTTGATAAAAATGCTGAGAATTAGCCCTAATATCTTTATGTATGAAAAGGAGCAAACTGAGTAGTTACTGTTACCTGTTCCCAGCTTGACTGAAAAGTAGCATTAATAGAAATGGCTGTGGGAGAGAAATATGTGTAAGAAGAGACAACGAAACTGAGAATCAAAAGAGAAATCACCAGACTACACGGGCCAGAAGCCCGGATGTAGCCCCTCATTGCCCCAGGATGCATGCTTATGTAGGCGGGCTGACTTCTGGCAAAGCCTTGAAAATGAGAACACAGTCCAGGTAGCTGAGTGAAGGTTACACACAGCCCTGACTACTCTCTCCATCTCACCCCTTTATTTCCTTTCCATATTCTGCATCTCCTAGGCTGCAGGAAAAAAGTACACGGAGTTCACAATATTAAACCATTAGACTGTAGATAATATTAGGAGTCAAGAAGTCCCCGAAACTGTATCGGAACAGTTAGAAATTCTGGACAGAGTCACCTGAGTGTGAGCAAGATACAAGGCAATGACACAGCAAAACAATTTCCAAAACAATAGAAATGTAACTTTAAAAAGTCAAAGCATTGGGTCTAGAAGAAAACAAGCAAAAGAGAAGAAACATTTCCCATGAGCTACATGCTATATTTGCTATAGCTACATTTGCACTATAAAATGAGAAAATTGCATTAATTTTCATGCCACAAGAATGCAAAGAAAAAAATTAAAAGAATAGTGAAGAAAAAGGGATATATTGTAGACTGAAGGGGAAAAAAATGAAAGCCTAAACAATGTGATCATATAACTGACTTGAAATAATTAGTAACAACAGGAGGCAGAGAAAATATGGCTAAAAATTGAAATATTGCGGGAAGCAAAATGCTGGAGATCACCACAGTGAATGCTGATGAAAAAGTCAGAGATTAAATCCATCATAGAGCAACTAAGAGATATGGAGGGCAGATGGGATAATTACATTCCTGAAATAGAAAAGCTGAGTACTTTAACAAAGAAATTATCCAAAGGGATCAAACTGGAAATTTTTCTTAATGTAAAGAACTGACTCTGAAGTTGAAAATAGCATGCTGGGTTCTAAGAAAATTTTATATAGTATGCTAAACACTGACATGGTATTAATTATGTCATTGGACTTCAAGGGCTAAAGTAATATTCTTCATACCTATATCAAAACATTGCATATACCTCATGATTATATACAACTATTATATACCCATAATAATTAAAAATTAAAATTAAATGATACTCTTTAGACATACAGAAAAAACTTACATCATTTACCTCCTATGAGGGAGAAAGCTGGCATGATACAATTCCAAGTACAATAAAGCAATGTCTATAAAACTGTGCATTAAATAAAGTGTGAAAAGAAATGTATGTAACCCAGATTTCAAGAGGGCAAGCAGACATTCATAAACATGAACAAACTTTGGTAATATAACACCAGTGAGCTCTTTTTCAAAAAGCTGTTACATAAAATCTAACCATTTAAAAAATAAAGTAAGATTACTCAGACATGGAGAAGCTGTAATGAAAGGCTTGATGAGGATAGTTAAAACATTTAAATAGACAATAGATACCTGATGATGATACACGTTATGCATATACAACAAAGTATACCTGTGTGTCAGAAATACCCCAAACCACCTTCCATCTGGATTATTCCCTAGAAGGACTCATGGGACCCAGAAGCTGTTATATTTATAAGTATGATTTATTACAGCAAAAGTTACAGAGTAAAATCAGCAAAGGGTAAAGGTGCCGGGGCCAAAATCTGGAGGAAACCAGGCACAAGTTTCCACGAGGCCTCTCCCAGTTGAGTCGCAAAGGATGTGCCTAATTTCTCCAGCAACGAAGTGTGGCAACACAAGTGAAGCGTCACCAACAAGGGAAGCAACCCTAGAGTACAGGATTTTTTTGGAGGGTCAGTCACATAGCCATGCAATGCCTGCATGACTGACTTCAGTTACTGAAGCTCCAGACCTCCAGAGGGAAAACAGATGTTCATCGTTATTATTAACATAAACTACATCAACTGCTACAGTGTGACGCAAGGTCCTAGGTGTGTAGACTACTCTCACCACTCGGCAATTCTGTCAGCTCAATTCCCAGGAGCTGGTGAAGGGCCAGCCATGGACATAGATTCTTCTTGGGAATGTGCAGAGTTTGAACAACCCAGATCTTTTGAGTTAACCCTTTCCTATACAACATGGGATAAAAAATACAAAATAACAACCAAAATTCAGAGATGGAAGAGAAAATGTGAGAGAATAACATTCTCATTTTTCGTAGGAGAAAGGCAGTCTTTACTGGCTAAATTTGAAGCAAATAGTTCAAATAATGACACCAATCCTTTCATGTTTCTAATAGCATCTTTGGTAAATTTTAGTGACTTCTCTTGGGAAATTATATCTCCTATAAAATATTTGAAATTCAGATTTTTTTCCTTTTACTAACTTCATGTAAGTTAAATTAAAACAGCATATATAGATTTTTTTCTATCTTTTAAAGAGTTTCTATTCTTATATCTGTATATATGTGTAGGAAAATGTCTGGAAATATACTTCTCTACTATTAGTGATGGTTATTTCTTAGTGTTGTGATTTGGAAAGTTTAATTTTTTTTCTTTATATATGCCTACATTTCTTATATTTTTAAATAGTATATTAAAATAAAAATAAAATAATTTGATTTTTCTTCAAAAAGAGGGGAGGGTAATAAATAGACTGAGTAAATCATAATTCCCTGAGACTAGTTTAACATGGACTGGGAAGAGTGGCTCTTATTTTGCAAGAAGTTCAAGCATTGTGTAAATAACACACACACACACACGCACACACACACACAAACACAGTACATACTATGGATTTCTCCCTGGATTGTTTCTCCAACCTAAGTATTTTACAGAAAACTTTTCTATACTGTGTTTTATCACATTCCCCAATATTCCATTGCAAATTCCATCCTTTATTTAGAGAAGTCTCTGAATGCCAGTGAGACCGTAGTTTTTCCCCTTACTGGCCAGAAATGGAAATATGCAGAGAAGCCATTGATTATTGAGATTGAAGAACGATCGGACAATAAGAAAAAAAATCAAGGCTAAAATGTGTTTTTAAATGTCATGGTGATTAAATAATATTGTTTATACCCTTATAGAATAGAAATGGGCCTACTATGACAAATACAAATATACACCACTTAGAGCTAAGAACAATTTTATGGAGAAAGGTATATGGAGCATTGGTAATAGCCAAAAATAGATTCTGGAATAGCTGTACAAGGAGCTCAGCAGACCCTCTTCCCTGTGATACAACCATTTAACTGCTGAAAACACATACACACACATTTAAAATCCTGAATATTGTTCTAAGGACAAACAGCAAATGGAGAAATATTTATTCAAGAGATCTGTTAAATATTAGTAAGAAAATGATAGCTATGACATTTAATCCACAGGATGCTCCCATCTCCTACCTCACCCCTGCTCCTTGTTATGGAAGCTTTATTCCAGGTTGGTGTGGCCAAGAGGGTAAGAGCTCCCGCACGTACCAGTTACCAGACTAGGGCTACAGTTCCACTCCAGAAAGGGCAGGCTGCTTGTGCTCTTCAACTCTCTCCAGCTCCATGTTGCAGGAGCAGTATTCTGAGTATGAACAGCCAAGACCATGGGGCTCACTTCTCCCATCCAGCCCCCATTCATAGGGCAGAAGCTCTATTCCAGTTTTAGCATGCCAATAATACTGGGACTTCAGTTGTTCCTGCCCCAGCTTTCTCATCAGGCAGAGGTTCCATGCTGGGAAGGACAAGCTGAGAAGACCAAACTCTATCATCTTCCCTCAGTGCCCCATCATGCAATGGTCACGTCACTCCGAGAGAAGTGGGCCACTGCTTCTGCTCCTAGCTTGCATGAATGCAGAGAAGTTCTGCCCAGGGGTAGATGCACGCTGTAAGGATGAAGAGCTTTACACTCTGCCTGGGGTGACTGATTATCTGGAACAGAACTTAGATAAGTTTATGGCTAAGGGTTTTGCAATGGAGATCTTGGTTCAAGCAATTCAGAGGGCGCAGATAGTTCTATGATACCAGTAGCAATGAGCAAGATGGAAAAACAGCCAGAATTAGTTGAAAGAAAGTGGGGAATAGAAAGCCATGAAGAGCTGTCTGGGTTTCACAATAATCTCTGAGGGCCTGAAAAATTGTACACATTTGCTAGGCTATATCCACTCAAAAGTAATTAGAGTAAGACATGGGGTAGATTTGAAAGCATTCTCAAATCACAGATCCATCAGCTAGGGGAAGAGTTTATGGGCTCAAGGAGCTCTTAAGCATGATCTCTCAACAAACGCTGGCTGAACAAGAAGTTACTCTTACCCAGGTGCTACCTCTAGGAAACCAGGCTTAAAAATAAAGCCACTTGTCCATGGTGGTATGGAAGACTGTGCTTATTCTCAAGGCTGAACCTCCTCAAGAGTGACAGGAGGAACAATTTCCAAGCTATCAATCCCTGGCTGAACATAAGCCAAAATCATAAACTCCTTGAAAGAAGTCTCCAAGTCACACATATCCAACAGATAAAAGGTAAAACTATACCTAAGGGTGCTTCAGTACAATATTTGACCAATATGTTGCTTATACTGATCCAGGAGCAACACCTAGAAAGGCAGGCCAAAAAAATAAAAATAGGAAAAAAAATCTGACCAGGGACATGAGAGCTTTCACACTGCTAGAAAAATGTAAGCCACAGAATTATCTCGGTCAAGCCACTAAATAAACAAACACGTGAACAAATTCATAAGAAATAGACCTGATGGTGATGGAGTCTGTATCTAGACTTGCTAGACTGTGTTATATAAAATGTCCAGTTTTTAACAAAAGCGATAAATGAAGAAACAGGAAGTGTGACCCATATACAAGAAAAATGCAGGCAATAGAAATTGCTTTTAAGGGGGCTCATACATTGGACTTAACAGAAAAAGGCTACAAAGTAGCTGTTAAAATATGTTCAAAGAACTAAAGGAAATGAGATAACAATGATACATCAAATAGAGATTATTAAAGGGATAAAAATTATGTGTGTGTGTGTACCTCCGTATGGATATTTTGGAGTTGAAAATTATAATAACTTAAATTTAAAAAATCACTATAGAGGCTCAAGAGTAGATTAATTTCTCTAATTCTTTTGTCTGTCAACTCTAAAGATCAGTAGAGACTTTGATGCAATCTGAATAGAAGAAAGAAAAATTAAGACAAATGAACAGAGCCTTAAAGAAATGTGGGGCACCATTAACTGTACCCACATATGTATAATGGGAGAACCAAGAGAGAAGGGGACTGAACAAATATTTAAAGAATTATGGCTGAAAACTTCACAGCTTTGATGAAAAACACTAATCTACACATCCAAGAAGCTCAATCAATTCTAAGTAGGATAAATGCAATGAGATCCACATCCAGACCGATTGCAGTAAAAATGTTGAATGCCAAAGGTAAAGAAAACATCTTGGAAGTAGCAAGAAAAAGAAATGACTCATAGTATACAAGGGAACCACAGTGAGATTAACAATTGACATCTGTTCAGAAACAATGGAGGCCATAGACAGGGAGATGACTTTCAAAGGGCTGAAAGGGCAAAGAAAATTGTCGACCAAGACTCATATATCCAGGAAAGTTCTTTTAAAAATGAATGTGAAATAAAGACATTCCCAGATAAACAAAACCAGAAAATTTATTACTAGCGTACCTAACTTACAAGAACTACTAAAAGAACTATTTCAGGCTAGAAGGAAGTGAGAACAGTGAGTAATTTGAGTTTACATGAATTAAAAAAAGATCTAGTAAAGGTATTTATGTAGGTAATGATAAAACAGTATAATTATACATTTCTTTTGCCTTCTTTCCTTAACTGATTTTTAAAAGCAATTGCATAAAACAATATCTTTAAAATTCTTTGTTCCTATAACATATAGAATTATAATATATTTGATAATAAAACACAAATGAATGAAGCTATATTGGAAAAAGGAAATGACAACAGATGGTAACTAGAAGCCACAGGAAGAAATGAAGGGAGTCAGAGATGGTAAATAATAAGCGTAATTTAAAAAAGCCATTCTATAAATATATTTGAGCTCTCCTTTCTTCTCATAGCTTTTTTAAAAGCTAAGACATAAGTTTTTATAAAGCAATAATTACAGCAGTGTATTGTTGGGTTTGTAAGATATGTAGACATAATATGAATAATAACAAAAATGGCAGGGAAGAGAGCTATGTAAGAGTAAAGTTTCTGTATTTTACTGGAATCAAGTTAACATAAAGATGAAGTAGATTCTGGCAAATTAAGATGTATATTGTAAGCCCTAGAGCAATTAATAAAAAGTAGTACAAAAAATGTAGTTAAAAATTATTAAAGAAATTAAAATAGTATGCTTAAAAATATTCACTTAAGACAAAAGGAGGTAATAAAGGAGAAGAAGATGGGGAAATATCTAACTACCATTAAGTGGGTATTCCATGACGTGGTCTCTCAAATACTCAATAATTTGATAAATTTTCGATAGCTATAGCTTTTCCTTAGTAGGCTCATTTCTCCCCTAAAATTAATATCCTATTCATGCAACTCATTGCATTTGAAATCTTTTAAGCAAATTAATATGAATCCGTGTAACAGAGTTTGTTTCAGCTGATTCCTATATTAAATTTTCTGTTTCACAACCCTCTTCCTAAAAATATTAGGTTAATAATGGAACACACAAAGGTAAATATTGAGATACACATTTTGTACTATTAGCTGTTAACTACATAGTCACCTGATATTTACAAATACTCTAATACTACTAATATTGACATAAGGATGCATTTATTTATATGTGTGGTCTGACACTACACATAACCAGAAGGACAAAGGATCCATTAATTCTATAATGTATTTAAGTTCAATGCATTAAAACAACCATTTCATCACTCACTTAATATCCTAATATCTCTTAAAAAGCAGTGTGATACTGTATAGGAGAAGGTGAGTATTAACGATTAACAGTGGTAATAATTACACAAGCACACAGAGCATTGTGCATATTCATATAGAACAATATTGTTTAGAAATATATGTACCCTCTATGTCTATATGATTTTGTATATTTATCAATACTAGATGACTTTAAATAATGGCATGTGTGTCGGTACGCACACACACACACACACACGAACATCATTCCCTATCATAAAGCATTATGGATATGCTTTGGTGCTTGGAAACATGAGTGTGCTCCTGGCATAGCTCTCTGACAATTTGGCAGAACTAAGTACACAGCTGTGAGAATCACACTGCCTGCATTTAACTCCCAGCTAAGCCATTTATTAGCTGTGTGACCTGGTATCTAGAAAATACAATATTGTCTTCCTCGTGGTGTTCTTGAGGATTAAATGACTTCTTAATGCATATAAAGTCCTAGAAAGCACCAGGCAAATAGTAAGTGTTCAATAAATTTTAGCTGTCATTATTGATTTTTTTTTTTTTTTTTTTAATTCTGCTCTTCCAGGAGATAAAATAGTTGCTTTCACATC
Organism: Eulemur rufifrons; assembly: GCF_041146395.1. Lineage (NCBI taxonomy): Eukaryota > Metazoa > Chordata > Mammalia > Primates > Lemuridae > Eulemur > Eulemur rufifrons. The sequence goes on from NC_090984.1 coordinate 104,623,382, forward strand.
TGGAGCATGTGTTAAATTTAGATTATGTTTCCCATCTAAGAACAGATCATCATGATACATCTTTTATTGTGATGATGTCTGCAACTGTCACACTTTCATTTGTGGCTCTCTTAGAGTTTGAAAATTGTAATGTACAGCTATTAGCATGTCATGGGTTTTACCTGGAAGGTGTTTGCTTTCCAGGAATATGAGTAGGTATATTTATATTAATTTTCATGGCTATTTTTTGTGTTGTATGAATAGGGTGGGGTATCATGATGACAGACTATTTTGAGACGCTTCCATGTGGTCTGCCTACCTCTTGTCTCTCCATGTTTTGTTTCCTTCTTTATATGGGGACAGGGTTGTTTATCTCTTTTGTTCACTGCTATGTCCATAACACCAAGAAGAGTGCCTGGCACTCAGTAAGCACAAAGGAATGTACCATCGTAACTCATAATCTAAAACCATTAACTTACTTTTCAGCCTCTGCCCAAGTCTCTTGATTTTATTCCAGTCTCAAACTTCCTTTATGTAACTATCTCCCAAACAAAATGTCAGATGCTTCTGTTAAATAAAATAGTTTGTTATTATCTGAGCATCTCCCTTCTTTCTTCCCTTTATAGAGATGCTACCTGGTCTACCTGTCAAATCTTATGCCATCACTTCTTTTGTTGCAAACCCCACCCATCTCCCAAGACCAGCTCGGATCCTGCCCCAGCTTCTTTACTCAATTGTGTCCCTCGGCCTCTTTTCTCTAAATGCCACTGGCTTTGCATATCTTTCCTCTGTCATTGAATAATTTTTTATATTCTAGTACAGTTATTTTTGTGTGTTGTGTCTCCCTTTAGAACAGAAACCGTGTCTGTTTCACCACTGTATTCTTCATGGTGAATATAGGTAGCAAATGTTTGAAAACAACAAATGTTTAATGAAGACCTACTCAGTGCCAGATACTGAGCCTAGTGACAGGCTGGCTTTATAGGAATGTGAGTTATATTCTCTTTCTGTGTTTTCTAAAAGTATTTTCCAAATGAATGACTAAACAAATTCACACGTTAAGCACCATGGTGCTGCAAAACAGTCCCTGGACTTGGTAATAGATACACTGAGTTAAAATCTAGGCTGTATGACTTTGGGATGATCACCTCCCTGTCTAAACGCTTTGGCTTTCTTGTTTGAAAGTAGGAATAATAGACCCATATTATAACATTAGATGAGATAGCATATGCCTGAGAACCTAACCAAAGTGCTTAGACTGAGGAAGATACCAAATAAAAGTGAACTTCCTTATGGAAGTTCTCTTTGAATAAAAAGTAAAATGAGTTTCTCAAGGGTGTCATTGGTTTTTCTTAGCCATTTTTCCAGCTCTAGCTCTATCAATCTTCTTTAAATGGGCCATGCAAACCCTCACAGTGCCAGGCCACTGGGGCTGTTATGGTGCCAGGCTGTGTTGCTGCCCTCTTCTTCTTCCAGAAGCTCTCTGGCAGATACCTATTTGTCTGCTAAGGTGCTTATAAACTGATGTTCTCTGCTTAATCTTTGTGAAATACATGGATTCTATAATTTTTATTTTATGTACTTGTGTTTTATCTACAGCATACAGAATCGCAGGCACTACGATTTGTGGGGGCATTTTCACTATTGCAAAATGCGTTCACATCCATTACTTAATCTGGCACCCTGTGAGCACGGTGGGCAGGTATCGTGCCATCATACACCCTTTGCAAATGAGGAAATCGAGCTGCAGAGTTTAAATGGTCTGCCCAAGGTCACAGTTAAAACGTGGCGACAGCGGGGGTCAATAAAACACAAGTCACCTGGTTATAAATTTGGCGCCCTCTCTATTGTACTCGGCCTGAAAGCAAAGCAGTATTTGACAACGCTAACGCCCTTCACCCTAACGATCTCCTCCGCTCTTCTTTGGCAGAGGCGTCCATCCTGAGCTATGACGGCAGCATGTACATGAAGATCATCATGCCCATGGTCATGCACACCGAGGCAGAGGACGTGTCATTCCGCTTCATGTCCCAGCGAGCTTACGGGCTGCTGGTGGCTACTACCTCCAGGGACTCTGCCGACACCCTGCGCCTGGAGCTGGATGGCGGGCGCGTCAAGCTCATGGTTAACTTAGGTATCGTATGAAGTACCCTCCGCCAATCTGTTTGGGCTTGTCTTCCCTTTCTTTTCTGATTTTCATTGGTTTGATCGAATTCTTTGTTTCTTGAAAGTTAGCTGCTCATCTCTTGTTTCATAGACCAAGGATAAAACCCAACAGCAACAAACACCTTCTCCTTGTTTCTGCATGAGGTTTTGATGTCGATTTCTGGTTTCTGACAGTGGTGTTTTCTTTACTAGATTATTTATTTTCTAAGTTTCCTTTCTTGGTTTTTTGGAATCGTTTAGCTTTGTGTAAAACACGCTACTTTGGTCCATCTTTTGATCAATCATATTCCCATTAAGTCCAACTCCTCAGTCACCACTCAAAACAGTCAAAGACAAGGGCAAGGGCAGGGCAGGAAGTGGAGGCAAAATGAAAGGGTGGGTTGTGGAGAACTAAGCCCTGTGAGTAAGATGGAAGGGGTTTGTTTGCAGCTCCACGATGACCATTCGAAGGGAGAATTCTGGTGGCTGTCATAGCACTGATATCTCCTTGTACTTTCTCTTAGTGAGAGGACAGAGTCAGATTATTTCTGATATCCCACTGGAAAAATAATTCCCCAACTTTGGACTCCCTGACATGTGGAAGGAAACTATGGATGCTAGTATACGTACACATTTTTCTTCCTGACATTCTCAACCATCGCTCAGCAGCCCTTTGTGCAAAGGTCGTTACCTTACGCTGTTACCAGTTACTCTATTGTCCTCCTATACTACATATTCATTTTACCTTAGAATTGAAAAATTTTGACAACTTCAAATTTATAGCTTTATTGGAGCAAGATCTGTTCTTTCAATATAATTAACTATAACAGACACTTGAGAAATTCTCCTTCTTAGGGCCTCACGTTCTGTGCTACATTGACCTTCTCTTTTAGAGTCTAATTGACCTTCTGTGGAGAATGGGGACCTCTTGAAGAATAAATAGAGGAAGGAAAAAAATCTCTATTTCCGCTGTTTCTACTCAGCAGAAAGTCAATGCCCAGTTTTGACAGGATTAGTGATATAGCTGAGTCTGAACTTTCTAAGCTAATGGATTTATTTGGGCATATAGAGTATGTTTGGATACAGTGCTCCTTTATAAAGATTTCAGTGGACTGGCTTATCAGAGGTGTGGAGAAGTGATGGACAGATGTACCAGATGCAAGAAGACCACGTACATATCTATGTGGCCTGGTGGGAAGATGGAGTTTTTATTCCATGTCAGTCTTATTTGCTGTCAGATCTACTGGTCACGCTTAGAAAATGCCAACAACATAATCCTAAAATCTCTAGGACACAGAGGACTGTTTTGAGCAGTGGCTTATTTAGTTATGTCTTTTTCTTTTTCTCCTAGTTTGCAGCTTTTCAACACTATGCCATTTTTCTTGTACAACCTTATTTGATTTCTGTTGTCAGTGTGTCTCTTAGTTTTTCTTTTGTTTGTGTATGTGTGTGTTTGGTTACTTTAGGTTTTGGTTTTTCTCTTTTGCTGGATCTTTTCTGTGTTCTTGAGTTTCTAATCCTCCCCACCATCAACCATGGTAAATCAAAAGATGGTATTCAACCCTTCAAAGGCCCAAAGCCTGCGGCCCGCATAGCAAACAGCCTTGAGAACAGAGAGTACTGAGCAGCCTACAGGGACTGGCATACCCCTGTCCCCCCCTCCTCCCCTCCCTGCACCATCCTCTTCGCCTTAAACAAACCAGTGTGAGAATGTATTGCCTAAAACCAACAACCGGTAGTTGATTATCTACTTCACAGAAAAAACAACAGAAGGAATAAAAACAAAAATAAAACAAAAACAAAAATCAACACAATTTCCTAACTAGCTCACGGAAAAAGATGACGAAGACCATTTTATCTCTAGATCTTTTTTAAAGTAGGAGAGAGACATACACATAAGGATGATTCAGTCTCACAGAATTTTGCGTGGAGTACACACTGTGTCTTTAAACAAACATTTTCTTTTTTCCTTATTACATGTTGTTTTGTAAAGATTAGAATGTCAACTGTGACAGGTTTCACATCTTAGAAGGAAACACTGGGGCAAGGAAGAGAGATAAAAGGGGTTGGGCAATGAAGGAAATAGGTGGACAGATTCTCGTGTACACTCGTGCACACACATGCATACACGCTGAGTTAGTCATAGATCCTATGTGTATTCCTAGAAGCACTATTTTTCTATTTTAAACTCTGGCCAAAACATGGGAGATGTGCTTTTCAAATAGACTTTGCTTTTGCCTTTTGGCTTCTTTTGGCACACCATTGATCTAGCTCCTACTAAATTAAAACATTTTAGGCAAAAGAGAGTTTAGCCCCTTGGAAGAGAGTGCTGTGCTTCTCCAGAAGCAGTAGTTGTTTCTTTTTACCCTGAAGCATATGGTTCATCACAATTACTGGTATGAATTTATTTAACATCCTTTCAAACCTGACATGGAAAACTGACCTTAAATTCTTTATGCTTGTGTACATATAACTCTTTGTATTCATGCGTTGTTCAAAGGTTCTCCTTTCACCCCTCCCCAAAATAGACCACTTCATGAATATTTTCTTTATCCTTGTTATGAATTCACATTTCTTTCTTCCTGGTTACAGAAGAAAATGACTCCAAGCAGAGTTTGCAGCCACACACGTTCCACCAAAACTAATTTCCAAGGTCACTTTGTTCTCTCAATTTATGTTGCCTTTTTTCCTAGCACATGCACACATGATATTCCAGTTTATTTTAAATTGGTCACACATATAAGCTCATGATATAAAAGCCTAGTATATATTCTCTGATTAACATATCTTATGGAGGCCAAGGAGACTGGTCTTCCAAGGGCTTCGTTTTCTGATGACAGTCCTATGTGCTGATAGCAGATCTAAGCAATACTCCACAATGCACAGCACATTTTTAAAAGTTATGAGGTTAGCTATTGATCAGCCATCGTTTGATCTTTTAGAAGTAAAATATATAATAATACTTCATTATTATAGTATATCCAAAGATTTAAAAGACCTTGTCTTATTTTAATCTCATGATAATTTAGTGAGATATATCAAGAAAGTGTTTTTATGCTTACTTTTACACAGTGAAACATACATATGATTTTTCAAAGCTTACATAAAAAGTTGGTAACAGAGCTGAGACGAGAACCCTTGTCTCCAAACTGCTAGATCAGTGTGGGTTATCTGTGCTCTCCACAAATCAATGCGGTGTCAGTCTAATGACTTCTAACTGCTTTCGTGTTGGTTACCCTTGAAGCATGCACACAGGGAATGTCCATTTTCCTCAGTGCCCGATTTGAACTGAGCTACTGCAGAAAAGTCAGTTGGTATGGGCAGAGTCTTTAGGGTCCTCAGCAGAGTGCCAGGGGCCCTTCTTTATGTCAGAGACTCTGAGGGAGTGACATACAGTTTGGCTAATTGCATTCCAATTCTCCACATGTTCACTCTGGAAATCTACTTGCTGACTACTGTTTACTCTATGCATTATTGAAAATACACAACTATTAGAAACATTCACCTCTTCCATGTTCAACTCAAAGCTCACCAATATGGAAATTAATAATTTCTCCTCATTTACTAAAATAAAACAAAAAACTAAAACCAGACAAAACACACACACTCTCTCTCTCTCTCTCTCACTCTCTCTGTCTCTCTCCTCAAAAGACACACCAAGACTTAGGTAGTCTTTTTTCAAACAGAACTTTGGCTGCTACCAAAGATAGATGTAAAAAAAATTGCCTTGCCATATCAATTCCCCTGACTCATTTTTTTATTAAAAAAATATAAATATATATATTCTCACTAACAAGACCACTCCCTCAGATTCTATGAAGAAAGGACTGGGGTGGATTTTTCTCCTCAAACTATTTATTCTTCAGGTAAAGTGATGACATAATTCTTCACATCTTGATTAAAGGAAACAAATCACCATCTTGAAAGCTTCCAGTACTCACATTGGTTTAAAGACACCTTCACTTCACTTCACATGGAACCATTTGGATGACCCAGAAGGATGAGTCCAGCCCAGTGTCTCTCTCTAGAGCGAGAGGTTCTCGTCTAATAAGAAAATCCTCCACTGTACAAAAGCCAAAGAAGAGAACCATTTATTGTTGGCAGTCCTTGGGTTTGTCACTTTAGATCCACTCTTTCCTGTCTCTTAAGAATACCCAAGCACCTGTTTCCCTCTCTCTAATACATCAGGAAGAGGCATTTGTCCAGCTTTGGGGGATTGTAGGTGCAGCCAATAGCTGAATCCTCCCTCCCTCCCTCCCTCCCCGTCCCCACCAGGGGCATGGCCTTCTCTGTCTGGTGATCGTACCGGTTGCTCCAGGGCTGTTTGCTCCCACTTTTCTGTTGCGGTTGACGACACATGACAAACCTAACTGCACGAAACCAAACCCAGATTTTTCTCAAGAGATGTTCTTCTGGGGGAACAAATAAGCTTTCTGCCTCCTTCCTCAGAATAATTGGGTGTTATAAATTGCTCTTATCCAGACTTCACTTAGTTTCATTCTACCCTGTTGGTTGCCACTGGTTCCTTTTTCACTTGCTCACTTATAATGGTTTGCTTTGGGAAATTCAAATGGTGGCATTATCCTTGACAAGCCCTCTAAAAACTGTTGGGTCAACCTAAAGTGGAAGAGCACTGTTTGTAACTGTATTTTTTCCCATGCCTTTCTTCCTTTTTAAAAAATCACTTGACTTCTTCTACCTTTTAATATCTGACTTTAAACAATTTCTTACTAGAATTCCCACCATCATAAACCCATCGTAGGTTCAACTGGGCAGATTGGTAACAACTAACCTGAGACATTTCCCTAACCATTCCTGCCCAATGCCCTACTCATGCCCACTGACTCTACTGAAGAATGTTTAAGGTGTGCACCCACGACTCTCAAATAGAGATCAATACAGTGACAAGTACCCTGATCTCCGACACGGATTACCTTGTCTGGTTACCGGCACTGGACAGTTAGTCACCCTTTTCTTTTTTCTCTTTCCCATAGAAAAATAAAATAAAATGAAAACCAAAGAATTTTCTCCCCTCAAAGTGCAGAATCACAAAGTGAAATAGGCAGGATGTCAAAGGTGCCGAGACCTCCTCCACACGAGCCTGCCTTGCCTTCTCCCCGAATGCTGTAGGCCCTTCATTCAGTCTGAGCATTCAGGCAGGAAGACAGAGATGGGCTTCATGAGGGGGTGGGTCTGGGGGCCTTTGAGAGAGTAGCGATCCACTGTGATAACCTCATATGACCTCTTTCACCCTACACCTGACCCCACCTCTCTAAAATCTGGGATGGGTGTTTGTGCGGTTAGCTGTTTGCAAGTGGCCATTTTATGACGGGAAATGACCAGGTGGTGTTAACCCTTTCCTCACCTCTAAGGATGAGGGCAAGTCTGCCTATGCAAATTTCTATAGCAACTGGGGCCCGACCTAAGGAGAGGGGTGGAGGGAGTTTGTTTTTGGAAAAAGAGAAAGGGTTAAATACTGCACTGAGAAACTTTATGGGCAGATTTTTAAAAGGATACCATGTGTCAGACTGGTGATATATCTTTGGGATACTAATACAAAAATTGTATTAATGCTACTTTTAAAGGTAAATTTTAAGAAAATAAATTGAAGGGGGAAATAGAATATAACCTACATTTGGTGGGGGAATTTTTGCCTAATTTTCCAAGTTTAACAAAATTAATATTTCAAAGTCCAGGTTTAAGCTTTATATAAATGAATAGGTTTAAAAAAAAAAAAAAAAAGAAACATGCTTGGTGTCTATTGTGGATATATATGTATACCAGTATATATCTCTATACATATGTGTATATATATGTGTGTGTGTGTATATATATATGTATCCAACTTTACTAAATAATATACTGTACATATACACCCACCCTTAAACTTGTACATACTGTATATATATAAAATGGCCACATTTCTTGCGTGTGTCTGTCCCCGGAAGGGTGGACTGATTGTTTTTGGATGTCTGCAGCTGTTACCTTGAAGGATGCAATTTCATCTTTCATTTATTTTTCCCCATCTAGACTGTATCAGGATAAACTGTAACTCCAGTAAGTTTTCCCTCAAGTTTCATTTTGTTCTTTAAAAAAAAGAAAGAAAAACTGACTTTATTTTGTTTACTGTTTTATGAGCTGGTTTTTATTTGAATTATTATTTTTTTTTTACAATGAAGTTGGGGGGATCTGGAGGGATGGGTGAGGGGAAAGGGCTGAGTGTGGCTTGGGTGTGGTTTCTGAATTGGGACAGGTCCTCCCTTCTTTCCTTGCTCTATATGCAGAAAAGGAGGAAAGGGCATGGGAATAATGAAATAACTTGAAAATGAATTGAAACGGTCATTTGTTGTCTTTGGGAAATAACTCTCAGAGTTAACAAAAAGCTTTAGAGCAACCAGCATGCACTTCTCCACTACCAAAAGCTTCAGATAATAAAAGCAAAGTTCATGACCCAGAGGTGGCTGCCAACTCTGACATTTCTTTCCTGGCATTCATCACTGTTGGGGACTTTTAGCGGGATAGGCAAAGCACTGTTCTTGGCTATAAGCAAGATTTTAACCAAAAGCTTGAGACACACTCTGGCTCTGCAGAAGGAAGGATTGTGGTCTATCATTTTCGTCTTATCCCATTCAAATACTCTAGCTCTTATAGAAGGGTCCTAAAAGATACAGGCTGAAAACAATTCATGCATTTCTCCCTCTGCCACTGTACATTAACTGAGGAAGGGGATGTGAAGAGAACAGTGAGAATAGGCATGAAGGGAGAATAGGCCAAGCTGATGAAGGGGAAAAAGGGAGAAATACGCTTTGAGTGCGATAGCATATTATATTAGTTAGGCTAATTGACACTAAATGCTATAATAAGAAATCCCAAAATTTCAATGGATCAACAAAAAAGGGTTTATTTCTTGTTCAGGCAAAGTTCAATGATAATCGGACAGCTCTCCTGGACCTTTTTCTTCAAAGAAGTAATCCAGGGATCTAGGATCCTTCTGCGAGAGGTGTCTGTCACCTTGGATTTCTTCACTTCCAGCTGTATCCACAGGGCAGAGAGAGAAAGAGAGCTTGGATGGTTGTACAATAAGTTTTATTGCCTTGCCTGGAAGTGACATACATTACTTCTGCCCATATTTTATTTGCTAGACATGACCTCATTCATTCTAAATGCAAAGAAAGCTGGGAAATGTAGTCTTCCAGTACATCCAGGAAGAGAAAATTGGATTAGTTGAGCATTTAGCACACATAATTCTCAACATTATTTCATCATTTCTTGGTTCTTTCCTTCTAGGGTCTTTCTGTAGGAATAAAAAGGAAATAATCCAACTTTTACATGTTTATTCCATCCTATTAAGTCTAATTAAAGGTGCTGATTTAACCTTCTTTCTTGGTGGGAGATATAGGGATGAAAAATTAAGAAAACCCAATTTTACTTTTTAGGGGGCAAATGTTCCATCTAAATTAACAAAAAAAGAAATTTTAAAATCTGTATAAACAAGCACTTACTAGAGTGCTTTATGCTTGTCTTGGCATCACTTTTAGTTACTTTAAGCAATGTCCTATTTTGCTATGTTTAAACATTTCTAATTAGCCAGAAATTTCTCATGATATTTAGATCATTAAAAGTCTCATTGAAACATCCTTTCTCTCCAAAGCCTGGAGTTTTCTATTTTTATCTTTTTGTTTTTTTAAGCAGCTTTATTGAGGTATAATTTTCATACCATAAAATTCACCCATTATAAGCCTACGATTCAGTGACTTTAATTAAATTTATAGGGTTGTCCAAACATCACCAGAATCACATTTTAGAACACTTCTATCACCTCAAAAATTTTCCTGATGCTCATTTGCAGGAAATCCCTGCTCCTACCCTTGACTTTAGGCAACTACTTCTGTGCTTCATTTCCATTAATTTGCCTTTCTGGACCTTTCATATAAATGGAATCATATATTGATATGTAGTCATTTGTGTCTGGCTTCTTTTAAAAAGTTGTACAGAATTTTTATGGAAAGCTGTCGTCTTTCCTTTTGCGTTGGTTTCCAAAAGGAAATAATATGAAAACTCAGGATGGAGGTGGAAAATCTGATATGCAGAGCTGTTATCTAGCATCTTCTGGCTTCAGAGACTGACTTGGAGTACAGAGAACTGAAGGAATTATTTAATCAGAATATTAGGACTTGATTTTGATGGTCTGTCTGCAATTTCTCATGAAGTTGCAGAATTCCATATATTCCATATGATCAGCCATGGAAAGTCATTATAAGACAAGATCCAGGATTCTCTCTCCTGGGAAGATAGTGACGCAGATAGTAGGTTTTCTAAACCTGAGCAAATATTTTCTATTCAGAACCACCAAAATCAGCATTAAGAGGGAAATATGTCAGCAAAGATATGCTCCCAACTTTGATCAAGTATAAAAGCAGTGTAACTTACTTTAATTCAATCATTAAGTAAAGAGTCAAGGTTAGATTTTGGAAATCATTTTTGAATTCTCATGATAAACCTTTAACATGCTAAGAAAGCTAATTTTGTTGGGAGCATCAGAGAAATAACACAGTGCTCCCTGGTTGAATTGTGGTTGACAAGGAAAAAACAGGAGTATTTTAAACTAATCTAAAACCTTCAGTGCTGAAGTATGTAAACATGTATCTAGGATTATGTAGAATCACAAAGTAAATATACATTTTACTGAAGTTGATTTTAATTGTTGATTTGGAGTAAAGTATAAATTGAAACCAAAGCAATATATTATGCAGAAGAATGCAAATAAGCATGAATCTTTAAGAATAAAAATGTAAGAATTTGGAGACATTTTATTTTTATTATATATCTTCTCTATTTCATCCCTGCCATTATTGGCTCTTGAGTGGAAAAATTTGAAAAGACTGCAATTAAATTTGGAGAGAAAATGGGTCCAAAGTGAATAGAATTTCTAAACCCCTTTTCTGATTGACTCTATGTCAGGGTTTGTAGCTCCACTTGTTAAAGAATCTCAAGTTATTTCTGTAATAGGTGTGCAGGTCTTGGCTTTTACCTGATTTTTAACTGTGAGAGTATAAGACATAAGATTGACCTGCAGTCTGGGTTTAGAGGGAGGGGGCTTTCCTCTCCCCCCTCCACTTGATGTCTTGCTGTCATTTCAGTAGAAGTCATAGGGTGCCATTGCTCCTGTTACAAAACAGAGCTTTTTTTTCCCTCGAAGAATTAAATTTGAATCACGTTTGATTATAAGTTCTTGAACTTTTCCAGTAATTGTTTTTTAGGGTGCCTGTTCCCTGAAAAGTCACTCAGGTAAAATACTGAATGACATCAGCTGTTTGTTTCCTGTTCATCTGCCACAAAATGTTGTTTGTTCTGGGAAATGGCTATTTCCAAGGGATTGTGTGACACTCTGTAATGGAGAGAAGAGCATGAAAAAGAAGGATGATCTTCCAGCATTAGGAGAAAACAACTGGCCACGATAGAGGGCAGAGATTTGAGACCAAATCAGAGTGTTCTAGCCTTTTTCCTTCTGGCGTTGTGGCTGGCCCTTCCGTCAGACACCATGGCCCAGTTCCACACTGAGGGTTTCCTACCAAGAAGAGGCAGGAATGATTTTCTAATCAGCTTCTGTCTTTCTCCCTATCCTAACTTCTCTTTTTCAATACTGTGCCTTTGCCCATGCTATCTAAGATATATCTGTCATTACTCATTCACGCCATAAATTCCTCTCCAGCTGTTCTCAACACACACATATTAGAAAGTGTGTAAATCAAGGTCTTTGGTTGAATCAAGGTCATTGCTGGGTTTGATTCATCTGGCAGAATATGTTTAAAGGCATTTAATCAAGAAAGTTCCAGCATAGAATTTAAATTGCAAAAGGACAACAGAGTTGGCAGTCATCATGGAGGACTGAACTCCAGGGTGACCTGGAAACACTGCTAAAGAAAACAGGGCTGCTTTCTGGAGAATTTCTGGAGGAAATCACCTTTCCTATGGCTCCAGTTCCATGAGGCTGGGAGTGACCTAGAGGCATACAGTTCTGAAAACAGGTATGGACTTCTTGTTGGTCTCATGGGTGTTTGTTCAAACAAAAGAGTGGAAAATGGTTTGTTGTCGTTTGCCTTATCTGATCGCACCTTGGCCCTGTAATTTCCTAGCCCCTACTTTGTTCTATCCTTTTCAAGCCGTGTGTAGTATGAATGAATGTAGCGAACTTATATTAATTAAATGAGTATAGGTTGAATAAACACAGTGAACACAAATTAATAAATATCAAATGCCCCTTTCTTTTTCCATCTCTTCCTCCTCTCAAAGGCTAATTCTTCAGTCTTGTGGCTATTAATCTTTCTAAAAAGGAGTAGCTACATGGCTTAGGAACTGTTATATGCCTGGTTATTTAGGTTCATGTAGTAAGACCTCCTCTTACTAATTACTTTGAACTTGAAGCCTTACTAATTCATCTGTAATGAGATTCATATTTTCTTCTTAGACACAGAGGAGAAAAGGAATAGAGTGCCATACAAAAATATGCTTACCTTAAGACATTGAAGCGTCACATGGAGCCATTTGTGTCAGCTTTGGTGATCCTGTCTGCTTTCCATACACTCTGTCATCTTTGGGTCAACGTAGAGGTGTACAACAATCTCAGACATGTATGAAAATAACAGCACAAGGTTATGAAACTCACATCACAAGGATATGATACCTCCAAATCGTACTTCCTAAGGCTGCTAGTATTTAACTGAATATTCCTCCTCTTGGACCTGCTTGCCTAGTGCCTGGTTTTTGCCTTTGGCCTCAGCTTCTGTGGTTTTAGTTTCTAAGCAGGCTTCATTTTCACTGTTTTGGCAAAGTCAACTGCATGTAGGTGGTTTTTGCTTAATTTAGGCATAGCTTGGTGACCTACAGTTTATTATACTAGACTTCTGGTTTTATTCTCTTTCTTTTTCTCTGCCTTATCTCTCTGTGGTACCAGACATACGTTTCGGCATGGTTTGTCTGAGATTCCTAGAGTTGATTGTTTAGCTCATCCCTTTAACTCAGAAACACTCACCTCAGGCCAACCAGGAAGGCTAACTTCTTCACTATTAAAAATCTTCCTGGAAGAAAATTATAAAACCCTCTTTGATACGCATTCCAAGAGTTGAGTAACTTTGTTGTCAGCCATTTGCCTGACCAAGCCACTTACCTTACTAGAATTTTAGGGGAGATGGAAAAATCATGACACAAGATCCTAGATAATATAGTCATGTATTATCTGTCAAACTATGAGCATCAAACCTGAGCTTTTTAGTTTCCATACTAGATGATTATATTAGGACTTGATTTAAATGATTATACTCCAACTTTTCTCAAAACCTGATTTTTAAAAGATAATGCATAATTTCTTCTGCTTGGAATGTATGTTTCTTGTAACATGTAGAACATTTCAAGTGCAAGTATAAATATAATATCAGTGATAACAAGATATGAGTATGATAGGTACTTCCTAAACATTTAACACTAAACTCTTCTTAAGAAATATTAATTCAGATTGGTTTTATTTTTAAATAGTTAAAAAACAATTATACATGGAACAAAAGGCAAAGTAGAGAAAATTCTTTCTCCCACTCCTGATCTTAGTTCCCAAACTCCCATTCTCAAATGCAATCAAACTTATCAGTGTTCTTGACATATTCTTTCAGGGATATTCTATGAGTATACGACGTGTAGTTATAACCACATCCTTCACCTCTGCCTCTTGTCTTTCTTCCCATCCTCCTTATTGACACAAACATCAACACACTCTTCCACATCTCTTTTTCCTACTTAAAATGTCTTAGGGACTATTTCATGTAAGAATGTAAAGGTCTACTTTATTTTTTCTAATGGCCACATAATATTCCTTTTTATAGGAATATCATAATTTAAGTCAGCACCCTACTGATATACATGTAGATTTTGCTTAGGTTTTTATGATGACAAAAGGTAATAAAATATATATTTTTGTTCGTTAGTTTTTGCATACATGTACAAAAATTTATGTTGGATAAATCCCTAAAGGTGGAATTGATGAGTCAAGAAAAGTGCATTATAAATATTGATAGATGTTCTCAAACTTCACTCCAAAGAGGTCGGACAAATTCACATTCCTACCAGCAATTTGAGTGTTTGTTTCTCCTCACCCTTGCAACACACTTTATATTACCCAACTTTTTATTTATTTTCTTAAAATAGCTTTTCAAAATGTCACTGTCACATATTCAAATGAGACCTCATTACCCATGGATCTTTTTCTTTCCACTCTTTCACTTCCTCAAGTATATGTATTGACCATTGTCATTCAAAACTTTGGTGACCACTTATAGCAAAAATCTTTTAATAGAAATCTGCTATAGCAGCATTTTATATGTTAATCTTTTTTTTGATAAACAGGGATACCAGAGAAAAGTGGTGCTATAGTAATTGTGTATGATTTCTCTCCTATATTACTGTTAATCCTTGTTGAAATCTCAGCACAGGGAGGCATTTCAGTGCACTTACAAAGAGCAAAGAGGACGCTGCAGCCAAATAGCTTGGGTTCAACCCTTGTCTGTACCACTACTGAGCTATGTGTCTTTGGACAAGTTACTGCAATTCTTAGTTTCCTCAATTGTAAAATGAAGATAATTATAGTAACTGCTTCTTTAAGAACAGAACCTGGCACATAGTACACGCTAAATAGATGATGATGATGATGACAATGATGACTATCATAATATCTCAATTGAAAAGATGCTTTTTTGAGAACTGCACTTGTTCCAAAATGGATAGCCATATATTCTTTAAAACATAATTTTAAGTAGCTTAATAGATGCCTATGAAATGATCATTTCTATTTTCTCTGGCCAATTACCCAGGGAATAATAAATTCTCTTCCGAGGCTATCAGAGTTACATTGGATTCTGCATCAGTAGCATTACTAATAAGACTTCTGATGATATTAAAAAGATTTCAGTAAAGATCAACAGTTATATAGGAGATAAACCACACAAAATTGCTATCTGTAGTTCATGTCAGGATTTTTTTCTCCTTCAGTGCATTATGTTAAATACTTGATGGTAACCCAGAACGAATGAAAATATTTTAATTTCATAAATTCTTCTACGTTTGTTTTGGGAACAGTGTTTTCATTTTAATCAAAGTTTAATAGTGTTCTATATAATGTAAATATTATCTCTAAAATGCACATATCTGATTAGATGATATTGTCATATTTGTGACTTAAATATCTACTATTAATAATATCGATTTTATATAACTAACCAGGAACTAAAACTAGAGTCTGAAAGTTAAGAGTTTTGCAGCAGTGGTATAGATTTCTGGCTAGAAACATTGCTGTCTGTTCTGCTTCCTTGGCACATTTCTGTTTATGGCTTTCAGAGTCACCAAGTTCATGCAGACTGTGGTGAGAAAGGAAGACTGTTTCACCAAGAGAAAAAAGAACAGTCCTCTCAGGAGATCTTTCATTTTAGTTTAAATCAGTTTGTTGAAGCATAGCACAATGAGTCAATGTGGTAAGAGATTCACACCTGGCCCTTTGGGTCATTCAAATTACACATATGTAAATGGGCTGGTGGCTCAGTCCTTATAAGATCCATACTTCATATCTAGAAAAGTAGAAGATTAATGATAATTTAGCAGTAGAACTACAGTATCATCCATTCCCAGCTTCTAGGAACATCTTTTGAAAGAGACATTAACAGAAGAAGAAACTTCTCCTTCAGTGGCTTTGGCTAAAGACACTTTTTCTGTGATTTCAAAATGGTCCCTGGGTTCTAGGATGAAATACATTACCTTTTGCTTCTCTTATGCATAGGGAGCTCCAAGTGTGGAAAAGTGCACTCAGGATGGTACTTTAACGTTTTTTAATTGATATGAAATTTAGAAAGGATAAAGGGATTGGGATCTAGCACCTAATTAAAAGGTAAATGGGATATGAGCTTGCGGCATTAAATTATAAATAAGTGGCTTCCAGAAGACTGTACTTTGTTTCATTGAAGTAAAAAGCAGGGGAAAAAGCAAACGAGAAAGCTGACTTAAGTTAAAAGCACAAACCTTCACAAGGTTGTCTTAGTCCATTTTGTGTTGCTATAACAGAATATCTGGGGCTGGGCAATTTACAAAGAAAAGAGGTTTATTTGGCTTATAATTCTGGTGGCTGAAAGGTTCAAGATTTGGCAGCTGCATCTGGTGAGGTCCTCAGGTTGCCTTCCCTGATGGCAGATAGTAGAAGAAAAGCCAGTTTGTGCAAAGAGATCACATGGAGAAGGAAGCAAGAGAGAGAAACTAAGGATTCTTTTTAACAACCCACTCCAGTGGGAACTACTGCATTCCCATGCAGGAGAACAGGGACTCGCTCGCCCCTGCAGGACGGCATTAATCTATTCATGAGGGATCTGTCACCATGATCCAAACATCTGCCAACATCACCACATGGGGATCAGACTTCAACATGCTTTTTGGTGGGAACAAATCTTATTGAACCATAGCAAGATTTATCAATATAAACAAAGTTAATAGAGCTGATGAATTTTAGTAAAAAGTGCTAAATAAAGGGGTGACATTTCTTTAACCAAACATCTTAAAAATAGGCAAAATTCTTGACAATTTAGGAATGTTCTGTTGTGAACTATTTGGCAAGAGAGGCAGTAGAGACATATAGACTCATAGAAAAAACTGTTTATCAACCACAATTCCAACTATGACACTTAGTCATATAAAATTAATGTGTGTAGTTTGGATATATCAAGTAAAGTTAGTGTAACTAGTTTGGTGTTCTCTCTCTCTCTATATATATATGTATGTGTGTGTGTGTGTGTGTATATATATATGTATGTATGTATGTATTTATGAAAGAGAGTGAGCATCTTATGGAAGTACAACATAAAACTTTTATACTGATATCTGCCAATGTATTTCTATGATCTGAAGCTACTTTGGATATAATACATGTTCAATAATCATTAAGTAAATGAGATAATAAATTGCATCTATTCCTCTACCTTAATTTATTGTTTATATAAATATTCTTAGGAATCAACATGAGAGGTACAAACCTGAAAATTATAAATTACAACTTTTTGTCTTTTGTCATTCTAAAAGGAAGAAAATTAACTGAAGAGTGAATTTGTCCTCTTATTACTAATAATCTGAAAGAATGTATATTACTTCCTCTGGAAAACAAGATATTGCAGACAAAACAAAGATTTTCATGAAGTCTGATTTGGCCAGATTTTGGTTAGAAGTAAGGAAAATTTCATGAAGGAAGATAACTATGTATTTGTAAATATTGCATGTTGCCAGTCTTCCTCATTCTTCCTTTACTCATTCCATGAATGTTTACGGAGAAGTAACAGGGTTCCAATGTTAAATGTCAGTTTTAGAGATTTATACTGTGGATTTCCAAGGAAAATGGAGAAAAAATTCTCAAAGACTGGGCAGCTTCTTTCCCCCACCCAACGCTTCCTTTTTTTTTTGTCATTTCCTGTTTCTTTTAGAAAAATTGGACCTCGGATGCATATATGTCTAAAATCCAGATGAGTCTTCATAGATTTTGTTCAGGGCTGATTCAGCATTCAATTCAATAATATGGTTTTATTTTTCACAGTGTATGTGTATGTATATTTCTCATGTTGATGCCTTGAACAATGGTCCACTTAACCAGGTATTTTCTTGATTTTTGTTTTGTTTTGTTTTGACTTGCCCTCCATCATTTGGCCACCTGCTTGGAGCCATGCAAGCTGTGTGTCTCTGCTCCCCTGTCAACAGCTGATATTTCAAGCACTGTAATTTTGAGTAAAAATGCTGTTTCTGGTTTTCCTTCTACCTTTTGAAGATTTCTTTATGTACCCCAATTCATTTTATCTGTCTAATTTCTATAGTCAGATGTGCAAGGTGACAAATTCAGTAAATATATTTGGCCCTTCATTCTGCAGCTATGGATTCAACCAATGGGAATCAAAAATATTAAAACAAATTTTAAAAAGGCAATACAATAATAAAAAATAATACAAATAAAAACACAAGATAACTATTTACTTAGCATTTATTTTGTGTTAGGTATCATAAGCAATCTAGAGATGATTTAAAGTATACAGGAGGATATGTGTAGTTTACAAGAAAATACTACGGTACACTATTATATATAAAGCACTTGGGCGTCCATGAATTTTGGTATCCACAAGGGTCCAGGAACCAATTCCCCAAGGATGCTAAGGAATGGCTGTATTAGTTTTTGGCATAGTTTATACTTTGAAAATTAGAAGATATTAAAATAAATTAAGGTGGAGACCAGATCTGAGGAATCTCTGAGCAGACAAAGCCAGTCAGGCCTCATAAGTAACCTTAACCTTGCTTGATTTGCAAGTATGAGCAAAACTTGAGCTATTTCTTACAAATACTTGTATTAAAGAAAAACATAACATAAGCCCAACCCAACAGAAGCAGCCAACAAACTTATAATTATGTAACTAGGGACTTTCCAATGAGATAGACCAAATAAGGCAATGATACTGTTATACAGCTATAACAATCAAATATTTTCTTTGCTTTCATGTTTGTCCTATGAAACCCTCCACCTGTATTCCCTTGGTGGGTTTCCTGAACCACTTCATGTTTGGGGCTGCCCAATTCGTGAATCACTGTTTACTAAAGTAACTGTTTAAAAATTTTATTGTGTCTCAGTTTTAACCTTTTAAAAGTTGGCCTCAATGAGATGTAGGATGTAGAGTGATCATTGACAAGTTCCCATTATTGACCAAACTTTCCATTCTTATTTGGTAACAAGATAAATATATCAATGGAAGTATTATTGATAGATTAAGGTTATTAAGTAGATTATTAAGTATGAAATGTCCGATTTCCTTACGTACTAAGTTTGACAGTTGATACTTCTGACGTTTCACTTTGACACTTATTGTTTTATTTTTATTGTGAAGGTACATCCTCATTCTTCCAAACACACGTGTTAGCTTATGATTATCTTTCAAATTTTTTGTGAAACCATGGATAAGACAAAAATTTGTGTTATTTTCAAGTTTGAGTTCCATTGTGGAAGCAATGCAGTGCAGACAGTTCAAAATAGCAGCAGAGTGTTTGGGAAGGATGTGGCTAATGAACTCACAGTATGTTAGTGGTTTGAGAAGTTCTGTTCTGGTGGTTTTAACCTTGAAAATGAGCCATGTAGGGAACCTGAGACCAAGATGGATAATGATGAGTTGAAAGCGGTAGTAAAAGCGAATCAATCTCGACCTACACGTGAATTAGCAGCAAGGTTTGACATCACTATCCCAACAATATTGGATCATTTGAAACAAGGCAACAAGGTGTAAAGAAGCTGCATAGATGGATTCTGCATGAATTAAACCAGAACCAGAAGAGAAATAGCCTTGAAGTTTGCCTTTCTTTGCTATCATGACATAAAGGCAAACCATTTCTACACTGTATTGTTATGTGTGATTAAAAAAAATGGATTCGTTTTGACAATTGCAGGTGTTTGGCACAATGGTTGGGTAAAGATGAAGTGCCAAAACACAGTCCAAAACCAAATATTTATCAAAAAAAGCTAATGGTGTCTGTTTGGTGGTCCAGCGCTGGTGTTATCCACTACAGCTTCATAAATCCTGATCAATCCATTACAGCAGATGTCTACTACAACCAATTAGATGAAATAATGAGGATGCTTGTGATTAAACAGCCGAGACTGGTCAATAGAGGCAGGCCAATCCTCTTCCAAGACAATGCTTGACCACACGTCACACAAACAATGCTGCTCAAACTACAGAAGCTGAACTCGGAAACTCTCTGTCATCCACCACATTCACCAGACCTTTCACCAACAGACTTCCACTTTTTCCAGGCTTTGGACCACTTCTTGCAAGGAAAAAATTCACTTCTCAACAAGCTATGGGAAATGTCTTTCACGATTTCATCACCACTTGCTCTCCACGCTTCTTTGCTGTTGGCATGAACAAGCTATCGTTAAGATGGCAACACTGTGTTGATAGCTTACATGCATACTTTGACCAAGTTTACAGCTGCTTTTTGAGATATAATAAACTATAGTTTTGATCCAATATTGGACATTTCATATTTAATGGCCTAATATTTCCCTTTTATCATGTCCTATATATAAATTATATGTATAAATACATACATGTATAAATTATAGCAGGTTTCACTCATATCTTAGAGAAGATTTTAATTTGAATTCTATAGTTTCTGGAGCAATTAGCCACAAAGTGGAAGTCTATTTACTGATTCAGAGGCTCTCAGCAATCACAGTTTTCGATTTTAGAATCAATTTTGGGAAGAAAACTTAGACTGGGGTGTGTTCCTTCTAAAAGAATGGAGTAATTTTCTGGCTGTTCCATTGACTAAGTGACTAGAGTCACACAACTTTTTAACTCCGATTAATTAGTAGTTAGGTAGATAAATGTTAGAAGAATTTATTCATTTCCTTCTCAGTATGAGGCTGCTTCAGAGCAAATCTGACTGTATAATATCTGTACACAAATCGGTGTGCTGTCACCCAGAGCCTGTGCCAACCCTCTGTCAGTGGCAGTGTTCTTAATGGCTGTTGGAAGGGACCCCGTTAGGAAATGGGAAATGAGAACATGTCAAGGGGTGCAAGCCAGAGGTGTGCTGTTTAGTTATAGTAACCTAAGTGTCTATCTTTCTGAATGGCTGAAGTTATATTGAAGCCAAAAAATGTTAAAGCGCATGTGTGTTCCAAAACAGAGGCAAAATGCAATAGAGATCGTGTCCTCTGAAGCAAAATCTTTGAGTGGTTATGAGCTCAGGATCCTTCAATAGGCCTGTTGGGGCACAGTTTTTAATATCAACATATTACAAATGGGTAAACTAAGGCTTGTGGAAACCAAGCGCCTGGCATAATGTGTCAAGGTGATCAATGGCAGGCATGAGTCTTTGTAAATGTAGTTTTCTGATTCATCAAATGAGTGCTCTTTTGTCACACAAATCAAGCTGTCTTTTAATGAAGACATAGGACATTTTTTCTTCAGAATTAGTAAAAGGCAAAATAAAAACGACTGCAAAGGTATCAAATTAGAAAGAATATTATGGGCCGGGCGCAGTGGCTCACGCCTGTAATCCTAGCACTCTGGGAGGCCGGGGCGGGAGGATTGCTTGAGGTCAGGACTTCGAGTCCAGCCTGAGCAAGAGCGAGACCTCCGTCTCTACTAAAAAAGATAAAATAAAATAAATTAAAAAAATTAGAAATTATCTGGACAGCTAAAAATACATATAGAAAAAAAAAATTAGCCAGGCATGGTGGCACATGCTGTAGTCCCAGCTACTCGGGAGGCTGAGGCAGGAGGATTGCTTGAGCCCAGGAGTTTGAGGTTGCTGTGAGCTAGGCTGACGCCACGGCACTTTACCCTGGGCAACAGAGTGAGACTCTGTCTCAAAAAAAAAAAAAAAAAAAAAAAAAAGAAGAAGAAAAAAAGAAAGAATATTATGACTTCAACTCTTAGATGTAGGATGAACAGCAATAGGAATGGAATGAAATTCAGTTCTGAAATCTGTGAGATGACAGAAAAGTGAAACTGGCATTATCCACAAGTGTGGGCAAGATAGAATCAAAAGTGGTAAACAGAGGCCCACTGCTTTATTCCAGAGATAACAAAAAGCAAGAAAATCAGGAACACAAAAGCTAGAGGAAGGCTTGCTCATTTCCTGTGAGTGGTTTTCCTGTGGCAGTCAGGAAAGCACTTTCCTTCCTTCCCTCCCCAGAGCCTGAGGGGAAGGAGCTGCCCCACCACCCAGAGTGAGGGTGCCCCCCAGAGTGAGTGGTGAGCGCCGCAGAGACGGAAAGCATGGAGAAGCAGAAGCAGTGTATGGCGACAACACATGTGCCAGAGAGAAAGATGACAAAGAGAAAGCGGCACAAAAGTGTTCACAGTGGAGCAACACATGAGTTGTGTGTTTTATCACACTGGGAAAATTCTGTGCTTTTCTCTAATGGAGAAAAATAGAACACAAAGGAAGACGGATAAAGAAAATATGAAGCCATTGGCCTGGTTATGTCTGGCTAAAGAAGAGTTGCCATCTCCTTATGAGAAGAAATTGATAGTTGAAATTAAACTCAGACTGCCTGGGTATACCTGTCATTAGTTGGAGTGTTTAACTGTTCAATTCACATTATTATTGACAAACCCCTTTGGTTAATGGAACCAACTTTAAGGACTTTCTGATTGTCAGCAAAGCTAGCTATTGTATCACCCTGATGACTACTTAAGTGCCCAGGTACTTATCCGTGGCTTGGTTTAACCACACTCCTTCATACCGGATAGAAAACACAGACAGGTGGCAATCTCATGGTGCACATTTCAAAGACATAAAAATTGAACACTAGTGAAGCGACTACCTCATTCTTTCCCCTCTTCACATTTTTCCTGCACCCTTTTTCTCCTTTGTCACAGCAAAAAATGGACGCTACTAAGTCCATACGCAAGGATATTTACAATAAAAGTTTGACAGTCTTTGCTATTATTATATAAAGTACTTAGCCTTGACAGATGGCTACTAACTACAGTAAAAATAACAGCAAACATTGATTGGGTGTTTTCTGCATGTCAGGAATGGGATAAGGAGTTTGCTCACATTATCTTGTTTAATCTTCACTACAATCTTATAAGGTAGGTGTTGTTATCCTCATTTTAGAAATGAAACTGAGTCATGTGAAATGCTTTGCCTGGCCTCAGATTCGGTCTGTTTTGTTCCAAAGCCTCTACTCCTCCCCACTGCACATATGGCCTCTGCTGTTTGGACACTGAAGTGTTGATGCTTAAATGGACAAAATCCGTCACTCTGGGACACGTGCCAATGGTCCCCGTGAAAGAGGTCACTTGTAGGCACTTATAAATTCTATTTCTTTAGGTAACCTTGTCCTTTCCAGAGTCAGGCTTTCTCAGCTCAGTTCAACAGGTATAATAATGTCCCATCCTTGTTTATGGCTAGTCTCTAAGGCGTTGTCTATTTCTCTGACTGAAAGGTACTTGGCATTTAGGGATGCCTAGAAGATGAATTACGAATTGTCATACAGGCATAGAGACAACTAAGAAGAGGGGTAACTTTAGAATGCCATAATTCAATGTATCTTTATCACTGCTGAGTCACTTTCCATGCACCCGAAGCTTGCTGGCCTTCTCTTGGTAATATTGGTGCTCCAGTCTCTTGTCTCTATTACACTCTAGTGCTCTGGTCTTGGCCGATAGGCTGTGGCTGCCCCAGTTCCCCAAACTCCCCTACAGCTCTGTTCCTGTGTCCATGGTTTAGTGCATGCACTATAGACTGTTCTTCTCTGTATCTGCCTTGTCAGCTGCTCATGCTTCATGACGGCTCAGGGGCTGCCACTTGCATTAAACCTTCTGTGGACCCCGGCAGGTCTAGGTTTGTCCACCTCTAAGGTTTCATAGCACCTTCTAGAACTCTCATCACAGTTACATTGTTTCATTTGCTTACATGTGTGTCTCAGGAACCAATCTCTGGACTCCTCGCAGTTGGGGAAAATGCATCGTTGTATCTTCATTGTCTGTCACAGTACCAGTCATAGAGGAGGCATTCATGTACACTTATTGAATTAATTAATAGTTATAAGCTTAATGACTTGAAACTCCGGGCCACAGGAGGAAATCTGTGTGGATAAATACAGATTTCTTAGTGAGAAGAAAATTATTCCATACTTACAAAGAAGGAAATCTCAGCACATCAGATGAAAAAAACCATAGATGACCATGATTAGCACATTTGTGCAGCTCCTAAAAAGAAATATGCTTTTAGAAATCCTTATTAAATACTACTATGTTAGAAGGTTAAATGTAAATATGAGGAAATGTGTTTTTAAAACAATTGGATCCATCTTTCACCTAAATGGTGATCATTCAAAGAGATATTTAAGGCACAGATCACTTTTGTGCAGTATTGTGTCCATCAAATTGGTAGGTTTTATGTCTTAGGCACCCTCGATAGAAATCTATACTCATTCCTGTATTATTTTTAGTGGCCTCTGTGAGCTTCAAACTGATCCTTAAAGAGAATAAAGATGACTCAGAGCAGAAAAATAAAATGAAAACAAACAACAACATAACATAGATGGCAACATTGCATGGTCAAAAGAATAGAACCATCAGTCCAGTTAAACCTGCTCTGCTACTAATTAGCTTTTGGACCCCAGGCGATTTCTCTGAGCCATTATTATTAGTAGTAATAACTATACTATCATTTGATGAAGAGGAAGAATATCTCAGCAGAAGTATAGTTCCCAACCATGTGTTTTCTATCCCAGCATTTTAAACAGGCACCAAAAACCATGGATGCTTTTATAGCCCCTGTGTCTAACAGCTTGAATCGATCATTGAACATTTGAGCGTGTAGCAATCGAAACATCAGTTTTTTCCAGGCCTCCTGGGCACTTGTCTGACCTTTCTGATTTGTCAAAGAGAATTGCTGCTTTTATAAAAGGTTTCATAGGAGACAGGACAGGAATCAGTGCCCAAGATAATTTCTAGGGTTTTATTGGAGGAGTTTTGTGGCAGTGGTTTAGGATCTCGTGTGAAATGAATTCAAAGCTTTTTGTCTCATTCTAAATAAGGTCACATTAAGAGTGAGGATCCTCCTCTACCAAAGTCACAGGGACCAACCATACAGTTCAATACCAGAGGGGTTAAGCTGTCCCTGATAAAGTTGGGTAGAATGAGTGAAATGCATGTTTGTGTTTTCTTATGTTGAAATATATGCAGAAGGAACAAAAACAGCAATGTAGAAAATATTATAACATTGGCCAACATTTAATGAGCACTTACTTCATGCCAGGTAATATTTTCAGTTGTTACATATATCCTTTAATCCTCAAAAAGATTATATGCAATAGGCAGGACCATCTACAGAATTTGTAGGACCTGGGACAAAATGAAAATGTGAGCCCCTTGTTCAAAAGGCAAAATAAAAGCTTTTACTTTTCTTTTAGCTTCTTTCTCAAAATTTTAATATACTTTTAATACTGCATTTTCTAAATCCCTAATTTCTCCTGCGTGTGTTCCCTCATGGCCAAAGATAAATTTTGAATCCTATGAACTATTCTTTCCATAAAGCTTTGAACAATGGCATAAAACAACCCGTTGCATTTTCCTGGCCAATGGATGTCAATGTTTAAGAGACTGAAGTCTATGACTAGTGTAATTTTGCTAGTAAAAATCAGTTCTCCTTGAATGAGGGTGACCTTCAACGGTTATCTGTGCCTGTGTCATGTTATCTTCCCTTGTCCTTCCAAGGATTATCTTCCTCTGGTGCCCAGTTAGGAGTGGAAAGTCAAACTCCTTTGTCCATTTTTGCTAAACCTTAGCCTTCAAGGGTCTAAATTACCATTTCATCTCTCCAGTGTATTGGCAACTAGAAAACAGAATTTGGACATTATCACCCTAATGCACCATTGCTGCAGAAATCCTTTGGGCTAAGAAAAAAGAGGAACATTCCAGAAATAATTGCCCATTCCCCATCTTTAGAACGATGCTGTCCAAAGACTTAGCTTCTGATTTGTTATTTTGTACTCACCTGTTCCTAATCTAAAGGTGAGTCAAATGAATCCCCTTCAAAGGGAATGGATGATGGGAAGTGTTGCATCCCAGCAGAATATTTTAAAGGAAAAGCTCCATCCTAAGAAACAGATTTTACAGAATATTTGGAACAGAATAAGAGCAAATTGGCTTCAAGTTAATAAGTGAAAGTGAAACACTTGCTGAGGCCATAGTAACTGTCATTCCTGAGGGCTGGCAGGCCATGCCATTTTTCAATGTCTTGCTGGAAAGAATAATTTGTGCAGGCCTCCACTGAGCAGCTGTACTGGCTTGCCTTGTCCCTGTCTTCTGATTTGGGGCACTGCAGTGGGAGCTGACATGCTGAGCTATTTAGCTGTCTCAGCCTCATGGCCAGCTCTTACTCAAAATAATGTCAGAAGAAAATGACAACATTCCTTCAGGGAAAACTGAGCTAGACCTCATGTAGTATTTGTATTCATGGAAAAACATTTTCCCGTACGTACAGAATACTTTGTTCTATATAACAACGTACTTAGTCGTATCTGATTTTATTGTCACCACCTTGGAAGGCACATATCCACTCTCCTATGGCTTGGTAATGTCCTTCTGTTCCAATTGATTTGTACCTAGTAACTGGTTTACTTTGGCCCCTCTGCAATCCAGGGAGTCAGTTCATGTCACCATTACCTGCAGGCAGCAAGTGTTTATTGATGAGGATTTCATCACTTTTTTATGTGATTACATGTTGGTTTAGCTTTCCCTTCTAAATTACCACTTAGTTTATTGTTCAATTATTATTGATCCAAGTGCTACCAGTGAGTAATTCTATTGATGGCAAGATATGTGTGTGGGAGGCAGGTTAACTTTCAAATGCACTCTCTTTTGGAGAGAATGTTGCTTCAAGTGACAATAATGAAGCTCTTACTTATATTTATCTCACACATGAGAGCCATTAACATTGAATAAACTTTATCTCCAAATATTTCCATTAAGAATTGGTGGTCCTTTAAAGAGTCTATATAGGGCTTGGCTAACTTTTTCTGTAAATAGCCAGAGAGTAAATATTTTAGGCTTAAAAGCCATATGGTCTCTGCCACAACTACTCAGTTATGCCATTGTAGCACAAAAACAGCCATAGAATAGATAATATGTAAACAGATGGGTAAGGCTGAGTTCCAATAAAACTTTCTGTAGTAAAAGAAAAGTAAAAGTAGACTATATTTGGCCCAAGGGCCATAGTGTGCTAATCTTTGTACTAGGACCATCACAGAGGTACGTTTGTAGAAATTGTGTTTGGAAAATAGACTAAACTACCCAATAGACACATGGAAGTTTGGAGAGCTATTCATTTAAAGCAAATTTTTCTAGGTGCTGGTAATGTAGGGCTGAATAAAGCCAACACAGTTCTACTCCTTATGAGGTTTGAGTTCTATTTGAGATGTTTGCGAATGTATAAGCACATAAATGGGTTCATATAAAGTCAAGTGCAATGAATAAAATTAAATAAGGTGAAATAAATGCTTGGAAGTTGGAGGAAATGCAACTTTAGATAGGACTATCTCAGAAGCCTTTCTGAGAAAATGATATTTGAGCTTTGGACATTGGTACTTGAATGATGAAAAGGATCCAGTCTTGGAAGGTTTGGGGAAAAGTATTGTGTGCAGAGGCATTCACAAAAGTTAAAGGCTTATGAAAGAACTTACCTGGTGTGTTTGAGGAATAAGAAAACATCGGTGTCGGGGAAAGGGAAAGGGCTGTTCATCTTTATCTTGAACGGTCTCCATTAGACTGATCTATCATCACAATTTTAAGTGAATTAAAGAACTCTCTTCCTGATTCACAATCATCTTTTTTTCTTGGTGGTTCACTTGGGGAGGCAAATTCACATGTATCTGCAGTGTTTGATGTCAAAATATAATTGTCACAAATTCTAATCCACTGTTACTCAACTGGAAACAAGCCAGTGTTTCAGTTGAGGAATGGTTACAACACTGTTTAAATCATATTTAAAGAGTTGATGAGACCAGTATATTAGAGGTAAAATTTGTGGGGTTAAGAAAGCCATAGGTCTTTTAGATTCATAGGTCTAATCATTTGAGCAATGGAGAGGATTCCACAATAGTCATCTTAAATTGCTAAATTGAGTGAAATAGCTCAAGCATTAGTTTCACCGTGGAGGTCTAGAAGTCCAAAACTCATCAGTTGGTTGAATAGTGTATGTAGACTGGGAAGTAACTTATCTTACCCTAAAAGAATCTACTCATTTTTTTTTTTTTTACAGAAAATATTGCATCTGGTCCTATATTAGATGATAATTTTCTGAAGCTTTGGAAATAAAATTATTTTAAATCCTTTGTTGTTTGAGGTTGTGAAAATCCTAATCCAAAGAGAATTGCCTGTATCTAAATAAAACACCCTGAGTTAATTTGACTCAAAAATCAGGTCCTTTGCCTCAATTAAGTAGAATGTGAGGAAATGGTTCTAACAGAATTAAGTTCAGCTCAGGAAAGTTAATGAGAGTGTTTCACCTTGAAAGATAAGTTAGTTTTCTAGGCAGTGGTATTTGGTTCCAGTGCTTCAGATGAATGCTAAAGAATTTTGTGCTCTGTTAAGAATTGCTGGAAGAGACTAGAACACTATGAACAAGTAACCTGATGCAGTTTCAGATAGCCAGAGGGATAAATCTGCCTGAATTAATGAAAGAATAATAATGGATGTTTTAAAAAATAAAATTACTTTCAAATACATTTCATAACACGGCCAAGATGTATATTGTATACATGTGGGTGTGTTATTTATCTGCATCATAATAAGTGATCTCAGAAAATATATAAGCCTGATTTATCATTGCCATATTAGTTGATTAAAATATTTCTTTTGAGTTACTAAGATAGGTTTCTTCCCAGCATGCTTAAAATATTTTATTTTTATAAACAAGGTAAATACGCTTGGCAAACTATTTTAATAATTTGCTTCTCATACTCATTCTTTATGGATACTATAAAGCTACTTGTCAGCCTAGGCTGTTACAAATTCTGAATGTGTTTGATTCTGAATTAATAAAGTTTTATCAAAGATAAAAGTCTAAATGCAGTATTGCCGCTAACATAATATAGGATTTCCAAAAGTTTAGTTGGTCAGGACAATGAAGAGTAAGACATTACATTGTGTAACATGGAACTTCTTTTCTACCTTGTTTTATCATAAGATATTATAGGGATTTTTAATTGTAAATCAGGATTGGTATACCCACTTTTTCCTGGTGTTTCCTATGTGTAACTAATATAATGCCACAGGCCTAGGAGCATTAAAGAAAATTATTTAACAATAAAATAGTATTTGGTGACTCCATTTATATTTTCCCATTTTTTAAGAAGATACAATGAATTCCTTTAAGCATCCTCAGTCTCTTCCCTCCGAACTGGCAGCAGTAAATGTTATAAACGGAATGTTTTTGAAACATGGATCTTAATCACATCTAGTGCCATATCTATCAGTTTCCATTTTACATGCCACATTCAACTTCAGTCATCTGAACAGTGACATAATGCTACTTTAGACATCTATTGAAGTTTTATTGAGTATCATCAAATGCTTAGCAAAAATTTAAGACATTTTACTTATTCTTACAACCAGGAGTTGTACATTGAAGAATATTTCTTGGTTTGGGAACTTATAAAATGAAAAAACAGAGAAATACATCTTGGTATGACATGAAAGTAGAGTAAGCTGATTACTAAGTGACGTACTACATCCTTAAAGAACAGGATGGTAGAAATATTATTTTTCCATTAAACTATTTTCAAGGCCAAGACCATGTGACTAACTCTTGTTGCTTAAGCTGGTGATAAAGGTTGGACTTGTGATTTCCAAACTATATATAGCATGTAGGTATCAGAAAATTGATGAAGTTAACTATAATTCTCACTGAAAAAGTAAAGGATAATAGTAATTTCACATATTTGCAATTTTGGCAGAGTTTTCTTGGGTGCATGGTGTCTGTTGCTCTATTTCCTGAAAATTCCTGTGGCTTGGAATGCCAGAGCCATCACAATTCACTTTCTCTATTGCCTTAGTAATAGTGACCAAAACCAATGTAATTACAATCACTGTATACATTTGCTTTACAAATAGTGGAACCATCACTTAAGTAGGTAAAATTGTTCTGTCTCATTCTTTGCCTGTGTTCAGAGTCACATATGAAATTGCTTTTCTACAAGATGACTTTCTACTTCCCTGGGCCTTGAAATCAGAAATTCTTTCAAAAATATGTATTTCAGAATATCAACTCAAATGAAGTTTAGCTTTGTCTCCTGGATCAAAAATGGTTATCAAGTTTTCTAGTTCCATATAATTACACCTGTCAGAAGTACACCATTTAATGATGGCTACTTCATGAAGTCCATATAAGGTGTTGACACAATCTACTAGTCTGTTCAGTTGTTCTTGTCAAGCAAAGATGCTCATTCCAGATTCCAGGTGTTGCTGCTTTACTGGATGTTTTACTCTACAAGGAGGCAGCCATTCATGAAGAACAACTGTAATTACACAGCATTCAGATATTTCATAATTAAACTAACAGCTGATTGTAAGATGGCACATAGCATGAGATTTTGCAACTATGCTAAGCAGGAAATGAAGCCTTAGCTTAGTCTTTGTTCCCCTCTTGCTGTTTGCTTTGGGCAAATCCTCTCTGTACCTTGATGTATGGCAGTTGATGATACCAGCCTGTTTCTCAGTGGGATAAAAGAGGACAGTTAGATTAATGAATGCATGAAAGTGCCCTGATGTAAGGCAGGCATTCCTGTAAGCAGAAAGCATCTTCTTGGATGTTTCCCCCCTGTTTTGAAAACTAATGGAACTCAGCTGTGGTTTAAATAATATGTCAAATATTGGGATCAGGGAAAACTGAGTATCCTTATCAATATCCCCAGGACTCGGTGATTTTAGTCCTTTAGAGGACTAATCTTATTATGTAGGACTTTGAGGAGGAGCCCTCCCGTCAGTTGGATAGTAGTGATTCTGTTGGAGCTGCGCTAGGCACGGTGTAAGATCAAAGAGTTGTAGAGGCATCTGCGGGTCCAGTACACGTGGAACTTACAGACTAGTTTCACACATGAAACAGCTTTCTGGGGAAGAGATTAAATGTTGCCCCTGAGGATTTGTAAACAAGAAGTTGGGCATGGACTTCTGTGAGGCTGATGCTGCCCATCCCCCACACTGCAGCAGAGCTGCTCAAGCTAGTAGTGTCTGTGACTCTGCTCATCTCTCCCAAGTTCTCCTATTCCTAGTTCTTGGTAAGTAGCATGGCTCATTTTCAGGGCTCCTTAACAAAATTCTGTAATTAGTGTGCTATAAATTGTTCAATGATCCTGGTTATCTTATTTTTTCATTTTTGCCAAAGACCTCATATCTTTTGAGTGACCTCTTCCTTCAGGAGCCTTTGAAGTTCTCTGGTCTTGCTAGCCCATAAATGTCAGGATGCTTCCAAGATTTATAGCCTTGTAAAGTTTACAGAACTTTCATTTCCATGGTCTCTTGTGGTTGTTCTAGGGA
This sequence comes from Eulemur rufifrons, assembly GCF_041146395.1. Lineage (NCBI taxonomy): Eukaryota > Metazoa > Chordata > Mammalia > Primates > Lemuridae > Eulemur > Eulemur rufifrons. Next base: position 104,654,617 of record NC_090984.1, read on the forward strand.
AACTGTAATGTGTTCGTCTACCTTTGAAGCATGGCAAGATAGACATTGCTTGGACTGAAGACTGAACATTTGGCTTTGTTCTCATACTTAATCTAAAAAGTGCACATAATTCTTTTCACTCTGCTGCTTTTCTTAGAGTATTAGTATTTTAACTAGAAAAGCATCAAAGCAACTTGGCCAAGAGGGGAGAATCTTGGGTCAAGAAAACCTAGAGACTTACTTGGAGAGAGCATACGAAAAAGATTCAAAGCTTTTGAACTCTCCGGTAGAGGAGAGTTATTTTGGGTGGTTAGAATGGTAGGAAGTGGTCTTCAAATCTGAAAAAAATCCAAAGATTTAAAAGTGCTCCAGGCATTGTGGTTAACAATTTATGTTCATTTTATTATTTAGTCTTTTCAACAATCTTGCCAAAGAAGTACTATTTCTCTTTGAGGTGAGGAAACATAAGTGTATTCAACAATATTCATCCAATATTTATCGTGTACCCATATTTCTAAGTGCTGATAATATAGCTATGAACAAAACAGCTTGCATTTTAAAGAGAGGAGGCAGGCAATTAACAAGTTGACAAATAAGTAGCATGATGTTCCTGGGAAAATATGTAGAAGGTACGGCCAGGGAACAGATGCCAATGTGAAGATGGGGACAGAGTGTGTGTTTGCAGGACAGAAAGAGTAGGGATGGCTGGTGAGTGAGCCAGGGGAGAGAGGACGGTAGTGGTAATAAAGAGACAAGGGGCCAGGCAAAGTCTTTCTGGCCAAGGCAAAGAGTCTGGATCTTATTCTAAGAGCAACAGGAAGCTTGAAGGCATGTTTTAAGTAGATGAGTAATGTGATTCAATTTGCATATTCCCAAGCTTCCTCCAGCAAGAGAGGTTGAATAACTTGTTCAAAGGCAGGCAAGCAGGCAGGCACAAAGTGGAAAGATGGAGGGGGTTTAAATTGCTCACCTGGGATTCAGGCCCCTCTCCCTTCCAGGCAAGCTGTTCTACTTCCCCACCAGTGTTAAGAGATTGGGAAGAAGGAATGCAGACAGTGGGAGGAGTGGAAAACCAGACTGTGAAAATCTAAAGCCAAAGGTTCCATTATCTTGGGAAAACTCAGCAGGGTTGTTAGTTCCAACTCCTGGGAATCTGGGGGCAGCTTGGCTGTGAGTGGGGGGCCTGTCTGGCCCTTGCAACGTTGCTCTCTAAGCCCTTTGTCCAGGTCGTGGTGAGGAGGCTCCTGTCTAAACATTCCAGTGAGACAAGCAAAGCCTCCTTTCTCAATCCTCAGGTACAGGGAGGACCAATACATTTGGGTAGCCTGAATTCTGTTGCTGAATTTTGTCTTCCTTCTTGGTAATGACCTGAACTGTCTAGCCACTGCTGCCTCTACCAGCACACACTATGCAGTGTGGAAAGTGGCAAGGCTTTGGGAGGTTTAGGAGCAAGCTGTGCATGAAGCGTTTTATGCTACCCTGCTAAATCAGGAACCCACCTACAGCATGTGGTGGGGGGAGAAAAAGGGAGGATGCGCCTTGAGAAACCTTTTGTGTTGCAGGCTCCTCTCCCTCTCCCTCCCTCTTCCTAGCCCACCCCCAGTCCATCTGTGGTGCCTGGATTCTTTCTTATTCAGGCTGTCTGTCTAAAGATGCCCCAGCCTCGATCACATTCTCTGTATTGTGTATCCCTCTTACATCTATCTACTTAAGTCCCTTGTTTACCAGTTCTCTTCAGCTGTCTGCTTTGTATCATATTATTGATCAGTCAATCTTGGGCGGGCATCTCAGATTGGGGGAGAGAGAACTGGGATAGGAGAGCAGTTGTAGAGAATAGCGGGGGTGGACAATCGGTTTTGATGCTTCCCAAAATAGCTCAGCCAGGCTGATGATAGCTCTGCCTGCAGCCACCCGGTATGGGATTTACGCACTTCACTGAGATTCTCTGCTGAAATGTATTCGACCAGCTGCTCCTGCAGTTGGCGGTAGCTGGTGGCGGAGGCAGTGGGCTGGCTACACCGCCGGAGGAGGAATTGGAAGCAATAGGTTTGGGGCAAGGCAGGCTCCCACACAGGGAAGTGAGATTTGTCAGACCCCCCATGTTTGTGGGGCATTTTAAACTCTGTTCTTTTTAAACTATGATCTGGGCACTTGGCATTCAGCTTTCTTATTTTCCCTATCTTTTTTTTTTTTTTTTTTTTAAATGAAAGGGCAGGTTAAGTGAAGAGAAATGGTTATATTTTTCACCCACTATATGTCTGTCTGCTCTTCTGTTACTGTTGTTGTTGCCACAGTTTATTGTATACATAGGGTTTTGTTTCTACTGTACTTTCTGTTAGGATACTTAGCCACACAAAGTTTCCAACTTTATAATACTTTGGTCTTATCTAGGACCTTTGTTTACCAAGGCAGCTCTGCAAAGTTGCTGGGTCTAAAATGTAATATAAATAAATACAACTTTGGTAACTATATTAAGCTTCTCTCACGTAGAAAATGGGGTGTTTCTCTTCTTGAGCTCATCTAGTGAGGCAACCCTCTCTCAGAAAGAAATTATCTTGTACTGGCTCTCAGAATTTTGTCATCAAGACTCCTTCCAGCCACTATCCCTCTAATTATAGGGCTTTTTGGCATCCTGATTGTCCCCTAGAGAACTGTGAGGGTGCCCCCATAATTAGTCATGGTTGTGATCTTGCTCTGACACACAATACACATTGAATCAATTTTTAAAATCTCTTCTAATGTGTCTACCTCACTCCAGAGCTCTAAGTATTAAAATTGTATGCACTCAGAAAAGTTAAGATGTTTAAATTTTCCAGACCAGAGAATCTTAGGAAATAGTCCAGACACAAAGTAAAAGATAAAAGGAAAGAGAATGTTGCTTATTCTATTATTTGTCATGATGGGGAAAGAGGAGACAGAAAATTCACCTTCTTGTAAATCCCAGCTTCTGATATGCTGCCATGACCATAAATGTTATTCAAAAATCTTTCACCTACTTCTTTCTAGGCTCTTTAATGAAGTCCAAAATATGAAGAGCAATTTTACTGCTGGCTAAACTGTAGTTTGCTCAGCTTTGCGCTCAGAACATCTGATGCAGCAGGTCGAGTTAGACTGACTGAGAATATGCATTTTAATAAGCATGTGCAGTAATTCTGATGTAGGTTGTATGGGGACCACAACTTGAGAAACCCTAGTCTTTTTAGTAAAAACTTTTTTTTTTTTTAACAATGGAATGCTATTATTTGGAACCCTCAGGAAGAGAGGAACCTGAGGGAGAATAAAGCAGCATAATCTATGTCCTCCATGATAGTTTAGTGGGCTCTGGTGTTAGTTTATTTCATGATGTGTATTTTTGTTCCATTTTGTTTTCATTTGTTGCACGATTACTTTTATGTATAATCCATGCTGAGGTGTAAATGGGACAATTTACATTAGTGGAAAGACTTTCAGCATTGACTAAGCAAGGAGAAGTAGGCTATGGCTGGACCAGGCTAGTGCTGGTGTGTCAGGGCCAGTCGTTTCCTTGCTGCCAGCCAGACAAGATCCATGCTGCTTTTCCTTTGCATGCAACCCTAGAGTGGCCACAAGGTGTGTGTAGTCCTTGCTCCGTCTTCTGAAGGCTGTGCCTGTAAAGGCCATGTTCAAGTTCACTTGTTGACCTACATCGCCACCTACCGTCCACCCCATTCCTAACTGGGCAACCTTTTCCTGGGGGTGGTTTGACATTAGTGTGAGAGACTGAATGCCCTTCTATCAGCCTCTATTTAGAATGCTTCATCTGCAATGGTTTATTTAGAATTACAGCATTTTTCTACCCTTAATTCTAATGTCTCTCTTTTAGTCCAGAAGCAAATTACCTTTGGGTTAGAAATAGCAGCCAAGTTCCTATTAAAATGTAAACAAACCTCTTTCCACCTCATGTCTAAGGCCTTCTTTGTTGGCTGTAAAATGTGTACTAATTTGGGGATTTAAGGTTGGATCCAGCTGTGAATAATGGCCACTTTGGGCCTTTTGAGTATTCCTGGCAGTTGTCACACAAGTTTATGGAAAGAAACCTGAAAATACTTTGCTCTAGTTTTTTGTTTTTGTGGGGTTTTTTTTTTTTCTTCCTCGAGAATGTTTTCTACATGAGTGGGGAATACTCTCATCTAGCACTTTTCTCTGACTCTCTTAGAAAGAGCCAAGTGTCCTTTGAGAAACACCTCTGGGTGGCTGTTGCCCACTGCACGCTGAAGTTTCTGTCCCTGCCAGCTCTAGAACTGAAATAGAAGCCATCCTATGGGTTTCTCTACTCTCTGGCTTTGACTGGTCCCTTCTAAAAGTTTGTTCTTCATTTGCTCTTGTATTGAAACACATCAGTTATTCGAGTTTTCATCATTAGTGAAAATCCACTTTTGCATGTTATTATACCACAAAATAGTACCCAGAAAACAGATATTTGTATAGATGCAAAATCTTGCCTTTATAATTTTTAGACTTACGTTGGATTAGGTAGCATAGTTTCATGTCAATTTCTTGAAACTTAAGGATGAGCATCTCTATTAGAAGCTCAAGGAAGGCTAATATTGTTTCATTGTACGATATTAGATAAAGAGAGATTTTAGCTATAGATGAGATATTAGTGATATAGATTAGGTTTTTGATATTAGATGTCAGATATAAAGTGATTACCAAGGAGAATAAAGTAGGACTAGTACAATCACTTTTTTCCCCTTTTAGCTCTACTGTCTAGGATATATAATAGAGGTTTTATTACCAAGTCTTTAACTTTCTTATCTTTCCCTAGCAAATTTTATTCCATTAAAAAATCTTTAAAGTGCATCTCTATTTTAGCAGAACTTCAGAAAGTCTATCTTACACCATGCTATGCTTTCAAATCTAAGATAAGATTAATTTTATAGGCTAACATCCTCACTTAAAAATATTACTCCATTTTTATAACTTGAATTCTTATAGACTTCTTTATTGTCTAGGAGAATATGAATGCATAGATATGCCTGATAACTATATTTATAATATGGTATTGAGATCATAAATGTTAAATCATCATATTACTAATAGCTGCCATTTATTGAGCACTTGCTGTCTACCAGACTTTTGGCAAACACTGTCACATGCATTATTATTATTTTTTTTTTTTTTTTTTTTTGAGACAGAGTCTCACTCTGTTGGCCAGGCTAGAGTGAGTGCCGTGGCGTCAGCCTAGCTCACAGCAACCTCAAACTCCTGGGCTCAAGCGATCCTCCTGTCTCAGCCTCCCGAGTAGCTGGGACTACAGGCATGCACCACTATGCCCGGCTAATTTTTTCTATATATATTTTTAGCTGTTCATATAATTTCTTTCTATTTTTAGTAGAGATGGGGTCTCGCTCTTGCTCAGGCTGGTCTCGAACTCCTGAGCTCAAACGATCCGCCCACCTCGGCCTCCCAGAGTGCTAGGATTACAGGCGTGAGCCACCACGCCCGGCCAACATTATTTTATTTAATTCTCAAAGTTACCTTGAGAGGGTGGTACCATTCTTTCCATTTTACAGACATGTAAATTGAGACACAGAGATTAAGTGACTCAACCAACAGCACACATTTAGTAAATGGCAGAAAATGAACTTGAGTCAAGGGTCAACCCCATTCCAAAGTTCATGTTCTTAAACATGTAGATTAAATTCATTCAGTGCTGAGTCCTTCCTTAATTCACAATTTCACCTTTGCTCATTTGTGAGGATTTTGTTGCTATTGTCATAATTTCTTTCTCTCTCTAGAAGTGTCTGTAGCTAAATAGCTCTGGTGCAAGATTTCAGTCTTTTATTCTGATGCAAGATGTAAAGTCTTTTATTTTTTGTTTGGGGAGGATAGAGGGATTATCACTGCCAGAGTGAGCGTGGTGGGTAAATCACTGTTGGGGGAGAAAGGCTGCTTCCCTGCTCAGTAACCCTCCTTCATGTTTCTAGCTGTGGGCTGGGGGCTGATCTGCCCAAGCACTTCAATCTTTTCACCTTTTGTGCGTCTCGTCTGTCCATGCAATTCACCTGAGCTCTTCTCACTGGTCACAGCACCATCTGGAGTGGATGTGGAGTGGGTCCTGGGATGGGCTGCACACCCTCTCAGGGCTGGCTCTGCAGACAACTCCTTGAGTGAGCAAAGGGATGCACATGAAAAAGGTACACCTGTTGCATCCCTCACCTGTATGTTCACTGCCCTCCCTGCCCCCTTCCTCCTCCTCCCCTGTACCTTGCCCAAGGCATGCCGACCAGCCTTGTCTCTCTGGCCACTAATTTCCCTAGCTGAAGCAAATAGGTCTTATGGCTTAGGCTGCTGGAGGGTTCAGCAAGAATAAAGACAGCCTACCACATCTGCATGCATAAACACTACTCAACTAGCTCCTGCTTCTTTCTGAGTTGTGCATATAGTCTCTAAGTGTTTTTACGCATCACTGCTCCAAAAAGGAAAACTTGTATAAAGACTAATTGTTTTTATGCTTCCTTTATAGAACATGAGCACATTTGAGTTTTTGTTACTTATTCTGGAACATTAATGCAAGGCCCAGGAATATCAGCTTTACAGATTTGTTTTTCTGTTCTCAGAATAGGTTTGAAGCAGAGAGCAAAGTGCCTACCTACAAGCCTTCTTTAGTGAGTTGTTTTCAAAATATCTGTCTGTCTTCTAAGAGAGAAGTAAGTGGGAATGGACATAAAGGGATTATCATGAAGATGGTTTTGTGATCATCACTGTCATTGTCATTGTCAAAGAGGCATTTATTAAATGCCAAATCCCATTTTAGTGTTGTTTGAAGTTCTGCTATATGAAGAGAATTACAAAGTCACAATTTTTTCCCTGTGGGAATTTCAATCTATGAGACAGACTTGATTTATAAACATTTGAAGAGAGCACACAGGTAACAAGAATGAAAACAAGAGATTGAATCAATGTATAAATGGACTGAAGGCCTTTATGTTACTTATAAGTTAAAAGTCCGAACAAACAGTGATGCTGTTGTATCAGTCAGGATAAAGCAGGTTGTGCTGTGGTAACAAACGAACTCTATACCTCAGGATCTTAACACAGTGGAGTTCATTTCTCACTCCATACTTCATACCCATCACAGGCTGGCAGGGGGTTCTGCTTTGTGTTGTCATTATTCAGGGACCGACACTGGAGGGGCTGTCACCATCTGGATGTTGCCTTCCGGAGTTGTCATCACTCTGGAAGGAGGAAGGAAATAACAAGAATCATGTCTGGCCTTGAAATATTAATATTTTTGCCCTGAAGTGGCACTTTACTTCCACCTACATTCCATTAGCTCAGGCAAGTCGCTTGGTACTGCATAACTCCAAGAGAGCAGGGAAGTGTAATCCTACCATGTGCCCTGTAGGAGGAGAGCCAGAATATTGGTGAAACAGTAAAAAAAACTTTTGATCAAATTTCATAATTATTCTAGCCACATTAATTGATCAATCTACTAATCAAATGATAGTATTACTACTATTTATTAGTAGTATTCAGTATTCAGTGACAGAACACTTACTGTATACCCAATGCTTTGCTAAACTTGAGACACATTATTACATTTAATTCTTTACCAACTTATGAGGTGAGTTCTATTATTATCTCTCTTTTTCACATGATGAAATTAAAACTGGGAGCCTGTAAGTGACCTGCCTAAGGCCACACAGCTGGTATTTAGCAGAGCTATGATTCAAACCCACTTCCTTTTAATTTAAGAGTCTGAGCATTTCTTCAAGATTCCTATCAGGTAACAGAAGACCAATGACTTTTTTTACATTGAGCAGAGACGAACCAACTGGAGTCATTTCTGACCTGGTCACTGAGAATCACTAGGAAACATCTCTGCTTTGATAGAAATCATCTCTTGCTTTGTTGGTATTTAGAACCAAATGGATTATTTTCATTTTTGTAGGCCATCCTCCCGCTGTTTTCTGCTTAGCCTGTTGTTTATATTGTTGGTGAATAACCCTTTCCTTCACCCATGTTCCTGGGGCTCCTTAGGAGTTGGCTTCACAGGGTCTTCCATGTCTTTCTAGCACCATCTTGGATGACAAGGGCTTGGAACATTTTGTGACCATGCTCACTAAGATACCGTTAGGAAAGGCTTGCAGGTAAAGGGTTTCTTTAAGAATCCTTTTTCCCAAATTCACTCGTGAGTATGTTTCCCTGAATCAGGTTTTAAATTCTGTTTTAGGTTTCTCCAATATGTGAATGAAGTCTCTCCCTTTTGCTCTAGAACATCTTACTTATTCATTATTTTGTTCTCCGTTATCTCTCTAGTGTCTAGCAAAATGCCTGATGTGTACTACTTGCGAAAACATATTTTAAAATGGAAAAATAAATTAATGAGCTGGGGGATTTCATATTCAGAGTTCTAGTTCTTCATCAACTCCTCCACCCTGCTTCTCTCTCTCACCAATGTTTTGACAGTTAATGTTGTGTTAGCCGCTCTGCCTCTTAGTCACTCTAATACTCCCTGACTTTGTGGCTTTAATAAGTTTTGTGACCTGTTTCTTGCCTGTAAAATGAGCATAATGATAGCTCCTACCTCTTAGGGTTGAGGTAAAGATGGGATAATTTCATGCTGCAAAGTACTTAGAATGCTGCCTGACACTAAGAAAGTACAACAGTAACAACAATAACAATAATCTCTTGATCTTTTGCCTTGAGAATCCAAATATTCCTTAAAATTTTACATTTCAAGTTCCTTTTTTACACTGAATTATACCTAAAATTTCTCGTGTCTCCTATAAGAATTCATCCCAGAGGGTTTGATTGTATCATTATCATAGATCTAGATATTTATTTCCTTTAATCTAATCATTTATAATCTGTTCAGGTTTTTGCTCTAGAGAGTGATATTTGGTAAGACATTCATTCTTTTTAGCTTAAACACTTGTTATTGTAATACAATGGGGCTTGACTATTTTGGCTTCGTGCATAGCAACATTTTTATTCATTGATTTATTCCTTTATTCATCCAACACATATTTGTTGAGAAACATAATTATAGAGACCCTTAGAGCTAGAAATAATCTTACAACCTTTCAGCTATAAAGAATCTTAAAATCTCTTCGGCCAAATCCACCCTTACTTCCACAAGTTTAATACCTAGTGTGTAATAAGATCAGTAGTAGAATTGGCTTCTTCATGTCAGAGTAGACTTAACTGAGAGCAGCAAGAGAACATTTCATTTATTTCCATCCTTTTCTTGGGTAATCCCAATTCCCCTCAATAAAGAAAGGAGGCACTTGGTGAAATTGAGAGTTTGTGCTCTTGTGAGTTTGCTTTAGTGTCAGTGGAAATATTTTGAATCACATATGAAGAACAGTAATTCCTACAGAGGCTGAGGAACCTAGATTTTAAGTCTGCTTTGGCTGACCCCAAGTCTGTGTTGACGTGAGGAATGTCCAGAGCACTGTGTTCTGAGGTCTGCAGCCCGGCATTCTGATGTCAGGAAACTTGAATGGTGTTTCAGAAAGGTGTCCAAAGACCTGGTGCACCTGCTTCCTGTGGCCGCCAAGCAAATTGCCACCAATTTGGTGGCTTACGGCAACACAGATTCTCTCAAAACTCTGGAGAGTGGAGGTCTACGGCTGAGGTGCTAGTGAAGTTGCACTTCCTCCAGAGGCTCTAGGGGAGATTTTGTTCCTTGTCTCTTCTAGCTTCTGGTGGCTGTCAGCACTCCTTGGCTTGTTGCTGCCTCACTCCAATCTCTGCCTCCATCTTCACCTGGCCTTCTCCCCCAGGTGCGTCTGCTCCTCTCCGAGTCTAACTTACAAGGATATGTGTGATTACATGTAAGGCCCACTTGGCTAATCCAGGATGAACTTCTCTCAAAACACTTAATCACATCTTTTGTCTTGTAAGGTGATAGTCACTCTTTTTGCCATATGAGGCAATATTTATAGGCTCTGAGGATTCATAGGTTCTGGGGATTAGGACATGGATATCATTTCAGGGGCTGCCATTCAACCCACTATGCCTGAACCGAATCCTTGTTCTTTGGCTCCTTTTCCATGATCAGGCAAGTTATCTCATTTCTCTAAAGTTCAGGTTTCTCATCTGTAAAATGAGAATGATCCCAATTTACAAAGTTATAATAAGAAATAAAAGAGGTAAATATATATGTGTGTGTATGTGTATATGTATTTCATATATATATATTTTATTTTATATGTATTTAATATATGTATACAGAATATATATAAAATGTTATCTAACCCGGTTCTTAGCACAATGAGTTGCCATAGTTCCAGGTACTCAGAGGGTGGAACATATTTTAAATGACTTTACTTTAAAGAGAAGTGTAAGGTTGGCCTATATTTGGTCAAGAATTTGTTAAAGTTTGATGGTTTGGCTGAAAAAATATTCCTGAGCAACCACAAAATGATTTTATATTTAGTTCCTCACTATACATAGAGTGGCCATAAAATGGTTTTATATTCAGATAACTGTTATATGTTGGCAATGCCTCATTAAATAGACATTTATTTCTGTCTTTTTTTCTGCTACTTCATACACACTAACATATTTTGTAACATATTACTATGTGATGTCCAATCCTTTAAATAATAACGAGTAATAATTTGAGTAATGAACCAGTGATATCTGTGATGATGTCACAGGCCTGAAAAAAAAAATATGTTGCAACAATCTTCTTTGGCTCAATTAAAAAAAGAAGGGCAGTATAGAATTTATCATCCACATTTTAAAGAATTCTTGTTTGAGTCATTTACTTAGGGATTTCTATTCCAGGCTCTTTCCGAATTAAATTGTACTTTCTATATCTGGAAGTCAAAACAGTGATGGAAAAATATTACTACAAATATGATATCCAAGTTTTGCGTTAACACATAGTGTTGATTTTATAGAGATTTTTTTGGTGATTTGAAATAACTGTCTTTCTGAATTGGGACATGCCTGAAGAAATGTTGCCAGCATCCACAGATATGTATAACAAAAATAAAGTCAAGGCATTTTTAAAACCATAACTTTTTAGTGTATCCCTCTGTAAGCTCTTATTTAATACTCTTAATTCTTGCAGATCACATCTTTTCATATGTTCTTGTTTAATTCTCGCTTATTCCCACTTATATACTTTTGCCCCCACTGGCTTCTGCTCCCTCTTCCTGCTTATAAAAAGAATGTTAAACTTGAATATACATTGTTTTTGCATTCAAGGAACTGTAGCAAAGTTGATGTGTAGGTGACAGTTAGAATAGTCGAGAGGTACAGTATTGGGTCCTGTTGCTGTCCTGGTATCTTCCAGCTCTAACATGTGTGGACTTACATGCTTAGGAATACATGCTCTTTATGTAAGATCTCATGGTCTTTAGCTGGATTTTATAATTACTCTGCCTATCTCCCTTTCTCTCTAATCTAAAGACAAAATGTCTTATTATTTTCATATCTTTATATGTTTTTTAGTTACTTTGGGTTGTTAAAAGAAAAATAATGAAGATGTTAAGCTTAGATATTCCAGGAGAGTATAAGCATGTTGGGGTGGGTGAGTGTGTGTGTGTAAGTAACTGAGATTTTTGTTTTTACTCAACCGACACTTTAGAGGTCTTCAGAGTTTCCAAGTAAGTTTATTTCTTTAAGATGTGTCTGCTTTCTTTCATACAGCCATTCCGCATCTTCCAAGAAATGACTTCAAGAACATCTGCTTCAGTACTCGTAAACATCCCATCCGCTCATCATTTCCATTCTTTTACAGCACCCCCCTTCCAAACCACATCCAAAATGGCAAAAAAAAAAAAAAAAAAAAAAAACCCACCAAAGCTAATATGATTTTAGATGCCAATTGTGCTGTCTCTATGAATGTTCTCCATATTTGAAACGGCTGGGGAATTATCTTGCCTCTACCCACGGTAATTTACAATGAGGGGAATCGGATAAGGGTCGTTTCCTCTGTCTCCTGGGATTCCAAAAGCTCTGTTTTCTTTTATACCTGATCAGGCCTGCCAGTTGCGAAGCTTATATAATGTAGTGGAGAAGTGCATACGGTTAATTATGACAATTACAATCAGTTCTTTACAATCTTTGCTGCTGTTATGGGATTTAAATACCATTATGTATGTCAAAAGGACAAAATGATGTTTCTGTGTTTTCTGCTTACAGCTGCTTTTATGATCGGGTTTTGCTCATAAACAGGTGGTTATAATCTGCAATCCTTCCATAAATTCATTTATCTTACCTATCTCCTAACCTGGGTTCCTTGGTGTGTCGTTAAACACAGTGTTGAGATTCCTAGCCCCTCTGAAGTAATCTCAGGTCCTGGACAAGGCCCCTCGAACATATTCCAATGAAAATGAAACCACTTGTGGTCAGTGGAAGTGGAGAAAATGAATTCAGTTAATTCTCAAAGGCTCCCTTGCCACTCTCCGACCTCTGTGGTCTCCTCCTGTACCTTCTGTCCACAATTTTCTTTCCTTGCTTAATCCCTACTTTCTCAGTTACGCCTCCATGAACTACTGGGCCTACGTCCTCCTCACCATTTGGGTCTCGAGCTCATAGCATGTTGTGAAGACTGTTGCATGTGGGCTTGAATTTACATGCTGTTGATAGCTGGTTACTTGTTTCTGATGTTGTAAGTTAATCCATGCAGTGCACGTGTTGCCCCTCATCATGGTCGAGCTGGAAAATAGGTAAGGTAATCTTTTTCTTTCAGCACACCTTCCTTCTCTGCAGCTCTTACCTCCACCTAAAAAGGTAGGTATGAAGAGGTTTATGGCCGATGAAACTCTGTAGGAGGGAGCCTTCCCCTCCGCCGAGTGTATCTTGCTTAAACAACACATTTCCAGCTAATGACCATCTGGTAAAGCTGACAGGCTTTAGTCTTCCTAATTCTTAACTGTCTGAAAAAATGTGCCCAACCTGCCATGGCTTATGACTGAATTATAAACCATGAAGCATAATAAAGTCATTAACTTTCAACATGTCAAATTTGACTGGAATTGCATCTCGCCCAGAATTTGATGGCCTTTCCCCAGCACTTAAGAGAGCAGGCCTGTGTACTGTTCAAAAAGCACTTTGTCATTCCTCAAAGAATCATTAGCTTTGTGTCGCTGTCTGGACACGAGCGTCGGCAGCTCTGGGAGAAGGGGAACGTCTCGTAAAATAAGACCACGGAGGGGCAGGCGTGAGGCTCCCAAGGGAAAGGCAAAGCCATGTCTTCCCAGGAAAAGAGAAGAGAATGATGTTCTACATCATTTGGGTACTGCCCAACCATCCTGAAAATAGGATTCACCTTTCAGTGGGGAAATTTTGGATAAAAGCTTGTGCTTTTACAAGTCTGATCACCCTCCCCCCTTCGTTCCCCACTATCAAAAATAATCCTATTCTATAAATGTCAGGGGAATGTGGTTAGAGTGAAACTACATTTTGGAGAACCAGGTGTGAGCTCTGCCAGATTCCTATGAATAGGCTCATCTATATACACTTTTGTCAAAGAAAGAAAGGTCACTCACCACCCTACTTGTAAAACTGTCAGAAGATTCAGGAAAGAACTAAGTTAGGCTGTCTTTTCACATGGGAAAGGAAATCTGGTTCTCAAGATATTTGGGGCATTGCAGTGAATAAGGGATATTAATAGAATTCCACCCCCGGCCTCTCTGGCTGGGAACTGATCTGCCTAGAATCCGAGGAGGAGGGAAGGCATCGAAAGGGTTACCTAAGGCTCAGTCTCACTGCAGTACGAAGGTGTTACACTGAATGTGGAGGCGGCAGATGGGGGCTTTGGTGTATTTTGCTCATTTATATCCCCCTCCCCATCCCCTTTTCCCCTGGACTCCTGTCCTTTCTTGCCCTTGCAATTCTGTTTGGTGATCAGATGTAAGGTTGGAGGATGCTCAAAGATCATCTTCTCTTATCTAGAGCCTAGGATGATGTTGGGTGCTCCGTATTATGGCATGGGTGGCATGGATGAAGGAGTGTCACCAAAGAAGCTTTGGCAAAAGTACTATTTTCCAGGTTTGCAAAGCCTCTGTTTCAGATACTGAATACCTTTGAAAAGAAAGGAAAGCAGGCCCTCTGGTGGCCGACATGCAGAAATGCACCGGCTAAGCCACTGAGCTATTACAAGCCATGCTTTCATGTAGAGAAGGAAATGTCAACATTAGTCGGGTGAGTTTTGGAATAATTTATTTATTCCAGCTTACAAGTGAGGTTATTGGTGCATCTGTCACCCCAAGCATTTTCAAAGGAAATAAGAGAGGAGAGTCTTTAAGGTATTTAGGGTCATCTTCTGAAATTATTCGAAACTTTAATTCCCACTATGGGCCTAGTGGGACACTAATAAAAACTTAATGTATCGGTTACTTTGTAGGATCCAGACATCAATAATATATATTTAGCAAGAGTGAGTGGGCCCTTTGTTTCTGTAGGCAAAGGAGATGAGAGAAGAGAGACTCTTTTTTTGTTGGAGTAGCTGGGAGGAGTCTCTGTAAATCGTGAAGTCAATCCAGGCCTTGAAGGATGAGTAAGATTAGAAGGGAAATGGAGGTGGACATTCCAAATACAGGGGCCAAGGGAGCAGGAGTGGCTTTCTTTTTGAAGTCAGCAGCAAGCAACATTGGAGAGTTAATGGAAAATAATGATATAGAGAGATGACTTGGCAGGTTGATAAGAATTATATAAATATTTAAAGTGGCTTAATATAAATTGAATCACAGGGACATTTCAGGTACTCATTATAAAGCTAGAGACAATATAGCCTCTGCACTTAAGGGCAGGTCTTTGTTCAAATCCCAGGTCTGATGCTATTTGAGTCCTCAGGCAAGTTACTTAGCCTCTTTGTGACCATTTCTCCCATCTGTTGAATTGGGACGAGAATGGAACGTATCTTTAGACTCAGATACACAAACATTGTCTAAATCCAAGATGTATTAATCGAAGTTGAGTACAGGAAAGTCTTGGTGGTCCCAAAGCAGTATCTTACTCTAGAGGTGAGTTTCCAGCTGTTTGATGTGCACAAACAGAAGCTGGAGGGCCTGTTGGAAGGGGTGTCGTGAAGGAAATTTATGAATCAGATGGGTAGTTGGACCAGATGACACCCAGGGGCCCTCCAACCTAGAGACCTGGTCATTCTAAAAAGTCCATGATGACCCGTGGAGGGCTGACTGAGATGAGGGGGATAGTATTGACATAAGTTTCATTTTATGCTAAAACCCATGTTTAAATTTGGTTCTCAATGTTCTGTGTAAAAAAAATACCCTCACTTTAATTAATGCAGCCTGTCACTAAATGACTGTCCGCAGCTGTTTCTCTCCAGCTTGTTGAGGGAAGGAGTAGAATTGTGTGCAGGGTGCAGGGTGGAGAGGAATGTGGAGGTGATACTGTTACCCAGAACCAGTATGTCGGCTCTTCAAAGGGGCTGTAAGAAAACCGAACAAAGATCCCAGCCTGAGTATGAAGGGGGGGGTGGAGACTTTGGGGAGCATGAAGCTTTAAGTAGAATTCACCCCATTCTAATTATTTGCGAAGGGAAGGGTAGGAAGAAATGTTGACAGCAAAGGTTTCATGGAGAGCAGGCATAATAAGGCCCTGTGCCCTAGCACCATGTTCTTTTACGTACCACATGTGGAGAAGGGAGGAAGAACTGGGAGTTCAGTGAGGTTTAAAAGGCAGAATGTAATCACTTCCCTTTAATTAACTCAAACAATGCATGGCAGGTTATGTTAACGTGCCTATTAGCTAGGACAGAGGAGGTAGGCAGTGCTGATAACTTCGAGAGTGACTCCTGTAATGCCAGGGCAGGAAGAGCCTAGAAACATCATAGACTAATTTTACACATGAGAGAACAAGCCAAGCAAAATGACAGAACTCGCCTAAGGTTATGTGGTCTCTCAGTGACAAAGCTAGGATAATACCTGGGGTCTTTACCAACTCAGCGTTCTCCCCAAGACACCGTATGATGGAGTCTCTAGTGATTTCACGTTAGCCCCGGGGATACAACTAACCATAGCACCTTTGAATACAGATGAAGATTTGGTGCATGTTTTTAATGAAACATGAAAAAAGAGGTAAAATTAGAGAGGTACCTACCTGTATCTATTGAGCTTTACTTTCAGAGTTGCTATATAATATTCTTATTAAAACAAGTGACTATTTCCATGCAGCTGTTTTAATTAAATGTTGTATATTTTTTAAAAACAGAATGATGAAAATTTCTGGTTATAACCCTGTAGGAGACTGAGCAGGGAAGCTATCAGAATTCTAGGTGGAATAAAACACTTTTATAATTTAGATCATGTGACCGAAATACCACCACCATGGGTAGAATCTGCTCAAACTGTAGCTTCAGATTTTTCAGGGGTAAACAAACCTCTTATGAAAAAGAAAGCTTTGTGTTAAAATTATAAAGGTAAAAGGAAATAATGAGAGGAAGTAAAGAAAACTAGCACTTGCTCTTGTTTTACTCATTTCATGGAAGAAAGTTTTATGGTCAATTTCCAGGAGAGTTGTTAAGTAGTTGCAGATTTTATTTTGCTTTACAATTTGGCAATATTTTAAGATTTTATATTTATATCTTTCTGAGCTGAAATATATAGGACTAGACAGATACCCTTTCTAAAACCTTTTATTTCTTGAACAATTGGGAGAAATAGGAAGTAAGAAATCCTTGGGTCATTGTGGGGGATTGGGATGGTGGAGTAGATGGTACTCCTTTACTGAATTTATTATCAGTGAAATAAATACAGGATTTAGAGGGATGAAGGTTAAAATGCAGCCTCTGTTCAGTGGTGTCCTGGTAAATGTTTAACATGTTTTTTAGGAGAGGGGAGCCTGATTCTCAGTGTTGATGGATTCTCATGGTGTAAATGCTCCCACCCTGGTGAAATTCAAGGTACCAGTATGGCAACACTGAATTTGGTGTTGGGCAGAGATCTATACACTGGACTCTTGCAAACTAGCGTAACAGTCTTTGCACACCACTGCTTGAGTGCATCACTCTTCAAGGCTGTGTCAGAGAATGGGCCCTAGATCTCATAGCTAAGCGGGCTTGTTAATACTGCACTTCAGAATTAGTCGGTCTTCAACCACAGGTCTGCACCTGTGAAACCTTCACCAAGGAGGAGCAAAGCAGACAGTGGCCTTGCTGTAGGCAGGCTGGCAGCCGGGAGAGTCAGTCGTCTCCCCGACTCTACCACTCTCATAAGTCAATGGTCTGAGTCAAGTTGGGAGGCCAGGAGTGTCACTCATATGGAAGGAAATGACAAAGTAGGGAATAAATATTAACTTTCAGCAGCATCAGAATTCAGAATGATTCTTAGAGAAATGTTACAGGGTTAGTGTCAACAAGAAGATTAGAGGCAGAATGTTATTTTAAATCTCCATCATACTGAAGTGTAGGTATTCATCTGTGAGGTAGTCAAGTGGCAAGAATTTTGGTTAGCAGAAAAAATAGGAGTTGCATTTAAAATAAACACAGTAATCTACCTTTATTTTGTAGAAATATGCAGAAGAATAAATTCATCTTTAGTTTTCAAATAAAATTATTTTTTCCAAATCAGTAATTTCAAATAAAACTATTTTTCCATATCAAGTAACCAAAATGTTTGTACCCCCATAATACTCTGAAATAAATAAAATAAAAAAATATTTTTCCAGCTGGGTGCAATTGAAAGAATGAGGGCAGGCATAGGAATTTTACTTAAACAACTTCATTGCTTCAGAGCAGATCATGGACTATTTTAGTGAATATATGAAACGGTGTCTAGCAAAAGCAGAATATTCTATCATTTCACTTCATTTTGGTTGATGCTCAGAGTCCCTGCACCCAAATTTATAGCTCTTTGCTTAAACATCCATCATTGTTAATATGTCAATACCCCAAGGAAGCAAGCCTAGAATTGGCTACATGAGTCAATTTTTTTTCCTGGTGGAGAGTAGTTTATTATTCTTGTTGCTGCTGCTGTTGTATTGTTTAACCTGTGACAGTTTTATAATTAACAATGATTATAAATTCGCTTTTTACTATAATGGCATGAGTCTAAGTGACCATATTGATAGCTTATTTTTGAATGTAAAATTTCTAGTTGTAAGTCAGGTGTCCGAAAGCATTTTGTTGTTATCACCAAGCTAGAAGAAAAATTCTCAGTTCTATAAGAAACTACTTTCTCATTCTGTTGCCTGTGACATTGTATAGGCATGAATCTCATGTTAATATGTTTCTACATTTGCTTCCTTTTATTATAATTTCTGGCCAGCTAATGATTAAGCCCCAGACTCCTAAGTCAAGTGGAGGTGAATTTTAGTCTTGGTTCTGCCATTTAACATACATGTTAACACGAATCCCTCCAAACCTGAGATTTCTCAGGCATAAAATGGGAATGATAATGTATCTACCTCCTAGGGGACTGGTGAAGATTAAATGGGGTAGTGCATATAACGTATTTTGTATAGGGCCTAGTGTATAATAATTTTTCAGGGTGTATTGGTAAATATAATAATTTACTAATTTTATAAATTTTATATTATAAAATACGTGTATTACATTTAATGCACAGCTACCCTTAGTCTGTGTTGTAGGACTAACTCATTTTCCAGAATTCTGGCAATGCTGTGTCTCTCAAAGAGATTTTTCCTAATGAAATAGGAAATTTATCTTTCCAACCTGCAATTTCTTTTCTCAGGTTCACATTTCTTTCTTTGCTTTGTCACTACCTTGACTTCTACCTTTCCCGTCTTGACTTCGTAGCACCCCAAGTCCTCATTTTTTTCCTCCATTCTTCCCCATGTGAAAGTCTGCTTTAGAAAAGGGTATGAGAAGCTTTTCCTAGTAAATAATACATCAGTATTCTTAAGGCACTGCAGCAGAGATAGAGTGTGAGAGTTTAATTTCAATATTTTGACTGTGGGTAAGAGAGATATTTGCTCAGCAGTAGATTCTTTTGATGTCTCTGAAATCATTGTCATATTTGTAACTATCTACAGTCCATATGGCACCCGTTAATTATACCTGTTGGAATAATCCACTTAGCCAAGGTCAAGGATTCTCTGATTACATGTTCTGTTGTTCCTAGTTGTCATGTATTTCTGGCACCTGTCATCAACCAAATTTGGTCCTTCTAATTTTTAGTGGTTCTTATCCTGTCCCAAGTTTCTGTAACACATGCTTCAGCCTTGTCAAACATGCTTTGCTTCAGCTGAGTTAGTCATCATTTTGTGAGACTTATCTCGGTGTGCTAGTGGCCACATTCTACTATAGGTAATTTCTACAAGTGACTTCATCTCCCTATCCTAACTTTAATTTCTCTTCATCTCACAAAATTCTAGGAACACAACAATTAGTCAGTAAAAACGTGTTAACTTCCTTCCCAGAATGGGCCACGTTTCAATAGTAGGTGGATTTAGTCCAATATACTTCAACAATTATGTTTGGAAAGCCAACAATGAATAAATTAAATTAACATTTACTGAGGACCTACAATATTATAGTCATTTACTTGCTTATTTGAGATATGTATCTCAAATAGAGGTATATATAGATATATATAGCCATTTAATCCTATGAAACAATCCTGTGAGATATATACATAATCTTCTTGCTCTTTTCAGATGAGATTGAGATTCATAGAGGCTAGATATTCTGTTCAAGGTCAGACAGCTACTAAGAGGAAGAAACACGAATTAAAAGTTTCCTAGCTTGAAAGTCCCTGCTCTTCCCCCAAACCAGGTTTTTACTAAGCTTAGGTTAGGCAGAATGAGAAATACGGAAGAGATATATGACTATAGCCCCTTGTCTTCATGTGGTTTATAGTTTCTCAAGATAGAGTAACTTTTATGTTTTCCTACCAAAGTTCTGTAGAGACAAATGTTTATGACATTGTTACTTTGGTAAAGATAAGTAAAGCAAATGAACAAGGAAAAACCCTACCTGCTGGAAGTCATCTTTCAGAGGTTTGTTATTCTCTTCTGATAAAGGTGTATGCTTTGGTGCAGTGATTTATAGGAAAGCATGTGGACGTTTTTCAGCTTTACTTTTAGAGTAAAAACTATAATCCCAACACTTGTTCTATGTGTTATACCTATATTTCCCTGAATGATATGTCTGTCTACCACCTCTACATACAGTGTTCCATCTAAAATGTTGGCATTTACAGCTAGAAATTGAGATCACAAAAGGAACGATTTTAGCACATAAAATACAAATCCTGTTTTCTACCAAATTCTAATAACCCAGAGGCAATGAATGCTGCTGTCAAAAATAATTTGAAGGAAGTGTATCTGCTACTATTTTTCCAATTTAGCAACAATTTTGGTTTTACTTTGGGGTATTGCTCCAGTGGAGATTCACTCACTATTGCATACCTTCCTAGAATACACAGATTTTCCTTGTAGCCATTCTGAGGAGAGTTTGTTATGGATATTACACAGGACTTTATAGTTACAGTATTTCATTTGTAATCTTTTCTTCTGGAATAGAATACAAACATTGTCCTATGAAAATAGAAGAGTCGCGGAGACTGTGTTTCTAGTCATGATTCAATCATTAAGTAGCAGTATGACCTGGTCAAGCCACTTAATTACCTCGCTGCGTCTTCTTTCCTCATCAGTACCATGAAAGAGTCAGAGTATTTGAACCTTAATGTCTCTTGTTAGTCTCACGAAGGTTGCTGTGTGCAGCCTTAATCCACTGTTCATGACGGTTACATAAAACACTCCAACCCCATTATACCTACACATATTCCATGGGTGGTCTGTGAGGTTTTTCCATAGTTGCAAAGTAATTTTTCCCTATGATAAACTGTACTTAAATACCATTTTGGTCTAGCATGTTCTTCCTTACACAGATAACAAGAATGAGGGCTCAAAAAAGCACAGATACTTTATGACATTAACCTCAAAAATTTAGAGGATATATTCAAAATATAACTCTAATACAATAAATATTTGTTTATGAATTAACTAATCTAAATCCTTCTTGAATCTCTAGTGAATTTATAATGTATATTTTTATACATGGGAACTTGAGATAGAAATTCTTTTATAAACCCTTTTTATCAGTCAACAGCAAGGTATTAATAAGATTATTGCTGCCTGTTTACTCCTTGTATCTCCTTAACAATTTTGAAGGCTCTCTTTCAGGTTTTTCCAGAGGATGAAGTTCATTCAGTATAGTAATAAGGCAAATATATTTACAGGCTTTTAGGGTCTTCAAATATTTATTCTGCCCTGTAGCATGTCTTGTGGTTAGTAATATTATCTCTTGAGTTGATCCTCAGCAGTCATTGTGCTGTGTATTTTTTATTTTCATCCCATGGCTACATATGTTATGGAATAAAAAAAAATGTTTCCACATCACACTTTAAGTGTAAAACTATTTAGGCAAGATGTGTGCTCCTGTATAGACTATGATGACATGAATTGCTTTCTTTCTCCCCACCAAAGGCATTGGTTAGGCATATTTGCTGTCTTTGTCAAGCCTTTTCTTACTTTTTAAGACTTCTGAATATTCAGATTTCCCTCCTTTTTAACATTTACATTGGAAAATAAACATACTTAAGATAAGAAAAAAAAAAACCTGCATAAAGCAGTGCTGAAGAAAGCTATTCTGGCAGTTTTAGGGTTGAAATTCGTAGTCCATTAGAAGTATGGAAGCTCTAGATCCTTGAATGGGGCTCTATAAAGATTAGAATTTTTGAAAGTTTGACTGGTCCAAACTCTGTAATTACTTTAAGGGAATCCAAGCTTTCTTCAATTAACAATGTGAAATTAAAAACTCATCAAGTGTGTATTTGTGTGTTCGTAATTCATATCCATAAATAAGCACCTATGATGTGCAAAACACTTTTAAGGGATATGAATATATGTTAAAATAATTCAGCTAACATGAAGAGGGAAGGAAAAATAATTAAGATTACTAAGGGAAGGCAGTCAGATGGATATTAAATGAGGAAGCACCATTCCCAGCAGAGATAGTGGCTTGAGAAAGAGCCACAAATAAGAATAATCAGCATGTGTATGGAAAGAGTGCCTGCAGCATAGGTTCATTAGAGATGGTTAGGGGAAGCCTCTAAGACATGTCAACGTGTACTAAGTAGAAAAAGGTGGAAGATGGAGGGGGAAAGTATAGTGGAGGTTATGGAATGCCCAGAGAATGAAACTCTTAGGTAATACTCTTATCTAAGATTCTTAGTTTTTTCTGTTCAGTCTTTGGGACTGTTAAGGCTTCTACTAATAGGAGGTAGAATTTGCTGTAAAAAGAAGCTAAGCTTGTGAAGGAAATTTTCTGAAAATAAACCAGAAAACTAACTTGCTAGAGGAGTTCTCTTGGTGGTAGAGAGTATACCCTATGGGTCAGCCTTCCTCTCTGTGTAAAGTAAATTCAGGGAATTCCATCTGCAGAAGGCTAGTGACAGGCCAGCGGTGCTGGTGACTGTGCTAAAGCCATAGGAGAGCAGATGTCAGTGACAAGGCAACTTCTGACTGTGGCTCTGATACCTGTCTGGGGAATTTAGACCTAGTGACAGTCTTCAACTTGCCATGTGGACTAGAGCTATACCACTGGGCTATTTCCCTTGTTTTCGAGTGGAAGTGGAGGGTTTTTTTGGGGGGGGTGGGTGGCAGGAATGGGTGGTAGGTAATGTGTGTGTGTGTGTGGATCTTTAGCTTGGTAGGCTAGATGTTGGAATCATAGTCTACCTTCACCAGAGCAATTTTAATCCATTCCGTTCCATTCAGAAGAGAGAGGCAAAGATGAGGGTGGTCTAGGAAGTAGGAATCCTCGTGGTTTTTTTTTTTTTTTCCCCCATTAGGACATTGACAATCTTGAGACCAATAGGACATACGTGAAGCTAATTAGCAAAGGACACACACACATACCTCAACTACTTAGAAATTCTACTTTGTCTCAACCTGTCATTTGATCTTTGTACTTCAGGCCTGGTTTTATATACATTTAAGTTCTTGATTGATTCTGGTTTCTGGAAGACTTTTCTGTTAACTTCTGATTGAGCCTTTATTCTCCTCCACACGACTCCTTAGCCAGCTCATTTGAAGTGTTCATTCCCAGGGGAAAGTTAAAGTCAAATATGTGAGCTCATTTTCTTTCTATTAAGGACGGTCTTTAGGGTTTGGAATTCTAAGTATTCAGTGTTTTTCATGACTTTGGTGCCCTTTTAGAAATCCGTATATTTTTCTACATGTTTTTCACAAGTATAGAGGATCCAGAGGATTAAATCTGGTTTATGTAAGTCTGGAAGAAAGTAAAAAACCAAACAGGTGACAATAATGTTAACCGACCTCTTTTCTCCCAGCCAAGATATTACTCTCTTTTCCATTTTGATGAGGGTTGGGGAGCCCATAGTTTATCTTACTTGGTTGACATATGCCCCATGTGGTTGGGCTCCCATAGCCAAGTTGAGATTTACAACAGAAAGAAGAAAATGGAGTACCTTTCCCCAGATTTCCCTTCCCTGCCCCCACACTTTATAGCACCTCCCTTTTTATCACTTTCCACTGTTTGCTGATCTAATTATTAGTCCTTCCTCCCAGTGGAATCCATAAGCTTATTTGGGGACTGTGATCTTGTTATATGTATATCATCTTCCAAAGTACTAGAACAGCTTGAGCACCCAATTATTATTCAGTCAATATCTGTTTACTGTTGGAATTTTTCTTTTTGTAAAAGGGTATAGCATACCTTCATTTTCTTCACACTTTAGTCTGTAAAGAGTACAAAAGGAGTGAAGAAGACACAAAGTTACTTTGGACATGTTTGTCTTCCTCATTTTTGCCCACTCCCCACCATCAGTTGTCTTCCATTTGCCATCTTCCCTCTACAGATTCTGAATCCCTACGAAGCAAGAGCTATTGAAGATCATATCCTAGTATAAAGATGGTAAAACTCAGCACATGCTGGTAGGAAACAATATGAGTGCTTAATTTCTATCTCTTTGACAGTTTGGCCCAATCGGATGCTTAGGAGTAAGATGCTACTACTAGCCCTGAGATGAAAATTTCAGGACCAAAACAATATTGCTAGTAAAACATCTAACATTTATTAAATTTTTATTTATAAAGTGTTAAATGTGTAAATGTTTACTGCGTTGAGTGCTTTATATGCGTTGTCACGTTTAATTGTCATTACAACTATTTATTATTTAATACACAGGTATTACTATCATCCTCATTATATACACACGGAGTGAGGCTGAGAGAGATCAAGTAACTTGCCAGTGTCTCCATCTCCTAACTCTTAAATGATAAACTCTGCATTTAAATACATGCTTAAATTAATTCCACTCAGATGGCCTCCATCTTCTATAACCCTAGGAAAAACTGACCTCTCATGTACCAATTGCCATATATTTGGTAGTAGAGGCAAAGAAATAATTTTCTAATCACATTTTTTCCAGTATCTGTTGGGATAAATTTCAGATGTTGGTGTTTCTGTTCACCAAATTCACACATATACCTCTTAGAATTGTCACTTTGGGTTATGACAATTAGGATGCATTTCTTTTTATAAAAGAAGTGTACAGTTAACCCTTGAACAATGTAGTAGGGGCACTGACCTATTATGCAGTCAAAAATCTGCATATAACTTTTGGACTCCTTAACCAATAATAGCCTACTGTTGGCCAGAAGCCTTACCAATAACACAAGCAGTCAATTAATGCATCATTTTGTATGTTGTATATATTATAGACTAGATTCTTAAAATCAAGTGAACTAGAGAAAAGAGAATGTTATTAAGAAAATCATAAGGAAGAGAATATTTATTATTAAGTGGTAAGATCTTCATAAAAGTCTTAATCCCCATCATCTGCATGTTGAGGAGGCTGAGAAGGAGAGGAAGAAGAGAAGTTAGTCTTGCTGTGTCAGGGGTGACAGAAGTAGAGAGGAAATGGAGGGTGTGGAAGGGAAGACAGGAGAGGCAGGCATACTCGGTGTAGCATTTATTGAAAACAATCTGCGTGTAAGTGGACCCATGGAGTTCAAACCCATATTGTTCAGGGGCCAACTGTAACTGGGTAATAACATCAGCACCATTGCCATTTTCTGAATTGGTGGTGGGAATGACATTGTTCTAGGTGATCTATATATATGTGTGTCATGTACATTATCAGACACATTCCTGTTAACACCTCCCACATTTTTGCGAAGAAGTCCTGACAAAGCTAAATGGGGAGTTATATTAACTGTAAATATAAAAGATAAACACAACAGAAAATACAAGTTATAGTATCTGAAATATAACTTTTATAAGCTGTTTTATAGCTTATATGGAATCACAGAATTATAGGTTTTGTTATTCTGAATGTTAATTTTCATTAGATAAACAGAAGATTTATATAGGCAATTTTTGTATCTGTATACTCTTTTGACTATCTATCTATCTATCTGTCAGTAAATACTGACAAGTATTTCAGCATTAGAATTTTGGTCTTAATTGAATGAAGCTTTCAAATATTCCTTTTCTTTTGTTTTTGGAATTAGGCTGAATTTCCTTGAGAAACAGAGTTCACACCTTCTCAGAGTTTGCCCTGAGGTGTTTTGATAATGTTCACATGAACATCAAAGTAATATTATACAAACTGTTAAAACAGACACAACTGCTTAACCATTAGTTGATTTCTAAGAACCCTGTCATGTGCACCCTTCTTATTTCATGCATCTGTCTATGTGTTTGTCAAGTCTGTATTGTCACTCTATTAATTTAACTCTGATTTAAATATTCACTCACATCCTGTCATCAGTATAACCAAGTGTCAGTTCTCCCCACAATTAACCAAGGTCTCACTCAGGCTTTCTGTTAATTCAATCAGCTTTCCCATCTCCTCATTTCATCCAGATGCCAGACTTGTTTTTAAATCTGTAAAGCCAATATATTGGTACTTTTAAAAATCTATTTAACAAATATTTTTTTGACAAGCACTGTTTTAGGCATTGAGGATACTGCAGTGAACAAAACACATAAGTCTCTGCATGCAAATTAGAGTTTATATTCTAGGTGTAATATAGTAAACAAGTAAAAATTGCTATGTAAGGTAGTTTAATATAGTTATGAATGCCCTGAGGAATATTAATCCTCAGAATTATGTGTTACTGGGGTGGGGTAGATAAATTATTTTATACTGGGTACTTAGGGAAACCTGTCTAGTTGGTAACATTGAACTTAGACCTGAATAGAAGAATATCTATTAAAAGATTGTTATAGATAGCAAAGATAGAGAGCAAAAGCCCTAAAGTATGAATAAGTTTGGCATATTCGAGAAATAGGTTGACCAGTAAAGTTTAAAGAGTGGATATTTGCAAAGATTTATTACTGATGATAGTTCTGTAAATGTCCACATAGCTTTAGGGAAGCAGTTAATTTATAACCTTAACCTTCACTTAAGGTTAGTAAAATGTTTGTGCCAGCAGTAAGCCCTTAGAAGATTCTTTGGGACTATACAACTTGGATAAATGGTATATTGGATCAATAGATGTGCCAGCTAACTTTTGTCATATGGTCTGTTTGATTAAATCTCTAATTTGTGGTTATGTAATATGTCATCATAACTTACTGCTTATACAGAATGGTCACCTATTCAGCCCTTCATCTATTCAACAATCATTTCCTAATGTCCTACTGTATGCAAGGTAGAGTATTAGGTGCTGAGTATACAAAAATGAATAAGATGCTGCTGTCATGAAAATATATGCAGAAATGTAAGTGACATAGGATTTGACTATATTTAGTGGGAAATATATTTCCCCAAATATTAAAAATAGAAGAACCTCAGATGAGAATGGCATTGATAAACATAGGTAGGCACAGCTGACGGAGATGAGGTTAACATATAATTTTTTAGGTATAAGAAGCCATTTGACATTTACTTGTAATAATTAATGCCTTTATGATGATCTCTGCCACAGTGGAAAAGTTTATAAATTTAAATGAACGGAAATTGCTGTTATGCACCCCTGTAGACAATAATACATTTTTGACATGCATACAGGGCCCTATCTAAGATAAACTCCTACCCAAGATGAGAGATTATGAAGTCATTTACTTAACCCTTCAGACCTACTAAAATCATGAGCATCCCCATGGGTCCACAAGTCAGATTAGAATACAACATCTTCAATCTGACAAGGAACTTAACTGATTTCCTGAATTTATACGAACTAATCCTTGTATAAAATATGTAATGTATTCATGATAGATGGCCTAAAAAAGTTCCAGAAAGAAAACAAATTTTGGGTTGGTCTGAGATTTTTGGGGTTAGAAGTCTACACTTTAATTTTATCGGCTCCCAAAGAGCTTTTCAAGGTGCTGAACATGCCCTGGCATCTCAGTCCTCCTGGTCTCTGTGCTGGACCTACTGTCTCCATGTTTGTTTACTGCCTTTCCTACCCATACTCCCTGCCATGGTTGCTCCTTGTCTGATCTCCACGTGTGACAGACATTTGTCCTGACTCCTGCTCTGCCCTACCTTGTGACCCAGTACATTCTTCAACCCATGCTTAACCAGATGTCAATTAAAGTTTATACCTAGAGCCTCCCCCACAAGTGCCTTGACTCCCAATTCTCTTTCTTGAAACAATGAGATCATCCATTTTATCTCCAATTACAAACTAATTTAAAACAATTTTATTTCAGCCCATAAATATGTAGAAGTTCTAAAAACTAGCCTTTAATTCATTTAATAAATAATGAAAATAAATTGATAAATAAGCATGGTCTTTTCTCATCATCATCATCTTCATTTTTTGTGGCCTCTTCTCTCCTCCGCTTCCTCCTCTTCCTCCTCATCATCATTATAAATGCACTGAGTAAGAATATTTTAACTAAAATTCCTCATATAAACAGTAGGATCTAGGTAAAATGTAGATTTAAAAGCAATCTTACAATAATTTAACCTTAGTAGATGAACACAGAAAAAATATATAAACACAGGTGTTTCCTGTGAATGAATTATCTTTGAACTTGGTAAAATAAATAAAATGGAGATCACTCCTTACTGCATATCTCCAGCTTCTTTTAGGATGGATCTCTTCCTTACTGACTGGAAGACTCAACACACATTTAGAGAGTTGGAGTTGGTGTTGAAAGTCAATGATTAGGGTAAGGGTTTTGCATGCATTTGACCTCTTTAGTCTTCCCTAATTTCATCCATTGTAATTGAAGGAGAACGACATGTCTATGGTGGTAAAGAATGTGAACTCTTGAATAAACAGTGTAGATTATTATCTTAGATCAACCAATCTCTAACTATGTAATTGTAGGTAAATCTTCAACTTTTTGTATCTATATTTTTTCATGCATAAGCAGGAATAATAAAACATCCTCACACTGAGGATTGCTATCAAGCTTATATGAGATAATGTATACCCAAAGTTTAGTAAAGAAACTGAAACATAGTAAACATTCAGAAAAAGCGAGTTATTATCATGATCATCATTAACCTATCCTTTTTGTACTTTACCTGTCCATATATTTTAAGGTATTCTGGTTCCATGAGTACTTGATGTTAGCATGTAGGAGAGAAAAGATTTCTCACCCATCACTAGGTTCATGACTGAGGCATCTCTAATAAAAGAAAGATTCACAAGAGAAAAGAATACAAATTTATTTGATATAAGTTTTATATGACAGGGAGTCTACAAAAGACCCCCTAAAATAGGAAAACTTGTGTTGTTTTATACTTAGGTTTGATGGAGAGTGAGCAGTCCTGGGGAAGTATGATTGCACAAAGCTATGATGGCCTAATAGTAATAAACTGGGAGGAACTTAGCAAGGCCTGTTCAGATTCTTCTTGGTGTCTCTGTGTCTTTGGATCCTTTCTTCTGGGTACAGGAAAGATACTTGCTGAATGAGGGTCTTAGGACCTGCTTTAGAGGAAGGTCAGAAAATTCTTTCATGGCCTGCTTCAAGGGAAGAAGGGTGGGAGAAGGTCAGCGAGAACTTGCTGCTTTTGTTTTTTCCTCAGATGCCAAGATGCCATATTGTGGGGTAGCATGTCCTGAACTCCATTAGGTACTTGACATTTGGTGAGGGTTTAGTGACCAAAATAGTCCATGGTGCCCATTAATTTCTCAACTCAAATGTGAGCTATGAGGAAAGACAGGAAAGGTAGTGAATTGTTACCCACTCATAAACAACCGTTGCTAATTCACTATCAACCAGCTGATTACATTTGAACTGTTGGCTATGGCGTTGTAGTAAACTTTGGAATATATCATACCACCATTTCTCCTGATCTGATGATTAAGATTCTGGAGGCAGATAATGCAGTATTGACATAATGAGTGAAATGATGATTGATAGTGAAGTTGTGAAAATGAAAAGGTTCAATGTGCTTAAAAGTCACAGAATTTTGAAAAGCATAAGACATAATAAGTACCGATGAACAAAACGTGACAACTTGAGACTGGCTGTGCGTATAGAAATGAACCAAAGAATCTATTAATCTAGCCATTCTTAGAGTGTGCAGCCTATAGAAATGTAACTAGGGCTAATGAAAGTACTTTTCTAATTTAAATATCTCTCTAAGCTTCTATTGGAAGAAAACTAGATTTATACATTGTGACTTGCTCAAAATCATTCTTGCCTACCATCATCTCCGGTAAAATACTCTTAGTTTAAAATATATTGAAGTGGATATTTCTGAAATTAGGTTCTTGTGGAATTAAACAAAAGAGACTATGTTTTCCTAGGAACTGCTATAGATGTTACTCTATAACAAGACAGAGAAGGCAGTCAATATACAGAGGTTTAGTTTTATGGCCAGAACTAACAGTTACTCAATCAGTGAGAGATGTCAGTTAGAGCAGCACTACTTCTGCAGTGGGGAAATTTCAGAGCCCCTAAACTAGAACATTAGTGTTATATTATCAAATATGTTACAGTTGTTGCTAGTATAATGACCCTTGCTATTTAATGAGAGTGTACGATGTCAGAATCAGGGGAGGAAAAACACCAAATGGCAACTAATTCACCACCACGTTTATAACCAAATTACCAAAAGATTGAAACTAATCATGCCTGATTTTCAAAATGAGTAATAACATTTAAAGCATACTTGGTTATACAGACATTTGGATCGCTGATGTCCTCAGAATTCTGTAGTCCGTGCTAGCTTTAAAGTTGAGATTAAATTGTTCTATGTGCTCAGAGTAGCTCTAAGGGGAAGGTGTTCTGGGGAAAGAAAAGAAAAAAAGGACATTTTTTCATCATCATGCTGAAAAAGTGCCAACAAACCCTAAATAATTTGTGTTGATTATACTAAATTAGAATAGTGATGGCTATAATCATTTGATCCCTGAGGCATTAATGAAAATTCAGCATTATTTTGTGTAGAATATGTATCATTACCCTTGAGCATAGAAATGATTATTAGTAAGTCTGATTAAATCTGGAAGCAGTGACACAAGCTATCTTTAACCCACTAATGACAGGGCCATATTGTAATTTTATGATGAATGAACACAGTTTAGCATTTTTAGCACTTGGTGGGGAAAATAAGAAATCTGCATTCATTTTCTTGATTAGACTGCAAAATAGTGCAGAGAAGCTCATAAGGAATGCTACTTAATGAAATAGTGTTCCTGCTGATTGATTAACCTATCTTGGCTTCCAAAACTCATAGGACTGGTTATCTTTGTATGATCAAAGATGTTATTCAGCAACATTGTAGAGATCCTGAATTCCTAGGTGCAGAACTATAAAAAAATGCATGCAGAAGTACCATTTTGCATGCATGTATGGCCCTTATCTTTTCAAATGTTTTCACATATGTTTAATGGTTTTGTCATCATAGTAACTGTCAGAGTGAGTTAAACTTTTTACTTGTTTTATCAATAAGAAAACTAAAGCACAACACAGTTGAGGTATATGCCTAAAGTCATACAGATTGTCAGTAAAACCAACACTGGAACCCCAGCGTCTTGGTTCCAAGTCTACTATATGTTTTGGCCTCAGTAGAAAATTAATTTTATAATTACTGACTAATTATTTGCTATCATTATTTTGAATTTTCTCTTTTTATAAAGATGTCCATTCTATATTTATGGACCATATTAGAGATTCTTACTGATCCAATGGCTCACAATAATTTAATTTTTAGTGGTAGGTGATGGGGTTCAGGACACACTGCCCCAAAATGTCACCTTGGCATTTGAGGAAACAGCAAAAGCAGGTTATAGAAACTAGCAAGAAATCCACTTGCTCCTTCTTTCCTAAGTGGGCTGTAAAACCTAGCTAACCTTCCCCTGAAAATAGGTCATAAGACCCTCATTCCAGAGGGTATTCACTATATCTTGAGGAAAAGAGTGTCCTTATCTCTGAAGACGTGGAGGCACAGAAAAGAATCTGAATAATCAGGCCTGCTGAGTTCCCCTAGTTTATTACCATTAGATCATACCCTTTCGTCTTCCAATCATATTTCTGCATGACTGTCCACTGTTCATCAAACCCATACAAAAAAATAAACAGATTTCCCTGTTTCTTTGAGTCTTCCTTTCTGAAGGCTCCTGTGTCAAGTAAAACATACATTAAATAAAGTTTTAGGCCCCACACAGTAGTTCATGCCTGTAATCCTAGCACTTTGGGAGACTGAGACAAAAGAAGGTTGTTTGAAGGCAAGAATTTGAGACTAGCCTGGACAAAATAGTGAGACCCCATCTCTACAAATTTTTTTTTTTAATTAGCCAAGCGTGGTGGTGTGTGCCTATAGTTCCAGCTACTGGGGGTGCAGAGGCATAAGGATCGCTTGAGTCCAGGAGTTTGAGGCTTCAGTGTGCTATGATCACACCACTGTACTCCATCCAGCCTGGGCATCAGAGTAAGAACCTATATACATACATACATACGTATACATATATAAGCAAGGAAGCAAGCTTTTTTCTTGTTAATCTATCTTTTATTACGGATGTCTCATTCATGAACCTTGCAATGGGTGAGAAATCTTTTCCCCCATATATAGGCAAAATAGTTTCTAAAATCCCTGTGCAATTAAAGGAAAATTCTGATTCAACATAGCATCTGCCACTCACTCAGTAGTAGTTTGATAAATATTAGTTCCTTTTTTCCTAATTCCCACCTTAATTGCCATGACCCTCTCTGTGGTCTAAAAAGGAATTTTTAAGATTCTTAATTGACTTGAAAGCTGTGTTGATGGCCTACATAATTTTATTGGTAAAATTCTGTTTATAGGTGACTACTCAGTAACAAAACATAAAGATTAATGACAGTACAAACCCCATCTTAAAATGCATGGCTAGAGAGAATTAGTATGGCTGGTATTTTGTTTCCATCAAAGCCACAGTATTTCTACTTATAACACAGCTTTGCAAGTGAAATGGCATCCCATTCTCCAAACATTAGCATCATAATGGCATTGTGTGAATAGCTTAAATTTAGGGCAATCAGAGTCAAAGATTCAAAGTTACAGGAGTCCTACAGGTCCTGCTTGGCATGTAACAGATTAGGTTCCTTGGGGAAGATAAATCAAGAAATGAATAATTGTAATACAATGAAATACATGGTATAAAGAGTAGGAACAAGAAGCTATGAATGCACCTAGGATAGAGAGAAAAAAACTACCCTGGGATACCAAAAGGGACATTTGAACATCAAATTATACAAAGCCAGGAACATTGAGATTATTTCTGGTACTTTCCCTCCCTTACCCTGTAAATATCCTATCAATTCTAAGTCGATTTTCAGTTTTACCTCTAATCATTTCTCTGCTCCATGTCTTTTTCTACACCCATCACTGACCTAGGGGAAGCTCTTATCATTTTAATTCATAATGGGCTGATTTATTTGCTTTTCCCATTTCCAGGCATATAACTCTTCAAAGCCATCATCCAGATTATTCGACTATTAAATCTGATCACATCTCACCCTTGCCCGAAACCTGTCAGAGGTTTCTTGCTGCCTACAGGATAAGGTCTAGACTAATGATTCCTGGGGTCAGGCTTCTCCCTACTTCTGCAGCCTCCTCTCATGATGAGCCATTCCTTGGTGGTGCTTTAAGCTGTGAAATTGTTTCTGGTTTCAAAAACATTACAGTCCATTTCATGCCTCCATGCCTTTCCCTCTTCTTGTAATGCCTTTTCATATCCTCCTCCAACAGGGTAAATTCTATACGTGATCCAATATTCCTTATCTAGTATGATGTCGCAGCTCTTCTCCCATCTCAAATCTCCATTGGATCAGGTACACCTGTTCATACTTTATCTTATTCATCCTGTTAAAGAAAAAATTATTTATTCAGTGATGCTTGTTAAAGCATAGTAAGGGAGACTTTATTCAGGGCCACCATGATAACCAGAGGGACCACTGCAGTGGAATTTTGCAATGCAAGAGAGGGACTGGGCTCAACTCCTAATACAGCATGGGCAAGTGGGAATTCACAGCCAAGGAACAGGGTTGGGGTCAGTGGATGGACAGTTACTAAGAGGTAACATCAGGGTGAGGAGAATTCTGGCTGACCTGACCTGACCTGACAGGATTCTTGCTTTACAAGCCAAGGTGATCAGACATCACCTGGGGTTTGATGGAGAATGAAGAACCTGATCAGATATCTAGATCCTCGTCCCGGTTTCTAATCAGTCCTTCTGTTTTCAGCCCCATTGCTCACACCTGCTTTCAGAACTGGGTGATGCCTCCAACTCCCATATCTTTCTAAGATACCCTTGTTTACTGCTGGCTTCTTTCCCTACAGACACTCAGCTTTCACTTCTCTGTCCTGCTGTCAGTTGCTGCTCACCAGTACACTTTCCCTCCTCCAAATCTTGTTGACATTTCTCCCCTGATGGGGTCTTCCGATCTCTTTTTGCTACTTTGGGTTTATACAGCTCTGTATTCCTTCATCACTCTTTTAGTGGGATTTTGGAAGGAAATTCGGGTAAAATACCTTGTGTTAAATCCACCACACTTAATGACAAATTGCCATAACATTTCCCAGGCTTTAATGTATAGTATGGGATGTGGTCATTGTCTCAGTACCATGTTTGGCCTCATAAAAATGGAAATGGCAGGCATGACATTGTTCATTTGTTCAACAGGCCCTTATTGCTTGCCTGTCGTGGGAGTGGCAACAAACATTATTTCAGGTAACCAAAAGGACAAATACATTCTTAGTGATCTCCTTCCTTCAGTCCTCCATAAGAAATTTGAGATTGATAAAACAGAAACAACAGCAAATCATATTTTTATAAGATATGGAGATGGTCCACATGTTGTACAAAAGTCTGCTACTTGCTACTCCAAGTGTGGTCAGCAGCCCAACAGCATAGGCATCACCTGGGAGCTTGTTGGACATGCAGATTCTCGGTCCCCTTCCTCCTGACCTACTGGAACAGAATTTACATTTTAATGAAGTCCCCAGGTGATTCTTACAATTATGCAAAAGAAAAGCTTTGTTTAGAAAGAACATGAATCTTCTGTTATCCCACCTAGTGCCAATGTCTAGGAATTTCATTATCTGAGTTGAGGTCACAGATGCCATGGGAAGTGGTGGCTTTAAAATGTAGCTGATCATAAGAACCCTGAAGGTGGATTACTTTTTTTAAGTGTAGATTCTTCTTTCTTTTACACTGCATTAACTCTAATTCCATTGATGTAGAGTGGGGCTGGAAACCTATTTTTAGAGCTCCTAAGGTGCTAATCAGTCAGGTTTTGGAATCATCACAGAAAAACTTCAACCTCTTCATCACGATGTCTCTCGGGGACCAAATGTCTTCCACTTGCCACACATTCCCCTTCAACCCCCACCGGCCATCACTGCAGAGCTACCATATCTGGTCCCATTTTCCTCATTTCTGCCTTCCCCTCAGGTCACCAATACTCTTGAGAATTACCTGTTCTGTTAGCAGAATACCTACCTTGACCCAGGACAGCACCCACATTTTCATTTTTTCCGTTCGCTCCATGCCATTGCTCACTTCCATGCCTAAGTCTCCAGCTCTTCATTAGCTGACAGGTGCCGTGTTATGACACTGATTTGGGCCTGGGTCAAGTCTGGGCTTGATGGGGGAGAAATGCTGGAAGGCATTGATAAGTGCACAGTGCAAGGGAATGATGCAAGAGGAGTCACCTTGTGGAAAAATAGATGCCTGATGGTCTGTCCCACCCGGAGTCAAGGCCAAGAGTGAGAATCCATAAGTTAAATGAGCAGACTTCAGAAAGGAGATACCTGAACATTGGGATAGGGAGAATTGGTTATGGAGAAAATTTCCAAGCTGAGAAAATATAGTCAAAAAGGCTTTGAAGGGAGAAGGGAGTTCCTTGGGCCTCTGTTGAGAGAGCAGGTTGTAAGAGCTGAGAATGCTAAAGCAGCTTGCATAATGTTTTGCTTAACAGTTTAAATCAGATGCCAATTGAGATATGTTATTACTGACGAACTTTAAAAGGGTCTAGAACTGGCAAAACAGCTAGGTCTGAGCTAAGTGAAAAGACATAGCGTGACCAGCTGGGACAGGAACACAGCAAACTTGCTAATTAGTCGGGAGGAAGTCAACTGCTCACACTTTATGGACTGCTAATTGCTAAAGTAGCAGCTTGCTCTAAAGACAAAAATAACAGCATGATAGTTGTTTGAATATAGGATAAAGTGGCCTTTGGGATATAGGCTTCATCAACTTTAAAAATATTCTATAGTTCTAAATCTTAGAACATACACTGCTATTAATAAAAATATACTTTGGTAGTTATTTTTTTTTTTTTCGTAGACTGTTAGATGAGAAATTATAGAATACATGAGGGTCTAGGTTGGGAATTTATACTAAAGGATTTTGTTTTAAAGATAGCAACTCTCCATTTGAATACCATTTCTCAGCCCATTTTTAAACACTCCCCCAATAAAAACAGCTAAATAGGTGATTTTAAAATGGGCTTTATTCTAAAGGCTGAAAGTTTTTTTTTTTTTTTTTTTACTGAAAATGCTCTTTCAACCTTGTTATATTTGTGAAAAGACAACGTCTTCAAAGAATTTATCTAAATTTTTCACGCTTACCATTGAAGCATTCATTTATCATGGGTGTTCAGTCAACATTTGTAGAAAGAATGAGTGAATGAGTACATGAACGGGTGTATAAAGCCTTGTGTGCATGAGAAGGATAGGATTTTATGTTGTAAAGGACAATAGAGAACAACTAGTCCCCTTCCATTATTGTGAGGATGAGGAAACTAAGGCAGAGGATAAATGACTCCTCTGTGGCCTCACAACTGGTGAGAGGCAGAACCAGTCCGGGAGCCCATTTCCCATGTGTCAGTCCAGCCCTCTTTTCGGTCTAAGCTTATTTTCATTCCATTTAATAGAAGAATGAATTACTTCTGCAGGGCTAATTCTGACCTGAATCACATTAAATCAGCAAAGCTTGGCTTTGTGAAAGGCTAAAATGCAGAATGACAAAACTAAAGCGTCTTTTGGGGAAAAAAAAAAAAAAAGAAAAAACAAACAACAAAATTCAAAGCCAAAGTAATTGGTGTATTTGGTTTTATTAAGGAGTGATGTTTTCGGAGGCAGAGAAGGGGGAAAATGTAAACTCGGTGCCATGGACTTAATTTGAAAGTCTCAATGTCAGACGTGATATAGAGGAGGTAAGCCAGCCCTGAGGAGCTATAACTACATAAAAGGGAAAAAAGGCAGATTTCCTTCTGCAGAGAATCAATAGCAGTTCATATGTCTGCAGATATGTTTATTGCTTGCACTGGTGACTGAAACCCCCTAATTAGATTCACAGTATACGTAGATATTGCATGGTAATTATATGTGGCAGAGCAAATTTGATGAAGATGGAAATAAGTAGATGAATATTTAGACTCAGCAATACCACTAATGACTCAGATACCAGGTAACATTTCTTCGCTGGTAGAATTTATTAAGAAGTGGCTGCGAATTGTTAGTCTTGTTAATGAAAGGTTTGGTTGCATTACCAAAGGGTTGTTAATGATAATAATGGTACAGTCACTTGTCAAATGTGTGATCCTACCTAAGTTATTTATAATTCTGAGCCTAGAGATTCTTATTTGTACAGATAGGTTTATAATGGCATCTACCACATGGGGTGGTTGTGAGGATTAAGTGCGAGCATGCACGTAAGGTTTTGCATGGTGCATTCCCCATAAAAAGCACTTAGTAAATGTTAGCTGTTATTACTGTTGTCAGCCACTCCAGGGGAGCTATGTTGTAAAACAAATAAAAAAAAAAAAAAACATACTTCCATTGCTGCTGCACTGAAGCTTCAACAAATCATTGTTTTCTCACTGGTTTACTATGCAGTTTGTGGCTGTTTCTATCCCAAGATCCTTCACTAAGAAGGGGATGCAAGGTCATTGAAAGATCCCTCTAGATCCATCTTTACTTGGTAATCAGAACTTTTGGTTCAAATCCAAAGTTCACAAGTATAATTGATTCTAGGTCTTCCAGGAAGGTAAGGTTCATTCATTCAGTCACTTTCAGGCTGAGCAAATTTATATTTTCTTAAATTTTCTTTAGTCATTTAATGTTCTCTAAAATTGAAATAATCATACCCATCCCACTGTGATACTATGAGGATCAGATGAGAATATACAGCAAAAGTGCTCGTTTGTAAACACCACGCCATTGAGTGTTTATTGACACCCTCTGAAGGTCCACATTCCGTGCCTCCTCCACAGCCCGATGTAAAAGCCACCTCTTCCCTGAAGCCTTCCTGGAGTTTTCCAACCTCTAGCGAGAAGGCACTTCCGTTCCTTTTTACTTTCACTCCATTTTAGCTGATCTTCCTTGATATCCGAAGAAGATACTGCCTTGTAGAGCAGTACTTTATTTTCTTTCTGCTACTTCACCTTCAGTAGGAAGCATCTATACCTAATTGCCCTCATTGTCCCCTATAGTGAATAACACAGTATCTTGCCTGTAGTAAGTGCTCAACAAATATTTGATTAATGAATAGACACGCTTTTATGAACCCATGTGAATCCTAAGTTCTGTGAATTATGTAGAAATAGTAAAAGCAAATAAAGACTCAATTACAGTTTTAACTCTTCAACAAGATGATCAAATCCTTTAGGATTAGAAATTAATTAGAAACTAACTCATCCTTTATTTATTCATTCCATTATTCAATAAATATATGTTGAGCACTTTCCAGGTGCCGGGCACTATGGTGGGTGCTAGGGAT
The DNA here is from genome assembly GCF_041146395.1 of Eulemur rufifrons. Lineage (NCBI taxonomy): Eukaryota > Metazoa > Chordata > Mammalia > Primates > Lemuridae > Eulemur > Eulemur rufifrons. The sequence continues at coordinate 104,692,711 of NC_090984.1, forward strand.
TTGATTAAACAAAAATAAATCATTTCACACAACGGAGCTTGCAGTTTATAAATAATAAAAAATAGTGAGGAATAATTTCAAAACTTGCTGGTGCAGACTAAACATTTAGATCTTTTTTTTAATTAAAGGAGGTCAATAAAGAATTTTTAGCTGCTTTTTCTATTCATTATCAATTCTAATAACTTGGTAACTGTTCATTACTAAGGTTAAATTTGGCCACTGAGAGTAGGTCAGACAAATCACTTTCCTGGTTAAAAAAAGCCCTATAGCTACTGGGTGAAATTTGCTTTGAATTATTTTTCATAATCACAAGTAATTGGGCATGTCCTACTCAGTTATAAATAAATATACAGAAGTATGTTGATCTACTTTCCTTAATAATGAGTTTTGAAAACCATAGCTATGTTACTTAAACTTACTTTTCTTCACTTATGAAAAAGTCCAGAGGGCACAAGTAACCTTCAGAGAATATTTCCACATTACAAGGAAAAACTATTCAATAAAATTTCTAGACATACATTTTAATTGAGGAATCATAAGCAATTCTACCCTGACATGGAGCCAGCCAACATGAGGCCAAATGGGTTTCTCAGCTACTGTAGTGTATGTACATAGTTTTAAGTGAAAGAACAACTTTCTTCAATTGTACAAACCAAGACTAATTCATTTATTGTTGCTGCCTCCAAAGAAGAAGCCACTAGAATGTCATATTTTATTTTCATTGTATATATTTATGGTGTATAAGATGATGTTTGGACATATGTATACATTGTGGAATGGCTAACTCAAGCTAATCAACATATTCATTACTTCACGTATTTTTCTGTGATGAAAACATTTAAAATCCACTCTCTTAGCCGTTTTCAAGTATACGATACATTGTTATTAACTATAGTCATCATATGGTACAATGGATCTCCTGAATTTATTTGTCCTGTCTAACTGAAATTTTGTGTCCTTTGACCAACATCTTCCTAATCTTGCCTCCCCTCCTTGCCTCAGCCCATGGTAACTACCCTTCTATTCTCTTTTCTATAAGTTCAAGGGTTTTTTTTTTTGTTTTTTAGTTTTTTTTTTTTCAGATTCCACATGTAAGTGAGATCTTGCAGTATTCGTCTTCCTGCACCTGTCTTATTATACTTAAAATAATGTCCTTGAGGTTCATCCATGTTTTTGCAAAGGACAGTCTTTTCTTTTTTTTCTTCTCTCTTTTTTTTTTTCTTTCCTTCTTTCTTTCTTTTTTTGAGGCTGAATAGTATCCCATTGTGTATATACACCACCTTTTCTTTATCCATTTATCTGTCGATGGCCACTTAGGTTGATTATGTATCTTGGCTGTTGTGAATAACAGTGCAGTGGGCACGAGAGTGCAGATCTCTCTTCGACATGCTGATTTCCATATGCTTGCTGGATCACAGGGTTGTTGTATTTTTAGTGTTTTGAGGAGCCTCTGCACTGGTTTCCATAATGGCTAAACTAATTTACATTTGCACCAGCAGTGAACTAGGGTTTCTTTTTCTCCACATCCTTGCCAACACTTATCTTTTGTCTTTTTGATAAGAGCTACTCCAGCAGATGTGAGGTGCTATCTCATTGTGGTTTTAATTTGCATTTCCCTGATGACTAGTGATATTGAGCATTTTATCCACATATGTGTTACCCATCTGTATGCCTTCCTTTGAGAAATATTTATTTAGGTCCTTTGCCCATTTTTAAATCAGATTATTTTCTTGCTATAGGGTTGTTTGAGTTCTTTACATATTTTGGATAGTAACCCTTTATCATGGAATGCCATAGTTTAAAGATGAGGAATGAATCCTCTCTAGGTAGTCTAAGTCCCTGTCCTAATTCCTTACCCCTCGGACCCCTACCACCTACCACCTCTGTACTTCTACTTCTTTCCTATGGCTGGGGTGTTTATGAACAAGCAGATGAGCCTTAGGGTGCCTGTATGCCACTATTTTTCACAGTAGGTCAAGGGATTGATGGATGGAACCCCCCCAAACTGACTTCAGTTTTGTATCAGTCAAGGTCCTGGCAGGAAAATGGGTGACACAGTGGAATGAGGTGATGTGATGGGAGTTGATCTATGTGCTATGGTGTGAGCAGGACAAGTCTCTGGTCGGGGAAGCCAGTAAGGGAAGGAGAAGCACCTTGTAGCCATTACCAGTCCTAGGCCTGACAGGGGAAGGGGAGGAGTAGTTACTGGAACCAAGGGAGAGAGCTGTGGCCGTCACTAGGAGAGGGCTGCCCCAGAGGATCTATCTGCAAACCTCAGTAGAGAAACGCAAGCACCGGTAGGGAGGAAGCCAGGGAAATTGAGACTCCAGTCTCACATTTCCCACTCTCTGGCCTTCTGCCAATGCCTCCCATTTGATGCGCTTCCCAGAGACGGTGGAGAATGGCTCCAGAGAGCCAATGAGAATATCAAGTGTACCTGTTATTAATAAGGAACATATATGTAGTATGTGTATGGTACATACACTCACAAGCAGAAAGCTCTTACTCCTTTCAAGAAATTGTACAAATGTTACTTGTCTAGTATTTATAAAACCATCTTGGGATGAGCCTTATGCTCATGTGACATTACAAAAAGATAGCAATGTAGATGTGTTCACAGATGCCTTTCTTATTCCAGCTCACCAATTCCCCTCTTTTCATCTTTTCTAAACAGGAGTGATTCTTTCTTGCTGGACAAGAGACTAAGTTAATCTAGATAATGGGTAAGTGAGTGAGACAGTGAATGGGTGTATAGGGCAGGAGCCACAAGTGCACAGGCGGGAAGTGGAGCAGGAGGTTCTGAGCGATTTTAAGATGTAAGGCACTGTAAGAGTACACGGGGAGTAAAGGCAGAGTAGAAAAACAGAAGGCAAAATAGTGTCCATCTAGACTGTGCATTGAATTACTTTTAATATCCTTCAAGAAACTTGAGGGAAGAATTGAATTACTTTTTACATGTCTATTGGTATTGGACTGCACTTTTGAATGAAGCACAGCTCAGAGACTGAACCACATGGTTTCTGCATGTATTAGAGTTGCACTTACGTCACATTTACATAAACTGAAAATAAAGGCGGTTGAGTGTTTTGCCTAAAATCGCACAGAGAGTGAAGAGTGGTTGCTCCAGCCTAGGTTTGTTGACTCCCAGATACATTAGTCTCAATTCAGCTTTGGCTGAAGTCTCCTGTGCTGAATTTGTTGAGTGATCTAGTTTTCTAGGGGAAGGATTTCTTTTAATATATGGTAAATATACAGTGCACGCTTTTACAGTTGGGTAGATTAGTCCTTTAACGTTCCCTGGGTGAAGAGGATAGATTAGTAATGGTCAAGTGTGACTGGGCCATTCAGGTGAATAGTTCTGTGATTAAATCTTGCTTCCTTTATTTTTCGTATAATGTCGGTATATCCTTTAAAAGAAGAACTCGAATTTTTTCTTCAGTCCATTTAATAATGACATTATTATTTTAAGAATGTTGTTCTTCTCATGATCTCTCATTGCTCTTAAAGCCTTGTTTGAATCCTAGTACAAATCTCTGTGTTAAATGTCACCTGTGACCCACCCTTACTTTCTCTCAGTCACTGCCTTTCATAAGCAGAAAACATTTATTATTCAGGTATTTTTGCTTACTTTTTTTTTTTTTTTTTAAATAAAGTGAGTTTTGTTCCTGGGATATAAAGGATAGATCAAAGAAAGCAACAGTGTAGGTGGATAGAAATTACCAACAGCAAAATATTTTGTGGGTATGTGGCCTGTGAATTTTTTTAGAATCCTGTGTTCATCAGCTTTTCGTAACCCTTTCACCTTCCTCCTGAGACTGAGTTCACTGACATTTCCACAGCTATTCGTTTTTCTGATTCTGTTGTGATTGCTATGTATTCTGTTTAGTTTTCTAGATGTAATAAGACTACCTATCCAACTTAATCTATTGCACTTTATTTTTCTATTAATTCTAAATTCAGGATTTAAAAAAAAAATGGTCAGAAATGACTTGACTTACACCCTGGATCATTCTAAACTAAAATTGAGTTTATATGTTCTCTTTAGTCTAAGATAAATTAGCGTGCCTATTGCCAACAGTGATGTGTAGAGAAAGTTAAAGCCAATCAGCCCATATCTGAATTTTAGTTCAACCACTAACTAGATGTGCCATCTTAGACAAGTCACTGGAACTTTAAGTCTCAGTTTTCTTATCTCTATAAAAAGGGCAATAATGCTACCTATTTCTTAGCATTGTTATGAAGATTACACAAGTTAACAAATCGATAATATAGAGCAAAATACCTGACACATAGCAAACATTCAGGGAATGTCCTCTGCTATTGTTCCAGCTCCTCCACTTCCTAGATATGTGAACTTGGTCAGGTTATTCGACTTCTATGAATATAAATTTTCATATTCATAAAGTGGGGATGGTAATATATATCTCAGAGAGTTTACATGTGGCGTCATGTGGAGTTATATGTAAAGTATTTAAATGTAAATTACATATGTGAAAAGTACACAGCTAGGTGTTGACTCATAGAAAGCATTCATTAAATGTGGCTATTATTTTTAGAAGAAATTATCAGTAGTCTTATCAGTAATAAAACCAATGGAACAAAAAAGGGTAGAGGAGAGAGTTTCCTGTTGTTTAAAAGGGGGTGTTGATTTAAAAGCTTTAGACTAAAATATGCAAATGAAGCTCAATTAAAGATGTTTCGAAGTGATTTTACCAACCAAACAGATTTTATTTAATACATAATGATTACATTATTCTCCCATTTAAATAATTATTTTTAAATCAATAATATCTCCTTTGACCACCCTGCATGTGGTTGTGGTAACATCCACCAATCATATTTCCAAATGTCTACGGTGCCTTTGGCAGGTTAATAGAGCAGATCAGCGTATACAAATGACCATTACTATGCTGACTTGGTATAATTAGAATCCAAAAACAAGAATCTTAACAGCTCAGACAGTTGGTTTGATCTTTTCAATACACATGAGATATATCTCTGGCTATTTGAAAATTGAATTTAGATGTCTAACTTCTTATATTAGCTAAGCACTAGATATACGAACAAACCTCCAAATATCAGCAAAGTAGCCCAAGAGAAGTGTTTTGTTTTAGTATTAGTTTTGCTCGCTCACGTAAAGTCTAAGCAGTTAGAAGCAGAGGAAGGGAAGTGAGGTTCTGGTCTACAGAGCCATACAGGACCCAAGGTGACAGAGGCTGTGTCATCTTCAATGCAGGGCTTCCAATGATCATTCTAGGTATCACAATCTAGGTGGAAGATACCCTTGCAAGTGGCAGACGTCACTTTTGGCCATATTTCATCAACCAGAAATTAGTCACAAAGTCCCACCTAGATGCAAGTGGAGCTGTGGTCTCAGGCTGACATTGCTTTGGTGCAACAATTCAACCCTATGGAAGGGAAACACAGATGTTGGGTGAACAGTGTGAGTGATCTCTGCCACCCCCTTATTACTCAGATGGGTAGCAATAGAGTTATTGCTATTTTTCCTCTTTCCTAATGCCTATTAAAAGTAAGCGATTGAACAAAAAGAAAAAAAGCACTGAACTGCGTATGTTCATTTAGAATAGTAACCTTATCCCATCTATCACTGTACCTCTGGTACCTGATAAAGAATTTAGTGTATATTAGATATTCAGTAAATATTCATGAGTGATCAAAGGAACACACACTTCCTGATGCCTTCTTTTCTTTTCTTCCTTTCTTTCTCCTTTCTTTCCTTTCCTTATATCTCTCTTCCTTTTTTTTCTGATCCCAAACACTTTTAGAGGCTTTATTTACAGCTAAGCATTGTGATAAGTGAGAAGGATCAAAGACAAATTCAACCTTGGGAACAGCCATAACAAGAATAAAGAAAAAGATATTACCATAAAGTATTAGTAAATATTTCCAAATTACTGGTTTCATTAAAAACGAGAAGAATCATTTTGAGTTCATCTGTCAGATACAGATGAGCCACTCCAGGAATTTTAGATTCATCTCCATCTTTGGGGTTTAATCTGTGCTAGTGAGACCCCAGCCTAGACAGAACGCTGTACCCCCACCCCCAGACTGGGGGATTCCGCATAGGTGACACCACTTTGTGGTGAAAGCTCTCTCCTTCTTTGCTCTGAATCATACTGTAGCCTAAGGTCTACGTACAGTAAACTAGAGACCTTAGTGGTGGGGGATGTCTAGGTTTGTTTTGTTTTTCATAGAGTTTCAAGGAGTTCCCTGTAAGGCTCTTCAGTCTTTGTATATTGAATATGCTCCAATCCTACTTGCAGCCCCACTGTGTTCTTTCTGATGGTGATGCTGATGATGGTATCAACCATTTGTTTGGCACTAGCAACCGTGTGCTCATCCCTGTAGTAATCACATTATAGATATCTTTATTTTACTCCCCAAATCAGCCCTATTAGGTATTTAGAGATCTAGAAAATTATGTTCAGGTAGATTTTACAACTTGTCAAAGGTCAGACATCTCAGGAAAGAGAAGAGCCAGAATTCAAAGACAGATTTGCCTGACCTCAAATCTCGTGTAATTGACCAGTCAAGCTGATGATTATTTGGTTAGGTTATTGAGAAAGAAAAATGATTTGATCCCTTTTTTCCTGGAAAGAGATATTTATATAGATCTTATAATAACTTTTGCAAAATATTCGATGAAGTTTGACTAAAACACAAATGTATGGGTGCCTGCATTTCCCTGTGGGATTCAAGAGCCCCAGGGTGTTCCTGAATGTGCTATAGGAATCCCAAGGACCTTTTTAATTTTGAGAATTGCATTAGTATGAAAATTAAGTCGATAGGTTCTTTTTTTTTCTTTTTTGAGATGGGATCGCTTATCAGATTTTCTAGATTTCTGACTCCACAAAGGTTAAGAATCATTGTATTCTGTTATATGGTCTCTCTTTTCAAACATGAAAAAATGTACTTGTTTGATTAAAGGCAGATTTTCTAATTCCAAAGACAGAAAAAGAAGCAGATTTTTTCCCCTTAAATGAGTGGATCTTCACAGAGATTACATAGACTCATAAAAATGAGTAAACATTTTTAAAAACCAAGGTTTACTGTGAACTTCCAGCCTCTATGGCTCCTGGAAAGAAGAAAGGGATGGTCTCTAACAAAGAGATGGGGAGGATTTCCAGCTCTTTGCTGACACAAGCTCATTGGAGGAGGAAGTGGCATGGGTGACGATAATAGTATTTTTCTTATCTGTGCCTTCTGGAGGGAACTGAAAACAGGCTCTCATTGGGGTAGCTAGGACCTCCTCTGCTGGGGTCTCAGGTTGTGCACCCACAGCATCTAGGATTGGATCTGTGTCTAGTTCCCTCTGACTTTCTGGGAGATACGGCCTCTGGGCCCTCCTTCTTTATGATGTCAGCTGGGTATGGTCCAGCTCTCATAATTTGGCATTCAGGAGTGGCAGACCAAGTTCAAGTAGCCAATAGTCTTTTAAAAGGATGCTTCTAAAAGCCATTTATGCACTGACATTTCTGAAAGAGCGTGTGTGCCTAATTTCCAACTGCCTAATTTCCAGTGATAGTTCATCTTTCAGCTTTACATTTAAGGCCTTCGGGCTTTGATTCATTTAGGGAACATTGGTGAACAAAGGGATCGACACTTATAAAATGGCAGATGCAGAAAGTCCATGTCCCCAAAAGGAGATTTTCTGGAGCCTTCTAACAGTTAAGAGAATATGTTATTCCCAAATGTGCACTTAGGTGATGATCAGGGAAACCAATTTGCTGGTGAGTACATGTGGTGCTTAGTTTTCCATTCCTGAGATACTTCACTTAATAGAATGGGTTCCACCTCTCTCCAGGAGAACAAAAGGGACAGGCTTGACGCTCTGACTCGGGGGGATGGGGAGGCATGGGCAATATATATAACCTGAACTTTTGTACCCCCATAATAAGCTGAAATTAAAAAAAAAGAGAGAGAGAATCTGTTCTAAGTTGACAGTGAATTCTTGAATTCTGAGTATCCAGCATTAAGTTTGAGGAGTAAGATGTGTGAAGAGCAGACATTAACTATTTCCCAGTGTAAGATATAATGCCCGTTCTTCAGAAACTTACAGTTGGTTAGTGGGTGCTATCTTGGGTAAAATATAAGACAATTTGTTACCAAAAGATAAATGGCATTCTGATTTAGTACAACTCATTGTAACAAACTTTTAAAACAATGTTTTTCCTATTTCCAGAAAAAGTGACAGTTTTTCTCATCATTGAAGGCACGGAGAAGTGCTAAGCAACTTGTTACCTTTCTCTTTTTTCCTCACTTCCTCCCCCACCCAAGTCTATTTTTCTTCATATGGGTCTTTATTGGAATCCATAAAAGTTAATTCAGAGTTATTCTCAGTTTCTCTTTTGTGAAGAAAATTCAATCTTTGTGAACTGGATTTAAAAACTACTTTGTAATGTAATCATACAACCAGGCATTAGAAAGCACCTGGTAGAATCACTGATACAGATGACAGATACCTACAGGAGCTTACTGTTTAGTTGGCAAAGGAATCTTACCCCACCCCCGCCCCCCAAAGAACAATGTTCAAGTCAGTATCTAACTGTTTGACCTTGGACAAGTCATTTAATTTCTCAACATGTATTTTTTTCATCTATAAGACAGGGGGAATATCTTATTTCATAAGGCTATTGGTTATGTCAGATGGAATCACACCTGGGAAATACTTTAAAAACCGTGAAGTATGATACAAGTGTTAATTTTATTATCTAAATCATATATACTGATGCAAGAGGAGTCGTTTAATTGTTTTCATCTTTAGAATCTGATTTTCACATAACCAGTTCCATATTTTATGATGTTTAATATGACAAGCAAAAGATCTTGTTCAAAGGGGAAGAATAAATAAGATTAATTTCCTGTAAATCCTTCAAAATTTTATTATCCATCTCTTCATTGGGAAACTGTCTTCATGTGTTTTCCTAAATGGTTCCATCTTCTGTAAATGATTATCGAGCTGCCGAGAGCAATTTGTTTTCAGAGAAAGCATTGTGTTTGGGCTGCAGTTTGAGTTTGGAGTCATGACCTTATTTCATTTGTGCTTGATTACTTCACCCACTGCTCCTTTTATGATTTTGGAAGTGGCTACTCCCTTCACTTTCTGAATATTTTACCACTATTTTGCTGCTACAATACATGAGTTGCATAGTGTTCTGAAATTATATGTATATTTACTCAACACAAAGTTAAGAAGTACCTGACATGAGCTAGTACTCTGAGCACCGAGCACCTGATCGAATCACTGACACAGAAGACAAATCACTGGCCTCAAGGATTCTGCAGTACAGCAAGGAGATGAAACACACACACTCCTATACCACAAGTGTAGGGGGTTCACGGGGTCCCCCCCAAAAAGATATGTCTCCAGAACTTGTGAATGTGACCTTAATTTGGAAAAGGGGTCTTTGTAGATGTTTAAAGATTTTCTGAGGAGATCATCTTGGATTATCTAGACGGACCCTAAATCCAGTGAAAAGTGTCTTTGTGAGAGATAGATGGGGAGAAGACAGAGAGCCACATGGGACAAGGCCACGTGAAGACAGGGGCAGAGAAGGCAGTGATGCAGCAGCAGGAGTGTGACAGGCAGCAGAAATCAGAAGAGGCAAGGAGAAAGTGTCCTCCAGAGCCCTCAGACGAGTGTGACCCTGCTGACTCCTGGATTTCAGACTTCTGTCCTCTAGATCTGAGAGAATACATTTCTGTTGTTTTGAGCCAACAAGTTTCTGGTAATTTATTATGTCAGCCTTAGGAATCTAATGCAGCAAGGAACAGGATAATCTACACAGGACGTAAAATTACACTAGAGGATAGGAATTCTGTGGAAGTTTAGTATAAAAATTCACCTATTATTGGAAGTGTGACCTTTATACTTGGTCTAGAAGCATTGAATTGTGAAAATATCATTGCCTGGTGTGCATCAGTTATGTTTATAATATAATTGCAAATAATCAAAACACAAATTATTTCCTATAATTTAGTTTTACCCCGACATCCTACGTTAAGGTTTAATTTTCAATTGCCATTTCATGAAATAAATGCCAGTTTCTCATGGAACAACGTTCTTCACACAGGAGAAATGTGTAAGTTTCCTGCCTGCATTGGGCTGCAACATGACTAAATCACAAGCAGAAATGAGGTCTGCATTTTCATAGTATTATCTTATTGGGTAATAAGTGCTTATGAACTTGGCATTTTTCAGCTACCAACACAAGTCTAACAATATTAAAACCTCACAGAAAGGAAGGCTTTATCGTATAGACCCCACTGATGACATTAGAACAAATCCAAGAATTTGGATGAAGTGGTATCTAGTCTCACAAGTTGAAAAAACAAAATTATCTTCAGCCACCCATAATGTTAGTGCCATGGGTTAGGGTGTTCGGGGGGGAAAATGAGTGTTGCTGGCTGTGGGATTTGAGTGATGCTAGCAATTATTCAATAATCAAAGCTGTTGAGGCAGCACTGTACTCCCTAATCAAAGTGCTGTCATCATACCATTTAGTTCTCAAAATATGCTGGAGGCAAGGTACCAATGTTAATGAGTAGTGGAGGTAATTAGAGTATCACAAAAGCTTAAAATATGAAAATTTACATTTGTTAATTTTGTCTGGCTTAGTTGATGGTGACTTCAAATGCTATTGTGGTGAAGTAAGATTTCTGGCCCTGGACGAGACAGGGTGGTGGGATCTTTCTGCGAGGGTGCCATGCCTGTCTAATATTAATACAACAGCAGCAATGGCAACTTCTAGGTTGTACCAGGTAAGCACTTTCCACCTATTTACTCCTTCAGTCTTCATAACAATCAAGAACCAGGTTTATAATTATTTTCCATATTTTACCAATGAGATAACTGAAGCTTAGAGAGGAGAAGCAGTTTGTCCAAGGTCATACTGCAGAAGTGAGCAGAGCCAGTATTTGAACCCCAGCAGGATGACTCTAACATTTGTGTTCTTCAACACTCCTGGTGGCTGTGAGTGGTATACTGAAGACCCATTGAGTATCTAGAATGAGTAATGTCTGCAGGGATATCAGGGAACTGACTGAAAATCCAGGGAATGGGAAGTAAAAATCCCATGCTTCCTTGTTTTGAAGCTGAAGCAATATCTAGCATGGGTTAACTAAAAATGTAGGCAGAATGAGAGATTCATTACACTTGCCACAAATGAACACAGATGGACACTCTTCAAGTAAAGGCTCCTATTGAATTTTAATGGTGTTCTTCTGCAGAGCACATTTGCAGAATGGATCATAGCATATTCATATTTCCCTTTAGCTTGCCAAATGTGAGATGATTAAGGAACCTGCTTATACTTTAAATATTCTTACCATGTATATGTACATTTCAAATGTATGTGTCTGCAATAAATATTTGTCAAATGAATATGAATGTATATACACAAACATACATGAAGCAACAGGAGCACATACATTTAATTTGACAAATATTTGTTGAGTACCTACTAAATATAAACTTGGGCTGAAGAGTTACGGAAATGCAAACACAAAATTCTTTTCTGTTTCTAAGGAGCTTTATAAAGGGAAGTGAGACATGCTCACCACTGTTCTGGTAGTGGTTCTCAAAGTGTGGTCTTGGGCCCAGCAGTGTTGGCATTACCTGGGGAATTGTTAGAAATGCAAATTCTTGCTCCCCTCCCCCTACCATAGACCTGCTAAATCAGAAACCGTGGATGTGGGTCAGAAAATTTCTTTTTAAAACTCATCCAAGAGATTCTGATGTACGTTAAGGTGTCAGAACCACTGGGCTACTGGAAAACTTTAATGTGCTGAAGATAATTAAAGGGGACATTTGAGAAGCCTTGAAGAAGGCTGTTCTATTTCACCTGGGCCTTGGAGGACAAGTAGATTTTGGCTGATAGAAATGGAGAAAAGGAGGAATAAAATCAAAGAGAAGAGAAGAAGTAAAAATTAGCACGTTTGGGGTGGAGTATTAGCTACCTATGGCTGAGAACCCAGATCGAGGTCAGACAACAGAAGGCCCTGAATGACACGCTTGTGCATTTTGACACTATTTCTGAAAGCCATGGGGAATCACTAAAGGTTTCTGAGTGGGGCAGAAGTGTGAGCAAAGCTACTTTCTGATAATTTTTTGTACACAGTGAATGAAATTCAGCAGATATACTGAGTTGATAGAACTTCACAGTCATAAATCAATCTTTTTCTTTCCCGTTAAGAATACTTCAACATTAAGAATTATCTATAGGTCGTGGCTGGGGCTATGTTATCTCTGCTCTTTCTTCACTACTCTGATGCAGTGTGCAACTTAATTTCAGCAACTCAGCAATGCCCAAGTCTTTCGTGTTTGTATGCGTGTGAGTGTGTGCATGTGTGTGTGTGTGTGTAAGTGTGTGTGTGGTGTTTGCTAATAGGGAGTCACACAGCTGCTTTTGAATTCAGCTGGGCTTTACGAAGCCGCATAAAAACAAAGAAAAAATGTTGCTGCCTGCTAGTGCTTTCTTTGTTATTTGGCAATCAGAAGGATGACTGTGCTCTGAAGTGGTGCAGGTGGCCTCTTCCGATACTAATTCCAGCATCTCCACCAGTTCAGCATCATAAGGGAGTTCTCTGGAAGGGAAATAATTCTGTCCCTACCCCTGATTGCTTCTATTTGTCCAGCATTGTGGGCACCTGCTTGGCCACCCACCTTCCTTTTCTTCATCATCCAATTGCATCATCTTTCTCTCTCCCTGGGTCAGCCTGTGTATTTCGGTGCATGCACACCCTGGATGCGCTCATCCATTCACTGGCTTTCTCCCTGCAATTCTCATTGTGCCTCCCTTTGTTGGCATAATTGATCCTCTGCTTTGCAAGAGCAGGTGGATGAATTGGTTTATTGCTTTAGAAAAAAAAATCTTCCCTCTTTTCTCTTTTATTGCACCGATCTTCAGTCAATCTTGGGTTCGGCCAGCTTTATCTTTCTCTGTTGACTAATCTCTCTGTATATCTGTCACCATGGTGGTGGGGCAGTCCAAGCTGGGTCTGCCATTGAGTGAAGAAGGTGAAAGCCAACTGATAAAGTGGTAAAGTAGCTGTCATTCATAATGTTCAAGAGGGGAAGGAATTGAGTCGCTAAGGCCAGTGGTACTGATTAGCATTTAGCTCATCCCCTCATAGGGCCCCTTAGTCCCAAGTGGAACAATCCCACTCATCCTCCCCACACCCTAATAGAATTGCAGGATTTAATAGCAAAACCATTAAGTCTTCTTGGGCACATCTATCTAATACCTCAGGATCTTCGTTAAACACAACACTTTTGTTTTTCTTCATTTTGGCCATTTTGAGGGTGTGAATTTACTTAGTCAAGGACCTTAAAAGTCCTTTATTCAGTCTAGTTTTAAGTGATCTGAATGCAGGCATACCTCAGAAATATTGCAGGTTCGGTTCCAGACCACCTCAATGAAGCAAATACCACAGTAAAAATTTACACAAATTTTTTGGTTTCCCAGTACATACAAAAGTTATTTTTATACTATATTGATTAAATGTGCCATAACATCATGTACAAAAAACTGAGTGTATGGAATATTCTAAATCCTCTGTTGTCATTTCAACAATGTTCACAGCATCTTCACCAGGAGTAGATTCCATCTCAAGAAATCACTTCCTGTGATCATCCTTAAGAAACAACTGTGCATCTACTCTAATTTTATTGGGGAATTGTAGCCATTCGGTCACATCCTTAGGCTCCATTACTAATTGTAGTTCTCTTCCTATTTCACCACATCTGCAGTTACTTCTTCCACTGAAATTGTCAACCCCTCAAATTCACCCATGAGGGTTGGCATCAACTTCTTCCAAACTCCTGGTAATGTTGATGTTTTGACCTCCTCACATAAATCATGAATGTTCTTAATGAAGTCTGGAATGGTGAATCCTTTCCAGAGATTTTCAATTTACTTTGCCCAGATCCACCAGAGGAATCACTATCTATGGCTGCTGTAGCCTTATGAAGTGTGTTTCTTAAATAAAAATACTTGAAAGTCAAAAGTAACTCCTTGATTCATGGACTGCAGAATGGATATTGTATTAGCAGACACGAAAATGACATTAATCTTCTTGTACTTCTCCATCAAAGTTCTTGGGTGACCAGGTGCATTGCCAGTGAGCAGTAATATTTTGAAAGGAATCTTTTTTTTTTTTTTGAGCAGTGTCTCAACAGTGGGCTTAAAATATTCAGTAAACCATGCTGCAAACAGCTGTCGTCTGGGCTTTGTTGTTCCATTTATACAGCACAGGAAGAGTAGATTTAGTATAATTCTTAAGGGCCCTAGGATTTTTGGAATGGTAAATGAACAATGGCTTCAATTTCAAGTCACCAGCTGCATTAGCTCCTAATAAGAGAGTCAGCCTGTCCTTTGAAGCTTCGTAGCCAGGCATTGACTTCTCTTCTCTAGCTATGTAAGTCCGAGGTTGCATCTTCTTCCAATACAAGGCTGTTTTATTTATGTTGAAAATTTGTTGTTTAGTGTAGCCACTTTTATCAATTATCTTAGCTAGATCTTTTAAATTGCTGCAGCTTCTACACCAGAACTTGGTGCTTCACCTTGCATTTTTATGTTATAGAGATGGCTCCTTTTCTTAAACCTGATCAGCCAACCTGTGCTAGCTTCCAACTTTTCTTCTGCTGCTCCCTCACCTCTCTTCAGTCATAGAGTTGAAGAGAGTTAGGGCCTTGCTCTGGGATAGGCTTTGTGGTAAGGGAATGTTGTGGCTGGTTAGATCTTCTATCCAGACCACTAATACTTTCTTCATATCAGCAATAATGCTGTTTCACTTTTTTTATCATCTGTGTGTTCACTGTAGTAACACTTTAAGTTTCCTTCACGAACTTTTTCTTTGCATTCATGATTAGGCTAGCTTCTGGCTTATCTCATCTTTTGACATGACTGCCTCACTAAGCTTAATCATTTCTAGCTTTTGATTTAAAGTGAGAGATGTGCGACTCTTCTTGTCACTTGAACACGTAGGCCATTGTAGGGTTATTAATTGGCCTGCTTTCACTATTGTTGTGTCTCAGAGAATAGGGAGGCACAACGAGAGAGAGAGAAATTGGGGAACGGGCCGGTCAGGGCAGCAGTCACAACACGCACACTTACTGATTAAGTTCACTGTATTTTATGGGTGCGATCTGTGAAGCCCCAAAACAATCACAGTGGTAACATCAAAGATTACTGGTCACAGATCACCGTAACCAGAAACAATAATAATGAAAAAGTTTGAAGTGTTGAGAGAATTACAAAAATGTGACATGGAGACATGAAGTGAGCACATGCTCTTGGAAAAAATAGCATAGATTGACTTGCTCAGCAAAGGGTTGCCACAAACCTTTAATTTGTAACAAAACACAATTATCTATAAAGTGCAAAAAAAGTGAAGCACAGTATAAAACTAGGTATGCTGGTGTTAGATTTCTTTCCTCTCCTTTGAGGAGCCTTTTAGAATATAGTTGATTGCATTGTACTGCCCAGTAATTTCATTTTTAATTAATATGAAATTATATAAGGACTCAACAGGGCATTTTATGTCCACTAGAGATCACAAAACATATTTTTATTTCAGCACAAGAATCTTCTATCTTCCATCCAGTCAAATAATAATAATTATAATAGAATTAGTTAAATATGGTGCTTATTACTGCAACTTTTTAGAATTCCGATAATTCAAGTACAGCTACTACCTTACATGTGCTCTAGTATGTTCAGCTCCACAGCTAAGTCTAAGGTTCTGTGTTGGAGGCTGTGAAGTTAATAAAGGCAAATGGAAATATGTTTACTGGCCTACAGAGGTTGGTTGAGAATTGAGTCAGAAGAGAGACAAACAGACTATACATATGGCAAAGGGTAATATTAATAGGAACTTTTATATAGGCTCCAAATGTATTGGTAGAAAAAGAGAAGAAAGAGCTTAATTCCAGATGCTAAAACCTATAGAAGCCACCTAAACAAAGTGTGAGGAATTGAATGACTATGGATAAGTAGAGAAGAGGAGAAAGGACATTCTGGGCAGAGTAAAAGGCATAGCAATGAAAGACTAAATGGAGTGTCTGTGAGCACTGCATAGTCGAGAGGGACTGGGGACCATGGGGCGGAGGGACGTAGTTTGGGAAAGTAAGCTGGGAGCATCGGTGACGAGGATTTAGTTTGGTAAGCAGTGGATAACCAGTCATGGTTTTGAGTATAGGTTGGCACACTATGGCTCATGGACCAAATCTAGCCCCCTGTCTGCTTTTGTAAATAAAGCTTTATTTGAACACAGCCATACTCATTCACTGATATTAATTGTGGCTGCTTTCACACTATAATAGCAGTACTGAATAGTGGCAACAGAGACCATCTGCCCCACAAGCTGAAAATATTTGCTATCTGACTTTTTACAGAATTTTTGCCTACTTATGGATTCACTTCCATAAAGTGCAACTTTCTTTTGTGCCAGGATGGGCCTTGCAGAATTATGATGGCCAGTCACTGGACATATAGATACTTCCAGAGCAGCATGCTTCATGTAGGGGCTCAAATATTTGAATGAATGAATGACTATAATTTATTTTAAGATATCATGGTAACAGTGGGAAGTATTGCTTATTTTTTTGGACAAAGGACCATTGTGAGGGTAATCAAAGAGTAGTGTCCTGTGTGGATCACATTCTGTTTTTTGGAGGGAGAGGCATCTGGAAACATCTGGGATAGTTTGTCATCAGAATTGATTCAGAGGATAAAGCTACAGTTATGAGAAAGGCCACTTTGGACAAATATTGGATAGAGTACCCAGTGAGACACAGAATGGGGTGATGCTTAGATGACAGAATCTTGAGGGACTGTGACCATGATGCTTTTCAAGCATCCAAAGCAGTCCTACCTCTTTGTGCACTGACCTCCCCACCCCCACTCTGTCCTAGCCAGCACCCAGTTCTCAAGAATTATACGTTCATCACAAATAATGCATAGGACATTTCCTTTCTTGCATCTATCAGTTATTTACTAGTTGGTGGTGGGGTTGGAGAGAGGAGAACATAATTAATCCAGGATTATTTTACATACATAAATTCCTTCTTTGTTTTTGTTTCATCATCAATAACTTCCTTGGCCCTTCATGGGTGGCATATAGATTATTAATTTATACTTAGTGATCTTTTAAAAATAATATCTGGGCTGGGCTCAGTGACTCATATTTGTAATCCCTGCACTCTGGGAGGCTGAGGCGGGAGGATCGCTTGAGCCCAGGAATTTGAGGTTGCAGTGAGCTATGATGATGCCACTATACTCTTGCCTGGGCCATAGAGTGAGACTGTCTCTCACCTCCCCCTCCAAAAAAATTTGCATGGTTAACTCACTTTGACTTCATGGCATTTATCTCATGTCATATAGTTTCGTCAATTTTCAGAGTTAGAAGATGTATTCTGCTTTTCCTTTATGCAGTGGTGTGACCCAGAGATCTCATGTAAAACCCATGCCTCCCTCATGTTAGAAAGAGCTAAAAATGAGCACCTGTCTTACCCTTCCTTCCTTTTTAATAAATCTAATGCTTATAGCTGGAAGAACTATGGGATTTCTTAAAGGAGTCAGCATGGAAAAGTAAAAAGTCAGTGACATATTTATTAAGTACAAGGAAATTAAACTTCTGGAGAGCTCTTAAGCTAATTGGTACCCCTTGTCCAAGATTGGAGACTCTCAACTGAGAGAATTAGTAGGCGTTTTAATATCTGTATAGGTACATTTAAAAATCTAGTCTTTATTTCAAGCAAGGCCTTTGGAGTATGATTTAAACCTGGCTGAATTTCCACAGGGAACCTACAGGCGTGGCAATGTGAGTTCCCCAGGTGCAGTGATGATATGAATTATGCTGGACTTTTTCTTAATTTTATCTTCAAGGAGCAAGAATGAGAAAAGGAAGGGGGCAGGAACTGTTTGCATTAAGAAGAGATGCATAAGCATCTTCAAGTAATGCTGTTCAAAGCACAGCTGGGAGCTAGGTTTCTTTGTGTGTGTGTGTGAGTGTGTGTGTGTGTGTGTGTGTGTACTGTGTGTGTGCGCGCCTATGAACATGTGGCTAATATATCATGCCGTAGGTTATGTTCTGTAGATTCATAGGTTCTTCCTTTTTTTTACTTCTCTTTGAATTTCATCTCTAGTTTTTTTCCTAACAAGTTATTCACTTTGTCCACCTATTTTTGTTAGCATATTATCCTGATTGAAAATAATTGAAATGGTTGATAATTATATAAAAATCTTAAATGCTTTGGCTTGTTCATTTATCATAGAATTTTAGGGAGACATCTTGGTCAAGTGTTGGTATTTTCAACCATCATATTGAAAACATTGTGGGGGCATCATTGCAGTGTTTGGAAATGATTTTTTAAAATTAGAATAGGTTCACAATACCATCATACACTTGTATTCTAGCAAAAAATATTTGCTATCTAACTTTTTACAGAAATTTTGTCTACTTCTGGATTCATTTCCATAAAGTGCCATTTTCTTTTGTGCCAGGATGGGCCATTCAGAATTATAATGGCCAGTCATTCCTTCCTCCTTCCGTGAGAGAGAGACAGAGGAGAGCCCACTGGCCAGCAAGAACCCAGGCTTTGTCTGATGAGCACTTCTGTCTCTGAGCATCATTTCTCAGTTGTGACCAAGAGAAAAGCAGTGGGACTCTTTACTCCAGGAAATACAACCCCCAAGTCGGATAGAATAAACCACAGTTGGAGGTGCAGGCACATGGAAATAATTACCCCCTTGTATAAACTCTCTAATCCTCTGCTTTGGGAGAACAAATAAGAGAGAAAAAGAGCAGAGAAGGAGGAGAGTGAGGAAGCTGAAAACACAGGAGAATATTTCACAAGCATTTGCACTCCCTCTAAAAATCAAGAAATAGAATAGAACTCATCACATATGCTTGGGAACCTGGGGCTCTGGTTATCCCCAGCCCCAAGCCTAAGAATTGGTTCCTCTTCATGCTGTAGATTGTTTGGCCCGGGAAGATTTTACTCATCTCTGCATACCATTTCTCAGACTGGCACCCAGCACATGGGTGCAGAATAGAAATTCACTAGATTGTGTTGGTTTGCTCGTGTGGTCTCCAGGGAAGATGTGTACCCCCTCACCCTCACTATTCTTCCTGAGCTCCGCAACCTCTTAAGTGTTAGGGGACTGGGGGGTTATTATACTTTATGGATACCCATCATGTTAAGCCAATATGCGATCTTTACAGAATTGCAGCAACATGTTTATATTTATGAGAAAAAAGAGGAAATTTTAGCTGACACAATACCATTTTGCATGTCATATAAATGCCTTCTGCTCAGTATGATCATTTTTGTGAACTTACAATAAAATAAAAACTCTTAAATGTTCCTATAAAAAGTATAGACTCTCTAAGTTTTATTTTGCAAGAAAGTACCAGAAGTTCTTTTCTACCTTTATTTAGACCTGTAGAACTTCATTTCTCTTTTTTGTGTTTAAAGACGTGGTATCGTTCCTTTGAATGACACAAGGTGATGGAGTTTTTTTTCCGTAATTCTCTTGTGTTCCTCCTCCTGGTCTTCAAGGAGTTACAGGAACCCAACCTAGTAACATTATTTCCTCAAGAATTGTCATTATCTATTTTCACTATGGTTTTCTCCAATTTAGTGGGTGAGGTATTTTGTCTTCCTCCATCTAAAAACAACATTAACTGACACTAACGTTTTTGAACCATAGTCTATGCCAGTTTTAATTCATAGTTTTCTGAATGTTCTGATTTTTTTTTTTTTTTAATTACAACAACCCTAGCAGTGGGTTCTTTTATTTTTTCTTTCACGACAGATGAGGAGACTGAGGCCTAACAAGGGCCACTTCGCTTGTGGCCTCAGGACCAGGAAGGCTGAGTTTGGAGCCTGCAGGCCTTTGACTTTCTGGAAACTCTGCCTGCTTCTGGGTCCAGCAGGCTCATGGCATCAGCCCCACTTTCCAGTTTGGGTTTCTGTCCTGTTTTTCATTTATGAAAAGACTTATCTTGCTTTGAAGGCAGCATATACCTTCACTTCTCTTGCTTTTTCTTTTCTTTTTCTTAGTAGCTGTCATTATGCTGTGTGCAGAGTTGGAGCCTCAAAACATGAACTTAAAATGCCACTTTCCCCGGAAATCTTTTCCTTTTTCTCATTCTAGTAGATATTCATAAAGTCTGGTACATAGACTAATATATGTAATGGGAGTAAAACTTCATACATATGTAAAAAATAAGTTGGTATTATCTCTGTTTCCATACTTTATGGCTACCCTTCTTTAAAGAAAATTTTCCTGGGAACTAAAAATAAAAATACTATGTCCCCAATTTAGATTAGTCCAGGGAGAAGGGGGAAGGGCTGAGAAATGGAAAGATAAAATTATCTATTGTTGACATCATTATGATGAATTAATTGAGCTGCACTCTTCATTGTGTGCCCGCTCTTGCTAGGAATGATGGTTCGATGTCATCTCATTATTCCCCACATGGGTCAGCCTGGCAGGTTTGACGAGCCCATTTGACAGATGCACAAGTCCAGGGAGGTCAAGTGACTTGCTGAAAGTGACGGAGACACTGTGGGCTGGGCAGGAATTTTCAGTCTGGTCAAGTCTAAAGCCCTAACTCCTTCCCCTGCATGCCGGAATTAATATTCTATGCCTCTTCTCACCTAATTTGCAGACTCACCCCAAAAAGATTGACTTAAAGAGATTATTTTCCATTTGCTAGTAATACTTTTCAAGATGATTACTCCATCAGTTCATACCCCAGCTCAAGCTCTGGTAACCCTTCAAAGGGAAGATTTATGTCTGATTTTCTCTGTTTCCTGGACCACTCCTCTCTCTGTGTTTATCTCCCTGGATTCATGCACCAAAACTCACGTTCTCCTTGACCATTAAATTCTCTTTTATTCCTCCTCTTTTCTATACCACCTATCTTGGCCCTAACTCACATGCTTTACCTTTGTATTTCTCTTCTGATATTTTACATGTATGTATTTTATCACCACAACCAGACGGTTACTATTTTCAAGGGAAAACCTGAGAATTTTCCACGTTCTTTCCGAGGTCCTGATGTCCTAGATTATGACATGGAAGGCTCAGTGTGAGATGTGGATAAAACAAAGTCATTTGGAGATTTAATGCAATGATCTCTATCACAGTTATTGTTAACTGCAGTTCATTCTGCTGTTATTTTTACGTTTAATGTCAAGCAATTCAGAGTTCACATCCTCTTCTGCCTCACGCTCCAAACTGAGACTTCATTGTGTCCAAGACAGGTGTGGGGGCTCTGGTCACCCTCCTCTCCTAGTTTCAGACACAGGTTCAAGGTGGCCCAGATGGTGGGGAGCACGCTGCCTTCCCTTGCCTAGGTTCCAGTTACTTCTACCCAGGCCTGGCTGTCCTAGCTTGTCTCCCTAGCTCCCATTAATTTCTGGATCCTTATCAACCATTGAAAGTCTAGGCTGAGAATTTCCTTTCCTAGTTTGTGGCTTCATCTTCTTTCTTTCCTCCCTGCACGCTCCCCTCGAATATTCAGGGTGGAGGTGAGACGCCAGGCTGAGCCAGCAATCCATCTTCCTTGAAGCCTGTTTGAAGGTTGTCTCCTACATAACGGGGCTAGAAATGAGGACTGAGAGTTTGATTCCAGCGCGAAGGCCAAGCGTCAGTACTGATCTGCCTTCTAGTGTGTTAAATAGACTCTGGCATCAGCTAAATTATTTCTGCAAGACTGAAGTATTTTGATCGAAATGGACAAGCAAGCAAAGGGATTTGCAAAAGAATTCTGTTTTCTGGCACCGGCGTTGCAGTGAAGCCTTGTGCGGAATCTCACACTCGGGCTCCCTCTGGTGGCAACATACAGACATGTCTTACTTTTGTGTTGCCAAATTATTTCATGAACAAAATAGTTTATTTGACGTTAAGACCTTATTTTTGAATTGAGCTTTAACCTGGGATGTATTTGGTTACTTTTTATGTATTTACTTAATTTCTAATTATCTGTGACACAGTGATAGGTTATGACATGCATTTTATAAAGTTATTTTAAAATGATATTTTAAAATGTCATTTAATGTTTTCTTGGAGAGATCCAAAGTGGTAGAGTACTCAAATGAGAACGAGAAATCATAGGAGGGAGGAGGAAGAAAAGGAGATGAATGAGGGCGAGCAAGGGGGAGGGAAAAGAGTTCTAGTGCCAAAACAAATCAAGATTAACTCCTAATTCTAAAACATTCTTTTAAAATCAAACTGCATGGACAACGAACTCCAAATTCTGTAATGGTTTCCTGTTGACTACAGGATGGAATGTAATATTTTTGCCTGATATACAAAGCTCTTAGGGATCTATCCTCGCCTACCTGGGTCCACAGTCAACTCTACAGCTGCTTATCCTGAATTTTATGTTCCTGAAATACTAAAAGATTACAATTCTCTGAGTACAACAGTGTTGCTCACAGCTCTGGGGCTGTGCATTCCCTCTGTCTGGAACACGTGCCCTGCCTCTTATCCTCCCGTTAGCTCATATTATCCTTAGAGTCTCAGATCAAATGGTTTTCTCTCTGTGAAACTGGGTCTTGATTTCCCCATGGAGTCTGAACTCTTGATTCCCCGTAAATTCCCACTTTGTAATGAGCTCTTATATTGTCTTGGTCATTCTCTTTCTTCTCTCTAGACCTAAGTGCTGCACATGAAAACCATGAAGTTTCATCTTCCTAGTCCATCTTGGCACAATACCTAACACAGGCGCCAAAGACAAACGTGTTAAATAGCATCTTTCCCATTTCCTGAAGTGTTGAGCTGACATGTAGTAAGCAAAAGTTAAATTTTTTTTTTCAGGTGATGCTGAACTTTGTAACACCTAAAAAGTGACTTTTATGGCTTTGCCTTTTAAATCGTTACATACGTTAATCTTTCCTCTTAAAATAAATTGCTGTTTATTTTTGACATTACAGAGGAAGAAAATCATGTCAGGTTCATATTTGTCAGTGGCCCAGTTTTATGTTACGCCTTGAATGAAGTGCTATTTAAAAGAAACATGCGTTTCTTGCCTTGTTAATAATCATCAGGGCTCTCTGCAAACTCGAGCGTGTGGGGAATGACTGTTGAGTGACAAAGCCCATGTGATGCCTCCCACTGCTGTCACAGCCCCCGCTTACTGCGCAGTTACTCTGTACCAGGTATTTTGCATGTATCATCACAACTTACCCTCACCATACAGTATGACATAGGGCCAATGATTATGTCTATTTGTGGATGAAACCGTGGCTCAGAGAGATCAAGTGACATGTTGAGATTATTCAGATAGTGAAAGGCAGGGTGAAACTCAAAATCGGGCACTCTGGTTATGGAGCCTGGCCATGTTTTAGGGCAGTGATTCCTAACGGGGGGGCAATTTTGCCTCCCAGGGCATATTTGGTAATGTCTGAAGACATTTTTTAATTGTCACAGCTGGGGGAGGGGGTTTTACTGGCATCTAGTAGCAGAGACCAAGGATGCTGTTAAATATCTTAGAGTACACGAGACAGTCACCACAACAAAGAATTATCCAGCTCAAGATATTAATAATGCCAAGGTTAGAAAAACCTGTTTTATGGGAATAAACCGGGTAGAAATTCACAGCAACTGTGTTTATTACACCAACCAGCCCTTGACATTTGCTGTTTTCTCCCAGTTGCCTTTCTTTAAAGGATTATTTGTTCTCATGGCTTTGACTGTTACCTCCATAGAGACGATTTCCAAAAACAAGTTTGGAAGATTGCTAAACAGAATTCTGACCTCTCCCTCGAATTCTAGCTTCTCATTTTCATCTCTCAGGAGGTCATTTTTATATGAATGATTTGCTGACAGTTCCACCTATCCTCTGTAAATTCAAAGCACCTGTCACTCCTAATTTCCCAATCTGTGGCTTTGTCCTTTATACCCCAGGTACTGTTATTCTCATTTCCTTTCCCCTTTTCCATGGTTCTCTCCACTGCCCCGTCTCCACTCAGCTACTAAATACTGATGGCCTTTCCCTAAACTAGTTTTCACAAAGTATCCTTACATCCCCTGTTGCAATGGTGATCTAGGTCTTCTTCGCCTATCACGGTGTTACTGTAATAGTGTTCCAGCAAATATTCCTGGATCCGTTTTTTTCCTCTTTCAATATTATGCTGAACAACCTCCTAGTTAATCTCCCCAAACTAACTCTTTTGCCATATGTCCTTTCGTAGTGCTCTTCTGCCATCGAGTTAGTGTGGATTGCATCTTGCATTTAGTATCTTCCAGGGTTTGACCCCCACCCTGTCATCTTCACTTGTGGAAACTCCTAACTTCTCACATACACCATTCTCATCTCTGCCTGCACTTAGTTGTCCACTCTGAGTTCTCCAGATGGATCAGCCCAGCTCCTCTCCACCCATACAAAGATTTCTTATTCCTAAGACCTCATCTTGACCACTTGCATGTTCTTTTATTCTTCTTTTCTGTACCACTTACCCTGGACCTAAATCATGTGCTTTCCCTTTATATTTTTATTTAATGTATTGTATAAGTACACATTTTATCATTCCAATTGGACAGTTAGTTTTTTCAAAGAAGGACTAAAGAATTTTTCACTTTCTTTCCCAGAACCTGATATCATAGCTTTTTTGAATAAAAGTCTAGCTCTGTGATCTGGGTAAATGTGTTCATTTTGTAAGTTAATCATATTCAAAATGATTTAAAAAATTATATGATATGTCAATCTTGTACAATCATATTAATATTTTCCAAATTTGAAAGATAATCCATAATCTATAAGTAAAGCTTATAGATGGTGCATGAAAACAGTAAAACTTAAGTTGATACAGTTTATGTGAGTACTATATTCAGAATCAAGTTTAGGGGACTACCATAAGTATTACTTAAGCCAAGATAAAGAAATTTAAAAAAAAATAAGATTTGGTGGAATAGAAAATTGTAAACTTTAAGAAGCAGTAGGGTTTGATTGCTTCCAAAGGCTGGAATAATTAATGTTCTACAAGGGGAATAGTTAGACAAAATTAAAAACACAGTTATATTTTTTGTTATTCATAGAGAAGCCATAAAACTCAGTCCATTGGTTATTATTTGGACTAATTTGTTAAACTTGATTATGGCACAATTCTGTTTGCCACTAAAAGATAAAATGTTTATGATACCTAGTAAAAGTGGAGGAGGGATTTCATTACATTGTATAGTTATAATTTTAGTGAATCAACTACAAGTTTATCAGAAGTTATTTATATTCTGGCCTCAGTCAAATTTTCCAGTTTTATTTCCCAACATTTCCCTTTACTCTGTGTCCTGTACTCCAACCAAACTGAATTACAACTACATTCTCCCTGTTTTCTCATCTCCACTTCCCCACTGTTTCTTCCACCAAGAATGCGCTTTCCAATAGTTTTCTCCATGTCTAACCCCCTTCCTGACACTGCTCAAATACCATCCATACCACCAACTAACCTTCCTTGATCCCTAAAAATAGGCCCTTTTCTGAACTCCCTGACCCATTTACTATTAATTTTCTTTCATCGGTGGCACTTATTTCTTTCTACTACGTCGAATTAGTATGAATGGGCATGACGTAACTTTTCTACCAAACAATATTTCTTTAGGGAAAGAGATGTCTCCAGTGCAGCTGTATTTCCCTGACCCCATACAAACAAACCCATTGCAGTGGCTGCACAAGGAGCAGGAATTGAGCTGGGCTTAGTGACCAGATTCAGAAACTTGAATCTAGTGTCAAGGTCCATTCATTCATGGTCTCTGTTCCCTCTCCTCTTCTTCTCTTTGCATTTTGGTTTCTTATCTTTCAAACTTTCTGTTCCCAAAAGTCTGGAGCTGTGGCACTGACAGCCTCAGGCTTACATACAGCCATATGAACAGAGAGGGGAAAAAAAAGATTTGCCTGCCAAATCTTCCCCATTTTAGAAAAATAGGGAAGGACTTTGATCACTTCGACTTGGGGCATGTGCTCATCCTTGAAGCAATAACTGTGGCCAACATGATCTAGTATGATCATTGGCTCAATCTGGGCCACAGGTGCAACTCACAGTCAGAAACTCAAGTCTGTTACCAGAAGTAGGAAAAAGATTGCGGGGCAGACGAAGCCAGTATCCCATAAAAGCAGAAAGAAGAAAATGCCTTTCGTTGTCTCAGCACACAAAGACAGGCAGTGATAACCTTGGCATTTTAAGTTTTTTTCTCCTCTCAATTTTTCTGTTATTGAAGTTGGACTGCATATTTAATTTTGGATCCTCTTTTTTTTATTTATTGTTGTAAAGTCAACATTGGTCCATGGTCTTGTATACTCATCATACACATATGGGGTGCTTTGGAATAGCATCACCTGAACATACCAGAGATGTTGTCAAGCAACACATTTGGCTTTACATCAGATAGCCACTTGTCTATCTCTATCATACCACAGCTTTTTAGCTGGTCAGAGTGGGATAGAGTTTTAAGGGGTACTTAAGTTGTGTGCGAACTTTGAACTATGTAATATTAACTAACATTTTCTCACTTCTTATTTTCTAGAGTAGATTTTTGTACAGAGGCTTCCCAACTTGTATGCATATTTTCCATGCCACATAGAGTTAAAAATGTGACTAATCGTATTTTCCTTTTGCTTTCTTCCTTCATGTTGCTGACTGCACTCAGATCTTTTGATCATTCCTGGTGTGATAGTTTTTGCACTGCTGTCCATTTCTGTTCCATTTTCTGCGTGTTCAGGTTCTTCTGAAAATATACTATGCAAGGTGAGCACACTGCTCCTGCTGTAGGAGAGAGTTCATTGGGCCTCTTCTTGCTGTGATGTGGACTTTTACTTCCATTATGAGTATGGCAGAAAGAGCCAGCAACTAGAGCGCAGCTGCTTGGATTCACACTCTGGCTCCATCTCTCACTGGCAGTGTGACTTTGAGGAAGTCACATATTATCTCTGCACATAAATTTTCTCATTTGTTGAGTGCAGGTTTAAGTGGCAGCTGTCTTGTAGGGCTGTGGACACTAACACATCCTTGGCAACAATGAGCCATGAATATTTCCTACCATCGTTATAACCTAACTTTTGTTACTATTTTAACAACCACATAGTGACTATCTCTTACCACTACCGGATCTCTAACCTTGCTGCTTTCCCCACCTAGAGCATTCTTCCTGGTGATAGTCACAGGACTGGCTGCCTCTCACCTTTTAGCAGCTGGAACGTCATTCCTCAGAGAAGCCTCCCTGACTGCTGTTTCAAATATCTGCTCTTGACCCAGTCACTCTCTAGCCCTGTGCTTTATTTCATTTTCTTAACCAGTCTATCACTATCTGAAATTATCTTCTTCATTAAACTCCTTGATTATTATCTTTCTCCCTCCACAGAGATGTAACACACCTGAGGCCAGAAACCTCCTTAGTCTCACTTACAAATATTATCACAACACCTAGAATCATCCCTGGCAAACACACAGTAAACTTTGTTGAATAGAAGCTTTGGGTCCATGAAAGCTTCCAGACGCTTTTCAGATGTTTTTTTTTTTTTTTTTCAAGATCTCCTCCATCCCATATCACTGCAATGGATATTTAAAACCCAAATCTAGACATTGTGTGTATCCTCAATAAATCTGACTTTATATTTAGGGTCCTGGTATTCTCATATTTTCTTGAATTTAACTCTGGACTTTATAGTAATTATGATCACTTTATGATAACAATCATTTTCTGCATGCATTGAGTGCCTACCATTTATGAAGCACTCTCAAGTTTTTACATATCATCTCATTTAATATTTAAAACAGCCCTATGAAATAAATACCATTTTTACTCCCATTTTAAATGGGAGTAAGCTGAGGAAAAATGAGGTCTAGTAATTGGTCAAAGTCCCACAGCTAATAAGTCATGGAGTTGGGATTTGAACTCAGTCTGGCATTATAGCCTGAATAATTGACTAGTATTATAAGCAAACTTTTGAGCTTTGTATGATTTGCAGCTTTGAGATGCATTTTATCTGTATCTATATTCAAGTAATGATAAGATTGCCTCATACTAAGCTTCTGTGACACTCCAGTACTTTTCATCCTGCTTAATACTGACCCAGCAATCAATACACTTTGGTCATGTTGTCAATGGATTCAGTATCCATAAGCTGAACACATGATAAGCCTGCTAAGAGGAAGTTGATAAATGTTTAATAAAAGCCATAATATCCTGAACTTTTAAAAAAGCAAATTAAGAAAAAGCCAAGACAGGCTATCAGGCATTTCTGTGAAATACTAACTTGCATTTTTAGCAGAAATATGTTTTTCCAAAGCTATTTTGCTGTAATTTGGAAGCATATTCTTTTTTGCATGTTCACATTTCACCTTATTTCCCAAAGGATTTGCAGCAATTTGGCACAGTAACACATACTAAAATAATGGCATGATGTGAATGAGAACTGTGGTCTAGAGATAAATAAATAATAGTAAAACACAAGAATATTGGGTGGAGGGTGGTGTTAGAGAGATATAAATATTTAGACCTTGAGGAACCACTCACAGTTACCTTGGTTGAACCTCAAATTTGTATTTTTTTTTATAAATTTCCTGGTGGTCAATAAAAGAATAGAAACATGATTAGTTCTTATTATCAGCAAGAAAAATGTATACCAGTTATTCAAGAGAAACACAATTTTCCTATTACATAGCTTGATAATATATTTCTGCGTAGGCCTTTTTAAATACGTGTTCACTGGTAGGATGAATGTCTTCCACAGCACAGCTAAAATAAACTGCTCTGTTTCATGTGACTGTTTCTTGTATTGTCCTTTGGTAAAAAATGAGTCCAGGAAAGAAAATCGGTAAGGAATGGAAAACCCAGATAATAGGGTCAAAGGGTAGATAGAACTTAGAGATCCATCTTTTCTAACAGTCCTCCCTAAATATTCATCTTATCTGGGATTGTGAATAGATTTGGGCAGCAGACAGCTCAAAGTAAGGTTCTCTGAAAATCATTTGAAATGTTCTTAGTGGTTTATTGTCGAATCCATGTGTTTTAGAAAATGGATGAGAAGACAGAGACAAGGATGGCAGCCTTTTCTGGAAATTTAGGACCTAACCAAGTTCCATTTTTTAATTAAAGTGTTCTTTCTCTCTTCCCCATCTCTCCCTCTCTCTCTCTCTCTCTCTATATATATATATATATAGGAAATTGATTTTACCTGATGTTTCCAACGTTTATTCATTTGTTCCTTCATTCTTTCAACAAATATTTATTGAGCACATACTATCATACTATGCTTCAGACACCTGGGTTATAGTGGTGAATGAAATAGGCATAGTTCTCCTGTAATGAAGTGTATCTTCTAGTGGGGAAGGCAAACATTAAACAAGATACTAATTACTTAGTTGCAGTTTTGGTAAGTTCTGCTGAAGACAAGCATAGGGTGAAAAGTAAGCACAGAAATAGGAAACCTGATTCCCTTTTTAACCCCTTCTGGTTTGGTTGCAACCTTACTACATTTTGGAAGCTGTTGCCTCTAAGATTTACAGCCTTCTAATCACTAAATCCAGTGTCCTCTTCTAATCTTAACAAACATTTGTGTTCAGTAGTGTGAAGTACTGTGAAGATTTTTAAAGTTTCTGTTTGTGCCTTTGTTTTTAGCGGTGAAAATATTTTATTTAAAAGAAATGAAGCTCATTTGGAGTCTGCCAATAGAAAAGAGATAAAATATGAGCTGTTTTTATTTGGAGATGGATTATAGGAAGGTGGGAGCTCTGGCTCCTTGGGCTTTCCCTGCTCTTGGCAATTCCAGGATCACCTTTTCATGACCACAATGGCACTAGTTTGGAAACCACTATTCTAGAAGTCTCAGTGCTATCTAGTATTTCTTTCTTTATTGGCTCTCTGCTAGCCCTGCAGAGAGTGCCTGAAATGCCCTATCCCAGCCCTGTTCCCAGTTCTGTACTGGATTCTGAGCACTTGAACTGATCTAAGCCAAAGAGGAAACTCTGGTTTCTTCTTTGTGATTTCACAAATCTAGATGCTCTCCACTTGCTGTGGTTTCTCACCAATGATTGCTGTTCACACTCTGCTTCCTACTTAGATCTCACCACCACCTCATTTATCAGCCCAGTTGTTGTGTGCATGTGGATTGGTGAGGAAGATTCGAAAGAAAGAAAGATGACTGCATCCATCAATTGAATCAATGTGTTCTGGTTTCCAAGTATACACTCAGCATTGTCCAAGGAAGTTGAGGGTACAAGAAAGAACAAAAACAAAAATACCTGGTCTCTTGGAGTTTATGTTGTAGTGGAAGATACAGACAATAAACAAATACAGAAGAAATTAAGATCGTATGACAGGTGGTGATAAGTTCTTTGTGGAGGAAATAAGCAGAGATAAAGGACAGGGTGTGTCAGGGAAAGGAAAGCCAAGGTTTACTATTTAACATTTTAAAGAATGAGTAAAAGAATGTCTTACTGAAAAGGTGGCATTTGAACAAAGGAAGGAATGAGTGATGCAGCTATCTGGGAGAAAAGCATCGCAAACAGAGGAAGTGGTGAGTATGGTGGTGCCTAATCAGGAGCCTGGCATATTTGAGAAACAACAGAGCGGTCAGTATGGCTAAAGCAGTTAGCAGGAGATGAGACTTGGAAAGTGGCACAGAGCCCGGTCACCAATGGTCCTGTAGGCCATTGTTGGGACTTTGGCTTCTGCTCTCAGGGATGATTGGGTAGAAGAGTGATGTAATATGACTTCAGTTTTGAAAGGATCACTCTGGGTGCTGTGTGGAAAATAGAATGAAAGGGGCAAGGGCAGGTGCATGAACATCATTTGGAAGTGGTTGCCACAAAACAGGGAAGGAATAAGATGATTTTTTCAAATAGGTTTCTCTCTCTGCTACATTTGATAAAAAGAAATGGTAGAACTTAGCGGAATGACTGCTAATAGAGGAGAAAGAAAAAGTCAAAAATATTGAGATAGTAAATGAGTAGTGATTTAAGTCATGGAAATGGGAATATTGGAAAGAGATGTTTGCCTAAGAACCAGTCACAAAGGATGACCCTGAGGCTCAATAGTTATCCTCCCATGATCAACGGGATGTGCAACTGTAGATAGATGATTAAAGATGTGAGAATAAAAATAGAGCAAAAAGTCAGGGATACAGTTTTCAGTTGGATATTTTCAAATATGTAGAGTTCTGTGTGGTTTATAAAATATTGTTATTTAATATGTTTTAAAACTGTGGGAATGACTGAATCTCCTTTTCCAAAATATTTCTGTATGTGGATTAAAAAAAACAGTTTAGAAGAGTCAGAGATAATATTAATTTTCTATTTAGTATTATTAATTCAATGCCCATGATGAGAAATGTTCTAGATTCTAGAGATACAAATATGAATGAAACAAAATTTTTGCCCTTAAGAAGCCCGTAGTCAAATGGAAAATATATAGAAATAAATAAAGAAGTCATACTATGGTGTGATAGAAGAGGATTGCCCAACTCTCACAGAAGGATTAATTTAATCAATGAGTTACCCTCCGTATAGCATCTGGAAAGATGAATAGGAAAGTTAGCAGTTGGTGGTGAGGGGTGGGGAAGTGGATTCCAGGCAGAGAAAATTCCACGTGCTGAGGTACAGAGGGGTAAAATCATGTAGTGTCTTCAGTATTTGAAAGCAGAGCTGCCCAGAGCTCAGAGAGTGTCTTGTCATAGGAGTCTTGAGAGCATCTTGTCAAGGTGTGTCATCAAGCTTAGAAAACAGCTCATATTTTCTAATGACCTTTAGAATGTATTTTATATCATTTATTGTCCAAACCAAGACAGCTTTGATAGTGAAAGGGGTGCTATTAATAATTACACTGAAACTGGTATAAATTAGAACTGTCTTGGAAAACCCAGGCATGTGTTCAATCTCGCTCCAGGGAGAGGGAAGCCCCAAAGCCCTGCCATAGAAGTCAGCCTGGCCTGTTAGGGCAGACCTGTCTAGGTGGAGAATACAAAAGCAGGGGAGCTTGGAAGGAGGTGAGGTCTGAGACATAAGGAGGAGCTAGTTCATGTTCAGCCATGGAGGTATGGTGGGGAATTGAGATTTTATTCTAAGTGGTAAGAAGCATGGCAAGTGATGGAGAGTATTTCATGTATTGGTTTGCAAGAGCTGCTGTAATCAACTACCGCAGGCTGGATGACTTAACAGAAACTTATCTTCTGATAGTTCTGGAGGCTGGACATCCAAGACCAGGGTGTTGGCTGTGCTGGTGCATTTTGAGGGCTGTGAAAGAAGGATCTATTCTAGAACTCTCTCCTTGGCTTGCAGATAGCTGTCGTCTTCCTGTTTCTTTGTATTGTTTTCCCTCTGTGCATGTCTATGTCCAAATTTCCTCTTTTTATAAGGATGCCCATCAGATTAGATTAGGGCCCTCCCTAATGACACAATTTTAACTTAATTACCTCTTTAAAGACTCTATCTCCAAATACAGTAACATTCTGAGGTGTTGGGGTTAGGAATTTTTGGAGGGATACAGTTCAGCCTATAACACCCCCCGTAAGCCTGGAAAGAATGGTAGAGATATTTAATTAACTGAGTGAGAGGTATTTAAACCCAATTTTAAAGGAAAGAGGTATAAAATCGGGGATGAAATTAAACTTCTGTTTCTAATTATAATATTGAGGTCACAATGTAAAATAGAAAACAGCTTTATATAGAGGACTATAGCTGTATTAAGAACTCTTTAGAGAGTTCATTATTTAGTTCTCAGGTGTCTAGACATTGAAACAGACAGTCTGTGCGTAGCAGACACACAATCTTGAACTGTTGATGAAAGAAGGTGTATAAGAGCTTTTGGTTGTACCAAGATCTGGAGGGGTAGGATCTGGAGTAGGAATGGCCGAGGGTGACCGTCCTTTGTTCACAGGTGGTAGTTAAAACAGAGGGAATGAGGAGTTGTACACAGACACAGATGAAGGAGGGCCACCTACTCCTCAGAAATCCAGGTAACTGAATGTGAAAAGCGCAGACTTTAGAGCATCAGCCCCACCTGGTGGAATGCTTTTTGTATGAGATATAGTCCTAATACACATTACAGAGTTGGTCCAGGAATGAGGTAAAAGTGATAGCTATCTTAAATTATCTGAATATTTTTTTCTGGATATGTGATTCTGCAAATAAATATCTGTGTTAGAAAGGACAAAAGCTAGGACAACTTTGCTAGCTTTAATCTCTAAAACGGGTCTTGAAAGCTAAATTCTAGTCCTTTCGTGATAAAGGATGTAATGAGACAAACAGCTATTCCAGAAAATAACTGGATGTGGAAGAACAGAACATGGGCCTTGGACAGAAGTAAGCATGACAAGTTTATACAAGTAATAGAGAAAACACTGAGATATACGCCTTAAACTTTAAAGTGTCTGAGATCATCTATAGGGGAAAGATAGAATATTATGACTACATACTATAAAATGAACTGCTGAGCATATAAGTACCATAAAAAGTCCCTTCTTTCAGAGTTAAGCTGATTCATGCTATTTCTTTTAATTCCATTTTCTAACTTCGGCACTCAATTTTTGATGGACTGTGTATATAGCAGTGGTCCCATAAGATTATAATACCATGTTTTTGCTGTGTCTTTTTCTATGTTTAAATACACAGATATTTACCATTGTGTTACAATCGCCTACAGTACTCAGTATGGTAATATACTGTACAGGTTTGTAGCCTAGGAGCAATAGGCTATGCCATACAGCCCAGGTGTGTGGTAGGCTACACCACCTAGGTTTGTGTAAGTACACTCTATGATGTTTGCACAACAATGAAGTCACCTAATGAGGCGTTTCTCAGAATATATCCCCATTGTTAAGCAATGCATGACTGTATAAACATTGAGAACATGAATACACATCTTTTCTGTCAAGATAAACCATATAATTCCAAATATAGTGGATAGACTCTTAATAAAATAAAACATGTAATCTTTCTCAGTATCTGTTATATGAGAGATGCTTGTTTCATTTGAACTAGAACAGGCCAACTATTACTTTCCCATTACTGGAACATTCTCTATCTAAAATTGTTGGCCTGTAAGGGATTGAAATGAATGGCATCTAACTTTCCACACAGTGCCAATATCCATGATTCTGTGTACTATAGACAGACAATTGGGGACGTAACTGTTGAAACATGGCATCAAAACATTAAATATCTCATATAGATCATATGTCAATTTACGTTAATATTGGCAATTATTTTCAGTATCTATTTCCCAAGAAAGGAGATGAGTTATATCATCAGGTTATATAAGTAGAGAAGAACTGGATTTTAGGTAAATATTTTGTTCTAGAATATGAAATGGGCATTTAAGCTGAGGGAAGGAGAAAGCCATCCTTGTGAATTTTGCTAGATAAAAACCATAAATGACAAGAACCCTTTTATGGTATTTTCATCATAACAAACAAATGCTTTAGAATTTACTGCTTGTACATACGTCATTGGACTTTCACAATGAAGTTTTTCTAATGCATGTTTTACTGATGATAAAACAAATAAGAGAGGTTAAATGAGTTTTTCATGGTCATATATGTGAATGTGTGTTGGACATAATTGGCTTGACCTTACTACAATAGTGCTCATTAGAGTCACTTAAAAATATAGCTTGATTATCAATTAACATATATAATTTTTATTTAGAGCTTTCAAAATTAACTCAATAATGATAATAGCTAATTTTATTAAGCACTTAATTACATTTCAGTCACAATGCTAAGCATGTCATAATCATCATCTAATCTACTCAGTTTGAACACATGCCATTCTCTGAAAATGGTGGTGTATACTTACAATTATTTGTGACATAGCATTGTACATTGAAATGAAATAAAGAAGTGTAAATTTTCTATGTCAGTTAGGATAGGTTAAGATTTTCTAGGATAACAACCAGCACATCTGATGGCTTAAAACAATGAAGTTTATTTCTCACTCACGTAACATCTCCATCTCTGGTATACTGGGAGCGCTGTCCCATGTTGTCCTCTCTAAGGGACTCAGGTTGATGGAGCAGCCACATTCTGGAACATGCCTGAATATTCCCGATAGAGGGAAAGATGGGGTGGTGAGTCATGCATTGGTCCCTAACACTTCTGCCCAGAAGTGATGCCAGTCCCTTTGACCAAAGCAAGTCACATGGCTACACCAAACACCAAGGAAGCAGGGCTGAAATCTTACCATATGCCTAAAAGTAGTGGAAATAATTGGTTGGCGATCACTAATGCCTGCTATAGATGGACAGTGTCATAAGAAAGCCAGCACTTGTCCTTTCTAGAATCACCCTCTTTAGAAGAAATAAGCATTTACTTTATCCTTCGTTAGAAGGTCTTCATTCATAACTCTTCATTGAGCACTCACCGTGCAAGGAAGTGTAAAGCATAGCAAAGTGTGAAAGTGCACAGGAAAAAAAATAGAACCTTGCTCAATTATTCTGAAACTGAAACAGCAATTTTAATTCTAAAAGGTCATAGGTTTGATTTTACTTATTCAATCAGCTAGTCACTACTCAATCATTTATTTAACCAACAGGCATTGAACACTGTGTTTTTTCCTGACAACCAATTCTCCAATTCTCTGACACCAACTGGGTGTCCAATAATTCCACTCAATTCTGATTCTACCTAGAGTTAGCACAGACCCCAGGTTAAGTCTCATAAGACTGTCCCTTTTTTAGATACTGGCTGCAAATTGGGTGCCCAGGCTACCCATGCTTCTGCCTGTCCAAATACAAATTGGGAATCTCCCAAACTCCTCAGGTTTCATAATTCACTAGAACCACTCACAGAACCCACACATGTTCTTTACTTGCAATTACTGGTTTATTATGAAGGGTGCAGCTTAGGAACAGCCAAACAGAAGAGATGCATAGAGAAAAATACGGGAAGAAGGAGGACACAGGGCCCTCTCTGAGCACACCACCCTCCCAGAACATTGATGGGTTCACTAGCTTGGAAGCTCCTCAAACCTTGCTGTGTAAAGGTTTGTGTATCCAGGCTTCATTATGTAGGCGTGATTGATTAAATTATTGCCCATTGGTGATTGAACTCAGTCTCCATCCCTCTTTCCATCCTGGGGCTAAAACTGAAAGTTCTAACCCTCTAATCTAACAATTTATGTGGCAGCCAGCCTCTGTCATGAAGCTACAAGCTGCCCCTCTCCCACCATGAGTCATCTCATTAGGGATCTCAAACAACAGATATGAAGTCCAAGGGTTTTAGGAGCTCTGTGCTAAGGACCTGGGAGACGGATAAAATATTTATTTTTTTATTATACCACAAACCCCCATATACGTGCTGAGCTCGGTGCAGGGCACTGGGGGTACAGTGTTCAATGGAGTAGACACAGTCCCTGTCCTCATGGAACTTCAAGTTAGGCAAACTCATTGGAAGGGAACTCGGTTTAGAGAAGTTAGTGAAAATTCAAACAAAGATAAATAAAACATGAACTCTATTCTCATAAGCCTTTATGTTCATATGTGGATAACATCGATGGTAAACTTTTTGAGTGAACACTTTCCTCTTTCAAAGACATTAACAGTCATGATGAGTTTGAGTCCAATTGGATCAAGCTTGTAAATATAACAAGATACTCCAATATGTGGTTCAAACATTTTGAGCTTCCCAGAATGTAATTAGGTGCAGAATATACTTATCTCAAAATCCTACTTTATAAACTTTAGGAATTATTGTTATAGTTTCTAAAATATTTTCTCCATTTTTGAGACCAAGGTCACAAAACAGAAAAACAACCATGCATCAGAGACTGGTAAGGGGGCCTGTGTTTGTCAGATCAAGTGTACGCTCTTCATGGGCCTTCATCCAGTGTAGATGCAGCTCGTGTAAGGCACTTTGAAAGTGCTGTGTTCTTACTCTGCTGACTTCTCCGGTAAATATGTGTTCTTCAGTGTCTTTCCTGTGAATGGCAGTTTTGCAAACATTGTCACAGCAGCGTTTTCCCTACGGGCTTTCGCTAAGTGGCACCCTCACCTGTGGAAAAGGTGTCTCAGTCTTATTCTCTTCAATCTGTGTCATGCACTGTTGATGTGATGATTTCTGCCTGGGCGGCATGTGCTTTTCCAGAGACAGGGTTCAGATTTGTCTTGGTCCCTCTTTCTCTGAGGACCCCTTCAGAGGAATAGCCTCTGACCTTGAGCTCTGCCATGAGCTCACCAGCACCTTCTTACGGGTGAGCACAGCTGATTGATCCAGTGACGGACATTGAACATTTTGATAAATACTTTTTGTTGTACATTCCTCCCTGCACTTAGACTAGCTATAAAAATTTTAAAAGACATATATAATACATGTTAATATTTCCTGTTTTGGATGCTGAACGTAGCAGTTTATTTTCTAAACAGCTGTTTTTGAGTGTGTTAGATACACTAAAGGTATCAGCATACCAATGAAAAAGGAGGTTGGCAAATTGCATTTTGATCTTCTTTCAAGACCTGTGAAGGATTTAGGTTGTTCCACCTTTTAGTGGCATCCCACAGAGGCGGAGATTTCACTTAGGGAGAATGCTTTGATGTGCTATTTTGTTTATTACATTTCAGTAGGTAGAGAGCTATGTTTACAATCAGCTGCCTTATTGGAGCACACTGGCAAGCTCTCAGTCATTTCTGGAGCTCTTAGGTTGTCCTTTAAATGAGGAAAGATTCCAGCAAGCAAAGATAATCTCCCCATACACTGTCAAAGTCTGCTTGGAAATCAACTGTTAAGCTAACTATAGAGTTGAAAGGAGGAAAAAACCTATAAAATGAGGTTAATTTCTACAGTGGTTTCTGGTGAGAGAGGATGTGTGCCCAAGGTGCATTTGGCCATTGAGAACATTTATTATGTACTTCTTGTATGCACTCTGCCATAGGAAGGAAACAAAGGCTCAGCTTTAGCCCTGTAGGGCTGTACTTGCCAGAGAACACTGCAGAACTCACACATGCACAGGAAGATGATTGACACATAAGCAAAATGGGAAAAATACTGTGGAAACCTAATAGTTAAATGAGACGGCTCAGCTCTTTTACTTCTCTTCTGGGTCAGGGTCTTTGCCAAGCCCTCCTCGTGTGAAAACAGGTCACCCCCGCTGAAAGGAGCGTGCCAGTTGTAGTTGATGAAGGGCTTGGTGCCGTCCCGAGAGATGATCTTAAACTGTCCCCCACGATTTAAATATACGCACTGACAAGGGCTGTGCCCACGAGATGACTCAGCTTTCATTTTGTGCCTTCTCTGTATGCCCAGGACGAGGCCAGTTCTCAGAGAAGCCCTCCGAGGAGGGCAAGACCACCATAGCTTCCAGCACAGACTCCTTCATTTCCTAGCGGTGTGACCTTAAGGAAGCGATACACACTCCAGAAATTTATTTCCTCATCTCTGCGAAGGGCATAATAATGGTCCTTTATTGTGCCAGGGATTAAGGGGACAATTGTATTTTTAAAACTCACTGAAATATTTTGTTTACATAGGGAGTGTTCAGTACACCTTAAAATTATAATTATTACAACTGTTCTAATTCCCCTTTTATAGCTGAGGAAATTCTCAAGATCACAGAGTAAGTGGAAAACCTGAAAGTTGAACCCACCTCTTTCTGACACCAGATCAAGTGCTCTTTTTAATGGGTACAGTGGTCCCCTCTTATCCACGAGGGAAATATTCTGAGATGCCCAGTGGATGCCTGAAACCATGGATAGCACCGAAACCCCATGCACTAGTTTTTCCTACATATACCTATGATAAAATTAATTTATAAATTAGGCACTGTAATAGATTAACAATAATAATAAAATGGAACAATTATAGCAATATAATAAAACTTATGTGAATGTGGTCTTTCTCTTGTTTATTTCTGGAATTTTCCATGTAATATTTTCAGGATGAAGCTGGAAAGCAGTGCAACAGATAAGGGAGGTCTACGGTAATCCCTAGTACTCAGTGAAAACGTGGTTTCTGAATTCTGACTACATGCCAAGAACTCTGTGGGGTGCTGCTCAACGGGGTAGAGTCAGTTCCTTTTCTCATGGAGCGCACGCTCCAGCTGCCTCTGAACATGCTTCTCCCCGTGCTCCACGGTCCCTGGCACTCGGGACCGCTATCCGTGAGTGCCCACCGTGCTCCACGCCATTCCGTGACATGGACATTCTGCGTGAGGCTGCCCGGGAGGGAGCACTGTGGGGAGGAGGGTTTCCTGAGAGCAGATCAGAGGGAACGTCTCCCCTGCAATTTGAGACAGCAGTGACGGCACATCCCCAGCAGCTGACTGCAGTACCAGGGAGGACAGGGAGGAAAGGGCATGCTGCCCGCAGCTGAGACAGCACTGGTGGCAGCTTCAGCAGATACTACCCAGCATGGTAGTCACCATTACTGCATATGGTGTTAAAAGCTTGGGTTCTTGAGCAGAATCTCTGTGTTTGTGTCTTACCCATGATGCTTCTAAATTGATCTCATGTGGGTTACTTAAGCACAGAGAGCCTCAGTTTCCTCATCTGTAAGGTCAGTATCATTATAATACTGATCTCATAGGAACTTCATAGCCGGGATTACCTGTACAGAGAGAAACTGAGTGATGTCTTTGGTGCGTGCGGCCGTAAGATTTCCCTGGCTCATCTTGGTGCATTTTCTCCTCCACAGGATGGTAGAGTGGTTGAGGGCACCATGGCTGGTGTCAGCTCTGCCCACCTGTGTTCCCTCAGCCTACTTCGAGGTCGCCTGTGGACAGTTTGCAAACTGATGCCTACCTGAGCCTCTACCTGAGGCTGCTGTCTGCCTGGGTGGGCCTGCCTGGCCATGCCCAAGACATGAGGGCTGGAATTTGTAGGGAAACACCCCAGCTTCCTTGTGTCTCTGAGATGACTCTAAGATGTGTTCCACAGTGTCTCGGAGGCTCCCTGGGGGGACAGAACCCCAGTTGTTCACACAAGGGGGGTCATTAACCAGGTTTCCTCCTTTCTCTTCTCACTGCCCCACTTCCGACACCTGCTTCCTGGGAGCACCTCACAAATCCTGGGCTCAGGGTCTGCTTTTAGGAGGGTGCCAGGTGAAGGCAGCTTTAGATTTTAGAGTAGCACTACTCGCAAATTCTGACTCCACTACTCATAG
Organism: Eulemur rufifrons; assembly: GCF_041146395.1. Taxonomy (NCBI): domain Eukaryota; kingdom Metazoa; phylum Chordata; class Mammalia; order Primates; family Lemuridae; genus Eulemur; species Eulemur rufifrons. The sequence goes on from NC_090984.1 coordinate 104,732,830, forward strand.
TTTTTAAACTTAAGGAAATGATTAAACATCTTGTTACTTTAATTTCCTCATCTCTAGGAAGGAATAATGATAAAAAATATATCGTATTTTTGTGAAGCTGAACTTAAATAATGCATGCCAAGTGCTTCTGGACTATTATAAATTTTCAATAACTGTTAGCTTTCATTATTATTATTAATGTCAGTCTACTTTAAAGCTTCTCAGATAGGTGGCATGAACAGCTGTACTTAACTGCTGAGTTTGAAAATTATGGCAGCTTTTTTTAAATACCTGTTTGAACTCTTCGAGCTTAAAGCTCTTCAAATTCCTGCTGGCCTATAAACTGCAGACCTATGCCAGTGGAGGAGATGTGTAGAGTGGAGAAAGAACCAAGCTTGTAGGGTAGAAACCAGGCTTCCCACACCTCAGTGGATGGTCTGAAAGAGACACTAAGAACATCATGAGAAAGATATGAAATAGATTAACATGAAAATCTGTGTTTCTGGCACACTAAGGCGGCAAGTAAATGGTTTTCTAGAGCTTTGCTAAAATTCTGAAAAAATTCAGTTAGCCTACATGTGATGTGGCATGTTAAGATGGGATATTTGAACATGTGTTTGTTGAGCGATTATTATGTCCCAGACATTGTTTGTATTCCCAGTGATTAAGACAGATATGATTTGGTCCCTGCTCTAAAGTATGGTGAGAGAGACAACGTGTAAACAGACAAATTACAGCACAAGGTGCTATTGCTGCACCAAGAAGGGCAATGACTTCATTAGTTTAAGGCAGGGAAGAAAGAGGGAAGGGAATTTTTACATACTTTAGTCTGCACTGGAGGTGGCTTAACCTATGAGGAACCAGAAGCTCAGAGAGCATATGTAAGTTCACTCAGGCATGTATCTGCTAAGTGGGGATCGGGCATTTGAACCCAAGTTTCTTTCCCCAAGGCTCTTTCCATCATGCCAGGCTATGATAGTGACAGATAGGAAGGTACAGTGAGCTGCCTTCCAGGTGTATCTATACCTATGAGCAAGAAATTCTAGTGGTTCTCTCTCTCTATAGTAACAGAGCCCCTGGGCATGTGGTACTTAGAATTTTCTTTTTGCTCATTGCACAGAAAATAATGTGAAACTGGTGTAATTCATACATACTCAATTTGAGTATAAAGAGAAAAGGGGGAGAAGTGTCTGGATGACCTACTATTTAAAATAGTAAAAGGAAAATGCTGTTTTCCTAAGGTCAACAGATGAAGCAGTTGTGATCAGGAATCATGTGTGCAGGGTTGGCTTTTACCCTTTCATTGATTCACAACATGAAATGGTCTTTTTTTTTTTTTTTTTAGGTGTCCTTTACTAAGGCAGAATGATTCAACCTTTGTGATTTATCAGATTATTTGGGTATAGGACTGATGAGATTTTTATTCAGACAAGTCAAGACCTTGGCGTTATAACACAGGATTTGGAGAGTGGGTTGGTTGGTGGGGGTAGCAGCGTCAAGAGTCAATAGCATCTGAATGTCTAAAATATTAATTTTTATCCTACCTGAAATAAATAATGGTCTCTGCCCTTAGAAGAGCAGACAAGAGATAAGAAAATAAGAAAAAATAAACAAAGATACCATCAATTTATATGCAGTAATCATAGGACTTTGTGACATAACATAAGAAAATATGTGGTGTTAATCAGAGAGAAACAGAAGACGATGAAACAGTGTTTATTGAACGCTTGCTGCAGTCTTCTGTGCCGTGGATATTAACAGTCACATTTTATAGATGGGGACCTGGAGCATCAGGTATTTAGTGTTAAGTGACTTACCTGAAGGGCAAGAAGTAGACCTAGAACCCAGGTACGATGCTCAACTGAGACAACTGTTCCTTCCACGATGTATCATGCTTTCTTACTGAAAATATCCCAAAGGCTCTGGCATCGAGTTAGAATACTTACGAGGAGAGGAATGCAGTATTGGAACTAGGTGATGGGAGATGGTCTCAGGAACATGGAAGTGCATGAGCAAATTCTTGGAAGCAGAAACAGATTGTGATGCTGGAAGCCGAGGGATCCATTTGGCTAGGAGGAGAGTGTGACCTTGGGGATTAGGTGGAAATGGGGAAGTCAGGCTCTGTGGCACTGACTGGTGGAGGAGATTGCAGTCAGCACTCAGTTCAGGTTGAATTCAATGACATTTTTGAAGTCCTGTTTCTCTAAGTCGGGTGCTAGGGAACAAAAGTGAGTAAGGCAAGCCTCTGGCCTCAAGGAGACGACAGTTTAGATTTTAGATTTTAGCCCCAGGACTTACTGACAAGTGGTTTGATTTTTGTGCTTGAGCTAGAAGAATCCTAAAGGATGAGGTTTAATAATCATGATTAAAGTAGAGTAGTCACCCTTTATCCATGGCAGATATGACCAACCAACCCAAGACCCCCCAGTGGATGCCTGAAACCACCAGGTATCGCTGAACCCAATTGCCGTAGTTCAGAACACATTGCTGTTTATGTCTTCTACCCACAAACCTGAAGACCTTTCTGTCTTAACTGAGCACTTTTTCACACATGGTGGCCATAACTTTTGCAGTTTGAGGTGCAACAGCAAATAAGCATAAATTTCTTTTTTCTTTTTCACAATTTCACAGATAGATTCGTTCTTACCATAGATCTTAGCAACCTCAGCATACAATTTGTTTTCTTTCCTTATTAACTCAGGAAGTTTTACCTTTTCACTTAAAGGAAGTACTGGAAAGTACTTCCTTTTTGGCTTCTCTGAATTGCCAGCATCACTACTCTTGTTCTTTGGAGCTATTATGATATAAAGCAAAGGTGACTTGAACACAAGCCCTGTGATTCAGCGACAGGTGATTGAGCTGATAACCGAGATGGCTACTAAGTGACTTGGGGGCAGGCAGAGTATACAGTGTGGATATGCTGGACAAAGGCATGATTCACATCCCAGTGTGAAGGGGAACCATGTGAGATTTCATCATGAAACTCAAAATGGCACATCGTTTGAAACTTAGGCATTGTCTATTTCTGAAATTTTCTATTTAATATTTTTGGACCTTGGTTGACCGCGGGTAACTGAAACCACAGATAAGAGAAACTGCCATAGTTGATACAGGATAGGAGTCTGATTGCAGTGGGTAAAATATTCCAACATCACTGGATGATACTCATGCAAAAAGAGTATGATGATGATAGAGATATAAAGCAGTAGGGAAGTGGACAAGGGTCTTAAAAGGGAAAAAAATGTGGCCACATCTGTGAGATGTGGCTCAGAATTGGTGCTTGGACTTAGCAATTTAGGTGTGCTGTAGGATCAAGACAAGCAAGTGCAGAGCACATGCTATTAATTCTTAACCTTGAGCTCTCTCTTCCCAGTAATTAGGAGAATGGGGAGAGGTATATTTTTTTCATATTTTTCCAGCCATATATATATATATATATATATATAGTTAAATGATGTGGAACCCACTATAGGGAGTTAAGTGAATCAATTACAACTCCAGGGCACCTTCTATGTGCTATTGAGAGTTCTAGAGTAGCTGAATTGTACAAATATGTAATAGTAACTCACGCTCTGGGGACTCAAAATCTAGGTATGGGGCAGGAAGATAGCCCATAGGCAATTCCAAAGTTTGCAGTTGGAATTTGGCATAAAATGCTTACAATTTGAATTATCTGTTCCTCTTTTGTGATCTGATGATGTCCAGTGCATATTTCTATTACAGCAGGTTTCACTTTGTACCGAAATGGTGAAGTTCCTTTTCTGCCTCCAACATTAGATTGTGTGTTTCCTGAGGGCAGAAGCAGTGTTATCCTTTTTGACTTTCTGGCACTTAAAGTGTAGCTCATAGTTCAAGGTCAGTAAATACTTGAATGAAAGAATGCACGAAAGAATAAGTAGTAGACTTTTCCTTTATGGTTATTGGTGTAGTTTATAAAATAGGTATGAATATCATCCAAGATAACAAAGCAGTTTGGCAATTCTCTATAGCTTTTCTATAATAGAATACAAAAATAAGATACAACAGAGTTCCTCTGTGGCTAATGGACCTTTAATCATTTGACAGATTTTCTTTCTTTCTTTCTTTTTGGTTTTTTTTTTTTTTGCATCTTCTTTCTGGCAGGCAATGTGCTAATCATTGGGGTTTGCGTTCAACTCTTTTTTTTTTTTTAAGTCATAAAGTTTCTCTTTTGTTCAAATTTATTTTTTTAAAAACTGACGTATTGTGTGTATTTATAGTGTACAACATGATGTAAAATGGTTAAATCTAGCTAATTAACAAATACATTGCGTCATGTAGTTATTTTGTGGTGAGAATATTTAAAAGCCATTTTCAAGAATACAATGTATCATCAACCATTGTCATCATGTTAACACAATAGATCTCTTGAATTTATCCTTCCTTTCTGAATGTAAACATGTATCCTTTGACTAACATCTCCCCAACCTCCTTACCCCAACCACTCTAGCCTCTGGTACCACCTGTCTTCAACTGTGTTTAAATACCTACTGTTGATATGTAAATGTATTTACAGAAGCATACTGAAGCCTGTGCAATGTGGTCATTTTATGCTATCAAAGAAAGAGTCATTATTCTTTGAGCTTACTTTAGTTGGGTCTTGTAAATAGAGTGTTATTTGAGAACAGAACACAAGAGGGCACAAGAGAACAAGAAAACAAACAAACAAAAAAAACCCCCAAACGCTGAACTTCTGGCTTTGGAATGGAGACTTTGTTAAATTTATCATCCCTCTGCAGTCTACTTATATTAAGTCTTATTGTTTAAATGCCACAAAGTACTTTTAAATATAAGAAGCTTTCCAGACTTTCATTAGAGAAAGGAAAATGTCCATTTCCCAAGGCGTGCATCAGGCTCAGGCAAACGCCTGCGTGTAACTGGAAGGAGACACATATGAAGAGAACTCAGAGCGTGGCCTTGCACATCTGATGCTCTAACGTATTTTAAGGTCTCCTCCACTGGCCCAGCCAGGGTGCTATTTCCAGAGAGGAAGCCAGCCCCCTGGCAGATTTGCAAACCACTGCAGCTCCCGCTCTCCTGCCAATGGTTTGACTGTAGGCCCCTCGGTGCACAGGAGGCCTCCCTGGAGTTGAAGACCCAAGGGTGCTGTTCAAGAAGAAAGAGACAATGGGGTTAAATGTTGGCTCACTTCCATGTGCCTCCCTGTGCCTAAGGAAATGGCTCTCAGGCCCATGAGAGAGGTAGCTCAGCGGCGATAGCACCTTGTCGATTTTTGACACTGAATTATGATTAGAATCTCAAAAACAGCAAACGTGACTTTTATGACATTATAGTCTCAAGTTATGATGTCGCTGGGAGGTTGTGGCAGTTTTTGAAAACCCAATTCATTTGACTCAAAAGGCTGTGGGTATATGTATGTGAATATATATAGCCTCAATCTGCTCCATCTGGCTCTGGAATTCCAGGTCCACATTTCTGAATATCTGCTAGTCATTTCCACGTGTACCGTTGTCCCTCTGTATCCCTGGGGGTTTAGTTCCGGGACCAGGAAGGATACCAAAATCCAAGGAGGCTCAAGTCTCTGATGCAGAATGGCACAGTATTTGCATATAACCTGCTCCCATCCACCCACATACTTTAAATCATCTCTAGGTAATTGATAATACATAATGCAATGTAAGTACTGTGTAAATAGTTGTAATATTGTATTGTTTAGAGAATAATGAAAGAAAAAAGTTTGTAAGTGTTTAGTACAGATGTAATTTTTTTTTTTTTTTGCAGTATTTTCAATACAAGACTGGTTGAATCCATGGATGTGTTACCCATGGATACAGAAGGCCGACTGTATATCTCACCAGTATTTCAAACTCTGGATGTTTAAAATAGAATTCATCGGTGTTTCTTTTCAAACCTAGTTCTCCCTTTCTTTGTTTTATCTAAATGAAGTGGCAACACCAAGTTATCCAGGCTGGAAAACTTTAACTGACCCTCAACTTTGTCCCTCCCCCCCGCTGCCCCCCCCTCCCTGCCCGCCAAGTCCCATCCTTGTCATTCAGCTGGTCACCTCTCCATCTCTTCTATTCCTGCCTTTTGTTCATTTCTCTCTGCTATGGAGTGTTTTGAATTCAGGATTTATTTGCCTGTTTTCTAAATAAGTTCAATGGTTTCTCTGCAGTCTGACTGTCCTGGTCTTTATCTAATCTACCTCACTTTCTTTTTTATTCAACTTTCCAAAGGTTCTTCATTGTTTACAGAATAATATCCGGTTTCTTAGCATTATGTGCAATCTATCTACTGTCTTTCCTACTTTAGCTCTCACTTCACAACTCGCAGTCCCTGTCTTCCCCGATGTACACAGACATGCACACCCTCTCTTCATGGCCCGTCTTTCAGCTATTGGTCACATTTCACCTTCACTGACCTCTGCTGCCTATGGTATAGCACGTGGGCTCTAGCATTAAACCAGAGGCCAGAAAACTGCAACCTGCAGGACAAACATTCCTACTATCACTTGTCATTAAAAAAAACTTTCATTGGAACCCATAAAGGAACTGTGCAAAAGCATGGACAAATCTCACAATAAAGGATGCCAGACAAGAAAGGGTGCATACTACATGGTTCCACTTATGGAAATCTTCAACTGTGCAAACTAATCTATAGGGACAGAAGACAGATCATTGGTTACCTGAGGGAGGGGCAAGAGGAAGGGGTTACAAAGAGGCATAAGGAAACTTTTGGGGCGGATGGATATGTTGCTTATCTTGATTGTGGTGATGATTTTATGGGTCTATTTGTATGTCAAAACTTATCAAATTGTATACCTTAAATATATGTAGCTTATCATATGTCAATTATACTTTTTTTTTTTTAAACCCTCATGGATAACACTCAGCATCAGGTGTTTTCATAGTCTCAGCCTTAGGTAGCCTGAAGAGTTACTTGTATCTGGATAGAGAGTTCACTGAAGTACAGAGTTCAGGGTTTCTGTTCTATTACTAGTTCTAAGAATTTTAACCTATTCATCCCTTTGGTCTCTCATCAAAGACACCGGAGGTCTGAACTTGATCATCTTCAAGGCACTTTCTAAATTTCTGGAGCTTCTCTGATCTTTATTTTATAGGTTTATTCCTCAAATACTTTGCTAGAACCTACACTTATTCAGGCAGTATGGTAATGGTGTATAAATTTGCCTATCCTACCATTGCTGTGGGTGATTGCCTCTGCTATTAAAAAATGCTTCTTTTCTAAATATTGCATCTCTCTTTGAAACAGCAGGGGATCATCTGTTAAAATATTCCTTTATAGTAGCAGAGAAATCAGGCTGCTCAGTTTTCTTTCTTGGTCAAATCGCCCTTCTCACTTGCATATCATCTGATACGTGATTTGGCCTCCTAAATTTGTGTTCTCCTTTTCAAAAATCTAACAATAACAGAATGTATTTAGTTAGCTTGAAAAATCACAATTTTAAAGAAGAATAGCAAGAAAAAGTTAGAAATGGATGTTTTATGAGAATATTGACAGACTTTGGAATGAAAGATATCATTCACTGCGAAATTCTCCATTTTTTAGGACCATATCAATGGCACTGATTTCACACAGTGGTTTTAAGGTTGAGTTTACAGTTACAGGAATTTGTAAGTTGCTTAAAACATCCAAAAACCGATGATTGAACAATGTCGAGAATTTGCTGGAGTTTCTCCAAAACCTGACTGCTTGAAATTCAAATGACCCAATACTAACCTTGCTTATTTTCAAGTTTCCTTAGCAACATACCAGCATTGTTAACTTGCTTAAAGGAATATGTCTTTCACATTGGTATAAACCAGAGACAGAAGAAATAGAGAAAACACAGTCACATTTAGACAAGCAGTCATTATCAGCATCCGGGTAGGCTGTTGGAATAGCCATGATGTGAGTTGCTAAATATTCATTTATCAGTCTACATGGACTTGAACCCAGAAAGGGCAAATGTGGAGAAGGGCCTGTGCTGTACACATACCCAGTGTTCTCTCGTTTACCTTCACCATATCCCCTGGATGAAAGTGATTAGCATACTTACCAGTTTGCAACTTGGATGGACTGAGGCTGAGAGATATTTAGACGATTGTCCAAGGTCACACAGCTAGCATTTATTGGAATAGGAATTTGAAGCCAGGTCTGGCTAACTCAAAATCCTACGTTCTTTCGCATACCCTGCTGGCTCACTGTGTATTGTGAGCCATTTGAATCATCATTCGGCTATTTCCTTCACCTGGTACTTTTAGTTTGCTGGTTTCAGTTTCATAGGGGCACCCTGCTGGCTCACATGAGAGATTATGGAATTACGTTGTAATCATGGTGGGCTCTTATCTCTGCAAACTCTCCTGACACCATCACTGCATCAGGAAGGGTGGATAATCCCAGGTGGATGTGGAGAAATCTCAGCCTTTCTTTATTTGACATCATGATTTTTTTTTCCCTGTAGGCAGTGTTTGCAGTGACTTTGTTGAGTTTTAAAAGTTGGTTTATATTGGTTTAGCAATAAAGAAGTAGGTTCTTTCGGACTGGGTCCCCGACCCCCAGGCGACAGACTGTTACTGTTCTGTGGCCTGTTAGGAACTGGGCCGCAGGTGAGAAGCTTTGTCTGTACTTACAGCTGCTCTCCATTGCTCGCATCACCGCATAAACTATGCCTCCTGTCAGATCAGCTGCGGCATTAGACTCTCATAGGAGCATCCGAAATCCTGTGGTAAACTGTGCATGTGAGGAATTTAGGTTGCGTGCTCCTTATGAGAATCTCATGCCCGATGATCTGAGGTGGAGTTGAGGCGGTGATGCTGGTGCTGGGGATTGGCTGCAAATACAGGTTATCATTAGCAGAGAGGCTTGACTATATAATAAATGGAATGTGCTTGAATCATCCCCAAACCATTCCCCTACCCCGGTCTGTGGAAAAATTCTCTTCCATGAAACCCATCCCTGGTGCCAAAAAGGTTAGAGACTGCTGCTTTAGGACTGCTGCTTAGAAGCTCTGTGTGCCTGGAGCTTCTAAGTCTTGTTTAAACCTTCTTTGTGAAATATTGTTGCTTATCTTTGTCCGGAAAAGGCAGGCAGTCCGGAGTTGGTCTCTGCCTCCAGCCTCACTCCTCAGCCTTGTAGCCTTTACACCTGAGGGTCCAGAGTGATTTTTTTTTTTTTCTAAGACAATAGTCTGACTATCTCACTCTCAATAGCATGTGGGAAATCACCTTGACATGCCAAGTATATTCAGCTGGGATGCCCCAGAGATCATGAAAGAGTTAGGCTCAGAAACCCAGTTAAGATGTAGAATTATAGAGTTCACTAAATCAATTAAAAGCACACTTTAAGCAAAAAGCAAGGAGAAAGAGATTGGGCCAATAAATAATACACTTAAAATAGTGTGCAGCTGTGGGTTGGAAAGATTACCCTGCCTGAATTCTTGGTTACACAATATTCATATATCTTGGTTCTCTCTCAGCCATGTTAGCCTTCTCTGCTGATGGGGTGGTTACAAGAGCCAGAGCTGAGGTTAAGGAAAGGCTATAGTGGCTGGGAGGCATCTGGGGCTGTTACACCATTGCCCCATGGAAAGACACAGGGCCGGTAGTCCTGGGCATGGCTATAGCTTTCCAGTGAGCCTGGTGAGCAGATATCTTGTTTCATCCTTTTTATCTTTGTTCAGTGTGCATGTGTTCTTTTTATTTTCTCTGTGTCTAACAGGTCTCAGATTATCCATTTGCTCTCTATATTTAACATGGCCTATGAATTTTATTCATCCCATTTGTTTTTATTGTTCACTATGGCAAAATTGAATAATCTTTACATAATGCAGGAAACACACATTACAACTTAAGATATTTTAAGAGTTATTTTTGATATAAAAAATAAAATACAAACTTTTTAGTATAGCATAAATGTTCTTAGTATCTGCTCCTGGCTACCTATTTAGACCCATTTCCTAGTTCTCACAAAAATGCCCTTCACTTCCCTACCACGTGGAACTACTCACCATTCCCTGAATCTGCCAAGCTCACTTAATCTCCACACATGGTTGTTCTTCTGTCTCTGGACTACCTGGAGCACTAGCTCCTTCTCATCCTTTAAAAAGCATAAGGTTTTCTTTCTCTTAGAAGTATTCCTTGAGCACCACTACCTTCCTAGCCCCAAACCTGGACCAAAAGGCACACACATACACAGATACCTTCTCCCTCTCATTATGTTCCTATGGTACAGTATAAAGAGTACACACTAGTTTTAAAGCACTTAAAACATTGCATTAAAATTTTTACATCACTCTCTACTCCATTAGACTGTAAGTAACTTTGATCTAGGGATGATAATATATTTCACCCCTTATCTCCGGCCTCTAGTCAAAGTCCACTGTAATATAAATAAGCAGTAAGTATTCAATGAGTTAAGTTAAAGATTATTTAATAACAGATAAATAAGTGTTACTATGCAACCATTTGGCGGATATTTGTCCTTAGAATAAGGATTTTTACACTTGTCATTTTAAAATTCAGTTCATATGAGATATTTCTTTCCCTTCATTTCTTCCTTTGAAGCTTTTCCCCCAACTACCATTTACTCCTATTACTAGACTTTTTTTTAATCATGTAAACATGATTTTGTAAACTAGTAGTAGCAAGCAGTGCTGATCTGTTGGGCACCTACTGTGTGCCAAGCTGTGTATTAGAACTTGTCTTTCCACTGGTCCCACAGGAACTGGATCAAATCACAGCATGCATGAATTGTAGCTTCAGTAGGAGCATAGGTGGCCTCAAAAGGATAATTAGATGTAATAATCACATATGTACATTTTTCTCCCTGTTCCATGTTAGAAGATGTTGGTTGATTCACAATGTTCATAAGCTGCATTTATATACATTCACATAAATGCATGTTGAGTGACTACCATGTCTAAGCCTTGGACTAGAATGCGAAAAAGATAGGCACAGTCTCTGGCCTCACAATCAATGGGAAATAGAAAGTCAGCTTATTGAGACTAGGATGACCCATACTGAATCTAATTGGGGGACACAGTTCCCACAGACGTTCCAAGCAGGTCCCAGTCAATGTAAACTCACTGCATAATCAAATACCCTGATAGACAAATATGCCCTCCGCCAGTAGCAGAAATCTAGGGTGGACAGAGATTCACCTTTCTTTACCCATGACACTGCTCGGAATTCCCCATTGCTTTACATACCTATTCCCTGTTCTCACTCAGCCTAAGTACTAGTTCAAAGAAGCATCTCTAGTTCCTTTACCAGGTCACTTTCCCCAAACCTCCTTCTCCCTCAGAAGCAGCACTGGTCACGTGGGCCTTATCTGATATCCTAACCATCACTCCCACATTCATCGTCCATCCAGAAGGTGGGTCTGATGTTAGAGTGAAGGCTTGACATTGAGATCAGCCTGTCTTTGGATCTACTTATTAGCTATTTTCTCTCGGCCAAGATAACTTAACATCCCTGCTTCTTACTTCCATTGTCCATAAAATGGGATAATAATGCTTACTTCTCAGTATTGTTAGGGTTAAATATTAAGCCCCAATACAAAATATAGCAGTGATTCTACACCCTATCACCTGCCCTGGTCTCCTATAGCCCTTAACCATAACACCCTTATGCCATCTTTGGAACTGTCTAGTTACTCTCTGAAGTGGACAAGGATCCTATTTTAGTGCTTGCATTCAAAAAGACTCAGCATTAGCAAAAGAGGTGTGGAAAGGGGCCATCATTTAGAATATTAGAAAATCTGAAAAATCTTGCTTCTTAGCCAGAGAGTAGAGAGAATTATGAGGTTGTGTTCTAGCCACAGTGGACCAATATTAGATTGGAGGTAATGGGTCATCCTAGTAGACAGGTGGTTGGGAACCAATATGGAATTGTATAGGCTCTGAAGCCAGTGCATGGGTTTGTCCAAGAAGAGTTACTCCAACAGGATATGGGTCACAGAGCTCTTTCAAGTGTGGAATCACCATGAACTCTCAAACCTCTCCCAAGTACCTCTCAATTCTCCTCCTCAGAATACCCTTTGTTCCTCTCCCACAAACCATCTTCTCACCAACCTTCCAGAGTCCTGTTCTTGATTCATGTTAGCCTTCCCTGTGACCTTCAGCAGCCCTGTCTCTGACTCTGAACTCTGCCTGTCTTCACACTGAGCCTCTGCCCCCAGCCATGGGAGCCACGGTGAGTGGTTCAGAGCTGTAGAATCTCTGAAGCCCCTGTGTCAGACATGAAAGATTTGAAAGAAAGAAATAACAAGTTCACTGAAACATGCATTTGAAATGATTTATTCAAGTAGGGCTGGGACCTAAAAAATTTTCCAAGTATATCAAAATGGAGGAGTAGCCCCAGTAACATAAAAAGAAACAAAAAGTTGGTGTCATAGACATAAAAAGTAGAACAGAGGATACTAGAGGCTGGGAAGGGTAGGGGAAAAGAGGGAATGGAGGAAGATTTGTTAAAAAATACAAAATTACATCTAGATAGGAGAAATCAGTTCGAGCATTCTATAGCACCATAGGATGATTATAGTTAACAATATATATTATATAGTTTCAAATAGCTAGAAAGAGGATATTGAATGTTCCCAACACACCAAAAAATGAGAAATGTTTGAGGTGATGGATATGCCAATTACCCCGACCTGATCATTCATACATTATGTGTTTCAAATCATCACCATATACCCCCTAAATATACACAGTTATTAAGTGTCAACTAAAAATAAAATTAAAAAAGCAAAAGTTAACATTTTGAGGGGTTGACTTTAAGAGGAATACTGGAGGAGAGTGAGGTTTGGGTAAATAAGATATGTCTGGGAGATAAACTGGAAGAAATTTAAAATGGATAAACAGAGCTGAGGAGAGAAATAAAGATTGGCAAAAGACAAATAAAAATTTAAATTACAGCTGAATTCACATGTGGAGTGGCTTAGGGAGGAATATATGTGAAGAGAAAGAAAACAGGGGTTGGAACTTTGGGGAACAGCAGAGTTAAGTAACAGAGGAAGATGCAGGAGTGAGGTGAGGTTGCACTTCCAAATTCACGAATGTGGAAAAACCAGGAAAGAGTCGTGTCATTGAAGATGGGAGTGGTTGGTGAAGTTTAATGTTGAAAAAGAAGACTGAGAAATGCCCCAATCTTGGTGATTTGCAGATTAATAGTAACCGAATAGAGCAGCAGAGAAAATAATTAGCCTCCCAAAGGCTGGCGGGGAGGTTCAAAGGGCAGAGGGACCCCTGCTCGCAGGTCCGTGGAGTCTGGGAGCAGGAGCACCCGAGTGGCCACTCCTAGTGTCGAGGTGAAGGAAGACAGAGGAAGAGGCAGGATCAGTGGGACTTCTGTGGTGACAGTTTAGAGTGCAAAGAGCCCTGGACTGAGAGTCAGAGCTGGGCTCTACTTACATGGTCATGGGAAATTCCTCCTACGAGGTACAGGGACTCAGAATTCATTTCAGCAAAGTGAAAGCTTGCTCCCCATCGTTTTCACACAAGTGGTCTGAGAATTACTTGTGTAGTGAGTTGCATATTGTTCCCTAAAAATTCATGTCTGCTTGGAACTTCAGGATGTGGCCTTATGTGTAAATAGGGTCTTTGCAAATGTAATTAGTTAAGGCAAGGTCACACTGGGTTGTGGTGGTCCCTAAATCCATCGATAGTGTCCTTATCAGAAGAGGACATGCAGAGAAGAAGGCCACATGGAGACAGAGGCAGAGAAGGAGTGAGGCAGTTATAAGCCAAGGGGCACCAAGGATGGCAGCAGCCACAAGCAGCTGGGAAGAGGCGAGGAGGGATTCCCTTCTGGAACCTTTATGACACCGCTCACACCTTGATTTCAGACTTCTGGCCTCCAGAACTGTGAGAGAGTAAGTTTCTGTTGTTGTAAGCCACCAAGTTTGTGACAATTTGTTACAGCAACCCTGGGAAACTAATCTAACCTGCATCAGAAATATCTGGGATCTTACTGAAGTGGCATTTCATAGAATCCATCTTGTGCCTTCCGAATCGAAAATGCTGAGCCTGGAGCCCTGGAATTCAAATTCTTAACATTATTCTTAGATGCTTCTTATGAAGTTTAAAAATGTGAGAACCACTGGCCCAAATTACTCCTTAACAGTTCTGAGAAATCTGAAATTTAAAATGTCAGGACGATTTCACTCACGTAGGTGATATCTCCCTAGGTGAAGTGTCACTCATCATCCTATATGTATCACAAACATATGGAAGACTTCGTTTTATTAAAATACAAAAATAACCAGATTGTTTCCAAAATACTTACTTATAAACACTTTTCATGTGTTTTGTGTTCTGACAGCATTTGAAAGTTAAAAATATTAAAAGTTTTGTTTTTTCCAGAACAGAGATTTGCTCTGAGCAATTTGACAAATAAGAATTTCTCTTAATCTGTTTTCTCCCATCAGTTTCTCTATATGAGTTCTCTCCTCTCATTTTAATCTTGCTTTATTTTTCTTCTCTGCCTTCCTTTATCCTCTACCCACTCAGAAATTACAGGCGTATTTAATGTATACATTGATTTAATAGTTGAATATTCTTTATGTTGTAGGGTATCTGGAGAATATTTCACTGTGAGGATTAGGCATTGCATCTCTGGGCCATCCTTGGTGCATCTCGTGGCTGATAGAAGCTCTATAGTGTAGTAGTTAAGGGCAAGATGGAGCCAGGCTGTCCAGGTTCAATTCCCAGCAATTGGTAGTTGTGTGACATTGGGAAATTGAACTTCTTTCTGTCTCAGTTTCCTCAGTGTAAGATGTGGTTGTTAATGGAACCTATGTATTAGTTAGCTCTTGTCACTTACACTGTAATGACAAATGCCTCCCTGTGCTTAGTGAGTTAAATGAGCAGAGCTTTATGTCCCACCCATGTTAATGTCCATGTGGTTCTGCTGCAGCACTGCTAGTGCCTCTTCATTTCTGGGCCCCGGCTGGGGAAGCAGCCCCAGTCCATGACATTCTGGATTTGTGACAGAGGGAACAGAGAGCTAGCAGAGCCACCTGACGGCTCTCAAACCTTCCAGGTGGCCCAAGCCGTTTCTGCTCATTTTTCCTTGGTTATAAAGCAAGTCACACAAAATGCCAGACTTAATGGGACCGGAAATATAATCCTCCAGAAAGGGTAGACCGATTAGGAAGAGGCTGATAGGAAGGGATAGAAAATGTTGTCAAAAAATAATGACAACTGACCATCACAACCTTACGGAATTGATGTGAGTATTAAATAAGTTAATATAGGTAAAGCACTCAGAATGGTGTCTGGTGACCAGTGTCTGGTAAGTACGATATACATATTATTTCTTATTCACAAGATCTGATGCAAGTATGAGAAGACATTTATTCATTCACTCTTCAACTTCAAGAGTCCAGTGCACGTGCCGAGGACGGTGCTATTTAGAGTTGGGATGGATACGGAAACAAAGGTCTTGGTCTATGTCTTATGGGATCTCGATAATCCTGCATGAAAAAAATGCAAAGAGGAGAGGATAACTGGTGATTCAGACTTCCAGGCAGACTGAATGTCCCAGCAGCAGGACCTGGTGAACACCTCTGGACCCATTCCTCCACGTGATTGGTTTTATTCGTTCAACTCCCCAAGTAGACTGTGGGTTCCTGGAGAACAGTGAGTGTGTCTTTTTCATCTTTGTACTCCCACAAGTTTCCACAATTCCTATACAGGAATTCCACAATTCCTATAAAGGTCCTAAACTTTTAAATTAAACTCATCTTCCTTTATACAGTCTGGAGTTTGGGTGGTAACGTCACTGTCATCTATAGAACAATTTGCTTCTGCTTGATGCCACAGGATTAATCAGGAATTCAGGGCACATGGATAAAGCAGTTAGCAGTCTGAAGTTTGCATCCGTGCTGTGCCCAAACTCTTGCACAGAGGTACAAAGACAGCACATGGGGATTAGTCATGGTTGCCAAGGTAGCTGGTTTGCATATCTTACCCATGGCCACACTTGCTGCATTAGGAGCCAGATGCATTTAAGTCTTACTGAAGGGGAGACAAATGCATTTGAATTAAAATACTCTTGATTTATTTTTGTTAATGCTCTGGTTTTCATTTTTTTCTCTCTGTGCTTGTCTTGCAAGTTTTATTTTAGTGAGGACTATTAACAGATATTTCTAGTGAGATGGAGAAGTATAATTTCTCACGTTTTCAAACCTACATACATATTATTTTAGGAAGGAGAAATATCATCGTCTTAGTGAGCAAGGACAAGAATAGAGTGATGGTTCTGCTCCTGGGTCTCCCAGTTGTATAAACCAGATGTTAAGAGGATAGGAGAGTCTATCCAGGTGATAAGCCCGTTCTGCGTGGCAGCTGCCTCTGGCCACAGCGGGTGATCAGCTGATGCCATCAAGCTCATAAGCCGCTAGGCCTTGTAATTATCACCCAAAGAGTTAGGCTGCAAATATCCCTCTTGTCCTGTTCTTACCTTAGATTTAGTACTTTCCATTATAGAAAGGAGGTGCTACAAATACGGGGATTTATCTGGAAATGCCATCTTCACAGGGCTTTTTGTCTTGGAATACTTAAAAAACCTAGTGACTGTATCTTTATATCTAAAATAAAGTTCCCCATCTGTAATGTGGTGATTATTTAGGAACATATAGAGCCTGAAAAGTCTGTGGGTATTGAGACCATCCCTCTTAGCTTCTCTTCCTCTTTCTTTTTTTTTGAGACAGGGACTAGCCTGTCCCCTTGGCTAGAGTGCAGTGACATGATCATTGCTCACAGCAACCTCATATTCCTGGGGTTGAGCAATCCTTCTGCCTCAGCCTCCCAAGTAGCTGGGACTACAGATGTGCCCACACCTGGCTAATTTTTCTATTTTATGTAGAGACAGGGTCTTGCTCTTGCTGTTGCTCAGGCTGGTCTCGAACACCTGGCCTCAAGCAATCCTCCTGTCTCGGCCTCCCAAAGTGCTAGGATTGCTGGCATGAGCGACCATGCCTGGCCATTAGTTTCTCTCTTGAATAGACCTAAGATACTTAAGAATGATGGTATCTCACTTTCTCAAAAGTCCTCCACGGTTCACGGTGGAAATCCATGTGTTTGCCCTCAGAGGCTTGTGCTGCTTTCTCACAACCCTAGGAATTTGGTCAATTTTTGGTAATTTACAACGTAGGGCCTCAGTCTGCCCTGCATGCGGATAGTAGACTACTATATCCCATGCTCTGTGGACTTCATGGATGTTAGGGAGGTATCTAGGTTAATGGGAAGGGATCTATCTGTGGAGTCAAGAAAGACTGGATGCTTGATTGAATTTCACAATCCAATAGCTTTGTGACCTTGGACAAGTCAGTTAACCTCTCTGAATCTCACCCTGGGTAATTGACATGACCTACCACATGGTGTTGTTGTAATGTTTGAGTTACTGCGTGGAGAGCGATTGAGTGCTGTGTAAGTGTTGTCTTAGTTTGAGTTTCCTTGAGAGCAGAGCCTGAGGCAAAGACTTGAGTTAGGTGATTGTTCAGAGGTGGTCCCCAAAGCAGGAATGAAGGAGGAAGAAGAGCGAGAGGTGCAGGAAGAAACACCAGTGTGAGCGTCCATTGTCCCTTGTGCATTGCATTGCCAAGGTTCCTGCGTGAGTGCTGTGGAGGTGGGGAAGATGGACATGTTACAGCAGATGCCTGGATCCCAGGATTTTCTCCTACAACAGGTCGTTGGGGGCATTGATCCATTAGCTCCATCACCCCATATTTGATAGTTCCACCCCTAGGGTATTTTTGCTCCCACTCCTACTTTTTAATGCAGGCAGGAAGGGCCCCAGGGCCGATTGCTTGAGGTGTTGGATGTCAGGCTGTGTCTGAGCTCACACTAGCTATTGCCTGCTGCTGCCACTGAAATCTGAGGCTGGTGGAGGGGACCTGATGCCAGGCAGCACGTGACACAGGTTGGCTACAAGTGCATGAAAATGTGATGATATTTTTAACAGTCATCTTCATTTCCAATATACACATTTAACTTCTTTTTGCTTTATTAATGGGTTCTATTTACTAGGTCTGTACCCTGGTCTTGCAAATACTTTAAAAAACAAACAAACAAACAAACAAAACCAAGTTCTATTCTTCATTAACTCCCCAGAATTAGATTTTTCTGTTTTATATTTAGCACTATTCTCCCATTTCCTCCATGTCCTTCACCCAGCCTCCCTGCACTCCTCCTTGAATCCTTAGGCTGAACAATTCAGGGGAATAAACTTCAAGACACTGTAGAACATGCACAGCACAGTGAAGAGATTTTGCAGACTGTCTGATTGGGGTTTGAGTCCCATAACTGTGTGACTGTGACAGGTGGCAGAGCTTTGCTCTGCCTTTTGATTTGTAAAGCTGGGATATAATATTCAACTTCATACTACAAAAATAAATAAAGTCATGTATGCAAAGAAACTGGAACCCCTTTATGTGTGGTACTTTCATTCCCCTATCAGTTTCCCAGAAAGCTGCATTTTCTTCTGGCCAGGAAAAATATGTATATTCAGAAGAAAAAGTAGTGACTTTATTTTATTAATGACTGCTGCCCAGTGTCCAATTCACTCTGCTGCCGAAATGCTTCTGCTCCCCTTTTCTTCCTCCACCCTCAATAAATTTACTCTTATTTGTTTATTCACCGATTTCCAGGGTGAGGAACCTGCAGCCTATGGCTACATGTGGCCTTCTAGGCCTCTAAGTGTGGCCTTTTGACTGAATCCAAATTTTACAGGACAAATCCCATCATTAAAAGAGGTGCAGCAGAGAAAGAGTAAGCTTTTCTCGCTTCCTTTGGTGCTTAAAAAAAACAATCTTGGAATCGGAAGGTGGCAGGTTCCCCATTGCTAGGCAGCTCTCTTCAGCTCCCCTTCTATTTCATCTCCCTCCCTCAACCTATCCATTCATTTGTTTATATAATTTATTCTGTTTTCTTTACTCACTCACTAATTTTTTTCCTAATACATGGAGCACCTTCTTAGTGCAAGGTACTATGCTTAGTTGTTGGGGATTACCAAGGTAGCATATTGTCTTTCAGAGGGCATGAAAATGGATGCAAACAATATTCACAATTTGAGGGACAACCTGATCATTTGCAAGATCAAAGTACAGCTGAGTTACTGGAGAGGTGAACACTGTCAGCTGGCAGGGTCGGAGAAGGCTTAGAAGGAATGGCTGCATGTAGAAAGGTTATGAGAGTAATAAAGGGAGACTAAAGATGTATTTTGCCTTCCTTAATTTTTACATAAAGTGAAATATTAATTGTTAATATTAATTTACTAGACTTTTCAATTCATAATTGCATATGTATTTTTTATTCTGCTAGGACAAAAGGGTCAATTCACAAGGAAACAGACTTAAATTAGAAATTTATTAGGATTTGTAGAGGAGCAGGTTTTAGAGCATGTCCTGGCTAGAATCTCCTTAGCTCAATCTCCTTCAACTTCCAAATCTGTGACTTTAGTGCTAAACAGTAAGATGACATAGTCAGAATCACCCTAAGGCACTATAACATCTTAAATCATCCAAAAGAAATCTAATTTGTGTTAATCATTCCATAGAAAAATATAAAAGTTCTGGTATGCTTTATAAAGTTTAAAAAAACAAAAAACAAAACAAAACAAGAGGAGAATCAATATCCACAAAAGGATCTTTCTGCCTATCCCTGAGAAAATTGTTTTTGAAAAGTGGCTTCATGGAGAGAGATTATCACAAGAAATCTTGAGACGGTCCTCAGCTTACCACTGCTGAGCAATGCTGTAAATTTATGGCTTACGGTAGAGGTTTGGCAGTAAATTGGGGACAAGGTTCTTTCTAATCTTTTGTGGAGTTATTTTGTTCCTTCGGAGATATATCTGCCCCAGATTCATTCCACTTCAAAATTGAGATGCTCCATTCTCCTAGCCAAGATGAACAGATTTATTTTGCACTGTGAGCACAATTTAGAGATCCTATTGAATGGACCACCAGTGTTTGCTTTGCAAAGTTAGAGGCACTCCTTGTTCCAATCCTATGACGTAGGCTAGAGAACATAACTGAAACCAAGCAGGAAAAAATGAAAAGGAGGAAGGAAGGGAGGGAGGGAAAGAAAGAAGAAAGGCAGGCAGACAGCAGCACCCAAGAATCTTGCACAATTGGTAGACAGTGGTAGCCTAAGGTACAGATTAACATTGTGCTAAGAAAATCAGGCAAGTTGTGAATGTTGATTTGCACTGCTCAGCAGCAGGAAGCTGGCAGGAACAGGTATCAAGAGCTACGGATAGGAGGCCGGGCGTGGTGGCTCACGCCTGTAATCCTAGCACTCTGGGAGGCCGAGGTGGGCGGATTGTTTGAGCTCAGGAGTTCGAGACCAGCCTGAGCAAGAGCGAGACCCCACCTCTACTAAAAATAGAAAGAAATTATATGGACAGCTAAAAATATATATAGAAAAAATTAGCCGGGCATGGTGGCGCATGCCTGTAGTCCCAGCTACTCGGGAGGCTGAGGCAGGAGGATTGCTTGAGCTCAGGAGTTTGAGGTTGCTGTGAGCTAGGCTGACGCCACGGCACTCACTCTAGCCTGGGCAACAGAGTGAGACTCTGTCTCAAAAAAAAAAAAAAAAAAAAAAAAGAGCTACGGATAGGGAAGACGTAATAGCAATACAGGAAGTAAGCTCCCCTGGCTAATAGGATCAATAGTAACTTACTTTTTATGGACTCTATCCCTTTTCAGGTGAGGCTGCCTTCATCTACCCAGGTTCTCAGACCAAAACCTAGGAGTCAACATCGATTTCTCTCTTTTCCTCTCCCACTCCCAGTCCACCTCCCAGACCATCTCCAAGTGCAGTTGACCCTGCCTCTGCAGTATTGGTACATCCTAAACCTCACCACTTCCATTTCTACTGCTGCCTCCTTAATCCAAGTCCCTTTCATCTCCTACCTTTAACAGCTTTCTAGTGGATCTTCTTGTTTCTATTAGTGGCCGCTTTTGGTCCAATGTACCTATAGTTACCAGAATGGTTTTCAAAACTTAAATGAGATCATATGATCCCCTTGCTTGAAACCTTCCAAGAGCTTCCGGTTGCGTTTAGAACAGCATTCATGCTCTGTACCACGTCATCTAGTCCCCTGTGTGCTCTGGCTTCTGTCTACACTGCCATCTTCTCTCCAACCACGGGTTCTCCTGGGCACAAGCTCCAGCCATAATGGGATTCTTTCATTCCTCCCACATGCCAAACTCATCCAGGGCTTCTGTTCTTGCTGCCCTTGCTGCCTCAGGTATTTGCATGGTTGGCCCTTTCTCAAATGCGCCGCCTCAGGGAACCCTGCTCTGATCATCTCATTCACTGGCTTTCTGCCCAACCAAGTACTCAGGGCAAGAATACAGAAATTGCCTCAAAGAGGCCTTTCTGGAACATTCTATAGAGTAGCCAATCCTTGATCCCTACTCCCTACTCAGTATCCTATTACTCTGTTTTATTTTAGAGTTGGTAGAACTCAACCCTATCTAAAATTATCTCATGTTCCTTTGTTTGAGTGTTGCCCTCCGGATACCCTCACCCCACACTAGACTGTAAGCTCTGTAAAGGCAGGGACCTTTTCCGACTTGTTTATCTGTTTATCCTTCACACCTGGAATGGTGCCTGGTCCCATCCTGATGCTCAATTAACATTTGTTAAATACGTGAATAGACAGTCTCTGCAGTGCATTGCTGGGGGAGTAACAGTACTCTGTTATTACCCTGGAAGAGGAAAGTGGAGGATGAGCCATAGGGACAGGATGAGCGGTTCATAGCTGTCATGTTACACGTGGCAGGCTCGATGGTGTGTTTGCTTATTCAAGCCCTGTAAATATTGGTGGTGTTTTTAGTAGGTTTTAGCTAGAAGCAGGGTCTCTGGGAGTGTACCTGTGCTTGGGGTGAATAGCTGGGTCACTTGTCTTTCTCACACTTCACTGGGAGCCGTCTCAGCAGAAGACTTCCAGAAAGCTCTTGTATCCTCTGCACCTGCTGTAGGAGGTACGGCAGCTCTTCCTGAAACTTGAGGACACTAGTGAGGATCAAATGATCTATTTGAGGTGGTTTTACCAAACTGGTTCTAAAATAAATGTGATTTAAAATTGTTTCTACAATGAAAATGAATGCTATAAAAATAAGTTTATAAAATAAGTTTATAAAAACAAAACACCTCCTCAATCTTTGTTGGGTTATAAACCGAAAGGAAACAACCAGAAACTCAAATTTTGTGGACAGAAAATAAAATTCTCCTTTCCTATTTCTCTGTCCTCCTCCTCCTCCTCTAGTCCTGTTCTTTTTTTCTTTTCATCTCTGCTTTTGCTTGTCTAATCTATTTGCCCTGGGAGAGGATGCCTGGTAAAATACATGGTGCTGTGGGCTTAGTAAAGTGCTTGTCACGGTTCAGCTAGCCTGACCGACGGTGCTGGCGGAAATAATGGTAAGTCATCTTTTTAAAACTATCTTTGGTGTTCTTGAAATCTAACGCAATCATTTTGAACATTTATTAACCATGTTATTTAGATGTATAATTATATGCATCTTTCACTGTACCTTTCTAAGGGGGTAAATGTTATATGTTTTGTGCACTGTAGGAATTTTGGTTCATGTGAAAAATAATTCCAAGGGAAATCAAGTTACTGTTCCTTTTCTTTTCTTTCCTTTTCTTTTTGGACAAACAGAAAGATGTTCAGATAAAGCAAAGTGATTATGGTACAGGTATCACCCCCTCCTCCCACTCCCACCCTCACAAAACAGTTTCCAAATGCCCCCCCACCCCACCCCCCAACTACTTTTGGAAACAGTGCCTTGTGGCAGATGGAAGGAAATTCTACTCCCTGTATATGAGCAAAACCATCTGGTTTAGTTGGTTTGGTCAGGTCTTAGAAATATATTGACAAACAAATGTTTATCAGGGGTAACTTGTAGTTTTGCTGGTTATATTGCTCCTGGGGGGAATAAAAAATTCTTGTAACATGAACAGTCTGTTTTTTAAAAAAAATCATAAATAAGTTAAAAATAATTAAAATCAAAGTCCACCTGGCAAAGTTGTGTGCCCTTAGTAATGCTTTACCATAGATTTTTACCAACCACTCCCATTTGCTATCTGCCAAATGAGGGGGGATATATGCTAATATCTGAGTGTCATCTTCCTCCAAGCAATCAGCAATGATTTTTCTCTCAAAGAGAGCTTTTATCTTAATGTTTCAATTTGATTTTTTTTTTTTATTAGTTCTGGCTTCTTAAAGAAATAGGACTTCCATAGGGTTACTGTAGGATGGAGGGGAGGAAGAGTCTAGTTAGTGTATTTCACCCATGGTACTTTCTTCTCTATCTCACATTCATCAGAGAATTAGACCATCTTTTCTGAGACAGCGCCTTACCTCAAAGGGATGGCACAAAATTATTGGGCCATGAGGCTAGCTTGAGTGGGCATTTGGGTGGTATCACCCACAGGATTCATTAAAAACCCCCTGTTCTACAACAATAAACAATTAAGCATTCCATTTCTACGTACTTCTGTATCCCAGAAATCTTTTGCTTCTTTATTCCAGGCATGAGTGTCCTTACCTGGGAAATTCAACTAAAGGGTATTGGGTAATTTATTAGTTTTCTCTATTTAGATGGCACAGTGAGAGTTTAAGAAGACTAAAGGATTTTTCTGGGATCAGTATTTGTCACATAAACTATAAAGAGGGAAAATACATGTAATATATATATTCAGTGAATACCTAATTGCAGTTCATAATTTTCCCAGTTATTGAAAATGGCAACATTGGAAAATTAATGGCTTTGATAATTTTCTTCAATTTCTTACCCATTTCCTTTTAAATTCCAGCTTATCTTTCTGTCTGGACCATCCTTTACTTATGTAAAGAACACCTTATATTCATTGTTTCACTGATGCTGCATCACTGGCTTTTTGCTTGAATCTGCCAGAGGAAGTCTTCTCTTCCCTAGGCTAGATCAACCTGCTTTGAAAACTTGACAGTTTGTATGTTTTACCCTTCAGCTGTCTGCATCTTACGTCACTTGTCAGTCCAGTTTTATGCCTGGGCTACTGATTAGATTTGCTCCTCCCCTCTATTTGCTTAGATTTCCAGCTGAGTTTAAACATCACTTTTCGTCTAGTAGAATGAGTTGACCTTTTGGCTTGATTAAGGATAAATGTGATTGACTCTCCACTTCTGGAGGCCAAGAGTTTTGCAAAATCCCACTGAAATCTATTCATTTATTGTTTGAAAATGAATATTGAGCAATTCTCTATGCCATTTTAATGAGATGAATGTGAATTTTTTCCTGCTATTAGAGTAATAAGAATTATTGGTGTTGGAGGTATCAAATGTAAATAGAATAGTAAGGCATGAGAAGTTTCAATTTTTTTTTTTTTAACATTTTTAGTCATTGGCCATCACATTCTAAAGTTTTAGAGTCAAATGGACAGCGGAATATTTGTGCTTTAATCTGACCACTGTGAACATCTCAAGAATACCATGAGCGCTGAAGTATCTGCAGAATGTTGGTGTCATTTAAATACATGGGACTGAGACAAAGCTTGTTTTATATCTCTGTAGCTAATGTGACACTGATGAAGCAATGTTCCAAAACTACCGAGTTTGTGTTAGTCATTCTCCCTCTTATCATGTCCCCAATCATAAAAATTAAGTGATGTACAAAAATTGCCTAAAGAACAGATGTCACCTTATAGGAAATGTTTTAAATAGCCTATATTTGTAACAGTTCTGCCTCTATAGCCAAAATTCTCCACATCTTTCTTTGCTTTCTTCTTTCTCATTGAAGCATTTGCATGTAGAATAAAGAAGATAAAAACATAAAAAAACAAAGGCAGATTTGTTTTTTCTGAGAACATCTGTTCTTGTTATAAAGTATCCACATGATTTGGTCCGTTTTCTTTCAATGCCCTCACAGTTTGCTGTTGTAAAGGCAACTGTTACATCAGTCTTAGGCCTGAATTTAATGAGATAACGAGGAGGGCTATCTAATGAGTCGAAATGTAGGGAAAATCTTGCTATAATGTATATATTTTACATAATATTGAGACAAGCATACTCAAAAAGTAAGAGAAGTTGAGATTGAATATAAATGGTTTATTATAGAATTATTTTTTTTCTAAGATTCACTGATCTTATGACATCACTACCCAATTTGGGATATGTTTGGTTCACTTTAAGTTTTACTAAATTTTCAGGATTCTTGTCAATTTGGGTTGCACTTGGGCTTTGAGTGCATTCTGAAAATTTTAAAATATGAATTATTTGCTGTATATATTATAATTAAAAGAAATGTTTTCACCTTGAAAGTCTGTTTATTTTTCAAGAGAATTCCCCAAACTTCAACTACTACCATAACTCTACTAATCAGTAGAAAATAGGAATACTAATTACTTGGAATTGAAAGGTGAAATTTAAAATTAGCTAGAGATTTCTAGCCAGATGCTGCTATTTTTTTTTTCTTTCCTAAACGGTATAAAAGTTTTCAGTCTTGGAGGTAGAGGAGGGAGGAGAGTGGCTAGTGAGAGTCATATAATAAAGCTTTCACAATTACTTAGATGAAGATATATTGATTTTAAATAATGGTTTCTATGTAGATATTGATTATTCAAGCACTCAATAAAGTATCTACTATATACCAGTCCCTGTGCTCAGTGTATGTTGGAGCCAAGTATATGATTTTCTGAAATATTTCACATGCCTTATATCCATATGGATATATTGTCCACTTACATATTTCACCTTTTCTTCAAGTCATTTTCAGAGGTAGGGCTTTCCACGTATTGATCAGCTAATCCAGAAATATTTAATTAGCATTTTTCTGCATGGTCTCAGCCATCCACTTGCAAAGGGCAAATTTGGTCTGTCTTCTGGTTCTGTGCAATCTTCTTTGTCTTTTAAATATGCATCTCAGTTTGACAGTGATATGCAGAGTTACATTCTAAAGTAACATGACATTTTCTCCCCTTATTATCTGGCTTGTTTCAATGCTTCAGGGTCTCTATCTTGCCATGATTGGTCTCTAAATACCAGAAATGCTTGTTGCCCCTGAGTCTTCATAGGGTTCCACTTGAACTTCAGTTTGAGCATCTTGACCCTGTATCTCTTGAGACAGCTTGGTTTAGTGTCACATTCTGCTAAACATTCTTTTGATCTAAAAGCTTCGATTCTGGAATTTTACATTATTTCATTTTTTAGGTCTTTGGATCCTTTTGGAGGATGATGAACAATGGGACAAGTCTGGAGCCCCTCACATTCCCTTCAGGAGCATTATTTATAATGGGGTTTAAGCCTTGATGTTATTACTATTATATTGTTTACTACTGTGATTTCTGTGGTCACTGAATTCTGATAAGACCAGGAGTTAATGGAAATGTCAAGTTAAGGCAGCATATGTTGCAGAGTTCTTTTCTCATCCAGTTTGTGAATACTCTCTAAAAGCCAGACTGGTGTATTATGCCTAAATGACCAAATTATTCTGAAGAAAAAAAATTATGGTAAAATTCCTGTATCTTTAAGAAATTCATCTGAATACTAAGACTTTGAGAAATAAATGACTGCTAACTACTATTTCCTGTAAACATTTTCTTACTGCCCTGGGCATTTTAAAATCTGGTATCTAAGATAAAGAAAGGCACTTATTTCTTTCATTACGGAGTCACTGTCCTTTATGTTTGAATTGAGACGTGTGCATTTGGGGACGATTATGGAGGACCTTGCTGATCAGTGAAACTAGGATGAGCTTTGGTAGGGACATAATTTCTTGAATGCACCTGGGTCATGTGCACCAGTGTGGCTTTGACAACCCTGATGCATGAGCCCTAATTTGAGAATTGATTCTAACTTTGGCACTTACCACCATTCTTAGGCAAAGGACCCGAGACCCTGTACGCAGGGCAGAAGCTCAACGACAACGAGTGGCACACCGTTCGGGTGGTGCGGAGAGGAAAGAGCCTTAAGTTGACCGTGGATGATGATGTGGCTGAGGGTGAGTGCAACTATGGTGAAATTCATCTCTTTTGTCTCATATCCCTCTCAGTCATTCAGTGATCAGTTTTTTTTTTTTTTCAAAACCTTTTATCTTGCTCCATAGAAGTCACAAATCATTTTTTCTGTTGACGAACTCAGGCAAGGATAAGAAGGTCTTCCTCTGTATTTTACAATCCCTTTTCATCAATCTATATTATGAAATTTGTCCACTACTATAATTATATATTTACGGGTCTCTGTCTTTAGGCATAAAGTCTGTGTCCAGAGGACAGATGTAGAAGTCTACAGATCTTTCTATTATTTAATCATACAAAAATCACTTACCAATCATCCTCCCATAGGCCAGTTCATTTTATCAGTGAATGAGTCAAGCCAGAAATTCAGAACATCACAGGTAAAAATAAGTAGCTAGAAGAGTGCATGATACTTAGAAGGTGCTGAATAATGTTTAGTTTAATTAATTATTTACATATTTAATCATTATTCATCCATTACCTATTCTGTACCAAGCCCTGTTTTAGATGGCACTGGGAATACAGTGGTGAACAAACACAAATCCTCAGCCTGGTGGTATCTACCGCATTTGGCAAGGCAGTGAGTAAATGAATGAATCCATACCTATGTGAAGGAACATTCAGAGCTCCACACAAGGAATAAGAATTTCCTAAGAACCTGTTACATGTCAGCAGCATGCTAGAATTGTAGAAGATAAAATGGAAACACGGGAGATTACTTGTTTCCTCAAACAATGAACCAATCAAGTAGATTACGTAGGACTCTGGTATTTGAAAACAGGACAAGAATATATAATGAGATTCTCATTTGGTGGATGAGATTATAATTTGTCCATTAGGAGAGAAAATAACCAGTCTGGGCTGGGGAAATCAGGAGTGGTTTATGAAGGTAGATCTCCAGCCAGAATTTGATGGGTGGGTGTAATTGATGAGGTCTAGTGTGGGGGAGAGAATGAACCTCCAAGTGCTATCCACGTGCATGCCACGTCCCATCAGTCTACACTCTCTAATACTCTGGAGCAGCACACATCTGTGAAGCAGAATTCTTGTTCATACGGGAAAGGAAACTTGAGTCAGCACCAGGCATTACATGTAACACTGTTGGCATCAGATCTGGGCCCTGACGTTAACTCTCTTCAGAATGTTGGGGGAGTTACTTGCCATTCATAGGCCATGAACTCAGTGGCCTCAGCCATCTCTATAGTTTCTTCTGTGAATAAGACAGGTTAATGTCAGGAGCTCTTGGGTTTAATACAGTCATTGTCACTAAAATGCTTTATGCATCGGAAATAGATATATTTAATCTTTTTTTTCCTCATTTCCTCACTATTAAAATTTAAACAGTATTATTTCTAAGTCCCTTTCCAGCATAAATATTCTATGATTTTGGGTCCTTTAATTTTATATCCCTCAGCCTGAGCTTCTGTACTTCTGGAATCAGGAATTACAGTGAAGCGTGTGTGTGTGCAGAGGTGTGTGTGTGTGTGTGTGTGTGTGTTTGTGTGTAGAAGAGGATAATCTGTGGATAGAGGAAGAGCATCTAGCATATATCCAGTACTCAGTAGGCATTAGACACCGTGTTAGCTGTTCTATGCATATCAGTTCCTTTAATCTTCTGTAATTCATCATGGCCTTTCAATGTAAGTGTCCTTAATGCCATTTTACTTTGAGAAAGTTGTGTAATTAAGCTCCAAATCCAGGCCTGTGAGATTCCACAAAATCAAGCTGCTTGGTGCACTTCACAATCCATCATAAGAAAATGATTTATCTTACAATATAGGAAAAATATAATGAAATGGGTTGGAGTGAGGTGGAGAATACCTTTCAGAAGGTAGACTACAACACACAACCTCTCCCTCACAAAAACCAAAGGCAAGCAGCACAGCAACTATCTAAAACATTCCAATTACACATACACACAACTTAGTAGTGGGAGGTGAAGTTACTGGTCTACGTGACCGAAGGGTAACTTAGCGTTATGAATATTGACTGAGCCACACATTTCTTGCTCACTCTGCTGGGCTAATCTCTAAAGAGAAAGGAGGCTCGATTCACGGCATGTTCTCAATAATAGCCACTAGATGGCGAAGTCTCCCCACTCTCTCCTGTCAGTGAGTTCCTTTCATTTTCCTTGGAAAATACGTTCCCTGGAAGCGTAGTGGTTAAGAACCGCAGAACTGATGGTATTGTAATGTGTATTCCCTCTTTTGCTGGTTATTCTTTTATGGAAACTTTGAAATAAGGTAAACTCTTTCCTCTACCACTGGTAACTAAGCTAACCCATGGAATGCCCAAGTCATCTTGTAATTTGATTTTTGGAATTAATGTAGCTCTTTCCTTATCAGCCCTCAACGTCACTACTGATGTAAGAAAGTAGCCAGAATGATAAAGAAATTTGGGAGAGGAAAAGGGCTATTTTGTTTATGAGCTACAACCTTGGATTTCTTTGTACAGCAATAAGGGGTTTGGGAATTTTAATTTTAGTTCACAGAAGTCATAAAATCAGGCAATGAAACTAAAATACCACACAGTCTCCAGGTTATTAAGCAGCGTCTTATTGGCTTATTTAGTAATCCCTTTCATGCTGTTTAAGGTCCCCCAGTGTGCCAAATTTTTAGCTGGTTTATAGAAATGATGCAAAGAATAAGTCAGACTCAAGAAATCAAAAGCAAGGAAAAAATATTCCTTAACCTGGTATGTTTCATTTATTGTAATATGACTGTATTCTTGGAAAAGTATTAAGTTCAGCTGACAGTTAATAAAGATTGATTGATTGAGCTATATTTCTGTTATTAAGAATAAATTGAAAGAATGGCTCATTTAGCTTATGCTCAGCAGAAGTGGAGCCCAGTGCTGCATGGACCACCTATTCCACCCAGAACTTCTTGCTGGTACAAAAATTCAACCCTCTGTTGATTTCTCCCTCCCTTACCTTATAGAGTACAGACAGCACCAAGCTGGAAAAAGTCATTTTCCAAAGTTTTCTATTTAAAACTTGTTTCTCGTGTTAGTAATAAAAACAACAACAACAACAACAAAAAAACCCTACATAAAATAGGGTTGAGAAATGTTAGGTTAAACAAAATAACAGTGGAGTCCTTGAATATGGGTGGTTTGGCCCCAGGGCCTGGGCTTTTAGCCACTGTATCATTTCTATCTCCAACTCGAAGTGGAGTTCTTTACTGCAAGATTTATTAGGAGATTTTAATAAGCTAATGTACATTGCTAATCATTGATAAGTATGCAGCATTTGTTATTTGGCTCCAGAAACTTTAATAAAGTATTTTATAGCATACACTTTTGAAAAATGCTGATATCATAGAGAAAAGGGTGTGGGATCAGGAAAGCTAGATAACTGTGGGCAAAATGTGAAGATCCTTTACTGGGGTGCTATAAACCTTCATTTTCTTAACTCTTCTCCCTGAGTCTGGGAGCCATGGGAGGCCAAATTGCTTCCTTTTAGCCTTTCCCATCATATAATTTTTTTTCTAAGCTCTTAGTGTTGGCCAGAAACCTCATGTGCATAAAAGGTGAGGATCCAGACCCTGAGCTTGGAGTGCTTACTGTGCTCAGGCCCCTCGGCTAAGCACTGCGGGACATACAGAAGACACAAGAAGTGGTCCCTACTTAAAAAAGAGCTTGGGTTTTAACAAAAGAGGAAAAACAGTAAGTGAAATAACTGGAAAAATGATGAAATCATTTCAGAGAAGTGAAAAAAATCTGCATTATTAGTAATAGCTAAGAGTGTAAGTCACAGGCACTGTTCTAAGTGCTTTATATCTATGGATACATTTAACCCTGATAACTTCATACCTATTTTACAGATGGGAAACTGTGGCACAGGAAAGTTCAGTAGTTCTTCCAAGGTAACCCAGTGAGGAGTTGTGGAGCCAGAATGCAAACGCAGGCAGTGTAGCCCCAGAGTCTCCAAGCTCATCCACGACATGCTATTGCCTTGTGGGAGGTTGCAGTTTGAGCCTGGCCAGCATTTTCCATAGGTTTATGCTCTTCATCGCTGTGAGGGCTGGTCTGTGGACTGCTTGTTGGCTGTCAGTGAAACATGGCAGTGAATGTGTGAGTAGGAGCCTAGGCAACAGGGCTGCTTTAGGGAAGGTGCTGAATACTTTACCCGTGAATTAAGTGGAATGACATGATGATGCTTGGCCATAGGGAAGAAGTGTGCACTCATTACAATAGCTTCTGCACGGAAATTTCACCAGTCCAATTCCACCTACTATTTTTCTTGGGCAATGATGTGAGGCAGCCTTTTCTCCAATGACAGTTTATTGTGCAAGTAAAGATACAGGCTTTGGAATTAGTTAATCTGGGTTCAGTTTGGGGGGTGGTGGTGTCTACCATTTACCACATGTATGAATCTTGATCACATTGCTTAACCTCTGTGAGTTAAATGTCCTCACCTCTAAAGCAGAATAATGGTAGCTGTGTACAGATTGTGATAATGATATTTGATGATTTGTATGTGGTGCTTAGCACAGTACCCGACATACAGGAAATATTCAGGAGTTTTGGTTTTTCCTTGTTATTTTTCTCCTGAGTTACTTCTCTTTCCTCTAAAATTTGAAAGCAACTGCTATGAGGTATGCATAGATTCGCCCCTTAAGTGGAAAGGAGATTTGGTCTTCTGTAGCCCTGCATTCAGATCCCATTACTAATATAGATTAGGTAACAGATATTTTTTTAAATTGTTTGGTTAGTATGGGACAGGTCTAAAACTGTAAGGATTTTTGTTCATGCTTTTCCCAGGAATAGCATGCAATGCCTAATTTGGTCCCATGTCACCTTCTATCCCTCCTCTCCTCAACTTTTAGTTGAAGCTGCTGAGTCATCCTAAACCCTAACCCAGTCTGTGTTCCTAGGCTAAGCTCTCACATTCCATCGTTTGCTTCTCTTCTCTTATTTACCCAAGTCTGTGCTTAGTCTCTCTTTTATCTTAATCAACACCTTACATTTTTTTCTTGCTTCATAAAACTGATTTCCTAGTGAGCAGAATTTCCTCAATCCTGGAGGTCAATTTATCCAGAATTTCTCTAAAAGCTCAGAGTTGACTGTAAAATTGTCTCTTCAGATTTCTTTGGGAGCCCCAGATCTTTACCAAGGATCACTTGTTCTCACTTCTTTAGTTCTCATCTTAGAATTATTTTTTTTTGTAAAATAAGAATTAGCAAGGCTACCAGCATCATCCTAATTTAGTTCCTCTGTTTCCATGGAGATTGGCTATGACTCCCCCTCCCCTTCATTCTCCAGCTCCAGCCCCTATTCCTGTTATGCACAGTTACAGCCAGATCAACACTGGATGTTTATTTCAATCACTTCACTGTTTTAAAGCATGTGAATTTAGGTTACATTACTTTGCATTTTCATGACCAGTCCAATTTTCAGTACTGAATAATTTTATACAGTAATTCTTTTTCCTAGTTATTCAATTGTGAACAGATTTATGTTGCATTTTGATTTTTGTTCTACTACACTTTTATATTTAAGTTATCCAACATCATTATTTTATTTGTGCTTATATTAAGAAAATGATTTGTCACTAGTTGTCAAAACACCTCCTAGAAGCTCATAAAATGTAAATATGATTTTTGTGCTTATGAGCAATTCTTTGAATTAGGTTTGAATTTGTTTCCAAAGAGAAGGCAATAATGAGCATCTAAGGGTGTTATCTGGTTGAATCTCCCAGACACTGATGTTTAAGGGACCCCTCAAAATATAACCCTCCCTGTTTTTTATCATCTGACTTCTGAGCCAATGGAGAAAAAAATGCAAGGCAGATGGAAATCAAATATCATTTTTGTTAGTGATAACAATGACATTTAAAAAACCCACTGCTTACATCTACTGAACTTCAGAATTAAACCCATTTCAATGCTAGCCGAGGACTGGACAGGCATCCTTCGTGGAAGAAAGTCTTGCTACTGTTACACCCATGCTGTGGATGAGTGGAGGACAACGAGTGTTTCTTGAAGGTAGCTCACTCCAGCGAAGAGAAACGGGAAGTGTCAGGGGCTAAGCTGTACATACACAGTTTCTCTTTGCAGAATATTATCCTTAATATTTCAGAGTGTGTCACTCCTTTTCCTCTGGAAAGTTGTGAAAGAGGACCTAAAGAGATGCTACCAGTGTCTTGCTAGGGGAGTCTGTTCACCGTGGAAGGTAAAGACAGGAGAGGGCAGGAAGAGAGGGATCTCCCTTCGCCTTCCCCTCCCTCTAACACTTGGCAGTAGAACGTGGTTCATTACATTTTAACATGATTTTTTTATATAAATGTTGAAGAAGCCCATTTTTATTTTCGCCACACTAATAATGTTTTCCTTGACTTTGTTACTGAAATTTCAGTTGTATTTTATTATTAAAATTTCATCCTATTTATTTCAAGCCCTCTTCATTCCCTCTGCCCTAGTCACTCACCTCTTGTAGGTACTGAAAGGTCTGAAGAGCTCCTTTGTGTCACCTGGAGATCTTTCATTTGCAAATGTCAGAAACTCAACTCAAATGCTTTGAGCATGAAAGGGAGTCTATTGCCACAGAGTTTTAAAAAAGGTCCAGAAGTGTCTGGCTGGATCCAGACCTTCAAATAACATCTCTCTCCATTTCATGACTGTCTTCTGGGTCACTGGTCTTCTGACCCCTCTGATTATCACATGGCCTCTAGGAGTGCTAGGCTTTCTTCTTACCCCTCTAGCAAGCCTTGCTAGTAAAGAATGCCTCTCTCCTAAGTGTGCCAGCAAGAGCTCTGGAGCCCAGTAGCTGGGGGACAGCTTAGGTTGTTGCTATTCCAGTGGTTCTAAGCGTGAGCTCTACTAATAGATCAGCCACATTAGTATCACCTTAGAACTTGTTAGAAATGCAGAGATTCTCAGGCCTCCCCCTAGAGTTTTGAATTATAAACTCTGAGGGGGGCCTAAGCCCACCATGTGATTCTGATGCACACTCAAGTTTGAGGACCACTTTTAAATCTATAGACTACTTTTTTAGTCTATGATTAGGGGAATTAAATATATTGAGTGTTCCAGCCTGGGTAGCTTGATTAGGGTCAGCTTCATCCAGTCCAGATGGTTGAAAGTTCAAGCAGGTTAGGTAGCTTCCGAGAGGAAAATTAGGTATTATATTATCAGATAAAGCAACAGTTACTGGGCAGGTAAAATCAACAGCTGTTCTACAATAGAACCTTTTCCGCAAATACTGGGTGGTGGGTTACCGCAGCAAGAAATATTTGGTAGTGAATGCCCAAGGCTTGTTTGTTGTATCTTTACAAGGGTTAGAGCAACAGAGACCTTTCTTCTTATAGTATACGTTGATGCCCAGTTGTTTTCCTGGATAGAGAAAACTAATAGTTTTAGTTTTTAGCTTGGGTAACCCCTGATCTTAAATTTTCCTTGCTATGATGGGCTGTGCTGACCAGCTCATGTGAGCATGGGACTCAGAACTTATAAGTTGAGCAGGGACAGTCCGCAGCTCCTTGACTGAGGCCAAGTCAGGTAACCACCATATTGAGCATTGTGTTTTCTGGAACTCACTCAAGAAAACTAAATATTCTGTGTGGAAACAGGTCACACCTAGAAGACATAAGGATGCTGTGACAAAATATGGTAACTTTTCCTGTGTGCACCTCGTTTATGGTTTTCACAGGTACGATGGTGGGAGACCACACCCGCTTGGAGTTCCACAATATCGAGACAGGAATCATGACTGAGAAGCGGTACATCTCTGTCGTTCCCTCCAGTTTCATCGGCCATTTGCAGAGCCTCATGTTTAACGGCCTGCTCTACATTGACCTGTGCAAAAACGGCGACATTGATTACTGTGAGCTAAAGGCTCGTTTTGGACTGAGGAATATCATCGCTGACCCTGTCACCTTCAAGACCAAGAGCAGCTACCTGAGCCTGGCCACGCTCCAGGCCTACACCTCCATGCACCTCTTCTTCCAGTTCAAGACCACCTCCGCCGATGGCTTCATTCTCTTCAACAGTGGTGACGGCAATGACTTCATTGCGGTCGAGCTGGTCAAGGGGTAAGTAGAAGGGATCGCGTAATTTTTGCTGGATGTCTTCACTTAAGCCCTGCACGAAATATGGACACGATAAAACTGTCTATTCTATTCTCTACCCTCTACTCATGATACATGCTAGCATACTTACTGCTCGAAAAGATACACGAAATGATTTAGCTCTGGAAAGGAGGGAGGCTCATGATTGTATTTAAAAATCTTCCACTAACTCAACACTATTAGGGTTTTTACTATGAAATGTAGTTATTTAAAACTATAGAAAAAAAGCTTATTTTTGCAAAAGAGGGCTCTGGGGTGTGTTGCATCTATCTCTTGGGTAATACCACCTGCAACCACCAAATTTATACCAAGAAATGAAACACAAGTACTTTTAACTCTACTATTAGCCTACATATGCCAATTTTTAAAAGCTGCCCTTTCTTTAAGAAAGGGCAATTAACTACCCTATATTGAAAAACAGTCAAAATAAAAACTAACAAACAAAAGATCCATGATTGACTATGAATTTCATTGTCACCCCCTAGTATTTTGGAGTGTACCACTTACACTACTTTGGCTCTGGATTGTGTTACTAGGTGTGTTAAAGAAATAAACTCTGTGAGTATGAAATTAAAGTGAAGTATGATAGAATAGATCTGAGAATTCTTATAACCATAAATCAAGCTTTAGTTATTCTTACGTTATACCAGTTTAGCAAAGGGGATTTGAAGCCCTCATGTCAGTTACACACACACACATTGCCCTTAAGCCACTTCAGGAGATTTCGAGTTACTGGGTGGTTCTTGTCCCTCATAGGTACATACACTATGTGTTTGACCTCGGAAATGGTCCCAATGTGATTAAAGGAAACAGCGACCGCCCTCTGAATGACAACCAGTGGCACAACGTGGTCATCACTCGGGACAACAGTAACACCCACAGCCTGAAAGTGGACACCAAAGTGGTCACTCAGGTTATCAACGGTGCCAAAAACCTGGACTTGAAAGGTAAACCTTGTGAAGAAGTTCATTGCCCCTACATCCTTTCTTACAGTAGAAAGTCTGTTTCCGGAGGCACACCGTAGGTTAGGAGTGCCATGCATTTTTGATGTATCATGCGTATCCTATTTTAACACTGTTCAGTTATATCATACTGCAATTTATTCAATTTTTACTTAGACTACTCCTCAAAGAATGGTTTTCTTCCTGATAATCTCTGGAATGTCTTGCTGTGGGGGCTGAGTAATGAGATGATGAATGTTAATATATGGGGGTGGGGGTGGTGTATAATATTGAGGAAGGAGTACAGTCTTTGGAATTTCAGCTGAATCATTTACTTCCTGGGTGGCAATGGTAAAATTTCTTAACTTTGTTCAGCTTGGGTGTGTGTGTGCGTGTGTGTGTGTACGTGTATATATATATATATATATTTTTTTTTTTTTTTGCAAAATAACAATTGTTACTTCTTATATGGGTTGTTTGGAGTTTTAACGAAATGTCTGTAAAACCATCAGCATATTATTGGTAATAAGCTTCTAAAAAACACTGAATTAATGATTGTTTTGTTGAAAATGTTAACCTTTATTTCGTCTGTGGTGATTAAAATTTGTGAGATGATGTGCATAAAATGAAGGACACATAAGAGATGTTGGTTTGTTTTGCAATATAGAAACTCTGGTAATTGTTTAAACTATTGTTCCTCCATCTATATTATCAGTATCTAATGAACAGTCTAAAGTGCATTGGCTTTGGTTGTTCATTCTCTTTTGCTACTTCCTTTCTTTTCCAGGAGACCTCTACATGGCTGGTCTGGCCCAAGGCATGTACAGCAACCTCCCAAAGCTCGTGGCCTCCCGGGATGGCTTTCAGGGATGTCTGGCATCAGTGGACTTGAATGGGCGCCTGCCAGACCTCATCAACGATGCCCTCCATCGGAGCGGACAGATAGAACGTGGCTGTGAAGGTACAACCTTTTTATTCTTTTTAAGCTACAGCCTTGTTGCAAGCACCAAGCCCCTTTGCTGCCTCTGCCAGTGCCTCCTTCCTCAGTTTACCAGTCCTCTCTCATTCCCATTTGCCATCATACATTGCATCACTGTTGGTGTCCTCTCGTCACTAGTTGATTTTGTCAAGACGTGTGCCACAGGCTCCAGGAATGTATATTGGCAGATGTTTTCCCACTATCACAGACTCGCCAATAACAAACCTTCCCTGGCATTGACATCTGGCTCCTCCAAAATTGTATGTTTGCTTCCAGAATGGCTGAAAGGGCACCAGAGACTTTTATTTATATTTTAACACATGATGAGGGGCAGACCAGAGACTTTATATGAGTGTCACCATTAATACAATTTTTCTTATTTTGGCTGATAGTAACTGCATTTTCTAATGCAAATCTAGAATGAGATAGGGAAATGATGTCAAAATGCCATGATGATGGAAGGGAACTAACATTTATTAAGTACTTACTAGATATCAGGCATTGTTAGGCAGTTCCTTAGTGCAGTGCAGTGAAACATCATGGGCTTTGATGTTAGAAAGTCTTGGATTCAAGTCCAGGTAGTAGCTCTTGTTAGGTGTATGACATTTGGAAAGTTATTTAAACCTGTGGTCCCCAAACTCTGGGCCACAGCCCAGTACCGCTCCATGTCCTGTTAGGAAACAGGCTGCATATCACTGCCTGAGCTGCATATCACCTCCCCCTCCCCCACAACACCCCATCCCCCCACCCTCAGTCTGTGGAAAATTTGTCTTCCATGAAACTGGTTCCTAGTGCCAAAAAGGTTGGAGACTGGTGACTTAAACTCCCTGAGCTACATCGTTCTCACCTGCAAAAGAGGGCAATAAAACTTACCCTGAAATATAAGCAAATCAGAGGTTATGGATAAAATGCCTGATACATAGTAAGTACTTGATAAACAGTGCAATTATTGTTTACAAATATTATCTCGTGTAAGACATCTAATAACATTGCATGCCTACGCATGTAGCACAACAAGCCATGCTCGGCCTGTTCCTATAGATAATCCAGTGTCTCTTGAGCTATTAACTGCATTTTACAGGTCTTCCTGAATCCAACAGTTCTTTGTAAAAGCAATCTAGTTTTAACCAGCAGAGGGTAAGAGTGAACACATTCAGCCTTCCTTAGCAGGCTTGGGTTGGCTGAAAAGATGATTCTACCTAGCTTGAAAGAGGTTGTCTGACCGGTCACCAGAGGTCTGTGTATTCTTTCCTCTCGTTGAGCCTTATGGTCCTTTGTTTGTGCAATGTATTGTGTTTTCTTGTATCACTTGTTAATTTACCACATCAAACCTGTTCGTTCGTCTGTGTTCAGCTTCATGTATCGCTCTTGTTCTTAACCAGCTTCCATCTGGGTTCGCTCACCACCATAAAGCACATTTCTATACAAGCTTCCCGTCAGCTTGTCAGGCTGATTTGTAGTGATGGAAGTCATTTCCCTTTGCCTAAGAGTCAGCTTTCTACGTTGCACTAGTAACAAGACTGACCATCCCTCGAACCCACTCCATTTTTCCTTTAACCAGAAATATTTCTTAAATGTTGTTGGCCAAATACTGTGTGTATGTGGGGTGTGTGTATGTGTGTGTGTGCACATATGGGGGGACAGAAAATTGGGAATCACCAAGCATTTAAAGCAGCCCCTTTGCTTTCTTCTCCTAGAAATGCACAATTTCGTTCAACTCAAGAATTTCTGTCTCATTGGCTTGCTCTTAGTTCTTTTGAATGTTAAAGGGCAATTCTGGGATAGAGGCAGCATTTGGAAACAAATTGAGTATCTTAGGTTAGAAGATTGTGGAATGGTAGTTATTCCAGTTATGCTGGAATGATTATTCATATCAAGTTAAATCACAATATAAAAGCACATATTAAAAAGCATAAAGCGTGATAATAAATATTTTATTATGGCATCAGTTCTTCACATTTAAAAGTTAATAGGAATTATCCATTTAGCACAATGGCAGTTTACCCAGGAGAACTATAAGTAACACATGTAATTTTAAATTTCCTATTAGCTACATTTAAAAAAGGTATGAAGTAACAGGTCAAATTAATTTTAATTTTATATTTTATTTAACTTAATCTGATATATCAAAATATTATAATTTTAGCACATAATTGATAAAAAATTATCAATATTTTACATTCTTTTCTTCATATGAAGTCTCCAAAATTGAGTGTGTATTTTATACTTGCAGCACACTTCAACTGAGACTACATGCATTTGAAATACTTAGTATATGTGTCAATAGCTATTGTATTAAAAGCACAGCTCTATAGAATACAAAACTTGGGGTGTAAAAAAATTAAAGCAGTAGTATTGGATTAAAAGGAGGTCTAAACTAACTTTTATAAAAGTGTACTACA
This sequence comes from Eulemur rufifrons, assembly GCF_041146395.1. Lineage (NCBI taxonomy): Eukaryota > Metazoa > Chordata > Mammalia > Primates > Lemuridae > Eulemur > Eulemur rufifrons. Next base: position 104,772,185 of record NC_090984.1, read on the forward strand.
ATATATAAGGAGGGGGATGACCCTACTTAAGAGAGCTCTGAGAAGCAGTGAGAGCATCAGAAAAGTGAAATTACCTATCAAATTGGTGAAAATGTCCATATCCCAACCTACAGTTCTGTGTGCAGTTTGGCATTACTCATTACATGCATTACGGAGGGCGCTGACCTTCCTCTGAGTATGGTTGATTGTTCAAAGCCAGATGTGACTTGATGGCTCTGCCATCTGAGTCTATGGCCAGTCCCATGAGCCTAATAGCACTGCACTCTATCGCCATGGAGATAATTAGGATGGTTACCCATGGAGCATTACGACTGCCCCGCTGGGTGGGATGAAGTGGAGGGTGAGTGCTAAGGGAAGAAGGTCCTTGTTGATTGTACACAAATGACTTGGATAATTAGCCTAAGTGGCCAGGAAAAATGGCCCCAAAGTAGGTTAAGGCATAAATGACTGTCATTGGAAGTCTGTGCCATTGTGAATAAGCCCTTGTAAGAGATCCCAGGAGCTTTTTAGGGTTCTGTGAAAGATGATGAGGTGGTCAATGAAGAGCACAAAACCTTGGAGAGAGACTGCAAAACGGTGCCAGTTCTCATTCTGAATCTCTTGGACAGGGCTTGTGACCCCCAAGAAAGCCTTGGGTATTATTGGGCAGTATGGGAACCCTGGGAAATAGAACACATTCTGTGATTTATCATCTCTGTGTGCAGAATAGTAAACAGGTAGGGACTCTTCAAGATGTGTTTTATTCTAACAAATCTGCAATACACAGGTCACAGGCCAGGAGATATATATGTATATGTGTATATATACATATATGTATTTCTGTCAAAGTTATTGATAATGACACTTCAAGATCCCTGTGTAGTAAATGTATTACTTTCACTATTATATCAGACACATGACAGCAGATAAAAGGCAAAAGAGTCCATAATTATTTTTAAAGCCTATTAATCCACTGCACTTTGGCTCTCAATTGTTTGTAGCAAATAAAGCAAAAAATCTTGAACTAGGTTTTGATTTTATGTCTCTAATATATGCCGAGTGTATAGTTAAGAAATTAAGTTCAATTTGTGAGTAACTTCTAGCCAACATTTGTCTGTGACTTGCTACCTCTCAGGTTAAGCTAGGATTTAAAAAACTAATGCCTGATTTACTATTTGGCTGGTAAATATCTCTTCCTATCTTGAGGCCAGCTTTGCTGCAGACGCCAAGGCGTTATTGGCTAGAAATGCTGCTCTACAATTGCAGACGGTCAACATCTGGGAGAAACACACGTGCTTTGTTTCGATACTGACATGAATAAACAAAAAGGGCATTAGTTTGGTGCCTTTTTGCCCACAACCATTTCAGTTTGGCTGTATTTTTAAAAATTAAACAAATTGAGTTCTTTGGTGTTCCCAAATCACAAATGTCCAATTCTGGTGCCAAGTTCTTTGCTGGCATTTGCTGAAGGGTGCAAGGGGTGCACTCAAGTGGTTCTTCGTGCTCAACTCCTAAATGTTCAGAATGATTTTTTGTGGGCCCCATCTGATTGTGCATACGTGTCTTTCAGTCTGGCCATACACTACCCTTATTTCTGGACCATGTGCCTTGGGTTTGGCTGTGTGGATGTGGGAAGGCTCTTGTTGCCCATTGCTCGTGCTTTGTCAAGTCCAGTACTTCCCTGTCCCTGCTCTGCTGACTTGGCTCTGAGAAGGTCTGACCCGCCCCTGGTCTGTGCATACCCCCTCCTCTCCCTGCCCCGTCTGTGCTGTGTCTAGTGAACCTGTAGAGCATTTCAATTGTCTGTCTGAGTGATGTCGGTTATGCAGATTGCATTTTCATTTCTATAATGTTACCTTGGTTTATTCTACCTCTTACTAACCTCTGGTTATTGTTTTCGCTTTTTCTGTTCTTTTGCTAACAAAGTTGCGTTGACCAAAGCTGACCTGCAAGGTAGAGAAGGCTCTTGTTCCCATTACCACTTTGGACTGAAAGATGCCCTGTATAACCCTTGGTATCTTTTCTTTAGAGGTCTTCAGGCTGTCACACCTCTTGGACAGCAGCAATTATGGGGAGGAGGCTGAACCCTGTGTTCTTCTGAAAGGGTGGCAGAAAACCCAGATCAATGCATGGAAAATAACCATAAAGAGAAAACCTCGTGGGGATAGCAACAAGATTCCATTTTGGGGAGGACCAAAGAGGTTTGACAGCATCCTATACTGTGACTACCCACAAATGCATTAATCCCCTCTGGAAGTGATTAATGCCTCTCCAAGTAGTTGCCATGGAGGGGTTGGCTCCTTTTCATTTATTTACTATAGATAGAAAGTAGCACTTGGAAGAAGGGGGGAAAGGCTATTTGAGCTCTTAATTTATTATTTTCTGGGTCAGGGAGGTCATTTCCTAGAGCAGGACATTTAAGTGCTTGGGTCTTATGAAAGAGAATGTCATTTTCTCTTAACTCATTTTAAAGAAATATATTTAGGCACGTGGGAGATATTCATGTCATTAAAATGTTCCAGAGATTTATATTTCCTATTGAGGGTTTTGGTTAAGCACTTTAATTTCCTGTATTGTAATCTCAGGAAAAAAAAAAAAAAAAAGTACTCCTGGGGAAGAAGAAGATCTGTCGGTTTTATCCTGAATACCCTACAAAATGCCTGCATGTGGGATGTCAGTGAATATCTATTGCAGAAACTGCTTCTTCTAACATTCAAAGGGGCACCTTACCAAGTCAGGAATGACCCGCTGGTCCCACGGCATCAGGCTGCTTTGACTCAGAATAGCAAGGGAGGAACAGGCATTTTAGGTATCTTTTGGCGGATAGTCAAGCAGGGGACGGAATTGCAGATGGCCTCTGCAGAGTTTGCCATCAGCAAAAGTGGTTTAAAAGTGGTTAAGGCAAAGGTAGCTTTTTAAAAATTACTTTTCATCTAAAAGATCATTTATTTTGCTGTGACTTACTTGTTATATGCCATGTAGGTAACTAGTACAAGTGTCTGTCTCTCAGGAGAGACAGACTAATAAGCACTCTTTCTAGGTATTTTACTGTAGCTCTTTTTTTTTTATTTCCTCTTAGCAGATTCATATGTATTTTGATATATATTAAAATTAATGAAAAGAACATACACTGGATTAGTACTTGAAGTCCAAGGACGTTGTATAATAGCATTCAGTTTCAAAATATGTAGGGCGCTTTTTGGTAATACTGTTGTTTTAGACATTATGTTCAATTGTCAGAAACGGCCCACTAGGTATTACTCTGTGAATGGAGGGGAGGAGGAAGAAGAGGGCAGGCTTTGATTTGCAACACAGACAATCCAAGGTTGTTGAAGCTCCTTAGAACCAGATTCAGAACATAAAACTAGACAACTGCATCTGCTTCTGGACTTTACTGTTGTTCTGAGTAAGAACTATATGGACTTTGAATTTCCAGAACCCTAGCCTTGACTGTCACATAGAAACTCCATACATAGCAAAATAATCTTAAAGTAAGTTCCCATCTGGAGGAAGCATGGTTTGTAGGAATCATACAAAGAAATGTTTGATCTTCATGCCTAAATTATTTTATGCCAAAGTGTAGATACAGATTTGGGACAGAATAGTTTGTAGTATATTAACTTTCCCCTTCACAGAAGTAATCTAGTCATCAGTATTGTTTTTAACTTATCACTCCATTGACACAAACTTTCTTTCATCCTGGGAATGACTTGACAGTTTCTTTGTTTGTGGAAGGAGCTGCTATTCTTTGTAATTATTTTGGGTCATCTTATTCTTTCCTTGTATTATGGTAAGTGCTTTTAGTTTTTGGTCTCCTGACCTTGGGGTATGGACTTATAAGCTAGCTTTTTCAGCTACAACCTATAAGCACAGGTAGTACTAATTACCATTATGTGTGAAGGGCAGTAAAACCATATGACAGAGAAGTGAGGCTATCTTAAATGTAGAGGCCAATGTGTTCAAAAGGAACTATAATAATGAGGTATGTGGCATGATGAGTCTGGAGGAGTCAGCAGCTTGAGTCCTTTTGTCATTATGTTGCTGGGGTGGTGTTTTATTTTTTAGTTAATTTTTTTTAAACTTCTCCAGTGATTGTGTTGTTCAATTTAACAGGAACTGAATGTCAGCTATGCCTGTGTACCAGGAATTCGGCTAGATACTAGGGATGGAGATGAGATGCAGTCTGTGACTTCAAAGAATTCAGTAGGAGATCAGCCAGTAATGGCAATGCAGAGGGAAAACACTGTCCTAGAGCCATGCGTAATGCCATGTGAGCATGGAGAACAGCTGGATGGTGTGGGGTGATGGTCATGGACAGTGCTCAGGGGACATCTTTTCAGGTAGCGTTTGAGCTGAGTCTGAAAGACAATGATGTTTTAGATGGATGAGCAGTGGAAGCACATTTAAGAGCTTGGCTACTTTGCAAACCCACAAGAAGCTCAATTTAGCTGAAAGAATGTGCATGTGAAAATATGATAGAAGATAAAAACAGGAGCGGCAGAATAGAGACAGGCGATGACATCCTTTTTATGTAAGAAGTTGAACTTTATCTTGCGGATGCTGTAAGGAGGACAGAGATTTGGGTCAGATTTTCGTTTTATCAAGGTCACTCTGACAGCAGAGTGCAAAAGGGATGAGAAGGACAGAGCTGGAAGCAGACAGCTAAGTTAGGAAGAAAGCAGCATATACCAAGACAGAGGGGAGAGATGTCTTCCTGACGCTTGACTTTACCAGGCCAAAGAGATAAATGAGTTTCTGTGTCAGATGTTAACTTGAGGAACTAGAACAAAAGTGAGTTCTTTCTCCTGATTGTTGCTTGCCCACCCTTCCACTGCCACAGTGTTATTCTAGTTAATAGCAGATATACTTACACATTATGAGAAAAGATGTCAAGGAAGTACTTCATTGACCGTCCTGGTTTGAGGCCAGACTCTTTACACAGCCCCAGGTTAGAAGAGCTGGAACTCTCCATGGTACTTCCTTGAAGCACATGGGGGACGTTGCATTGCTGAAAAGTGCCGTCTTTGTATTAGCATACCTAGGGTAGAATGACAATTTGTATAGAATGTTCAGAAGTAATTTTCTAATTCCTTTTTGTTTTCGAGAGGGGTATTACTAGAGAGGAAAATATTCCCTGAAAGCTTGTCCATGTGAGAAAGGAGCTATAGAGCTATCAAAAGAAATATTAAATTTGACCTGTTGGGAGTGAGGCAGATGACATAAACTATGAGGAATAAAATAATAACTCTTCATTGTATTAGGTGATTAATTAGAATATCATCTCCTCATTTTTAATTACAATTCTCATTATCAGGTTTTATTTCTGGAATTGAATTCCTTTTTTTGTGGAAATGTAAGTTACCCCTCTCCCCAGAACATGGGCAGGATCCAAGATTGATTGGATCTGGGTACTGAGCGCTGGCTATTTTGAAAAAGTCTATTAGTGTATTGGGTTTGGGTCCCTTGAAAATCTGAAGGTTTTTTTAAGGTATTTAAGAGGAGAGTTGGCATCAGCCAAACAGCTTTAGTAAGTAAAGGAAATTTTCATTCCCCAACTGTCTTTACTGTGAGGAATATTGTGCCTCACGTCATTTTTTTCCAAGATAGGACTGTATCACATTCTCTATTGTATTTTATGTAATAAAATGTAGTACTTGACCTAATGGAAATCAGTTTCTCAAAGTGGTTTTCATTATGGAAAATAAGAGAGACAGAAGTTAAACTGAAGTTCCCACTATTATTCTTGCCTCTTGTCTCTCAACACTACACAGGAGAGGTTGACAAGAGAACTATGTAAATATGGCTTGCTACTTTAATGCATCTGTTTCTGGATTCTTCATCAGCTATATATCAACTTAAGTGGGAGGAGAGAATCTGATTGTTTTCCTCCCCAGAAGAACTGTTAATACTCTTTATTGAGAGTCTACTTGATGTAGGTGCACACCAAGACTTGGCACATTGGATCTCCACTATGACCACAGCCTTACCTGGTAGATATTGTTATGCCTGTTTCATGGATGAGTTCCCAGGCTTTGCATATGTTGTCTAATTTAATCCTCATGCTATGTGAGGTAGCAACAATTTATATTTTCATTATAGAGATGGAGAAACTGAAGTTCAGAGTATAGGTGGCCAGCCCAAGGTCACGTTGCTAGCAAGTCATAAAACTGGATTTTAGAGACTGTGACCTTCTTTTCCCTATTATGCCATATGGTATGAATCTGAATTTACTTATTTCCAAACCAGAAACAGTACATAGATGACCAGAGAGTATCTGAGAATGTCCTCAATGCTGACTTTATAGTAGATGGTTTTATATCAATACCATTTCAATAAGTTCTAGATGATATTTTTACAGTGTTCATTAAAACAAAGTATTTTAACTGAATACCTTTTTGTTGAGTGAGCCTGGCCTTTGAAACCCCTTCTCTCTTTCTCTCTCCTTTAAAGTACCCTCCACTGCCCTGGAGGACCACTATATCAGTGCTGAGCAAAGAAGGAAAAGCAGATAAAGAGTTCACATTTTCTAAAGCAGAATTGACTTAAGAGAGCTTGTCCATAACTTTTAAAATTTTATTTCAGAATATTGCAGGGGTACAAATGTTTCGGTTACATACTTTGCTTTTGTACTGTTTGAGGCAAAGTTATAAGTGTGCCCATCACCCAGATAACTGTGCATTGTACACATTAGGTGTGAATTTACCCATCCCTTCCTCCCAAGGAATGATCTAACTATTTGACCTTTATAACCCATGTCGCCCCTGAAAATAGGGTGGATTGAGCAAGAAGGCTTTTTGATATCAGTCATCTTCTCACCCTTACAAATACTTTAACTGGGGCAGGCATCAACTCCTACCTCTCCACTATCGAGAAAGTTTGCCATGTGCATAAATTGCCTTACTCATATAATTATACTTTTCAATTCATTGACCACCAAGGGCAGTGTTGTGCTGGAGCTGGCACCAACACAGGAATTTTCAGGAATTTTGCAAGCCAATTGACATGATATAACATGCTATAGTTTAAAATTGGCTATGGTGGGAGCATTTTATACTACTAAAATCAACACATGTTACCAATCATTTTTTTCCCTTTGAAGTGCTGGTTATTCAACATTTGCCAGTGATATACCTTCAATCAGAGATTTCATGAAGGCATCTCAATTTTCATCCAGTTTCCATGCATGGGCATGATCTAGTCTATACTCAGTATATTGTGAGAGGGATGAGCGATTGAAGAGAATAGGAATGTTAGTGAAACTGCTCCTAATGTTACATCTTATTGCTTGTCTTTCTCATCACCCTAATCATGTGACATTTTTAAACCTGCATTTGCGAAGAGGAAGCCAGGAGCCCCTGGACATGCTTGACAGAGTGGTTTTGATGGCTTGCTGAACCTTGGCAAGGCATAGATAGGGTCCTACCTTCAAGGCAAAAATCATAATCTTGGGAATAAAGCCACCCATAAGTCTCTCTGACAATGAAATTTTGTAATAACACTTATGACCCTGTTCCCTGATGTTGCTTTATTTTCTGTAAAACGTAACCTAGACTATTCACTTCTCCATTGACTCTATATGAAGAAAGACATTTGATATTTTTAAGGGATCATTGCTTTCTTATTTTAAAATTAAATATATGTGAAGTGGGTTTCTGCCAATTAAAAGGGATAGATCTTATGTTGGCATGTAGGTGTCAATCCTGGTCTGAGTCCAAAAGTCCAAGAACCAGGAGCCCCAATATCCAGTGTCTGAGGGCAGGAGAAAATGGGTATCTCACCTCAAGGAGAGAGCACATTTCCCCTTCCTCTCCCTTTTCCTCTATTCAGGATCGTAGTGGATTGAACTATGCCCACCTACCCTGGGGAGGGTCATCTGCCAATTAAATTGCTAATCTCTCTTGTAAATACCCTCACAGACACACCCAGGAATAATATTTTATTATTATTATATAGAATGACCAGTGATGTCAGCATCCCTTAGCTCAGTCAAGTTGGCACATAAAATTAACCATCACACGCTTCCTGTACTCTCTCAACTCTTTATTCTTATGCTTTAGCAGTAGAAACTACAGATTGCTCAAGAAGATGATAAAATTCTTTCTTAATTCATGAATACCATTTAAAAAAATTTCCCTGTAGGGTTTCCATAGACTTATTTATATGAGCCATGCACACATACACACACATGCATATATATATATATATATATATATATATATATTCGTCTTCCTTTCTCTATTTTTTCCTTCCCACACAATTACTTCTGTCTTATTTTTTCCTCCATGAAATAATTTAAATTAAAAAATGTAGAGGTGGAAAGGTTTATGCACTTATCCAGGGTGGAATATTAAGTTTAAGGTAGAAAATCTCCTTAGATAGTCCATGGCAACTCTCAAAAGGCTCCTTCCCAAGGAAGCTGTGCTTTGTTTGCCTCATACACCATGAGGCAAAGTCATATCATGTAACCAAAATGTTTGTACCCCCATCATATACTGAAATAAAAGAAAAGAAAATCCTGTGGTTGGCACAGAGTTGTGCTATGATGACCTCACATGTAGGTTACTGTCAGAGAGTCTGAGCTCTTTGACAAGTGCTTCACTCCTTGTGATTAAAGTTGCTGAATTTCGGTAAATCAGTCCCACCTGATGCTGGCTACAGGCTGCCAGCCTTGGCCCTTTTGAATAATGGACATTGGGAAGCCAGACTTGGTGGACGTGGCCTCCAGGCCTGTCCTGTCCCCCCCTCCTCACACACCCAGCACCACTTCTCCACTTCTCCACTCAGTTCTGGTCTTGCCAGAACCAGCAGGTGCTGGTTTAGCAATATTTCTCAATTTTACATTGGGATGTTTGAGGCTTAGGATTGATTAAGTCTTACCTGGGGAAAAATGGAGGGAAAATGCCTTCTGATGCTTGTTTCCTGAACTTCAAGCAGCACTTCTGTTTCAAGGACACTCTATCAACTTCTGGTTTTCTAGAATGTGAAGAAGAGTTGACTAAATCAATGAGTATGTGTCGCGAAAGCGGATTTGAGCAGTGACAGGCAGAAAATGACTGTATGGGGTAGTTCTTAAACAGAAAAATAATCCCAAATTCAGGAAGAATAATGGGAAATTTGTGGCAGCCATTAGAGTTACCATCTGAAAAACATTGTAAGGAAACAAGTTGTAATTTGATGTTTCTCCGTGAACTAAAAACAGAGCTCAAAGTTAGAAACCAAAGTACTAACATCATTGACAACTTATTTAGTTTTTCCAGACGTACTTCTGTTGCCTTGTTACTTTTTCCACTATACAAGGAAAAGTCAGTATCTTTTTTTTTACATCATATATCCATTTTTATTGGTATTTCTTCCTAATTTGTTTTAAATAGTGTTTTATTTATGATCAAGTTATTTAAGCTGATTTTTTACATATGTGAAAATATTTTCCCTTATTTTCTCTTTAATTTTATCATATGTAATCATTATTGACATATAAGCTGTCTTAATTTTTATTTTTTTAGACTCTATCAATTTTCTCCATGATTTCTAAATTTCTTTAATGTCAGCATTTTATTTTATTTATTTCAGCACATTATGGGGCTACAAATATTTAGGTTATGGAATATCTTTTCTGAAAAGGACATATGACTATTTTAGTGAGGACTGATTACATACCAAATGTAAAAGTGTGTACACCAACTCTCTACAGGGCTTTCCTAAGGCCATGTGCAGTTTTAAGACATTAATAATAATGATGATAAAAAGATTTTGTAAATTTGTAATTCTAAAGATTTGTGTTATCTTAGAATGGGATTTTAGGTTGATGTGAAATAGAGTGTTTTAGAAAAAAATGATCATTCTTTAGGATTGTCTGTTATGCTTATAAATATATATATTTGATACAGATTTCTGTTCGTATGATTGGACAAAACTAAATCTTCCTGTTTATGCTTAATTGAATTTTTAATTGAAATGACATTTGAAAATTGTCCTTATGAAAAAGCCAAATCCTTATATTAAAATGTCATCTTTCTCTGGTTGTAGATTAGAAATACCTTATTTAAGTTGTTCTTGTTAATCCAGTGACATCACACACATACACACATATTCCTCCTCTCTGGGTTACCCACATCCATCAGAAGTTAGGTGGGTGGGCTGTGGAATTTAGCAAGCTCAGATTTAAGATCTTGCCCTGCTACTTGCTACCTATGAGATCTTGGGAAAATTTCCTAACTTTTCTGTGCCCTGGTTTACTTTTCTGAAATCCTTGCTTTCTGACTCAATACTTTTCTGAAATCCTTGCTTTCTGACTGAATCAACAGTGAAAAAATTATTTAATTCTGAAACTCTGTGTGTCTCCCATGGGAAAAATCATTCCTGTTTTTTTTTAATTCTTTAATACTTTTAATGACAGTTGCTTCATCATGTGCTCATGAAGATTAATTGAATTAATATCTTAAAAGCACTTAGTACAGTGTCTGACACATACTAAGTGCTGTGTAAGCCATATCCATTGTTATATTCTCTTTCTGATTTGTACATGATTTCACATCAATAGATGTTTAGTGAGAAGCATTGTTGAAGCTTTTCTTTTTTTTTTTTTCCTGCCCTAAGGCATGTTTCTCTAACTTTTCTTTCTTCTTTTCTTCTTTTCTTGATTCCTCTTCTCTTTTCTGTTCCCTTCCCTTCCCTTCCCTTTCCTTTCCTTTCCTTTCCTTTTCTCCTTCCTTTCTTCTTTTATTCCTTTTCTTTCTTTTTGACACACTGCTATCTATGTTTGACATTAAATATACTCTGTTCAGGAAGGGATATACCTAAATAGATTGAAGTAAGAATAGGAGCTTATAAAATGATCATCTAGAAAGTGTTCTAGGGTTTAGGCCAGGCTCTCATTCATTCAACACCTAGCTATTACATTCTGTACCTGGGCATAGGGGACATCAAGGAGTTCTTGTCTCAACATCTGGTGAGGTTAGATGTGTTTAATTGTTAAATTGTTAAGTCAGAGGAGGAAATATGGTCAATTAAATAATACCACCCCACCCCATCCTAAAAGAAAACAATTGGTTCCAAGTAAGAGAGGACTTACGTGAACTGATATTGGTAAATTTTAGGGGCAAATTGTTAGAAAAACCACTTAGCTTTAAGTTCTAAAAGAATAACTTTCTTATTTCTTTGGTTCTTTAATTCTTTCCTTTATTCCATAATATTTTCTGAGCCCTCACTCTATACCAAAGGCTATATTAGAAATCTGAGATATAAAGGCAAGTAAGACAGACTGACTCCTGCCCTCAAGGGGCTTACATTCCAGTGAGATGTGATAGATAATAAAGAACGTAGTAGTGCTGGCAAACAGCGGACACATTGTCCAATGGAACAGGATAGAGAGCCCAGAAATAAATCTATGCATTTATGGTCAATTGACTTTTGACAAACATACCAAGAATATACAATGGAGAAAGGACAGTCTCTTCAATAACTGGTGTTGGACCTTTATCTCACACCATATATATAAAAATCAACTCAAAATGGATTGAAGACTTAAGTGTAAGCCTGAAGCTGTAAAACTACTAGGAGAAAACATAGGGGAAATGCTTCATGACATTTATCTCAGCCACGATTTCTCGGATATGACCTCAAAAGCACAGATGACAAAAGCAAAAATAAGCAAATGGGATTGCATCCAACAAAGAAGCTTCTGCACAGTAAAGGAAACAGCAGAGTGAAGAGATAATCCATGATTAGGAGAAATATTTGCAAATCATACATCTGACAAGGGGCTAGTATGCAAAATATATAAGAAATTCAATACGATAGCAACGAAACAAATAATCAGAAAATGGATAAAGGACTGAAATAGACACGTCTCAAAAGAAGACACATACAAATGACCAACAGATCTATATTAAAAAAGCTCATTATCAATTCTCAATTATCAGAGAATTGCAAGTTAAAACCACAGTGAGATGCCACCTCATACCTGTTAGAATAGTTATCATAAAGACAAAAGATAACAAGTGTTAGTGAGGGTGTGGAAACAAGGGAACCCTTGTGTATCATTGGTGGGGATCTAAATTAATTCAGCCGTTATGGAAAACAGTATGCATTTTCTTCAGAACACTAAAAACAGAATTACCGTATGATCCATCTATCCCAATTCCATTATATATCCAGAAGAATTGAAATCAGTATGCCAAAGGGATAGCTGTACTCCCATGTTCACTGTAGCTTTGTTCACAAGAGCTAAGAATTGGAAGCAACCTAAGTATCCTTCATCGGATAACCAGATGAAGAAAATATGGTATATATACACAATGGAATACTTTTCAGCCTTTGAAAAGTGGGAAACTCAGTCATTTGCTACAACATGAATAAACTTGGAGGACTCTATGCTAAGTGAAATAAGCCAGGCACAGAAAGACAAACACTGCATGATCTCACTTATATGTGGAATCTGAAAAAGTTGAGCTCACACAAGTGGAGAGTAGAATGATGATTACAAGAGGCTGGGAAAACGGGGTAGGTGGGGAAAGGGAAGATGTTGATCAATAGGTACAAAGTTTCAATGAGGCCGGCCCGGTGGCTCACGCATGTGATCCTAGCACTCTGGGAGGCCCAGGCGGGAGTGTTGCTTGAGGTCAGGAGTTTGAGATCAGCCTCAGCAGGAGTGAGACCCCTTCCTCTACTAAAAGTAGAAATATATTAGCCAGACAACTAAAAAATAGAAAAAATTAGCCAAGTGTGGTCACGCACACCTGTAGTCCCAGGAAGCTGAGGCAGGAGGATCGCTTGAGTCCCAGGGGTTTGAGGCTGCTGTGAGCTAGGCTAACGCCACGGCACTCTAGCCCGGGCAACAGAGTGAAACTCTGTCTCAAAAAAAAAAAAAAAAAAAAATAAGAAAAAAGAATAAAAAATTTATATATTTAATAAATAAAACAAAGCCACGAATTTTCAATTAGATGGGTGGAGTAAGCTTTAGTGATCTATTGCATAGAATGGTGACTAATTTCTTGTGGTGAAAACATTTAACCATCTACTCTTTTAGCAATTTTGAAATGCACAATGATTTTAAATGTTTTCACCACAAAAAAAATAAGTATGTAAGGGGCTGGATATGTTACTTAACCTGATTTAATCATCCCACATTGTAAACATATATCAAAATATCACATTGTACTGAATAAATATATACAGTTATTAATTGATATTTAAAAAATTGGCCACCCTTGAAAGGAGGTACATAGTCCCATGTTGATGGGAACTTAAACAATTTAATAACAGGCCATGTAATTGTTGGGAGTTAAATCAACAGGAAGACATGATGAAGGGTAAATGTAATGCCGGTGGGGGCCTCCTTAAGTAGGATAGTTTGGAGAAAGCTCATTTTGAGCTAAAACTTGAAGAATAAGAGTGAACCAGTGATTTGGAAATCTGGAGAAAGAACATTTCAAGCCACGGGTCCAGCAGGAGCAAAGGAACTTGAAGATAGGAGTGGGCTTGCAGTGTTAGGTCTGTGGTCCTGGGACATGAGCAGGTGTCAGAATCACCTGGAGGGCTTGCCACAACTCAGATTCCCGAACCCTGCTGTCACTCAGTAGGTTTGGGTGGGGACTGAAAGTGTGCTTTTTTCACAAGCTCGCAGGAGATGCAGATGCTGCTGGTTTGGGGCCAATACTCTGAGCATCTTGCGTTAGAGAGGACATGAAAGGAGAAAGGGGTGGCTGTAGCACTGTGAGCTGGGGACGAGTGGTGGGAAATGAGGCTGGAGAAGGAGGCAGGGACCCTGTGAGCTCAACCGTGAAAGAAGTACAAGGCTATTCCCAGACTGATGAGAAGTCATTGCAGGTTCTGTTGGTCTGTGCTGCAAATGCTCTTGCTCTTGGATAGTTACAATGTAGTCAGTCTTCCAGGATTAGCTGATTCTACATGGCATTCACCCCTCTATGCATGTGAAACAAATTCAGTGGAATTGGGAAATAACCTTTAATTCCCTCTGCATTCAATTCCTGACCAACCTTTGACAAATGGGAAAGAGCGCTTACTTTGCAGAGCACATGCTCTCACACTCTGGTTTTGGAAGTGTGAGACAGGCAAATCAGAGGTGGCTACACTTCAGATCAGCCCGATAATTACTGAAACGCTTTTTCTGCATCTACACGGTAGATTTAGTACAGCAAGGACCTGAGCAAAGCGTGTTACATGACTTCCAACAGCAAGCAACATTCAATCTTTTGATGATAAGTAGTAAAAATATGAAACAATTAGAGGATTATATAAGCAGAAGATATGTGTAATAAAGTGCTAAATTGAGTGTTATCATATGTAAGTCAATGAAGCAGATAATAATTGCCGTGGCTACTAAGAAGGGGGAGAATTATAATAATTGCCGTGGCCACTAAGAAGGGGGACAATTATTGCTTGAAGTTACTGAGGAATGTTTCATCTGGGGAAGGCATTCAGGCTGGATCTTAGAAAATCTGAAAGTTAGAAGGGAGGGGAAAGGCCCGGAAAAGCTTTTGTCTTCTGATTCAATCAACACGTGAAGAATTACTGTGTTTTCCCAGTTTTTGCTGTTTTGCTGCCTTTCAAGGTAAAACCTTCCATGTGTTTCTGATTCTTGAGTACAATTGAATTACTAGCCCATTGTCTGGTGAGAGCTGTTTGGTCAGGGAGCCCCTGTGGACTTCTCAGAAGCTTTTGTCCTTTGAAAGAAGCTGTCCTGATTTGCCATTGTTAATGAAACTTGTAGGACACAATGCTCAAGTTTAAGACCCACTGAGAACATGACCATGTACCTCCTTTCATCTCCACATGGGGGAACCGCATGGCAAATGGGAACTACAGAAACCCAGTGGCAGCTCTGTCCCCCAGTGTTAGTGATTGTTTTGAACTTTCTTATGTCATATCCTAATAGCTTTGTCTTATGCGTGCTGGCCCGCACTGCTTCCACCCTTCATGAATAAATACAAAATGTGTTGTCACCAGGAGATGAACCTTTGTAATCATGTATCTCTTTTGAACGTGCATCCTTAAGACCCTGTGTTCTTAATTTTCAATAATTCTGTGCCTGTGTGAGGCTTTGCTTGGAAATTTTGAAATATGCAGTTATTGCAATGGTTGTATTTTTCACTCGGTCAAGTGCTTTTATGCATTAGTTCTTAATATAGTTGCTGAGTCAAAGGACTCATTGCCTTTACTGAGGTTCTCTGGAAAATTCATGGAGTTATCTTTAATATTAAGATATTTGCTGTTAGCTCAGATAATTCTAAAGATACAGGTTTATCTTTAGTCCCAAAGCTAAGGCAGGAAATAACAGTAAAATAGAAAGAATGATGGCAGAGAAGCACCAGGCTGACCTAAAGAGGGATGTTAATTGCCTTCAGTAAAACAGAGATCATCAGCCTTTTTTGATTGCCTGCTTCTATCAGTAAAAGATTTTGAGGATCCCTCCAAAATAGGTCCTTATTTATAAACTATATGCATGTACCGTTGCTCTCACATATTATTAGCACATGAAAGACACACAAAAATAGAAATCATAGAGAATAAAATGAAAAAAGGAACACAGTTTCTAATATTTTGTTTTTATATCTCAAATAATTCTCTTTTGCATCCTCTGGTGTATGCACACTCCATTTAAGAGAATCCACTTTTAAGGTACCCAGAGTAGCAATGTGTGGGGTACTGTAATGATTCTAAAACTTTAAACTGCTTCAGAATTTTCTGGAAGCCTGTAAAAACAGATTTATGCCTCCCCCCAAAGTTTCTAATTCAGCAGGAATGGAGTGTGAGACCCACGCGTTTGCATTTCTAACAAATTCCCAGGTGATGCTGGTCTGAGGACTACACTTTAAGAACCATTGATATAGTCAAGAGCATGGGTGTCATGGTTAGTCTATGTAAGCAGGAAAATCAGCATCCTTTAATTACCAAATGTGTGACTTTTGGTAAATTATTTTGCCTTTCTGAACTCAGCTTTTTTTAAATCTATGAAATGCAGGTAATCACAATTACCACTTAGAGTCACTGGAGACCTCAGTGAGATAATGTAGATAAATTGCTTAGTATCCATTGCTTGTCACCTGCAAAATAATACATGCTGGCTGCTACACTTTCCTCTTTCTCCTTCTTCTCCTCCTCCTCATTGTTATCAACATCATCAGACATCTTTTTAATGTTACAAAGTGGACACAGGGACTTTTGGTTTCAGGATAAAACGTTGTACCTTAATTCTTAAGAATCATGGGAATGCATTTTTTTTTCCTGCTTTACCATTACGCATTAAGAAAGACCATGATCTAAATGAGGTATCTTTCTAGTTGAATGGTAGAGTTGAGGCTCTTTTGCAAAGTCTGCCTAAGGAAGAACAACGTGTTCAGCCCTCTCCCTTCTGTATGTAACTGTTGATACTTTGTGGCTAAGTGTGTGTTGCTGTCATTTTTTGTATATACTGAATTCTTGTTGCATGAGATTGGTGGTTGTGTCTTTGAATGTTTAGGAGCATGAGAATGGTAAACTCAAGTGATTTCTTTGAATTTGATTAATTTTTAACACTTTTTTTCTCTTGTTCTTTCTTCCCCCTTTTCTTGTGCTTCCCTAGGACCTAGTACCACCTGCCAGGAAGATTCGTGTGCCAACCAGGGCGTCTGCATGCAGCAGTGGGAAGGCTTCACCTGTGACTGTTCCATGACCTCTTATTCTGGGAACCAGTGCAATGATCGTAAGTACAGCAGCCTTGTCATACTGAAACTTTTCCAAGACATTCAGAAGTTTGGAGAAACCTTAAGGGACATTATGTAACAAGAAGGCTCTTCTGAAAAATTTAGAAGTAACTATTTCCTTCAAGAACTTGGAAAATAAAGGACGAGTGCTTTTAGGAGAAGAGCAAAGAGACGTTTCTTGTTTAGTAATATTATACGTTCTCCAATTTGCTTACCTCCTGAGTTTTTTCTTTAGATTAGAATAAATACTTGTGACCGAGAAACAATCAAAAGCGATTAAGGCAATATTTTTATTGTAAGAGGTTCAGTTCTCCATTAATTAAATCATCTGGGTAACAATTTTGAGACTGTCCCTATTTGCATGGCCTAGAATTTAGAGGATATTTAAGCAGTGTAGCTGTTTTTTCAAGAAGTCTGAGTGTAGAGAATTTCTTAAGCCTTCTAAATGACAAAGATATTCAGAGTTTATTTTTTTATTAGAAAAGTTTAAAGCATTCCTGGGGGGTTTTCAAGTATAAAGCAGAGATTCCCTCTAGCTACATGTATTGGTATCTTTTTGGTTCATACATACATAGCTGTTCTGTTTATATATTTATATTTTGTGAGTATGCTTTTTATGTATATATCTGGGTATTTGGTTCATATTAGAAGAGAGCATTGTGATTGCTATTTTTGTCCATTAGTGGTGCTTCATGTGTCTCAATTGATTTAGTTCTAATAGAAGATTGATTTCATGAAGGTGATTCTAGCACTAATGGTGGAGATATTTGAATGCTGTGGGCATCTATAACCTGTGTCTTCACTCCCTTCTCAAGTTATTTTCTTAACATGGCCATTTTAAAGACAAGCAAACAGTTGAAATTTCTGAACACCTATTGATTGCAAAGAGAATTTCTTGAAAAGCCGTGACTTAGTGGGCCCTGCTGACCTTCTGACTTTCTAAATGCAGCCTTCACGGTAGAAGTTTGTTTTACAATCCAAACTCATTTGACCTCTTGGTTTTATAAAAACAATGTGTGATGTTATCTGAGCAAATAGTAAAGTCATGTTATAGTTTGCCCACAAGGGAGCAGGCACCAATTACAATGCTATGTCCTTCATGTCTATTTGGTTTTCCTTGACTCCTTATTTTTCAACTTTTTTCATGTGTATGGTGGTATCTTATAGTTCTTTTTTCCATTTTTCTCAATAGCCTTTTGCTCCATATGTTCTTTCATTCTTTTAAGATACACTAAGGAGAAACAAGTTGGAAATTTGTCAATGTAGGGAGAAAATTATATGATCTCCATTCATCTAAATATGTAAGCATATGCCTCTATATTTGTCATGGAAAGGGCACAAATATCTACAGAAAGTTTTGGCATAAGATTGCTCTTGCCAAGTATTTTGGTATTACAGAAATCCTGTTTGCATATTTGTGATTTGGAAATATTGTTTCACTCTGAAGCAGGCTGTTATGGACTCATCCGGAGTACCTGGGGAATCGTGCTATGCGTTCTTTCTTTTTCCTTCAGTTTGTCTGCATAGCACTCACTAGGAAGGCGTTTTTCTCTAAATGATGACATAATGCTTCCTATGCTCACAAGTTTATTCCTTATCACACATACACCCCACTCTGGGTAGAAAATGATCAGGAAGAGACTCTCCACACAGAAAAGGCAGAAAGGTAAGTTATTCTAATTGTGTAAATATGTACCGTCTTCAGAAGGTGTGTATGTAATTTTCTGTCATTAACACATTCTTCTCTGTTACCTGGGACCAGGTATTGTTTACCGTTAAAAATCAAGTAGAATTTTTTCCAGCTTTCTGTGATTGCTTCTGACTTTATCAAGAGCAGATTGTGTCTCAGTTCAGGATGTGGACAATCACATTATCTGACTTGGACAATTTGTTGGTATATAATGAAGTACTCTAACCAGGATTGGGAAAATGTCAGCTTTCTTTTGTGGCAGCAAAATCATATGCTTCAAAAATGTTTCTGTGATATCCAGACTTAGGGTAATATATTTCAAATTGCATTCTATGAATTATGCAGTTGAATATTTTGACTGTAGAAGACCTAAGATCCCAAATCGCTAATACAGTCTGCTTTCCTAGTCTCTTGCTTCAGAGTGGACCGGGGCTTCTGTGATTGGTTAGCTATATGGAAATGATGCAAGAACATCTTAATTATGGAGTGTGATAAATATATAGAATTCAGACATACAGGAAGTGACATCAAAGTTTGGGTATAAATTTTCAATGAAATCCAACCAAATATATCCAAATGGCAGGGTGCCTGCAACTGTTACAGTGGATGATGCTGTATCCAGTGATTGGTATCCAAGGTATTTGGGGGGAACTTCCGTTTTAGAAATATCATCAGAGCCAGTTTGTTCCACCTAGAAAATCAGCCTCACTGTATCATAGATCATTATTTTCCATATCAACCTTGAACCTTTGGGTTGTAATTTGCTATTTCATCTCACAAACGTCTTCAACATGAAGTTACCTATCTGATGTTCTGCGTGCTTACCTTTGTTGATACATTTTTGGTAGATTAGCTTGCAGCAGGAGTGGAGTGTTAGTCACCAGCAGAATTCAACAGGCTCATTCTTACCATGGGCAAGAGCAGGGGGGAAATTGCAAAAAAAAAAAAAAAAAAAAAAAAGAAGAAGAAGAAGAAGGGATAAAATAAACTGATAGAAGAAGGAGGAGGATGAAAGAGAAGAGAAAATCATACTGAGTCATACGGGAGAACACAGAGGTCATAATGACTCCATGTGATTTTACTTCGGTAACATGCATTCCACAAAGGGCCTGCCCTTGACCTAGTAACAGAAGTGGGTCATGGCATTTTAAGTGGAGTGCCCATCAAGGAAATCTGGCCTTTACCTAATTCTTTGGAAGAGAATATTCTGTAGAATGTTTTGTTTATCGCAAATAAATTTTATCCCTTAAAATGTGAATAGGTTAGAGATGAAATCTAATGGCAAAAAACATTTTTTGGGGAAAAAGTTTTGAATATCTCATTTTCCATGAGCAGTTTCTCAGGGCAACAGATTGATCCTTAATGAAATGAAAACATCTCAATTTATTACTATACATCCAAGAATAGAAACTTGCTCAACAGAGAGATGGCTGGGTTTCATATTTTCCAAAATGAGGTACTTAGTCCATCATGTGTAAAAAAGTTAATTATGTCATGACTTGTAAGGTTCTAAAAAATGTCTGCATTGTAGGGTATTTCCTTCTAACATTGGTTCTGTCACTTATGACTTTTTTTTTTTCTTCCCTGTTTGCCGAACATGATGTTTGCTTGACACTTTTAAGGTGCTGTTACATAGATATTGCCACCATTAATAATAGAGTGTACATTGTAAAACTTCATCTCATTTAGTATGAATAAACCAAGCCTGGAAAATTTCACTTTATTCTATCATTTTTTGTGAAAAGCATGGTGGGTTGATGGAGGCAGTAAGGTGAATTCCGGGTTCACTCTTATAAAGATAGCTATGCAGAGCTGGAATGGTGGTAGTGAAGGTGTAACACATACTCTCTAGAGCTGATACATGGTTGAGTAAGTGTGACTCCCTTGTCTGGGATAGAAAAAAAAAATTCCACCTGATTAGAAAACCGAAGTGTAATTGATTTATTAATTGTCTTATATAGTTTGAGATATGACCTTCTACAATTTTGTCTAATGATAAAGTCATGGGGAATTTCTTTCTTTTAGGTTGACTTTTAGGGCTGTTTTTATATTATAATGGACTTAATCATCCCAGAATCAATTTTGAGTTAATGTAGCATCCAATAAAATCCATGGAAGGATGCATAAGTAATATTTTCCAAAGATAATCTTCAGTTCTTTTGAAGAATTTGTAACTGAGGTGGTTGACTTCTCAGACAGTGGGCACCACTTGAAAATCAACCTAATGACACATGCGTTGGACCACATTTTAAGGACAACAACAAAAACGGAATATTACAAAGATTCTTATAGGGATATTCTTCTTGGGTTTTGGGTTGTTACTGGTATTTTAAATGGAGGACTGAGAGCTTGGATAATTCTAGCATGTTGTAGACATTTCACCATCAGGTGAATCAAGAATCCCTTTCCCATATTGTGTGGCCGTGCTACTCCTATTGGCAGTCTGCTGGTGAGTTCCTCTCTCCTTCATAACATCAAAAAACATTGTGTAAAATCCAATTTGCCTACATACACCCACGAATATACAAAAGGTTGTCATTTGTAGTTACGTTGTGAAAATAGTTTTAAACACCTCATATCTCTCCTTAACAATGTTGTTGCCTTTTACCATGTCCAGGACAACTGTTTTGAGTTGCATACAATTTTGGGGTCTTGTTACTGCTTCTGTGCCCTGGAGAAGCACATGTGGAAACATCTGTGGCACATGAGTCTTTAACACACTTTAAGTTCCTGAGTTTAGAAATTGGGTTTTCATAATGGCTTTGTGGGGTAAAAAAAAAAAAAGGGAATAGATGTGAGTCCTCGGCCCACTCTCAGCAGCCAGCTACACTGTGCTACCCTGCTAGTCGTACATTGCAGGCTGCTCGTTGGAGATATTGCTAGGTTCACAGTGGCATGTGATAATAGATGTTCTGTGCTCACAACAAATCAATAGCAAGCAGCTGTGGATTGTACAGATAGTGGAGTGTGAAGCACCTTTTCGAACAGTTTTCTGCTGGAGTGGCTGTTAAGCTGCAGTGCTGACTATTGATTAGCCTTTTGCTTTTTATTCATTGTGTGGGTTTATTTATTTTTTAATGTAGGTTGGTATATTGATTAAATCTGTTAAAAACACATTTTCCATTTGGGCTTCAGAAAAAATAAGCATTATGTGCATTGCTTAGTGTACAAACAAGGGGATAGACCTGTGTATACCAATTCTGTCACTTGGGTCCACATAAGTACGTAGGCATTATATTATGAACCTATGCTATTAGGAAACTGTTTGTATAGCAATAATTTTTAAGGATATATCAAAGTATAGTATATCTGTGTTTTTGGTTATGTGTTTATATCCCTCCCCTGTTTTCATACTTTGCTTCTCCATCAAATAAGCCATTTGTGAGAAGTTCAGTTGTTTGCTGCTTAGAACACACTTCATCATTTATTCATTTATTCATTTATTCACTCACCAGGCATTTCTTATTTGCAGATATGATCATGAGTAAGATAGAGTTCTGTTCTCAAAGACATTCTCGTCTAGTGGGGGAAGACACATATGAAGGTGCTTCAATAGAACCATGAACAGTATACAGTGAGGAGTCATGGAGTAGAGTGATGGCACCTCCAGGGTTGAGACTCCACAAAAAAGAGAAGCTGCTATTAGTATAGTTTTAATTGAACTTGATTTAATTGAACTTTTAATGAGTCTTGAAAAATTTGCAAGTATGTCATAAGCAAATATGGTATGGAAGAGGGTTGAGAAAGAAAAGCAGCATTCCAGCAAGCAAGCAGAGAGAAATATGGTACAGCCACGGTGAACATTCTGGCTATTTCCTTCTTGTCTTTATTCTGAGCATTAGTATGACTAAGATCATCACACTCTGCTTGAAATTTGTACTGTGCTTTATTTGGTTTAACTTGCATGCTAATGCATTTTTCAAAATATAAAACACATTATTAGATTTCCTAATCTCCTTTAGTAGAATGCACATAATGGGGCTCAGTTCCTGGGGAGAAATTCCCCCACACTGAATTCGTTGCTGGATCCTGGATGTAGGCCTAATAGGGAGCAAATCTCGATGATTTCACTGGATCATTGGTGGACAGTGATCTTGGAAATTTATTTATAACAAACCAAGTCTTTATAAGATTGATTTGTAATGAATTATTAAATGATAAAGGGTATCAAAACATAGTCACTGATTTAATTAGCTATAGAATCAAATGCCTTAAATACCAGTCCTCACTCTAACCCTATGAAATTGAATTCACTTAGTCTCTTGAAATTTTGCTATAGCACAAGGAATATAATAGGTACTTAATAAATAGGAGTAACGGCAGTGTTTATTATAACTAATGATATTTGATAGTTGTCATGTCCTTAGCATGTTCTTGACGCTCATACTAGAGACTTTATAAAGATCTCATCCCTTTAATCATCCCAAAATCCTTAAGAAATACTATGCTACTCTTGTCCTGATTGTAACAATGAGAAAAGTGGAGTCACAGTTATCAAGTAGCTGAATGAGGGCTTGAACTCTGGTTTGTCTGGCATGAAAGTTTACATTCTTATTAGTTTTTCTACTACTTAGTCATTATTAGAAATATTAACAGTTTAAAATCTATATTATTAGGTTAGGGTGTTTAAGCAAGTCTTCACGACATCCAAATTGCATAAGTATATAGGGTTGGAAAAGGGAAACTGTGTTCTTTTTTGTTAATTTTATCATATTGTGGAATTCTGAAAGCTATAGGTATGTGGGTCTTAACGCTTAGATAAAGCCATTTAGAATTAAAATATTTTTAGCCATTACAGAATTAGAATTAGGATATCTCCCCCAAACTATTTATATTTTCATTCTCTGTTTACCTAGATCTTCTGATTCCCATCTGTTTGCTTTACTGAAATTCCAGTATGTCATATAGCATAGCGGAATTAGTGAGACCACTAATGTGGAATGGGATGGTCTGTGTTCAAATCTTGACTGTCATTTCATATTTATGTTACCTTGGAAAAGTTAATAATTCCTCTGTGCCTCTAAAAAGCAGATAATTTGTAGGCTCTGTCTTGCAAGAATGTTGTAAACATAAATCGAATTTGTAACTGTGAAATTTAAGACATGGCACAAAATAGCCCCTATGGAACTGTTGGCTATTCTTTGATATAATTTTTTTTTAAAAGTTAAAAACATGACTCATACAAATATAATTTTTATAAAGTTAAAAACAAAACACTCATACAAATACAGAAGGAATGTGTGTCAGATTTATTTAATTCTTTAACAAGGGAAACAACAAGATGGTAAAGTGTAAACAACAAGATGACAAAGGAATATTTGAAGAACTGGATATTTATAGGCACTAAAAATATTAAAATATAAATTTAGGGTAGATTTAAAACTGATGACTGTCCCATGGAGCAAAAATCCCATAACTTTTGATGTCATCTTCTCTATTCAACATAAATCTACAGGTTAACATGTCATCTCATGGACCCCAATTAATAATAAGTATTGGGGTCTCTGGACTCCAATTAATAGTAAGTATCAGTGTCAAGCACAGGCACATTCTCCAACAGAATTAAATATTTCTTGGGCAGTATTGCTAAATAATGTCCTTATACGTAATTGAAAAGACATGGTTTTTCCCCTATCATTTTTCCTAAGTTTTGGATGATTTTTTATTAATAGTTACCATATATTCCATTTCATATCCTTTTTTTACCTTGAATATCTTTCTTAAATACAATCGCTTTTTATTTTTTAACCATTTAACTGTGTGCCGATCATTGTGTTGAATTCATTGTCATTTTGTCATTTAAACCTCACAACAACCCTAAAAAGTAGATATTATTGTGATCCCAGATTCAGAGGCAACAGAACTGAGACACAGACAAGTCAAGTGATTTGCTAAAAGTGACAAAACTGTTAGTCTGGGGGACAAAGATTCAGAGTTACATTGTTAGACTGCAAAGTCTAGACTCTTGACTGCCAAGGTCTCCTGAATACCCAGAGGAAGGCTTCTTGAAAACTCGTCTGAATTCATAGGGATTTAAGATTCACATAGCTGCATAGCTCAACTACTTCTGTTAGCATCAATTATACTGTAATTTTTGGTGCCTACATTGCTGTTTGTGAGGTGGGGGGTATGTTATTCACTTTTTACTTTATTCACTTTAAATAAGGGCATTGTTATGACTGATTTGCTCAGGTAGCAGGATCAGAAGTTCCATCAAACAATAGCCATTTTGCAAGTTGGGTACATCCACTCAGGCAGGGGGCTTAGTCTGGAGAAGTCAGTATGGCTGAGAGGAACAGAGCAGTATAGTGAGGGCAAGATCCAGAAGGTAAGAAAGATACAAAGGGAGCAATTATGAGTAGGCAGCACCAGTGGTAATGCCCAAAGTTATCTCCTTACATCTGTTTTTATTATTGGGCCCACAGATATTCAGTGTAGCCAAAAGGAAGCCAGAGGATGGTAATTAAGCCCAGGGTCTTTTAAAAGCAAGGATGAAGATGCTGGCATTCTCAGTTCTGTAGATGCAAGTTTTAGCTTGTCCATGCAAATCACTCTTGCTTTTAAGTTCCACTGATAACTAGAAGGGACAATTTTGGGTATCCTCAAGTGACACTGAGGGCTGATATTAATGCACATGCAATTTCAAACAGATTCAGCAAGAGCCAGAACTGCTTGCAGCTGTGTTTTTCACAACTCTCTTTGAAAATAAGCTGGAACTCACAGGTGAAATATTAGTTTCGACAAATCCCAAGTTGACTTTTGGACCTATGGTTCAAGGAGAAATAATTTCTACAATTCAGGGTCCTGTAGCTTGTCAGGGATTATTATGAGTTGTTGGAATTTGTGGCCTCACTAATTTCATTTCAGCCATCTTCAGCATGCTATATTTGTAAACCATTTTTATTGCTTTGTTTAATTATAGCCCATTCATTTTTAGTGTGCATGGCTGGTTACTTATTGATGGTGATGGCATAATCCACTGAGAGCCTATTGGTTCACAGAAGACAATTTTTATATTACCTTGTTAGTCACATCCAGGTGCGATTTTAATGTATTTTTCATTATAGACTTAAAATTTCTTATATTTATTTCTACATCTAAAGCCAAAAAAGATGAAAACTACTTTATCTTGTCTTGTAAAATAGAGCTGATACATATAATTAGGTTCCCTTCGCTCATTTTTCTCCTTTACTTTCTTTCTAGGGGAGAAGGAGAGCATTTTTGATTGAGGCAAACTTTACATTCAGCAAAATGCACAGATCTTGCATTCATTATGACAAAAGTGTATACCCATGTAACCAACAGCCCAGTTAAGATAAAGGACAGCTTCATCCTCCCAGAGGGTCTTCTCTTGTGTTCCTTCCAGCAAGCCCCTCTCCTCTCTAAGGCCACTGCTATTTGGATTTGTATTAGCATACATTATTTTTGTCTCTCCTTGAATACATAAATGGGATCATATAACATGTGATCTTTTATATGTGTTTTCTCTGGCTCCATGTAATGTCTTTAAAACATATCTACTATGCATTCCAGCTACCTGACAGTCCTGATTCTCAGCTTCATCTCCTCAACTGCAGAAGTCAGCTGGTCTCCACCTGCGACCCCCTTCCCTGCTCCATTGTGCAGAAATTCTTTCAAGCCATAAACTGGGACAATCTTAGGTCTTTCCTTGTTTATCATCTCTCTTTCAGAAACCACTGCCTTTTTTTTGTCTGCTCTCCAGTGTGCTGTGAGCCGTTGTTTTGTGTGTTGTCCTTTTCCTGGTTGTATCAGGTCAATTGTAGTTCCAATCTTTGTTGCTTCATCTATACTAGAAGTGGACATCAACCTGTTTCTTTTTACCTCACTTCATCTTTGCATTGTGAAAATAAGGAGGTGGAGAGAAAAGACCTAACACATAATGTGCTTCAAGCCACACACGCTAGGGATAATTTCAGGCTTTACATCAGTCCTGGGATGGCTCTGGAAGTATGGGATATTCTGGGGCCTGTTTATGTATTTATTTTTGGGAAAAACTATCAACTCCAGTGACAGACCTGCAGTCAAAGAAAACGCTGTAAGAAGCTACACAAAGCTAGTTACATGCCTGAAAATGTGTCTCTATCAAGTGTTTCTTCATCTGAGTTTCTGTTACGAGGTCCCCATGGCTTTTTCTCTCCAGTCCCTGTGATAACACTTGATTAAGCTCAGTGGGTGCAGGAATTGATTTGGCTTGTGCAGCTAGTTGTTCTTAGGATTTCCTTTACTTAGAATTATAGTTTGTTTTCTCACCTACCTTTATCCTGCGGATCTTTGCCAAATGAAATTAGAACATGTTTTCAAACAAAGAACTTGGAGACTTCAGGAAGGTGGAAATGTTTCTATGCCAGGTAGTGTTTTTGGCCATTGACTGTCTTTATTTTGATCCCCAAGCGCTGCTCTGCACTTACAGTCTTGCTGCATGGGCACAGAATAAATGAAGGGACCTTGCATTGTTGATACTTTTTTAGTTCTACCTGATTTTTTTTGGATAATAAAATTTACAAGCTCACCGTTGAAAATCTGGAAAACATATAAAAGTACAAGGCAGTAGGAAAAACATGTGTAATTGTATCAGTTATTAATATCTTGTTTCAGAATATGTATGATGTCAAGCACATAGTGGACATTCAAGATATATTTGTTGGAGGAATGACTGAGCCTTGCGTATTTACAAAGTCTGAGTTGTTCAAAGATTCTAGTGTTCTTTTCATGAAATGAATAGTATTTCTACCAGGACTAGGTATTTTTTAGCCAGAAGGAATGCTTTTAGCCATACAGGAATTATAATAAGCATCCCGATATGCAATTTCTTTCTTCAGATGAAAAATGGAAACTGCAAGATGTTTCCATTTCTTTTCACTGTTGCCTTTCTCTTTTCTCTAAGAAAGCCTTAAAGTTTCTGAACAGTTATTCACAGACGTATCTACATAAGAGTGAAATGCTTTTATAGTGGATTGTGGTTGCAAGGAAAAGGCTCTTATAACATATGTGGGAAAGGAGCCTCTTGGTCTTGGTTTTTCCTGTGGCACTCAAGTTCAAAGAGATGTTGTGGTTTATTTCACATGATGAGATTTCTGGTAATAATTCAGTACTCTAGAGATCAAGTGAGACAGTAGAACTTTAATTTCATTTCATCAATTTTTGGTGAGTTTTATATTGACCAAAACCAGTACTATATGGCTGAAGAAGTTAGAGTCACTATATACTGAAAATGTAAAACACAAAAGTTCCTTGATTTTTGCACACCCTTGGTTGCAAAATTTTTATTTCTCTGTGGGAAAATTCAGCCAAACCTTGTAAATGCTTTGTAACAACTCTCAGGAGCATTGATAGGAAACAATAGCATCTGACTCTAGGCATTATTTCCCGGTAAATCCACTAAGTGTTCTTTGAAATCAGCCCTCCACTAAATCTAAAATTGCAGTTCTACCCAGATATCCTATATAAGTAAAACCAAATACATGTTTATAAAAATAAAAATAAGTACATTTTCATATATATATAATGCATAATAAATAAATAGAAATTTCCTTTAGGACTTTTCCCAATTGTTCTGAAACATTTTTTTTCTATTCAGATATCTTTATTTCTGTGTCTTACCAAGTCATGTGTGAACTTTTAGTTGCATCTCAGTCACTTGGCAAGTTATGTATTTCTGTAATTATAATGTGTCTGCCTGGGCCACAGATTAGGTATCTGCCTGCCTTTGAAGATGTTTGACAGAAAGCCCCTTAATCCCACCTGAATTCTCAATATCTGGGGTATAATTTCATCTCTGAAAAAAGGATTTGGGCAGGGAGATATTATCTGGGATTTATTTATCCTCAAGAGTAAGCATTCTTTCTCCTTTCCCTCCCTAACAGTCCCATATGGCTCCCTCACTCTGGCACTCAGGAGTGTCATTTGGTTAAAGCTCACATCAGTGTCCTGCTGGTGGTGGGGACAGGGCAAGGTGAGCTTTGGAAAAGGGCCTACGGTTCAGTACACATGAGCACACATGCATCTTGTCCCCAACTCATGAAAAATCCTGAGAACAGAGCAATTTGAAAAAAAAAAATTAAAACAAGTGAGTTTAGCCACATAAACTCTCAGTATTGTTAGAGGCTTTATTCCAATCCCTACAACACACCACATGTATTTCCAACATCTAACTTATTTAATTTGCATTTGGATTAATTTAGCATATTTTCCTATTATATAAAGTTTAATGAACAATAAACACAGCCATAACCAAATTTCACAGCTATTTCCCAGTGTGGGGTAGCATTTTGCATTTAGTTATATTTGGTTTCCTAGGTAATATTTGATTGTGGATATATTTCCTAAAGCTGCATCTCTTGTCACATGGAATGTTTGGTGGCGGATTGTTCAGACTTAGAGCAAGGCAGGAAAGAGAAAGTTGCTTTGAAATGCTATTAAAGCAATCAACTGTGTTAAAAATGATTCTCCCTGCTGCTTCTCTTGACAGTCTTTCAGCTCCCCATTGTTGGTCTCCAGGCTTGTGTTTCTGAAATCTATCCTGTGTACCAGTTCCAGATTAATCTTCCCCAAATACTGTTTTTGCCTGTTTACTCTTCCGTTCATGAAACTTCAATTGCCTCCTTGTAGTACTGCAGTCACCTCCAATGTAGTCCAAACCCTACACTTGGCCTTGGCTTTCAAGGTCTTCCATAATCTGCTTTTTAAAAACTGTCTTTTGAACCACATTTCCTTTAGTATTCATGGTTTACTGTGTTCTCTAATAAGGTCTATTTTCTCACTGTCACTAGCATGTTCTGTGGTCGTTATGTCCCACGCCCTTGCTGCTGTACTTCCTCCTCTCTGGAATGCCCCCTCCCCTGAACCTACACAGCTTTGGAGTCCAGCCCAAGTCTTACCTATTCTCACTAGTCTTCTCTGGCCACTGAAGTCTATAATGATCTCTTGTCCCAAATCCTACTGCATTTATATTCAGGACAGAGAAACAGCCTCTCTAGGCATCTAAAGGGGGATTAATGATGATCTGAGAGTAAAGTGTGGGTTCAAACCCTCCTTCTTTTCCTTCTTAACTGGTAGACTTTGGCAATTAATATTACTACAAGGAAACCTCACTACAGAATCTTGCAAAAGTCCCAGCTTTCTTAACAGTGTTAGAAATATGGTCGCAAAGCAGAATATAGAACCTGGGAAAGAGTTTTTGTAGGGTTCCAGGTAGCAATTTATGTTGGAAATGTAAAACCTCCTGTAAAGAGAAATGTCACCAATAAATAAAGCAAGTAGAATTTTTAGATTAATTACCACTCTTGTTGTGTATTCATCCTATTCCCTAGGGAATCAATTTTCCTACACGGTGCTGACTGTGGGGTCCTCTAGAACAGAGGTTAACTGTGTATGTGAGGTGTGTGTGGGTGGTACAGTCACTGGTATTAGATTACTCAAATAGCACAGATGTTTTGTATATTCTAATTTAAAATTTAAACATATTCCTGATTATGAGTCTGTGTAATTCAACCAAAAGCCTAAGTAGGTTTTAGATGATCTACCTTTCCTGTAAATATTCTGAATTTTTAAAGCAGCACTTCCACGGGCATTCTGAGGGATTCTGTTGCCTTTAGAGCAATCTCATATCCTAATTTTGTTTCTTGCCTGGAATAGAGAATTACTGGCCAGTGAGTCTTCAGCTCTTGTCACTTGTAAGGTTAAGGGGAAAAAAATTACAATTTTTGCAATGTCTGTTGTTAACAGGAATCTCAATATATGTAATCTTAACTAAAGATGTTAAGTTATTTTTAGAGCAGTAAAATATCACCTAGTTTAGTTTTCCCAATGGACTATTCACAGGAGATAATGTCACAGTCACTTTTCCTTAATTGAAAAGCCTTTGAGTCTGAGGTTCTTAAGGCCAGGCCAGGCCAAGTTTGATGCTGTTCAGTTAAAACTTTAAACGTGATGCCAGGGTGTGGAAGATGCATAGCCAACCTCTTATTCCTTATTCACAGCAACACTCTTCACAGAATAAAGCAGGGATACTGTGGGGTTTCTGATTTATTATCTGAGTGCTCTAATGCACTAATTATTGCCTGCCACGGGAAGGTGGCTGCATATTGATCTCCAGTGAAGTTTGACTGAACAAGAAGCCAAGTTTCATGAACATTATTACATCCCTTCCTCATTACCCAGGAGTTCATGATGGGCTCAGCTGCCAAACACTGGGGGCTTAGATAAAAATTTTAATCATAGTGATTTTGATAATCAATTCCAACAAATAGAATGCAGTTAGCTCTTTGAAACTCATGAAGCTGATAATATTTGGGGAAGGGAAATATGAGTGTGATTGCTTGACATGTCAGAGGAGGATTGGTGGAGAGGGAAACCAAAAGAGAAATTTCGGCTGTCTTAAGAGCGGGCACTTCTGAGAACAATAATCATGTAGGGAATTTACACTTCCAGACTCTGATTGTTCCTGAGAACAAGAGTCTTAAGAATTTAGTTAGGATATTTAGATAATGAAGATTTAAATTCGTTGTCAAGTATCCTTATACGGGCATGATTTTTCTCTTTATAGTTAGTCTATTAATTAGAAGGAAGTGTGATTTATTTACTTCTGAGCCTTTGTGCAGTAGACGTGTGTTGATATAAATAGTGTTTATTTCTGATGACAAACATTCGATGCCAAGTAAGTAGCAGACCACAAATGATGAAGTAATTACCATCACAGGAGCACACCATTGTTTTACGGTAGATATTTTCGTGGTGTGAAAAAAACTCCCTTATAGCTTTGACATGGATGCTTTAACTAAAATCTGGACATGCTGCATTGATGTAGCATCTCTTAAAGTCCCCTTTAGTGAAGGATATTTTTGTTCTAATACTTTTGTTTCCTAGAATCAGATTATGATTTTACAACCATTGTTTGGTGATATTTCTTCTTTTAAAGTCACACATCTTTTATGCTGTGTCCTCCCATTCTTATCATCAGCATCTACTGACATTCAGTAGATGTAAAAAAAATTCTTAACTGAGGTCCTCCCTTGTAACCTTCTTCTTACTCCATCCTTTGTGTAGTCCTTGGTGAATTCAATTTTCATGTTATGTTTTTTCTTAATAACCCGGCTTCCTCAGATGCCTGGCCACCTAGCAAAGAGAATTTCCTATGCTGGTACTGCTTCCTAAGTTTGCACCTCTCGCCTCCCTTAGGTCTCTGGACTTTACCTTCTATTCTCAATAGTCTCAAAGGATGCATTTGCCTCCATACCCCATCTGGAGTTCTCAGTCAGTTATATGAATGACATTCCCACCAGTACTCCAGAGCCCTTGCCTCGTCAGCTGCTACTCACTACGCAAATTCTAAGGAAATTCCTCTGCTTGGTTTCTTGGCTCCAGCTGTATGGCTAGAGACAGTCATGCAGTTGGCAATTTGTTATATTGCAAATTCATATCCTCTTAGCTTAGCAATGCCCTCCATGTGTCCCTTTTTGTGGCCATCCAAGCTTTGTTCCTAAATTCTGACCATTTTCTCTTCTTTTCTCTAATATCCTGTTCTCTACTTTGCAAGGTAGCATG
This sequence comes from Eulemur rufifrons, assembly GCF_041146395.1. NCBI lineage: Eukaryota > Metazoa > Chordata > Mammalia > Primates > Lemuridae > Eulemur > Eulemur rufifrons. The sequence goes on from NC_090984.1 coordinate 104,804,120, forward strand.
TATCCAGAAGAAGTTATCAGATGTGAGCCTTGCATCATATTTCTCCATGTCAAAATGTATCTTTATGCTTAAACATCTCAAATCTCAATAGCATGGCGATTAAGGCTTTTCAGACTTTTCTCCAAACATAATATTCCATTTTGAGTCTTTCTGGACTCACTTTCAAAAGCCTGAGCACCTGTGGGGAAACTCTGTTCTCTAAATGTGTCCTAAACTTTCCTTTATCTATTTTGACCCACCCTCTTTACCTTGTTGATCTACATATATTCAGTGGGGCTTTCTACTGAATTTGTGTGGCATTAACATGTTTATACATGTTTATCTGTGTATCATTTATATTCTAATTTGGGTCAGGACTATGTGATTATTTTCCTTGTACATTGCTTAGGGCAGTGTCAGTCTTCAGAGAAATGGCTTCCTCACTCTTTTTTTTTTCACCAAATAAAAATATTTTTCCAGTGTAGCACCTAGCACACAAGTATTTGTTAATTACTCTGGTCACCATCACCTGAGTTCTGTAGGGTAGGAACAATGTCTTATTTATCTTTATATTCCCAATTCTTTATATAGAACCTGGCAGATTGTGGATGTTCAATATATTTTTGATGAACACACAAAATGGTGGGCACTACTTTTGAGGATGATGATGCCAACCAAAAGCCTGCTTTGGAGGTATATAATGTGGAGGATTAAACTACTATAATGAGCCATGCAAGGCACAAAACCATTAATTTATTAAATTTATTTTTTGTTATTTTATAAATAATTTATTAATTTTAATTTATACATAAATATATAATTTCTCTCTAATTTCAAACATAAAAAATAAGGCTCAAAGGGAAATATTGAGTGACTTTTCCAAGATCACACAACCAATGATCCTAAGTCAATATTTTCCAAATCATGTTTTATGTAATGTGTCTCAGTCATTCTCATTCTCTTTATACATATTGATCGGTACTGAGGTAAAGGGCCATAGAGTACAGATAATAGAGGCAGAGGTAATAGATTTCCATAATATAAATAAGAGACCTGTTAGAGGGAAGTCCATATGTACTTGGAGAGGCATATATGTGATCCTACTGTAGAAATTACTGTGCTGAAGCCTAAAGAGGGAAATAACTAATATGTGTACTGTCATTCTCTGTCTTTTGCAAGGAAATAATTTTATTTGTATAGATGAATTTCTATTTAAGTATTTTGTCTATCTTTGCTAAAAATTAAACCCACTCAAGGCAGCCTACGTAACTAGTGTTGTACCTTTTTTTTTCTTTTTTACAGATTCCACCATATTTATTTATTCCACCATGTTTATTATGACCTGATCTGCCCGAGCTCAATATTATATAGAAGGGACAAGAAGGCAAGAGCCCTGTGGTAACAAAAGGGATTGTTTGAGAAGTAGAAAGTTTGAAGTAGAGGGAGGTTGAAGGGTGGTAAGAAGCACCCTAAATGAGATCCTGATCTTGGGGGCTTGGAGGTGAAAGAGTTTGGAGGAAGAGAACCAATGGAAATTTTGAGTAAGCATGTGATATGCACACAGCTGTATCTTAGAAATATTCCTCTGGGCAGAGTGTGAGGCGTAGGTTGAAAGAAGATTGAAAGCCTTCTTGAGAGCAGATACCACACCTGTTTGTTCACAACGGAATAACCACACCCTAGTACCGTGTCTGTTACGTAGTGTCCATTCAATGAACACATTTGGGAAGAATGAGTGAAAGCAAGAAAGCTATTAGGAGGCTCTTGCAATAGCTGGGGTAAATGGGAAAGAAAGGCATGAATGTTAGCACTGAGAATTTTAGGGTTGGCCTCAAATTGAAAAATATACTATAAGTGACATGCAGGCAGGCTTCGCCAATTATGATATTCAAAGAATTAGTGAAGTGGCAAACATTTAAGAAATCTAGTTCACTTTTAACTTTATAGAATTCAATTATTATTCCTTTTTAGCCTTAACTTTTTGGGGTTTTACAACTAAAGAATTTTTTAGAAGTTAAAAAAATCTACTTATATTAAAACCTCTTTTTCTGTTATTCAAACAGTACATAGTATTTCAGCCATACATGGGTTTACAAAAGTATAAGGTCATATTTGTTGTATGATTTCCAGTGGAATGAACTGTTATGGTCTCTCCGATGGAATTATAATTGTAATACCCTTGGCTGTGTATGACTGAGAACAAGTTCATTCCAAGTTCATTTTTTCCTGATGCTGGCAAAATCCCATCAGCCTAGTTCTGCTACTGTGCCCAGGCTCTAGGCTTCTAGCTGAAAGAAATACCAGAGGCTCTAACTCTTCGGCAGACTCACTACTCCTAAACTGAAATGCTTGAAGCATTCAAAACTATTTCCTGCCTCAGTATGAAATGTCTTCAATTTTTCATTTTATAAAGGACACATGCAAAACATTTAGAGTGTATAGTAACCTTCCCTGAAATAGAAGAATCTTTGGTACTTTTTTTAAATTAATTAATTAATTAATTTTTATTTCAGGTTATTATGGGGGTACAAAAATTCAGGTTATATATATTGCCCATGTACTGCCCATCTCCCCGAGTCAGAACTTCAAGCGTGTCCATTCCCCAGACAGTGCACATCGCACTCATCATGTAGATATGCCCCCATCCCCTCCCCCACCCCATCTCCCTGCGTCAGCACATTCAAGCGTGACCAACATTTGGGAATCTTTGATACTTTTAAAAAATTTTACACAATTCTGGTCAAAAAAGTTCATGGAGCAAAGGCATAAGGTGCATCAATTTTCTTTTTTTTCTGCATAGTTTGGTGTGACAATTACCAAGGCCTCTGTATACCTACACCTGTGCTATATTCTAACAATTTTGTTCAGAGTGTGTACATTAGAGCATGGTGCTCTGTTTCTTCACTGCATAGTAGCTCATAGTTGACTAGGATTGTCTTTTCTGTCACCTGTTAGTATTGAAGAGAAACTTCAAGTATACCGATACCAGGTACAATTCAACCATGTTACATGCCTGGGATTATCTCAAAAAGGAGGCTTGGAATATTTTTTTTTAAAGGCTAACAGAAACAAACAAACAAAAAAGTAGAAAAATGTGTTGATGATAGGATTAAGTGGGAGAAACTCATAATCATGGTCACATGCCATCTCGGAAAAGGTAGGTGCGAGGTCAGCGTCTGTTTATCTCTGACTTAATCCTGTGATTTTCTGGTTTCTTGGCTTAGAAAGTTTAGTCTCTGTCAAGGGGCTAAAGCAGGACGACTGAAGGCTACTCAGATTCTCTGTGATTATGTTTTGCCATTTTTGTAAATTGTTCAGCTATTTATGTAAGAAAGGGCTCTTCAGTGTTTGGGGGCTCAAGATAAAACCTATCTCCATTTGAGAAATTAGGAAATCATTTCTGTGAATCAACTCTATTAAACTATGTCCTTTAAAATCAACTTGGAATGAAAAGCGGCAGTGTGTTATTTTTTAAAAAGCCCAGTTTTAAATTTTTGAAAAATTTCAGACATACAGAAAGTACAGAAAATGTTAAACACCCTTGTATTTACCACTCTTATGAATAAATTAACATTTTGTCACATTTTCTGCATAATACAATTTCCTTTTTCAGTTTCTTTTCTAAAGTTTTATTAATTGGTGGACACATACTAATACGATTTATGCTATGTTAATATGTGTAAAGTATAAAAATAACAAAATGAACATTCACGTACCTACCACCCAACTTAAGAATTATACATTTCTTTTTTTTAAGAAAAAAATTATGATTACTGTGACCTTGCCAGTTTACATTTCTCCTTGCCCTCCTTCCCCCCACCACCCCCCAAAAAAGTAGTATACAAAAAGAAACTCCTGGGGTTTACATTCAGATGACTCCATTGAATTTGAAATTTTTTCCTTTGCTCTTAGAGTTAGATGGTGCGAGTAATGCTGTTTGCTAGAAAGAGATCTAAGGGCCTACCCATCAGATAGTCCTCCCTGTTCAGGTCTCCTGTGTTACTTCTTTAGTCCTTCCAGCTTATTCCTGGAAAAGCACTCTTTTCTATATGTATTTTAAATATTTATTGAGTGTTTTAGGTCCTTATCAAGTATTGGTTCATACTCTTCATATGACTTAAGAAAAAATCATCAGTATCTGGACCAGCATGATTCTTAGTGATATTGGTTTTCAGAGCCATGTAGGCAGAGAAATAGATTCCAGAAAAAAAGAAATGGTAATCTGGTATGCAGACCTGGGTTAAAAATATGGCCAAAGGTGTATTTAAAAACAAGAAATCTTTCTTGGTTGTCTTTACTGAAAGTCCAGGGACCAAGCTGAAATCATTTGCCGTTGGTGGTGGTGGCGGCTCAGCATCAGTGTGAGGCTAAACCACAGGGACTCCTGACTTCCATGCACAATTAAATCCAGCTGTCAGTTTTGGATAGGAGAAAGCCCTCCTCTTCCCCATAAAGTCTATGGGGAGGTGCTTTTTGTGGACGGGTGCTCATTTTCCAGAGTATACAGAGCAAGGATCATCCATCATGATCAAATAGGAGTATTTCTTCTCATTCCTTTCCAGTGAGGAGAGCAGTTCTTACTGCTCTGTCCATTATCCCATTTTTGGCTACTGTGATTGAAATTCATCTTATAAACAGGATAGTTTGAGGTTATTAAAAAATAAGAATTATGCAGTCTCTGTTGCCCATTTTCTCCTCCCTGAATAATTTCTGTGGACAGGTAACCAGTTCAACCATCTGTCATAAATGCCTGTGGTTGGTCTGCCTCCTTCTGCCTTGGAGTTAAATGAAAGCTGCTTTTGCAAGAGAATGATGGAAACCAGCAAATACTATGGGACTATAAGATATTTCTGTGTTATCACCTTTTCTTTTGAGGAGTAGGAAGAATAAATTTTTCTCCTTCTAATTCAAATACATAGACTAATTCTGCATGTATAAGGAATGTATAAGGGTTCTGATGTATACATATCATTAAAACAAAACAAAATATCCTCAGTATTGGACAATTTGGAAAACAAAAAGAAGCCTTCAGGATGTGTAATATTAGCTCCTTTGATACTTCATTTAGCTAGATTTTTTTTTCTTTTTTTTTTGAAACAGGGTCTTGGTCTATTTCCTGGGCTATAGTGCAGTGTCTTCATTATAGCTCACTGCAACCTCAAACTCCTGGGCTCACGTGATCTTCCTGCTTCAGCCTCTGATGGGACTATAGGTGCACACTACCACACCTGCCTAACTTTCTATTTTTTGTAGAGACAGGGTCTCACTGTGTTACTAAGGCTGGTCTCAAACTCCTGACCTTAAATGATCCTCTCACTTTGACCTCCCAAAGTGCTAGGATTACAGTCGTGAGCCACTGTGCTCGGCACTAGATCCATTTAAATGTTCACTGTTAGCTGATGTTTAGTAGATTGTTTGCTTGTTTCAAGGTAGTCTCTAAATCCAATTAGGAAAAATGAAATTTAGGAAGCATATTGGCTGTAGATTTGGGTACAGTGACTTGGGTATACTGTTGCCGCCTCCTTCTATGTTTAGTTCAGGGGCAAGTTTTATGCCATAAAACTAACCAGTCAACCACACATCCACCCACCCACCCACTGAACCACTCAAGCACCATTTGGGTTATATCTGCACATCACACATGATATCTTTGCAAAAGTTTATTCAGCACTCATACAAGTGTAATTCATTTTAACCTTTAGGATTGATGCAAAGTCCTAATGGTTGTTTGTTGAAATATATCATGTGACTACTTTAAAGACTCAAACAGGAGGGTGAATCTACATTAGATGGAATTCCGTCTTAAGGATTTTGTTCTGCATTATTGAAACTGGTAGACATTAGAACAATAAGAATAATAAGTACAAGAGCAAAACTTATAAGAAATATTTGTGGCCGGGCGCGGTGGCTCACGCCTGTAATCCTAGCACTCTGGGAGGCCGAGGTGGGCGGATCGTTTGAGTTCAGGAGTTCGAGACCAGCCTGAGCAAGAGCGAGACCCCATCTCTACTAAAAATAGAAAGAAATTATATGGACAGCTAAAAATATATATAGAAAAAATTAGCTGGGCATGGTGGTGCATGCCTGTAGTCCCAGCTACTCGGGAGGCTGAGACAAGAGGATCCCTTGAGCTCAGGAGTCTGAGGTTGCTGTGAGCTAGGCTGACGCCACGGCACTCACTCTAGCCTGGGCAACAGAGTGAGACTCTGTCTCAAAAAAAAAAAAAAGAAATATTTGTGAATGTTTCCTAATTTTAGATACAGTGATGGGCTATTTATATTCTCTTGTTTGATTTTTATAACTACCTTTTAAGTAGATATTACCTTATAACAGTGAAGGAAACTGAGATATTAAGAATTGAGATTTCTGGACCACAAGCCACAAAGCTAGGAAGTAGGAGGCTGGAATTCAAATCCAGGTTGTCTGTTAGAAGCCCATTGTCTTACCTTAACCTCTCTGTTATATCGACTTTTATGCTGCAGCACAGAATTAAATTGTGACCTTACCATCTTCCCAGAGTGAGATCAAAGTCCAGAGAAGGGCTAGATGGCCGGAACTCTAGTCATGGCCGTGCTGTTTGCTATAAGAGGATACTTGGCAAACAGCATCACACAGATGGTACACAACCCACATGTCTCTATTTATGTAGCGGCCCCAAGTGTTTGTGTTAACAAGTTTGGGAGATAATAAAAGAAGTTGTGTTTGTTCTTTCTTTGTAAGTCTGAAATTAATTTTTAGCATAAATTTAAAAGGGGAATTTGTAAATTCACTAGACACCGAGAGACTTGTGATCCAAGAAAACATTTGTCTGTTGGGTTTAAAAACATACTGCACAAAAGTAGTTGTTTTTTATTTTGCCCACTTGGTGGTGCTTTGGTCTCACAGGTGGATTTAATGGGCTGGATTTTTTCTTTTTTTTCTTTTTTCTTTTTCCGGTCTAGATTGGGTTCAGGGGGAAAAAACCCAATTCAAGGCTGATTAAGAGGACTATGCCAGTTGGGTTGTTCAATTTGGGTTTTCTCCATCATTATCCCAGTTTATAACCAAGATAATTAAACCCATTTGAAAATTTTCCACACTCCCTTTTCAACTTTCTTGTAATAAGTTGTATTCACTCATTTTGGAAAAAAAGATCAGCAGTTGGAAGAAGCTAAGTTATCTCATCTGCATAGTATCTCAACAGGCTGCAATTGTGATAAGTCCTTCTGCAGAGTGGGGCAAATCATGGGAAGTGACTAAAACCATGCTCAACTGAGTTCGTCATTTGGGTGTCCATATTAAGCACACTGGTTACTAAGATTATCTGAGATATATGCACAGCCCAACATGTGATTTTCTTCTTTACATCTTATCAGTGGCAACAAAAAAAGGAAGGGACGATGATTCAAACCACAGTGAAATCCAAGAAGACTGGGGTCAGAAGGAAGCAGTTAGATGGGAGAATACATACTGTTAGTCCAAATTCAATAAAACTAATCAATTCTTCTACTTATATATACTGAATTGATCCATTTCCATTACCATGCAAGGACTTTATTTGTTGAGTTGTCAAGTGATAAACCATTCCTGTTATCAAGGAGTAATCTTCTGAGCTAAGATGACAACATTGGATAGTAGTGGGTGATATAAACAGAAAAGTTCCCCAAATGGCTTAGCTATGAAATAATATTAATTTATCTACCAACTTCTGAATTTCTACTGTGTGCTACTATGGGCTGAGCAGGGTACATGATGAGTGAAATATACACGCAATCCCTCAAGGAACCTACAGTCTAGGAAAGGTTAAGAGGTGGCTGAATAATAGCAAGTCCAAGGTACCAAAGGAGGTGGCGTGGCCTGGGAGAATGCTGAACGGGCATTTAATTAAGAGGGAACAACTAATATCATAGAGGCAAACTGAGTCTGGAAGGATGACTAGACTAGACTGGAAGAGAAGAAAGAAGAGGGATAGGCAGAGGGACTGGAATGTGAAAAAGTTTGAGCCCCATTATGATTGTGGAGCATGATAACATTCATGTGGGAAGGAGGTGGAACTTGGGGACAGAGGTAGAGGCCAGAATGGGGGACTTGGTGGGTACTAAGTTGAGTGCAAGCGATTTCTTTAAAAGCTGTAGGAGAGACTTTGAAGAAGGCCCTCACTTGCTCGCCACGTAACCCTATAAAAAGGTATATCATTCATCTCCACTTTACAGAAGGCACAGGAGGCTCCAAGAGAGCAGGTGTGTTGCCCCAGGAGACCATCTGGATCCAGACAGTGCAGATCGACCATCTATTACGGTCTTCCTCTCATGGGAATTTTAGATCTTGACTCCCCTTCTGGAACTTTCCAGGCTACTGAAGAATTGATTATGCAAGAACAGATGAGCTCCTTGGCTTAATTATTTAAGGATTGCTTGCTATTTTAAACATTCCCCTCTTGCCAAACTGTGGACAGAGAGGCCTTGGAAAGGTTTAACCAAGACTATACTCATTTAACCATTGCTAAGCACAGTTCCTTCAGCATTTTTCAAGCAGAAATTCATAGTGATGTTTTTTGACACTGATTCTGACTCTTGTATTCTCTGCCTGTCTTACTGTATTTGAAGGTGATCAGGAAACATAGGGTGTATGTGTGCGTATGGGAGAGGGGAGGTATGGTGGTGAAGATTTAGCTCGGGGACTTTTCAGCTTTGCCTGCTTGGAATTCACTTAATAAGAGTATGTATAGTCAAATTTCCAGCAAGTCAGAAAGGGTTGCTGAATTGTTTTAAAACCCATCCCTGCTTGTGAATTCTTCCCAAATTAAAATGTTATTTTAAAGGTGGACAAAAATGTCTTTATTGTATGAATACAATAATGGCTTACCAAAAACTCCTTAGATTGTAGCTGCGGAATTTATTCTATTCTTCGTGCCTCTATCTCTGGTTTTTTGTTTTGTTTTTGTTTTGTTGGATTGGCAGGATTTAAAGTAGACCAGTTTTATGTCTACTTCTATGTGTACCAAAACTACTTATGCAATGTTGGTATTCAGTACCTGCTAAAACAAAAACAAAGTCCCAGTAACAGCCCACTTCACTTTCTGTGGGTAGGCAATGTTCTCAAAAGGATTATTAACTTCTTCCAAAGATATTTTTGTATTTAAAATGCTGAACGCATTTCTATTCACATTAGATTTTTCCAACCACCTTGTTGATTATAAAATGCTAAATCAGGGTCTTTGTTAAACCGACTGCCTTCCCTTTGATAATTGAGTTATAGAATTTACCTATTCTTCTAAATTAACACTTTGTTGATCATCAAACCCATGACTATCTGTAAGTAATCACCTTTCTAAAGTGAATGTTGGTTTTAACACATTCATTCATAACTATTATTTTTACAACAGTTATAAGATTCATTTGTTAGTTTGTTCATCAGTTAGTTATAAAATGCCTACGGTAGGTGCTGTATTTGACACTAGAGATAAAATAGGAAACAAGACAAAAATCTTGCCTGCTCTCATGAGATTTATAAGACCTTGACATCTCAAAGGCCATTGAATCAAAAGTTCCTCTCCAAGACCTTATATGAAAATCCATTTGGTCAGAATCGGTGGTGGTCACCATCTAAAGTGGGCTGACAAGTGAGAATCTCCGTATAGCAAGGGCTTGCTGAACTGTTGCCACCACCACACCAGCTGCAGGAAACATTGCTCTCGCCCCTCCCCTGCTGCCCTGATGCAGGTGTGGGCAATAGATCTTTTCCTCAATTCTGCAAACCACAGCTGAGACAGGTGGCAGTGTTGAAGACTCCTCTGACAGATTAGGAATTATGGAAGGAAACAGGGAGGCATGTGGGCTACTCGCTATGGCTACGCAAAGAGGTAGCTCATGGGTCTTAGTTCTCCTTCATGGAGTCCCTAAAAGGTTTCCTTCCAGTGAGAGCTAGCCTTTCCTTCAGATCTGTAAGCATGACTAGGAGTCTGAGCCCAAAACAAAGAAAGCAAAGCCCAGAGAAGGACTTTCCTCTCTCCATTCAAAGGCCCACATGCCTAGTCTTTAATTTCTATCCTAAGTTCTAATTCATCCCAGGAAAACTGGAGCTTGGAATTATGACAGTGAGATTCTGTCTTCTACCCAAAGAGGTGCAGCCTCACCCTGTAATGTTGGCTGCAAGAGTATGTTTAAGCACAGTAGTACAACATTGGTAAATGACTTCCAGCAGGAAGACATTTCCTTATGGTTCTCTTGGATTCCCTGGGCAGGATATAAATTCTGTCCAACCTCAAGAGTTCTGGCCTCTCTAGTGTGAGTGGCTGGCCTGTCCTCAAAATCTCATTGGCTCTCCACTCATTTTTCTTAAAGGGCGCTCTCAAGCATCTGTCCAATGTGTAGGGAAGGGCTGAAAGGGCAGTCTTCCTTGGCTGCCAGTGATTTCCCAAAGCACATGTGCCTTTCTCCTTCTGACCTTGCCCATGTCCCTTTGTGCCCCTTCTTTTCTGTTTCTGCCTGATGCAGCAGCCACAAGCCAAAGGGGCTTTCTGTGAAGTGGCAGGACCTGAACACAAGCAGCTTTGTTCAGTGGGGAAATGCCTGTGTTGCTACACATCTTGGACCTCTGACTCCACACAGGTTCACTTCCTTATTATACACCTGGGACAACTTTATCCACACCTCTGACTCAATCTGTTTTTGTTTTGGTTTAGATTTCCTTCTCCTTAAAATCTGCCTCGGGTCCTAGGCCTTTTTTTTTTTTTTTTTTTTTTTTTTTTTTGCCAGTGATGCCTTCTCTAGGCTCAAAAAAGAATCTTGTACAAGGGAAATAGTTTTAGATTTAGGAAACCACTTAAAATAGACAGTTCAACAAATATTTTTGTCCACTTATTTTATGCCAAAAGTGTGCTAGATGCAAGGGCTAGCACAGTGAAAAGGATAGTCATGGTATCAGCTCTAGTAGAGCCTGCAATCTGGAGGAGATTGCAGACATTAAATAAATAGCTGCAAGAGTGATGAATGATGCAAAGAAGAGATTCAAGGTGCTATAGGTACGGTGGAAGGATTTAACCCAATCTGGGAGATCTGGGGAGTTTTATTTAACTCTGCCATTGTCTAATCAAATGACCCTGAGCAAATGATTTAATATTTCTATGATTAGTAGCATTTCTTTCTACCTTCCCAGCCCTCCCTACTTTAGCCAAGGCTCCTGGGTCTGTGAACTATAATGGCAAGGGAGAATGCTGTCAACAGCAGTAAGCCTGACTATAGAGAGCAAACACATGGAGCAAGTGGCCCCGGAGGCACAGAATTGACTCCAGAGCATCAAGCCCGTTTGAAGTAGAGAATGAGGAAAAGGCTTTTGGGCAGACAGTAAACCCCATGGTAGACATTCCCTCTTTCTTGTTCATTATTATAAACCTAGCATTTAGCACACTGACCCTTAAATACTGGTGGAATTAATGGAATGCTGACCACTCTCACAACTTGCTCACCTCTTCAGGTTAGTGTTGAGCACTTCTGGGAATATAGACACGAATTAGGTGGATCAGATGATTGCTATCTCCCTAGTGTGGATCACCCCATGGACCACCAGGTGTGTGCTCATCCACCCCTTTCTGCAGGAACTTCTCCAGCCCTGCAAAGCATCTGGTCCTGTCCGTGATGCTGTGGGGCTCCAGCAAAAGATGAGATAGCTCCACCCCCTGAGGAAGACTCAGCCTGGATGGAAGTTGTCCTGCTTTACTGTCCCCCCCCCCACAGTTTTCCATCTTCCCCATTCTCTCCTCTCCCTATGCCATTGTCTGCTTTACATGTTGGATCCCACCATGGGAAACAGACTCTACTAGTCCTGCCCGAAGGCTTTGGAATTAGGAGTGTTATTCAGGAGGCTTGGAGGAGACATGGGAAAAGTTACTCTGGACAAGACATGTTCAGGTCTGACGTAGGACCAAGATCAACCACAGTACTCCAAGGGTTACTGAAGCAAATGATTGCAGAGGTTGGGGAGCTTAGATGTTCCGGACCATGTGTATGATGAGGGAGAGGACGTTTGTGTGGAAGGTTCTCTGTTAGCAGTGGGCCAAGACTTTGGGCATTAAAATGACGGTCTGCAGAGAGGATATAAGGAACTGAAACTTCTCTCCACAGAAGCACCTGAAAACTAATCTGTGGGCATATCCTCTCAATATCTGGTAAAACTAGTTTGGCACCACATACACAGAATATCTCTGTGTATATTCTTCTATGGCAAAGAACTGAGAAAACAAGCAGGAAACAAAGGGAACCCTTTGATGACTCTATAGCAGGCATCTCTCATAGGGAAAAGGCTTGGTAAAGAGAGAAAGTTAGAAATAAAACAAAAGCAATAGGAAGAAAAACCACAAGGAATCTTTGATGGGAGAACTGGCTTTCTCTGACACCAGTACTTTCCCTCACCACTTCATAGTCATCTCTGTGTGCATCAAAGGAAATGATTTCTCCATTTTCTGGGATCCTGGAGGGCTTCATCTGCTGACAATAATTTTACCATTATGATCTTTTTATACTAATTCCTTTTATAGCTGTAGGATTATGGGCTCCTCTGGCCAGTGTTTTATTCATCTTCCTATCTCTCATGCTCTTTATAGAGAGTAGGCCCCTAATAAACGGATGCAGAATAAGTAAGTGAATTAATAATTAATATGTAGTAAATAAACTCATCCTGACTTCTCTGATTTTTTTTCCCTCTTTCCTGTCTTAGGTTTTTAAAAGAAGTACAATAAACCTATTACTATTGTCTCAGTATTTGCCTCCAAGAGAATAAATTGTCTTTTTAAGAATAAAAATTATCTTTCTCTAAATCAAGAATGGAAAAAAAAAAAAAAAAAAACTATCCAGGTGCTTCCAGGCTACTGGGCCTTCCTGCCCTGGCTCTCAGGAATTATAGCTGCTGATCACACATCTGTTTTCCCGTCTTTTCTCCACTTATTAAAGTATTATTTATCCTTCAAGACTAGTTTAATTTTCATCTCCTCACTCAGTAAAGGCTTTCTCTGTTTATCAGAGCTGGAAATAATACTTTACTTTTCTGATTTCTATTACGGCTCATTGCTGCTCACATTCATTCAGCACAGATGACGTAGGGGAAGCACTTTGCAGGGAATAGCCCAGATACAAGTGTTACCTTTGCCTACTCGGTGGTGGTCAGTGACCCTTTGACCTGAGTTTCCTCATGGTGATGATCAGGTCTTGTGATGGGATGTCTAGTCTAGAGGGTGAGATGCCTGTTCCAATATCTGGTACTTACTGAGGGCTTAATTGTAGGCCACTGGTCTTATTATTTGCACATATCTCACACTCTTGATGGTAAATTCATGGATTATATATTGTTTCAAATAACCTAACATCTGACTTACCTCCTTTCAGTGGGAGAGACAGGTAGTCGATAAGTTAATAAACATATATCACGTAATAAAAGATAGTGATAGTGATAAATGCTCTGAAGACAAGTAAAGCAGGGTAAGGAGAGCAAGACCAAGACCAGGTGTAATGGGGTTGAGGAAGACTTGTGTGGGAGGAAGGGACATGTGAGTAGAGATGAAGTGACATGAGGGAGAGAACCATGCCTGTGCATGGGAGGAGCAGTGCCTTTGATGGATACAGGCAAGGAAGCCCAGAAAGGTGTAGAAGCGTCAGAGCATCCCAGCGACACAGAAACCAACAAAGTAGAGGTTTACAAAGAGGGAGTGGCCCTCAGCATCAAATGCAGCTGATGGGGCTGGGGAGACAGCTGCAGAGAAGGCCTCCTGGGTCTGGCAGGTGAGGGATCACCTTAGTAAGGGGCAAGACCAGTGGAGTGGTGAGAGCAGCCGACCAGGGTGTCCTGAGTGAAGCAATGAGGGAAACCAGGACTGGGCTGTAACCAGAGGGTGAAAGGGGTTGAAAAGGAGATTGTGGTCAAATCTGAAAGACTCGAATATACATCTAGGCTGAGACAAAAGACAGAAGTTGAAAATTTAGGAGAGAGATAATAACCAATGGAACATAGTCTTGAGAAGGCAGGAGCTAATGAAAGCAAAGGTGAGTAGATGGTTTGGTCTTTGTTTTTCTCTCATGACAGATACTTTTATTTCAAACTATTAAGGGGGTACAAATGTTTTCGTTGCGTGGCTTGAGTCTGGGCTGTAAATGTGCCTGTTAGGTGGGTTTTTTGCCCCTCCCCTCCTCCTCCCTGCTTGATTTCTGATGACTGTGACTTCCTTCTATGCCCTTGTGTGCCCATCAGTTAGTTGCAATTTATTAATTTTATCAAAAAGAAGGTTTGGTCTTGAAAAGAGGAGGAATACTGCATGCAGGGCTGAGGGAAAGATTGGATATGGGTGAGGCTGGGGTGGCTTCGAGGTCCCTAGGAGAATGTATGGCAGATTTCCTGCTGAGATTGAGGATGTAGGATGCTGAGCTTGAGTAGAGGGTGGAGGTTTGAGTTAGGTTGAATAGGAGATGAGACCCACCAAGGAACATTTAAAAACAACAAAGTTTTTTCTTTGTGATCTTGGGTGAAATAAACCATTTAATCCATTTAGTACACAAAGGTATCTCCATAGAAACAACCCTGACCACATTGTCCATATTGCACAGTTTTCTGCGTGAAATGAGACAACCTCTGTTTTTAAAAGAGGCACTCTGCCTATGCATGCCTCTCTCTCTCTCTCTCTCTCACACACACACACACCCACCCACCCCCCACTTTACACCCTTGCCAATTCACAACGAATCTGAATGTAATGGTGAATACTCTCTAATTTCCTCTCAATTCTGGAATGAGTGTCGGTTTTTTCTTTCAATATTAAGTTTTCAATTTAGGTATGTGATGTTTACATGAAGTTTAGATTCTGGTAATACCACAGTGCAGCTTACTTCTAGCCACAGAATATGGTTGGTAACTTTTATAGACATGTGCTCACCACGATCCAGGGACTGTGCTGGACACTCGCTAACTTTGTTATGCCATTGAAAATCCCTACAGCCCCACTTTAAGTTGACATTTGGGTAAACTGAAGTTCAGTGATGTTAAAGAATTTGCTCAGGGTCATGCAACTTGTGAAAGTTAATTCTGAGGTTGCAAGTGCAGGCTCAGGACCCTGCAGCTACAGCAAGGGCTGAAGAACAATACTCTTTAGTTCTGATACTGAAGATGCTCTTCAGCTCATGCTGGCTTGAATTTCCTGTGCAGTGGAGGGAGTGGAGAAAGTGCATTTTAATAAGCTTCAATTAAATTAATTTCATTTTTACTCCTTTTGATGTATGGTCTCTTCAAAAAATCCAATTCTGCTGATGTTTATTAAGTGCCTCTATTCACTTGGAAACTGCCAGGCTCTTCAGGGGATCTATAGATGAGCACGATTCAGCCCAGCTTCAAGAGCTTACAATCTAGTGGAGAGGATGGGAGTGTGCAATTTGCTCTAATGCTAGATTGAATGTGATAAGCACCGTGAGAAGTGGCACAAACAATGGGTTCTTAATTCAGAAATGCAAGGTTATATGAATAATTAGAAAATTGGCCCAGTAGTGCCTGAACACCGGAAGCATTGCACAATGGAGTTCTTATAAGGGTCTTTATTTTAAACATGATCATCCATTTGTTCGAATCCATGCTATGTAATGAGTGAAGAATGTACTGACGGTGATGACATCAGCTGCCAACCTGGTTTATGCCATAGACATGGGTGATTCAAGACTGGAGAAGCAAGGCTGCAAGGTTATAATAATCCCAGTGGTGGTGATGACTTGCAGTGGTTTGGTTCTTTGTGTGTTTGGGCAGGCAACAGCATTCAAGATGTTGAACTGCAATTGTACAAAAACATATGTTTTGTGAAGTTGTTGGTTTTTATTCTTTTAGGGTGCCTTTTTGGAGTTAAGGAACTTGAACTCCAGAAATACTGTGAACCCAGAACAGAGCAAGTTCTATATACTCTGGCTAAATGATCTTTTAATACATTTTTGAGGGAATTTAAAAGTAAAAGTAGGGCAATAGAAACTACCATGCAATTCCTTGTCAGGTTTACTGCTAGCTTTTGGAAGAAAGGAATTGGTGCTAAAGAACATGAGCTAGCTAGGACAATGTGCCCTGTGCAAATGGGAATTTAATAAATGCTTCCCAATTTTTCTCCTATTGGTCACTTATGTGTGTTAGGTTTTGTAATAGTCACTTCCAAAATACACAGCTGAAGTGAACATTGAGTGTGTTTTCTAAGATTTTATATTTAAGGTTTTGGGGGAATAGTCCATTGGTAGGTTGGGAATAAGATTTCTAGTGCCATATTCTTGGGAACACGCACCTAACTACTAAAGCCATCATTTCATAACTTTTGCAATGCCCCATGCTATTCTCTACCACCACATGGATGCTTGTCTGCATTTTCATCTGAACACCCTTGCATTTTCTTTGCCACACACTCCTGATGTGGTCAGTCTGTGCCTCCCTGATGGATTGGCTGCAGCCAATTTTGGTCTTGCTTTGATGAGGGGATGGATGCTTCTCCCTCCTCTTCGACTGCTTGGGGCCAAAATACAGAAGTACTGGTTAGAAGGTGATTAATTTTCTCTAGTGGCACTGTGCATTGCAAACAGGGTTTCAGCCACCATGTCTTCCTTAGCCTTAATCAGATCCTACATTACCTCAGATTAGGTAATCAGTTATTTACTATACAGCAGAGGGTAGAGGCCTTTTGAGCAAGTGTCAAGTACATAAAGTCCATTTGGAAAGGGAAAATAGTGGGGTCCCAGGTGCCAAGAATGAACAGGGAAAGAATTAGAGCTGGCCTGTGTGTCTGGGCATCTTTTCTGCTAAGCACTCGGTTGATGGAGAGCAGTAGGTGGCTCTGACGTCATTGGGACGGACACGCAGTGACAGCTCTTTCGCCATTGTTTGTTTGTTTCCTGAGTGACATTGTCTGACTTGAGGAATGGAAACTATTTGGGAAATGTTGTTTTCTGAAAGTAGAGGATGGATTTTTAGTATCTCTGGGAGGTAGGTGTGTTCATTGAAATAGGTGTTTTCAACTTACTCTATGCCCAGTTATATTCAGGGTAGTGGGGATTGTGGGAGAGGCAGACAATAAGCAAATGAACTTACAAAATATAATGAAATAGAACCACTTTCTGAGGAAAAATAGAGCGGGCAAGGAGATAAAGAGCTGGCCAAGGCGTGGTCAGGGAAGCCTTCTCCGAGGAGGCAGAGACATTTGTGTAGGGATTAGGTGAAGGAGAGGGATGCCTGAGGTTTTGAGAGGGGCCTTCTGGGCAGAAGGGACAATCGGCCAGTGCAAAATTCATACTTCAAGTGGCCCATGCTCCTTTTATTTATTTTGCATTTTAGCACTCACCAGGAATCATTCAGTGTGTTCAAGTAATGTTAAATGAGCTGAAGTCGGTAAATCACTAAAACAGCATCCGGTACATTATTGGTATTCAAAATAAGGTAAGCTGCTGCATCTCCATTTGAAACTCAAGGAAATGATTTGAGATTCTTTCCTACATACAGAGGGTTGCTGCCATGTACTATCTAAACACCATATCTTAGAACTTCAAGCAGTCACTGGGAAACATCTTCTTTTCCTTTCGCCCCCTCTCCCATCCCTTCCTATTTCTTTTCCCCTCTCCCGAAACACAAGTGCCTCAAATTCATGATGTTAAATAAACGAAATGTAACCCACAGATCACAGAGTGAATGGCTTATGACTCTGTGATAATGTCATATCACATCAACATATTCTCTGCCATAATCCTTACACACACACACACACACACACACACACAGCAGTGAAAACATCTCAGTTAGGTATGGGAGTGGAGCAAAGACAGAAAGGGCCAAGTTTTGTGGGCAGCTGAGACTTTTGGAGCACCTGGCAGTTTAGAGCATCATTTTACTATGAGGGTGTTGGTCATTCTTACTAAGATTTGTAGAGATGCACATGCTAATGAAGCCTTCTCAGGGGTCAGGAAAACACTGTAATCTGTATAATGCTGTAATTATCTCCAAAGCTGTCCTTATAATGTTTGGAGTTTCTCAAAAATACGAGAAAATCATACTCGTCAGCAAAATCTTGCTTTTATAGAGAAGGTATTTCATTTCTTTTCTCCACTTGCTGATAACAGTAGCACTAATCGAAAGTATTTATTGAGCAGCCATTAAGTATGTCATCTCTAATACAACAGTCCAAAGAGATAGGTCTAAGCCCCTCTACTTGATAGATGAGACACGAAGAGGCATAGAGTCCCACAGTATAAATGGAGAGCTGGGACGGCCCCTGAATCTCACCATCTGTAGAGCCAGTTCTCCTCTCCTACTATTTGTTGTTTCTCAAAACATTCCACCTTCCTCTTCCCCTTGAGATTTTTATCATCATTCTCTATTATTCCTGCTCTTTACCTCCTTAAGTCCTTCTTGGCAAAGTCTTTGTAATCTATTCATTAGTTTCCAACTCTACTCCTTTCTTTTCAGAATCTATATCCTTTTATGTCTAGATTGTTGTACTTTTCTATTGGTCTTCCAGCCTCCATTTGCTCCCATATCAGCCAGTCTTATGCACTGCTATTGGGTTTATTGCTTAAAATACCACTTTGACACATTGCTGCCACCTTATGGTTAGGGACCCTTCACTGTTCTCAGTGTAATAGCCAGACTCTGAACACTGGTTTCATAGCCCTGTATAATCTACCCCACCTTATTTATCCTACCTTATTATAGCCATGCAGCCCGGTATACTATCACTAAAACATGCTTGGTATGTTTTCTTAAAAGCCTGTCTCACACTGTATGCCCCACTGAAAGAGCTTCCCCTATTCCCATACTTTCTAAAACAGCTGGATCAATTTTCCCCTCCTCCATGAAATTTATCCTCCCTTCTCCTGGCATATTGATCTTTCTCTTCTCGAGCACTTTCTCTAAACTCAAAAGGTCTATAAAATGGTCCTTTTTATATAGTCTTTCACTGGAAACTATTTATTTTACAGAAGATACCCCTTACCAAGGTTGGATTATTTTCTTTGATGATTGGTGACTGTATTCAGCTGTAACTAACAGAAAACACAACTAACATGGGCTTGACTAGTTGGACGCTGATGGTCTTAAGTAACACGAAGTCTGGAAGTGTGCAGTCCAGGGCGATGCAGCTGCTCACTTGGGCCAATTTGGGAACCACACTCTTTCTTTCTGTCTTTTTGCTTCATCATCCTTTGATGTATATGCTTTCAGCCTCCCGTTTATTGCCCCTTAGTCACAGGATAGTTTCTGCACCTCCAGGCAGGAGGAAGGGCACAGCAGAAATCCAGGTATGTCACATTGGTCAGCATTGGTCCCAATTATATAACATGCCACCCCTAGCTTCAAGGGAAGCTAGGAAGTTGAATTTGGGCTTTTAAGCTTCTACAGGGGAAATAGGACTAGAAAAATGTGGTCAACAATTGATCTTAAGTGAACCAGCCTATAGTATCAGTTACAGCAAACCTTAATGAATAAGTCTTTACATGCATATAATACTTAATTTTGTTGCTGGAGAGACATTGGAGTGAAAAAAGGAAATGCAAGTAGTGGATCATATTGGCTTGTTGTCCAATATCGGCACTGTCTCCTCGCGGCCATGTGGCCTTGAGTAAGTTCCATATTTTCCTGAGATGGGTTTCCTCATCTAAATATTTGGCTTAATAATAACCCTGTGTGTTAGAGTTACTGTGATGATTAAAAGAGGTGAAGCCCACAGCCTATTAGTGGTACATAGAAAGTACTCAATGAATGTCAGTTAGTTTTTCCTCTTCTTTTTGAGGCTCTGGTTGGTATAGGGAGAACTCTAAAGACAATCAAACAAACAAACAAAAAATCCAAGAATTGAATAAAGGAAGATGATATCTCTTACCAGCTAGTCCCATAAACTCTTTCCAATAGGGAAAAATATCACGCCAGTAACGGAACTGCAGACATGTTTGAGATTTATTTATCTTGTAATTGAGTAGAAAGGAAATCTTCTTTGAATGTTTGTGAAGGTGTTGACCCGTGGATACTGAGGTATGTGAAAATAACTCACACGTCTCAGGTGTTTAATGAGGATCAATAACAATTTGTGGGCCTGTCGGCTCTGCAGTCCCATCACCTCAAATCACACACAGGAACCCTTGCTTCTGGAAACGACACTTGGTGGGAGCGGATGGCAAAGTGATATCCAATTAGCAAGATCTGCATAAGAAGCACATGTGCAAGAATCATGCATGATCCCTGAAAAAAATATATATGTGTATGTAAAATCTATATTGCAGAGCACATTGTTAGCCCACCCACCTCCTACTACCCAAAAAGCAGAAAAAAAAATTCCATGTCCTTTAATGTAGTGCTTAAAAAAACTTTGTTGGCACAGAACCCTTTATCTGTGGATTTTTTAATTGAAAACTTTACTCACACGTATATTTATTTGGAATGTGTTAAAAAGCCATAGATTCTTCTTTTTCTTTTGATGAAAAGAAAAGCAAAACCCTGCCAGATGTTGGGAGGAACAGCAACCAAGTGATTCAATCAGAATTCTCCTGTGGGGCCGTGGACTCTCTCGGTCAATGTCACAGAATGAAACAGTCTCAGCTTCACCCAGCAGTGAGTGATTCCATCTGGTTGTCGCAATTAGGAGGTGAAGATGACGGAAGTTAAATGAGTATCTTTATGAAACAAAGCAAAACAGAAAAGGGAACAGCTGGGGGACTGGGTGGCTTTGGGATGTAGGATTGGATCTAGAAAAAAAGACTGTGTTACTTCCAATCGCTGGTTATAGTGCCAGTGCAGGTTAATATGAATTTGAAGGTTGCTTCTGGGTGATAGCAGCTAGCTGTCACTTGCCTGAAATATGACCATGCATATACAGTAAGTCTGGATTTAGGTGTCTACAATGTAATGTCCTCTTTAGTTAAGGGCCAAGCCACCAGATTAACTACATAGATAAGGGGTAGTGCATGAGAATCACAGGGTCATAGAACTTTAGCTCTGGAAGGGATGTTGCTGCCAAATTCAGAGTCTGTGAATTCTCTGAAGTGTTATGTGTCACTTCTTTGCATGTCTTATATTCTAAGAAAGAGATGCATAGCTTTTATCAAACACGAAGGAAGATATGGATCTAGCAGTCTTCTCCTACACTCTCCCCCCAGAAGGTATTAAGAATTTGCTTTAGACGTTATCTTTGGAGTTGGGTAGAGTAGAATATAAGTTTTTCACTTACCACTTATTTATTAGCTGTGGGGCCTTGGGCAAGTTCCTTAACCTCTGTAAATCTTGTTTTTCTAATTTATGCTATGGGCATGATAACATTATCAATCTCATAGAGTTTTTATAAAGAAAATTTGAGATAATATATGTACGTTTTTTACTATAGCGTGCACTAAATGTCTAATAAATGTTGCCTCTTATTATGTTGAGGTGTATTTGAAGTAAATGGCAGAAACAGGGCCAGAACTCTGATACCCAGTTTACTACTCTTGCCATTGGAAAATATTAACATGATGACCCTTTCTCTCCTCTTATTTGTTATACCCTTCATGTTTTGGCAGAGCTAGGCAGGTAACATAAGATACTGAAATCACATGATTACTTTTACCACCGCATTGCCAAATGGTCTGCGTTTGCATTTTGGAGCTCTTCTTCAATATTCTTTCACATCTTACCTAAATTGGAGTCTGGAAAGTAAAATCACAAAGTGCAAGGAGGTCCCACTTTGGCTTTGCAATTTCCTCCACCCACCTTGCCCAAGAAAAAACTGAGCAAGATTAGAAGTCTGACTCCTCATTAGCAAGGGGAAGTCTTTTTTTGAGCAGCTCCTCTGTTGAATAGATAAAGTAGATCAAACAAAAGGGATGACAGATTAGAAACTGTCTGGTGGCTAATGTACTGTTTACTGCAGTATAAATGACTGGTGTTTGGGAAATGACAGATGAGAAAAAACACAAGTATGGACATAAATGATTTCCAGGTTTCTACAGTGGAGGAGAGTCATGGTCTGCTGGGATATTGATGGGGGAGGGGAAAGCCATTGGTGGGAGTTTAAGGGGAATTAGAAGAGCATGGAGAGGACCTTTCAATTAATCCATTGATCCAGGAACTGCCAGAGTCTTTGTGCCATGTACAGAAGCTACTGTGAAGGGGTCCTTTTCTCTCGCTTTTTTCTCACTGCCTGATCTGCTCCAAATGTAACTCTCATTCCAATCCAAGTGCAGTGATCTCCCCAGAGAGGAAGCACAGGTGTAGCCATGGGGCTGTGCTCTGCCAAGCTGGGAGATCCCTAAAGGAAGATGACATAGGAAAAATGAATAAAAGAGAGAGAGAAAGGTAGGGGGGGAAAAAAAAAAAAAAAGAAAGACAAAGGAAGGAAGGAAGGAAGGAGGGAGGGAATCAGGTATGTCAGTTAATCTGCATCTGATATATTTGAGTTGAATTTGTTATGCTCTCTAACTTGCCCCAGGGGATCATAAGAAATCTCCAATTAACTTGTAGCCATTGTAACCAGCTAGCATCTGTGTTTGCTTAGTTTTCACTAATAATAATGGCCATGATAATATAAGGCACGCTGCCATACTTATTATTTGCAAATCTATCATCATTGTAACTGGTATTTGCTTTCTGCTTTTGCCAAAGGTTTCATGTTCATGTATTCATTCATTTCTCCAGCAAGTATTAATTGAGCATTTATTGTGTGCCAGTTCTAGTTTCTCGGGATACCTTGCCGAACAGACGAAAATACCTGCCTTCATGGAGTTTGCATGTAAATTGGAGAAAACAGACAGGGTACAGGATAGCATATCAAATGATATAAAGTCATGACAGATGACCTGAAGGCAACTAAATCAGTGCACGTGGAAAGAGAGTGGTAGAAGGGAAGCATATGCTTCCCTGCTGTTTTCGATAAGGTGTTTGGGCAGGCGTCTCTGAGGAGGTGACTTTTGAACACAGCCTTGAACAGAGGGAATGATCGATTTATGTGGATATCTGGGGAGGAGTTGTCCCTCTGAAGACAACAGCAAGTGCAAAGGTCCTGAGGTGAGAGTGGTAAGCTAGAGAGATGTTGAGGAGACCAGTGCATCTGGAGAGAAGGAAGCAAGCGGGAGAATAGGAAATGAGGACGGAGGGATAGCCAGGAGTAGATTACACATGGCCTTTCGGGATGGTAGATTATCGGAGTGCTTCAAAAAAGGAAGGATAATAATATGTTATTTTAAAGTACAGTTCTGGCTGCTGTGTGGGGAGTAGAGGGTAGGGAAAGGGAGAAGTAGGGAGACCAGTTTGAAAGGTAATAGAGCAGCCAGGCTGGAGATGCTGATGACTTGGACTAAGATGGTAGTTTTAGATTTGGGGTATATATTTGAAGGCAGATCAGATAGAATTTGTTTATGGATTGCATGTGAGGGGTGAGAAAAATAGAATTCATATGTCTTTATATTTTAAAAATATTTGTTCAAGTTCAGTTCTTGAGTCTTGCTTAGTCATTTCATGAACTTTTCTTATTAAACTTGGAGGCAATCATATTAAATAATAAATTGAATTAAATGAAATGGTAACTATCCAGAGATCACAAAATGGCTCTTTTGTGAAACAAATTCAATCTACAAACATGCTGTATTTGGCTCACAGTGTTTAAATCTTTGAGCCAGTGTTTGAAAATCTAGATATCTGATTGCTTTTGGAAAATTATACAATTTGGAGTAAAGAACAGGCATTCCAGTAAAAAGCAGTCTGCTGGAACTGAATAGCAGCTGCTGTCTTTAGAGGGGGAAATTCTTTAATTCCTCTTGTTAGAACCTGAGCTTATTTCCCCACCTCTGTTTCCTGAATGGCCCTAATGGCATTTCTGTTCACTACCTGTCTTTTCCCACCCCTATATTGTTAGTCTTTAGAGAGGGGGATTAGAGATAATCATAAATATACTTCCATTTGAGTCAAGAGGGCAGGGATCTCAGGATTATTTTATGTAATATATAAATCTCGTGCAACCCAAATATGGTCTATAAATCCAATTAATAATAGGCTTTGTGTAACTAGATATAGATGTATATTATTTTTGGAAAGCTAAAATAATTCCAAATTGTAATGAATAAAACACGTATTTGAATGTTACTGAATTTTAATAGTCTATATCTCCTAAATTAACAGATACTAAAAGTACAATTGCTTTCAAGTGGTTATGCTTTTTTTTTTTTTTTTTTTTTTTATCCTTAAAAAGGAACCATTCAACTCAGAAAGGTAGGGAATAGCTGTTCGAGTGTAGTCCTCCACTGTACTGATGACATAAAGGAATCCAAAAAGGGATAGTTACGTGTCCACAACCACTTAGCTAATTAATGGTAGCAGGATATAGGTCTTCTAACAGGCTGCCCAAGATTTCTTCAACATCCAGAAGTCAAGAGGATGAAGAGGACAGTTTATGAAACTCTGACACGCAAATTCTTGATTCAGGGACAGCAAATTCTAGTTTCCATACGGATGGAAAGGATTTTCTCTCTGTGAGAATAGAGTGTTGGACAGTGTTTCTCAACAGTCATGCTGTTGACATTTAGGACTGGTTAATTCTTTCTTTGGAGGGATTGTGCTGTACATTTTAGGCTATTTAGCAGTATCCCTAGCCTCTACACACTAGATGCCAGTAGTACCCCTCCAACACTAATTGTCACAATAAAAATATCTCCACACATTGCCAAATGTCCCTTGGAGGGGCCCACAATCATATCCAGTAGAGAATCACTGCCTCAGGACAGACTACTGCTGGTTTATCCATTGGTTTGGAGTCCCAGGGAAAGATTCTAAACACTCAGCAGTCAGGCATCCTGTGGACCCCAGGACCCTGCCCTGGCACCTGCTCACAGACCTCTCCCATCCATCCTCATGGACAAGATGTTGTTTATCTACAGTCTCTTCCTAGAAGGCTGTAACTTTCACAACTCAATCCTTTTTCTTATAAGTATCTTTGCACTTTTTCACTTTCAAAAGACTTTGTGATTTCCAATACTTCAAATTGCACAAGGTACATGGCTTTTTGTGTCTTTCTCTATTTACCTCTGTTAGGTTTTTAAACTTCCCATTGTAGAGTTTCTCACTGTTTTTTTTTTCCTTCCCATTTTCATTGCTTTTGTGTCTCGATGTGTGTCTTTTTGATCCCATTTTGGTGTGGAGCCTGTCTTTCTCTGCCTATATCAATATCTCACTACCCATGTATTTCATTTTATGGTTTAGTCTTTTAGTGTTTGTCTCCTCAATATCTACCATTCTTTTAATAACTGTCTGTGTTTCTGAGTCCTTCCTTGACTTTTTTTGGTGTGCGGCAGCTTGTCTTTTAGTCTGCCTCTCTCTGTTTTTATCTCTCCAGCTATTTTTTATGATCTCCTCCCATTTTTGGAGGATCGTGGTGTGTTTTCATGACATTTCTATTTGTGACTGCCTTTTTCTCTATTGACTTTTTTTTCCCTTTTCTGCCTTTCTTTTGAAAATGGCCCATCTGGACTAAGTTCCTATCGGGATCTCTTTCTATGGGTAGGAAGTTCCTCGGGCATACCATGGAAACCTTTTACTTCTGTTGGGTAATAATCCTAAAGGGAGGTCAGGGAATGGACTTTTCAGTTAACTGCTCAGAGGCAATTTTTTGTTTGTTTTACTTTATAGAATTGAATTTTTATAAAACATATGTTTAGAATATTAAATCCGGCAAAGGTTAAATATTTAATATTTTATAAAATCAGTATCACACAAATAACATTTTAAATGATTTCATATCATAAGCAATTATCTTAGAAAACTAATAGGTAATATATTCTTAAAATCACCTATTTTTCTGATGCTAGGTGAAGTAAAATCAATGATTTGTAAACATAGATAAGATGTTTTATATGAAGTTCAGGAATAAGGTATTACAAGAATAGCATTTTGCTATTGCAAAGTACCTACCTTTTCCCATGGTTCCTACAGAATGCCCAAACCAAGAATAAGGACACTGCAAGGTTCACAAGGGCTGTGAAAACTATTTGATCTTCTCACTTTTGTAAGAAAGTGAGAATTGTAATATACTTGCAAAACAGATTGGAATCCATCTGGTGTAGCCAAATTAATCCTCCTTTAATGATTGTTTATATTGTGTACCCCAAATCAAACTCAGTATCAAGAGTTAATCAATTGCAATTTATAATCATTTCGGCTCACCAAAAACAAGAGGGAATTGTAAACTGAGAAAAATTTATTTTATAGTATAAACTTATTAAAAACATGCATCTTAATTGGATATATGTAAATTAATCAAATTATAGCTCCCATTGTAGTTGTTTATTTGTTTAAATGTGGTACAGGGAAAAGCAATGGCTGCTGAGACTGCAGAGCTGTGTGAAGAGGGCTATTAAGGTGTCTGTAACCCCCCTAAAAAACAAACAAACAAACAAAAAAACCCCAACCAAACCAGTACAAAATCCTGAGAAAACCAGGATGGAAATTTGAAAGGGGTGTGGGAACTAAACAAGGGAAGGAAATGTTTCTCTTCTCTCTAGTTGAAGGTAAATTTCTTCAGTACCCTGTCTGAACCCCATTAACCTTAATAATACATCATTAAAAAGTCAACTCTAGGCAATTAGTATTTGGAGAGTACTTGATATTTTAGATGGGAAATTTATTTTCTCTGAGAAATCACACATGCCTCCAACATTTTCAGCCTTCCTAAAATTTCTATTGATAACATTGAATTCAATTCAATCAAATTCCATGAGTCAAGTAGTTATTGCATATCTCCATGGCCTTTGTGCTTCGGTTGTAAAGAGAAAAAGACAAGCTCTCCACCCTTATAAAACTCCCAGGAATCCCAGATATTGTCAAATGCTACTGTTTCAGTTAACGATGTTTCTACCATAAACAGAACTGACCCAAAGGGGCAAAGAATCTGTGAGTGTACAATAGGAGAGCGTGCTCTCCCCTGAGGGTGCCTTAGAGAGGAAGATGACATCTGTCAATCCCTTGTTCTGTTAAACCCACTTCAATATTTCTTAAATCTACCCACTCGCTAGGTCTGAGCCACGCCATAACTGATTTCTAGGCGTTCATTCTTCCTGGACTTAAATTCATGCTCCAGCCTGCAGCCAGTTCTCTCTGATATGTAGTGAGCTTTTCTAACAATTTATTGGTAAAAACTAGTCAAGGACTCTTCATTCCTTCAAAATAAAATACAGTATAGTATGCATCGGTGGGAAATTAAGCACTGAAACTTGGATTCAAATGGTAGCTTTCTTTTTTGTCTATCCTTGTGTCCCTGAGCAAGTAATATCACTGCACTATGGCTCAGTTATTCCATCTGTGAAATGGGGATAATAATGTCACTTACTTCATAGGATTGCTAGTAGGGAAAGCCAGGTAATACCAGTAAGGTATTATGTAGAGACATAGCAACTTTCAGTAAATGTTAATTATTATTGTTACCACCTCCAGAGACTCATCCCTTCACACTTGCCTTCTCTCATTCTTCCCTGGATTGCCTTGAGTATCCAGAACCTGTACATGCTGTTCCTTTTGTCTCCTTTACTGAGCTAACTCCTACCTGAGCTTCAGGGCTCAGACTTTTCCCTCTGCCAGGAGTCATTCTCTACCTCTCCACTGCACTGCAGTTCAGATGTCCCTCTTATAGGCTGAGTTAACTGCTGCTGTAGCACTTCACACCTTGCATTTTCTTGTTTATCTCTCTGTTCTTTCTCCCATGATGAACACACTTTGAGGGCAGAAACTTTGCCCTGTTTGTCTTTGTGGCATCATGCCCTGGCACAGTGCCTGGCTCATAGGAGGTGATGAGAAAAACTGTTTCTGTTGTATGAGTAAACCTAGAGTGAAAATCTACTAAAGGGAACGACCTAGGATAGGTCATATTATCAAACATCTCAGTGCTAAAGGCTTATGTGTTTATGAGTAGTCAGGTGTCTCCATGGAGCACTGGTATCTTCTAGATGTTTATAGGTATATCTGAAACAGTAAGTATGCAGTCAAGTGATACAGGTAATTGGAGTTATGTCTCTCCTAAAGAGCTGTGCTTTTGACTAGCCCCACTCTAACTGCAGTGGACAAGCAAGTACAGCCTAGAGTTTCTCAAATAGTTCATATTATGGAATCTGCCTTTATTTATATCAGGAAACCCAAATACAGTGCCCTAAGGAACGCAGTTGGGGAAATACAAGTCTGAGATAATAAGAAAAAGACTTTTCTTTTTTCCTTTTGATCCTCAGATTGTTTTGGGAGGTTGTAAGAGACCAAGGAGGAGGTCTTCAGCTCTGGGTAAAGACTAATTTCAGCTTGAACGTTGAATGGGCACTAACTATCGCATGTTGAAGTTGTTCAGGGATGTAGAATTCCTTCAGCAATTAGAACATGGCTCCATATAAATATTTCTATTTCTTTTCTTGAGTGGTATTCTCTGAGAAGAGGAGATGGGGACATAGTCATTTAAAAAAAAGGTAGGATCCAGAATTTCAGTGGTTTTATGGACACATACAACTTTTTAGGATTTCTTATCTGATGCTTCAAAAACACCAAGGTCACTCATTAAAATGACTGAATCCTGGGGCCTCAACTTGGACCTGCTGAATCAGACAGAGTCTGTGTGTGGGAGACTAATAACGACATTTGTTGTGAGGTCCACTGTGATTCTTATGTTCCGCCATGGTTAAGAATCACGGTGCTAGTTACTCTTTGACATTGAGTAGAGGCCATTTCAAAGATATAAACTTTTTAATAGGACCATGGTTTACAAGGTCACTTAAGTCATAAGCCATCACATGTGGAATTATCACTATCATTATGGTTCTTATTTCTTATACATATGTGTGTATATATACAACTTTTGAAACATGTACGTTAAGAGAAAACATTTAAAAGTTTAAAGGACTTAATTAGATGTGTCATCTTGTGAGAAGAACAATTGTTGGACAAGTCACTCAACTTCTGAGCCTCATCATATGGTCTGTGAAACAGGAATAGTGGCATCT
Source organism: Eulemur rufifrons (assembly GCF_041146395.1). NCBI lineage: Eukaryota > Metazoa > Chordata > Mammalia > Primates > Lemuridae > Eulemur > Eulemur rufifrons. Next base: position 104,833,054 of record NC_090984.1, read on the forward strand.
GTCCTTCCTCTTTACTTGGGGTTGAGAGAGTCAAATTCGAAAGACAGAAAAACAAGTATGAAATATAAAGTACCATGAGCAGTAATATATATGATGCCTACATCCAAATTTGGTGATACAGGAGCCTTGTTACACATAATAACATTTTTTCCCTAAGTAACCTAGATTATTTTATTTTTCTATAGGGTTTAAGAGTACATTTTGGTAACTGAGAGTTTAAAACAAACAATAGCTACAGATTTATTAAAAGTTGAGCATGGTTACAAGTAAGAAAAATTCTGAGATTTATGAAATTGAATTTTATACAGCATTTACTTTGAATCTAACAAATAGTTAAATATTAGGAATCATTAATGTATAAATGATTCCTAATGATTCCACATTGTAAGCAAATGCTCTGGAAAATGAATAGTAGATTTATTTATGAAATTAACCCTTTTCCTAATGCATGGGAGTAAGATTATCAAAGCAACTCAGGTCTAAGAATTCTACCTCAGATTTACACAGCACATTTAAATAAAAGGGTGAAATTCACAAACCCTAACCTCAAGTTTAATTTCAACTGTAGCTATTTTATACTTTTAAGGAAATGACCTCTTTCTCTTATAAATGTAAACCTTTTTTCCCAAATGGAAGCAAGTTCGTTAAGTTTATTCTATCAAAGGTAAATTGAAAAAAGCCAGCAGACAAGATAAATTTGACAGAAAATAGGTAAAATCCAGGTTTTATTCATGGATAGTGGTTAAGAATGAAGATATTGAGATAAATTATTTTAAGTGAGGACTGTCCTTTTAATAGGCCTCACTCTCTAGCCTTGTCTCATTTTTCATTTTCATGAGGTTCTTAATTTATTCTTTTCATTACATAAAACATGCCATATTTGGCCTTTTCATGAAATGTATCTGATATTCTCCTTTGACAGCCATTCAGGTGAAAAGAACAGGTCCTATTTCTATCCATCGCCTACATGCACATGTTCATAGAAATCATAGATTTTTTTAAATAAAATATACTTTATAATTATAGGGCATCTTAATCCCAGAAATCCAAAGGATTCAGGTCCCTAACTATATCTTATTTCCTTTTTCTATGTAGACTGACACACCTGGTCAAGGTTCCTATTCCCCAAAAGTAATTCAGTCTAAATTATATGATTTCCATGTCTACATAGGGCAAGAAGAATACATGAAATAAAATCACCACTCCAGGGGGCATTCACCCCAACTGAATCTAGGAAATTTTCTGTACCACTTTGTCTCTCTACTTATATGTCTAAGCAGTGCTACTTTTAATTGAAAGTAAAATTTACCTGTCTAGATTTTGGCGGGGGACAGGGAATGGATGATGCTAATTGTTCCCCTGCTACTTTATAAACATATAAAGTGTGGGTATGTGTGTATTTTTTTTTACTCCGATAGTAGAATTTTAGTATCTGATTCATAATCCTATTGGTCTGAATTTAAATCTGAAGAAAAATTAATCATCTATGATGCTGTTCATCTTAATGTTGTCATTTGCTTTTTCTTACAGTCTGAAAAGTGTTGCAGTTTTTACACGGTAGTCTTTCCATATTGAAGGACAGTTGCATTTTACTGTACACTGTTAAATGCTTTAAGACGTGTAAAAGAAATATAATTACATAATTATCAAATTCAGAAATCAGTAGGGTGCTTATATGGTATTCAGCAAGATATACTTTCTTACCTCCAAATTCTTATAACGAAATTCAAAGCAACAAATGGTCTTCCTTGTTTAAAGTAACACCATGACCGATTGATTGCTTTGAATTTAATCTGATCTTGTTCTGATGTCTTTTCTAGAAACAAGAAGACTTATTGGTAGGGTGTGTTTTCCATTCATCCCTATTTCTGTGCCCTGGATGAATAATGGGTAAATACAATGATAAAAACAAAACAACAACAACAAAAATGGAGAAGTCACAGGATTGAATAGAAACCAGGACTGAAACTGCTTTGTCATTATTTTGTGGTGGTGGTGTTTGGGGTTTGTTTTGCTTTTTTAAAGGAAGTTACAACAAGGAGCAGCTAAGGACAAATAAATTGGCAGCAGATTGTGGTTTATGATAATGACAGTCCCAAAGGGACTTGGCTTTCTTGGTGACATTGAAGTAAATTGCATTACTCAAGATGTATACTAAGAAGGATAGATAATGAGATGTATAGGGAAAGGCAATGTTACTGTTTTTATGGTATTGTTGACTATCAAAATGAATGGAAGGGAAGAGAGAACTAGGAGGGGTTACTTGAGTTAATTTTAATATACATTATGAATGTTAAAATTTCCACTTAGAGGGATAAAAACTTTTAAAAGTATTTCAAACAATTGCTGGCCACTATTTCAATCCCTTTTTTTTAACTTCCAGTATCTTTGATTTACTTGACATTCCTAATTTCTTGTTAGGTGAGACCACTTTAGTTTATCATACACTTGGGTTAGAAATAACTTTTTTTTTTTTTTTTTTTGAGATGAGGAAAGAGGAAGGGAGTGTCTTAGCTCCCTCATTCAGAAACAGAGCTCTTATGTAAAACCTTGTTCCAGGAGATTCCATTAGATGCTGAGGAAACCTCACCTAAAGATTAGGACATTTTGAGCTTGACAAAGCTCCCACTGAATGCCTTGCTTTCAGACAATACTGTGATAAAAAGAGCATGTGTGTGCCCACGTGTGTACGGACACAGGGCAGAAAGCTCTCTTATCTAAGACCTATTTCCATTGTTTACAGAGCACTGACAGCTCATTTCCCCTGAGTCCCTCAGGTAAATCTTTGTTGTATATGACAGCCACATATTATCTGAATACCACATCCTACCTTCTTAATTCTACACCATTCACAGCAATTAGAAGGCAGAATAAAATGAATGATTTCTGGTCACTTTAGAATTGGAATGAAGTAGGGATGAGGGTTGTCTTGCAAAGGTATTTTAATTCTAGAGGTAAAAAGGGTTAGTGGGTCTACCCATCTTAGAGAATAGAATGCCCTGACGTCTTCCCTTCCCTCCTTTCTCTTTGTGTTCTCCCTCTTCCTGGTGCCACATTGAGGGGAGATTCACTCCTAAAAGAGTGTGTCATTTTAAGTTGACTTTCTCAGAGCTGAGCTGAGAGCCATTGCCAAGGCCAGTGGGCGTAAATTTAGCCCTCCTGACGGGAGATGAAGGGTTGCGGGATTTATGCCTTGTTTGAGTTCTCATATATCACCCTCGGTGTCGCTCGCTTATGATGGCCCTGCCAAAAGATAAAGAAGTGTAGGACGCTTGGTACGGGCTATGGTGACAGGCCAGGGACAAATGTCTCTGTTGGGTAAATTGATTTGAATGGCTCTAGTGAAATATCAGGTTAGGCTGAAAATATGATTGGGTTTAATGATCCTGCTGACTTCGTAGACTGTCGGGATTCCAAATCCTGGACAAGTAAATTAAGGCACTCTGTGAAGGAGGTGTGTATAGGATATTTGTAAATTCATATAATTACCAATGTCAATAAATACCACCATGTAAAAACTCAGACCTGTTCTTATATATAATGCATTGAATCTCTATTGAATATGGGAAACATTACTTACAATTTATAGAGTATTTATTAGGGAAAACCTGTTGACAATATTATTTTTTTCTCCACATCCCGGAGTCAACAAGCAGATGCCTAAAGGCATAAAAATATGTAATGAAAAGACTGAGAACAGATAAACAGTTTATTTTCTCCTGGTAAAATTTAGTAGACTTGCCCTTCATGGTAGAGAGAGGATTTTTGATTTGTGTGAAAGTGGGGTTTTGTTAGGCCACTAAACCATACATTAAATGGATTACTTTTTCAATTATGAAAAAGAATCATTACCTTATTTTTTGAATGGTTGTTCAGTTAAAATTAAGAGAGCTTAGGTTTCCGTATACAACCAAAATTTCTAGCAGATTTCTGTTTTTACATTTAGAGTTGCTTCCAAATTTCTGAATTTGCTTCCAACAATGGATGTTCTTTCCTTACTGTTCTTACCTTCTTATAATTATCGCTGACTGTCTAGAGTTTCATTTTATTTAGGGGCAAGAATGATTAGCTTCATCTTCCAAAAATGTTACAAAGCATCAGTTATTTCTTTGAGCTTTACACTTAGCCTGTGCAGGAAGGAGCCCTATTTAAACCAAAATGACTTCCATGGAAAGTTTTGCACTGATACTGACTGGTCAACACAACTGCAGGTGAGCAGGAATTCCTGGCTCCCTGGACTTCTAGTCCCTGTTTTTTCCTATCTTGAACTCTGGGAAAATTCTTTATTTGGCATAAAGTGTGATTTCTTTATTTCATGGAGTGGCTAAGAGCTCTGGAATGCCATCTTTATTAGGAGGATGGTAAACTGGGTTTAGAGAATGAAGCCCATTGTTAAATATGTTCTACTTTAGAACCAAAAATAACAACAGCAACGACAACGACAAAGCACAATAAAACAGAGTCAGCACTTGAGAGTGATGTGCTCATTTGTCAATGTGGTGCAGAATGAGAGTGTCAACATGCGACTTTTCATCCTCAGGAGAGGCCCCGCCATAATCGCAAAACTCTAAACTGTATCCATGGAATAGAGAGGTGTCCCTGACTTAGGGTAAAACATGCCTAGGGTTGTATTCTTTTGCCTTTTCATCAACTTCAGCTGACTTCAGGTAACATGGTCACTTACTGAGAAAATTTCTCAGCCCTAATTTTAGGTAATTTCCCTTCATCCGTGTTAATGGAGCCCGTAACTGTTTTATGGACCTCATTGGTTTTCAACTCAGGACTAACATAACTCAGTTTCCATTCAACATTTGTATTGATTTTTAGGTTCATTTTTTTTCTGCATATGAGATACTGAGAATCAGAGAGACTGAGAAACTTGCCCAAAGTCACATAGCTTATAAGGAACAAGGCAGCTTTTGGACCAGTTGTGCCTGAATCCCGAATACATGCTCTGCACCACACCATTTTGCCTGTTGGTACATTTAGGAGATAAACATTTGTCTGTCTACTTCTCCAAGCTAGAGTCTTGCCCTTTCTCTCTTCCTTCCCCAGTCACTCTGACCTCCTGCCCCCACCAGGACTCATGTAGGTTCCTGCCTGTAATGTGCTTTTCTATCATCTTTTCATAGCCTTTGTGTTCTCCCTCAGATCTCAAAGTATATGTTACATCCTAGAAGTCTCTGTTGATCTTAAGTGGCCTTCCACAGTTACCCTCTACCCCATTACCCTGATGCTTTCCTATATAGCAATGATCACATTTTGTAATTATTTTGGTTATTGGTTGGCTTGTCAAATGCCTGTCCCTCTCATCTCCCCTCACTAAAATGTAAACTCCATAAGAATAAGAATCCTGCCTAATTTGTTCATCCACATCAGTGTTCTGCACATAGTAGCCCCAATAATTATTCCAGAAATTAAAAAATATCCAAATGAACAAATGCACTTAGTGAAGCAGAAATATAAACAAATACTTCTAATGATAGAAAAAACTTGTTAAATGTTCTAACAGAGATTTGAGCAAGATGCTGTGGCTACATAGAAGAAGATGGGTGAAGAAATATGAACAAACACGAGGGGATATTAGATGGTTTCTGGGTGGGGCAGGTATGAACTGAGACTGGGGATGGTGGGATTTGATAGACAGAGCTAGCGGGAACAGCATCCTTGGAAGAGAGAACAGCATGAATAAACACACAAAGACAGAAATGAGGAGGGTAAACAATGACGTAACAGTAAAAATACCTGAGTTCAAATCCTGAATTTTCCTCTTAATGGCTGTTGATTTGGGGCTATGTGTTTAATAAACATTATTTGAGAGCCTTCTACATTCTAGGCACATTACTGTCACTGTTTCTTCCTGAGTCTCGGTTTCCTTGGTTGCTAAGTGAGGACACTCCTCAAGCAGGAGTGGAAAACCTGTGGCCTCAAGGCCACATGTGGCCCTCCAGATCCCCAGGTGTGGCCCCTCGACCAAATCCAAACTTCACAGAACAAATCCTGTGTAAGAGCCTTGTTTTTAGCAGGTACTTTCATTCATAGAGATTGTAGCTGAGTTTAGGTGACCTGTTAAATTTGAAAAAGGATTATTTAAAGTCAAGGAACAGATCCATTACAACACTATAATTAGAATGGATAATCACATTTGCAGAAAATGGACTACACTATGAGTAAATGTAATTTTATTCATAAAGTGCTAACCCACCTGGGGTTATGGGAGATAAGTTCTAGTTTTAGTATAACCTTGGGTTCTGGGATATGCTAAAAAAAATTATTCAATTCATTGGTGTCTACAGTATCCTTGTCCTTAAAATTATTGCTGTTATAGAAATGCTTGTATGTGAACTTAACCTCTTCTTGAGGGTTTCAATAAGAAAAGTGAAGATCACTTCTCTCTAAAACATTAAGCTTAAGCAGAAAGGTGCCATATGAAGTATTATAATGGAAGTACTGTGAAAAGAAGAGCAAGCCACTTAATCATTTCACAATGCAAAGGTGCTACCGCAAGTCATAATTCTAATACAGAGATTTATATAAATTAAATAACGTTTCTGAGGTTAGCCAGAGCTCCTAGTGTTCTAGAGTTTGTCATCATGAGTCGTGATGTCACTTAACAAGTACATACTTAAAGAGAAGAATGGGAGGGGAGAGAACATAGCAGAATAGTGAGCAACTAGAAAATGTTAACGATGACCTGGAGAGGAAAGCAAAAGGGGAATGGAGCACAGGAGAAAAACATAGTGGAGAAGCAGATTCACATAGCAAGAGGAAATCCAAGAGGGAAGAAATAGTTGCAAAAGGGAAGCCAGGCTTATCATTTATCTAACAAAACATTCCGCTTCCCCATGGGCTGGCTGCCTCTTTGAAAGGCAGTTGTTTTGGGGACATGTCAATCATCCCTACCTGTATTTCACTGGATCTTTATCATTTTCTGTAAGAAGACCTGCAAAATTGTAAGGCTTGGCTGGTGGCTCTTTCTCCATTAAGCAGTAAGGGAGTTTGGGCTAGATTCTGGAGGAGGTCATCTTGCAGGGGAAAAAATCACTGAAATTTCAGAGTCTTACACCACCCATAATACTTATTGGGTGAATACTTAATACACAGTTTTCCTATTATCCCTATTTTCCAGATGAGAAAACTGAGGCTAAGACTAGCAAAGTAATTTACCCAGGTTGGCATGGCTTGCAAGTGATGGAGCCAGGTTTGAATTTCATTTTCTCTGGCTCCATAGCTCATACTGTGCCTAGTAGACTGCTCTAGCCTGGGTGGGCCATTTTCTAATGTGTTTTTCTTTTATAAAAATACATTTACATAATAAGTGGGTTAGGAGTATGTACTAATAAGGGTTAACTTTGAAATATAAGATGATTTTCAGAGAAAATATCCTTTTCTGACTTTCTCATTCTCAATGTTGGTTCGAAAATTAGAATAGGAAAGGTATGGCAAGTGTGTCCTTGAACTGGGAGTAGCTAAAATTGCTCACAAGTAAAGGTCTGCCATCTGGGTTATTACAAATTCTCCTAAATTGGTATGGTCTGTTCTGGTATGTCTTGGAAAGGGAGCAAATAGTGCAGGGGAAATGAATCAAAATGCAGCACTATGATTTTTGGGGGGATAAGATTTTGCTTAATTATCACTGCAGTAGAATGGCTGGCCAAAGTCAGAAGTCTTTTATTTCTATTCAGTAAGCAACCCAATAAAGCTTCAGAACATGCAGCACAAACAAATGCCCTTTCATTGTTTTCTACCTCTTAAAAAAGTTAATCAAGAATTTATTTTTTAGCAATAATCTTGTGTTAAATCAAGCAGCCGGACATGAAATAGGAATTAAAGAAAATTAGATGATGAGAATTATCATAAAAATATTAAATTCTGTCGAAAACCCCTCCCAAATTAATCAGTTAATAGGCACTTACAACTTATTGTCCACTAGGCTCCCTTTTCACAGGCATCTTTAGGACTCATCACTTTGCTCCCATCAATACCACCTGCCTATAATCCTTGACAAAAATCTGTTCTAGATCCTGGGAGTAGCCAATAGATTTGAGAGCAAAGCAAGGAGGTCGCCTGAGCCCAGGAGTCTGGAAGGGTTGGTAAGCATTACGATCAGTGATTTTAGTAGGTGACTACTTGCCTAAGCATAGCCCGTTTGCACTGTGCCTCTCCACCCTATTAGACCTGTTGCCCATTCCTGCTAGAAAGGTAACTAGGGGATTTGAAATTACACTCATCCAATTTCTCCAATTTTTTTGTATCTGAGGACTACTGAGTCATAAAGATATGGCAACAGACTTCATGAAGTTCACTTGGCTTCTAGCATCTTGGGACCCGCAGGTCTGGGGCAGCCCCTGCTGTGTTGGTCTTGGGTCGACTGCTGGCCTACAGGAGGCGGATGCAGAGTGTGGTTCTCTGTGAATGTATACTGGCTGCCTTACTTGCCCAATTCTAGTTCCATAAAGTGTCAGGGGCCATCTTTGTTTCTGATAGCATGTCAGAGTGTGACAGAGAGATACTGAGTTTCACTGAGAGAAATTTACTGATAATTCAGGAAAGGTTCTTTCCTGAATATAGCATGGCTACCTCAGGTCAGGATTCTAAACCACCTTGGCACTTTTGACATTTTGATGGGGACTTTTTGTTGTGGGGGCTGTCTGTGCATTGTAGGATGCTCAATAGTATCTCTGGACTGTGCCCACTAGATGTTGGTAGCACCTTTGCCCCATCATGACAACCAAAAATGTTCCAGACATTACCAAATGTCTTCTAGGGAGCAAAAATCATGCCAGCTCAAAACCACTGACTTAGGTTTTGTACTCTTTGAAATAAGACCACTGACATTTTTTCTTCCTCCTAATCATGCTCAGTAAGGTGTGGCCTTCTTTTGAGATGGACTTTCAACATATTTTCTCATTCTTTTTGAGAAAGCATGTTGCATTTTAATCTTGTAGTTGCTGTTTGTCCCCAAATGTGAAATAAAAAGTTGAAGAAAGCAGTAGTTATATGCACACTTTTTTTTTTTTTTTGAGACAAAGTCACTTGAGTTTGAGTTAAGGATTTGCTACCAACTAGGTATGTAACCTTGATCAAGTTGTAAGAACTTCACAGTTCTAAGGCTTCCTTTTTAATGAGGGAGAATAATGATTGTACCTTTTTTATACTACTGTGGTGATGATTAAATGAGATAATGTGGTGTAAGCACATAACACAATGGCTGGCCCATGTTGAATGTCAAATAAATGTTCACTATTATTGATGCTGATATTTTTTAAAAATCGGTTGGCTTGTTTTTATTAAGACAGTGTTTATTTTTTCTGTACCAAATACTTACTATGTTTTTATCTCAGAACATAGACTCACAAGTACATACGTACACACACACATACGTACACACACACACACACACACACACACGGTCTACACATTATCTCTCTGGTCCTACACATTATCTTTGGCAAAATCCAAGACTTTCTGATTAGCCTCTAGTTTTTTCTGCTTCTGCTATTAGTGTTCCTAGCTTCTTTTCTTCCAGTTCTTTCCTCCAGAATCATCACCAGATGAACTACAAGTCATTTTCTTGATTTGCAGCCTGTGCACCAATGAGAGAACTCCTACAGTGGTTTTTGACTTTATGCTTCATTGCTTAGGCCTTGTCATAAACACCACGGTTTCTTTAAAAAGGAAACAAAAAACAAAAATGACAACTGTCTTTTGGCCAGAATCTTATCAAATCTCTGCCTTTAATGGCATAGAAATATATGAAATGAAAAAATTCCCTTTTTTTCCCTGCTGCTGCGGCAAAGTGACCTTGAGGGAGCACCAGCTCAGCCTTTGCTTTCCGTGTGCCCTCCCCCTCCTCCTCCATCGCCCTCCTGCGCCCCATTCAGCTCCTCCGCAACCAGCAATCACTTTGCCCTCCTGCTCCAAATTTATGACCAAGAACAAGTCATAAACAGAGAAGGCCAATCCTAATCCCAGGCACTGCACCTTCCTGTTTGCCAGAGGTACGACAGCTTGATGGGACCGTAAAGAATAAGCCTGCATCCCCACAGTCCCCATGAATCATGTCCCAGGATAATGACGAGCAAAGGCTGCCGCAGGGCTGCAGGTGACTCAGAGCCCTGAGGCCGGGGCTTCCCCTTAACCCTCAGAACAAAGGGTCCCCACGATGTTCTCTCTGTGGAGTGGCCTGACAATTCAGAGTAGTCTCCAACTGAGAAGACCTTGCCAGCTCACCCATCCACACGGAAGAGGTTTGATCCATGATCCATGTGAAATGGTAAAGGCCACTCCAGCTCACTGGTGCTCAGAGCATGATGAAGGTGCCACCTGAATGATACAGGGACTCTCTGGTGAATAAGACCACACTTTACACAGATACCATCTTCCCCCTCTAGTTGCCTCTCAGTGTGTATGTTTTTGACCAGTGCTTCTCAAACTTGATAGTGTGTGGCAGTCACCAAACGATCTTGTTCAATTTCTGATTTAGTTGTTGAGGTTGGGCCCAAGAATCTGCATTTTTACAAACTTCCAGGTGATGCTGATGCTGCTAGTCTTTTGATCACATTACATTTTAGGTAGTGAGATCCTATAGTGTTTTAGAGCTTTCTTTTTCCTAATTTCTTTCCCTGCTCCTAAGTTCTTTCTTTCAGAACAGCACTTGTCAGCTTTTATAGGAAACAGTAGTAACATCCCCAGCAGGTTTTGGGCAAGACTAATGCTTTCCTCCATGCCTATGAAATATCAGGAACTCTGAGAACTAGAGACATACAGTTATCACTGAGTTTAGTCTCCTTCCCTAAATATGAGCACTCTAATCTGACAAATGTCCTTCCAGCTGCTTCTCAGCTCACTGCTGCATTGGAGGGATCTCAAGCCAACACTGCATGGACAGCTAGTTCTTTTGTTGTTTATCTCTAAATGTGATGAAATGCTTGTGACATTTCAAAATCTGTTTTCACCCACCAATGTAGGTTTAGGCAATGGGGCAACACAATACCAGTGTAGCACCTTTTCACATTTCTGGAGGCTTCTTTTCCTTTCCTTTCTCTGCTTTCTAGATCTGACAGTCGTAGCTGTAGTCTGTGCTTTAGTTTTGAGATACACAATTAGGATCTATCACGGTCACCGTGAGAGGACAATGAGTAAAAGAAGCAAGATGTAGAGAAGACCTAATATTTTGTATATGGGTATGAGATTTAAAAGAGGTAAATGTCTTCTATCAGCAATGTCTTAGAACCTTATGTCAGCCATAAGTAAGTATGCTTGAGGCTCAAGGCTTTGACCTTCAAGACATGCTCCTGTACAGGAAATTTTTCCATTATCTGTTTGCCTGAATGAAAAATGCTATAGGCCTGAGTGTACCTAACTCAGCTTTAGTTCTTGTCAGATTCCTCTCTGTATGCTTCTTCCAATGATATGTGATACAAATATACAAAGGGAGCAAGGGGTTTTGTAGTGTAAAAAGCATGGGGGTTGCGTCAGACAACTGACTCAGCTCTCAGATGCACTGTGGATGGTGTGGCCTAGCTCAAGCTACTGACTTTACTCTCTGAGGCTAAATTTCGTCCTCTGTAAAAACCTGATAATATGTACTTAAGAGGGTACTTTGGAAGATTACATGAAATAAAATAGAAAGGCCTAAAATAATATCTGACACAGTAGTCACTCAATAAATTTTAATTTCATTTTGAACCAGGTTATTTATATTAAATTTGACAGCCTTAAGCAATCTATGGTACTGATTTCATCTGTGGGCTCTGGAGTCGGCCCATCTGGCTTTGAACCCTGGCTCAGCTACATCTTTAAGTGTGACCATTGATATGTTTAATCCTACTAGGCCATAGTTTTCTGGAGTTTGAGGATTAAATGGGTTATTATTTGTAAAACACTTTAAAGAGTCTCTGGCACATAACAATTGTTCCTAATATTAGGATATGGATTTTATTTCATCTAATTGTATTTGGAGAGTAGCAAGCAAAAACATGCAACTCCTCCCCACCCCCACAAAAAACCAACAAAACAAAACACACCACCACCAATAACAACAACCTACTTGTAGTTTTGATACCATACGTAGGAGGCTATTTTCCTAGACTACTTTATTTGAAGTAGTTTAGCTCTGGCATGAGTTAAAAGTTTTTGGTTATACTCTTGATTAAAATTAATTTGGGATAGACCATAAACCTAAATACAATAGCTAAAATTATAAAGCTTCTAGAAGAAAATATAGGGAAATGTCTTTGCAACATTAAAGTACACAATGAGTTTTTGGAAAGGATTCAAAAGCACTAAGTATAAAAGAAATATCAGTAGGTTGGACTTGATGGAAATTAAAATGTTCTGTTCATCAAAAAATATACTTACGAAAATTAAAGGGTAAGCCATAGACTTGAAGAAAATATTTTCTGGACATATATCTAAAAAAGGACCCATGTTCAGAATACATAAAGATATCCTACAAATAAATAATAAAAAGACAATAAAAAGCGGGCAAAAGACTTAAATGAACACTTTATAAAAGAAAATATGTGACTGTCCAGTAGACCCATGAAAAGATGGTGTACTTCACTAGTAACCAAGAAAATGTATATTAAAATTACAATGAGATGTCATTTCACACCCCCGAAAATGGCTAAAATTAAAAAGACTGACACCACCAGATATTGGTAAGCACTGGAATAACAGGAATTCTCATACTTTGAACTTGGGAGTGTAAGATGGTACAACCACTTTGGAAAATTGTTTGGCAATTTTTAATATAGTTAAATATAACATCTAAACTAAGACTCAGCAAGTTTACTTTTACTTATTTGTCCAAGAGAAATGAAAACATATATACACAAAAAGACTTAGGAAAATATGTTCATAGTAGCTTTAGAATAGCCTCAAACTGAAAACAGGACAGATGTCCATCAGCTGGAGAGTGGATAAACAAAACAATATATTCCTAGATGGAATACTAATATTCAATGAAAAAGAATAAACTACAGGTAGATACAATAACATGTATGCATCTCAAAAAACAGTACATTTTTGGGGGGGAGAGACACAAAGAATGCATACTGTATAATTCCATTTGTAGAAAGTTTAAGAATAGGCAAAATCTGTGTTAGAAATGAGAACATTAATTGCATAAGAGGGGTGAGTATTGGCAGGAAGGGGCATGAGGGAGCTTTCTTTGGTGGTAGAAATGCTCTATATCCTGATAGGAATGTTGGTTTCAGGGATATATTGATTTGTTAAAATTCATCCAATTGTATGTAAGCATACCTTGGAGATATTATATGTTTGGTTCTAGACCTCCACACAAAATTTTGAGTCATACATAATTTTTGGTTTCCAAATGCATATAAAAGTTATGTTTACACTATTCTGTAGTCTATTAAGTGTACAATAACATTACCTTAATTAAAAATACTTTATTGCTAAAAAATGTTAATGATTATCTAAACCTTCAGTGAATTGTAATCTTTTTGCTGGTGTAGGGTCTTGCCTTGACACAGATGGCTGCTGACTGATCAGGGTAGTGGCTGCTGAAGTTTGGGGTGGCTGTGGCAGTTTCTTAAAATAAGATGACAGTGATGTCTGCTGCATCAGTTGATTCTTCCTTTCACGAAAGATTTCCCTGTAGCGTGCGATGCTGTTTGATAGCATTTTCCCCACAGTAGATCTTCATTCAAAATTGGACTTAATCCTCTCAAGCTGCTCTGTACTAAGTTTGTGTAATATTCTAAATCCTTCGCTGTCATTTCAACAATGTTCACAGCATATTCACCAGGAGTAGATTCCATCTCAAGAAATAACTTTGTTTGCTCATCCATAAGAAGCAACTCTTCATCCTTAAAGTTTTATCTTTAATGTTGCAACAATTCGGTTACATCTCAGTCTCCATTTCTAAATCTACTTCTCTTGCTGTTTCTGCCATATCTGCAGTTACTTCCTCCACCACAGTCTTGAACCCCTCAAAGTCATCCATGAGGATCAGAATTAACTTCTTTCAAACTCCTGTTAATGCTGATATTTAGACCTCTATGTGTCATGAATGTTCTTAAAGGCATCTAGAATGGTGAATCCTTTCCAGAAGGTTTTCAATTTACTTTGCCCAGATTTATCAGAGGAATCACTATCCATGGCAGCTATAGCCTTCCAAAATATATTTCTTAATTAATAAGACTTGAAAATTGAAATTACTTCTCAATCCTTTGAATTTGTAAAAAACAATAAAGTGTAATAAAACAAGATATGCTTGTATTTAAAATCATGTGTTTCACTCTGTATAAATTGTACCATGATTTAAAAATATATTATTTGTTGGTTATATTAAATAACATAAAAATCATATATAGATTTCTGTAGAATATAGAAATTAATATTATTAATGTCTTGTTCTCGCTTCTAGAAGAGTCTATATGCAGAAGGGTCTCAGAGTAGTTTTAGACTCCTTTCTTCCATCAGAATTTCTGTTCTGCAGCTGACCATCATCTAGAGAACAGAAAAATAGGAATATCATTACAGTATACAAAAGCCACTTAGTTAATTATATACATCTCTCAAAGCCTATAACCTTCCCCTGCAGATAAATTATTCCATGTGAAGCCTCTTTGGAAAATCTCTTACATCTGCCCTTTATCTGTAGGCTTCTACACTTTCACCTTCCTGGCCCTGTCTTGTCTTGAGGAATGTCCTGTGCAATTGAACTGATGGCCCTTTCTACTTCAGTTGGACTCTACGTTCAGATTTTTCCAAGCACATTATAAACTCTAATTCATTAACATCATCATAAATGGTAATGTCCTGTGAAAACGCGAGGTGATGGCACCAATTAAAATAATCTTCTTGTAGTCACACATCAAATCAATGTCAGTGCAACCACTTGAATCATGAATTAATGCAGCCCCATCCCTTTTTCATATTGTGTTGATAGCAGTACAGTACAGTGGTTGAAAGTAAAATGAAACCCCAGTCCATACACATCATAGAGTGTGCCATGCTGCACTTAGCACATGGATCTACAGGGAAAAGGAAACATCAGCAATGGATATGGACTAGACAAGGATCTCATAAATGGTATACACCACATGCCTTGAAATAGCTGTAAGGATATCTACAAAAGAGTGTCCATGCATTCCTGCATAGAAGTTCGGGACCGACTGTAGTTCAATCATTCTGTCATTGACTTAACTGAAACCCAGCCACTTGCCCAAGGTCACATAGCCTGCTCTCTCCCACTTCCCCTGTCACCCCTGAGCCATGAAACTACAGCCTTATGTGCTGCACATCCACATAAGAGATTTCCTTATTCCTTGGACTCTTCTAGGCTTATATCACAGAAGTATTTAAATGCATTGTTTCATTTGGGCATGGGGTTTTAAATAAATAGTGTAATAAAAATTCTTACACACTATAAGGATTCCAATAATAGCTGACAGTTACAGAGTGTACACCCTGTGCCCAGTACTCTCTTGAATGTTTCAGATGCATTAATTTATTTAATCTTCATAATATCCTATGAAGGGATTCTACTGTTACCCTCATTTTATTTCTATGGATGCTGAAGCATAGGAAAGTTAAAAACCTGCCCCAAATTATGCAGTTTGCAAGTGATAGAGCCAGAATCAGAATGTAAGATGTTGGTTCTAGCAGCCACACAGTAATTGCTCTGACCTGCTTCCTCTCCGTAAAAAAAGACAGTAGAGAAGATTTGTTTCCTCTGGGAAAAGAACTAAAATCTCAATGAGCAAAACCTATGAATGGGTATAGTATTAATAAGAGCTGATATTATATGGGCAGTTGTCACTGTGCAAAGTGGTTTATCTCATTTGGATTTTTACAGCTCAGCAAGAAAGCTATTATTATCATCCCTCTGTTACACATGAAGAAACTGAGGCATACGGTGTTAAAGGAATGTGCCCACAGTCACACAGCTGGAAAGAACGTGAACTCAGACAGGCTGGCTCCAGGGACTGCAGGGATGTCGTAATAAAATGGCATTTGTTCGGTCCAGCTTTAATTGATGAGATACTAAACAGAGTCTGCACTAAATAAAATTTCATCGGAGAAACATTTATGCTTAGCTATTTCAGAGCTTGAAAGTCTCTTTGGTTTGATATAGACTGCCTTCATTTTTATGGAGCTGATATCAAATTGATTTTAGAAGGAACTGGCTTCCCTCCAAGGTGTCCCGATCAGTGGGACGTGTTTCTTGGTTTAAACCAGTAATTCTCAAAGAAGGGCAGGGTTGGTAGAAATGGTGGCGCCCTCCTGGGGAAGGTGTTAACATCTGGAAGGGGGGAGGGGGGATAGTGGTTCTGAAAACAAAGCAGTGCTAAAGGATTAGTTTTGAACTTGACCTAGGATGTGCTTTTCCATCTCCCCTAGCTAGTTTGCATCACGAAAGCTGTCAGCATTCACACTGGTATTTTTTGACTGGAGTACAAAAAATAAAGATGTTTCTGTTTCTAAAATTATTTTGATTTCGATTTGCACTTGGGAATCATTTTTATTTATTTAATTTTTAATGTTCCATAGGAGAGCGTGAGGATTTCGTTTTTGAAGAATATACTTTTTAAGTTTAAAGAAAATTAGTTTAAACAGAGATAGAAGTAGCTGCCTCATGTCTGTCCCATCCCAGTTCTGATGGTGGCTCTAAGGCATTTTGGAGAACTTGGATTCTGCTCATCCAACACTAATTCAGTATATCTACTGGAACTTCAAAATCATGGAAAGTATTTCTAGGGAATCCAGGTTCTTAGTAGGGAGAGGATATGATTTCTAGGATAAAATTCAGATAAGCCTTGGGGTAGGAAACTCATGGTTCATGTTGTCACAGAGAACTAAAGCTGATTTTTCAGATTACCAGTTTCCCCAAAGGCCTGAGACTTATGAATCTCGTTTGCAGACTCCAAGCTGCCTCATTGTTACCCTGGACTGATTTTTGGCTTGGAAAGAATGGGGGGCTACATTCTGCACAAGTCCTTGTCCTGCCGGGTTGGGGCAGAAAGCTCAGCCTGGGCCCCTGCGTCCCCTGCATTAGAGACAAGCTCTGTTTATCCTGTAGGGAACTTTCTCACTGCCAGATGGCATAGAACTTTCCCAGTTTTAAGATTAAAAAACAAAACAAAACAGGAATATGTATTCTCCCACAGTCTTGTCTCCTAGAGTGTCATCTTGTGAGAAATTATCCCAAATAAGTGCCTCCAAACAAGATACAAAAATCCATTAGACAAGATTGAATTTACCTTAGCCTGATGACTAGGGGTCAGAGGCTGCCTGTTTGGAGCCCACATCTGTGGTGGTTTCTGGGTTTCCTTTGTTGCATTGGCTCTCTCACCCTGATATCCTTCTTTAGTGTGCAGGAACGTGCCTATCTAGCAGGCACGTGTAGTAGCCAGTCAACTTTCGAGTACCAGGTGGTGAAAGAAAGTGGAAAAGGTGTAATGAATCTTATTCTTTCAGAAAGTGCTAAGATTTGTTTCTCTTATTTCATGTTTCACTGATCAACTATTTAATTAAATTCATTCATTCATTGAAAACTTATCATGTTGCCCATTTGCTTATTCATGTGCTAGCACTAGAAATCTATGGGGGAAGAAAACAAATGAGGACACTATTCTCATGTGCATTACGTCTAGTTGTGGATACGAAATTGAAGCAATTAGACTCACTGAGAGTCAGAGCTAACATTTACCCAGCACTTAATACATTCTAGATGCAGTGTTATGGCTTTATGTATGTCAACTCATTTAATTTTTCCAATAAGCCTATAAGGTACACGTTACAGCTATCCTCTCTTAGAGATAAGGAAACGGAGGAACAGGGACTTTAAGAAACTTGCTTAAGATCACACAGGTAGGAAGTCACAGAGCTGGTATTTGAACCCTGGCTCCAGAGTTCATGATTTTAGCCACGATACTATAATGCATTGAATAACAGGGTAAGTTATATACTTTATCTTGGCTGGTCAGGAAGTGACTCTCAAAGGAAAGGTCAGTAGAGCTAAATCCTGAAAGATGAGAAAATTCTTCCAGATGAAGTGAGTGTGTGTATGTATTTTGTATGTGAATGTTGTATGTGTTCTATGTGTGGTATATGTTGTGTGTGTGTGTGCATATGTTGTAAGTGTGTTTTGTTTGGGGGGTTGAAAAGGAAGCTAATAGTGTTCCTAGCAGAGGAAGTGACATTTGTGAGGGTCCTAAGGAACAAGAGAGTGAAAGTGAGAAAACAGAGAGAGAGGCTTGGACAACTCAAACAACTGAAAGGCCATCAGGATGGAAGGTTATGGTGGAAGGGCAAAGAAATGTGAGGTTGGAATGGTATGGGTACAGGAACAGTCATTAAATGGAATGGAAAATCATTAAAAATATTTAAATGAGAATTACCTAATTCAGTTTAGATCATTCTTACTGTTAGAACATGAGAATTAGTGGCTCTTGCAGTTGTCAGGAAAGAGATGCAGGAGGCCTGGCTTTGGATGCATGGCAAGCTTCTGTGTGTGGGGTGAGTTCATGGGGCTTCCTTGCGGACTATGTCCTACCCCCTTGTGCTTATAGCTTCCTCTCCCTGCAGGAGGATTTTTGACTTAAGCAAAAACATTTCACACAAATTTGTCTCATTTGGGGATTTACCCCCTGTGCATGGAGTCCTACTCCAGCAGGTTTCTAATCAAAATATACCATGGAAATGCTGAGAATCGAGGGCCCTGACTGAGCAAACCGCAACAGGAGAGACAGACTGGAGATTCTGTGTACAGAGCATGGAAAATTTATTGTGAACACTTGGATATAGAGCCAATGCCACTTACAGGTTTTCCTTTGGGCACCCTGGGTCCATTATTAATTGTTTTTATCTCTTTAATTTTCTTATCCATGGATACCTAACAGCAACAGTTTGGGCTGCTGCAAAGACAATAATCATAGTCTCTTTCTGAAGGAGTCTTCTACCTGCTGAAGGCTATTGAAGTAGCAGACAAAATGTAGTATTTGCTGAAAATGTAAACACGTTAGTTTGATTACCTTTTGTGAGCTATAGGGTTCAGTTGAAGTGGGTGTTCTATGTAAATACAGTGGTGGCTTGTGAGCTGCAGATGTCTCTAATAAGCATATCCGAATGTACCATGTTGCAGTATCATGAGGGATTCCATTACCCTATGCCCACCACTGTGATTTTCTCTGGGCTCCTTCTGTTTCTATTCCTTCGGGGCATTTAGAGACACCTTAGGCATTAGCTGCCTCTGTGGTGTTTCCATTCCACCAAAACAGAACTTTGTAACCCTTTCACCTTCTCTTTCATGCATAAGAAGAAGACTACTTTTTATAGGATTTTGAGACAGGTGGATCACAGTAATGCTATACTCCATTGGAACAATTACTATTCATTGAACGCCTACAGTTTGCCAGGATTGGGCAAGTTGCTGTGCATATCATATTATTTAGTCCTCACAGCAGCTTTAAAGGAAGGTAATATTACTTCTGCTGTACAGATGAAGAAATAGAAGTTAAAATAATCTCAGCTTGGTGGTGATTGGGTCGAATGATATAATTGCCTCATTGTGCCCTGCAAAGGTCTAACCACCTAGGGGGAATTGTGTTAGGATCTGTATAACAAGTTTTAAGAGAAACATTGGCAAATGAAGAAAGGTCAGAGGAAGGCATCCAAGGTAATTTAATTAAATCGATATACATTTCTCACATATGATATGACAGGCTTGAAAAATCACACAGCTTATTGGGGGATATAGAGCAGTATATACGCATTAATATTCTAACTTCAATAGGAAAAAAATAAAGGTTGCCATGGGAATATATGGAAGTATCAGAATACCTAGCCTAGGAAGTATGGGTCATAGACAAATAAAGTTAGGTAGGAAAGGTGGGCTGGAACTGGGAGCATTGTAGGCTGAATGGACAACATGTACAAGGACTTAGAGACCGAGCAGGCACATTTAGGGATTTGTGGACCATTTAGGGTAACTGGAACATAATGTACATGTTAGGGAATAGTAAGACACAAGGCTGGAGACAGGCGCAGAGAGCAGATACTGAAAGACCTTGAAATGTTGAGGAGTTTGTACCTTAAGGGCAGGGGAGAGGTGAATTGTTTAAAGCATCAGAATGATATGATTTCATTTGATTTCAATATAGAGAATAAGTGTGGATATGGGGGGAAAAGTTGGAAGGTTTTTGTGGTAATCCAGGTGAGAAATAGTGGTGGTGTTAATGTCATGGCATTAGGAATAGATATAATAGAAGAGCACAAATGTGAAATATTTTAACTGGAAACCTGGAAGCAAGAATACATAGGAATAGCTAACAGTTTGAAAAGTATGTGGAGGGTTGTCATATGAAAGAGAAAGGTGATTTATTCTGTGTATTTACAGAAGGCATAATAAGGACTAACGGGAGAAAGTCACAGGGGAACATATTTTAACTTCAATACAGTAAGGTAGTCCAAAAATAAAAAACATAAGCATTCATCATGGAATGTATCCATGCATTTTATTTTCATTCAAGACATATATTTTTTTTTTTAGGGATGGGGGTCTCATTATGTTGCTGAGGCTGGTCTTGAACTCCTGGCCTCAAGCAATCCTCTTGCCTCAGCCTCCCAAAGTGCTGTGATTACAAGTGTGAACACCATGCCCAGACATATTTTTAAATAATTTGCATATGCTATAGACTGGGTAACAATGTACAAGACACTTAACAGTTAACTAAGATCAGTGAAATGCATATTATCAGTATGAACAAAGAGCTATGGAAATTAATTTTGCCAGGGGTCCAGGGTAGTTATTAATTGAGATGGTGGAAACTGGCCAAAGGGCTGATTAGAGGGAAAAGTTGAATGGCATGTGGAGAACATCTAAATGAAGTTACCTAGGGAACATTTAGAACTATGAGTCTAGAACTTAGAAAATAGGGCTGGAGAAATATATTTTCAGTGTAAGCAAGGACCATCAGAGCAAATGTCTACAGAAAATAAGCAAGTAATATAAATAAGTGAAGTAGACAAGGCATCAGACAATAAGGAGTGGTGGAGACTATGAAAAATTGGAGAGCAAATGCCCCTTCCAAATGGCACCACTGCTACTCAGCTCCAGTAGATTATTGCCACATGAGAATAACATCCCTGTGTTCTCAGAGATCCATAGTTTCTAAATGAAAACAAAAAGTTGGGTATTTATGTTATGCTTCTAGTTAATTTTTTTTTCACACAGTATGTCCTTGCTCTAAATATAGCCCAAAGGCTGTCAAATTGTTTTATATGGGGATGCTGAAGCTATGAATATGAGTGAAATTTTCCCAAGTGAATAGAGCACTGGTATGTATACACTGGCAATCTGTCTCAAGTGGGTAACCAAGTTTTATTTGATACGTAACCTTTTCTTTTTCTACATCTGAGGATTCATGCTGCTGTAGTGATGTCTGAGAAGGTCATGAAGCACATTATCAAGCGAGTCACAAAAGGCAAAGAGAGATTAAAGAAAACATATTAATGTAGAGCCAAATGAAGATTTGAGTGTTTACAAAGAGTAATCAAGTGTATAAAGTGATAATTGTGGATGTGTGTTTTAGACATCAGAAAACATTGCTTTATTGTAGTAGAAATAAATCCACATTATAATTAATGTGGCTTTATTTTGTGTTATTTTTAGCCTTTTAACTCACACAAATGTGCCATTTTATATGCTAGGGCATTCAGAATTGCACTGCAAATACAGTGGTTTAGGAACCGCTGCAGAGAACAGGAATCAAAAGTGAAATCAGAGTCAGACAGTACAGGTGAGTGAGGAAGAGGACTAAGTGGGTGGGCTTTAGCATGAGGCACAGCAGTATCACCAAAACCAAGAGTGGAGAGAGCTTCAAGAAGACCAATGTGGACATTTTGCACAAATGAAAAATGGCAAATCCATTGAGTTTAAAAAGTAGAGGCCTCTGGTGACCTCTGAGAGGGCACTCTAAGGAGAAGAATTGGCAAAAATCCTGGTTGCTGTGCACTGGGCAGTGACTAGGAGGTCAAGGAATGGAGTGATTGGAGACTTCTCTTTTGGTACATTTGGCATTAAGGGGATGAAGAGAGGCAGTTATATTCCAAGGATGAGACAAGGTTAAAGAAAGACTTTAGACTTTTCTAGTGGAGTAGAATTGACTATATATTGAGATGAGGAGAGTGATAATTGATGAAGCAAGGTATGGAATGAGGCATAAAATGAAGGGATCAGTATTAGAGCAATTGAGAAGTCTTTTCCTTTCAGACAGGTGAAAATATGAATCTTTGGAGGTAACAGAGAGGAAAATTGAGGGAGATTATGCCTGATGACTCCACATTTCCTCTGAAGTAGGAGATGAGGGAAGGGGTTGGTAGGGAGGTATGAGCTGGAAACAAAAAGTGGAGACAAGTTTGGAACAGCTGCTGTAGGAAATTTAACAGGGCTGAATAAAAGGATTGTTGAGGTTCACACTGAGGTTGGAAATCATTAAGTGCTCATGATCAGCCCAGCTGTGAGCATATCTCCAACAGTCTCAGGGAGTCCAGGGACAGAGAGGGGAAGAAGGAGGGTCTGTGTTGCTCCAGCATCAGAGAATGTCAAGCTAGATTCAGTGGAAGGTCAAAGCGGTGAGAAGGCTGAGCAGTAGGTAAGGGGAGAAATAGATAATGGAATGCAGGCTTGAGAGGGAAGTATAACAGAAGGAAGCAGAAGAGTGATTTACTGAGAGCAAAGAGAGTCCCTGGGATAAGTATTCTTCCTGGATATTGGAATGAGAGATTCTTGCACTTGGTGGAACTTTGACCTGAATGATCTTTTAGGTGCCTTCTAATTCCCAAATTATTTGATTCTGGACATGAGAAAATACAGCCAGTTTCTGTGCTATTGTTATCATTGTCATGGTATGTAAAAAAATAATGTCCTTTACACACCAAGGTGTCTCTCTCAGGACTGGCCCCAAGGATACTACTTACAAGTAGTTGACACTTCTCAACTGTACTTTCACCTCCTGTTGTAGAGTCATCTTCCATTCATTCATCTCGTCACTAGTGGATCAAGCCAATGAGGCCATTCCTCTATGACAGAAAGGCTGTCTTTAGGCTCTACTCTAATAAGAACCTCTAGGTAGATACTTGACCTCCTCTGTAAGGTCTCCAGTTATTTATCCTCATTTTATTGTAGCGTCAAGGAGCTTCACCCTCAAGTCACAAGACAGCCATCCTTTTATTCCATTCTTGTCAGTTTTTGTGACCTCAACTGGGCAGTAGGTAAATAGGAGGAGGGAAAATAAAAACAATGGGAGCAATTGGCCTAATGCTCTTACGATAAACAAAGGGAGAGATTCAACATTGGGTACTTCTCTATTTTGAATCCACCCTCTTGAATCAGACAGCAATTCTGAGTACTTTTCAATATTCATAAAAGTACTGGTAAATCTATTTCACTTGCCTCTGGCTTTGGTTTGTAGGATTTGGGAAACACAAAGGTCAAACAGGGGTTATTTTTTTGTTAAACCCACAGATTTCACCCTGGGGAACAACTGCCTTTCTGTTAAGATAGCTAAATGCACAAAGCAACAAACTTGAAATATGCCCCAGACTCCATGGAAACAAGGAGTCTGAATTCTTGCCAGGGCTTTAGTGCCTCTTGGTATACTTCTAAGGTAGAGCAAAGTCCCACTCAAAGTATCCTAAGTGAGATACCTCAAGCATGGAAAAACAAACACTACATGTACTCTCTAATAAGTTGGAACTAACCGATAAGCACACAAGTGCACAGAGGGAAGTAAAAGTCCCTGGAAGTCAAGCAGGGGGGAGGGGCAAAAACCCACCTCATGGGTACAGTGAACACTATTTGAATGATGAGCACATTGATAGCCCTGACTCGAGCCATGTAACAAAAACATTTGTACCCCTTTAATATTTTGAAATTAAAAAAAAGAAAAAAAAAAAGATTCTCTTGGTAGAGAGAATCTTCAGTGAGATCTCAGGAGTGAAAGCCAAATAGCCTTGAGATGAGAGCAAGAGATTCAGCAGCAGGTGCTGTCTGTAAGAACTTCAATTTTGTTGCATTTACGCTTCTTTCCCTAGTGGGCCATCTCTACTTGAACACTTCTTGAGGATAAATGCTATGTCTCCTATGTCTATATCTCCAGCTTAGCATAGTTCCTGCCCCACATTACATACTCCTTAAATGTACGTGGAAATTAGCCAAAGGTCAGGATGGCACTTTTCCATCTCCATTGCTATTTCAGTGATTGGTGAACAGTAAAATGACTTCTCTTGTGTATGTAGCCCAAATACTTTAGATTCTTTCCAGGGTAAAGTACTGGGAATCCCACCACCAAAAGGAGCCCAAGTAATATGATGGAAAGAGTTTAGTTCCAGAATTTGAAAAACCCATTTTTGAGTCTTAGCTTAACAACATATGAATTTGGTGAGGGTAAGTTGCTTAACCTTTCCATTCCTCAGCTTCGTGTAAAACTAAAATTATGAAATCTTTCTCTTAGGCTTAAAATAGGCTGAAAATTCATCCCTGCTGTTTTCCCCATGCCCTCCTCCAAAACCTTCCTCAGATCTCTCTGAGTGTGTTGTGGTATAGTTACTGCTATAACTTCTTTACTGGATTTTGGAAAGGGACCATAGCTATTTCCTCTCACAGAGAACTAGGAGTAAAGTTAGTGCTTACTGTGCATCAATGATTACATTAGATACTGTGTGACTTACTCTAACCTTGTTGGTCTGTCTGTACTGATGTCCATCATAGGGCATAATAATTCATGATGGGCAATCAGACATCTACCTAGTGGCTTACATGTAAAACTGGCTCTCCTTTTAGAAACCAAAAATTTGGAAATGGTCTTCAGCTCAGAAGGATTTCCTTCATTTGTTTACTCATTCAGTAAGAATTTATTAAGTACCTCCTATGTGCTGAGCACTGGAGACACAACAGTGCATAAAAAGAGGCACCATTTTTTTTTTCTTATGGAGCATATATTCTGGAGGGAGAGACATACATTAATCAAATACCCTCACAAACAAAAATACCTTTGCAGCAGTGATTTGTGCTACCAAGTGGGTAGATGTTGGTGCTGCCCAATACAGAGATTGGACCAAATCAGGAAGGTTAGAAAGGACTTGTCTGAGGAAGTGACCATAGCCAGAGATATGAAGGATAAGTAGAATTAACTGGGAAGTGGAAGAAAGAGTATCACAGCCACAGAGAACAGAGTGTGCAAGAGTACCTGTGGTAATATAATCAAGGTGTGGAATGAATGAAGTTGTCATGGCTAGACCATAGGGAGGAAGTTCAAGGGAAGACTTCTCAATGAGGGCCATACTCAGGAGTTTGTTTTTTATTTGAGTTGCAGTGGAAAGCTGTGCAAAAATGATTTGGCTTTGTAGAAGCCCAGCCTGCTTTCTTGAGAACATCCAACACCCATGACAAGATCTGTGTCTTCAAGAATTACCTCTGTTTATCTTTTTTATCCAAATTGGGTTACACATGAGTTTTAAATTGTCTTTGTCCCAACTCACAGTATCACCTTAAGAGGAGGATGAAGAATGCCCCTCCCCATCCCAGCCTCCTGCTCCACGTCCATGGGCCAGAGCAACAGGCCTGGTGCCAGAGTGGGCAGAAAGACTAATAGCTGTTGTTTCAGTTTACCCAAACTAATCTATCACACCTCACCCGGAGACCCCAGCTCCGATCTCCAAGCAGTCTCTGTCCTGAGGTGAAACACACAAGCACATAAATGAGTAGGGAGCTGTTTGGAAATCCTCTTTGTCACCACTGAAGCATTTTCATTTATTTAGCAAAATGTCCATAATTTTTAAATTGCCTGAGTTAGCCACTGGCTATTTGGTATCTTCAAGGGGTTCCCATTAGGAGCAGTGCATCCCCAGTACCTGCAAAAACAAGGCAGCCTTTTGATCCCCGGAATTAATTACATGCAAAGATTTTCATTGCTTGGAGCAGCAAGCAGCTGGTTCCTGCAGGGGCCAGGCTGAAATCTCTTGCCAATTTCCCTTCCATGCTTGTCCCTCCCTCCACACCTACACTCTTTCTTTCTTTCATTATGCTCAATGCATTCAATTCAATAAGGGAAACTGTAATTAAAACATTTACAAAGCTCCAGTTTTCTCTGTGACTGCCCGTAAGACTTGTGAACATTCACAATTCACTCTTTTTCCAAATACAGCACAATGACAAAAAGTTTCCAGGAATTTCTTCCTTACTGAGTCAGGGCCCCCAGAATGACATTAATACATTTGAAAACAACTTCACAATGGATTATAAAACCAGGGCGAAAGAGAGGGGAGGAGGTTTGCTCTTTAGTTATGGGGGAGAAACTGTAATGATGACTAACTTTTCTCGGGGCACCACAGGCTTCTCTGGTGGTCATGCAGGTCAGTTGACTATGGTTTATAGTTTTTCTGTCTTCCTTCCTTTCCCATTAATTATTCATACCTCTAGTACCAAGAGAGGGTCTTGTTTTCCTTTTAGGTGTAATTAGAGTAATCAAAGGGTTTGTAACACTCATGTGTTTTATTTCTCAGTCTCTATTCAGTTTTGTTTTCCTGTGCAAAAGAAAAATATAAAACACAGAACAAAAACCCTGAGTCTTTGGGTTTTGTGAATTCTTGCAGGGAAAATTGGTTTTACCATAATAGCAATTGGCAGCAATAATTCTGAGGTGAACAACCTGAAATTACTCCCTTAAAGGCAATAATTTGTGTAGTACGTATTTTGGAGCAGGGGGGAGAATGAGGCTATAATTTAGGTGAATTTTAACAGATAACATATTTTATCTTTATATTTTGTGATAAAACAGGAAGCAAACTATTGGTGTACTCAATAAGGATGTGCATTTGCATATGGTTTTGTTTCTATTGAATAGATTTTGGGTTGAATGACAAATTAAACTCCCGGCTTCCAAATACTGAATTCTTTTGTTCAGAATTTACACATTCTTGAAAGGAAAGATGCCCAAGTGCACTTATATTTTTAAAGGTAAGGAGGTTAGGCAAACAATGAATTGACAATTATTCTACCTTTTATATTAACAAAACATTCTTCTTGCAGTTCAGACCCATAGGAAATATTGTCTGAAAGGTGTTTTGCCACATCCACCACAGGCATTTCCATGGCGACGAAGTGATGTGTCGTGCATAAGGTCATGCCATCTTTGAGTACAACAAGCTGAGGGAAGAGGAAAAAAATCAAAAACAAGACACTGTTTTAGGGTTTAGCAACCTATTTCCATTTGCTCAAGATAGAGGGGCAACTCCTAAGTTCTTACCATTAAAGAGCCAAATAAAATTCTTGAAAAACATGAAGATACTGATACAGGAAAAATATGTCAACAGAAAAGAGGTCAAACTCTGTAAAATAATTTTAAAGAGATTAATTCTGAGCCAAATTTGAGGACCATGACCAGGAGCCACGCCCAAGAAGCCTTGATCAAAGGGACTCGCTGTGGTTGGGTTACAGTTTGGTTTTATAAATTTCAGGGAGACAGGGATTACATGTAAAGTCATAAGTCAATACATGGAAAGCATACATTGGTTTGGCCTGAAAAGATGGGCCATCTCCAACGTGGTGGGGGGGGGCTTACAGGATATAGGTGGGTTTAAAGATTGTTTTACTTGTAATTGGTTAAAGACATGAAGCTTTGTCTAAAGGCTTGGAATGTTTTAAGATAAGGAGGTCTATTCATCAGGACATTATTTGTTGTGTAAATTGAGGACCTGCAGGTTTGTCTTGCATAGCCTTAGGCCTGTTAGTGAGTTAGTTACAAAGCATAGCTCCAAGAATGGAGGGGGGCATGATGAGGCATGTCTGACCTCCCTCATCATGGCAGGCAATTCAGCTTTAGGGTATAACCTTGGCCAGGAGGGGGTCCATTCAGTCAGCTGGTAGTGGGGAGAGGCCTTAAGGTTTTATTTTAGTTTACAATTGTTACTAAAATTTTCTTCACTTACACTCACTTGTCAGAATGTATATATTTTTATTATTTATCTTGGCCTGTATGTGTGTTTTCTTGTTTTTGTGTATCCACATAATCATAAAATACCAATGTGTATGAGGAAGTCTGTATTACTCTGCAAGTATTATGATCTTTCATGTAAAACTAAAGCAAATGAGGATGAATTCCTAATGAATTCAGTGGTAAATTGTTCGTGTTTATATAGGCTCATGAGACATCCTAAACTGCTTAATCAATTGCTCATAATCATCAGAGATTTTCATCTGGGAGAGGATTATATGTTCAAACACGGAGATTGTTGCACAGCCATGAGTAGAACTCAGATCTTCTCTTTCTCAGATTCCTCTATAGTACCATAATGCCAGCAGGGAAGTAAAAGTAAAGTCTTAATAAAAACCAGGTTTAGGAGGACACAAAATTTCTTTTCAATTCTGTTCCATGAACTGTTAGAGATACAGAGGTTCAGGGAATCACTACAGTCTCTATAGGGAGAAATAGATCTCACCCATCCTTCTGGGAGGAGCTCTAAGGGAGTGCTCAGGAAGGCGACAAGTAGGGACACAAGGAAAGGTGGTGTCTCCAACTGATCATATTCCTCAAGTTATCTTTTTGGTTCCCAGTTGGTTTCCTAAATCTCTCTGCTTCCTCCAGCTTCAAGGACTAGATCTACCATTCCACTTATTTTTCTTTGTTTGAAAAGTGAAAAGAAAATTCACGAAAGTATAAAGAAGGATCAACCACTTTTGACAATTTGAAATACTTTCAGTCTTTTCTAAGTTATTAAAAGTATCATAGAGATATATGTTCCTTCTCTAAAAAATTGTAGCGTTAAAGCCCCCTCCTGTGCTTTCTCCTCCTCCACCAGATCCTCCCCTTCCAAAGCCCCAAGGAAATCTTTATTCTGAGTTCAGTGTGGATGTTTCAGATTTTTTAAAGTCACATTTACATGAATATATATGCATCTAGAGAAAACTCAGTATATGTTATTTTAATAGTTTATTCAATTTTATTACGCAGTACAATGCTATTTGTACTGTTCTCATCTTGCTGCTTTCTTTCAACATTGCATTTTTGATGTCTAAGTCCCTGGTAGGTTGGGTATTTTTCAGAGGGGTAGCATTGGATTTAGATCCTGAAAGATGGATAAGATTGTGTCATGCCAGGAAAGGAAAGGGGCAGGTAGAGCAATAATATGTATGCATACTGGCACTGAGTTTGTAAGGTCATGGGATAGATTGCAGACAATCAAGGTTGCTAGAATTTAGGGGAGGAATTGGTGAGCAATGAGACCAAAAATCAAGTAAGTCCTGAAGTTAGACCATGTAGTCTATGTTAGAGAGTTTGAACTTTTACTGAGGGGCAAGATATGTTATAAGTGAAAGTGCATTAGTTTCCTAGAAATGCTATGACCAAGTACTGCCATCAGGTGGCTTAAAAACAGGAATTTATTTTTCTGGAGGCTAGAGGTCTGAGATCAAGGTGTTGGCAGGCTTAGTTTCTTCTGAGAACTCTGCAGAAGAATCTGCTCCACTCTCTCTCCTCTTCTGGTAGTTTGCTGGTGATATTTGACACGCCTTAACTTGTAGACACATCGTTCCAGTCTCTCCCTCGATGTTCTCATGGTGTTCTCCTTGTGTGCACGTCTGTGTCCAAATTTACCTTTCTTACAAAAAGTGCTCATATTGGATTGGGGCCCAGCCTAATGACCTAATTTTAACTTTTTTTTTTTTTTACCAATGTAAAGACTTTATCTTCAAACCAGGTCACAGTTTCTGGTACGGGGGCTTAGAAATTCAGTATATAAATAAGGTGCACAATTCAACCTGTGGCAAGAAGGGACAAAAATATCTCTTAAAGATGATTATTCTAGCTCTTGTTTGAAAGAGCTCTTGTTTGAAAGTATCATGAGATGATGACAAGAGAACAGATGTAAAGCTGTGAATATATTGAAGGACTGGGAACCGCTCAGTTATGATCCAAACCCTATGGAAACCCTCACCCTTTCTGGATATCTTACTTTTTCTTAAAGAACTCAAAGTAGAGCAAAGACTTGACAAAATACCTGTTGATTCCTGGAAGGAAGTACTGTACTAGAGGTTATCTCTTACCTGTTTCTAGTTCTTTTATTTTCCTTTCATGGGCAGGTTTTTCATTGTAAAAGGTACGCTAATTATAGAGTGTAAATTTTATTTAATCACATAGGAAGTGGTTTTTTTATAAAAGCAAGAAACACTTTAACTGTAAACCTGTTGATCAAAAGGACTTAGTATAACTTTTTCAATTATGTAGGTAAATGTATTCCTGAATAAAAAGTTAGGGGAGACGGAAGGAGTGAGTCCCTCAATGTTGGTCATATTTGATTATGATCACATGCTGAGTCAGAGGCAGCACCAGTGTCCAAGCTGCCTACTTAAGTCTCTAGACCATGCCTGCTATCTTATATTTATATCTTAATAACATGTACATATGCAGTCTCGCTGTTATGGACACAGTGGGAAGCATAAATTTGATTTTTCTTGACTTCTCCACATTTAAAGCCTCCACTTGTTGGTTGAATTAACATAGTATTTTAGTATTTAATTTCCTGGTGGGTAGCATATGTTTTATTTTGTGGTTTATTTGTGTTTTAGTTGTTTAAAATGAAACTCAAAAAAGAGGAAAGAATGACATGACCCAATAAATACGTAGTTTAATAATATTCAGTAAATATATATGCACAGTGCATGGGAGTCTAAATAAACATATTCCAATGAAGAATTATTGGGTGTTGCCCATTTCGTCTGGGTTCTCAGTTATTCTGTTCAAGTTGCTGGGAGGTTTTAGGGTAAGGGCAGGAAAGAAGACAAAGCAGAAACAGCCTTATGCAGTGTAAGTTCTAAATACCTTTATATTGATTAACATGTTAATATTAGCAGGAGAGTTACTTCATTGTAGTCTAGAGATTATAACACGGCATCATTTGATGTGATGTGGTTCCCACCAGTATGAGGAGAATGAATAGAAGCATACCCTGAACTTCCCTCCAGGGCACAGAGCTCCTTTTGCTATAGGACTGTTGGCTAAAAATAAAAGTGTTAAGGATGTGAGAGGAAATGGCAACAAGAGAACGCAGAGGAAAATATAGGACAAGGATGAGAAATCCATGAGCAATTTGTATGCCTGAACAACTCTTGTCTACCACTGACTATCGCTTGTCCCTCTTTCTTCTTTGTTGCCCTAAGCTCTGCCTTTGCTCAAATTGGCGTAGCACTGTGATTTTAATATCAAACCCACACACATATGGTATGAAGACATTAATAATTAATTCAATAATTACTATTTGCTGATCTGAACAAAATGGACAAAAATCTCTGGAATTTTCTGGGGGGAGGAGCTTGGGAATGGTTAAGAAAATAAGTAAATTATGTAATTTATTAGGTACTACTAAGTACTACAAAGAGAAATTAGGTAGGGAAAAGAAATATGGATCTGGGAGTTTGAAATTTTATAAAGGATAGTCAGAGAAAACATCACTTTTCTGATGACTTACAAAGCTGCAACCTTGCTACCTTTTATGTGTTTATTCTATGGGCATTAAAACTTCCAGAAACTTTCACTGGAAGTTACATTTTAGTACCAATATCTGGCCCTGGTGATTATTTTGTGACACATTCTGATCATTTCAAAAATGTCTATCATAGTGTACAACTACAATGATAGTTTACTTCCGGCCCGGACAATGTGATATATTTATGCAGTATGATAATTTAAGATAACAATCCTAGGACATGTGCCATCAGGACCTCTTCTGGACCTGTGTTTATAATTGGGATAGATGAAAATGATAAGAGAAAAGCAATATGCTAATTTATAAGAGAGCTGTTCATACCAAGCAGGACATGACAATCAACTTCTTTCCTGTGTACCTTTTTTTTTTTTTTTTCCATCTCTGCCTCTTTGCTGTAGACTTTGAGTTTTGTGTGTGTTAGGTTTCATTCATTTGGGAAACCACCATCACACCAAATTAGGAAGAATGTGGTGACCTTCTCATTGGCCATTGCATTGTGCACAGACCTCCTGTGTTTGTTCTGAGAGTACCAAGCATCCTTTCAGATTGGTCGTGTGACTGTCAGTTTCCGTAATGCCCTTGACAGCAAAACAAGCACAACTCCATGTGATTCTATTATGAAACACTCATCTTCAGACTGTAGGGTGCAAGGAAGGTGTGGAGTTTTTATCCATTCCCCAGAAGGAAAGAAGAGTGAGAAGGAAATTAAAAATTGAGAAGCACTCTCAGTAATATGTCATCAAGTCATTGCTTTTCACTGTGGCCATTCTTTGTCAGCTGTGTATGTGAAAAGAAACAAGTCACAGCTCCATGATATTTGATAGACTTGAGTAATTAAAGATCCTTCAATGTCTTTTGGAAAACTTTGGCCAATATGCTACTCACAGACAATGCTTCCTTCATAGCTTCGCATTTCTCTCCCCATGTATGGTGTGTGTGTTTCTTTATTGATTTCCCTTTTAGAAACCTTTGCATGTAATTAAGATAGTTGAAATTAAAAGATCTGCCTTTCCCTTGCTATCATTCTGCACCTGAATATCCCCACTTTTTTTTTTTTCAATCCTCCTATTTTCTCACAGGGGAAATAGGTTAAACAAAATTCAAACAAAAAGAAATAAAACAGTTTTAGATACATCTTCCTAGTAAGAGCAATTTTTATAGCCACTACCACCCGTGCATTTATTATGGGAAAATTTAGCATCCATCTAGAAAAAATAAATCAAAATTATTTATCAAAATTTGTTTTCAGCATGCCCCTTGAGGATGAATACACGTTGGGGAGTTTCTGGGACAGAGTAAAAACCTAGTGTGGGGCTCAGTTTAATGATGTAGCAGTACTGTAATGAAGCTATGCATAGGAATTCCTCTTACCCTAGAATAGTTATTGTCAAACTTTTTCTACCCATTAACATACTAAGAAAATTTATTAGTTCTAAGGATTCTTTATTTTTTCCTTAAAAGGGCTTCAAAATCTTTGGGAAATGGCTTCCTTGAAAATTTTATCAAATATCTCTAAGTGTATTTCTGGTGGCTTCTCAGTTGTGCTGTTCAGTGTTGAATAACACAGAGCTTGACCATTCCAATTTTGTGGAAGAAAACATTTTTAAAAAACACAAAGAAATGAAAATTACCCTTTTTTAAATATATGTATATCTTCATTAGCGGTTGGCCCAACCATTGAATTATTAATAGCAGTCAGTGAAGGCAACTTTGGATAGACAGATGAGTGATGGGTGAATGAATTTATAAATGAATAGATAGGTAGAAAGATAATAAAGTAACTACTGTTGTTATTTCCTTTCTGCTTTCAGAAGATCTTGGCAGGGCCCTTAAATATCATTTGTCTGAGATATACTCTTACTGGTATGTCTGATTTGGGTGATGGCTTAGGGCCATTCTTGAGTGAATGGTGGTTTCTAATTTTTTTTTTTTTTTTTGAACAACCATCCAGGCCCAGTACAGGCACCTAGGGGAAAAATATTTCTCCGATTTTGATGAATGTCTGTGAAGCTGGTAAACATTCATGACACAGCTACCAATGTATTCTTCTGCAAGCCCATTTTGACAGATTGCCAGTCTCAAAGATTCTATCAAAGAGGAACCTAGACATCCTGTGTTTGCACTCTTGTTAAGGTGGTTATCAGCAGTGTTCTGCTACTCTCCCAAACCTCCCAGATTTTTGGCTGCTAAGTATATAGTGCTGACTACAGATATGTTTGCTGTTGTATAAACCATCGAGCAGGTTACAAACCTCTGAACGTCACGCAAAGACCAATAAAAAATGGATAGTTTCTCCTGGAATAAAAATACTATGGTGTAGCATAAGAGAGAATACAATTTTTGTGGTTTTAATACAGAGAAATAAGTATCTCTTCCAACACAAAATCACAACACAACTTGTAATCTTGAATGTGTCAATCAATGTGATTTAACTGATAATTAGGCTTAATCCATAGGGCAGTTTTGAGAATCTGATATAATGCACGTGCAAATGCTTAGTTACTCTACAGGACTATAAAATGCTCACTATTGTCGCTGGATTGAAGAGTTCGGTCTGCAGGTGTAATTCAGTGACAATTGACGGTTATCTCTTGTACTCTGTTTCCCCACCGCCCACCCTGGTTTTTCTAGTGTGGTCAGTATGTACTCAGTTTATATGTTCTTTTCTAAGCTATGGGTCATGCTACTTGCAATCAACAGATCCCCCACCCCCTTTCTGGAGATATTCAGGAATATATAAAAAAATTTTAGGGTCTCTAGTTCTACAGATAGATTTTAGGATGCAAAGAATATAGACATTCCTTTACTTATTTCCCCTAGGGACTTGCTCCAGATGGGAATCTTAAAGACAAATTAGCATTTGTTTTTCTTACACACAATGCATTGGACTATATAAGAAAATTTCAGATTAAATCAGTATTTCCCCCCTTCTAAAAATGAATTAAATCAATGCTGAAATGGGAGTCCTAGTAATCTATGTGATAGAAGTTACCAGACCCAATGATTTTGGTGGCTTAAATCCTCAAAAAAACTAGAAACCTCTTTGCAATACAGAGAGTGTTAAAGGCAGCCTTTTCTTCTGAGTCCCTTCCCTTTGCAACTATTCCCAATCCCTCTGTAAAATCTAAACCAGGACTCTATTTCCATCCATTTCTTTCTATTTGTACATTGCTATTGATACTCATTCACTGTCTTGAGTCCATCAAATTTCAGTGTTTTGTAAGCATGGTAAAGTGTTGAGAGAACATTTTCTCAAGCCAAACTGCATGTCCTCAAGTTCCAGCTCTGATATATACTGGTTGTATGGCCTTGGGCAGGTTATTTAACCTCTCTGTGCCCCAGTAGCCACTTCATAGGAGGGTTTTTAGGAATATTAAATCTCTACAATATGCTTAGAAAAGTACTTGGCACATAGTAAGCACTATGTAGGGTTTTTTTTTTTTTTTTTTTTTTTGAGACAGAGTGTCGCTTTGTTGCCCTGGCTAGAGTGAGTGCCGTGGCGTCAGCCTAGCTCACAGCAACCTCAAACTCCTGGGCTTAAGCGATCCTACTGCCTCAGCCTCCCGAGTAGCTGGGACTACAGGCATGCGCCACCATGCCCGGCTAATTTTTTTTATATATATTTTAGTTGGCCAGGTAATTTCTTTCTATTTTTAGTAGAGACGGGGTCTCGCTCTTGCTCAGGCTGGTCTCGAACTCCTGACCTTGAGCAATCCACCCGCCTCGGCCTCCCAGAGTGCTAGGATTACAGGCGTGAGCAACCGCGCCCGGCCACTATGTAGGTTTTTGTTAAATAAAATAAGGCTTAGTAGATTACCTACATTGCTCACATTACCTAACACATTACCTTACCTTCCACATGATAGGTATGTAAAGAATATTTATTTGTTGACTATATAAATCAGTAAATTGGAGTGGGACAAAGAACATATGGGTTCATTCCACTTTTCTACTAAATAACTATGCAGTCTTGAACATTGAATTTAAGCTTCTTTGGAGCTATCTTCTCATCTGTAAAATAAAAATAATATTTATCTAATGTATTTCAAAGAGTAATTATAATTATAAAAATGATATTATACTTTCAATGAGTTGGATATATGCATAAAAAGTCTTATATTAATACCATTTGCATTTATTAAATTACTAAATTCTAGTGGGAGCAGGCTTAGTAAAACAGTTAAGGTTTGGCAGACTTTCCTGGTCCAGAGGTTGGCTGTCATTGTGCGTGCTGAGACCTGTGTTAATTCTGGGGAATACAGCAAAGCATTTCAAGGTGTTTCCCATCTTGGTCAAGAAGTGGGTTTCTACTTTACCTACCAGGCCCACTCAGCTGTATTTGGCTACTTCTTGCTATGAAAGGGAACCTGAGCAGACCTGGGGAATCCAGTCTTCCTTTATCGCATTCCTCCACTCCGTTAGGCCAGGCTGCA
Organism: Eulemur rufifrons; assembly: GCF_041146395.1. Classification (NCBI taxonomy): domain Eukaryota; kingdom Metazoa; phylum Chordata; class Mammalia; order Primates; family Lemuridae; genus Eulemur; species Eulemur rufifrons. The sequence continues at coordinate 104,869,005 of NC_090984.1, forward strand.
AGGACAGTGGTTTGAAGCTGTTTGTCTTTATGCTGATGGATGTTGCAGTCTGTAATCCGTGAACCGCAACAGGGCTTCTCTTCCATTGCAGCTGGCATATCTCATTGTGTTTATGAGTCTGACAGGGAAATGTATCTGAGGCATATCTCATACGCTGATCTGTGAGGGAGATAAGCCCCTTGTTTTGCTTGACTGAAAACAAAATAAGCAGGTGGCAGAAAAGCCGACATTGATTTCTACTTAGGCTAAAACAGCCATGATAACATTGGGTCCTTCTTGGGCACACTCCAGCCTCTGCCATGTGATCACTGATCATTTTACTCAAGTTTGCAAGCCATTGTAGGAAAGGGTGGGTTTCTTCCTGCATCAACAAACCTACTTTTGTTTATTTTGTATTTCATAAGTTATTGTCATTATTTTGTGATGAATTTTGTGATAACAAAAGTTGAAAGTCAAATAGTATCAGAGCTTAAAAATCTCTTAATTCATTTGCTATGTGGTCTTTATGCCTTTTAGTTTTACTCTTTGATTTAGGTTCCCTGTCTATAAAGGTGAAACTTCATTTCAGTTGACCACCAGATTTTTACAGAATGAAATTATTTTCTTGTTGAAGAGAGATACACATGTGCTGGTAGATGGGGATTGAGGGACTCCAAAGCACTCTGACCCTGGCTAGAGCTTGAGTTTTGATGTACTCATTATTGCTGATTTTCTTGGAATATTTATCATCATGGTTTAGATGTCTTGATCTCTCAGTTATACTGTAAACTTCTTGAGGGCAGTGGGCCATTGAGAATGGGTTCATATTAGTTAGGAAGATATAAGTGTTTCTCACCAATCTAGAGTTTCAGAAGAATGTGGATGGGATTTCTTCTCTTTCACCTAAAATTTTTACTTTGCATATTCTTTTTATTACTGTCCTTCCTTTCTGATTCCTTGATGATTATTAATTGGTTCCAAGGATATATGTATCAAATATTTAATTAAGTTCTCCTTTCTGTCTAACTCTCTGCCAAAACATATTTTTCATTTTTCTTCCTGCAATGCTGAAACGTAAGTTGATGCCAAATGCATGCTGTTTGATCGTATTCCATCCAGATTTACTTGCAAGGAGAACAAGGGCTGTAGCGTTTATTTCAGGTAGCTTTACAAAGAGCCTTTCTTGGCCCTCAATGTGTATAGCAGAGGGGGAGACAGAAGAGGAAAATGAGGTAGACATCCTTCCCAGACCTTAACTAATTTATGAGAGAAATGGAAAGCGGCAGGATCAGATGCCACTGGCCTTTTGCCAATTGAGCTATAGCAGTGTTAGCTGAGACATGATCAATATGGAAGACTTGGTCTACAGGGCCTTTTTTAGCTATGCGCCTGCACTAGTCAAGTACCTCCTGCAACTTTGTGGTGAGAGCCAGCCTCATGGATTAGAGCAGCAGTCCCCAATCTTTTTGGCACCAGGGACTGTTTTCATGGAAGAAAATTTTTCCATGGATTGGCTAGCGGAGGGATACTTTCAGGATGATTCAAGCACATTACATTTATTGTGCACTTTATTTCTATTAATATTTATTACATTGTAATATATAATGAAATAATTATACCACTCACCATAGGTTGGGGACCCCTGGATTAGAAGAGCAGCCTCTGAAGGAGTCAAGTGCTGGCAGTCACGCTCTTGTCTAACCCATCACTAGACTACTGACTCCCAACTCTGATTACTGTCGTGCATGGAGTTGCTTCTAGATTATGGTGACTGGGGAGGAGGAAATGGTATTGTATTATTTACCTATTGCTGCATAAAAAGTTACTCTAAAATTTAGCAACTTAAAACAACAAGAAGGCATCTCATAATTTCTGTGGGTCAGGAATCCAGGTGTGGCTTAGCTGGGCGCCTCTGACTCAGGGTACCCCATAAAGCTGCAACCAAGGTGACAGACAGCCAGGGCTTCAGTCATCTTAAGGCTCTATTTGGGAGGGATCTGCTTCCAAGCTTACACCTATGGCTGTTGGCAAGCCTTAGGCCCTTGTGGGCTGTTGGCCAGAGACATGGCCTCTTCCTTGGCACGTGGGCCTCTCAATAGGACAGCTTACAACATAATGGCTGTCTTTGTTTGGAGGGGAGGGCGGAAGCCACTGACATTTTCAATCCTGTCTTGAAAGTGACATCCTGTCACTTCTCCTGTATTCTTTCCATCCCTTAAAAGTGAGTCAATAAGTCCAGGGCATTTAAGGGGAGGGAATAACACAAGGGTATTGTATTAGGGTTCTCCAGAGGGACAGAACCAATAGGATACACACTTATGAAAGGAAGTTTATTAGGGAGAATTAGGTCACATGATTAGGAAGGCGAAGTCCCATGAATAGCTGGGGAATGACAAAAGCCAGTAGCACGGCTCAGTCTGAGTCTGAAATCCTCAAAATCAGGGAAGGCAGCAGTATAGCCCCAGTCTGAAATGGAAGGCCTGAGAGTCCCTGGAGGCCACTGGTGCAAGTCCCAGAGCCCAAAGGCCAAAGGACCTGGAGCCTGATGTGCAAAGGCAGGAGGAGAAAAAGGCGTCCTGCTTGGGAGGGGAGAGTGAGAGAGGAAGCAGCAAGCTGAACATCCGCCTTCTTCTGCCTGCTTTGTTCTAGCCGTTCCGCTTAGCTGATTGGGTGGTGCCTGCCCACAATGAGGGCAGATCTTACTCCCAGTCCACTGACTCACTTGTCACTCTCCTCTGGAGATGCCTCACAGACACACCCAGAAACACGGCTTCAGCAACCGTGCAGGCATCCCTCAATCCATCAAGCTGACACCTAGTATTAACCATCACAGGTGTGAAGACCAGGAGGCTGGGATAACTGGGGTCCACCTTGCAGACTGCCTTCCACCGGTGTAAAGAGCATGAAATGAATGTTAGAATGCTCACATTGCAGGGCTGCTGAGACGGTCTATGATAAGAATTGTCACAGTGCTTGCCACAGAGTACAGCGGCATTCTGTCTATGTCCCACCACTCCAGCACATTGCCTGGCACGTAGCAGGCACATAAGTACCTCCATGCCCATGAAATTCTGGCTATTTTATTAAAAACAGAGAGCTTCTATGTTCCAAAAGAGATTAATGTTTGGTGTTTTCCTTTCTGGACAATTTCCTTCCTGTGTTTCATTTCTCCAGTTTTCATCAAGGGAATGGATTTAAGTCTGAAATAAAATCACTCAAAAATAAGAAATAACTAAAGCAGACCTATAATTACCTTGGCTGGATTACCTTTTTAAGCACAATTAGAAGTTTCCTCTTTAGATCAGGGATGCTGTTGCCAATCTTCCACAGCAGATGATAAGAATTAAATTCCCTCATGACCTAGAAAATGTTCCCTCTGCTAATCTGGTCTCACCTGGAGGTTCAGTAAATGGAAGGCAAAGCGCACAGTGTGTGTGGTCTTAACCACGCAGCCTGAGGGACTGGGCAGATAGCCACACAGCACCTGCCTTTGTGAACTTGAAAAGCAATGTTTCCATTTTTTATTTTTATTTTTTTACTACTCCTTCTGAATTCTTCTATAGTTAAATTCTTGATCTCTTTCCCTACAGAATATGAGGAATAATCACACCTGTTAATTCCATTATCAAAGGTAGTCATTAGGTGTGTGCTTTCATATGCATCATTTATAAAAGAGTGCTTCTCATGATCCCTGCCCTATTTATTTAGTAATTATAAGGAGAGACAACAAAGGTATAAAGTTGAAAATTGAGCTATAATTAGAACAAAATGTCCAGTTATAGAACTAGATGTATCAGTTGTATTTCAGATTAGTTCCTTATAATTGGTGACATGGTGTGAGACAAATTTCATATAACTAGATAGATAGGCCATAAACGACAGTTACACCAGTCTGTGGTATAATGCCACACTACATGGTAGGGTATTGCTCCATTTACAGCTGTGGTCCCCACCCCCGGGCTGTGGACTGGTCCCGGTCTCTGGCATGTTAGGAACTGGGCCGTGGGAGGTGAGTGGAGGGCAAGCGAGCAAAGCTTCGTCTGTATTTACAGCCACTCCGCATCACTGGCATCACCACATGAGCTCCTGTCAGATCTCATAGGAGTGTGAACCCTACTGTAAACTGCACATGCGAGGGATCTAGGTTGCGAGCTCCTTATGAGAATCTAGTGCCTGATGATCTGAGGCCGAGCTGAGGGGGTGGTGCTAGTACTGGGGAGCTGCTGCAAATGCAGATTATCATTAGCAGAGAGGTTGGACTGCACAAGAAATGTAACGTACTTGAATTATCCCAAAACTATCCCTTCCCCGACCCCCAGTCCTTGGAAAAATTGTCTTCCGTGAAACTGGTCCCTGGTACCAAAAAGGCTGGGAATCACTGATTTTTAGTGTATTCAGTCAAAAAGATGAAAATATCTGTCAGGGAGAATATAGTTCTATTGATCAGGGGCATTTATGTAGGGTTTACCAAGGCTGGGAAAAGGAGCTTTCTATTAAGTTTTAGTCATTTTATAGACAGGTTCCTAGTTTGAGGGAGCTATTTAGAAATAGCACGAAGACTTGTGTAGACATTCCAATAAAGCTTTTAGAAAATGAAGCTGGTATTTACATTGGTTGAAATGGCAAGATAATGAGTCTAAAAGATTTTCCCTTCTGATGTGCTTTGTTCAGACTGACACTTGAAAGATGCCCAGAATTTCTGTCGTTGCTCTTAGAATCAGAGGCTCTCAGAGTAAAATCAGACGTTAGAGGCCATTGAGTTCAACCAGCCATAAAGGTCTTTTTGTTAAACTTATGACCACTCAAGATATTTTAGTGGTCAAAGTAGCTTCCAAAGGAGAATAAAGCATGTGCATGCAAACCAATGGGAGGTTAGACTTCTGGCAGCTGATCTGTGGTGGTAGATACCATGTTTTCTGCTGTTCCACTGGAACCAAGCGGCAGAGAAATTTCTGCTATAAATACTGCCTAGTGCAGGGGTGGAGAACCTGTGGCCTCAAGGCCACAGTGGCCCTCCAGACCCCCAAGTGAAGCCCCTTGACCAAATCCAAACTTCACAGAACAAATCCCCTTATTAAATAAATCCCTTTATTTGTTCTGTAAAATCTGGTTTCAGTCCAAAGGCCACACTCAAGGATCTACAAGGCCACATGTGGCCCTGAAGCTGCAGGTTGTGACTTACGTACATGATGAAAATCCACCCAAACTTGCTCTGCCTACCTTCCAGAACCCTAATGCAAAATGGTGCCTTAACCACTTTATTTTAACTGATCCATGCATGAGGAGACTAAGTAAGATGAAGCTGGTTTCAATATATACATTTTTAAACAAGTAGGAGAGCAAGAGGTGGTAAAGTAAGGTATTACTCAATTCATTGAATATAGTAATAACTTGGCTCTGATTGTTAATGTTTGTTTCTGCCTTGTAATGTATAGTTTTGTCAGATTAAAAACCCCCTTGGATATAATTTTATTTACACCTACACATATAGTTCTAAGAGATGAATGACCATTTCTGGGAATACTAAGAAGTAAAGACTTTGAGTTGTATTTTGCGGCACTGCTACGAGTTAGGTAAATAACTTCCTCTCTTTGGGTCTCACTTATAAAACCAGTAAAGAGAGGAGGTTGCACTGGATGATCTATAAGTCCTTTCCAGCCCTAACGTGCTATTAGCTCATGATTCTTGGGTAGGGATAACAGGAGATGAGGAAAGAGAGGACCTAACTTCTTTTCTGTCACCAGTCTTGATGTTTCATGACATGTATTTCTCCCTGGGTCAACACTGCTTTTTTTAAAGACAAAAGCAAACCTGCATTCCCCCTGCTTCTTAGGAAGTCACTGTGCTATGGAGGAACAAAGATCGTTCTCTTTCCAGCACTCTTCCGATTCCTGGTACCTGTAGTTAGTTTCATGTTCCCTTTCTCATTAAGGATGTCATTGGCTATGGAAAGACACTGTAGCTGAATTATCAGGCAAATGTTGCCAATGCAAAGCTAACTAATAAGGGGGAAAAGAATCTTGGGATTTGTGGAAACAAATTAATTTGTTTATGAGACTGCAGACTGATTAGAAACTCATAAGAGTAAAATATCCACTTTAAAAATATCCCTTTTTATTAAATAAGAACTAGAAAGTAAATATAAATATGCCACTGAAATAATGGTTTCTCCATGAAGGAAAGGAGATTTAGACAAACCGGCATAATACATTCTTTGTTATACTAAATCATTAGGTTAAATCATATAATGAGATAAAAGGTGGTATGGATAATTTAAATCCTCAAATACATATGTGTTTAAGCCCTATTATAGCTGTTTGCTTCAACCTTCTCCACTCTAAAATTTTGCCTAGAGATATTCCATAAAGAGTAATATATGGATATAAATGTCTCTGCCTCTTTTACTCTTTGGAAAAAGTGCCAACAGGCAGATGGAGAGAACAAAAAGAGAGACCAGTGTGGTGGCTCAAGCCTGTAATCCTAGCACTCTGGGAGGCCAAAGCCTGAGGGAGAGGGATTGTTTGAGAGGGATTGTTTGAGGGATTGTTTGAGTTCTAGACCAGCCTGAGCAAGAGCGAGACCTCATCTCTACTAAAAATAGAAAAAAATAGCCAGGTGTGGTGGCGCATGCCTGTAATCCCAGATACTCCGGAGGATGAGGCAGAAGGATTGCTTGAGTCCAGGAATTTGAGGTTGCTGTGAGCTATGATGACGCCACTGCACTCTAATGCAGGTGACAGAGTGAGACTCTGTCTCAAAAAAAAAAAAAAAAAAAAGAGAGAGAGAGAGAAAGGGAAAATCAAACAGGATCATCATTCAGTAATTGAGACTTGTTAGTATATTAAGATCACTATGCCATTTAATTTGAATAAATTACCTGAAGGAAAAGTGGAAAAGTGGAATCTCTTCCTAACCCATCTCACATGAGGCTTCCTGGGAAGGACAGCTGGGGGAATCCAGGAACAAGTAGCAAGAGGAGATGGTGGTTTGTTTTGTAAAGAAACCTGAAACTGGCCCCTCTCTCCCGAATGAGACTTTCCCCCACCTCATCATGAGCTTTTTACATTAGGCATAAATACGAGAAATATTTCTAATGTAGACTAATTGGAGAGAAGTCCGGGCTGAACAAGTTGAATATGTAGGTCATATGAAACATAAAGGAAATTAAGATTTGCTTCTGGCAAATTCGTGTAGGAATTCAAACTCAGCTAAATAAAATAATTTCTTAATATTCAAATAAAGGCCAGATACATGTTGTGTGTGTATTCTGTTGTGTATTCACAGTCCCAGATAAATGGGATTTTCCTTTGGGGGGACAGAGGATTGTTATACTACACCACTGCCATTTGCATTCATAATGCAGGAGAGGGGAAGATATGGATGGAATATTTTTTCTACATCCTTCATTTTTACATGGACAGTGACATGTTTCTCAGCAGCATCTCCAAACAAAAGATGACAAATTCACATTTATTTTCTCTCAGTGGCACTGTGTGGAAATGTTGAACTGAGTCTAAGCTTCGTGCTCCTGAGGCACAGAAGTTTTATTCCTACAGCAACGTGGAACTCCTATAAAAATAACCACTCCATGGCCAGTCCTTCTGTCAGGGGTATTGGCAGAGTGAAGAAGACTTATTTGATTTCACTAAAGCTATTAGTCTGAAACTCTGATCTGTAGATCAGGATGGGAACCTCACAGGGGAAAGGATGCCTGCCAGAAGCAATGGCTTTTGTACATTCTCAAAAGCAAAGGTCATGTAAAAACACCGGATTGTAAATCGAGCCCTAGAAATGAAGCAAACGATGACAGAAACTTTCATTGAGCTTTTGTAATGTTCCAGGCATTCTGCTAGGCTGTTCACATTATGTGCTTGAAACAGTAAACTGGCTTTATCTTTTTTTTTTTTTTCTTTTTCTGCCATCACCGGTATATGTATCTGTGAGGAAACCAGGGGATGGGGACTGCAACGTAAAAACTTATTTTGTTGTTATTGTTGCTTTTCCCTATGTAAAAATAAGATAATGTGACATTTGTTATGAAGACATGTTTCTTCAAGATCCCAATAGAATATTTCGTGACTGGAAAATTTCTGGTATCTTTAAGGCAAAAATAAATAAAAGTGTGCAGAAGGGTAGAAAAAGTCATTTAGAGATTTTATGTACAACAGTTTTTAAATCTCCTTTAGAATGGGAAATCATAACTATCAAAGCTAAGGTTTATATGACTCCTAAAAGGATGGCAGGGGGAGTTTGGGGGAGTGAGGAGTGATGGAAATGTTCTATATCCTAATTGTTTAGGTGGTTACATAAATCTATACATGTCTTAAAATTCATAGAACTGTGTACCAAGAGTAAAAGAAAACCCTTCAATTTCACTGCATTATAATTTTAAAAACAAAATTTTAAAAATTCCAATAAAGATTGTCAACTCTAAGCCAATAGTATATTGGCAGATGTCAAACAAAAGTGATAGCATTTAAAAATATTGTCAACTGACTATTAAAACCTAATAAATGACAACGAAAGGAAGTGTTGTCACTGCACACATGAAATAAAATTGTCATTTTTATATTTATTTCTTAAGTTCTCCTTTCCTGACACCTATAATAACCTGTAGTGCTTTTGTTGCCTATCCCTCTATGCTGTTCGGAAAATCAGAAAAAAGAAGGCCTTTAAGGATTTAGGGTGATAGGTAAAAGCCCCCATTGTACCTTCCAGTAGGTCAGATATGTTGACTTTGGTTGGTTCTTACTCTTGTATTTCTCCAGTCATCAATTCTCCTATTGATTTTTTTTTTAGAACAAAGGTCAGGCACATGTTTGTAGGTGACACCAATTGCTTCAGAGAGTTCGTCCCTTCTCCTTACTGTTCTGATTTAAACCCCTTGTGGCATTTTCTACTGCATGGATAGTGATTAATGGGGTTGAGAGTGACATAGAAATGAACTTAGAAGTAAGTTGATAGCACTGCCGGGGACCATCTGTTAATGTAAATGTTTAAGGTAAAATGCATTAAGACTTAAGAGCTGACGAGACATTTTATTTGCTTCCTGCCTTTGGGATAATGCCTGGCACCTGCCTAAATCTAGTGGGTCCCCGGTTAAACTTGGGATGTGTGGTTTTTCCCTTTTATCTGCCTTTACTCATCTTCTGGTATGGAATCCTAAGCACTTATTTGAATTGTATTTGTTGAAGTGACTGGGTTAAACAGAAAAATTAGGAGTTATGTTGGTTTGGGGGGGAAGTTTTAAAGTATTTATATTAAATACATTTATGAGACTGCTTATCATTTATGATTACTTACTGTTAAATAGTGTTTCATTTGTCACCTTCAGTATTGGAAAGCTAAGCACTGATTTTTAGGGTTATCATTGTCAATTAATATAAAAATAATTTATGAAATGAATGAACTGTTATTCAATCACTATTAAAACTCTTTGAATTATATTGCAATTTTCTGGTGATCTCATAATAAAATAGAGAAGTTTAAAAGTGATCATTTTATTTTTAATCCTTGAAAGCATATTACTGGAGAAGAAATTTAAGAACTGTATCTTTACTATTCATGGGAAAATGATCTTCTTCAAAAGGGAAAAGTCAAATCCAGCTACTAGATATAAATCCATAAATTTCATTTCTAGTTTCACCCTAGGAATTTAATGACTTGGGCTTATAGAATGGGTTTTATGTACCACAGCAGACCTACCCATGAGAAAGAAAGAGCAGAAAAAGAGGAGACAATGAGGAGAATCAGAGGGAGAGAAGAAATGAGAGAAGAGAGAAAATAATCTGAATGCATGATTATTTAAATAAATCAGTAAGACATTTTCCCAGATAGGGTTCATATTGGAGTTTTCTTTTCTAGAAACCTCTGGGTATGATGAGGTAAACACATGATTAGAAATTGAGTTGTTTCCCTCTGGGTGGATAAAAACTACCTGTTCAGCTGGAATGATTCTAATGACCTTGCCTCTGAAGTTTGTCCTTTGAGATCAGCAAAAAAAGTCCTATTTTCTCATCTCCCACTTGAGCTGAGGTTGATTGATGCATAATTAAGATCACTAAGGAGCAGTGGTGAGAGATACAGCATCTCTAAATTCTTCCATGACATTTTTTTTCTCTGCTTTTTTAAAAGACCCTTCTTGTGATTGTTATACTATAAACACTTGTTAGTTTGGTATTAGGGGCAGGGAGTTTGTGGTCAGATGATAGGAGATAGGATATAGAACGTGCAGAATTTTGAGCTGTAAGGAAAAGACCAAAAGAGAATCCAAATGAAATTATTCTTCTTTGTATGAAATTCGACAGGTCACTTGGCCCATCTTCATTAATATACAGAGGGGAAGCTGAGCACTCCTAAGGCAAAGTGATTTTCTCAAGACTTTACATCTAGTTAGGGCAGAGGTAGAAGGAAACCCGAAATCTTTCCAATTTTAGGCTATTGTTCTCTGCACTATGCCATGATTCCTCTCTTTAACTTGGGATTTTAAGCTCTCTTTTTAATTGCTTGAGACATAGGTTTTAATCTTTCCTTCTCTTCTAGAAACTATATGCCTGGGAAAGCTAAAAGAGTAGCATAGAGTAATATCCCCTCTTCTATCATTTCTCCTATTTTAAATTGAAAGTACATGTTTCAGAGTTCTAAATAAGCATAGGAAACACGGAGATTCTATGTCATTCAGGTGAACACTTTGCACTTGATCTGATGAATGTTGTAGAGGCATCGCACATTCCATAGTTATGATGTCAGCATTTACTGAAAGGATATAAGTTGAAGGCTTTTACTCAACTTTCAAGGAACTGTACTCATACTTCTTTGTATTTGTTTTCCTAATAAAACTAACTCATATTTAACTATAAAATAAAAAATTGAAATAAAATATGGACTTTTGCATGAAAAATCTAATACTTTATTTGTAACTACAAAATGTTAGATGTTCTCCATAGGAATGAATAAGTATGTAATAAGCCACAGGCAAAGGTCATCCTTATAGTTCTATAAATGTAAAAAACTTTTTGAAAATTTGAATGGGAATTGGGGAAAGACATTGATCTTAATTATATAAGTTGGCTGTAAGAGTTCACGTGAGGAAGAGTTCACACACATTTCCTGAAAAATAATATTCTGAGGGGGAAATAAATATTTATAACAACACATTGGTAAGTCTTCTGACTTTGTATGAACAAAGTTCTGTGGGAACACAGAACCAGTAGTGCCAGATACAGGCAGGGAAAGCTTCACAGTGGTGGTGACATTGAAGTAAAGTCTTGAAGAATTCAGATATCCTGGTAGAGAAAAGGGAGAACATCCAGGTGGAAGAGTAGGGGGAGAACATATAACTCTCCATGTTTTCACAGGAGGCCTAACTCAATTGCAGACTCACTTACCCAGTCAGAACCAATTCTCCCTTTTCCCATTAGGTTCTTTTAAAGAAGCAGATGCACATCTACTTGACCGAGAAATATCAGGCAACCACTGCCATCTTAATTATATATATTTTTTTAATTTTTGAGAGCTTTCCTGGAAGATGACTCTGGATAAAAGTTACGAAGATGCTTTCAGCTGCACTTGGGAAGAACGCAAGGTACTAGGTCAGCTGTGTGTTTGGGAAATAACAACTAGCCCTTCTCTGGTTAAAGCAACCCCAGTATTTAGGTAAGTTGGATCCACGTCACAATAGCTGGACATTGCTCAAGGCTAACTGCGCTTGAAACAAGATGGCAAAACCCCTCAGGAATAAGGCAAGGTTTCCGTTTGTTGCATGGAGGGCAACATTGCCTGATAGGTCAGGGAGGAGAGAATCGCCAGAGCCTGGGCATACTTCTGCTAAGTCTGTTGCAGTGTTTCACATACATCACTTGAACCATCTGAACTTTGAAGTGCTTCAGCTTCCACTTAATGCGAAAGAATTGCCTGAGCCTCTCTCATTCTGTCCATCCCTATCCTTGAAGATCAGCATAAAGTAAGGTGATTGGAAGCCCCAGGTGAAATGGAAGCCCTCTGCTACCTGCTGCTAAAGGTGGTGAATGACTGTCCCAGTGCAGCCTCCTGCAGCCCGAAATTCAGCCAAGATGAAGAACGAAGAGAATAAAGGTGTGACTACGTTGAAGGGGCTTCCCCTTTCCCCAAAGTTCTATTATATTCATGGGCATAATATAGGGTTGCATATTTTATTATATTATAACTAATGATACGCTTTAGGGAAAACAAATTTCTTGGATTTTCTCCATGACTTGGGCTTCAGTCAAAAAGTTCCTCAGATGCAATACCTATAGGAAAGGATTAGGTTAGAATATACTCAAAGTTTATATAAGAAAGAGAGTAAGACAGTCATTTAAATGAAACTTTTTTTTTTTTTTTTTTTTTTTTGCCGTATTGGCTTTCAAATTTCTTGATCTCTCTTTGACATATCAGTCCTTTTTTGTACGTCATGTTGAAAATATGTCTTCCTGGTAGAAGTTGGACGTTGAGAAGTAAGGCAGTTTGAATCGTGGTATAGCTGTTTAATTTTAAAAGGCATCTCTTTGAAACTGTACGATTCTTAATTATCCCAGCATGTAGGACATTTAAGTGAAATTTAGAAAGTAAGGACATTTTGCCAGCTAAACCTCTTATGGTGATTATATACCAGCAAAAAAAAAATAAAATAAAAAAAATAAAAATCATGGTTTCATGGTTGAAGGACCACAGTCAGGGTTTGGGGCATACAGTGTTGGTAGCAGGAAGGGGCAGAGATATCCAACCCCTTTTTGAGCCTCTTGTGTTTGATAATCCTTATCCCCCACTTGTCCTGTCTCAGAGGGGATCACTTAATGGAAGCTTATTAAGCTGCAAGTATATGCAAAGCCATGTGGGGACACAAAGAGCTATGTACCCTTTATCTCAAAAGTGTTAATAAACTTACAGGAAAAATATGATTTTACTGCCCAATAGTATATGTACAATTTAAATACTAAATGAGTAAATTAAAAAGATAACTTCTTTGAGTTTCCAAAACAGTTAGTTGACAGCGAACAAGGAAGGTGCCTCGCCCCGGTAAGGTTGTTTGCTTTGAGCCTCCATGGATGAGAAGAAAGCAAAGAATCAGAGAGGAGGAATGAAAACACAGTAGGTGAGAACAGCATCATGAACAAAAGCATGTGGCCATATCTCTACAGATAGAAATTTTCTCTCTCTTTCTCATTCAACAGTTATTTCATACATGAATGAAAAAGGCCACAGTCACGAGTGCTTGCCTTTTACTTTCTGCATCTTCCATTTTTCAAGAAACGCTAAACTCACACCTAGGAATATTTTGACAAGCTTAGAAACTTTTTCAAAAAATAACTCTTGTGCATGGCAAGACGTTCCTAAAATGAGACTTTTTTTTCCCCATGGAGATGATCATTGCAAAGATTTTCATTCACACCCTCAAACTCGTGCAGAGAGCAGCCAAGATCTTTCTTTCTTCTGCACATTTTTGGCACTGTTCAGTGGACTTGAAAGGAACACAGAAAACTCCCTGGAGAGATATCGTAACCTCATCTTTCCTCTTGGGCTCTTTCAAGAACACTTACTTGATCTGAATTAAGATGGTGACTTTTATTTCTCAATTTGAAGCACAAATCAAGTGAGAATTTTGCATTGTGCCTGTGTTTTTGAAACAAACGTAATAATCATATCTGAGTACTTCCTTGAGCCAAGTCTCTGAACGAATACATTTTAGATGGCTGTCATAATGCAATCATCTTCCCTTTGGTGTATTAAAGAAAACGTATTCATATTAGCAATTTTATGGAGGGTTAGCTACACAATAACGTTAGAAACACCTTCTCTTTTAAACAACAAGAAATTTTGGCCAAGGGCTTAGATATCCTTTGGTTCTAGAATGGATAGAGTAATATTCATTTCCTTATGCAGAAAAGCTACCTTTAGAATTCTAATTGCTTCCAAGTTAATGTAAGATGTTGATTATTTAGATCTCTGAATATGCATTTCTAGATGTGTATAGCTTGAGATGAAGATTCCCAGGCATTTGGAAATTCTCACCTTTTCTTTTAGAGAAGAGGTTGTTATCCTGGCTACCATGTGTAGCAGCTCAAATGTAAGACGTGCTCCCTTCCTCCATGAAATCAGTCTTCCAGTTACATTTAAATTATGTGTTTGGTATTTGTCTTTTCCCTCATCTTGCCCTTTTGCTTTTCATTCCTTTAATTTCACCCATAAGTTACATCATGCATCTGTTCTCCACCTTGTTCCTCAAGCCTCTCGCAGTCGTTTCATTCTCCCTGCCAGCTTCTGCTGTCACCCTGGTCTCACATCATCCCTTTCCTTTTCATTGCATCTTTTTGCCATTCTATCCACTATACAAAAATCTCTAGTGCCAATCCTCTACCAACTGTCAACAGAAATTGGCAGTCTCTAGTCCCTTTAGGAAAAAGACTTTATCCACCACATTGCATAACACATGGCAGGGGTTCTATAACAGAATGTGCAGATTACAGAATCAAGTCTGTAGCACTGCCTGGACTGGACATCCATGGTATTTGAAGGAAACAAAGCCTGTTGTGGGAATTGACTGATGATTTTCGAACACTTAAAGCCTGAAATTTTTAGCAGGGCCATAAAGTCCAAGATTTAGAGATAAAAGACCTAGAGAAAAAAGCAGATGTCCCAGAGCACACAAGCCATGTGACCAAGAACAACTGGGAGGACCCAGAAGTCTCTGTATTACTAAGGTTTGTTTCCAAATTCTTTTTCAGTGGGGAAATAGTACCATCTCATCCTCCTGTCTCAGTATGGGAAGTGGTCCAGAGGAGACAGAATGAAATAAGCATTTCTCCTCCTTTATCCTTAAAAAATTCTGTCTTGATTGGTGTCATTTTTGTGTCAACATGTACTACATGCTATAAAAGCACCTAGTTTATTGCCTTGTACGTAGTAGTTATGTAAAACAATTTTGACCATGAAAAAGGCTGAAGAAAGTAAAGGGCATATTAAATAAGGCCTTGAATGTCAGGATAAGAAGGTTGCATTATTATAATAGGTAGTGAGAACTTCATACCATATTTCTTAACATATCATATTCTTTTTTACTTGTATGTAAAAAGAATGGTTAATAATAGTAGCATTTTATTACCAAATATAAGTTGCATCTGGCTAAGATTCAGCCTCTGATTCCTCAGGAGGTTTTCCACACCCCTTTCCCTTTTCCTGTTTTCCAGCTGATTTGACAGGAGGACAGAAGGATTAAGAAATCAAGTAGCTTATCTGAGAGGTTCCCCACGGGGCACTTTGTCCCAGGTGTTCTTGCTTGTAGCTTATATAATGAGGAGCGTTCTGCATGCTGAGGGTATTACTATAAAGGTGATTGTTTGAGTCAGTGGGTGATGGTGTCAGGATAATTATAGCCAGGTGATGTGTGATCTTAAAGACCTAGTTAGTGCCCCAGGAGATTCAAAGGTAGGACTTCTGCTCATACCTTTGCAATCACACATTCTGAAGTAAGGTGGCACCACTTACCAAATAGGAACAAAAGTGAGTGATTAAGGAAGACTGTATGTTCCAGTGCTTGGGGGAAAGCAGGGAGAAACACTCCATATTAATCTTTTCTAATGTGTCCCTTTTTGTTATGTTTATATTTGTGTTGAGGTTCATTTATTCACTTAAAATGAAACTAAACCAACACTATTAGAATTGGACATGATTTCTACTGATCTAAAAATAAAGCAACAATTAAAGTTATTTTTAAAAAGGAAATATAAAGGATGATAAATTAGCTGAGTATCTTTCTGTTTTTTTTTCTATTTTTTTTCTGTTTATTCTATCTTAGGGTTATTTGTAATAGATAATTCTACATCAAACTCAAGGTGAAATTAAAGTTGTGGAAGTTTTATGGTTTGAGTCCCAATTGTGGCTACCGGTTCTTATGTGTAGAAAATATACTTGAAATTGGATCTCAGTTGAATATTAGGACACAGGACTATCCTTTTCTGCAGGGCAAAAGAGAAGATTAGAGACCATTTTTTCTCTCTCTCATTTCTTTTTTAACCACATGATTAGTGAATGCTATTGAAAAAGATTTCAAAATATGATAAAGACTATCAAGAAAAAAAGAGAAATTCCCTGTGGCTATCTTCCTGTCTTACTCTCTTCTCAAGTGGGAACCACTGTTAACATTGCAGTGTATAGATGTCCAAACCTTTTGCTTTGCCTTTGCAAACAGAAATATTCAAGCACACACACACATACACATACACACACACACACACACACACACATCCCCATCCAAAAAGATTGTTTAGTCTTCATAAATACAATACAATACAATACAATACATACAATAATATATACAATATACAATATACAATAATTATATGTCCTGTGCATCTCTCCCTGTCAGTACATATAGAAATATGTAAGTTCCATTTAAATACAAAGTAAATACAATTTGAAGTTTTGCTGAAGCTGCCACCTAAACACATGATTGCAGATTGCAGTGGATAATAAGAAGTGACAGAAATTAGCCAGCCAGTTTCTGCCATAGCATGTGTCTTGGTTCTGTGGTTAGATGAGTCCCATGAAGGAGTATGGGAAACTCCCACTATGCTCCATCGTTCTTGAAAAACTTCCACAGTGACAGACCCTTAGGGCTCCCTTCCTCCCAGTTTTAAAAGGATAAAAGGCAGATTTCCCCCAAAGTCCTTGTCCAGCTGGGTCCCTAACCTGTTGTCTTCTGAGGACTCCCACTCTACTTGCTGCTGGGCTTGTAAAGCCTAGAGTTGAAGATGATGTTGTACCCCGAGAAGTAGATGTGCCATCTGGAGTCACTTACTCATTCACATATTCATTTATTCATATTCAGAAAACACATATTTATCATCATCCAATATGGCAGGCACTGAACATAAAAATGTGAAGTGGACATGCATGGTCTGTTCATTGCCAAAGAACATTACAGATCAGTGAGGAATACATATATGAAATTAGAAAATTACAAGACAGTGTAAGTAGCACGTTGACCATCCAAGTGTGGAAGCTTCTGAGGCAGACTTGAGGGGGCGAGGGGAAGCTTCTTGGACAAGAAGACATCTAATCTGAATACTGAAGGATTCTTAGAAATTAGCAGGTGAACAGAGGTGTGGGGAAAAGGAGTGTTGGAGAAGTAGGAGACTGCATATATGTCAAAGGTCCAAGAGT
The DNA here is from genome assembly GCF_041146395.1 of Eulemur rufifrons. Taxonomy (NCBI): domain Eukaryota; kingdom Metazoa; phylum Chordata; class Mammalia; order Primates; family Lemuridae; genus Eulemur; species Eulemur rufifrons. Next base: position 104,886,162 of record NC_090984.1, read on the forward strand.
ACCTGTCGGGCTAGAGGGGTGAAGCAAGTGAAAAGGTAAACAGGGCTGATCTCTTTGCCCTGAAGTCCTCATCAAGGAGCTTGAGCTTTAGTCTGAGAATCATGGGGAGCAATAGAGAAATTTTAAGAAGCAACAAGGCCTGATACATGAGATTTATAAGCTGAGAACATATGGGAAAGGGGTAGAAACACCATTAGGATGCTGTCGGGGATATGGGGGTGAGCAATAATCGTGACTTTAATCAGGGGGATGACCATTTCATGAGTCATTTCTTGCCTTCTGTGAGCAAGTTTGCACAATTGCTTAAGCACCAAAGTTGAATTTGGCAACTTTGCGAAACTGCATCAACCATGGGTGACATTGCAAAGCTGAATGGGTGTGGTACAGAGACTGGATAAATAACTGTGTCTGTGGGGGGATATACACGTGTGCATTCTTTATTTTGTTTTGTTTTCAAGAGATAATTACACCTGAGGCTGGAGCTTGCTCATCCTATCTTTTGGACTCAGAGTATGGTGCGTGGTCTATTTTCTACATGACTGGGCTTTACTTCAGAACTGACGAGTCATATATCATTCTGATTGATTTTTTTTTCTTTTTTCTCTTTTTCCCCTCCTCTCAAATAAAGATGTGTTAGGGGGGAGTGGATGAAATAGAGATTGCTATGAAACATCAGGGCAACTCAACCCAAATATGCAATTATCAGGAGCCCCCTGAGTCTGGCTCTCCTGTCCTGTCTTGTTTTTTCTACTCAGAGCTGAGATAAAGAAACAAAGGATTGAATGAGGTCAGTCAGTGGGTAAAGGACAGGAAAAATGGATGAGCAGCCCAGACTTGGAGTGTTCTGGGGACATGGCAGAGATATGGGATGACCAACCAGTGTCCTGTGTAGTGGAGTACAGCTAAGCCCTAAATTTGCCTATCAGAGCTTTCATGTCTTCCAAATTCTTGGATTTGATTGCACCCGTGTCTTCTTTTTTAGCTTCTCTCCTTTTTAGTGCCACTCCAAAGTTAAAGACCCCAAAGCAAAAGCATCAATTTTTATTAAAGCAGAAAGACTCAGACTGACAATGTGTGCATCTGTGCTCGTGCACATTTTTAAAGCAGCCGTTTGTAAGGATGAGTGGATTTAGCAAAGTAGATGGGATTCTATCATAATAAAATACATGCCTCATATTCAGCCTATTTGATCCCTTGGTTCTACAAATTTTTTTATTCTCTTTTCAAACCTTATACAATTATGACTTCTTTCAATTCATTGATACAGTTCCAAGGTATTAGGATCTTCTGACAAAACAATCCTTCCAATATATGTGTGTTATTCACTCTCAAAGGAACTTGTGCCTGTAGTAAAAGAAGTCTGAGAATTAAAAAAAAAAAAATGACAGTTAATATGCCTTAGCTGTAGCTATGCATGCCTGGATGATTAGCTCTCTCTTGGACTTCAACACACCTCACTCAATTCTCTCTGGAGATCAAGTATTGAGGGGGAGAGTACTGGCCTAGAGTTAAAAGCAATAGAGAAGATTCTAGACATACAGTTGGTTAAAAAAGAGTCTTTTTGAAAAAGAATTTCTTATAAAATTTGTTGGCTTCCAGAAATGGTGGGGTGTGTTGTGTGTGTGTGTGTGTGTGTATGTAAGATGGGAAAAAAAAATACCAATGCATCAAAATGGACAGGTCATTTTGTTGAATGTAACAAAACTCCTGAGCATTCAGAGATTACGAGCAGTCATAATTTCTGGCTGCCATGCTTTATGCTAATGTGACTGTCCTCTGTTGTATGCTTCTGCTGAGACAGCCACTTTACTTCTGCTTAATTTTCTCCCTAATGGTAGCAGTAGGGGCTTGGGTATCTACAGTCAGCTTTTACCAATTTACCCAGCTGCCACTACAGGCCATTATAAATTATTATTCTTATTTAGCACTTGAATCTATAATTTATTTCTTTCCTTCATGTTCTGTAAAATATTGCTATAGACTTAAGTCTAAGTTAGCTATGTTTTTCTCTTCTTATAAATCCAAATATGTCATTTCCAATAAGCTAAAATTTTGGATGCTAACCATTTGTAACCACTGAAAGACTGCCTGGAAAGTTAAGAAGGAGCTTCATTCATTCATTCACACATGCATGCACTCGTGCATTCATTCATCTATGCATACAATAAACATTTACTGAGCAAATATTTACTTTATACTGTGCCATGTTTTAGTTGTTGGAGGTAAAACAGTGAACAATATCAATTAGCAGGGAGAAGTATTACCTAGAATGTCTAGAAAATAATAGATTAGAGGAAAAATACCTTCTCCATACTGATTTTCTCAACATAATTTTCTTTATAATTATCTATGCACTTCCCTGGGAACCCTTGCAGAGTTTCACTTTTGTTAATTTTAGGGAATGAATTTACATGGAGCTTCAGAAAAGGATTTCTGACTATGTAGACTGCATTGATAAATACAAAGCCCAGAAGGAAGAAGCCAAAACATCCCTGCGTGGGTCATTTGTGGCTGAACTGGGTGAATCAATAGCATCCCATGACTAGAATTTGTATCAGTGGTACCCCTGTCTTGCCTCTTATTTTCTAAATTGCATTCAATGGACATGCCATGAATAATAGCAATGGAAAAGCATGAATAACCCCCATATTCAATTATTTAAATATATCCTTTATCACTTTAGAAGGTGAAGCTTGTGTATATTTTTCACATAAAGTATATCCCCCTGCTACTCAGTGCACTGAATACTCATCGTGCTAATATATAGGATTCTCTCAGTTTGTGCTCCATGTCAGAAATTCTGTACAAAATCCCAGTAGTTGGCTGTAAAGCTTTCCCTAAAGATCAAATAAGCAATGGACATACAAGTTCCTAACAAGAGTTCAGCAGGATTTTGAGGGGGGGTACATTACTCTCCTACAGCTACCTCTCAGAAAGGGATACGTCTACAAGGTGTTTGTTAATGACTTCTTCCATTAGAGAAGTCTCCTGGGTTGCTATCTAAATGGGCATTGTAGAGCAAACTGGAATAATGAGCCCTTGGAAAAGTCACCTGGAAAAAGGACAGTCCATAATGTTCACTTTAGCTAGGGTTTTAAAATGCTTTATTATTGCTGAATTAAAGCACCCCTAGCCATCCTGCTCTGGGCACACCCTGTCTTAGCTGATCGCGGATTGATAATACAGTAATAATCTCAAATAATCTGATTTGTTTAATGAAAATGCATCTTCTTTTTTTAAGCTTGTACTCCAATTCCTTAAAAGTATATGTTTTATTGCATATGCTGTTAAAAACTATTTACTTAGCAGTTTCATTTTGTTTGCAGCCTCATTTCATTTTCTTCTCTAATTAGCAGATATATGCATCATCTCTTAGATAAAGCAAGATTATTTTTTCCTTCATTGGGTGGTTTCCTAAGGAAGAAGCTCATGGCGTCACTGGCTCTGGGTGTGCTGCATGCCTTCCCACACATTCTCACCCCACCACACTTTTCCTGTATTGTTGCTGAGTCTGGCTAATTTTGGTCCTTTCCCTAATTTAAGTTGCTTTCATTTAACTTGGGTTGAGAGTGTCTGATACTTACGCTCACAGAGCTATAGAGTTTAGAGCTCACGACAATGCTTCCCATTGAGATTTCTGGATGCCACAATGGTGTCTGCAAGAGGAAGTGTATCTGAGTGATCTTGTTAGCAAGTAACTGCAGTTCCTGACCACTTATAAGGCAAGATGACTGTTACAGCTCCAGATACCTTCGTAATTTGATGAAGACCAGACAGAAAAATAGATTTTTCTCATGGTTCTCTTTTTATCAGGAAGGACAACTTTTTTCAGAAGCCTCCCACACAAACCCAGCCTCCAGTTGAGTTCCCCTTATGTCTAATTGGTCAAAACTGGGCACATGGTTACCCTACACCAATCAATAGTGAGGGACAATGGCATTTCCATGGTTATTATAGCGCAATCGTGATGCATCTTTTGGGACTGACCCATCTTCCTGAGCATAGAATTTGTCCAGTATTCCCAACTCCTGAGCAAAATCAAAATTCAGTTAATAGGTAGAGAAGAATAGATGAGAGGTAGGCAACTATGTAATAGCGTTTGCCATGGAGAGAATCGTGAATGAGTCTCTAGGTACTTTGCATGTCATTTATAAGCATCGAAGCAGAGTTAGCTATTTTGTCTGAGATATTTTTCTAGTAACTATGTCATTTCTTTGTTAGACTCCATCCTAGACCCTGATTCTCTCATTGCACATGAAGGGAGAGGCATGAGGAAATGTAGGGGAGTCCTGGAGAAAAATGTAGGCAAAGTGGTGTAGGGTGACTACATAATTTATAATTTAAATCAGCACACTTTTGAGAGTCAAAAAGGGAGCTGTGAATAATTCTTCCAAGTCAACTGGTATAAATTATCCTAGGCAAATTAAAATGTATAGGAAAGTCAGGTTTATATAAGGGAGTCTATTTTTTAAATGTTATGGAGAAGCTAAAGTTAATGTTTTTAAAGTTTTCTTAGATGGAGAAAATGCCACATTCATTTAGGATCATAGAAAATTTCAAATTTATATGGAAACTTTTTCATGTTTGATTTTGTTTAAATCTTAGGTCTTATGAGGTATGAGAAAATGAGTATTATAAAAAGTACAGTGACTTTTTTAACTCCTCAGACCTTGCTGATCTTCTGTGATGAAATTGGAAAAAAATAATGTTAGCATATAGAAAATCAAAATACTGCATATTGGCTTATGTTCACTGAGAAACTATAAGTGTTTATCTTTTTATTTTATCCATTGCCTGTGCCAAATCTTCCTCTTGTCTTTGTCAAGTCTTCTAACTTGCCAAGGCTTAGCTATCAGTGATGTTTTTGTAGTAAGGATCTTTTTGGTCTTGGCCATGACAAAGGTCTGAAAAACAGCATTTTGCAAGGGAATAACCAAACCAGCAGAGTAATCTTCCATAGACAATCTGTGTTCAAGTTCATGAATGAAACATGTGAATGGTCATGTTAGGGGAAGGGGAAAACCATTGGTTTAGTACATTTTAGGGTATTTTCTTTCCTATATGTAGTTTAATTTTGTAATTTGCTCCTGTGTTCACAGAATGTTCTCTGTCAGTCATAATAAAGGCGAACCTTTTCATTGAAACAGACCACTGAATCTGTTTTAGTGACTGCAACTGACAGTCTGTACGTGTCTAAAGGAATGAGAAGCTTAAGAAAACTAAACACATTCGCATCTGAGGTAGTATTTTCCAAATTGAATGTTGATATTGAGACAGTAAGAGGAGTTACTCTGAAATCCCCAAATCATCTCTGTCTTCCACTCAATTTCAAGTTAATACTAATGTAAAATTTTATGAATAGCAAAGAGACCTGTTCTGCCCTAGCTTTGTAATCTTTAGTCTCTTTCAGGCTGCTTAAACAACATGTTTCAGTTTCTTGCTACTGCTTCTTGGTCCAAGGTACCCTTTATCAAATGATCTATCAAAGTGATTGATACTAACATGATGCTTTGATTTCTAGTTTGGGTGTCTAGGTCTTGAATCTTAGCAATGAGTTGTTACTGAAGACCAGCTTTCTATCAAGAGTTTAACAGAAACCCCCTATTTCTGAACTAACCTCTAGTGTCTCGTAAAGGGTTTATTTCCTGGTTTACAGAGCTGCTAGTCTGTGGGTTACATTCAGTCTAGGCTATGAGAAAGAATAGGTCAACCCCCAGGACTTGATAGTATTGTCACTTAGATAGTAAACAAGGCATGAAATACCTTGTCACAGAGCTAAACACCCCAAAATGAGAACATGACACCCCTTACCTTTGGGCACAGTCAAAGGTGGTTGTGTTAAATCATGTCATGTTTCTGGCATTTCTGGGCTCATTACCTACAAGTTGTTTGTGGCTCCTAGAGAGCATTCTGTTTGGTTCAAAAACTGCACAAAAATAGATAGATCTTATGGATTTATGCAGATGTCAAAACAGCAGCGCTAGTGCTAAAACATCTCTAGCTGTCCGTAATTAACAATCCCCTGATCTTTACATTTGTCTCCTAGAAGGCAGGTAAGAAAGAAGGAGTTAGTATGCACTTTGGACGGTCAAGATGGGAGGATTGCTTGAGGCCAGAGCAAACTTAATACTCCGGTAAAAATATAACAGATCCAACTATCTAAAATCTGTATCCTGGAAGAACTGGCTATTTTCTGTACCGTACTCTTGATATACAGCCAACAGCCCAGCAAGTAGCCATGTAACAAAGGCAGGGAGGGTTCAGGGGTAGTGGGTTTTGATGGCCTCATTCCTTATAGTTAGTACCCTGTTATTGTACTTGTAGAATGAATCTGAAGTTGTTACACCATTTATGGGTAAGAATTGCTCCTTCTCTTTATTTCTCCAATTCAAGCTTAAATTATCCTGGAGTTTTTCACCTTCAAGACTGGCAGGAAATTCAGAGATTTACTTTTCTTATCATGGGGTCACACGTGATTCCCCAACTAGTCATGTCAGAAAGGTGTGGGGAAGAGAATGGTTCTTTCTTCACAGTGAAATCATCTTTACTATGGCTCTTTTGGTTCTGAATGCTTTGGGCCATGCCGGTGCCCGCTGCTTTAAGCACTACCACTGCAGGTGTATTCGTGATATATAGTCAGTGATGCTCTCTCTGATCACCTGACAGCTTCTGTAAACAGCTGTATCCTAAGTGCTGTATGAAAGCAAAGCCCTGCTCTCTGTCCCTTTTATCCCTCTTTGGGGGTTGAAATAAGCCCCCCCCCACAAAAAAAGATATGTTAAAGTCCTTACGCCTGGTACCTGTGAGTGTGACCTTGTTTGGCAATAGAGTCTTTGCCGATGTGATTAAAATGCAAGTTAAGATGTGATCATATATAAGGTGGGGAGTATTGTGGGCCCTTAATCCAATATGATTGGTGCCCTTAAAAGAAGAGAACAAGAGGCACAGAAATAGACATGCACAGAGAAGAGAACGCCATGGGAAGATGAAGACACACACAGGGAAAATGCTATCCGATGGTAGAGGCAGAGATTGGAGTGATGTATCTATAAGCCAAGATGCTCCAAGGATCACTGGCAATACCGGAAGCTAAGAGGAATGTATAGAACAGATTCTTCCCTGGAGCTTTGAGAGAGAGAGAGCATTTCTTTTCTAATGCCTTGATTTCAGACTCCTAGTCTCCAGAACTGTGAAAAAATAAATTTCTGTTGTTTCAAACCACCCAGCTGGTTATGGCAAACTTAGGGAAAGAATACAGTTTCTTTCTTTCTCTTCCCTTGTGGAGATCTTTTTGTCTTTCTCACCCAAAGTCTTTTCCTCTGTATCTTCACCTGCCTGGGACCACTTAGCCCAATCTGTCTATTGAGCATTTGGGAACACAGTGCTGGCCGCTCTTCCTGGGATCAGAAAGGATAAAGAAAAATCTAGTACAATATCTTCTTTTTCTTGTTTTCTCACCCTGTTATAATTAACATTCTCAGGAGGAAACGTGTTGGCAGTTCCCAAAGTCAATCTTCCTGGCCTCCTGACTTTGTTCACGCTGGGGTGTTCTTCACATAGAGTGTCTCTTAGAAATTAGACTTGTCAATTATTTTCAGCAAATGTTTACTGAGTACCTTCTAATGTGCCAGGCAATAGGAGAACATAGTCTCAGTCTTCAGTGAGCCAACGATCCAGAGGGACATAAAGAGTTATATAGACATAGTTATCAAGTGTTATAGGAACTCACAGAAGGTGTCAGTAGTTTTTATAAGGGAAAAGGAGTGGGCGGTGGTCGTAAAAATCTTTGCTTAAAGATTATTTTAAGCAGCATCCTCAAGGATGAGCAGGGTTTTATTAGGCTGATTAGGAAAGTACATCCTAGGACATGGAAACATTAGGGTAAATTACATGGCAAGTTTGAAAAAGAAGAGTTAGTATGCATGATTAAATTATAGGGTGGGTAAAAAATGGTAGTATGTAAGAAAAAGGTGAGTTAAGATCAAATTGTGAAAAATTTAGGAGTGCCTACTATGGGCCAGGTCCTGTGTTAATTGTTTTTTAATACATTGTAATATCAGAATCTGAGAGGTAATTACCTGTGCTATATAGTGGACAAACCTGAAAATCAAAAGACACAGGCAATTTGTTCAAGAAATTCAGATTGTAGGTGGTTGAGGCCAGAGTTCACACTAAGCCTAAGTCCTAAGCCTCTGTTCTTCCCACTACACTGTGCTACAAAGAGAAACTGGGGGTGCTTGGGGGTTTTTGAGAAAGTGACAATGGTATGGCCCAGGTGGAGGACTTCCTAGACTTCAGAGATGAGATGCAGAGTGGCTGTGGCAATACAGGAAGGAGTTGATGAAGGGCCTTAAAAAGGGGAATGCTAGTGGAAAGGAGGGGACGTATTTGCTCAAGTTTGATGATCAATTCATTGATCGATGGTTGAAGGGAATGAGAAATATTGACTATAAGGTTCCTGGTTTGAGTAATGATATGAGGATGGTGCTGTTCCCCAACGCGAGTTAGAGACAGGAACAACATATTCTGGAGGCAAGATAATGAGTTTGTTTTTAGCTGCTTTGAGTTTTAAGTGCCTGGTGGAAGATGTCCAGCAGACAATTGTAAATTTTGGTCTGGAGTTCAGGAGGGAAGTTAGGGCCAGAGATCCATTTGTGATTCATCAACATGGTAGTATAGCCAGTGACCTTTCTTGAAACACAAATCTCATTTCTGTCATTCCCTTGCCTAAGTCTCTGCAACAATTACATGGAGCTATTAGGAAAAGAAAGACCTACATTCTTAACATGACTTTTAAGGCATTGTTTGCCTTGGCCCTGGCGACATCTCTAGCCTCATCCTGGGTATATTCTTTCTTAGGCTCAAGCTCTGTATTTTAGTTCTCCGACATGTATGTGAGGCTCCTTTCTGACTTAGTTAACTCAGCTCAGAATGCGCCCCCAACATACATACACACCTGTATACAAGTACACATGTGTACACACATGCAAATGTGCCAACATGCATGCACACACGTGTGTACATACATGCATACATTCATGTGTAAACATTATGCCCACTCATATGTGCCCCTGCATGCACACATGCACACATGCACACAAACATCACTTCCACCTAGTCAGTTCCAACTCATTCCATAGACACTCACCTGAAATATTTTTTCCAGAGTAGAGTAGGTTCCTATATTCCTTTTATGCTGTAACACTGACTAAATTGAGTTGAATAGTTTGTACTTTAATTAGTTTCCTCCCCTATTAGAAGAGAAACTCCATGTCAGCAGGAGCTATCCACATGTTTCCCTAGCCTCTAGCACACTCCCTGGCATGAGTGAGCAATACAGTTTATAGACTACAGGCACACACAGATGGATGAATGAATGTGGCTGTGAGTATAGATGGGATATAGTGAACATGTAGGGGAAAAATAAGCAGGACACAGGAATATCCTGCCAACTCCACAGGGACTTCCAGCACACTTGTTCTCTTCTCTAATAAAGATTATGGCTTTGGTAAACTTTGAAGTCTTCCCTTCAAACTTCTTGACCTCTGAAAGGAAGATGGAGTGTTCCGTTGATGCTCTGAGTCAGATTGTACAGAAAATACAAGAAAACTAGGCGGCCTTTTCTATTAGTGTCTGAACTGTCTCATTAATTGATACCAATGTTGAAGTAGTCAACTTCTCATTAAGACTCCTCATTAGATGGCTATTTCTCCCTTTTACCTGCTAGTGTGGAGTTTAGAACATTTAATCATCACTTTCCTATTTATCACTTAAAGGAAATTCACCTTCCCCCTAGTGATCACTTCCTAATTTTTCTGGGTTTTGTAAAAACTTTAATGTTATGATTAGGTTTTATTTTTTCTTGGGTAAGCCTTTAGCAATTGCTCCATCTAGCATTTCAAAGCTATGTTTTAGTGAACTAGGGGATCCATTCATCAGGATTTTTACTTTGTCAGCACTCATTTATTGCATGGAATATTTCAAGAGTTTTCATGGTGCTTCATGTCTGGGCCCAGTTGCTCATTTGGCCAGAATATGTTGAGAATGAAATAGTTGTTTACTTCTTATTTAAGTAATATGATTTTGCTTGTGACCACAATCATAGGAACCTTTTATTTAATCCTGGACAGGCACTTTTTGGGTATGTGCTTTTAATTATAATGAAAACTGGATGAAAAGAGTGATTTGATGTGGCACAGGTATGCCTGATCAGAAAAAAACAATCCACAGTCAGTTCAGCAGCATCACTTTTTTTTAATGGATACCCTTTTAATCTCCTATGCGCAGGTATTGTCTTTACAAACTATCTCCAGCCAATGGAAAGAACTTCAGTCACATATGAGCCATCTACTTTTCCATAAAAATATCATGTTGCAAGCATTTTTACACAAGAGTATGATTTTTCAAATGACTTCCTGTATTTTTTTTTTATTTTACACACTATATATGTTCTAAAGAAAGGGCATTAAAGCAATATTCATCCCAAAACATATTAACACATTTATTTTGTTGGAGTTTTAGTGTTCATTCATTCAACTCTTCTGGCTCCTCTGAGCTTCACCCAATTGGTAAAATTGTTCAAAATGGGCTTCTTTAGAATTTATTCCCAAGGATTTCTCCATGTTTCCTCCCACCCCCAAATTCTTACCTGGTTTGCAGCAGAGTTGGGAAAACAAAAGCCTTGTTTCAAGTACTGAGAGAGGGTTTGCTAAAGGGCTAAGCTACAGAAGGAGTAAGAAGAAAAGGGTGCCTCAGAGAAACACAGGCTTCCAATTACACCTGGCACCAGAGAGAATACCAGAGGTGATAAGAGAGGGGACATGTCGGTCCACAACAGTAAGAGTTAGGGATTTATAATGAGTTCCCAACTCCTGATGATAATATGTAGGCTCATGTCTTTACTCTGGCTTTTCTTTCTTCTCTAATGATTATCATCGTCACTACTGGTACTGCTACTACTACAACTACTAGTTCTATTACTACTACTGTTTCCTTCCCTGTCTCCCTTTCTAACCTATTAGATCTTAAGCCCCCTAAAGACAAAAGTTCAGTCCTGTCTTGATAACTACTGTATACACAATAATTAGCACATACCAGGTGCTAAATAGTATATGGAGACAGTCTGTTCTGTTAAACATTTTGAGTTAACCTCTCCCTTTTCTGACCTCAACCCTTTTTTCTTCCCCTTTGGTGTGGTAGCATAGACTTTTTTCCCCCTATGTCCTTGAGGTTAGTACATTTCAGGCTTATCATGTCTAGTTGGACATCTGAGAATGTCATGATGTCATAGTTCATAATCTTCTAACAAAATAGCTCTAAACTTCTGTAGGCTTGAGTTGAAACTCAATTCAAGAGTTGGAACCCATTTTGGCACTATAGATATTTTATCTCAGGAATATTTCTTCCTTTCAATAGAATGAAAAGCTTTAAGAACTGCTTATGCCCAAGTCCAGAGTCTTTAAATGTGTTTCTTACTCTTTTATTTTCATATCTTTTGTACTAGATGGGCATTCTGCATTTCTAAGTATAGAAAAAGTTAAGTACAAAGAAAAAAAAAAAAGAAAATGAAAACCAAAAACATGAGCAAAAAATATCAAACTAATAAAAAACAAAAATGTATCTGAACTGCACCAAAGTGAATTTTCATTTGATCCTGCCACATGATTGCTTCCCCTTACCTTCTTCTGAATATATTATGTAATTAAAAATGAACAAAATTTAAAATATTAAATATATTTCTAAAATTTCCATTAAATTTGGGAATATCATATATAATTTACCGTAACTGAGTGTGCTTAGCTCACCTTATAGAGCATTGTTTTAAATAGGATGATTGAAAGGCTTATAAAATTCACCAAATAGAATTACATCATTTACAATAACCAGGGGTTTCAAGCAAAGGTATATAGGAGTGAATGCTTATAGTGAACACAAATAGTTAATGTAGTGTGTTTTTATATTTGTTGCAAAGTATAAATGGGTCCTGATGTCTAAGACTTAATTATCTAACTTGTGATAAAAAAAAAAGTGTAGATAGAGATAGAAATAGATTATTTAGATAGATACATATATACACAGATGACTTCCCTATTCAGATATAGGAAGCAAAGTAAATGTATGCTAATAAATAAAAAAGGAGAATAATGAGCTGTCTATTTCATCACAAACTATGCTAGTATTATAATAGCTTATATTATTCTGCTGGACCTAACAGACCTCCTTAGTTAAAATACACTGTAAAGGTTATTTAGTACAACTCTCTTACTTTACTATTAAGGCTACGGAGAACTTGAGAGAGCAGAGAGCAGATATACCCACCTCCTAAATCCAGTATAAGGATGATTCCTAATGTTAACAGGCCAAGAGAGGGAATGCATTTATTTTATTCAACTCCTCCCCTCCCCCATTTACCTGCAGTTTATTGAGGGTCTTATTGTAGGGCAGATGCTGTTCTACCCATAGGGTATACAGAAATGAACAACCATACCATGTCCCTACCATTAAGGAACTTATATTTTCATGGTAGAGTTTGGCAATATATATAGTACACAAATATGCAAATAAAAGAGTTACAGACTGTCACCAGCACTATAATGAAAATCAAGAGGATATTTGATAGATGATAACTGGTTTGCAGGAGGAATCTTTATATAGTATAGTATTCTCTGAGGACACTGAAGTTGAGACATGAAGGCTGAGAAGTGGCTAGCCACGTCGTGAGTATGCAAGCTTTGAGGGGCATTAAAGCTTGGCAAAAGGCAAAATTGATAGTGACAAAATTAGTGAGGCAGCTGGCCAGAGTCTGCAGGGCATCGAAGGCCATGGTAGGCAATTAAGATATAATTCTAAAGGCAGTGGGGAACATTGATGGGTTTTAATTGGGGGAAAGACATAATTTGATTTATATTTTGGAAAGATACTCTACATATTTTATGAAAAATGGACTGTGGGAGAGGGAGATAGAGAGGAAGAGGAAAACTTATTTAGGAAGATTTTAGTAGGAGGTTTGGAGATGAATTGATGTGTTGGATATATTTTGGGGTTAGTGCTAACAAAATCTGGTGGTTCACAAGGGAGGCAGGGAGAGGATTAATGAAAAGGGAGAAATTGAGGATGTCTACTTATTTTTTGACTTGAGAGGCTGAGTAGATGATGGAAGTGTTTACTGAAATGGGGAAGAGTGGTACAGAAACTGAAATATGTTTTAGATTAGCATTTACATTTTATTTGACTTGGATTGCCTACTTGAAGTCAAAAAAGATTAAATCTTACCTGGAACCAAATATCTATTTTGTTTTCGTTGGGACCAAAGTGAATGTGCCAAAGGAAATTATGAAATATCAATGATATCCTCTCCCTGTATTGTAAACAAAATAGTAATTTAATTTTCATAGTGGTTGGAGGCCATCTTGGGAACTGTATATGGAAGAGACAGTGTGCATGTGTCACTGTATTGTGAGTGGTGCGTGAGCATGTGCGTGTTAATGTGTCTAGGATAGAATGTTGCCATGAGCCTTTAAAAGTTGGTGCCCTTGGGTTAGGTGGCAGTTTAAGGCAACCTTATATTTTCAAGGTTGATTTTTTAGAAAACCTTAATCATATTTTTCCCCAAACCATTTTCAAAAACAGTACGATATGTGAAGACTCATGAAATTATAGACCAGTTCTCTTTTGCATTCAACATCAGTAGATATTTTGGGAACTTCAAGAATATATTCATCATCCCAGGTTTTGGCACACACACACACACACACACACACAAAATCATCTATGCTAGTCTTGAGTTAAGACACATTGTAAATTCCAGTGGGGTTGAAGGAGTGCACATAGGGAACTGCAAAGAGCATTTTGGGGACAGCTCATGTGGACTCATGGTGTGGGCCAACCTTCAAATTGTACTGTCCTCTATACATTCTAGATCCACTCTTGTATCATCTAAATGATGTGCAGTCATAATGCTGCCTTCAGAATGAACTGAACTGTCTTCCTCCAGTGGGAATGTGAATTCTATGAAGATACCAGTGTCACTTTGGCCTCTTTATTCACTGATTTGTTCCCAGTATTTAGAATAGTGCATAGCATATAGTAGGAACTTAATAAATATTTGCTAAGTGGATGAATGAATTTGGCACTTGTTTTGATGACAAATGATGTGGTCTGGAGTTTAGCTAGTAGGACTGTGTTAAAGTCAACTTCCCCATTTGGATTGTTGGTCTATGATTATGTAAATGTTGACATAAGCAGAAGGTGAATGAAGAATATCTGGGAACTCTGTACTATTTTTATAATTCTTCTATAAATCAAAAATTCTATTCAAAAGTTGTGTAGGGAATTGAGAATGGAGAAGGGAAAAGTGGTAAAGGATATGACAGGGTGAAGACCATCAGCTCTGGAATAATGCAAGAAGACAAAGTATGGGCAAAGAGGCAAGAAAGCACTGATGTGAGCACAGGCAGTTTGCCTCTGTAAGGCCAAATAAAATTTGACTGCTACTCAATCAACTTTTGTGAAACCCTCAGAAAATCTTGAATTAAAATCTCAAATACTCACTGTCCACTGTGAAATTCCATCAGTGTCTGTCTTTCACCTGTGCCCCTTACTCTATTCCCTGAGAGCTGCTGGTGACCACGGCATGCAGCCCTGAATTCTAGACCTACCCTCCCTGTTTAAAGTTTATTAACAAGGGTTAAGATAACAGAATTTAACTGGATAATTTCTTGTATAATCAGGTGACTCAAAAAAAAAAAAAAAGGGAAAAAAAGGGAAAAAAAGGAAAATTTTGGAGAGGAAAAAAAAATGGGCAGCCATCAGAATCATTTTGTGAAGGGAACAAATACATATAAGTTAATCTATTGTTCTCAACAATCTTCTCTTAATAATGGAAAAGGAATCCAGTGGGTGCATGATGACTTAGTTATCTCCTAAAAACTTTCAAAGCCAGAAGGCTAAAGAAGTTATAGTCCATTTTAAGCAATATCCACAAAACCTAATATAGTCCACTTCTGAGTAATCATTTAATTATGGTATTTTATCATTTTATTTTTAAAAAATACTCTGAGTACATAAACATGACTAAAATATCAACAGATTCTTTCTTCCTACGCATAACCATTAATCTTACATGTTCCAAGAGAAGATGTTTAAAAAGTAACCCTTTGTGGAACTAACTCTTCTTTTTGGAGCTGTAGGCCTCTCTTTTTTTCCAGCCCCTTCCTTCTTCCGTTTATTTTATCTTACTTGTCACCTTGCAGCCATGAGTATCCCAGCATGCAGGAGTGGATTGGTGAGGGAAGGAAAGAAGGATGCATTTTGCATTCAGTTGTACATCAGCTTTGAAGCCTGGCTGGCAGCAATATTGTGGACAATAGATCTTTCAAACAAATACACCCTTGTCTGTTCCTTCCTTCTGTAATTGTTGGCAGAGTTCTCTGTTATGTGTCTGATTTCTTGAAACTTTGAATGAATAAACTAGGACACAGGATTAATGTAAAGAACTGGCATCTTTGTTGACTTATTCAACAGACTGTGTGTTCGTGGAAAAGAGAAGTAGGCACTTTCAGAAGTGTTGTTTGGATGTGTTTGGGATTTTGGAGTTCAAACAATGTAAAATGCAGTACCTTGAAAAAAGCCAGGCTAGTCTGTGGACTCTGTAAAGTTTACTTTCTGAATACAGATACCCTATTGACCATAAATGAATAAAACAAGAGCAAATGAATGTAGCATGAATAACTGTTAGCATATGGAGCCCATATAGACCAAAATATGCAGTGATTGAGCTGAAATGTTCATAGGATTTACAGCCAAACTAGGTGAGCACCTCTTTGTAGTAGAAGCACAATGTGGTGAAAACGATTTGGGAAAAGTTCAAGTTGACATACAAATTTCCCACCTAGAGAGGTTAGGCATTGTTAGATAACATTTATATGGTACAATGGAGTGATAAATGTGTTGTTTCTATTAGATCAGGCTGTTTCAACCTCAGCACTATTGACATTCTGTGTCAAATAATTACTTGCTGTGTGGGGCTGTTCTGCACATTGTAGAATGGTTAGCACCATCCCTGACTTTTGCCCACTAGATGCCAGTCTCACTCCCCTCCCACTTGTGAAACCAAAAATGTCTCCAGACATTGCTAAATGTCCCCTGGAAGTAAAAAATCATCTCTGGTTGAGAATCATTTCAGTAGACCAAGGCCCTTATTGGCCAGAGGAAGTTCTATATCATTAAAAACAGATTTAATATTTGGGTTTGTACCAAATCCAGAAGTAGCATGCCACAGCAGTCTAACTTGAGGCGTCATTGTTCATGGTAACTTTTGAATGTCTCAGCCACGTGAACAAACAGTAAGTAAAGCAGAATAGCCCATTACCAGTCCAACAGTACTCCTCCATGAGTTATCCCCAAAGATAGACTTTGTATCTTTAGTCTCTCCATCTACATTGACTTCTTCCCCCAACCATTGACTTGGTTGTCTCCTTTGTCCTAAAGTAAATCAAAATTTCTCTTTCCAATACGAAGTTATAAATTTACTTTATTTTCTCTCTTCACATTATGACTATCTTGTTTGAAGAGTAGTCCTCATTCTCTGCTTCCACCTCCTCACTGCCCACTTTCTGGAACATGTGCCAATTTGCTTTTTTTCCCCCTATATCACTACCAAAAGTGGTCCCCCAAATGCCACAGTCCAATATCCCAATGATCACATTAATGGAGCTTTTCCTAAACTCATCTTTTTTGACATCCGTGCAACTTTTTGTACTCTTGATCAATGGGTTTCAAGCTTTATTGTGGATCAGAATCACTGGAGGGTTTGTTAAAACACACATTTCTGGGCCCCACACCCAGAATTCCTAATTCAGTTGGTCTGTGTGGGGACTGAGAATTTGCACTTCTAATAAATTTCTAGGTGATGTCTATGCTATTGGTATGGGGATCACAATTCAAGAGCTGTGTCTTGATTATTCTCTTCCTGAGTGCTTTAGTTGGCTTTCATGATACCATAATTTGCTGTTCTTGACTCTCATTGATATTTTTGGTCACATTTTCTCATTTCTTCTACTCCTTACCTCTAAATTACGTGGTGGTTTTGGACCAGGGCAATGTTCCCCTCCCCCACCCATGAACATTTGGGAGTGTTGGGAGATGGTTTTAGTTATCACAAATAATGGGGAAGGGAGGGGAGGACAGAAGAGGATCAGCTGCTACTGGTACCTAGTGGATAGAGGCCAGGATGCTGCTAAACATCCTATAATGCACAGGGCAGCTCTCCAAAGAAAGAATTATTCATCCCGAAATGTGAATAGTGCCACAATTGAGAAACACTGCTCTGAATGTAATCATTGTCCAAGGAGAAGGTCCTTATCTTTTCTTCAGTCTATACCTCTGTCTTGTTGACCTCAGACATACTATGGACTTCAACCCTCATGTCTCTGGAAATGACTCCCAGAGGTATTGTCTTTAAATATGACATCACTCTTGGGTCTGGCCTGGATTTCCAACTGCCTGATAAATATCAACTGAATGAGCCATCAGCATCTTAAGTTTAATGTGCCCAAACTAAGTGGATCCTTATAGCAAGAGACTTCTTTATTTCCATTACTGGTAATTATTTGATAAGGTATGTCTGTATCTCTTTTCAAGAAGTCTTTCAAGAAGTGTAAAATCAAAGTATGGTTCAGAAATACTACTGTGGCAGCAATTTGAGGAATTCACAGAGATTTAGGAAAATCAAAAGACCCAACCCATATGAGATTATCTGGCATTTTGGTTGGCCATGGAGAAATATATCCCTTTATTCTAAGTGAAAGAAAATTCATCTACCTGCCTAGAATGCAGTCTAGTATTGCTTTGAGAAAATACTAATCTGGTGCTTTATGCTTCAGACAAAGATAAGGATATGCTTTTCTCACAAATGTGGTGAGTCTTTTCATTAGATTTGTTTTACCAGAAGCTATTACATATTTTGTCCCTCAATAGAATGCCATGTACATTGTTACTACTGGTACTAACAGTAATACTAATAATGGCCACCATTTTGGAGCACTTACAAAGTGTCAGAGTAAGTACTTGTAATGTCATCTTACGTATGGCAAGCCTATATGGTAGATTTTATTATTGTACCCCTTATTCACCCACAGAAACCAAAGACTAAAGAGGATGAGGGATATACTCAGGGCCACATAGATCACAACTGGTTGACTTACGATTTGAAGGCAGACTGTCTGTCAACCAAACTGATGCTTCCAAACACTATTCTGATAGCACAAAATTCAATTGCTATGGGGACATAATTCTTAGAACCGGGTCTTCTTGAATAATCAGACTTATCCTTCTCAGAATCTAAGCCCTGGATGCAGAAGGAAAGACTGTCTAGCTCATCCCCTGGGCCTCCAGGGAATGATGGGAGTGGTCCTTTGCTACTGAGAGAAGCAGTACAGATGGCTAATGGATGGAGACACAGGGGAGAGATTTTCTTTGTGGGAGTTCATTACAGGGACATCTGCAGACCTCTAACTCTCTCCTGCATACCCTTTCTCTTTCATAGCTTACATATCTAGGCTGTAATGGATGCAAAATTACTGCAGCATTTTGTTCTGCCAGGCTGACCCCATTATGCATACACTATAGTCATAAAGCTCTGGCTTAGTTAATGTTTGCAAGTTCAAGATTCCTATGAGGCAGGGAGGTATGAGGTTTGGCTACAGTTCCAAACACAGTGAATGGCTGTTTCATATTATAAGCAAGGAAGCCAGCCTCCTTTCTGGAGTGGATATTGTTTTGAACACTGATGGAGTAATCCCTTCTTATTTTCCCCTTAATGGCTATGTTTCTCTGGTGTGTGAAGAGTCTTTAAATGAATATTAGGTTACAGATGCCAGAAAAGCATCATTTCCCATGAAATAGTTACAGAAGTTTGGGGAGACTTCATTTTCACTCCAACATCCTTTTACCTTGATAATATTTGGTTAAGACATAGCAAAAGATATACCAGGGTGGAAACATAATGGTTGATAACAGATAAGAGCGTGAGACCATAGTGATTCTCAAACTTTGCTATCCTCTGTCTTCCTTCTTCTTCCCCATGCCTTTGCAAGATTTCTGTGACTCCCATCCCACCATAGCTGGTGATAATCCTTATTGGAGAATACAAATGAATTGGTTTTAATAATAATTTACATACCTTTGTCTACTGGGAGATTCTGATATTCATGCATTCAGTGAAAAATATTATGTGTTTATTCTAGGCATCATTCTAAGCCCTGGAAACAAATTAGAGGAGAGGACAAACATGGTTCCTGTCCTAGAGCTTACATTCTAGTAATATTTGTCAGAAAGCAGCCACATGTGTTACGAAGGGTTGTCCAAGTTTCTCATGTATTCTCTACTTTATCCTACATATTCCTCCACTATTTCATACAAGATCTCAGTATATAAATAATTGTCCTTTTTCCTATGGTATTCTCTACATAGAGGGAAGGACTGAGATAGAAATAAGGTACTACAGAAGGGTACAGAGTGTCTAGACTTTTAAAGTAATTGCAGAAATAAGAGTGATATTGGTTATCAGAACATGTTCATATTTCATTACTAAGCCAGTGACGAGAACTATGAACACACGGACATGTTCTGGATCCTAGATGCTTTAAAGGAAACGATCATTAACTGTCTCTAAAGGAATTGTATTATACTTCCTGGAATCAATGGGCTTTCTCTTTTGAAAAGCATATGTAGAAACAAATTTGTAAGTGTATTTTTAAAGCTGCACAGACAGAGGTAGCTGGTGGATGAGGGTGAAGAAGGGATAGTAGCAAAAAAAAAAAAAAAAAAAGCATTTCCAGATTTCCAGTCTTGGGTAGCACTTCCGTCTCTTCCAGCATTTGTCAGAAGTCAGAATCCAGTTATTAACCCGTCAGCATCAGACAGATTGAAGGAGACACCTCCTCTCAAGGTGAGTCATTAAGAAAAGAAAAATAAGAAACAGCCATTGTTGGCGTTGATGGAGAAATGATCCCACCACGGCCTGGGCTATGCCTGGAGAAGAAATGGTACTCAAGCCTGGTTGTGTGCGCTTAGAGGGCAAGAGACTTTATGTGGTAGAATAGGGATGTGCAAGTAGCAATAGCAGTGAAGAAGGAAAGCTTTCTCTTTGAATTTGCTTGTGCAAAGCAGTAGAATCATTCTGAAGATGCAGGGCACAGATTTTAGTGAAAAAAATTGGGGGCTGACCCATGCTGAGACCCTAACTTTTCAGTAGAGAAATGGTATACCTTGCCCCAGTGGGGCACAAAAATCATCCACAGACATCAGCTGAAAAAGAAAACATAATGACTCTTTTCTCAGCAAAATCATGCTGTTATCTCTGATTTTGGTGTCATTTTTTCCAGAGAACATAGATAATTTTATAGTCTTATTTTGCTCATGAAAGTTTCAGCGAAAAACAAAGTTTACTTTGTTGTGCTATCAAATACTGTTCATTCTATCATCCCAAGTACCCTATCAATATATATATTATGTACCAGTAATGTTAATAAGTTAAAAATAAAAAAAATTAAAAAAATAAGAAAGCAAAATTCATTGCGTATTTTTGGCTTTCCATATTCTGTGCAGATAGTAGGCCTGTGCGTCCTGAAACTTCCTGTATTGAATGGGGTCATGTGATCATTTCTAGCCAGTGAGCCCTGAAAGGGAGTGGCATTCCAGGCCAAGCATTTAAGTGCTGATGCGAGATCAAAAGAGCTCTTATTTTTCCTTTTTCCATGGCTACCAGCAATTGTCAGACAGTGTCCATTCCATCAGCCTCAACCCCGCAGTGCAGAACCATGGCAACATAGAGCAAAGCCTCCAGCCCACCCACAGTAGACAAAAATAGATCTTTATCGTTGCAAACCATTTTGGACTTATTTGTTACTGCAGCGTAGTCTGGCTGTCATAACATTTGGTTAGATAGAATCAAGTGTAAGAAGATTTCTTTTCCTTAATGAATCGTTGGAAACAGTTTATATAATGTCATAAACCTTTTTTCACAACCCACATTACCACCCCATTGTACCTAGAGTCCTATCTGTGGGCTGCAATTTCTCAGATATTTTGTTTGTTCTGTTTTAGTCCTGGAAGACTTAAGGTTAATTTAAAAACAAAATGCAGTGCTAACAGAGACATGACAAAATGGAGACATGCTGTTACTGGATACTTTAGTATCTGAGCACCTTTTGTGCATATAGGGGAGCAATCATCACTATCTACACTTTGTGCTCAATTTATTTAAATCATATATCTAAAAAGCAAAACTTACAAAATCCAAATTTCTTTATTGAAAACTTTACAGAGATGGTAAATTCCTCTTCAAAGTTTAAACTTCAAGCAAAAATAATAAGTGATTGTGTTATTATCAATCTTACTTAGTGTTCAAATTATCACCAGCTGGTCAGCCAGATCTCCTTTAAGTGAGCTTTTTGTTCTTTCAGCACGTTCTTTGATATTTTGGGGCACATACTTGTGGCCTGCAATCAGTAGAGGTTCTAGACTCATGGAGATTATTTTCTGCCTGAAAACAGGAAATCAGCAAAACTCCAGAGAATCTTGCACACATGAGTGTTGATAGTGGCCATGGTGTGCCTGTACTTTAAGTAACAACAAAGGTGAAAATTACATTTCTTTCTAAGGTCGTAAATTTGCACTGATTTTCTTCCGTGAGAAGGGCATAACTTTAGATAATTTTTTGTAAACTAATTGATAGCTATGTAAACCAGCTTATGATTTTATCCAGATGGTCAGTATGCTATAAATACCTGTAGGCGTTCATAACAGGGACTGATAGACAAATTAAACTATAGGAAAGCAGATAGAGTGTGAGGCTATATTCACTAAGTATGCACACATGCCCATGAAGAAAAGCCAGAAAGGATCTACTCTAAAATTGATATGTTCTCTTCATTATGCTTTTTAAAATTTTTAAATTATCTACTTTTACTTCTTTGAACATATTTTATTTTTGTAATGAGAATGCAAAAATGTTAATTTTTTTAAATAACAAAAGAAAAGTTTCCAGCAAATAGCTCTATGTATTGTTCAATATACACACTGAATCTTGTATACACCGCATATTCATAAAATCCCCAAAATTGCTTTTTATAAGTAGGAGATATTTTTGCTTTTTGTGCCCATACTTTCCCTTTAGAAAGGAGGATTCTAGGTAATCTTATTGTATCATATTTCTACTTCATTGCATTGCTCTCTGGGGGGAAAATTAACAGCAGAATGCTTGTCACTTGAGTTCTATTCATGACCTCTCTGCTGTGAGCATTAGAGGTAGAATGCAGCAAAGAGGAGATACAATTCCAGGGGAATATAGGCTCATAGATCTTTCAAAGCAAAGTTGGAAGAAAAGCTTTCTCACAATTGCTATAGCAAGCAATGCTTTTAACTACATTAAAGTCATCATTTTAAGAGCATTGGCTCGAGAAATGAGGAACAGGACTATATTCCAAGCGGCTTTTCAAGGCACCTGAGAGTCTGCTCCCAGGCCTCCTCTAGCCACATTGATGTGCGTGTCAGAAAATCCTGGGATCATGATCCCACTGACATTGATGTGATATAAATCAGGAAAGCAACATGCCTCTTTGCTGGTATAAATGATATATGTGTGAGTGTTTACCTATAAGTGAGGAATACAATTTGGATTTTAGAAAAACCTTTCTAGCTATATGCATATCTTATAGTGTCTTTTCAGCAGTTTCAACATTTTCACTACCAGTTATTTCTTCTATACATTTAATTATGTACAACTTAAATTTCACTTTCAACATTTTCATTTTTCATTTCTTTGTTGGGCAATTTTCTCTTTTGATTATCCAGTTTTGTAAAGTGCCCCATGGGTCTATCACTGAGAGTGAAAGAGGCAATACCTTGCATGCTTTTCTGTTTGTGTGTGAACTAAGTAATGGATTCTCAATCACCATTAACTGATAGACTTTGAAAAAACCAAAGAACCACGGTCAGTGATCATGATGTGCATCTGTAATTTATGTAGTGAATGTGGACTGAAGAAGTAGCAGCAAAATTTATACTTCATGCAAATACTCACACTTAATACAGCATAAAAACTGAAATTTAATCCTTGATGTTAGGAGCCTAGAGTTATTAATAGAATTATGGTAAATGAAATTCATGCATATCAGAACCATGCAAAATGAAGACCACCTGTGTGTGCATCTGTGTATTTAACATTTTTTACTTTGTAGCTTCAGCACACCATGCCACAAACTTAGTATCTTCTAATGCCTGGGTTGAATATGTTCTAAGAGGAGTTCTATACACTTTGGTCTTTGTTGGCCAATTTATTCCACTGTGGCATTTTGTTCTGGAATGCATTGTGTGTTCTGGTGAGAAGTTTTGACTGTAATGACTGATGCATATGGGCAGGTAGTTCTGCAGAGGAGCAGAAAGAAAATTTCGCTCTTGTTGTTAACATGAAGGTTTTCCTGGGGCTCGGGGCACTGAGAGAGGAAACAGAATAATGAGTAGCAGACAGGGCTTGACCGGAGTTCTCTGACATTTTGAGGAGTATCGTACACATCACTGCAGCCTGAGGGAAGCGTGGCTGAAAGAAACTGGCCAGAGGCATGTTCTGACTTTGGACAACTTGGAGAGAATGGCAGTGCTATTAACAATATACACATCTGGGGAGACTTTCCTCCCATCAGAACCGTGCTTTAATGATTCCATATAATGCTGATTCAGTTAGCACTCTCATTTCCGGATGCCAAATGGGATACATAAGTAGAAGAGTTGGGAATAGCTTTTGGAAGAGAGATTTTAATATTCTTTGGAAGTTAAACAAAGACAAATGCCTTTGTTGAGATATTTATACCCAGTATAAGTGTGTGCAGTGGAAATAGACTTTAACTTCAAATATGCAGTACTTAGGCTTAACTCACAACCCTGCCAATTATTGTGTTTGACCATTTATTCATTCATTTGTATGAATTCATTTATTACAAGTATCTACCAAGTGCCTATTATGTGCCCACCACCACACCAGGCTTTATGCAGTCAGGATCAAATCACTTCACAACTTTAAGTTTCTCACCTGTAAAATTCTTAGACTTTTCTGAAATCTGTTAAAAAAAAAATACGTAATTCAAAAGGCAGCTCTATAGTTGGAGAACATATTTTTTTCTTCGGTTTTTCTTTTAAAGCCAGGAGTGACTCTAATTTCATGGAGGTAATGGAAATACAGTTTTTAGTGATGAAATTCACAATTGTGGAAAGAGTATTTTTCAGTTTATCTTCAGCTAATGCCACTACCTCACCAAGTGCAGACACGATGAGTATGCATGAATTTACCTTTATTTAGCATGCCAAGTCAGAGGGCAGACTCCTCATGTCAAAAGTCCTCTGGGTCGCTTTTCTTCATCCAGATGGGGCTCCAATAGAATGGTTTAGTATGGCTTTGTGTATATGTGTGTGTGAGTGTATGTGTGTGCACATGTGCACACAAGCACGCACAAGCCTAGGAACGAAGAGCCCCCACTGTGTCCATTATTCATCTCAGTGTTTTTTTTTTTTTTTTAAATTTCAGCTTTTTATGGGGGTACAAAAGTTCAGGTTATATATATTGCCCATGACCCCCATCCCCCCCGAGTCTGAGCTTCAAGCGTGTCCATTCCCCAGACAGTGCTGCTGTCAAGATGAGTTTTCCAATTTTCCATTGTTTCCCCTAAATTGAATCTCTCATGTAGACTTTAGAGCTCGTCTGTCTGCTAGGAAATAGCTATATAATAAAACAGCCGTATAATAGTGCTGTAATTCCCCTAGTTATTCGTTTCTTTCCTTGAACAATAGGACCTAAAATGCATCAGTATATCTCAGTTTCAGTTAAATTCAGGGGGCAGTTACTGAGTGACTACTGCATGCCAGCTGCTAGACTGAGACTATTGAGATGGATAAGAAACAGTCCCCTCTCGAGGTGCTTGAAATCTAGGAAAGAGACAGATGTATAAAATATATGATTGAAAAGGTTTGGTGTCATTTCCAATAGAATTCCCTTGGGGCTGTGAAAATGGACAGAAGGGAGGATTAGTTCTATCTTCGAGGCTGGGGCATAAGTCAGGGAAGGTGTTTCAGTGGAGATTGTGCTTAAAGTGGCAGTGCTGTATAAACGAAAAAGGAGAGCAAGCCGGGTAGGCAAAGTTGTGGGTGGGGACAGGTGCATTCCAACATGCAAAAATTTTTTACTTAGTTGAAAAATTCTTTTTCTCACCTTTTGCACCCTCTGTTCATTCCTCTCTTGGTTTTTAACTATTTTTCTAAGTTGTGTCTTAAGGATCTAATCAGTATAATGGGATGGGTTAATGCCCCCCACGTTCCTGTATCACATCACTATATGAGCAACACAATTTCACTCCTAAAAAAGGTAGCACCTGACTCCACTCCAAATTTCTGCTTAGAGTTCTAACATAGGTCTGGGGGCTTTTCCATGTTCCTTGAAACTAGTATTGATTGCTTCTGCTTTAAACACAATGCCCAAAGAGTCATGCTTGTTACTTTAGGTAAGGAACAAAGAATAAAATCAAGCTAAATGAAATGAACAGGTAAATGCAGTATCAGAAAAGCCAACAGTCTTCAGTGCCTGCCATCAGGCATCATCAAACCAAGAGGCTCTATTGCTGGCAAGGTCAGTGTGAGAGACAAGGGAGGATAGGAACACTCAGAGACAATATGATGCCCTGCATGACAGCAGATCACAGTGCTTAGTATAAATCATGCCCTTTGCTTATAGTCTTTATTACTTATCTTTAATTTCTGGCAGAAAGAAATTGGCTGGGAGCACGTAAGGGTAAAAAAATCTCCTGTGTCTGCTTGTATGCCAGAGAGATCTGCTAGAATTCACCCCTACCCTCCGAGTGACATCAGTGGTCATTGAAAGTGCCTGTATAGTTTATCTGCAAACCAGAACACCTTGCAGAGTGAAAGAGGACACTGTAAATAGTCATGTCTGCATAATGGACACATGGTGGGACATCCCTAGGCAAATAGGAACTCTTAGGGCTGTGGTCCTCAATGCTCAGGCTGTGGCCTGGTACCCATCCATGGCTTATTAGGAAACAGGCCTCACATCACTGCCTGAGCTCTGCACCCCCCTCCCCATAGCACCCCACCCCTGTTCCCTTGGTCCATGGAAAAATTGTCTTTCATGAAACAGGTCTCTGGTACCAAAAAGGTTGGGGACCCCTGTGACTGAGGGGATGTATTATCACCTTACCGTTTGTTCTGTCTGGAGAGAAATTTCCAAAGAGAAATGTAAATAATACATAGAACATGACCCTGGAAATAGGTTAAGACTATAGAGAATTAGTCGCTGTATCAATTCATAAATTTATAAGCTTAGGGAAACTTCATATTTAAGCAATGATTTCCTAAATTTTTTGCTGAGACACGTAAGATAGCTGTCCTTCTTATACATAGTCCACTCCCATAGGAATACCAGAATTATATGCAGTTCCTAGAAAGCTGTAATTTTGTTATTCAACAAAACACTGCAATTCAGGCTAATGTTTTGTACATTTGTTTGGTACATGTTTTTGCAATGTATTTGTACATATGTACAAGGGCGACTTTAAATTTGATGATTCAATATTTAAATTATTTAAGTTCTTAAATTATTACAAATAAGACACCACTTGGCACACTCTCCCCCAGTGTCAGCTGGCTGCCCCTTACGTCCTGTGAATCTTGACCCAGTGTCTCCTCCTCAGATACACCTTTCCTGGCCGCCGTAACTGATCCTTGCCATGCTCTGGCAAAATGTCCTTGTGTCATTTTCTTAGCGCTTACTAGTATATACGATTGTCTAGTTTATTTACCATTGAACTCATGGTATGTTTTCCTCGCTAGAATGAAAGAAAATAAGGACAATAGGTCTACCTGTCTTGTTCAGTAGTACATCTCCAGCATTGTGAAACCTGTAGGGGTATAGTAGATACTCAATAAAGTTGTTTATTGGATAGACTGTTTAAAAATAGACAATTTTTTTTTTTGGTATTTATTGAACATCTTTTGCAGCAGGCATTCCCCTCCCTTACTGACTTTTGTGAATAGGTAGGCACCTGCTCAGGCAGCTCCCCTTCGTGCTCTCACCACTTCCTTCCTAGACTGCCATGGTGCAGCCTCCCATTGCCCTTCGACATGGGCTCAACCACGTCTTGCAACCAGATTCTCATCAGCGCTCCTTTCACGCTGCTTAGCCTTTGTGTTCTGTATTCTTAGCCTTCTCCTGAATTAATTAGCCTGGTAGCCTTCTGGCTGGATGTTGATCTTCTGGTTATGCAAGTAAATATTTTTTTCACGTCTTCTTATTCATCTTTTTCACCTCTTGCTGATAATCATCAACTGCAAAGACACAGCACTGTTTTGTAGTGCATGATTTATACCTTGTCATTCAGGATCATTCTTATTGCTAAATGATTGCATATGCTTGTGCAGCTCCTTTCATTAAAAACATGTTTTGCACTTTGCGTTATTAACATATCTCTTCCTTCAATTATGTTACTCACTGCTTTTGCACTGATTAGACATCATAGCATTTAAAATGTTCATAAGTATATAAAAAAAAAACGGAGCACTTCCTATACCTACAGTGTCCAACACAGAGGCCTCTGGCCACACGTGGTTATTGAACACTTGAAGTGTGGTTAGTGTGACTGATAAACTGAATTTCTAATTCAGTCTAATTTTAATTAACTTAAATTTAATGTTAAAAATGGATATTCAATTTAATCATTGGAAAACACTTAAGTATGTGTGGAACTACTTCGATATGTGAATTACTTCAAATGAAAATTTTATGAAATTTCTATACAGATCAAATATTTCTAATAAAAATTTAGTGTCTGAATTGAGATGTGCTATAAATATAAAATACACTCCAGATTTTGACAATTTAGTATGAGTGATACAGTGTAAAATATCTCTAATAATTTTTAATTTTGGTCATATATTTAAATGATATTTTAAATATATTGGGTTAAATAAAATATATTATTACAGTTAATATCACCTATTCCTTTTTTTTTTGGCATTGCTACTAGAACATTTAAAATTACATATTTGCTTTGTCCAATTCCTATTGGACAGTGTTGGCCTAGACAGTTGATGGGCATAGGCCACATAATGCAAATTTGCCTTGATTTTATTTGGTCTCCATCATATTATTAATAATAAAAGTATAGTTGGGTATGATTGCTCATGCCTCTAATCCCAGCACTTAGGGAGGCTGAAGTGGGAGGATCTCTTGAGGCCAGTAGTTTAAGACCAGCCCTGGGCAACACAGTGAGATCTGATCTCTACAAAAAATAGTAAAAGTAGCCGGGCATGGTGGTGCACACCTGTTGTCCCTCTTACTTGGGAGACTGAGGCAGGAGGCTCACTTGAGCCCAGGAGTTCGAGGTTGTAGTGAGCTATGATAGGGCCACTGCACTCTAGCCTGGACTATAGAGCAAGACATGCTCTCTAAAAATAAATAAATAATAAAATTTTAAAAAATAATAGAAACAAAACAAGAGACCATCTGTTGCTTATAGTCACTGGCTGGGCTTCCTAGGAGCAGACTCTGAGATGAAGTTTAGTGTGCCAGATGATTTTTAAGGAGTTTCTGGGGTGTCACCCCCTGTGAAAGAGGGGGGAAGGAAGTGGAACCGTGCAGATGGAGAGGCTGAGCTGTGATGTGGGCCCAACAATAGCCTCGCCCAAACCCACAAGGAGCTCTGAAACTAACATGACCTTTCAGAGTGGCTGAGGTGGCCAAGCCTTTTACCTCAGCATCAATGAACCACTAAATGTGGGTCACCCTGGGAAGAGCATGGGTTTTGGCGAAGCGGTGCTCTGCGGCTGAAGCTAACCCTGGGAGGGCTGACAGCTGAGGGCTGTCTGTGGCCAGCACGCCTTCCAGCTCAGCTCGGGCAGGAAGTTCTTAGTTGAAGGGGGATCTGGGAAGCACATCACAGTGTCTACTGTACTAACATTTTTAATTAAATATTTCATGTAAAAGTCTTGATTATTATGGGTTTTTTTTTTAACTTTCTTAATCAGATGCATTGGCTAATACCAATTCTTAGCTGGAGCTGAGTCTGTCCTCTTAGGCTATGGTGTGAATTCTGTGTTTCACCCTCTTGTTTATGTCTGGCTTAGCTCCTGTTTCGTACCTTCATGGCCCCTCTAGATGCCTGTGATTGGTTTGTAAGCCTAGACCAGACTGACTTGAGCCCAGCTATGATTGGGGCCCACATTGAATATTCTCTATTGATGACAGAAAACACTGGTCAGACTTTATTCTCATCTGTGAAAGTTCACAAGAAAATGAGCTTTTGTATTTGTCTGTCTCTCATTACTGCTTGTCATCTCCTTGAAGACAGGGGTTGTATGTATGTACATACATGTGTATATGCTGTATATGTGTGTGTGTGTGTGAATATTCATGTATTTATTCTCCTTAAAGCCTTGTTTAAAGATGGGTTTATATTAGAAACTAAACAAATACATTCTTTACTAAAAGAAGAATAATGTGTGACAACCGATGGTGTCCTCAGTCTATATCTCTATCCTGCATGAATATTTGTGCCATCATATCCATGACATTTCCCCCTCAACCCCCAGTGGTAAAGAAACTAAAATTTTAAACAAACAAACAAAAATAGTGAATCGAATGTGTTACTTGCGGTTGATTTGAAAGAGGATATCTGAATGGAATGGGAGGAGGGGCACATATTGTCAGTAAGAAAAAAGGTCAGCTTTGTATTTGTTGTAGAGAGAAAACATGGAAAAGGTCAGAAAGATTAAGACTTCATTTTTCCCTATCGTCCGACTGCCTGTTTTCCCAATTCTTTACAACTGCTATGTAATTTTATGAAATATGATTCTCAATTAGGAAACTTTAACAAAGACAAAAAAATATGGGAAGACTGACTTCTAAATATATCCTTAGTTCTTCAGGCAGCAATTTAATTTCAGTTAAAAGGAAGAACAAAAGCATGCCAATGTTTTGGAACAAGGCTAGCTGGGTACTTTCAGCGGGGCTCTTTTTAGAAATGGACCATCAGGAAAGTTGCAGCGTTATATAATGCCGGGTTCCGCATTGCCATAGAGAAGTTGCAGCTGCTTGGAGACTTTAGACAATCAGCAGAGACTTGAATTCTGTGTTGCTTGTGTCCAGAAAATTCCAGGCACTTTTTCAATTTTTCCCCCTATTTTTAAATTGTCCTTTTGAGGAAAATATAAAAGAATAATCTCATCATCTCTGTTTCAGAGATTATTAAACTGAGTTTCAATGAGGTCTGTTGCCTTGCTCCAAGTTATCCATTAGCAGAAATGAGAACAAAATCTTGCTGTCTGTGCTTCCCAGACCTGTTCTCTATTCTAGCTTCTCTTTGGCTGGTGATACAATATAAATATTTTGTGTATATGAGAAATTTGAAATTGCATTTATTTCAGTAGCATTTATTGAATCCCTGCCTTTCACTGCTGACCAAGGTTAGAGTTAATAGAAATGTTTCCTTCAAAATGCCTAGTGAATATCTTTTGCCACTCAGACTAAAACACCACTGATAATTTTTACTCTGTCTTGTGTATGTATAAGTATCTAGGACATAATAGAAAGGAATATGGGAGGTACCTGACATGGAACGACGCACATCTTAGCTAAAATATTTCAGGTTTGTGAGAATTTAGAACAAATTTGTCCCAGATCATGGATATTCAAGGGATTTATTTATTTTTGTGGCATGATGTATGTGTGGCCACATGAACACATGCAGAGCCTGGGCAAAAGAAATCTGACTTGCAGTCTCACCTCCAAGACTTTTGAGTCTGGTAAAGTCACAAAACCTCTCCTTCCCATAGTTTCTTTCTCTCTTTCCCTCTCTCTCTTTCTCTCTCTTTGCATATATATATATACACACACACACACACACACACGTATAATAGATTCATATATGTGTATCTACATGTATATATGATAAATGCAATAATTACTTGGATAAATCCTATTGATCTCTTGCAGAGAGATTTGGAAGACAAAGTCATAGGTATTAAGAAAGATGGCACAATGTAAATGAACAGTGGTATTATCATCCCTGTCCTCTAGGGCTTGCTAAACAATATATCCCAAGGTAACTTTCAGGCTGACTTTGGTATGTACGCCCAAATTCACATGTAGGAGTAACATAGAACACTACGAAGGGTTTCTTGACAATACACAGTATCCTTCTCTCCCCATAAAAAGAAAGTTTTTTTAATGTCAAGAAGACAGTCGGTGACTCTGAATTTGAGTTATTAAACCAAATAAGGGGTTGTTAAATTCAAGGAGTAAAGATCTGAATAATCATTAGCTATCCTTTGCAGAGAGAATTCAATTGTACAGTTGCTCTACATAAATTATTTCGTTTAACTCCCATGAAGTAGGTATTTTATGTATGAGGGAACAGAGAGGTTCAGAGAAGGCATGTCAATTCCCCAACATCACACAGCTCATTATTTACTGAGACTTGATATGAAACCATATTTAAAGCCAGCACTATTTCTACCATTATTGTCCTGCTTCCTTGTAACTATTCAGCATCCCTTTTTGTTCCTCTTTTCTTTTTTGTCATGTAGTATCTGATTGACTTTGTCTTTCTTTTCCTCCAAGGGTACACTCACCAACTCCTGTCCAGCATTAAATTTATAGCCACAAAGCAGGATAAAAGTCTTTATTTCCAAGCCACTGGGCTGAGTTTCCAGAGGCATAAATTCTAAGAATTAGTAATATCCCATATAAAATCACTGAAGGATGGTGTCCGTGGTTATTTCAGTGGCCTCTATGATACTCCCTCGAGGTATAATTTATTCCACAGTCCCTGGACACATTTGTCCATGTTCTCTGGAACACAGTGCACTTGCCTTTCCCAGAAACCCTTCAACCAGACAGCACCAGGACATAGATCAAGGTCTGCCAGCCTACACCTAAAGTATCCTCTATAGACCATGTTGCCACTAAACTAGAAATAATCTGCAGTGTCTTCTGTTTCCTTTTTGTTCCATTAATGACAAAGTTTATAAGCTTTCAAAATAAATAAGTGATAGTTTGTTCTTCTCCCCCACTCCTCTTCTTCTCGTGGTAATTTGCAAGTAGGAAGGGGAAATCCATTAGGAGAGGCTGAATGGATTAAAAGATAATAGAATTTGGAGAACAGGACCCAGTGAATCACAAATAAATTCATGCCAATCACAGCTGACAATTGCTGAGTCCAAGCCTGCTCCTCTTGCAATGGGGCCATGGCGTGTGCCGCATTCCAGGACACCTGTTAAGAGCTGGTGACAGGAGGGAATGAGCTTCGTAAGTATAAACTTTAGAGTTAATAGTATGTTCCCCAGGGACTGTCAGTGCTTCATTTAGCACGATTGGAAAAGGAATTCTTAAGGATATGAAGGCAAAAATGAACACTGTAAAACACAAACCAAAACAATTAAAACAACTGTAGAGTCCTGCTCCCCGAGCTCGGTCATTAATACTGTTCTGAAATACCAGGAACTGGAATAAGAAAATGATTTCTGAGAGTGCAGGAGCCATCCAGGGACCACAGGAAAACTCTGGTGCTGGAAAACTTTGGCAGAGCTGTGTTCTCATCAATATGTCTCAGTCTGCTTTTACCCCTGGGGCCATTTGGGGACCGTGTAATCCCAGGAGTAGGTGAAAAATATTTCCCCAACCAGGTAAGAAATAAGTATCTTTTGTTTCTCTCTGTTATGGATTCTGCGTGCTGCCTGCCTGGAGAGGAAGGCTTTACTTGGAAGTTCTCTGGCATTCGCTGCTGTCTCCATAGGTAGATCTTCAATTAGGTCCCCGCTTCTCACCATCTGTTATTTCTGGAGTATTTTGGCCTTCATCTGAAGGAAGGTGACAGGAGAGTGTTCTGTTCCCGCAGAAAATTTGCTTGTCATCGGAGTGACTGTGTACTGTCGAAACAGCTACTGCCTACATGGCGCTGCCTCCTGAAAGCCAGCGTGATCAGAAGTGATGCACACCGCCCCGATACACACACATACGCACACATCCCACCTAAAAACCTGAGACATAACACAAATGTCTAGAAATGGGAGCACTCAGGCGGAGCACTTCAAACAATATTAAAATTCAGCCACTTGCAAAGAGTGAGAAATAAAATAAATTTGGGATTATATAAATTGGCGCTAGTAAAATAGTTCAGGTTCCTATGACACTTTACAGTTTTATAATAATGCTTTTTAATTTATTTTCTCCTGGCCTTCTATAAATACCTTGTTGAATATTTATTCATTACCCATTTCCTAGACAAAGAAAGTGAAGCTCAGAGGTGTATCCCAGGGTATTATTGCCTACGAAATGGCAGAACTATTAAATTCATATTCTAAATTATATATTTTGTTGTTTTTTCCTACTTTCTGACATTTTTTTTCTCTGATATTAGAGTATAGGATAGGACAAAGAGTAAAGTCCCTCAAAAGATTAGGTCAGAAAGGGACCATGAAAATTTTTCTCTTAGAAAAAGTTCACTTTGGCATTTCATTGGCATTGGAGAAGGCCAGTCTATCTCTAGGGCATGTCTTGTGTTAGAAAGACACCCACCTTCTGTAGAAAGAGGTAATGTAGTATTTCTCAGAAGCAAAATGCTTTGCTAAGCAGATACTTTGAAAAATCTAGAAAATATTAGTGAATTATTCTTTTAACAATATTCTTTTAAATATCATTATATTATAATAAAGAATGTTCTCTGGATAAAACATGGAAATAGCAATAGAACTTAGACATATTATTAATACATTGTTTTCTAAGTATCATGACTCCTACATTCTGGAAGGTACTAGAGTCATTGAAAATATGTTACTTTGAGATAGAGTGACTCTGGAAGGATGGGGTATGGCAGACTTATGGAATTTTGTAGGGTAATCATTAAGGCCATTGCATAATCAGGATTTATAGGACCAAGACCTGACCAAAGTCATAAATTATCAGAGATTATTGGACAGGAAGTAAATGACTGCATATCTTGTTAAAATCACTAGGGACCTTAAGGAGGCAGGAGGTAATGACTGAAATTAGAACTTGCCTGAAACATCAGGATAAAAATAGTTCCAGATATATGAAAATGATCTGAAAAAGGAAGGAAAACTGATGTTGCAAGGCAGCAACCCAAGCTCAAAACATAGCCTATTTCTTTCCTTCAGAAAACAGTAAACAAAAGTTGGTAAGAATGAGAAAAGCCATTACGTTGCTCCCAAAGCAGAAGAAATTAGACAAAGCCATAATGGGGATGAATTTCCATAAGAGGGCAATTTCTGTGTGAGGGAATTTAATAGAAAATTTGTAGGCAAAGTACCTATTTTTTTCAGAGTCTTTCCAACTCTATGATTTCATAATTCTTTTTTCACTTTCAAGGCCAAACTTTGTCAGTGCTACCTAAATTGTGCCTTTGAATGAGTAATGGCAGAATTAAAATGAGAACATTAGAGCATTTTAAGGTAACTATCCGATAATTTTTGCTATGGATCTATTTTGAACAGTGGATGTGTGACTGCTGATCTCCATTCGTGGGATCATCTAATGAGTTTTAAAAATAAAAGATATCGTTTCATTTGGCCTTTTTATAATGCAGTGCCATCTTATCACAGACGACCTCAGGAGTTCTCTTGGAAAGCGAACCTATATATCTACGCCTGCCTGTATACATGCATCCTGTCATTTGACATCATTGTAGGTGTTCTGTTGTAAGGCAAGGAAAGGAGTCCAAATAAATAAGACCATCCATATTCTAGATGTGAGATTTATGGAATTCACTCAATCAATTAATAAAATTTCATCCCCATGTTATAATTAATATAAAGCTATAAATTTAGTGTCATGCCTGTTTTATAACTTCACAAATATCAAATGAATATCTAGGAAGTCTCTGACTTGCTACCAATCAGCCACTTAAGCCCTCATTAGCTATATGCATCTTTACTCTCTAGTTGGGAATGTAGAAATTTCACATCATTTTTGGAAGTTTTTATTTTTTTTAACTTATTTATTTTTTATTATTTCAGCATATTATGGGGGTACATAAGTTTAGGTTATGTATATTGCCCTTGCCCCCCCACCCCCCTGAGTCAGAGCTTCAAGCGTGTCCATCCCCCAGACCGTGCGTATCGCGCTCATTATGTAGGTATACACCCATCCCCCCACACACACATCTGGCTGACACCTGATTAATGTTATTTCTAAATGTGCTCTTAGGTGATGATCAGTGAAACCAATTTAATGGTGAGCACATGTGGTGCTTATTTTTTCATTCTTGGGATACTTCACTTTGTAGAATGGGTTCTAGCTCTATCCAGGAAAATATAAGAGGTGCTATATCACCATTATTTCTTATAGCTGAGTAGTACTCCATGGTATACATATACCACATTTTATTAATTCACTCATGTATTTGATGGGCACTTGGGTTGTTTCCACATCTTTGCAATTGTGAATTGTGCTGCTATAAACATTCGGGTGCAGATGTCTTTGTTATAGAATGTCTTTTTTTCTTTTGGGTAGATGCCCAATAATGGGATTGCTGGATCAAATGGTAGGTCTACTTGTATCTGTTTAAGGTATCTCCATATTGCTTTCCACAGAAGTTGCACTAGTCTGCAGTCCCACCAGCAGTGTATGAGTGTTCCTGTCTCTCCACATCCACGCCAACATGTATTGTTTTGGGGACTTTTTGATAAAGGCCATTCTCACTGGGGTTAAGTGATATCTCATTGTGGTTTTGATTTGCATTTCCCTGATGATTAGAGATGTTGAGCATTTTTTCATTTGTTTGTTGGCCATTCTTCTGTCTTCTTTTGAAAAATTTCTATTCATGTCCTTTGCCCACTTTTTGATAGGGTTGTTTGGGGAAACTGGATAGCCACATGTAGAAGACTTTCACCTCTCACACCTTTCACCTCTCACAAAAATCAAATCACCGTGGATAACGGACTTAAACCTTAGGTGTGCAACTATTAGAATTCTAGAAGAAAATGTGGGGAAGACTCTTACAGATATTGGCCTAGGCAAAGAATTTATGAAGAAGACCCCAAAGGCAATCACAGCAACAACAAAAATAAATAAATGGGACCTGATTAAATTAAAAGGCTTCTGCACAGCCAAAGAAACTGTCACGAGAGTAAACAGACAACCTACAGAATGGGAAAAAATTTTCACGTGCTACACATCTGATAAAGGACTGATAACTAGAATCTATTTAGAACTCAGGAAAATCAGCAAGAAAAAATCAAACAACCCTATCAAAAAGTGGGGAAGTTTTTAATTGATGATTAAATTTCTGAGAATTTCCAGTAATTGATTCCAAATCTCCTGAGCTTATAAATCTGACCAGTCTTTAAAATCAAAATTAAAAAAAAAAAAGTATTGCTATGATTAATACATAATCTGAATTTAAGTCTGTCTTTAAATACTGTCAGGATTGCACACTCAGAGTCTTTGTTGGAAAGATGACTTGTACAAGCAGCAACTGTATATATATAATTGGCAGTAGAAGCAGAGGAGCTGATGTGGGAAAAAACTACTGTTGATATTTGAAGGCTATGTTTATGTTTTTTTAAAGACAGTAAAATTGTCATTCAAACCAAATCCATTTGTATCATTACCTGTTAGTATCTGTCTCACCTACGGCTTGGATTGGAGACAGAGCCAACAGGCCATGAAAATGCCATGGGAAAATAATCCTTATACATTCTCCATCTAACAGAATTGAGAAGTTAATGATAGATGTTTGGTTTGGACATATGGTGCTTCCATGAACTGGAAAGCTTTGATTTGAGGTAGTTTAAATTTTAGTACTTTGTCCTTACATATATATGTTTGAGAGATAGGTATAGGGGGTTTGAGAGATTTGGAAAACACGGCCTTTTCCTTGCCTTTTGTAAGTAAGTGGAGGTGTAAGCTGTTTGCCTCTGTATCCAGCATAAGCATCTTCTAATGAGGTGAAAATAGTTAGAACCACTAGGGCCTTTCTTGATGTTGGATCACTACAATTATACCTCCTGAGTATAAGTGGATAGTAATTCTCTTCAGCCATAAGAGTGCCATGTTGCAATGGTTATTATCATCTCTCTCTCTCTCTCTCTCTCTCTCTCTTTCTATACATGCATGTGTGTGTGTAAAGTTAAATGATCTTTAGTAGTGGTTTATGGCCAAAATGTAAATATAATCACAACTCACAAACTGCCACATAAGGAGACATGTACAGAAAACTTCCTATTCTTATATAGGAATACAAGAAAAGTTGACGTTTGACTCTTTCATTCCCTCCTTTAGGACCAAGTCCCTTCTTTTTCCTACACCTTGTTCAGCTAGTCACAATAAACAAAATGTTGCTTATTACTTATTACTACCATGCCAGAGTGCCTTAACTCGTCCTTAATGGTTAGCCTTTCAACAGGTGTGTTCTTAAATGTCCTGAATAAAAATACAAACCCTCCTACATATAAATGCAAACATACAAAGATTTATCCACATTTTCTGTAATATGTGTATATATTTATGCATATATTAAAAAATAAACACATTAAACTAAAAGTTTAATTTTACCACTCAATACCATTGAGTGGTAAAAGAAAAAATTAGCAAACTTGTGTAAGATGTACCCGTCTTACTTATGAAATGGGACAGACATATTTTTCAAGTTTAGTTGACACCTGCCATTTGCACAAATTTTCCTCAGTGTGGTGGGCTCTGTGACAAATCAGATGGCAGCAGAGCTCTTCCCAGTGGTGGAATCCTACGCCCACTAGAATACCCAAGAAGGCTCAAGCTCTACTTTCCCCAAGATGCTTTGCTTTCCTATCCTCCTTTACTATTGATGATTATCCCCACGTCCCCATATCACTGTCGCCTGCCTTCCTTGATGTCACTAAAATGAGATCATTTATGGGATGTGGTTAGCACTGTGTCTGACTTCTTGCACACATTTGATAAAGGCAAGCTACTATAGTTATTGCATTTTGATCCTTATCACATTCCCTTGATGTATTTAGGGCAAATAATTTAATCCCTACTTTATTAAAAGAAAACTGAGACTAATGGAGATGAGGAGGTTACCTGACTTGTTTCTGGCCTCAGGATTGTGAACAATATTATAGGTACTTGAACTGAGAACTCCAATCTTTAAGGCCAGCAACTGCTCTTCCATACCAAACTTTGAAAATAGTGAGGTTTCTTTTGTTGTTGTTGTTTCTGAAATACTCCTGAAAAAATAACGAGACACCACTTCTCTCTTGTATCTACTCCCTCATTTTAAACTCTTGCCTTGTCTGAATGTAAAGTCCATGCATTTATTTAAAAAAATTTAAGCACATTTTACCTGAAATGACAGCCAAAGTGTCATTCTAAATAACCTCTATCGGTGGTCTGAAACTTTTTTATGTGTTTAGTATATTCCATGAAGTGCAATCTTATGAAAGTGTCATAAACAAATTAATCACTCGACTTAATTTTCAGCCAACATCAACATCTATTGAGAATCCCAGCAATCAAAATCCATAACACCATATCATAAAGTACATATGAAGTACTATGTGAGCACAGTGAAGATGCACAGACACTCTTCTTGGGAGTTCAGGGAAAGCCCCTGAGTGGGGGTGCTGTTTGAATTGTCAAGTGGTGAATAGACATTAGCTCATTGAGAAGCGCACATAGAAGGGAGTAGCTAGGGTGGCCCTATGTACTGAGAGTGACATTTGAGGAAAGATATTAAGGGAAAAGAAACAAAGAATGATCTAATATGGTTGAGCAGACGGGGTGGCAAAAGTGGCTGGTGTCCAACCTGTGAAGTGCCTGGCATGCCAGGCTAAGGAGTTTGAAAATAATTTCTAAGTATTTGAGCTGTGGAATGAGGATATACTTGGTGGGGCTTAGCACCTCATAAAACATACAGAATAAGTGAAAATGAAGGAGAGAGAAAATTAGCTTAGATAGATGGGTCGATAACTATAGGCAGAACTAAGAGAAATACATTAAGCTCCTCTTTTCAGTAAAGGTTAAATTTAGTTATAAGAATACCATTTATTCATTTGTCATCTTTGTTATAATAATACAGTTTATATTTTCATATAAAAGCACTTCTGGTAGTCTTTCACACTATATTTTAGTAGTTTATTTATCTTCCTAAACTGTAAGCTCCTTGAGGGGCAAACACAGTCGAACCCATATCATTCATCTTTCGAAAACCCAGCATCTTGGTGCCCAACACAGAGTAGATCTCAACACAGATTTAATGAATTGGATTGAATTTCAGTATACTTTTAGAGATAGAATACATTGTTAGAGGATTTTCTTGTCTCTATTCCAATTCTTTGGTTTAGCTCAGTCTTTTCATTTTGGCTCCTGTGAGCTTTTTGCAGTGCTGCAAACACTTCTAGCTGACAAGAAAGGAAAAGAGAGTGAGTGAGTGAGAAGGAGGAGGGGGCATCACAGCATCTAGATTGAACTCTGCAGGTTTGCCTCTCTCCTAATTTTCACCTTTGATGGGGAACTGTCCCAGATTTCATCCACCAGGCTAAGGTTCTGACATGGTACCTTCTTAAATCAAGCTTGAAGGGAAATTGATTGAAAAGAAAACACCATTATGGGAAAACAATTCATTTTCTTCCCCTTGACA
Organism: Eulemur rufifrons; assembly: GCF_041146395.1. Classification (NCBI taxonomy): domain Eukaryota; kingdom Metazoa; phylum Chordata; class Mammalia; order Primates; family Lemuridae; genus Eulemur; species Eulemur rufifrons. The sequence continues at coordinate 104,925,863 of NC_090984.1, forward strand.
GAAGTTAGACTTTTGTCTATACTGTAGAATAAATATTAGCTGGCTGATTGCTTTAAGATCTAGAAGCCTAGAGGAGTCATGACGGCTTTGCTCACTCTGTACAGGAGATTACCCTGGTTTTAGAGACATTTTATACAAAGGCTTTGATTACCTTTCAAAGAGCAGTATTCTTTCTCCCTATGTGATTATTTGTATTAACGAGATGGAGGTGTATGAAAACTCTTGCAGATATTTCTGCATGCATTGGTGTGTTTCCACTGAGGTGTACATTCCTATGGACAGGGAGTAAGAAGAGATTTTTCATTTTTCTATCAAAGCCTTAAACATTACAGTTTTCCAGTGTTTTCTGTGTTGAAAAAAATGAATTTGAACTTGTAAAGGCAAAAAGGAGAAATAATGATGACCTGATGCTTCTAGTGGTAGAAAACATTTCTTCATCATTTAAATATAGCCCAGAAGACACTTACCTTGTTAGACACTCATCCTTTCAGTTGGCAAAAATTGGGTTCTTTTCCTTTTGCAGAAATTGCAAAGTAGCATCCCCTGGGACAAAATCTAGCTCTGAAAATCTATGTTTGGCCAACATTTACATGAACTTACGTTGGCACACCTTTTTCCATTTCAACACAATTTCCACCACCCCATTGTGTAATGGCTGGCCTAGTTCATACATTTGTTACCTTCCCAGCTCCCAGAAGAGTTAAGTTTGACTGTCTTGCTAGTGGTGTTTAGTACAACTCTGTGCTTTGCTGGAAGGTGGGTTCCTACCTCATAATGAACTCAGACACGTGGCTCCTGAGAGTGGAGTAGACAGCGGGCAAAGGCATTTGTTTAAAGTAGTCCCAGATCTGTCTCCTTTAAGTCACCTTAAAAGTGGCAGAAGTCTTACCCAAAATGTGATGGTTGCCAAAATATTCTCCATCTCTTGTGACACTCTCAACTATTACCCCTGCTGTCTGGGTAGCTCTTATTCTACAAGGTAATTTGGGGTGTGAAGGTGTTTGATTAAGTCTTGGCCAGTGAAGATGTTGTCAGGGTACAAAGCCCGTGATGCTTCTTATGAAATGGTCTCCTTTTGAGCCAATCTTGGAAGTATAGCATTTTCTTGACCACTTTAGTGCTAATGACTTCACTTTTCTCCTAGGTTAAAAACATGGTTATCTACTTGGTGGTTTGTCTTCTTTCTTCTTCCCTCCTTCTAACTCCCTATACTTGTGTCTTCCTTCTTTCCTTTTTTCCTCCCTCCCTCTCTACTTCCGTTCCTTTCCTTCTCCCTTCCCCCATTCTCTCTCTCCTCTCTCTTTCTCTTCCTTTCTTTTAAAAATCTTAGGAAGAGTTAATGAACTTATGATCTAAAATTTATGTTATTAGAAATCTCTGTCATAAAGCCTGGAGAACTGATGTTTGAATTTTCCTTGGCTTGAGTCAATCCTTTATCCTTTTTAGGTAAATGGATTAAGTCTCATGCAATTTCCTGTGTGGGAGACTTTTTTTTTTTAGATGAATCATTTAAATTGAAAGCCCTGTCTGCTCATCAAGGGGCATGATTTCAGAGTTCTCTTGAGTATTGTTTGTGCACTTAGTACAGTCATTGAGACACATAAGGCAACCGTGTGCCTCAATCTATATGAAGTCTTGGTTCATATGTGATTGTTTGGGTAAATGGTATAACTGCAGTTTTCCATCTTCAGATCACCTTTCAAAATTTCCATTGGGCCATTTTAAAATAACTTCTCTTTGTTCCTTTTTATCTTGAAACTTTTTTATTAGAAGACCTCAAACCTAACTTTAGCACCAGAGACCAAAACTTGTATCTCATTTAGTTCTATAGCCCCTTGTCCATTGTCGAAAGTCAGAATAGATGAAATAGTAAAGGTGCTGGTTTTCAGCTCAAAAGTGATAGAATATTATGAATGTTACAATTTTCCTAAGAACCTTGAAGAGGTTTTAATGAGCCATTGTAGGGCCTACAGGGACACATTTATATGCTAAATTGTTTTTATACCAGCCTCAAATGATCCTAGAAAAAGCTAGACAGGTCTTTCTCAAAAGGATAATCTGTATCTTTACTTTTATAGTTGTTCTTTGTTATTCATTAAATATACTTACAATTTCTCTTCTCTTGAAAAGGGCAACTCTTGATTTCTTGGTACTTCTTGCAATAAGAGGAAATTAAAAGGGACTCATTGATATTAGACAAGATCACACTTGTACTTACATACCCATTGCATTGTAATAAAGCATTAATGAGTGCCATTCTGTCTTGAAGTCCCAAACTCCCTTGAAATCATTGGCAGAAAGAAAAGGGGCAACCAGCAAAGATATATTGATACCTTTTTGGTGCTGGTTATATTGAAAAACCAGTGAGGTCTTTTCCAGATGTTGTAGATGAAGAAACTGAGGAACAAAAGTGTTACTTAACTGACGCAAGTTCATTCAGCTAATGAACAGCAGAGGAACAATAATAAACCAGCTCTTCAAAACTCTAAAACCTGATTTCTTTCCACAATAACCTGATTAATTTATCCCACATAAAACTTGCAAACTCCTGTGTGGGGCAGGATTCACCAGGTGCAATTAATGGCTTTTTCTTGCATGTATAGGTCTCACGTTTTGAGAATGCTTTACAGTTTTCAAGAGACTTTCATGTAGAGTAAGTCCTAACTTAATGTCCTCTATAGGTTCTTGGAAACTGTGACTTTAAGTGGAACAACATATAATGAAACCTATTTTACCATAGACTAATTGGTATCAACAGGAGTTAAGTTCCCATGGCATATTTCTGGTCATAAAAACATCACCAAACTTTTAAATAAAGGCCCCAAGCACTTCTAATATTAAACATTGAAATTCATGTGAGCTATACATACACTTAGGAAAAATTAGTAAAAACAAATGACACAATTACCTAATTTTTGTGGAATGAGTGAGTGACTGTGGCCATAGTAGTGGTGAGGAATCAAGGAATAAATATTTCCAGAGTGAAAATTATAAGGAGCGCCCCCTACCACTACACAGTTTAAAAAACAAACAATAACTGATAGAGCAGACTTGCCGAGTGCTTTTGTACTGCATCATTTATTGTCAGACATCTATTTGATTATAATATGCTTTATAAATTTTTATTTTATAATAATTTCTATTTATTCTTCCATCCATTTTTCAACCTGCTTATTCTAGTTCAGACAACCAGTGGCCAGAGTCCAATGCGGCAGCTCAGAGTGCAAGGGGGGGCTGTCACAGTGTGTACTCACACACACAGCACACTCACTAGGCTGGAACCACGCAGACACACTGATCCACTGAAAATGTGCACCTCTGGGACATGGGAAGAAATGGAAATGCCTGGAGAAAACTAACACGGACATGGGGAGAACGCAAAAATGATGCTGAACACAACTGACTTTATTCAAGGACCTGCTGTGTGTTGCCTATTCAGATTTGTGTAGTAACTCTGTGTGATATATTTCCATTTTACAGAGGTGGTCTTTTGGGTTGGAGAGAGTTGGGAATTTATCAGATCACTTCTGGAAATGATTTTCTGCCTCTTCTGTCTGGGGGATGTGTGTGTGTGTGTGTGTGTATGTGTGTGTGAATTTGATCAAACAAAAAATATTCCCTTCCTGGTATGTGGCTGGCACTAAGGTGCTATGGGTGATAGAAAGTAACAACCACATTTAATATTTATTGAGGTTTTATTGTAATTATTTCATATGAATTGTTTCATTTCATCATCATAGCCTTGTTATGTAAGTACTGACTATCCCCATTATTGCTGATGAAGAAACTGTAATTCAGAAAAATCAAGTAAGTCGTATGTTGCCTCACAGTTAATAGTGGTAGATTCAAGATTGGAACCCAGGCAGTAGAACTCCAGAGCCTGTCCTCTTAACCACTACAGAAAATTACAAAATTAAAAGGGGTGGCCCTGTCTTGTGACCTAGAATCTAGATGGTAAGACAACACCAACACAGGAGGAAAGATTGGCAAGGTTCTTGAAGAGTCATCTGGACTGTGATGTATATATGGGAGAAGAAAATAGTGTTCTAGTCATGGGAACAATGTGACAAATTCAGGGACACAGGAATGGCATGGACATTTAGTTTTATTTTTATTGTAGATTGAGTTGTAATATTTGATAAGATAACACAGGAAGGAAGGGACTTCCCTTTCTTGGAGTGTGGAGTTGGCAGGAGTGCACTAGGGCAGAGTGACACCCATGGGGTCTGAAAGGCTTTGGAGGACTGGCCTTGAAGAGCTTGGAGAAGATAGTGTGTATTACAAACCCTCATGGACAGCAGGGCCCCCACCCAGGTAAATCGAAGCTGCATTCTAATCCTGGAACGGGAGGGGAATTCAGGACACTGAAGCAGGATCCATCTCTTTGAGCAAAGCTTCAGGAAAGCCCTGTCTGAAATTAGGGAGGGAGCTCATCTGGACTCCAGAAAGGAGAGCAAGGAAGGACCTTTGCAGGAGGAGGAGGAGAGGTGTCCCCAGCCCTTAGGAACTCTGGGGGAGGTTTCTCCCCAACAAACTTAATTGAGCACAGCTATAAGTTGAACACCAGTGAGCACCAGCAACTACTGAGACTGGAGGTAGAAGAGACAACTGAGCAATTAACCTTTGGTGATGGGTGTGAAATTCTAATTAAAAGCAGAGTCCTTTTCTACCATGTTGGAGGGGGAAGAGCAGAAAGATATATGAGGGGGGATGAAAAAGACCAATGTGTTAGCAAGCCACATTTAAAATTCTAAATGGATGTGGGAGGGTGAGAACAAAGAAGAGATCACTGACCAATTACTTTTCTTGTTTCCCCGCCCCAGTTTCTTCTCCCTGCTCAGTAACCGTGCAGCGACCGCTGTGCACAGGAGCCAGCAGCTCCAGGGGAGCTGACGTGGAATGCTTATGCTCCTCTCTGTTGTAATTCCCTTCTTCATTTGCTCAGTATCATTGGTAATTTCTATGTAAATTTGATCAAAGTAGCAATTTAGCAGCTTTTCTGTTGACAAATGAGGAACAACTTAATAGTCAAGTGACCATATTTCATCACTTGCAAACATGTGGAAGTGGCATCTCAAAGGTTGCGGAGATGAATGCTGAAAGAAGGTGATCTTGGGAAAGTCTCATTGCCCCAGTACCATATTTAATTTTGCCAATTTTGTGATGGGAGAGAATAAGCTTCTACCCCTAGAAAACCTGGTTTCTTGTGATGAGTGATTGTTCTGCCCCTTCTCTCTTTGATCACGTGGTTAATAAGTGCCTTTCAAAAACAGTTAGCAGGCAAGACCCCTCCGACATTGCCTAGAAGCCTTCAGAAGCAGAGGCATACCTTGTTTTGTATCCAAGGTTTCTCATTGTCCGTCTTCAGGAGGCAAACAACAATGGAGTCCTTTATCCTGTTACCAGGGATGGCGCCCGGAGCAAGGCACCTTCTCTTTCCAGATGCCCCTTTTACCATAAGAAGCGAAGTCCTTTAGAATAGACTCTCTGAGCTAGTTCATCCAAATCAATTCCCAAAGAGACAGCTCCCTGTGCAGTTTTCTCACCAAACTAGGAACCTTCCTACTGCCACTGTGCTGAAAATGGGAAAGGTAGATGGATGGGGAGGTCTTTCTTAAAGACCAAACTTCTGGAATTCATTGTCCTTCTACTTTCTCATCTCCAGCAGTAAATTTCTTCCTCATCCATTCATGACAGGACTATTCATTTAATCCATCTCTCCAGTCACTGTTCTAAATGCTGCATGGTGAAAAAATTTATACAGGGCCCGTACTTTTCTGGAATTTCATTTCAGGAAGGAAGAAACAGACAATAAGCAGATAAACAGGTAATAAGATGATGTAAAATTATTAAAGAGTGACAGGGTAGGAGGAAGGGATACTGAAAACTCAGATGGTTCGTGGAAGCCCCCTCTGCAGGGATGACAGTTAAACAGAGAATGACGGGAAGGAACAGCCATCCACAGATCTAGGGAGGGTTTTCCTCGAAGAGGACACTGCTACAGCAAAGGCTCTGAGATAGGAAAGAACTCAGCTTGCAGATGAGTGGGATACAGAGCCAGGCTGCTCTTTGTACTCCAAGATTGTCTCAGACTGGGGGGTGGGGATGTGTTTGCATTTCTAGCTCTTTATGCCCTCACTGGCCTCTTAGACCCCGTTGTTAAGCTCAGGCTGACTTGCTTAAAGCAGTACACAGTCTCTTCTCTGTCATGCCCCTTCCTGCTGACCTCTTAAGAACTTGACTTGTCTTCAAAGCCTTTCTTTGTTGGGCACACCCAACCTGAGAATTAGAAACAGAAATAATTCTCTTGCCTCTCATGGATTCTAGGGAAATTAAGGCCTGCCTAGGCCATAGGTCTTTCTCTGAATTTAGATTAAAACAAGTTTTCTTACATTCAGCCAGACACCGGCTCTACATACATTCTCTGACCCTCTCTGCATAGAATCCCTAGATTGCCTCACTTATTTATTAGCATTCTTCTCCCTTTCTTTTCTTCATAAATCCTCCCTTTAAAGAATTGTCCTCTGTGCAGATCCTTTCTTATTCTCTTTTGTAGAAAACCAAAATTAGTTTATTTATTTCTGCCCCTAAAATACAGCCTACCCAGTCATGAAGTACAGAAGTTACTACCTTAAAAGTAAATAATGAGAATCCTAAAATCCTTTTCTCAGCGCCCCCTAACCCCGGTCACATTCTGCTCAGTACTTCCCCTGTCCTGTGCTGCAGTAGAGGGTGAAAACTTCACATGTATATTTTAGAATAACGCACTAGAATTTTACAAGTGTTTCTGTAAATATCACTATGTGACTCTTGTAAAAACCTTGGGAAATCAGTGACACAAAACTGGTAGGAAACATACAAGGGGGACAATGGGGGCTCAGCCATGCGATGGCTAATAGAAAGGAAAGAAAAGGTAGATCTGAGAAAACACTGGCTTTCTTAGGACGCTGATTTACTTTGGGGATGAGAATGGATTGGGGCATAGGTGCTTATTTGTTTCTTGTATCTATCTTCCAGAGAAAAGCAAGGACCCTAAAATGATACATCACTCTTTCCACATTTATTTATTTACTTGTGAAATAGTTCTCACATAAAACACAGGCAGGCAGGTCTAACACGTCCCGTTCTAAATCTTGCCCTTGCATATGGTAGAGAATGACTATGGACTGTCTACATCACAAATTGTAGGTTCTGCTGTATACATGGAAACTCCTGAATTAACTCAAAATTTTTCTTACTGGGCCCTATTGCCAGGTAGGGGATATCAGTTCCTGTATTAAACAAGGTTGTATACAATTCTTGACATGGAATAGATACTGAAAATTATGTATTTCTCACTCTGGTGGTTGCCGATAGCTGTCTTCACCTCCACCCCCACCTCTCTTCCCCACCACTTCTGTCAGCAGTAGAAAAGTGTGTCGTGCATGTGTGAGGGTGTGCAGGTAGAGAAACTTGGCAGAAACAGGGTGTGAGAAGATGTGACTAACACCACCAACTAATTCCTGTACGTGTTCCCAAACAGAGTGATATGCGGAGATAAGGGCAAGAGCTCCTTGCATTCTAACCAAAGCCACCACTTCGCACTTCCAGTTTTAGTTTAATTCTCCACCTTCCATGCGGGGTTGCCATCTGACCTGGCTACAGAGGAGATGCAGTCCTCCCAGCAGGAGATCCACCACATGTGCTAAAAATAGGAGCTGCTGCTTCTTTGCAGATACCATTAACCCAATTAGAGCAAAAAAAAAAAAAAAAAAATTAAAAAGAAATTACAGCCTCATTAAATACAAGCAGGATAAACTCCAGTAAGGCAAACTAAATCACTTATACAATTTAAGCCTTTACTCCAAAATCAAAATAATTTGTAACCACCGATCACTTAAATGAAGACAGAAGCTGCATGCAAACTATTATGCAAGCCAATAAATCAACAGAAGTCCAAGATTCCAGTGCAGCAATACACTGGTGACAAGTGATGTTTCATGCATGTACAAAATTAAATGGAACTAGTTTTTGAGGGGCTTCCTTTCTCCACAAAAAGAGAATATTCTTCTGAAATCACTTTGGTTTAAAAATATGACAAGGCTTTGAAAGAATTTTGTCTTGATATAAATTAGCAGAAGATAATGTATTTATTAAAATATTAAAATATTTTGTCAAATGCATATGAACTGGGGCCTGATTAATTGATGCCAGAATTTCATTTATCCCCAGGAGAAGGTGCTGGGCTATTAAACCTGTATCATTCTATAAGTGACACCGTTTTGCCTTTGATGGGTAAGGTAAATCTTCAGATTAGGATTTGTAAAATCTCAAACCTTTCAAGAACTCACAGGCTCCTATTTTATACTTGCTTAAGTTCCTGCCCTACTACTTCACAGTTCCCTGCAAGGAACATTCTTGAGGAGGGGAGAGTACGCCCCAGGACAGAGGTGAAGCTCCAGCTGTGGAAACCATAGCAAGTGTGGTAGGAAGCATCTCTGATTCAAAACAGAACTGCCACTGGGTGCTCCAAAGCCCACCTGCTCCCCAGGCAGGTAGTTCCTGCCTGCATGATTTGATGCCTCCTGTGAAGTGGAGTTGTTCCATGATCCACGTGAACCTTGGACTTGTGCTGTCCTGGAAGCCAGGTCCATTGTTCAAAAAGCTGAGATCAAAGAAAGCAGGCGAACCAATGTCCATCTCAAATTAAGAGTTCACATGGGCAGTGAGTTCCTTGTACTGAGAACTTTTAACTGAACTACCTTAATCACTTTACTAAAATATTATCTTGAGAAAACTTTAAATCCAGGGAAGCTCGTCACTGACTTCTGGGTTGTGAGTGTTTCTCAGAAGAGCATACAACTAAAGATCTTGAATAATTTTCCTAGGTAGACCTCTTCTTGATGTGCTCTTCTTAAAGATATCAGAATGAACTGCTCATTGGTAATTAATGAGAGCTTTGTCCTTCCCTAACCCATTCTTCCCAATGTATCTTTTAGTGCCTGTATTTAAAATACCCATATCTGGTAGAAACCTGAAAGAGAGGAAGATGAAATACCAAAATGACTGTGAAGCTGAAAGACCCAGATTTGGAAAGAGTAGCAGCCCCACCAATAAAGTCCCGATGACGCTGCTTGGATTGCCTGGGGCTTTCTGAAAAGAGCTGCAGGGTCAGCCATTGTGCCAAGAGCAGGAAACTCACCAGTAACATGTAAACTCTTTCCCTTTGACTCCTCTAGCACTTAGTGCTCCCCCATGCCTCTTATCTCACTTGATTATTCTATATTTTCTTATATACCAGAAATACACCCCAAGGTGGTTGGGAGCCACTGTGCAGTTGTTCATTGCCCAATTCAATTCCCTTTGACATGTGACTATCTCCCCTAGAGGTGTTCAAGATACAACCTGCATAACCACACCTGATAGCCTTGTTGTCAATAGGTGTGGATTTAAAACATTTAGAGGTCAGAGATTATGGAACAGAGAAAGGTTCAATAAGTATTCAAGGAATCCAATTGAACTGACAAACTTAGGAGACTAGCTCCAACTCCACTGACTACCAGAAAGAATGAATTGGTTTCCCAAGAGTGAAATCTGCCCCACAAGCATGTACTGTTTGGCAACACATTTTTTTCAAAACCTTTGGACTTGTAATGTTTTCTGGTGAGTTATATTTTCTCAAGTTTTGCCTCAAGCCTTATCATTCCCTGTTTTATTATGGGAAGTTTATTCATACATTTATATACCTGCCAAGCTGCTGTAGATATTTTGATATGTGGCTTGGCCTTTCTGGGCCTCATTTAACCTCTCTAGACTGCAGTTTTCTCATCTGGAAAATTGCCATCGTACCTCCCCTGACCACATCATGAGAACTTATGATGATCCAAAGAGGTAATTCAGGCAAAAAGTCTGTGAAGATTATAAAATACAACATAAGGCTATATTGTCATTAAACTAACAGTCTATGACTGTTGTTTTCATGATAATGAAATGCAATCAGATTAAACTTTTAATATGCAAATAAAACTTGTTCACTTTCATCTTGTGACACTGAATCTTTATCTTTTGACTGATCAGCTGACTAGCATAAAACTTGGAAAATCTTAAATTTCTGAACACATTTCATGTTATATTCTGCTGTGGTTTCTTGTGAGCATATAAAGATGGAGAAGCCACCCTGTGGGTTACCTTTCATTCAAGAGGTTGTAGCCTCCCATTCATTGCAAGTTCTGGAATTTTTCCTCCTCATGACAGAAAATTGGCATCACGTGGAGCATCTCTTCTTCACTCTTGACCTTTGCTGCTTCTTTGGTGGAACATCCTCCTAAGACTAGAGAATATATGTCTAAGACTTTGTGTTTTAGAATGAAAGGACCAATCACAAGAAAATTTCAAACCTTAAAATATTTTCAACTTTTGAATACAATGAATCATACCTGCATTTGTTGGTAAAATATTAAGCAAAATGATAGACAAGATATAGATGATGTGAGGACCTATGGAACTGACATGATTTGAATACTCCCTCAGAGATGAGCCATGACAAAGGATTTTGCAGTATTTTCTATCCCTGTGACATTTGAATACCTCTTTCACCATTTTTGTCATTTTATTACCTGGGCTAGTATTTATTTAGTAGTCTTCTTTAAGCTAATTTATCCTACTTAAAAGAAATATATTTATTTTAAAAGCAAAATATAAGTACAGTAAATGGAAGGTAAGGATCACTTTTCATAAATAAACAATAATGGTTAAAAAATAAAAGCAATAAGAACAAACTATGTTGTTATATTTTAGCTATGTATCGTACCCTGACAAAAGCCAAGGTCCTTACAATCAATCAATCAATAAAAGGAAGTTGGAAAGTTTTATAAGGCTTTTAAAGATCTATAAGTACCAATTTCTTCTTCTCTGAGGAAACAAGGTTCAAAATAAAACTTAAAAGTTAATAATTTTGCATGTGTGTGATTTGGTATGATTTAGTATTTTTTTCATTACAACTTCAAATTATTTAATGTATCAAACATAATAGTCACACACATGGGGTATTCATCTATTTTGATAGATTGTGAAGATTTTATCATTGTACATAGATATTTTCTATAAATTTCTGGGAAGTTGTATCTTTTAAGTTTTGTAAAAACAAAGATCTCTTCCTTGCCTCACTTTCTCATTAAGGGACTTTGTTTCTTTAAACCAAAGTCTTCAGCATAGATAACACAACTACCACCACAAGAAAGTACTAAATGATTATTTTTTCAGGTACCAGTGAAAGTGCTTTACATGAATGTTCTAATTCAACCCTCACAATAGCTCTATAAAGTAAAATGTTACTAAAGTAACCATTTTATAGATGTGGAAAATAAGGCTTACAGTAATTTATTAGTTTGCTATGATCACATAGCTGGCATGTCAGGCAATCTGTCGAGCCTTCAGTTTTAACCCTTAAAGGCTATATTTCATTGTTTTTTGGAAAATAAGTTAATGGTTTACCTCACTGAAATTAAGATTGATATTCTGAAATTCCTGTACCATTGGAAGAGAAAATTTTACAATTTGGATTTATGTTCAGGAAGCAAGGTTAAACAAATAAATAACAACAACAGTAAAATCATTTTAGGGACCGTTCTGGTTTCCTTTAAATGAGTGTTCAATGTTCCTTCCTCCTAGTGTATTGGTGTATTGCTTTACGTAAAGTCCTTGACATAATCCTGTTCTATTAACAAGGCTGTGAAGATGAATTTGAGAGTAAAGTTCTGAGGGATTTCTTAGAGCCAGAAAAAAAGGGAAAAATTCTGGAAGTCTACAGAACCCAGGTAAAGAAGAATTTGTTTGGAATTGGCAGCAATGATTCCCACTAGTATTTTAGTCTATGCCCTTTTATCATTATCCCATTCTCATTTCTAGTTCCTTTATGGCAGGGTTTCTCAACCTCAGCACTGTGCACATTGAGGGCCAGATAATTTCTTCATTGTGAATGGCTGTTCTGTGCAGGGTGGAATGTATAGCAGCATCACTGGGTTCTACCCACTAGACGCCGGTAGCATCCCCCAGGTTGTAACAATAAAAAATATTTGCAGACTTAGATAAATTGCTCTTGGTTAACCATAGTTAGGCATTACCTAAACTTTGGGCACTTTTCTGCTTCTTTTGCTCTTAACTAGTATCTGCTGTGGTTGCTGGTGGTGGTAATGGTGGTGTTGTTTTGTCCATTAGTAAATGTTCTTTCACTGGTCAGAGAGAGGACATGCTTAGAACCTTTTAGGTCTTAATAAATCCTCTCTTAATATTCAAGGTATAGCAGTGAGATAGAAAAATGATTGCACATCAGCATATATAGGTAAATGTTTTCACTTTGATTTCAGCGCTAAGTCAAAGTCTCTGTCAACTTGTCTTCTTAAAGAAGGATGTTTTCTGACGGTGCTAATCAAGAACAGTGAATACAGAAGTGAGTGGGAACCTCACCAGCCTGGGTCATTGTGGCAACCAGAAAATAAATGGACAAAGTAGGACTGTTTTGCAGCTAGTATGAGTTTTCCAGGATCCCTGTTTTTTTTTTTTTTTTTCCCCAACACGAGCTGGTTTTGTGCCTCTTTTCGTGTTTGTACAAAAACAGCAAATACTCATCTTGGCATGCCCTGTCATGGCAGGAGTCCAGATATATCACACTCATGGATTCCCCATCTAGGTTGTAATAGGTGCCCTATCACTACTTGAGGGAAGCACTCTTGAAAGCTTTTGGAGCCCCTGCAGCTAGGTGCTTTCACTTGATTGAAAAAGTGCCTCAAAATTCACATTGACCACATCATTTCAAATTCTTACCAGTTAGAACTCTGGGCACTTTCTTGGGAAGGATGGGAGAGAATAGGGAAGTGAAAATACAAATGAAGACTTATAACAAATGACTTGAGAAATATTGTTGGCTTGAGAAAGATTTTATAAGGGAAAGGTATTTGTGATGGAACCTAGTAAGTGCCACTCTTCCATCTTTTGTCACTTGAAAATTTATTTGCATATTATTTTTCCAAAATTCTGCTATGCTCAGGTTGGGATGAAAAGAGGTTGCAACTATGTAAAGATCCACTCTTAGAAGCAAGTTCTCATTTGTAAATTGTGATTTGTTTACATTAAGAAGATGATAATTTTTGTTTCAGAGTTTCCATTGTGTCATCTTATTTTCAGCTCCTTGCCGCATCCTTAGTCAAATGCAGGGTGACTTATTCCCTCCTTTATGCCCATAGACTTCTCCCTATACATAACCTCTCTTGGAAGTATTTCTTTCTACCTTCCTAAAATCAAAACCGATGTTCAGCTCAAGTTGTGTAGAAAAGGCTCTGGTAAGGTACCTCACACATTTCTAAAGCATATAAGTTACAACTTATTGATAACTTGTTATATTAGCTTTAAAGTTTGACTCTTGGATATCTAATAGTGATATTAATGAACTGGTTAATGCATATAAATTTAGAGTGGAAATTATTTTGAGACCCTCACAGAGACCTACTCTTATGATGAATGGAGCTGATTTAGCTTTTTACTATTGCAACTCAAAGAACTATTCTTTGGAAGATTTGATTTGATGTTAGTATTTTTTAAAATTTACTTGTTTCATCTACCTACTATATAAGCCATCACTTAATAAATGGATTTATTCTTCATCATTGCTGTCCTTTTAGGACAGTAGTGTGATTAAATAGTTATGTATTAATATATTCATCCACAAATATGTCCTATGCTATGTTTTAAAACGTAAGATGGAAATTGAGGATATAGCTTTACTCCAGTGAGGAATTTCCCATGAGTAATTTAAGTGGTTTGGAGAGTTCAAGGCTGCAGAAATGTTGAAATGTCATCTACTGGGTATTTCAAAATAAAATCCCTTTAAAAGATATGGATTAAAGGATACAATGCCTCAAGGAACTACAAGTATTATCTACTGAGATCTCTTCAGATCATGCTAATACTTACTGGAATGAAATTGCTTAAAGGAAATTCTCACAGTTGGTTAAAAGAAGTTGAGGCAACCTCTTCCCTTTTCTGGGCTCCAGTATCATCACAAGCTTTTCTTCCTTCACCTGAAATTGTTGCAATACTACTCTTTGAAAGGTGCTTACAAAACAGCCTCATTTGAAAGAATGAAAGATATTTCAACAGTTAGGATGAAGCTGGGATTTTTAAGGCCAGAACTTTGAAATGAATATGTGAGAAAAAAGATAAAAACTCTTAATCTTAATCTTAGTTTAGTCTGTGAGTCAAATTTGTATTGCCATCATATTTTTCAGCCCTTTCTCTGACTTGGATTATGCCCCCTACTTTAAAAATTAATCCATTCTATGTATCACCTATCATAATTTGTACATTGTAGGTACCCCATCTGTTTTAATGCTTTATTCACGAGCATCCTCACACATTGCGTGATTGTACTTACAGAGCACATTTAACTACACACATTCTCTTCAAAATTTTGTCACCATTAAGCAAAGCAAATTCTGTCCCTCCTTTGTTGAATGGATGGCTGTGTGGATAGCTGTTCTTTGCACATGTTCATGTTGAGTAGGTGCTGTATAACATCACTTGTTCCTTTTTTAATGTGACTCACGACAAAATTACCCCAGCTCTCAGCAATCTTAAGGAAAAAAAAAAAAAAACTTGCCATCTGCAATTTACTGCTTTTAACCTGAAAAAATAGGATCTAAAATGATACTCAGATACTTAAGAGGCTTCATGTGTTTTAGGCAGAAGCTGACAGATGGCACATGGTGGTAGGCTGGTGTAGCAAAAGAAAGAAAGTAGACAATGGTGTGGAAGAGCTTCTTAAAAAAGGTCATGACCACTCTTTAACCAGAGATGATTAACTATTTTTTACGTTATGTATCTAACCTGTTTATGGAAATAACTGATGTACTCATTAACACATTGCAGTGGATCTATAGGAAGGAAACCTATAGATAATAATGCCAGGGGTCGCCACTTATGTCTATTGCTAAGGGGACTGTGTTAGCATTCAAGTTTAAGCCCTACAACTTGGAATGCTTACTCAATGTAAGATTCTTATTCCTTCTTTTCATGTAATAGATTTGAATTTCTATATCTGGAGATTAACTTTCCTCTTTAAAATAACACCATAATTTGCTTTGGAGATGGGGGATCAAAGAAAGCTAAGTATAGCATTTCTCAAAACTGTTTTCCTTGGAGGCATATTCCTATTCAGCTGTGACATCTAATGTAATAGATATTCAAAAAATATTTGTGAAGTTGATATTGGGAAAATTTATGTATACTTCTTAATCTCAGACTCTAGAAACTTCTGCATTCTAGAATTTCAGAGAATTTCTCTCTGTTGACATTATTCTGAAGGTAAGAGATATTTGACATCTGATTGCTTCAATCAGCATTTTCCAACATAGATCACTGGGCAGAAATATCCTGACAGGGTCTGTCTTTGATACAGAGTGATTATTTGAATTGATTTTTAACAAAGTTGCCCTTAGGTCGAAAGAAGGGACAGATGCAGCTGAATGTGTGGTATATGCAGTATGTGTTCTGAATTATCTTTTAAGTTCCCAGGATGTGGGTCATACCATTTGCTCACTGCTGAAAATCTCTCAGTTGAACAAAGACAAATATTTGCTTTGTTTTATGATGTGCTCCATGTGTGATTAAAATGGCAGAACCAAGACTCTAGTCTGCAGACTTTTGCTTTGGGAGACAGGGAGCTGTCCGTGGTTCTGAATCCCTTAAGCTTTAATGAGGATAGACACTTGGTGCCAAGGAAAGTGACTGGGACTTGCACTGACTTTAGTAATAAAGGCACTGGGATAATGAGATCCCATGGAGTTTAGCAAAATAAGAGTAGAAACAAGTGGTAAAGTAAAAACAAGTGGTATAAGCCCAGATGTTCAAAGTCCAAGGACACCTAAGTTGCAGGCTCAGCGATAAGATTAGAGCCCTGGGTTTATCTCAAGGCATTAACTTTCAGAGAGCATGTGAATAGTCCTTCTAACTATTCCTGAGTTACCTGAGGCAATGAGTTTGCCTATTTTTTAAAGTAAGTAGAGTTGGGCCTGATCATTACTTCAATTACCAAATCTAATGGTAAAGCCAGGTGCTGTGGTACTGGGGCTGTGGCTTCTCTCCTCCCCTTCCCTCCACTCTTCTATTCATTCTGCCTTTCCTAATCTCTCTTTGCCTCTCTTCTCTTTTTTCCTCTTTCCTCCTCTTCTTTTACCCCTCCCCTCCTTCTCTATTATCCCTCCCCGCCTTCATCCCTCCAATCTTCTCTCCTTCTCATCTTTTCTCTTTTCTCTTCCTTTCTCTACATCTCTGTCTGTATCTCTCTTTCTATGTATCTCTGTGAATGAACTCTGAGTCAGCATTTAAATTTAGTGGCTTAATGGTATGAGTCTGTTAGGGTTTAATTTTGGGGAGAACATTTCAAATAGAGTTCCTGATCATTGGGTCCTTAGAGTTACTTTGACATCGTTTGCAAAAAAACTTATCAGGACTTCCAGAGACTGCCATTTGAGCAAGTATAGTGGACATCCACAGAGTCTTGGTAGGCTTTTAGCTATTTAACCTCACTCCTCCCTCATCGGTTCTCCGCTGTATGAAACAAGTACTGTGCTCCTCTTCAAGAATAGGTGAATATATAACTTCTGACTTGATGTTGGGTTAAACAAAAAAAGAATAGGTGAATATTGCTTTTCTAGGAACTCTTTGGAATTGTAAGGAAAGAATTCCTTCTGTGAAAAAGGAAAATGTGGTGGCTTTTAGTCTCAAATAGATTATTTGCCTTCTCTCCCAGGAGAGATGAATCAGAATTCTTAATGGAACCACAGTCTAATGAAGTCACTGGCCACAGTGTCTTCTCTCCCAAGGGAGATGCAAATAACTAAATTCTTGTCCTGGTACCAGCATAAAAAATACAATGAAGTGATGACCTGCCAAGTCTGAATTCCTTCTTGTCCTTGGTACACTCTGTTCACCCTCATTTTAAATTATCTCTTCCTCACTCCCCCATATTATTTAATTTAGTAAACAAACATCCCCTGGTATAAGCTGTGTAAATATTGTAACTGAATTAATGTCTGCTTACTTAACTCATTACAGAAAACCATGATAAGCTTTTTAATTATAAAATTAGCCCTGCTGAATCAATTTCTTTCATTTAATGAACTGCATGAAATGGTGCAATGAGGATAAAATCATGCCCCTTTCCTACCCTTTTAAAGAGTAACTTCTGTCTAAAAATAATTTTTATAATACAAATAATACCAATAACAATAATAATATTATCCTCCTTGTATGGTCCCCTGTGTGATTCTTTTAAACTGTTAATCCATGCTGGACTCACTTAGCCAAGACTACATGAAATATTCCTCTTGAACCTACGCATTGTCCTCAGTCTTGTCCTGAACATCTTATCCTGACCTGTGTAGCTCTTTCCTTCCCATTTTTTCTAATTTTCTTGTTACTAAACTTATGAGTAAGTTTTCTGAATAGTGCGTTATTTCACTCTTTACACCTGTCACTCATCATTACTTCTTCTTAGGATACTTCTCTCAACTGTAATTTATATGTCTGCTCTAGGTACATATCTTTGGACTCTTTAGCATAGATATACAACTCTGATAAAGCAAGACCAAGGTCAAGGATGTTATATCGTGTAGCCAACAAACTGGTGTCATCTTGGACTCTCAAGCAAAATATGAGTAAATCCTAACCATAAAACTAAGTGACATTTATGCTTACATATACCTTTCTTTGTTTCCTCCATTTTCAGTCTAAAGTTAACTATTTAATCAGTTTCATTTATGTCTGTGGCTAAATCATCCCTTTTACTTTATTTAATTTAATCTCTTTGGGGAAAGTTATATACTCTGGCCACTTACCAAATCATCATAATTTCCATGGAGAAACTTCTGAGATATTTTACCAAAATATTTCTGAAATGCTACACTCATGATTCACCCTAGAGATGAATATTTGGGGGAAAGGAACTACTCCTTATGGCATACGGAAAATTCTTCTCATACTTTTCCCTTTTTCATGCCTGCTTCCCCTAAATGAGGTCATTTATACTGTATCACTGATTAAGCTTATTTCAAAATCTATAGCTAAGAGAAATTAATGGGTAATTGTTCAGAAAAATACATAGTAATTATGAGTTTTCTAAGACTGCCACAACATTTGACCAACAGTGTCCTTATAGAAATTTTGTGGTTTCTTTTTCTGGACAAGGCCAGATGCATGTGAAAATAGACTTAAAATATTTTTGCCTATGGCTAGAAAATCAAGAGGAAAAAGTGGGAAACTATGTGTCATTTATATTCCAGCCAATAATTTGGGAACTATAAATCCTGGAGATAACATATATTTCCTCATTAATATTGTATCAAAATTCTCTTAACGTGTTTGTAGATACATTTCCATTAATCATATGGATTCTTTTTTTGACCATTCCTCATTTTTTGCCAAACTCTTGGTGGTTGAATTGAAAGTGGTTATTTCCTGGTAAGAGATGGTCTGTGAAGATAACATATTTCATTGGCTCCCTCAGTTAGAAAGGCTGCCTGTGTTTTCCCAGCCTCTCCTCTGATGACCACAGACTGTTGGTTCTTGCTACTGTCTGAAATGGCATGATAATTAATTCAGAAGTTGGTTGCTTTTCCCTAGGATGCTTTAGGGCAGTGTAAGACAATTAAGTCTATAGAGGAATGAGAAGGGATCTTTGATTTATTTTGGGTCTAGAGGTGTCATAACTGTGAGTCACAGAGTTGTGACATAGTGCATTCACCTCGGAAAATTGTCTTCACGAAATTACAGTTGCATTTTGTCTAAAAGGAAATATTCATCTCTCATATGTTTTAACATGTTCTCATCAAAGCAAGAATCCAACTTCATGATCCAGTTAAGGGGAATTTCCACACACACACACACACACACACACACACAATCTTTGGGCCCTGTTGTGCTAATAGCCTTTATGTCATGATTCAGAACACTGCATGAGAAATTTCTCCTTAAAAGGAGATGACTGCTTTTGACAGTCAGCTTTTCCCAGTGCAGTCATTAGACTGCACATGACTGATGTTTGTGCATATATGGGGAGGAGTCTTCATTCCCTGGAACCATAATGTCAGATTTCATATTGTCTGAGATCAGCATCTCTTCAGAACCAACCATGTACCACTTTCTCTCCAAACCACCCTCCCTGCTGACCATAACTGGTTATATAATTCTGCATCTTTTATTATCCTGACTGCTGATCCATGCCTGATGGCTATGCCAGGTCTCACAACGCCACAGGCTTTTGATTGCTGTGCTCTAAGCTGCTTAATAAGACAATTAAAAATGATTTACAAAATGACCATCGCAATGCAACTGGGGCTCTGGAAGAGAATGTTCTATTTGCTGCAGTGTTAAAATTGCATGCCCTTCTACAGTTCCTTCTGCAGCTGCTTTTAATTTCTGTATTGGTTTACTTCTTAGATTTTTTGGTCAAATATTTTAAAATGGTTCCACCTAAATAATGTATATCTGGAAAGAATTCAAGGTATGTGTTACTGACACTCGATTGGTCTGAAAGCTTCTGCCATGTAATGGGGCGGGGTTATCTCAAATTCTTTAGCAGTTAAAAGGTAGTACAAATGATCTTTCATCAAGCTAGCTCATTCTCAGTTTGAGAATCAAACCTAATTTAACCATCTTGATCATTTCCTCTTTCCTTTTCCCTCTTATTGCTGCATTGATTAAAATAGGCAAATTTCCCAAAGACTCTACCATGAGTCACACTCAAGTTCATCTATAAAAAGTGGAAATTTATCAGAAATAATGACCTTGATATTTTGAATGTGATAACTGAGAAATTAAAATAGAATCCCATCTTGTATGTGTTGAAACTGCTCACTTTTCTGTTTTATTTAGTTGAATTTTGGGGGGTTTTGGTTCTTTTGAATTTTTTTGTTTGTTTTTGTTTTTTTGTCCAGAGGAATGAAAACTGGTATTGGTCCAAATATTAAGAAGATTCTCTTATATACTTAGTGCTGAGACTCAAGGATTAATAAGATTGTCATCACAGACTTACTATAATTTTTCTTAGGAAGGGTGTATGGAATAGATTTTTTTTTAAAAAGAACAATCTTTGAAGCCAGATATGCTTATATTTTATTCTTGCCTCTGTTACTTGGTAAAGTGTAGAACTTTAAGCAAGATACTACATCCATCTGGGATTCCATTTACTCACATGTAAAATGAGTATACTAATCTTGACATTTAGTTTGACTGTCAAGATTACATAATGTTATTTATGTAAAGTGCCTGGCACACAGTAGGTGCTTAAAAAGTATTAACTTCTTTCAATCCTCCCACTGAATTCCAGAGTATGGAATGATACTTTATTGTTGTTAGTGGTATTTTTACTACTATATCCTGATGAATGCTGCAAGATACCAAGCAGTTTGGTGATGAAATTACTGTTTGAGCACTAGACTATAATATCTTATAATGTGATTCAAAAATTAACCCCTCCTAGGCCGGGCGCGGTGGCTCACGCCTGTAATCCTAGCACTCTGGGAGGCCGAGGTGGGCGGATCGTTTGAGCTCAGGAGTTCGAGACCAGCCTGAGCAAGAGCGAGACCCCATCTCTACTAAAAATAGAAAGAAATTATATGGACAGCTAAAAATATATATAGAAAAAAATTAGCCGGGCATAGTGGCGCATGCCTGTAGTCCCAGCTACTCGGGAGGCTGAGGCAGGAGGATTGCTTGAGCTCAGGAGTTTGAGGTTGCTGTGAGCTAGGCTGACGCCACGGCACTCACTCTAACCTGGGCAACAGAGAGAGACTCTGTCTCAAAAAAAAAAAAAAAAAAAAAAAAAAAAAAAAATTAACCCCTCCTATGTATATAAATAGCCTGGTTTTGTGCTCTTTTCAAACTGGGTGAATGCTACAGTGATGGTGACCACATATGTTTTGAAGGAATTTTCTTTTGTTATTTACATGGAACTTCCTACCATATCCTGCTTATTGAACCATCACCAAAATAAAACCAATAAACCTGTCACTGAAACAAGTGACCACAGACCCACTTATGTGATAAGGATCATTTCTTTTCGGATTGTCAGTTATTGAGATCAGGTGTAAGGAGGAGATAACAAGTGTGATTTCCTGCAGGGCTCCCCTTGGACTCTTTCTCTGTTTCTTCTCTCCCTAACTCTCTAAGATTCCTATTCACCTTGAGGAATCTCCTCAATTTAATCTAATTTAACAGTTCATGATAGATGACCAGCAGATCATCTTAGGGCACTACTCAAAGGTCTAATATTTCTGAGGGCAAATCCTTGGTAAGTGCTTCTGATCAAAACATTCCTTTGCCTTTTCTGCTATCTTGATTACTTTTTTTGATTGTTATTCCTACCACAAGGTTTTTTATGTCTATTTTTTGTTCTTCTCAATGTCAAGTAATATTAATAGATTATCATTTAACCTGCTACACTGTTTTTTTTTTTTTTTAACTTTATGCCTTATACAATTTAGTCTTCCTAACTACTGGTTCTTTTCTCGTGGGATTTTCTTGACCGAAGGTATAACTTATTTTTGCCTCTTAGTATCAGTTCTCTGGAGCTGCGAGAAACTCCCCGTTGCCAGCATCATCTACAGATGTAATAGCTACTTTCTATGTCCTACCATTCCCATATAGTAGAGCCACACATCTGTTCCTCTTTGCCTTCAGGGGGACTCATCTTTCTCAGAGAAAAGAGATGGAGATACCAGCCCATGACTTGTCTATATGAACTGAAAAAGAAGCAATGGGAGTAGTGGCCTAAATACCCAATGCTTTTGGGCTATGCCTTGTGAATCTCTGACTATAAAGTCACCCTCCTTCCCTCTCCAGTGTGTTGATCTTTTCCCAGTCCTCAGGAGACCACACCCATATACCACCTCACTCTTCATCAATCCCACATTGGAGAGGATAGCAAATATTTTGCAAAGGACAGTACAAGATGAAGTTAGCACAGGGACTTTTCTTCTGGTGTTACTGCACCTCTTTGAACTAAAGATAAGTATTGTCCTTGGATCATAAAATGGCTTTCTTGTCATCTACTTGCCAAACTGTTGCCTGAGAACATTACCTTGAGGTTGGTTGTTAGAGGAAAATAGTTGATGTTCATATATTAGGTATCAGTGGACAAAATGAATAATATAGGGGAAAATCTCTTCATACTAAATTTAATAATTTATAATCTATGAAAGCATCTTAGATTCTGCATATATATATATATATATATATATTTTTTTTTTTTTTTTTGAGACAGAGTCTTGTTTTGTTGCCCGGGCTAGAGTGAGTGCCATGGCATCAGCCTAGCTCACAGCAACCTCAAACTCCTGGACTTAAGCGATCCTACTGCCTCAGCCTCCCAGGTAGCTGGGACTACAGGCATGCACCACCATGCCCGGCTAATTTTTTCTATATATATTTTAGTTGGCCAGATAATTTCTTTCCATTTTTAGTAGAGACGGGGTCTCACTCTTGCTCAGGCTGGTCTCGAACTCCTGAGCTCAAACAATCTGCCCACCTCGGCCTCCCAGAGTGCTAGGATTACAGGTGTGAGCCACTGCGGCTGGCCTCTGCTTATATATTTTAATGACATGTTAAAATAAGAATAAATTTAAAATGGTATTAAACAAGATGCTTATTTTTTCTACCATGACAAATCTAAGTTCCTCTTTCTAATACCCTCATTATTCTTGATAATACTCTATCATCCCACGAAGCCAATGTTATTTCCTATTTCTTCCCTTCACCTTACCTGAGCTGGTCTCCTCACTGTCCCACTGTTGTGTCAAGCTCACCCATCTTCACACTGCCTGAAGCTGGTAATGCCTGTCACTTCATTCTCTACCTTTGCAAATATTGCATGTCTTCAAAAGTCATTTTCCAAGTCTTTCATGGTCACAAGAATAATCACTCCTGTTTCTCTACTGGAAATTTTTCATGAAGTTTAATATAGTGTTTTATATTTTTTTCTGTGCTATTAAATGTATTATCTTGCCTTCTTCATTAGGGTACAGATTCCCTGAAGTTAAGAGAACCTGGGGACTTTGAACACTTCTCTGGTTCGTGGGATGTTCTCACAATGTTGAATGTAGTACATGGATGAATAACTGATTATTCGTTGGTTGGTTAGTGGCTGGCTTGCTCTGTATACTAGTTCATTCATTCTTAAATAATGATTTTCCAGACTAGGAGTTATAGATGTTCCTTCTCACCCCCAGTCACCCTCAGAAGCATCTTGATTTACACCATACACTTTGCCTTAGATTATTCCATGTTTGTTACTATAAAAAATTGTCTCTAGTGCCAACAACAACAATAATGGAGTCCAATATGAAAATAGGTATGTATTGTGATCAATTATTCATTCATCAACATTAATTGAGCACTTCCTATATGCCAGGAATATGTATTGTAATACAGAGGGGAGGCATATACTTTGATCTTAGGAACTCAAAACATAATGATGAGAGAAGAAGAAATGTACACCCAAAGCTAATATGATAGGGAAGTGAATGAAAGCAGTTAATATGGTGAGGGTAGAAATGTAAGTAGAAGGGCATCTCAGAGAAAGTACTTGGAATTGCTGTGGGCTGGATAGTTCATCCTGATTGGATTTCTATGCTAGAGGGTAACATAGACTGACGATATGCATCTAGATCCAGCAAAAGTCGCTTCTAAATAAGCTGGAACTAAGAATGAAGACTCAGTTGGACTTTTATACTGTGTCCTACATGTCTCTCATCTTGGCCTCCTTTATTTACAGAAAGAAAAAAACAATGGAATTAGCTACAGAAGACATTAAGTAAGGTCTGGGCTCTCTCTTTGTCCATGGAGCTTAAGAATTATTTTTGCTTTTATTAACTCTCTGTATTGCACTTTAACTCAGGTTGAAGTAGTGCCTATCTCAATAGAAAAGTAACCTGTATTTGGATTCAACCTCATTGAAGTGGAGAATTGTGGAGCTTTTTTTCTCTCCCAGAATTCTTATAGAACACTTGTTTTGTGTCATTCTCTACCTTGTTTCTCTTCCCTATACTAATTCCTGTCCAGCTCATTACTCTGCCTTCCCTGACTCAGGACTGCTAGTCACTAACTCTTCTCTGAGCCCGTTGGAATCCATCCTCTATTGTACACAGGTCTCCTGTATTCTTTACTCTGTAATTTCCACCTTAATTCAATTTGACTTCTCTTGTTTGTTCTGATTCTCTTGAAGCTCTTGCTTCTCATGATACTGAGTGGACTCTACTTCCCTTTGTCTCTTCCATGCCTTGGTAGAGCCAACATCAAGGAGCCACATCTCCCCCTTTGACATTTATGCTCTGTGACTACACTACATTTGGGGGGATAAATGTCTCTCCTTAAAGTGGTATCACTACTTTGGCTCCTTGACTTTTGGCATTCTGTGGCCTGCAACTGTACTCTGAGATATCAGCATTCATGTGGATGGTACCTCTAAATCATCAAGGTTTCTCTGCCTCCTCTATGCAAGGGCCTCACTTCAGACACTTTCTAGTCCTCACCTCATCACTTCTCATCACTCTTGTCTGTCTTCCGTTTGTGCCTCTCACAGCCTGCATCCTACTCACTGGGACCATAAGCTTTCATGAGAATGCTGCTTTCCCTCTGCCCTCTAAGAAAGTCACACGGGACTCTACCTGGGGCCTCAATACACTTTAACAATTCTTTTATTAGTTCTTTTATAAACTTACTGCCCAATGTCCCATATGAATTTATCTAAATATTTTCCATTCCCTTTGGCTTCTATATGCCTTGCCAATTTTCGTCACTGAAGGGCTTTTCTTTTACAAAAATGATTTTTAAAAATCCAGTCTGATCTTTTTTCACCTTTCCTTTCTCTACCTCAGAGGTGATTATCCTTACCTTTTATCACCCCCATCTCACCTGGATCTGGGCCTACTCCTTCGGATCTCCTCTCAATTCGTGGGATTTTGTTCTGTAAATTTTATCATGTATGTTCATAATCCACTGAATGTGTTCCTGTTGTTATCAAACATATGTCAAAGTGGTGGAGACTGAAAATAGTTTTTCAGGGCCTCACCTAACAATTCTGGGTTCTATGTCCATGGAAGGCTCCAGGCCTATAAGGAATCCTAAGGTCCAGGTGAGGAAGCAGAGATAGGGAAGATGCACCAGGGGGAGGTTGCCTAGTGCACATCAAACCATTCCAAAAATATAGTTATTAGGTCCATCCACAGGTGATATTGAGATTTTAATAATACACCATGTTTTGGTTACAACTGGTTTAACAACCCAGTGGAGATTAATCCTAAATCTGAGTAAGGCATCGGTAACTTTAGCTGAGGTAGGCATAAGCTGGCATGTCTTACCTCTTATGTAAGATTTCAAGCTCTGTTAAAACAATAGTTTTCCTCGCTTAGCTTAGTACTTTTTATATTGCATATTTTAATAGTTAGTTTTGGTCACACTGGGTTAAATTAGATTTATGTCAATCTCAATGTTATTCCTTCAATCAACATATATCTATTGAACATTTATTATGGGGAAGTTATTGGGTAACGACATACAGGAACTCCAAGAATGGGTAAAAACTTCACTCTACGTTCTAGGAGTCTTCAATGTAGCTTGGGAGAAGAAACACCCAGTAAAAAGTTGTCCGTGTGACTTAGACAAATTATTTAATATCTCTCAAAAGCAAATTTCTTTTTGTATGTAAAATGGGAACATTTTACCTGGGATCTTAACTTGGAGGTGGTGTTTTAGGTTCCTTATAATTTTAGAACTCCCAGTAAAGTAGACATTGCATACCTGAATGTTTATGTCAAACAAATGCTAGATATAATAGGTGCTATAGTTGTATAGAAAAGAAAGAGATATCTGGAAACTGGGATAGATATGTATTCATGGAGATGTTGGAATTTGAGTGGAGCTTTAAAGGGATGAAGTTGGATGGAAAAATGATTCTCCATCTCTGAATAGCATAGGCAAAGGTAGAACGCACTACCTGAATTTTTTGTCAGGGTAGGCTTCAGCCAAAAGGGCATCTAGAATTGCCCTTTTTCTTATTCTAGATTTCTCCTATCTCTGCACATTTGTTGGTGCATTTTCAGAATCTAGTTATTTTAGTATACTAAATATCTCAAAATAACCTGTATTCATTGAGATACAATCCCTACAGGAATTTGAAGTAATCACAATTTGAGGAGAAAATTACAGTTTCTGGGTGCCTGGACTTACCCAACTTCATGGGTTTAGGACACTAATGAGTGGCTTCCTGGATCAATTCTCTGGTCCTGTCATAAATCAAGGACTGTCACATCTCAAAATACTACTTTTTCAGGCAGAGGATTATTTCTCCTTTAAAGTATGTTTCTGAGGAGGTGGAGAATGCAAATAACATTTTGAGGAGCGCTTTAAACACATAGACTCCTCACTTAGGGCCCAATTAATAGGAAAAACCCACTCTACAAGGTTTCACTCTGCCCTTGAAATTACATTTCAAAAAAACTTGCACTGGCTTCCCCTAGGCACAGAAGAAGGATCCGTGTTTTAATTCTGACCTTAATTAAATCTTTATACAACCTCTTTATTTGGCTCTCCAATGAAGAAAGCGACGGTAGAGGGAAGGAAGGAAAGTATATTTGCTCTTCTTTTGTCTTCCTTGAGAGAAATGTGCCCAAAATTCTCTCTCTTTATTTTGGAGTAGGGGGAATTTGGCTTTTGAGGCTAAGTTACAGTGAGGTATTATAGTAGTACCTGTATAAAGTAGTTGAAATGAGTGCCCAGAAACCATCCTAGTTTCTTCCCTACCTCTCACTGGAGTTTGATTTCATTTCTTTGAGCTTACCAAAGCCAAAATTACTGAAAGGTGCTGTCCATCCATGGGCAACAATCAATTCTATACCCAATCCTCACCTACTATTAATATTTCAAAACCATGGGTAATGACACTGTCCTTTGGAATATGGGGGGGGAAGTTCCAAATGACAATTTGTTATTTTTCTTTATTTCAAAATACTAAGGGAGTACAAATGTTTTTGCTACATGGATACCTTTTGTAATGCTTAAGTCAGGGCTTTTAGTGTGCCCATCATCTGAATAGTGTTCATTGTACCCATTAGGTAGATTTTTACTGCCCCTCCTCTCCCCTCCCCTCCTCTCCTTTTGATTTTATATTACCGTTATATCTCTTGGTACCCATGTGTGTCCATTGTTTAGTTCCCACTTATTAGTGAGAACATGTGATGTTTATCTTTCCATTCCTGGAAAAATAACTTTGCTTAGGATAATGGTTTCCAGTTCGGTCCAAGTTGTTGCAAAAGACATTATTTCATTCCTTTTTGTGGCTAAGTAGTACTCCATGATATACGTATACCACATTTTCTTTATCCACTCATGAATTAGTGGGCATTTAGGTTGATTCAACATCTTTGCAATTGTGAATTGTACTGCAATAAGCATTGAAGTGCAGGGGTGTTTTTGATAAAATGACTTCTTTCTTTTCGGTTCATATCCAATAGTGGGATCCCCAGATCAAATGGTAAGTCTACATTTATTTCTTTGAGGAATCTCCATACTGTTTCCCATAGAGCTTGCATTGTTGCCGTCCCAACTATAGTATTTACGTGTTCCTTTCTGTCTGCATTCATGCCAGCATCTATTGTTTTTTGGATTTTTAATATTGGCCATTCTGACAGGGGTACAGTGGCATCTCATTGTGGTTTTAGTTTGCATTTCCCTGATGATTAGTGATGTTAAGCATTTTTTTCATAGGTTTGTAGGTCATTTCTCTATATTCTTTTGAAAAACTTGTGTTCCTGTCTTTTTAATTAGGTTGTTCATTTTTCTCTTGTTGATTTGTTTGATTTCTTTGTAGATTCTGGATATTAGCTATTTATAGGACATATAGTTTGTGAATATCTTCTTCCATTCTGTAAGTTATCTATTTCCTCTGTTGGTTATTTACTTTGATGTTCAGAAACTTTTTAGTTTAATTGAGTCCCATTTATTTATTTTTGTTGTTGCTATATTTGCCTATGCAAAGTTAGTCATAAATTCCTTGCCTAGGCCAATGTCTTGAAGAGTTTTTCCTATATTTCATTCTAGAATTTCTATGGTTTCATGTCTTACATTTAAGTCTTTTATCCATATTGAATTCATTTTTGTATATGGTGAAAGATAGTAGTCCTGTTCCATTCTTCTGAATGTGGAAATCCAGTTTTCCCGGTACCATTTATTGAATAGGAGAACTTTCTTTCCCCAGTGTATGTTGTTGTTTGCTTTGTCAAAGATCAATTGGTCATAGCTATATGGTTTTATTTCTGGGTTTCCTATTCTGTTCCATTGGTCTATGTTTCTATTTTTGTGCCAGTTCCATGATGTTTTGGTTACTATAGCCTTGTAATATAATTTGAAGTCAGGGAATGTGATGCCTCCAGATTTGTTCTTTTTGCTTAAGATTGATTTGGCTATTCAGGCTCTTTTTTGTTTTGAAATGAAGTTTAGGATAATTTTTTCTAGATCTGTGGAATATGACATTGGTATTTTGATGGGGATTGCATTGAATCTGTAAATCACTTTGGGCAGTATGAACATTTTTAACAATGTTGATCCTACCAATCCATGAGCAAGGAATGTTTTCCCATTTGTTGTTGTCATCTATGATTTATTTCATCAGTGTTTTGTTGTTCTCCTTGTAGAGGTATTTCATGTCCTTAGTTAGGTATATTCCTAGGTATTTTATTTTCTTGGTAGCTATTGTAAATGGTATTGAGTCCTTGATTTAACTCTCAGCTTGACTATTATTGGTGTATAGGAATGCTATTGATTTGTGTATATTGATTTTGTAACCAGAGACTTTGCTGAATTTAGTTATGAATTATAGGAGTCTCTTGGTGGAATCTTTTATTTCAGCTTATCATGGGGGTACAAAAGTTTTTCTTGGTGGAATCTTTAGGGTTTTCTAGATACAAGATCGTATAATCAGTGAACAGGGTTAATTTGACCTCTTTCCTGATTTGCATTTATTTCTTTCCCATGCCTTGTTGTTCTGGCTAGAACTTCTAGTACTGTGTTGAATACAAGTGGTGACAGTGGGCATTCTTGTCGTGTTCCGGTTCATAGGGGGAATGCTTTCAACTTATTCTCATTCAGTATGATATTGGCTGTGGGTTTGTCCTATACAGATTTTATTATTGTGAGTTATGTTTCTTTTATGCCTAGTTTGTTCAGGGTTTTTATCTTATAACCTAATGATTGGTTTAAACATTTCTAACTAAAACCAGAGTTCCAGCTGCTAGAAAATAAAAATAAAAAGTCACCATATAAATATTTTTTAAGAAAATGTATAGTAAAATATACCATTAGCAAATTCAATATATAAATCATATATTTGGAAAATGTTTTAATTAAATGTGTCCATGAGGATTGCAAGTGGTTATAACCAAAAACCCAAATAAGTGTGCCTAGAACACATTAGGTGTTTTAATTTTTGTCATGTAACAAGAGGGTAAGCAATCCAGAGCTTGTAAAGCATTCCTGCAATGATCCCACAAGCTGGGATCATCATTCTGTATCTCCACTTAGCTGTCCTGACTATGGGCCTCCGTCCTCACATTTGTTATCTCATATTCACTAAAAGGTTTCTTCACCTTTAGTATTAGATTCAAGTTCTAGGCAGGAAAAACCATATAGGAAGGTGAAACCAAAAAAGTATATCCTGGATAAGTTTGTGCCTTTTAAAAGAAGAGACCCAGAAATCTCTCCCTGAGACTTATATATCTTTAGCTATAACCTTGTACACCCCAGTTGTATGGGAGACTGGTTAATGTGATTTGTTTTATAATTGTTTTTGTCTCTTTAATGTGGGCATGTTTTCAACCTTAACATTAGAGTTCTTTCACTGTGAGGAGAGAAATATTAATTCCGGATAGGTGGTTAGCACGGCCTGCCACACTAATGAAGATAAAGTTAATATCTACACTATTTATAGACTTTTTCTGCAAACTTATAACTAAAGAAAACAATCCAATAGAAAAATGAGTGATAAATATGAATAAACACTTGCGTATGATGTAAAGAAATGGAAAAACATGTCATGTTCATGGATTGGCAGAATCAACATTGTTAAAATGTCCATACTACCCAAAATGATTTACAGATTCAGTGCAATCCCCATCAAAATATCAATATCAATTTTTGCAGATTTAGAAAAAATAATTCTACACTTTGCTTGGAATCAGAAAAGAGCTCGAATGGCCAAAGCAATCTTAAGCAAAAGGAACAAATCTGGAGGCATCACTTCACCACTTCACCAGACTTTAAGGCTGTAGTAACCAAACAAGGATAGAGTAACCAAAACAGCATGGTACTGATAAAAAAAAAAAAAAAAAAAAATTAGTGACACAGACCAATGAAGCAGAACTGAGAACCCAGATATAAGACCATCTGCATATTGCCGTCTGATCTTTGACAAAGCAGACAACAATATACACTGGGGAAAAGAATCCCTATTCAATAAATGGTGCTGGGAAAGTTGGATAGCCACGTGGAAAAGACTGAAACAGGATTCATATCTCTCATTGCTCACTAAAATTAATTAAAGATTGATAAAAGACTTAAATCTAAGACATGAAACCAAAAGAATTCTAGAAGAAAATGTTGGAAAAACTCTTCTAGATATTAGTTGAGGCAAAGAATTTATGAGGAAGACCCCAAAGGCAATCACAGCAACAACAAAAATAAATAAATGGGACTTGATTAAATTAAAAAGCTTCTTCACTGCCAAGGAAACAATCCACAGAGTGAATAGACAACCTACAGAGTGGGAGAAAATATTCATATGCTATACATCTGATAAAGGGCTAATAACCAGAATCTACAAAGAACTCAAGCAAATCAGCAAGAAAAAAATTAACCCCATTAAAACAAGGGCAAAAGACATGAATAGAAGCTTTTCAAAGAAGATAGACTAATGGTTAATAAACATATGAAAAAATGTTCAAAGTCACTAATCATCAGGGAAATGCAAATCAAAAACACACTGAGATATCACCTAACCCCAGTGTGAATGGATGGCTTTTATCAAAAAGTCCCCAAACAACAGATGCTGGCTTGGATGCAGAGAGAAAATAACACTAATATATTATTAGTAGGACTGCAAACTAGTACAATCTCTATGGAAAATAGTACAGAGATTCCTCAGAAAACTGAAAGTAGACCTACCATTTGATCCAGCAATCCCACTGTTGAGTATTTACCCAATGGAAAAAGGTCATTTTATATAAAAAAAACACTTGTACTAGAATTTTTACTGCAGCCCAATTCACAATTGCAAAAATGTGGAATCAACTCAGTGTCCATCCAATTCATGAGTTAATTAATAAAATGTGGTATATGTATACCGTGTAGTACTGCTCAGCCATAAAAAATGAATTAATTCCTTTTCTTACAATCTGGATGGAACTGGAGATCATTTTTCTTAGTGAAATCTCATAAGAATGGAAAAACACCACATGTACTTACTATAAAATTGGAACTAATGGAACAGCACTCATATGCACAAATGGGAACACAACTCAGTGGAAATCGTGCAGGTGGGAGGGTGGAGGAGAGGATGAGTGAAATCCTATCTAACAGGTACAATGTACACCAGGTGACGGGCACGCTTATAACTTTGTCTCAAGCAGTACAAAAAGAATCCATGTAACCAAAACATTTGTACCCAGGTAATATTGTGAAATAATAAAAAAAAAATAGGTTACCCTTAAATCTGTGAAAAGGTACCCAACTTCCTTAGTGGTCAGACAATTGCACATTTAAGTAACAATGAGATATTTTATATTCATCTGACTGGAACAAATTTAAAAGTATGCTAAGTCCTACTGCTGTTTGAAATGCAGAAAAATATTAAATTGTTACAGTTTGTTTTTTAAAAAGATCAACTTCTGAATGGCAATTTCTGTTGAAATTAAAAAAATATATCCTTTGATTCAGGGAAACTAATTATCAGAATCTATCTCATAGAAGTAAAAATATTGATATCAAACCATTAAATATATATACTCAAGGGTTTTATTGCATCATGTTTTATAGTGGTTTAAAAAAGAGAATAGTTTTAAATGTTCATAAATAGGGAAATCCAATTGTTAAGCAAATTATAGTAAATTCCTATAAGGGACTATTATGCAGTCATTTGGAAGAATAGACTTGATCTATCTTGATCTAAGCCAGGTGACTTAGAAAACTTCCCACAATGTACTGTTAAGTGAGGAAACAAGATAATAAAGGAGAAAGATAAGAATGGTGCAGTTTATTAATCTGAGTTGCTAAGAGTTGGAGAGAGAAAGGGAAACAATGAGGGAATGTGAAATGGAGAAAGCAAAAGAAATCAAGTTTTAGATATGTGCATAAGTAAAATAACTTATAATTCAGGTTTTTTTTTTTAAAAGAGTTGAAGTAAG
Organism: Eulemur rufifrons; assembly: GCF_041146395.1. NCBI lineage: Eukaryota > Metazoa > Chordata > Mammalia > Primates > Lemuridae > Eulemur > Eulemur rufifrons. The sequence continues at coordinate 104,958,340 of NC_090984.1, forward strand.
GAAAAGAAATTACAGCATGAACTGGATACAACAAGATCGGTGTACAATAAAGAACAGAAGTTCTTAGAGTTGTTCCTGATTAGATGTTAGAAGATTTGGGTTACCACCAACCCTCTTCAGAGGAGAATTTATACATGTATAAAGGTCCATTGTATATTCTTTATTTTGTTCAATACCAACTCTATATAGAGTTTACTATTTATAATAAATAAATTTATAATAAATAGAATGTCTTATTTTTTAAGCAGCTGGTAGATATTGTATCACACCGTGCAATAAATGTAGATTTGAAAAAAGTTTAGGCTAATTTACAGTGGGAAAGATTCTTCACTGCTTATAATAGAGTCCCAGAATTTTCTTAGCCATCTAATTCCCAAGCCCAGAGCTTTGGCTTCTGGGCTGTGTTGCTGGCAGTGAGGAAGTGGGATAGCACATTGTTTAAATCACAGCGCTTCTCTGTTTTCTGGCTAAGTTACAAAACAATGTTGTAGTCGTGAAACCGAATGTCATCAGCACACATTGCGGCACGCACGGAGCACGCATGGCACTGTAGTAGCGCTCAAGGCAAGCATATGATTGCATTTAAGAGAGGTGTTGTTGCTTTCTTTAAGAAGTTTTTGGATTAAAGGAAGACAAAAATGAAACAAAAACAACCAAACAGAAAGCATCTTAGTGGACTTTCCATCACAGCAATTACATTATCTGGTTCTGAGTTTGGCTCAGGGCTTTGCACATTTTAAATACTCAATAATATCAATTGGATGAATGAATGAATGAACCAACCATGTTAACAGGAACTGGACTGTGAACAGCAGTTCTTAACAGGTAGTTTTTTTTTTTTTTTTTGCGTTCTGCCTCACTCCACTAGAATCTATTTTCCATCAAGTTAAATGCAAGTCTGAAATGACCTGACTAATTTTTCACATGATTTCCAGTTAGCTCTCACAATCAGAAAGAGGCACTGAATCTGAATCTGAAAGTGTGCTTTGTTGAGCCTGCCTGCGGTTTTAAATAATTGAATTAGAATGTCTTTTAGTGAGGTACATACTTTCTAGTTTTTTCACAGGAAACCCCTAGCCCATGCAGTTGAGTTAAGTGAGCCCCCAGCAAATTTAGCCCCCAGGCTAAAATTCCAACTCTTCAGTATGAAGTACCAAATTCTTTCCACTTTGTCTCTTGCTTGTTATTTCAGCTTTGAGTCCTACCATTTGCCAGGTGCAACCTGCACGCCAGCTATGCTGGGTTTTCTGTTTCCTGAATATACTGTATTGGTCCAGTCCTCTGAGACTGTGCTTACATACGCTACTTCTTTGTCTTTAGTTGCTTGTTCTGTACCATTTAACTAGTAAACTCCATCATGTTCAATTATCACTGCCCTCATATATCTTTTAATTAACTATCCATAAAAAAGTAACATATTCACTTCTTCATTATTCCATCTATTTAGCAATTGTGGGATTTTTTTATATTGATGTTCATTTGCTTATCTGACTCTCCACCCATGAGAAAGTTGGAGTTCTCTCTTTGCTCCCTTTGGGCTTTATTGCATGATCCCTGCAATGATGTTTGTTGACTGACTGATAAATCGTTGTTGAATGGATAGATTGATAGATGAATAGATGGATTGGTTGACAAATGAATAAATGAATCATTAAGTGAAATAGGGAATATTATAGACCTGAAAAAAAGAAAGTATATCTATCTCTCTCTCTCTCTCTCTCTCTCTATATATATATAGGTATATATATATATAAATAACTGTAGGGGAAAATATTTTTATTAGGAATTGTATAGAATAGATGAAGGTGATAATGACTTATATATTATTTTATCTTTGGAAATTATTAGTTAACATTTGTAAACAGGGTAGATATTTTGGAGCGAAAGTGCTACATAACTACAGTGCACTTATTTATTATCCTCTAAAATAGTCTCTTTCTTTGGCATGTTTAAAACCTGAAGTCTGGTTGGCATTATAAATATGCATGAGCTGTTGGGGGAAGAGAGCATAAAGTGTGAATCACACTTCAAACAGACCCACCCGCTCACTCCTGACTTCAAGTTTTTCAGAAGTGTGAAATGAAAATGCTTTTAAAATTAGAAAATGTGCCATCAGAACTTTTATCAGCCCTCAGAGAAAATAAATAATCTCCTTAAATGTGGGGAAGGCTGGGGATATTTATTTAGTTAGTTTCACAGCTAAGATGCTTTGATAAGTTTTTGTGTCATAAAATGCACAAATTAATTTTAATGAATGTGGAAAAAAACATCTTCTGAAACAGCCTGAGTACCCAATGCTGCAATCAACGGTTTCTGAGGGATTATTTAAACCTAATCTGTGGGCAAATTGTCTCACTGGGGAAAAGAAACTCTCACAGGTGTCTTTTCCTCTGATACATTTGCAATTGAAAAGTGATCTTATAGAATTTGAGGAGTGGGTGAATTTCTGGAAAGAGACACTTGGATCTTAAATTGCTAAATTTGAACAACAAAAATGAGAGAAAAAATGGTATAGTTAGATGTTTGCTTTCAAGTTGGTGGAAAATTGTTTTTTAAGTCAATACTATTCTTGATTTTTAAAGCATATCAAAATTGAATTGAGTATGAATATAGAAGACCATAGTGAAAGATAAAGGACGATAATCTGAGATCTTTATTTACTTTATCACTAATTAATTTGAAGTATAGTTCATCATTTCCAGAAACCGTGTGGCAAAAGAAATGGCTGTTTGGTTGTTGTCCTCAAGGTCAGCAATTGAGAACAGGGAAAAAGAGAGGTGCTAGCATCGTCTGGTGGGTTAGAGCAGACCTGGGTTGTGGAGCCCCACCCTCAGGGTTCCTAATGCAGTAGTTCTGGGGTGGGGCAGGATAATTGCATTTCTAACAAGTTCACAGGTGACACTGATGCTGCTGGCTCTGAGACCACACCAGTGGTCTTTGAGGAACACTACTCTAATACTTAGATAAGATTAAAGAAAAAATTATGTAATGATCATCTGTTGTTAAATGCTGGGCTCATTTTGTAAACCTTAAGCATCTTGGTGAGTTTCTTTTTTAATTGGATGATAATTTCAAATACCATTTTATTAGCGTACTATTGTGGAAGTTGAAATTCTATGTTCACTCTTGTTAACTGCTGTACATTTACTGTGGTAGCATGGGACAGACATTGTTTTAAAGGAATGGGAAAACATTTACTTTCATAGTATTGTTGTGTAGCCTCTTGACTGAGTTGTAGCTTTTGTCACTAGTTTATTGCTGTTATTTGAAAGATACCCATGGTTTTTCTTCATGTTTCAGTTTGGGAGTAAATTTGAATAGATGAAACTTAATTTAAGTAGTTTCTGTCAGGTTCTGTTTTTAGGAGATACGCTAAAGGTATAAGAAAAAACACAGCATATCATGATCTCTTATGGGTGTGCATGTGTTCAAGGCCACGTCTTTTATTGGTATCTCTCCAAAACATACATGGTTTGACTTTAGTACCACAGCAAACACTGGACACAGAGATAAAATGACTTTAGTCTGTGATGTGAATGTCATTGAGTCAGCAGCTTCCTGTCAAATCATTAATCTCTGCCCAAGCCCAAACTGCTTCAGTGATTTCCTCCCACTCAGCATCTTCCTCAGTGAAGGACCCTTCCAAAACCCAAGACTTCTGGCATCTTTCCTTCCTACTAGAAAGAAGGCTTTCTCTCAGCAGCTGCTTCCAAATGGGGCCAATGAGGAGAGTTAGTAGGTGAAGAAACCCATCTTTAAGATTCATTTTCTTCTTTTACCTGCCAATTGTACTCACTCAGCTTCTCTTCCTACCTAAAAGATGTATTTCTCTATGATTTCCATAAGTTTTTCTCTGTCACTCCTGATGCTATTCATTCTTATTTTCAGAGATGCTTATTAGATCTCAAGCTCCTAAACAAGACATACACAAAGAACAAGGAAACAAACAAACAAAATCCTCCCTAGTCTTTTCCTGGTACTCTACCAAGATGGCAAAGTATCTCATTGTTAGTGGAACAATTTCACTTTCTTTTTGTGTTCTCTCCTACAACATACAGATTGAGCTATATTGTTTGTTTACTTGGAGAGAAGTTATTATCATTTTTTTTAAGTAAGAAATATCTGCTGAGATTAGTGTCATACAGTAGTTCTTAAAGTGGTCCCCAGACCAGCAGCATTAGCAAATTTCTGAGCCCTACTTAAACCTACTGAGTCTGAAACTCTAGGGGAGGACCAAGCAATTTGTGTTTTAATAAGCCCTCCCAAAGGAGTGCCATACACACTGAAGTTTGAGAACCACTTGTTTAGAATTTGGAAAGTCTTGGAAAAAGGGCAGGAGTAGGTGGAAAATATGGGTGGTCTGGTTCTTTTTGTGCTTGCTACTCATGTAACCTCAACTGAAATTGGTGTCTATAGAAGACACTTTTATTTGGTTGCTGCAAATAACTGGCAGCTTGGCAGTGATAAAGAGGATACCCAGAGAACATTGTGCATTTATACTTTGTTCCCTCAACTTCACAGCCCAGGAGACTTTCTTCCAAGTTCCTGCGTGGGTAATTTCCTGCAGGTGGAGGGATCAGGTATTTTCAAGCCCCCAGCCACAAGACCATTGCATTCTATTCCGTTCATGCTCACTCATTGCCCCTGGCCATTTGAGGCTCCTCTTCCCTAATTGTGTGAAGTATTTAGTCCGGATAGTACAATCCAGGTTTGCTTTCTTTCCTTTCTAGTGAATTCATGGATTGCTGCAATAGCCTGTGTCTGCCCCAGACCACGATTATAAAAATAATAATAAATTACCTCTCTTTCTCTAGGTTTTCTTTCAGGCTCAACATGTAGTTGGTGGCTTATGGGGTATTGATTGTGTTTTATCAGTTTAGCTCACACACTGACAATTACATGTAGCGCCAAGGTAGCCATGACAATGTAGTCCCGTTGCCATGGCAATGAAAGAAGGCCTATTGCTACTACCTACAACCTGCTTTATAGTGATAAACGTATTGCTCATTTCATTTTAATTGAAATTTGAAATCATAGTCTCTAGGAAGAAATAAATGGACTCACTCCCCATTTGTCCCCCTGGCCACACAGAAACAAGTGTAAATGGAAAATAATTGAGCTTTTTTTTTTTTAAGGGTAAATATCAAGGTTTTTGAGAGTATGTTTTCCAGTAGTTTCATGAGGGCTAGAAACAGAGGAAAAATGATATTTTGCTGAATAAAAATTGAATTAGCTCTCATGTTTTTACATTCTCAATTAGTTGCTATTTTCTAATTCTCCAAGTCTCTCATCTTAACTGCCTACCCTGCATGGTGTATTTTACATAATAGAATCTTTAATGAATTTACTTGCTGAGTTTAGTGCATACCTAAAAACTCACAGCAGATATCATATAAGGTACTTGAAAATTAGCATCACAGGGCACTGCAGAAGCTTTCACATAATTGAAAAAAACAATAATAATACATATTTAGCCATGTATGGTCACACTTCTATGCCAGTGCCTCTTGTATGCCTTAGATTTAATAATCATTATGTGGTGGCACAACCACATACTGTAGTCATATACATGTATGTGGTATATATGCTGCATATATATACACATATATGCATATACATATATACATATACATGCTATGTGTAGCAATGAGAGGGAGATGTTGTGACGTATAGTCATGAATGAAGAAATTCCAAGTCAGCAGATATTACAAAAAAGATAGAAATATTTTACAGAAAACAAAGCAACCATCTATGAAAGTGAAGAAGAGTAAGATAGTAACAAAATTCACAGGTACAAAGTCTTAAACTGTAAAAAAAAGTATGAACTTGGTCAAAACCTTCTAAATATGTCAGTAGAAGACTCAGTCAAATCCAACTTTTCTTTTTTGCCTTTATCTAGTATTTCCTTTTCCTAATTTAATATCTTTTACAAATGGTCCTATCCTTATTTTATTTCCCATTGGTTTCTTTTAGAAAACTTAAAAAATCATAACAGGATGCCCCTATCTCCTTTTTCCTCTTTCAGTATTTTTCTGAATGAATCAGATGATTTTCCTTTCTCAGTATAACCCTGTAAGTCAGCTCAATGCTTTGTTTCTCTGGACCATGTGCAGGTTATAATAGATATGTAGGACAGGCAGACAGGAAGTAAGATGTAAGCAAGAAAATAGGATCTTCCCTGAAAGAGCTTACCATGAAATGAAAACTTGCTGTTTATAAAGCAACTTCAGAAAATGTGCATTCACATTGCTAAGGATATGCACAGTGGTAGAGTATCTTATGTGGAAAGCATCTTAGTCATTTATTCCAAAGTTCAGCTTTTAGAGGGAGTAACATGACTTGAAAATTAGATGGGTCTCTTCTACGAAGGCAGATTATTATCAGAGGTGTTTCTTGGTTGGTTGGGTTAAAATACAAAAGAAAATATTCTTTCTTTGACATTTTCAATCTTTGCTATCATCCCTAATTATAGTTCTCCAATTATGACAATGGTACAACGATCAATGTATTTATTTATTTCCTTATTAATACTTACTGAGTACCTACAATGTGTGAAGGCAATATTCTAAATGCTAAGACAAAGCTTGGACCTTCATTAGGCCTATATTCTAGTAGGCTTGTGACATGCATTAAACAAACAATAAATTATTTCAGTTCGATTATGATGAAAAGAAAGACCAGATTCTATAAGAGACTCTCTAAAATCTACTATAAAATTCTTTAGTGTTATGAAATAATTTACTCATCATTGGATATAGTATGTATACATCATTGGATATATTATTGATTAAATCAATTTTAAGATGGGAAGTGACTTCAAAAAGCAGACTTACTACAAATAAGTGTTTATGACACATAAAGAAAAATTGAGAATGTATTAAAGGAAAATACTGCTAAGTAATCAGAAAAGATACTATGCAAAGTCTGCATTTGGATTCTGCCGCACATCAGGCTTGTTAAGCATCTATTTCTAAGCTACAGTTATTAATATTTATTGGTTTTCTCTTGACTTATTTTTCTTTTTTATTCCTTTAATTCTAAACCTTTTGGATTTTATTAAACTTTAAAATCCATATATTTGATTCATTTGAGTTTCAATGATTGAAACTATTAGCAAAAATTCATTTTTATGCTTGAAGCAGTAGCTCTACTCCCCCATCTCAGTTTTTCATGTGTTATAGCAAGATTTGTACTAGAATTTGCCAGTTCAACCCAACAATGTCTTTCCATGTATCATCCTTGCCTCAAAACTCACATCATTCAGTGGCTCTTTATGTCATGTGTGGACTTATTTTCTGATATATCTTCATTCAAATATACGATGGTTACAAAGAAGGACCAAACCCTACGTAAACACCATAGCAATGAGCAAAATGCCTCACATCCCACAGATGCTCATTAAACATGTGCACTGGGAAATCTTGATTATTTGCTCCTTAAATGATATTTATTTATTTGAATTACTAATCCTGACATTCAAAAGGCAAAACTGTGAAATATTCAGCAAAGTTCTGTTAGACCTACTCTAGTCTATAATCACAATTCCGGTATTTTCTTTTCTGCTTTATTCTCATGTAATAGTTGTGTCTCTCACTACCAAAGCTCAACTCACTGCCTACAGTGGCATCCTGTTTATTAACTTGAATTTCTTTTGCTATATAGTAGGCTCTCTCCATTTAACTTCATGAGAGATGAAGGAATTCTAGCTTAAAGTTTCAAACCCACAAGGTAGACTTCTGTAGTGTAGCCTGGGACATCTGTCTGTGAATAGAGCTGGAACCCTCAAATGGTTTTGAAGCCATTACCAGCAGCAGGTCTGAGATTATAGTACCCAAGGAGAAAATTGAGCCTAGCGAACTAGAGAATCTCTCCACAAATTCAAAGTAACATCAAAGCAGCCAGAGCAGCGGAGGTGGTAAGAGATATGGGCTTCTGATTGCCAGAATTTCTTACAGTCTATCCTCCACCTAGAAGCCCCTCTCTGTTCAAAGCTTCAGATTCTTAAATACGGGCAGGATCCTTAATTAAATATCAAATAATTGATTAGCAAAGTTCCTGCAATGCATGCTCATTGATGAAACCATTTTGGCAGGCTGGATGATATAATTAGAACAAACAAGATGTGAAATCTGCAGTGTTTTGAGCTACTGTCCAATAATTTTTAATTTTGTAATAAAAAAGAGACAGAGAAAGGAAATAGCAAAAGATGATTCATGCTTATCTGTGAAACAAAAAAAAAAAAGATAGGAGAAAAAAAGACTCCAAGATAACATTTGCCCACTGTGGATAGTAGCTTTAGGTGTCCATTATCCTTCTCAGACAGTAGCATTTAGGAAACCTGTATCATCTCTACCTTTGAAAAATGTGGTGCTATACCAGTAGTGTCTTTATTAGATACACAAGTATTCTTCAAGTATAGTCACAAATTCCAGTCTCATCAGAGACATTTATTTTAAGGAGGTGTCCGTCCTGCTACCCCTTCATGCTCACCTGTTTTCTCCTGAGGAAATAAAAGAGAAGATCCGAATAACATAGTACCCAAGCCTCGCTAATGGCTAGAGCCAGGCGTACAGAGCAATAGGGAGGAGTGGCTGCCGGAGACTATCAGAGGAAAACATCATCCCTGGGTCTTCAATGTTAATACTATGATAATATTATGATATGTTTTATTTTCCTATCAGGGGTAAGTCTTCATTGACAGTCCCTAATGGAGTTTTTCTCTGGTCTTATTTTTATCATTTGTGCATGAAAAGATGAAATGGATAGTTAAGGGTGCTAAAGAAATATTTTGGCTTTGCTCCATAGGCTCCCAGATTTTTGTGGTATTTGTATAGTATTAATGTCAATTTGGTGGTGCTGTAATTTTACCAACAGGCTTCTCACCTCCACGCACTTTACAAAGATACAGTTAACACAGTCAACTTGTTTATAAAGGGTTGCATTATTTTAGGGGTGATTAATTTATTATTATTTGTTTTCTTGAAGCATCATCATCATGGTTATAATAAGCTTATTTCTTAGGTAGAAATATTAATACCCAGGGAATTTTCTACAGGCTGGCTCATTTATAATGAAGGAGAATCTCTCCACACTCTGAGGCATATTCTCACCAACTTCTTCATGGGAAACCCCGGATGCTTGCAGATTCAGGACAGTTTAGGGATTGTTAATCCGATTGCTTTTTATAAAGACTGTCCTAAAATATATAAAGTAACAAACATTCTAATTTTTAAAGATTCATCAAGAAAACAGTTTTGTAACCTCTAATTTCTGTATGACTTTAGCAATTTTATTTTTGGGAATTTTTCCTATGATTAATTTAATTTTAAAAATTTTTATCCTATTTTATATATGAAGATATTATTCCTTTTTTAGCATTCTATTTCCTAGATTAAAAAAACTTTTCTTTTTATTTCCACCCCAGGACTTTATAAAATAATTTCTGGAACTTCTCTAAGTTTTCTACATGTATGCTGGTTCGAGGTGACCTGCAGCCAACTGCCTGGGTTGCGTGAAGCTTGGGCCCACCATGTACTATTTGACCTTGAGAAGTTATTTAACCTCTTGGTGCCTCTGAGATTGGGGATGATAATAGTCCATATCTCATAGAGTTTCTGGGTGGATAAAATGTGCTATTACATGAAAAATAGAATAGTATTTGGCTGGTATATATTCAGCATTCAGTGAATGGAAACTATTCTATTTTATTCCATTTCATTTCTGTAGTTCAACATAAAATAGGTAGAATTGCCAGTAAACAATTCTACCAGGTTATTAAATGTGTTATCTGAAGAAAAAAGTGTTTATTACTTAAATATGTTTAGTAAATATAGGGCGATGGTCATATTTTAAAATTTTGCTTTACTATAGAACTTCTCAGACTTTTTAATATACAAATATATATTGTGCATATCCAACATGGCTAACCTGCCATCTTTCTCTATATTATTTTATAGAATAGCTTTCTTTCCTATGCATCGCCTACTAACGTCTTCAGTCAATCAAGTTTGGAAAACAATGGCCAGTCATGGTAAGACATATTTCTGAAAATCCCAAAGTTGATCTTTTCATGCTTTCAGTAGTTATATTGAAATTGTCCCAAGGACAGAGAATAGAAAAAGAAATCAGTTTTCTAAAATTTATCTATTCTCTAAAAAGGACCTCCACTTTATCGGTGAAGAGTGAAAGCCCTCACTTTGATGGCAGTTACATTTGGAAGGGTCACTCAAACCTGCCACAGTTCCCAGGCATCTCTGTTGGAAGTGCAGATTCCTTTCCTTGTGACTCTATAGGGAATCCATGATGTGGATTTTTCTGTATTCGAGCCAGCAAAAGATATAGATCAAACGTTTAAGGCCATTAACAAGAAGTTAAATCAGGAACAACACTGATCTAGAAGCATTAATTCAGGGTAAGCACAAAATGTGTTGCAGCATCGATTCTGGCATTTTTCTCTGCTCCTAACAGCTTTGAACACTTGATCCATATTGTGTTATACGGACCTCAATGAAGGGAAATAAACATCTGGACAGATTTTCTACAATCACGTTTCCCTCTCACCATTTTTTCTGCTTTGGTAGTTAACTCAGGCCATAGGCTCCATTCACCTAGAACCAATTTAAAATTGAGAATGCTGGCCAGAGCAGCAAAGTGTGGTGCTTGCAGTTTTCAAGCATATAAATAATTTCTTTTTGAAAAATTTCACACCAGTGTACCATAAGCGGAGTTAGAGCACCCCTTTATATTAGATTGGTAAAATTCCAGAACCACTTAGCAGTTTTCATAGGTGCCAGGGTGCTATATTGTTTTTTTTTTTTAATTTGAGAATATTAGAGGTATACAAATGTTTTGGTTACATAAATTGCTTTGGTACAGTTTGAGTCAATATTATAAGTGTGACTCTCACTCAGATAGTGTACATTGTAAAAAGCTAACATTTATTTCCAGGAACTGAGCTATGATTCAAATTCATTATCTCATTTAATCCTCACAATACACCTATGAGGTAGAAAGTGTTGTTATTTCCATCTTATAGGAGAAGCATCTGGAGCTAAGATAGATTACATGACCTTTTCCCTTGGGTTCTGAGTAAATGTCATATTGTCCCCAGAATAACGCAATGCTCACCACAAAGGTTTACCCTACTAACAGATAATATAATTTTCAGAGATTAATCACTCTAAAGGGTTTGTAGGTATGGAGGAAAATAGCATATGTTATTCTCTAGGATCACACTAGATTTTTACAGGTGATATATTACTCTAACAAAATCCTTCTGAGATTTTCAATAATGAATTTTTATTAGATGGGACTGAAGATCATCTCAGCTGGTGTTACTACACTGTTTGCTGCTTGAGGACATAGGTCATGCCCTGTGTATGCACCACTCCTCGTATCTCTTAACATGATGCTTTGCATTAAGCAGAAACTCAGGAAATGTTTGTTGAGCACATGGATGACACCTTAACTCTTTAATTCAACCAGTTGTCTTGGTAAAATATAGGAAGGTGTTGTTTGCCTTTGCACAGGTCTTTACCATAAGAAGTCACCTAGAGTTCTTAATTTGTTACATAGAAACAGTTTACACATTTCTCTTGTTCCTTCATTCCATATTGCAAAGAAAATACTGGTAATGTGTTTTGAGTCACTATTAAGGGATTGCTTAAAATGAAAAAGTAGTATGAATTTATTAAATCTAGTACTTTTGGTAATGAATTAAAAATGAATCTTTATTGCAAAATTGATTTCCAAACACAAGGCCAAACACTGAGAAGTATTTCCAAGTCCCCTATTTCAGAAACCCCAAATCTCTAAATTAGAGATATGTGAAAAAGAATAGTGCTTTTTGAAACATTTGTATTGCTGCTAGGTTTTTGGCCTGCACCTATAAACACATGCTTCTTTTCCTTAAAATATACATGGAAGTTGAAGTCTCTAGCAGGTATCTTTCTGAAGAATAGCCTTCATAGCAGGGTTTCCTATTCCCAGGACATACATGCAAGTGTGATTAATGGATCTCCAGAAAAAGGCAGTTTCAGCCCCTAAAATAAAACCAGCAGAGAAATTGAGTCAAATAACTTGAAACTCCCCAGAGGGATCAGGAATCACCCTTAAATTCACAACACTTTTGAATAACTACATTATGTTAGTCATTATGTTCGAAATGTCTTGGGTAAGTGTTTAGGTCTTGTTCCTTTGGTCTCTATTCAGGGATCATGTGCTTGTGTTGGGCAGAGCAGTGCAAAGTGTGGGGAGAGGAAGAGATAAAGATGGAAGAAACTAAGCAACAGTCCCAGTACCCTGAAAAGTGGAGAACTGCTGAAGCAAAGTTCAAGTCATCTAGAGATGAATTGGCTTATGCTTTTGCAGCAAAAACGTTTTCCTGAGTCCCTTCCTAGCAGGATATATGCAATATAGGCCTGTGATTTTCTGCAGTGACACAAAATAGTGAAAACTGTAAGTCAATCCATGCTGAGTGCAATCCCATATTATTTCATACATTAAAAAAGTCATACAGCTATATACATATATAACCTATTTCACAGTAAAAATAAAAACATATTTATTGATTCATCAGAGGGAAGACAGGTTTGTGTGTCTATCCAAATGTATTACACTGTGATTTTTCTCTTCCTAGAGAAAGATTTCCCTGAAGACAATATTTATGGCAGGGACAGGAATTTACATTACAGTCGGGTATAGGTTCTGACTAGGAAGCATATTGCATTTTGGAATTGGTCTATATTGGACATTCCTTGAAAAACCTTCTAAAGGGAAATAATGTTGCATCTACTCATTTGGTCACATATGTGTATAATTTTCAGTGATGGCTACTGCCAGCAGTCCTTTATATAATCTTTATTGAAAATTTTATTTATTGTCATCATTCTATTCTTGGCAGTCAGTAAAATATCAGCTCTTTGTCATTTACTAATAGATTTCTTTTTCTCTCTCCCTTTCTTCCCCATCTATATCCATTCTTTCTCCAGGGCTCTTTGCATATAGTAAGCATTCAGTAATTCTTGTTGAGAAAATGAATTTAAGTCTAACACATGAATACTTATAAAACTCTTTCCTTATGTTAAAGACTTTAAGCTTTTTAAAATTCAGAATTAGCCACTAGTCATTCTCTAATGGACATTTAGTGGTTGCTGTTTTCTGGAATGCAGGATTCATTAGCGTTATTGCTAGCATTTGGCTATCTTCAGTTGCCCTGGCATACTACTGAAGGTGAGCATCCAAACTGTGTTAACGTTTCGTTTCTCTCAATACTCCAAGGTTATAGATGGAAAGAGGTCATAGACATTCCAGCTGCCAGTACAGAGAATCCCTGATAAAGCAAATGATTCTTGAGGTCCCTTGGAATTCCGAATTCCTTGGTAGAGATTTATGAAAGGAGAAGGGGAAACTACATCTGGTTTATTCTAAACCTCTTGCTTCTCATCTTTACCTTCTACTAAATCACCGAGAAGCCGTTGACAATGAGCACACATAGGCTTTATGAAGGAACTATGCTGCGGCAGGATTCTTCAAGGTCTCAGGGTTCACCCTGATTAAAACTGCACATAATCTAAAGCATGGCAGCCAAATGCTTCAGCAGGAATCAAACTTACACGCACATGGCTGCCCCACTGAGTTTCCCATCATCTCCAGTGAGTCAGTGTCACTTTGTGCCTTGGAAATAGCAACTAGAAGCCAACAGAGGTCAACAGAGAGTTCCCCAGGAGGAAATATTCTACCGTGGTCTTTGAATGAAGGCCTGTCAGTGGGACTAGAATTCTAGGGATGCCACTGTACCACAAAACACACATGATTAAATCATCATAACAGTATTTCAGAAACTGAAACTCATGTAAGAACACAAGCCAGATACCAACTCAAACAAATTATGAAATGAGGTAGAGCAAACTGAAATGCAAAGACATAGCCAATAGCCAGGGCAGGGACAGATCGGAGATTCAGGGCAGGTAAAGACAATTTGTACACCAGTTGGTCTAATGGCAGTTCTGCAGGGAGGCAGCCTTTTGAGAGCAGTGGTCCAGTGTGGCCTACACATTCCTGCCCTGTCTTAAAAGAATCATGTCTAGGGTCTGATTTCTTGCATCACCATGTACTCACTTACATTGGGGTTTTGGCATGATTTGTCTCCTGACAGAGAGAAAATAGAAAAATGTTCAAATATTGCAGCATTATAGCATAGATGGGCAAATATAAGAACTTTCCCTCTAGCAACAATAACAGTAAACATTCTTTATTGACAGTTTTCTATTTGCCAGGCATCTGACATATGATTTTGAAAATTTCTAGCAACCCACTCTTAGAATAACCTACCAAAACTCAAAGAAGTTAAGTTTGCCTAAAACTACACAGCAGGTAATTAGAACGTGGATTTAAATGCTAATTTGTTCACATTTAATATTCCTGAACTTTCCACCATAACACTACATGTTAATATGCCACTGGCAATGGGTAAACATGCCTTTACCACTTAACAGACAGAAAAGTCAACTCTTAAAAAAATCTCAAATAGAGGTGCTCAGGCAGCCGTAGAATCAAAAGAGAACACAGAAGAAAGGACAGTGCTCGCTAGGCCGTGGTTACATTCTACCTTGTAGATACAATGAGTAAAATTGGGGTGCTGAAATCAAACAGAACTGGATTGGGATCTTTGTACTGTCACTTGCTGTGCAACTTGTCCAGGTTACTAAGCCTTTCTGGGTCTGTGATCCTTATTCTGTTAAATATGATAATATTAGGGTTAATAACAGTATCCACTTTAGCGATAGTTGTCAAGATTGAAGTGCTTAGTTTGGTGCTTCACATAGGCTAAACATTAAATATATAGTTGTCTTCGCTATTATTGTCTCAAGAAAGAACCAAGAAGGAGGTGTTGGCCATATGTAGCTTTGACGTAGAACATTTGATGTGATAAAATGGACCCAGCAGGAAGTATTTGGGGATGTTTTAGGTATCTTTTCTAGTACATATATGCAATATTATATAATATTTACCAAATGGATGCCATTCAACCTCTAATCCAGTACAGTGAATATTGAAAGATAAAAGGTCACTTCAACTCCATAGTTCTAAAAATTGACATGTAGATGTCCCTAGGGGTCCCTTCCAGCTCAAAGAATCTGTGACTAATCTTGTTAAGAACCTACTATCTACAAAGTTTGTCACTTGGAAAAATGGGTTGACGCACTCAGAGAAGCAATATGTAAAAAAACTTCATGGGTACGATTCTTGGATAGAATTAGATAAAACTATAAACTTACCCCTTGGCTTGATCTTAGAAGGGTTTTGAAAAGAATAAAAAATACTTGAAAAGAGTTGAACTTCTGGGAAGAATGGTGATAATATAAATATGCTGTAGCCTCTAAATAAGAATAGTGATGTTTAAAGGAACATAAATTAAAGAGAACACCAAAGGAAGGAGAGAGATGGATTTTACCCTCTGGATCTGACTTCGGTTTTAAATTGTACGGGCAAGAGATTGGTTAGAGAGATTTATTTCAACCTTTAGTAGTGTATTAGCAGTGTCACAGAAAAGGGATGTGGTTAAAAGAAAGAAAGGGAGAAATGTGAACAAGCAAGAGTGTCTCGGAATCTAATTTATTTAGATTTAGATTATATTGCTATTGCATTAATCTTCTAATAAATCATAGTTCTAAGCACTTTAAGCTTATATTGCAGTCCAATTTTAATTTTGCAAAACTTTTGCATTGTTTATTAATTATTGTAAACTCTGAACTTTTTTTCATCATTGGGAAGACACCTCTTAAATGAAATTGAGGTTCAAATGGTCAAAGTAACTAATGGGTAGGGGAAAAATTTGTTTAAACTCTCATTTTAATCACAGTTATATGGAAGCATCTTGAGGAAATTAGTATAGAAAAGAAAAGAAAAATAAGGTGGATGGAGAAGAAACATTGGAGAAGTGAGAGCCTTGAATGAGTAAAAAGTTTTCTAAAGTGTTTTTCTTGGATGAGAGTATATTAGAATTCCTACCAAGTATGGAACAGTTTACCTCTGAGTAATACTGCCCTGTAGAATTTGTTCAATTTGTCAATTTGTTCTAGGACTGCAATTTTTAGAATGCAGATATGATTATTAATAATTCAGTCCAAATGAGACAAACTTATAAATGTATTAACAGGAATAACTATTTACAAATTTTAAAATACAATGACATAATTTATAGTCTAATGTGATTAGTGCAATTTTTGGAGACCATTCTTATATCAACAGCATTTCTGTGGGAGAAACAGAAACATTTTAGGAGAAGTTTCTAGGATCCTTAGACAACAAGAAACTTTCATTTGACTCAGACCTTGATACTGCATTTTCTCAGAATTCCTCTCACCCTGTGCTATTTCCAGTGATTGCTCAGATTATTTCAATTAATGGCATACGTATATCTACTTTGACATGCAAAAGTGCCAGAACCATCTTTCCTCTCCCTCTGTTCCCAGAAAGAACTAGAAACCACCTAGCCTTGGGCTAAATTGTGAAGCTGACACAATTTGTTTGGGCAACTTCCAAGTGAACATATTTGATGTTTCACTGAGACTTCCCAGGAACAGGATTCTCTGACCTGAAGAGCAATTCTACTTCTGGAAATTTCTAGCACACCAGAAGGTAGCCGGAGGATATTTTTGTCTGGGTACTTTGGAGACTTGCTGATACTGTGGGAGAAAGTAAGGAAAAGGCAAAGATATCCTTTAGAGGACTCCCCCAAAAGAAACCAGGGGTTATAGAACTTCATTCATGAGATGGGATAGGCAGTCAGACCCTATAATTCTTAGTGTTTCTCTGTGTTACAATTGCTTTTCAGCACCGGGAGAAGGCACACAAGATACAAATGAAATGTGTGTGCATAACCCTGGCTTTGGCTTTCAGAAATATTCTTCTCATACCTTCAGATCTCCTGGATGTGCTGGGCCTTCCAGAAAATACAAGCCTTGAGCTCTATTTATTTATTTATAGTTTCCAAATTATCAGATTCTGCCTGTAAGACATCTGATGTGATTAACTGATTTTTCTATTTAAGGTAGTTATTTTCTGTGTAGGAAGAAGATCTAAAGTCACTTTTTTTTTTTTTTTTTTTTACCTTACTGCTTTGTTTTTCACATTCCTTGTCACTGTCAAGCCTGGTAATTAATCAAGACTCAGTCATGGGTGGCTCCTTTTCCCTCCCCTTCCTGTCCTTCTTTTTCCTGCCTGAGCGATGAAGAATGATGTCTCATCCTATACCCCTGGCTCCCTCTCCTCCGTGCACCCAAGCCAGACACCATGATGAGAAGTTCCACTGAGGGGAAAGCCCTGGGAATGACAAATGTGGCTCCTGGAGCCCAGGCAGCAAGGGGTGTGCTTCTTGATCCCTGCCACTGGCCATCATCTATCTCTCCATGTCAGGAGGCCTTTGGGAAAAGCAGAAACAAAACAGAAAGAAAAAGTTCTCATCCTGCATTTTACTTCCCACAGTGACCTGGGGCTTAGCTCTATGAGAAACCAGGAGATATCTATGCAATAACATTAGAAAGTGATGAGTCTTGGGTCTTCCAAAGTTTTGTTCCCCACCAACCCACAAGCACCCAAATAGGCATATTTTTGCTTTTTACTCTTTCTCCAGTTTCCTTTTTTACAAATGTCGGGGAGAAAACAGAAACAAACATTCTTTATGAAAAATTGGCAAATCTCTCTTTTCATTGTATGATAAGTTTACGTCTCTGGACACAATAGGATTCAATCTATACTCTTATTTAATGAGGGAAATTAGGGGAACTACTTCCCCACCCATCACAGGGTCTGAAACTCTGCTCTTAGAGACTCATGTCATTGGGTTAAGATGTTGCATCTCCAAAGGATCCATGAAAACTGAAGTGAATCTAGGTAGAATGGATGATATGGTATGACATAACCATCTATAAGCTCCTACAAATTGCTTTAGCAGCACCATTTACTAGCAATCCCTAATTGACAGCATGACCTTGGAAAAGTGGGAAATAGTTAACTTGAGATGGGTTGGAAGAGAAAATAAACTTTGAAAGAGAAACACAATAGTGCCTTGAAGTATCAGTCTGCACTCTCTAAAGAAGCTGCTGGCAGATTCAGGCAGGATGAACGAAGTGAATGACTTGATAGCCTGGATCATATCTGTTTGTGTTTTGCATGGGAACCCTGTTTGTCTGTTTTGTGCTGCTATAATAGAATACTCCAGACTGAGTAATTCATATTGAATAGAAATGTATCTGGCTTACAGTTCTGGAGGGTGGGAAGTCCAAGAGTGTGGCCTGGCATCTACTGTGGACCCTCCTGCTTTGTTATCCCACGGTGAAAGGCATCATGTGATGAGAGAGTGTGCAAGAGGGTCAAATTTGCTTTTATAGCCAACCTACTCCTAAGATAACGACATTCACTCATTTATGAGGACAGCCTCATTACCTAGTCACCTCTTAAAGATACCACCTCTCAATGCCGTTCCATTGTTAATTAAGTTTCCAACACATGAACTTTGGGGAGCACATTCAAACCATACCAAACTCCCAATAAATAGAATTTTGGCCTTAATACGCTGTGGTGATTTTTTTTGTTTGTTTGTTTTTTGTTTTTCATTTTTAGCATGTTTTAGTCTATGAGATGGGTCTTGTTTGCTTAGTGGGTCTCATTTGCTTGTTTGAACAGTTTTATGAAAAAAAGAAATATAAGAATACAGAGGTATATTGTGAAACTCTGATTAGTTCAGAAATCTTATTAATTCAATTCAATTAGCTAGTTACACAAGATGTCACCTAACAAACAACCAAAATATCTTAGCAGCCTAGGACAATAAGCATTTATTTCTTACAGGGCTATGGGTTGGTTGAGGGGTCAGCTATTGCAGGTTAAGATTGGCTGAATGACTCTACTAATCTCAGCTGGGCTCACTCGTGGGTTCAGGGGTTCAGATGAGGTTCAGGTGATACAGGCTTTGCTCAGCTGGGGTAGGTCAGCGCTACTATTCATCACTTACACTATTTCTGTGTCCAGCCTGCTAGCCTGGGCATATTCTTCTCTGTTATTCTAATCTTGAAGATTAGTTTTTACTGGTTTCTGGACCAGATGGCTATATGGTAACTCTCATTCACAGGTTTACCTCATGCCCATTTAAGATAAAATCCAGATTGACATCCCCAAGTCCCAACCTAAAATGCTAGAAAAGGAATGTTCTAGTCAGTGGGTCAGGTCAAATTAGGCAAAAGCAACTGCACAGGTCTGCTGTAACCATCTGGAAAATAAGAAAATGAGTAAGAGACAAAGTTGGTCCACATTAATGACATAACTGGTTATTTAAATAAGTTAATTTTGCTAGAAGAGAGAATGATGGGATGGTTCTCAGTTGCTGCTTACATAGAACGAGATTCTTAGTAAATTGAACAGTTTAGTCATTAGAACCTGATTCTAGATAAGACTTTTGAATGATTTGTCCAGAGTTTTCCCTTCTCTTTATCTATTTCCTTGCTATATCTGTAATTTCTATTTTTCCTCACAGGATATTGGAATGAATTCTGATTATTTATTCCCTCTTTTGTCACTGATTACACAGTCAAAGACACAAGCCAAGCATCCAGCTCAGGTTGGTGGCTTTAAGCACAACGTGATGATGTCTTTCAAGTTTCTGTCTTCACGTGGCTTATCAACCCTGGTGTTTCTCTACTGCAGCACACACAGCCTCTTTCAGCCTGGCCCCTCAGTGCTTCCCATGTATGAATCCCATCTCCATGCCTTTTCTTGAAGATTGCCATTAAAAATGCCCTCTCACTTCTGATCACTAAATCAAGATGTGTGGGCATACCTCAGAGTTAATTGTGGGTTTGATTTCAGACCACTGCAATAAAGCAAATACAGCAATAAAGTGAATCATACACACATTTTTGTTTCCCAGTACATGTAAAAGTTATGTTTTAGCTGGAAGAGAAAAATTATGTAAATACAAAGAAAAGCTAAATATTTGAGGTGATGGACATCCCAATTACCCTGATTTCATCATTACACATTGTGTGCATGTATCAAAATATGACATGTCCCCCTGAAATATGTACAACTATGATATATCAGTAAAAAATACAAGACATTTATACTATAGTCCACTAAGTGTAGAATAGCATTGTGTCTAAAAATGTATATATCTTAATTAAAAAATACTTTAGTGTTAAAAAATGCTAATGATCATCTGAGCTTTCAGAGAGTCATAATCTTTTTGCCAGTGAAGGGTCTTGCTTTAGTGTGATGTTGATGGCTGCTGACTGATCAGGGAAGTGGTTGCTGAAGGTTGGCAAACCTAATCAATAAATGTTGTGTTTGTTCTGACTGCTTCACCGACCAGCCATTCACCTGTCTCTTTCCCTTTCTTTGGGCCTTCCTATTCCCTGGGACACAACCATATTGAAATTAGGACAGTTGCTGTGGCAATTTCTTAAAATAAGCCAACAATGAAGTTTGCAACATGAACTGATTCTTTCTTGGGAAAAGTCTTCCACAGAAGATTTCTCTGTAGCATGCAATGCTGTTTGATAGTATTTTACCCACAGCATTTTACCTACTTATTTCAAACTTGGAGTCAATCCTCTCAAACTCTGTCACTGCTTTATCAACTAAGTTTGTGGAATATTCTAAATCTTTTGTTGTCATTTCAACAATGTTCATAGCATCTTCGCCAGAAGTAGATTCTATCTCAAGAAACCACTTTCTCTGCTCATCCATAGAAACAACTCCTCATCTGTTTGAGTTTTATCATGAGATTGCATCAATTCAGTCACATCTTCAGATTCTACTTCTAATTCTCTTGCTATCTTTACCACATCTGCTGTTAATTCCTCCACTGAAGTCTTGAACCCCTCAAGATCATTCATGAAGGTTGGAATCAATTTCTTCCAAACTCCTGTTAATGTTGATATTTTGCCCTTCTCCTATAGAGCATGAATCTTCTTAATGGCATCTAGAATTGTGAATACTTTTCAGAAGATTTTCAATTTATATTGCCCAGATTCATTAAAGGAATGAATCCATGGCTGCCATAGCCTTATGAAATGTATTTCTTAAATAGTAAGACTTGAAAGTCAAAATTTCTCCTTGATCCATGGGCTGCAGAATAGATGTTGTTTTAGCTGGTGTAAAAACAACATTAATCTCCATGTACATCTCCATCAGAGCTCTTGGGTGACCAAGTGCATTATCAGTAAGTAGCAATATTTTGAAAGGAATCTTTTTTTCTGAGAAATAAGTCTCAATAGTGTGCTTAAAATATTCAGTAAGCCATGTTATAAACAGATATGCTGTCATCCAGGCTTTGTTTTCCATTTATAGAACACAGGCGTAGTAGATGTATCATAATTCTGAAGGACCCTAGGATTTTAGGAATGGTGAATGAGCATTGGCTTCAACTTAAAGTCATTAGCTATATTAACCCCTAACAAGATAGTCTGTCCTTCAAAGCTTTAAAGCCAGGCATTGACTTCCCTTCTCTAGCTATGAAAGTCCCAGATGACATTTTCTTCTGATATAAGGCTTTTTCATCTACATTAAAAATCTATTGTTTGGTGTAGCCACCTTAATCCACGATCTTAGCTAGGTTTTCTGAACAACTTGCTGCAACTTTTCCATCAGTGCTTGCTGTTTCACTCTGCACTTTTATGTTATGTGGATGGTTTCTTTCCTTAAGCCACATAAGCCAACCTCTGCTAGCTTCACACTTTTCTTCTGCAGCTTCCTCATGTCTCTCAGCCTTTATAGAATTGAAGAGGTTAGGGCTTTGCCTTAAGAGAATGTTGGGGCTGGTTTGATCTTCTACCCAGACCACCAAACTTCCTCCATATCAGCAATAAAGCTGTTTCACTTTCTTATTATTCCTGTGTTCATTGGAGTAGCATGTTTCATTTCCTTCAAGAACTTTTCATTTTCATTCACAACTTGGCTGTTTGGCTCAAGAGGCCTAGATTTCAGGCCATCTCAGCATTCAACATGCCTTCCTCACTAAGCTTAATCATTTCTTTCTAGCTTTCAATTTCAAGTGGGAGGTATGCAACTCTTCCTTTCACTTGAACACTTAGAGGCCATTGCAGGGTTATTGATTGGCCTAATTTCAATATGTTTGTGTCCCAGGGAATAAGGAGGCCTCAGGAGAGGGAGAGAAACAGGTGAAGGGCTGATTGGTGGAGCAGTCAGAACAAACACAATATTTTTGGGTTGTTTGCTGTCTTATATGGGCATGGTTCATGACACATCCCCATAACAATTACAGTAGTAACATCAAAGATCACTGATCACAGATCACTATAACTGTTATAATGATAAGGTTTGAAATTTTACGAGAAATACCAAAATAAAACACAGAGACATGAAATGAGCACCTGCTATTGAAAAAATGGAATGGATAGACTTGCTCTATGCAGGGTTGCCACAACCTTCAATTTGTAAAAAACACAATCTCTGCAAAGTGCAACAATGCAAAACACAATAAAACAAGGTATGCCTGTATTAATTTCTGAAAGCCCCTTGTCCTGTCCCAAATTCTTCATGACTCCATCACAAATCTACATATATTGACTATTCCATTAAACAGTTCTCTTACCCTTCCCTGAATTTTCTATTATTACCTTTTAATTAATATCAATAGTTTGCATTTAATCCTATGCTGCCTTTTATTCTTCTATTGATTTCTCTTTTGTATTGCTTTTATATCCCGCAGTAGATTACTTATTCCTTCAGTAGAAGCACTAAATCCTGTGCTGTTTTTTGTATTTTCCACAAACCAGACACAGTGCCATTCACATAGTAGGTGCTTATTAATGTATTAGTTATCTAATTCTAGTGTTCTTATTAGAATATAAAAATAATGTTTATGCTAAAATCAGAAGGCCATCTGTCATCATTCTCTGAATTATTCCATTTCTTGCTCAGCTTTTAATAGTCTTTATCTCTTTTTTTTCCTAAAGATTATTATTTTTCACTATAAGGGCAATTTCTGAGAGAAGGATAGTCTTCTACTCTGGCATACATTTCTCTGTGAGTCTGGTAAAATATGGATGATTCAAATAACTTCTTTCTTATGTGATTTATATGAAATGGAAGCATGTTCTATTTCCCCCTTATGTGCTCTTGTTTTTAATTGCAAATATTCAGTTTTGCATATATTTAAAAGTTATTTTGACAGTATGTAATGTAGATTTAAAACATTCTGAACTTGGCTGTTTTCCCTTCATCAGTTCTTTTTTTAGTAGAAACAGTGTAAATATACCAACAAGTGTCAGAACATACAGTATAGTGAACAGCCAAGGACAATCTGTTATGATATTCAATGTGTTAAAAACCAGTTTGTTTATGCCATTAGGAGAAATTCATTTTTAGTATTTGGACTTGATGAGTTTAGGGAGAATGATATAATTTGCTTCATTAGACAACAGTGCCACAGCCGAATGATATGCATTATTCTTTACTCAGTGATAAAGGGAGAGAAACGTAATGATAGAAAAAGTTAAGGTAGCCAACTAGGCAATAATCCTAGAATTAATGCATGGAAATTTAACTATGATACTTAGAAGTTAAATGGCAGTAATTCCATTCCATGAGGTCAACTGAATAGGGCAGGGACTTGCTTTGTTGTAGAAGTGAAGCTGTTAGCTGTTTTGCTTAGAAACGTTGAATCTGAGGAATAGTCTCCAGAGAATAACTATAATCTTCTCAACTGCTTCTCCAAAATGGCAATTGAACTGCAAGAAGGATTACAGGTAATTTCTGAGTTGTCAAACTTAGAGGAAGCAAGACCATGGGAATTCTTTCCCTTCTTATTTTCATTTCTCTTCCTCTTCCTTCTCTTTTTATTTCTTCCTTCCTTTCCCTCTATCTCTACATTATTCTTTTCCTCTTGCTCCTTTCAATTTTTATATCAAGAATTAATTAGTCCCTAGAGTGTAATGATTGAATAAAAGCTACTAGTCTTATGAGAAGAGCAAAATTAAATGTATTGGGTTTTGTATGTGATTACGCTGAGGTCATGGAAAAAGAAGCTACACAGAATTAGGAGATGAGAGAAATCAATATTATCAATGACAAAAAATCAATCCATATTCACTAACATGTAAAGATATAAAGAGTTCACACTTTCAAATGTTTTGCAATCAATTGAAAGTTGAAAAAAGCTATATGAGATAAAAGCAAGGGATAGTTTAAGGTAATATGTGTTGGCAAATGGACTGTTACAGATGGAAATGTGGTTGAGGAAGCCAGCCACTATTCACTGTAGAAGTCAAAGGAAAGTGGGCTTTGAACTGGATTTGGGGTAACCTTGTATTAGATTCAAAGACAAACCATGGCAAGGGCCAAGTTTGAGCAAAGGGGCAGAAGCTGTGCTGTTCCAGGCATGGGAGTGGATAAGATTGGCTCAAGTAGAAATTTTTCACATGGCAGATAACTGTGGAGAAGTAATTTGGGGAAAACTTATGAAAGGCCTGAATGCTGAGGTAGGAAACTTGGGCTCTTATTCAGCACATACTTTGAGAACCATTAATGATAACTATGGGATGGAAAGATGTGAGCAATACAACAGGGTTTGAGAGGTCACTGATTGGAGAGTTGCTTAGACCCAGAGAAGGGTAAAACAAAGCAAATGTTTCGAGGCTGACACATAAAAAGAATGAAAGTGCCAATGACAAATATTTAAAAGGCCAAGAGAAGAAGATGAAAGTGATAGTTTTGAGTTTTAAAGGTGATAACTTTAAGGTTTTGATGACTATGAAATATGCAAGGGAGAACACCCATTAATCAGTAGGAGATCCTGAACTAGAGTCAGAGAGTACTAAGCTGAACTTGTGGGTTTGTGAGTTAGCCACCCAAAGACAATGGTTGAATCCATAAAAAGGGGTGATACGTTCCAGTAAAGAACTGTGTTTAGAGGGTTTGGCATGTCCATGGTGAGAGTATGGTGGGAAAGTGCAGAACCATTGAAGAGGGAAAGGGCAGTTAGAAGGACTGAAGAACTAAGGCAGTGAGTGGAATAGTGTCTCTGAACCAATGGAAGATCTGGGACTGTAAGACCAGCTGGGTCATCTTGAGATTAGGAGGGGGAAAAATGGGGATCACCTGGGAGGAAGAACATAAGGAGATCTATTATAAATGTCTTTTGTAGTGATCATATGTTTGCCTGTACACTTACATCTCTGCTATGGAACGAGTTAGCTTTTCCATGTTCTTTCTTCATTAATACTAATAGAAAAACAGGTGGTGAAACAAATTGGAAAACAATGTGCACACAACTAACACTCCCCAAGAAAGAAATTTCACACTGTCTCCTTCTAATCTGTTCTGATACTCAACGTCACTTGTTACCCAGGAGTTCTTTTTTAAATCATTATCCCAAATCCCCATTTCTCTCATGTAAGCTGTATTTTTTTTTTCTGGCTTTCCTTTGTTTATCCTCAGGGGACATGAAAAACATATGGCAACTATCTCTCAAGTAATAATCCTTCATATTTTTGAAATAGGTATTACACAAGATTTTTCCTCTCTAGACTTTTATTCTTCAGGCTAAATAATACTAAGACGTTTATGCTTGCTTTATGGGCATTTCTTCCTAGGATAATGGCTCAGACTGAGTCAAATTCAGCTCCTAGGATTTGGATAAAATTTATATCACAGTCACTGGTTTGTATCAATGAACAGTATTGAAGTACAGTTTGCCTATTAGGTAGAAATTTAAGAATAAAATGATGAAATGATGATGACTCCCTTGGGAATAACTGTGCATCTTTTGTACCGGAGGTTGCAATGAGCTATCATGACACCACTGAACTCTAGCCTAGGTGAAAAAGTGAGACTCCTTCTCAAAAAAAAAAAAAAAAAGAAAGAAAGAAGAAAGAAGGACTTATGTGGCCACTGGAGTGCTGATAAATGTTTACTTAATAATTGGCTTTCTGTAGCATTTACTGATTTCCGTGGTGTAAATACTTCCACCAAAGCTGATTTTGATTTACCACCATGGCATCATTGAAGGCAGAGTTGGGAAACAATATACACAGTCAAATAGCTATTGAGAGCCAGTGCCAGCCCCCTCCCTCTGGCATGCCACTGTGTGGCCCATGCTCACTCCTACTTCCACTCACGAGTAATACTTGCCGTATTCGTATATGAGTAGGAAGATAGAAGACAAAAAAGATCCCCATTACAAGAAACTCCCCTCAGGTGTTGACATTTCTTGAAAAGGAGAGATGGCTATTTTAGTTATATTTATAACTGTGAAACTTCTTTTGCTTGCTCTGGTATGAGGATAACACCCTTTCCAAATTTGCTTGGTGTTGTCTTTCTTTACCTCTGTCTGTCTCACCCTTCTGCTCTACCTCCCTCTCTCACCACATACTTCATATGGCAACAGTTACCAAGGAAAGTGAAGGATTTTATGAGAAATTCCATGATTCCTGTAGAAAAATAAACACAAAAATGCCATTTTTATCAATATAGGTAGCATCCAGCTAGAAGTTGGTGATAGAAGGAAACATTTGACTGCCTAAAGAAACCAGCATCATGATTTTGGTATAAGAGAATGGACTTATTCAGTATTTAGCCATTTATTCTTTCCTTATGAGAACAAATGTCTGAATATGCTCATTTTCATATTTTAAATCATCATCGATTACAGATTTGCAGGCGTATTTTTTGCCTGCTGCCTCCAGTGGTTGTCAGTGAAAACCAAGCAGCTGTTGGGTCGATATTGAAGAAAAGCATCCTGAGTGTTGCCCTCCCATTTTCTTTTCCTGGCACAGGTAGAGATATTTATGCACAGGGAAGGAAATGAAGGGCATGCATCCAGGGTTCTTTCTAGCTGTCTCCTTAGAAAGCACTGCTTTTTGGACAGTCCTCAAAGCATGACACAGCTGAGACTTGGTATAGACACATATGCAGCATCATATTTTATTTTGTTGGCTGCTTCCTTCTGGCAATCCTTTGGCAGGTGGTATCAAATACTTCTCTCCGAACAGCATCACCAACTGAGATTTCCCTTTGTGTTTACTAAATATTTAGGCATTGTAGATTGTGTCAGCAATGATTCCTTTTATGCTTCAAAGGTTGGACAATTTTTCTTCCTTGACACTTGACTGTTGTTGATTTGGGGAAGTGGTAATAGCCAGGTGGATACTGTACAAGGAATTAGGATCAATAATTCTCATTATAGCAACTTTTCCTTAGCCTCTTCTTTATACTTGAAAATTGAATATCTTGTAGGTTGGCTCTGCTTTTATGATGTTTTATTCAATCTATTTATCAGATAGTTTTTACTTTCCAATATTGATGTTTTTTAACATATACCTTAAAGCTATAATTTTTGAGTTAAAAAGAGTTACCATAAAAATACCAGCAAAGATAAGTAGAGATATGCAAAAGAACATCATAAGTAGACCAATTTAAATGGACTTACTCCTGAATAGCTGTTTAAAAAGTTAGTCACTCTTGTCACCACAGTTTAGTGCCAAGAGGACTATATAATTTCGATGTAAAACATCAAGCACCTCATAATTATCATCATCATCATCCATCTTTATCCACTATCGTTCATCACCATTATTATTGTATTTTTATTGCTTGGATTATTCCAGTCCTAATAGAACATAATGGTATGGAAATTATTTAATTACATTATAAGTGCAAACTTTATCAAGTCAGAAATCATTCAGTCCTATGACAGAAATCCAGAAATACCATCTCATGGAAGGATTAGCTGCATATGCCTTTAAGATATTTAACTTATAAATGGAGAGAAATATACAGATTTCTGATGGCTGACTTTTCTGATATTTCCTCATGCCTTTACATTTCATTTTGCCTCTGAATCAAGGAATCTGAAACACAGTGTTTAGAAGAACCACTTAAGACCTTTTTGGATATACAAATTGGGGGGCTTATCATCGTAGGTCTCTACTAGGGCTCTTGGAATCTTTATTTTTGACAAGCATCCTGGATGCTTCTAACAGGTGATCTGGAAGAACACACGTGGAGAAACATGCCACTCTGCCAACATAAAGGGCATTCATTTTTCTGCCTATGTTTTTGTTATACCATTGCCCCATGAAATATGACCATCAATAAATAATCATTGTAGTTACTGAATTATCTAAATTATTAGAGTTACATTGGACCAAATTATATTGTCCATTAATTAATAATAATAATGGTGATGAATGATAGGAGGTGTACATATGGTGCTTACTAAGTGAGACACTCTTTTAAGGGAATTGCATGTATGAATGCTCCCAATGGCCTTTTGAAACAAGTAATAGCATATCTCCATTCCCTAGATGAGAAAGCTCATCTGGAGGAGGCTGGTCATTGAGTCACAGAGGTTAAGAAAGCAGGCTTACTCACTAACTCATTTCAGCTCTAAGATAATGATGACGATAATAATTGCATTTACCATTTATTACATTCCTACTGTGTGCTAGACACTGAACTAAATGCTTTGTCCACTTTATGCAATTTATATCTGCCAGCATAGGGAAGTAAGTATTATTATTCCATGTTATCAGTGAGGAAACACAGGATCCTGAAGATTGAGTACATTGTCCAAGGTTACACAGCTCTTCAGTGGTGGAGTTCAGATTTGAATCCAGTCCTCTTAACCAATATACCATGTCACCTCTAGTCTTCTTTCATCGTTAGTCTTCTTTTATAGCTAAATTCCAGTGGCTGCTCCAGATGAATTCAAAGCACTTGCCTTCATCATTTCAAAGCAGTTCAAATCCTGAAGACAAAATTTTGTGACTTCTGTAAATATAATCCAAAACTAGGTAAACACCTTTTAAAGATTTCTGCAGCTAAGGCTACTACTCTCATCCCCATTGTTACACTAACAGTGTAATTTTCCTGGTATTGCTCGGAGCACTAAGGAATTAAAACACTTGAGGCTGGATTTGTCAAGAGATAGATTTTTGCTTTGTTTTGTTGTAGTAGCTATTGTTTCTGGTATTTTCTTTTTTCCTTCAGTCTACTTTTTCTTTCTCCAATCTTGGCTTAACAGGCAAGTTTCTGTGCATGCTCAGGAATCTGTGGCAAAGGGAGCAAGCACAATAATTTGTCTGCCACTATTTGGATGTTATTTGGATGTTAATATTGTCTCAGCAGCCAGGAAAACAGACAGAGCCCCTGTGAGCATCATTGTATTTGGGCTGCAGCTTTAGTTGCCAATGTGCAGTTTTTACTGTTGGCATTTCCACCACCTGCTATGGGTAATAACCATAATAACCGTCTAAAGGACAAATCCCCCTGTCTGTGATTTTTCTTTCTAGGCTTCTTTGGAGAAAGACTGTGAAATGATTTATTCCTCTGTACATATGAAGCTACAATGTATTCTCAGGTGCAGAGTTTTGGCCTCTGATACTCTATGTTCTTAGGTTAATCCATTAACTTGCCTGGGGGAAAAGGGACAGGGAAGATGGATGAAGGTGTTATGAAAACAGAGATGAGAAGGATCTTAAAAAATCCTACCCACTGCCTCTTCCTCCCTGTTCCCATCTGCTCCTGGGAAGTCCTTTACAGGAAGCTGGGCCTGCTAATAGCTGTACTTTGTACCTGTTGTTTTAAATGAGACCCGTTCTTTCTCCCTATATAGATGTAATAGGTAATTAACCTGTCTTCTTGTATGCCCCTCAAAAGAAAGCAAATACACAAACACATACACAAAACATTTTGTGCTCAGATGAGTGTTGGAAACACTGGATGAAACAATGCTAAGTAGGGGCTTTTTCATTGCGGGGCTTCTCAGAACCTTAAAAAACCTCACTCATATTGTGAATCTCTAGGAAGAACATATAGTATGCAATATTCCCCAAATTTATTTGACCTTGGAATGCTTTTTTAGGGACCAAAGTTGTATAGAATACACTTTGGAGAGCATTGGACTAGATTACATTTTTTGTAATTTAGTTTACAAATTTGTTGCTGGGGTAAATTGTCTTGTTAGTTCAGTTGTGGTGTCTAAAATGATACTACAAGAGCATTATCTCATGTCCACCTTGTTTTCCTCCCACCTCCTTTTTTCTCTTGTCCTTAGAAAAATCTGAGTATACTAAGAAGAGGATAGCTAAGGAAGTGGTGGAGGTACTTGCCTCAGTAAATGGACAGATGTGTTAGTGACCTTGTATGCACGTAATCTGTGGGTGGGCCTTCTTAATGAGATCTCAAGAAACTATTGTAAAATGAGCATATCCTGGAGTTCTCTTTGTGTGCATTTTGAAGGTGTTTTTCCTTGTCCATTAATAAGTTTAACTTGTCATGCTCATAGAATAAATAAATTTATGGAGTCAAAATATAGTAAAAATACAATGTGAATTTTTATATAGCATTCTTAATACAGCATATTGCAAATGACTTCAAGTAATCAATTAAAAATATAAAGAAGCTCTTAAAAGGAGCTTCTTAAAACGATAGGCAGTACATTTCAGAACACGTGTAACAGAGGCTGAGAGCTTCGCTGACAGGCATCACAAGTCCTGTCCCAGCTCATTCTTTCAGAGTGTCAGCACGAGGTCCAAGAGGAGAGACTGGCCCTTGTCACAGCCATAACGTAAAGTACCCACAAGCCCATGTAGCATTTTCATTCTTGGAAATCTGTGCTGTTTGATACTAAGAGATCAGTCATAAAGACATTTTTATCCCCTTCCAAGTCAATTTATGTCATTAAAAAACATGTTAAAATGAAAAAGCTTTATTGTTAAGCTTGGTATAGTCATAAACACACATACTCTAAATTGAGATCTGTCATAATATCTATTTTTTTAAGGAGACTCTTAGTTAAATATACAAAAAAAAAACCCTTTGTGATTATGAAAGTAGTGAGTTCCTTGCCCTGCTATGTTCTGCATATTGCTGTCTCGTTGAGCATGTAGAGAGAAGGTAACAGTGAGGACAATTCTGTGGTTACCCAGAAAGTGTTCCGCTGGCACAGGAAGGAAGGCTGTCCCATTTTCTGGGAGATAAAGAGCCCAGTCTATGAGTTAGAGGCCAAACATCGAGGACACTCAAATTTCCCTTCTGTCTGTTCCAAAGTGGTCTTTGTTTCAGAAAGCTGAATCTTGGGGGATGTGGTGCAAGTCAGAACTTATTTGGGTTTTTCCTTAATCCAGATCCATATCCAGCTGAATGTAATTTCCTCCCAGTTCTGGCAATAGGATGCCAGTCTTGGTATCCTTTGTGTCGTGTGACTGTGCTTTTGCTTATATTGGTCAGTACATTAGTTGGAAGATGAAAATGTCTCTATCGAAGGTTGATAGCGTGGTGACATTTTCAGCCAGAAATTCTTGATTTGTTTTTATAAGTTTTCTCATTTTTTTTGACTTTCTGTTAACATTCAATCTTTTACTAATGTTTTGATTCGTCTTATTTTTCCTCTTCCACACTTTCTCCAAATTCAGGAGAAAGAGGACAAGGATGGAAAAGAGTTTTAGGGACAAATTTTGAGCCCAAGTTCCAGTGAGGTTAGGGGAAATATTTATTTTGAACTATAGATGTGTTTTTATTTCTTTCTGAGACTGGATACTCAATAAAATTGGCATAAAGTAGCATCCTGTATTAAGAAGATTATGATCACAAGAATGTTCCATTTTGGGGTTATTAAGCTTTCCTAGAGATACATCTTTCCTAGAGATATGGATCTCCACAATATTGATGGTCCATTCCAGCAGTATTTGAGGAAAGGGCTTTGCCATATGTTTTATAATATTAGCACCTTCCTCAAATAATTTTTGTTAAATGATTAAATAAATCCAACAATGCTTAGAAATAATAGAGATGGAAAATGGAGTGGGTTTTGTGTGTGGGAGATACATATATATATATATATATATATATATATATTTGACTGCTAAAAGTTTTAGAAATAAGTGTTCAAAAAATATTTTGTGAAGTTGGAAAATAGAAACAATAAAAGAATGAAAGATAAAAAGATAAGTATTTTCTCCAGTGCTTTTCTTAGTGTGAGTCTCCTGAAGTTGTTCTACTTATCTACTGCTGTAAATAAACCACCCAAAATTTAGTGTCATAAGAGTAACAAGCATTTTATGATGTCAGGATTCTGTGGGTCAGGAATTTGGACAAGGCACAATTGCAATGGTTTGTCTCTATTCCATGATGTCTGGGATCTTAACCAGGAAGAATATATGTGCTGGGAGAGACCAGCATGGCAGGGTCTTGGAATCTTCTGGAGGCTTCTTTATTTGCTCATCTGTATTTGAAGTCTGGAATGGGATGATTTGAAGGCTGAATTTAGCTGAGATTGTCTGCATGGCTTTTCCATGTTGACCCAGGCTTTTCATACGTGGTGGCTGGGCTTCTCTGAGAGAGAGGTCCTGAGAGGAAGTATCTGGAAAGGGAGTGTTCTACAAGAACCAGATGGGAGCTGCATTGCCTTCTCTGACTTAGCCTCAGAAGCACACAGTGATACTTTCACCACATTTTATTGATTACAAGTGAGTCACTAGAGCTAACTAGATTCAAGGGGAGAGAGAATTAGCCTCCACTTCTTGATGGGAGAGAGGCAAGGTCGCCTTGCAAAAGGGCAAGTTGGATAGAAGATGTTATACCTGACTTTGAAAAATACAGTTCTCCACATTGTTTGGTCATCCTGAAAAAGAGTGAACTGACTGTATCCTTCTCTATACTATTTCATGGAGAAGTACATCAGACACTTCATCTTCCTAGCACAAGGTAGATCACTTAACGTGTTCTATATTTTTGAAATGTTGCCTTTCTTCATCTTTCTAAGAATGCCCTAAGATAATATATGGGAACCAATCAACATTACTTTCTTCAAATATGTGGCATATATAACAATAACAATTATTATAGCAACATCATAGAAGAGAAAGTAAGAAATAAATGGGAAAATACAAGTGAGAAGAGAAATTAATGAATAATCAAGAAGTGGAAATACTTATGTCAGGGCTGAATAACAGATGTAAATGGCATTCTAGTAGTTCTCAATCTTATTGCACAATATAATCTTCTACAGAGCTAAAAACAGAACAAAAAACTCAAGTGCTTTGACTCCTCCCCCAGAAACACTGATTTAATTGGTCTGAGGTATGGACCATGTATCAAAATGTAAAAGCTCCCAAGGTGATTGCAGTGTTCAGGTAATCTTGAGAACCATTACTTGAAATGCTTCATAAAATGTATTAAAAACGAGAAATATTTAATTGTACTGTTTAGTTGTATTAGTGAATTTTTATCAATAAGATCTAAATTGCAACCCAAACAATCTTTTGCCTCTTCATTCTTCTATAGATTAGTCCACAATGAATAATGTTGGATTCATATCTGACATGTGAACATATGGACAAAGCCTATATGCCAATATTCAAAGCAAAACTGAAAGAAACCTACGTACTTGATGATTCCATTGAACCACTGAAATATTGACCCTATAGTTGCCCTAATTTTGACTTCTAATAATAAGAAATGTTTCCATTTCCTTTCAACCAGATTTTGGAAATATTCTGTATTTGTAAACAGAAGCATTTGAATCATTCAAATATATAAGCAGATTTTCTTGATTGCCTGGTCAGTCTACTGGGCACATCCACTGTGAAGTCAGACAGATCTGGGTTTGAATCCTGGCTCTGCAATCTTTTAATAACTAATGTCTTTCAATAGTCTTTTTTAAAATCTTACTATGCCTCCATAAATTGGGAGAAAAATAGAATACTTGTTTCAGAAAATAGTTATAGGAATTAAAGTCATTCATCTTTTCATTTAGCAAGCCTTTAATGAGCGCATGACTATTCCCAAATTGTGTTCTCCACATGGAGTATATAATGATGAACAAAACAACCACACTTAGCAGAATGGGAGAGGGAGGCAATAAGTGAGTTAAAAAGGAGACAGTGTCATTTCTGATAGAAGCTGGGATAAAAAAAAGGATGAAGAAAATAGTGTGATTGGGAGATACTTTAGGTTGTGTGAATAGAAAAAAAGCTTGCGACCCAAATGATAAAAGGCATCTCTGCAAGGACCAGACTAGCACATCTAAGTCAGTAAAAATTGTTAATGCAAAAGCCTTTAAAAAAAAAAAAAAAGTCTACACAGCCTGGATCTAATCAGCAATGTGAAAAGTGAGAAAAATAAAATTGGACAGGTAGGCAGGGGTCTGATTATATAAGCCAGGGGGAGGAGTTGGAATTCATTATAAGTCTGATGATTAGCATGTATAGAATTTTAAGGAAGGAGATGAATTATTTTATGTATGGAGAGGCAAGAATGAAGTGAGAACCCACTTAGGAGGCTCTCATAATTGTCTCAGTGAGATATGATGGTGCTTGGTTTGTTTTAGGATGGTGCTGGTGGAAGTGAAAAAACATACACTCAATCTTTCTGCAAACCAAAACTGCTCTAACAAATAAAGTCTGTTTTTTAAAAGTTCCTAAATGTAAGTAAAACACTTAGATTTACATTGTGGGCACTCAGTAAATGCTATTATATTTATTATGTTATTACTATTAGTAAAATCTGGAGGCACGATTTTACTTATCATTAGCATGTGTCATTAGCATGACATTCGTGGGAATAGTTAATAAATAAAGCAAAGGGATTTTTTCAGATTGCATTTATTATCTTTAAAGGCTTTCCCTGAAAGTACACTATGATACTAAGAGGCTCTAGATAGTTTAAAATATGTACAAAAGGAGCCTACTGACTGGTTTGGGTCTTCTAAGGGAATATGTAAAACTTCACAACTTTTTTGGTTTTTTGTGTGTGGGGTTTGTTTGTTTGTTTGTTTGTCTGTTTTGAGACAGCAGTCTCTCGCTCTGTTACCCAGGCTAGATTGCAGTGGCATCATCATAGCTCACTGCAATCTCAAACTCCTCGGCTCAAGTGATCCTCCTGCCTCAACCTCCTGAATAGCTGGGACTACAGGCATGGACCACAATGCTGAGCTAATGTTTCTGTTTTTAGTAGAGATGGGGTCTTGCTCTTGCACAGGCTGGTCTCGAACTGCTAAACTCAATTGCTTCTCCTACCTCAGCCTCCTAGAGTGCCAGGATTACAGATGTGAGCCACGGTGCTTGGCCACATTCACAACTTCTAATGGACACATTTTTCTATTTGTGTATCTGATGGTCAAATGATAATATTTGGCATCCCAACACAGTTTTACCATTGAATGGTGTGGTTCTACCATGATGGTGGATTATAGACCACTTTAATCCAAATTAGTTTAATGATACTATAGAAGCAGAATTGTTTTCTCATCAGAACAGGGAAAAGTATGCAAAATCAGGATAAATACTCTTTTGCGGTGTTACATTTGAGCAGCATTGGTCTGAAGACCAATGAAAATTCCCTTGGCATTGCTTTATAACTTGTGAGGGGTTATTTTATAAGGTCATATAACTGAAGGCTAGTTTATAATTAAGACAATGGGTCTGCATTGGAATGTAGTTTATGGTTCCCAGCCCAAATATCTCCACCTTTGATTTTCTATTGGAAAACTACTTGCTATCTTTATTTCTTAGTTTCACACCTGTAAACTGAGGTTAAGATCTGCTTTCCTGTTTAAAGCATGCTTCTTGCATCAGAGAAATCATCCTTCAACACTTGGAAGACTTTAAAAAGGCTTCCTTGGCAAAGATAATATTTTGCTCATCATGTTCCCCCCCCCCTTTTGAATAGACTTTATTTTGTAGAACAGTTTTAGGTTCACAGTGAAATTGAGCAGAAAGTATAGAGTTCTTATACACCCCATTGCCCCACACCACCACACATGCATAGCTTCCCCCATTGGCAGCATTCCATATCAGAGTGGTGTATTTCTTACAATTGATGAACTTACATTGATCCATCATTATCACCCGAAGTTCATAATTTACATTAGAGTTCACTCTTGGTGTTGTACATTCTGTGGGTTTGAACAAATGTATAATGACAAGTATCCACCATCAGAGTATCCTACAGAATAGTTTCATTGCCCTAAAAATCCTCTGTGTTCTGCCTATTCATCCCTCCTTCCTCCAACCCCTGGCAACCACTTATCTTTTTATTTCTCCATGATTTTGCCTTTTCCAGCATGTGATATATTTGGAATCATACAGTATGTAACCTTTTCAGATTGGCTCTTTTCACTTAGTAATATGCATTTAAGGTTCCTCCATGTCTTTTCATGGCCTGATAGCTCATTTACTTTTAGTGCTGAATAATATCCCACTGTGTAGATGTACCACAGTTTATCTATTCACCTGCTAAAAGACAGCTCAGTTGGCTTCTAAATTTGGGCAATTATGAATAAAGATGTTATGAACATCTGTGTATAGGTTTTTGTGTGAATATAAGTTTTCAACTCTGTTGGGTATATACCAAGGAGCATAATTGCTGGATTGTGTAGTTAACCGTATGCTTAGTTTTGTAATAAACTGCCAAACTGTCTTCCAAAATGGTTGTACCATTTTGTATTCCCACCATAAATAGATGAGTGTTCCTGTTTCTCAACATCCTCACCAATGCTGAGCATTGTCAGTGTTCTGGGTTTTGGCCATTCTAATAGGTATATAGTGGTATCTTACTGTTTTAATTTGCATTTCCCTAATGACAAATGATATGGAGAATCTTTTATGCTTATTTGCCATCTGTATATCTTCTTTAGCAAGGTGTTTGTTCAGATCTTTGGCCATTTTTAATCAATTGTTTTCTTTTTTAAATTTTTTAATATGGGTACATAATCGTTGTATATATTTATAGAGTACACGTGATGTTTTGATATAGGCATACCAATGTGTAGTAATTAAATCAGGGTAATTGAGGTATCCATCACCTCAAGCATTTATCATTTCTTTGTGTTAGGAACATTCCAGTTCCATTCTTTCAGTTATTTTAAAGTATACCGTAACTTATTGTTGTCTATAGTCACTGTATTATTGACTATAGTCACTTTATTGTTGAATTTTAAGAGTTCTTTATATATTTTGGATAATGAACCTTTATTAGGTATGTCTTTTTAAAATATTCTCACACTTTTCATTATTTTGACAGTTTTTAATTGTAGAATTTGAAAACAATGGAATAACCAAAGCCTTAGTAATATAATTTCGAGAGCACATTAACTTCTATTTTCCTGGTTGCATCTGAGTTAGAAAACTGACCTACACTGACTTCCTCTTTCACAATTTTTCCAGTGAAATAAAATGACAAAAATTAGTAAGTCTTAGCAAACTCAACAAAAGTTAGAACCAAGAGACTTGCATCTCTGCCTAAAGAGAAGGAAAGGCAGAAACCAAATATGCAAAGAGTTTATCTGAACTATACCTCGGAGCTAGGAATGTTTTCATTACTCTGCTGAATCTATATTATGGATTTTTTTCCCCTGCACATGAATGTTTCAATGATCTAGGTTAGATTGTTGAAGTACAGGTTCCTGATGGGCATTTCTAAGCTGTTGTTTTAAGATTCTCTTACGCTTTTCCTTTACTCTTTCTTTTTAGACATTTACCACTGTCTTCCCTTTTAGAAATTCTTTTGACAGTCTAAAGGGATGCAATTATTTATTTCTATGAGCAATTAAATACTTTTACTGGGAGTGTCATGTTTCTGAATAACATTTCTTATTTAAAAAATGGTATTTACCAAATGAATGTGGACTAATGGTGACCCTGACCCACTAGCAGTAATTGAGGTCATGGGGATAAATAAAAAACAGTTTGCTCCCTGCCCTTTTCAGGAATCAAATGTATGGTTTGGACACTGTTTAGCACTCTGTTCCAACCAGTTGCAGATTATCAGCATTATATATAATGATAATAAATCAAGCCACTATTTTAGGACAAAGGAATTGCCTCTCAGCTGTGGCAAACACAGAATTTTGAACTTTTCAAATGACTGGTATATTTTCTAAGCACCTGTGTTTTAATAACAAGGTGCTTTACTATGTTCAGACATGTTCTATGTGTGACAGAGAAGGAGGAATGATTTTTCCATATATTGTTTCTGAATTTCTATTTTATTTTATTTTTGGGTGGAAAAAAGAAGGAGAAAGGCATTATCATCAATATAGTGGCTTAGAGCAGACTTATAGATCTATGGCAGTGATAAGAGATGATATAGATCATCACCATGCCCTTTTCAACTCTTGGGAACGGTCTTCTTGAAACAGGTGTAGACACAAGGGTGATTTTTCCTATTTTGACTGTAAAAAGAAGACCCAGAGTTTGGTACTAGAAGTCTGGAAGTCTTTAGCTTGGCTTGGTTCTCAGCCAACTGTACAATTGTGGACAATTCATTTTTCTTTTGGTATGTTTCAGTTTATCTCACTAAAAAATGGAGATAATGAGAATTGGATTACTGTTGTCAATATGAGGCACAGATAAGTGTGAATGACTTAGGGATATATAAAGTCATTTATGACTTTAATAAATTATAATGCAAGAATATAAGTATTGGTTTAATTTAATTCTTTGTATATGATATTCTACATATTCTTACTATTTGACAGTGAGGGCAGTATTAACTGGACAAAGTGATGGTAGGTGGAAGGAATTACCTACCTGAGCTTAAGGAGATGCCAAAATCTAGGACCTATTCTGGGTTATAAATTCTACTCCATCAGATAGTGTCCTTCCAAAAGTCATATTCTTCCCCAAACCTCAGAATGTGACCTTATTTGGAATAGTGTCATTGAAGATGTAATTAGTTAAGATGAGGTCACACTGGAATAGGGTGGGCTCTTATTCCAATATGACTAGTGTCCTTATAATAAAAGGGGAAGAGACACAGAGACAGACACACACACAGAGAACATGATCTGAAGACACAGACACTCGGAAGATGGCCAAAGATGATGAAGGCAGAGATTGGATTTATGCAGGAGTAAGCTAAGAAACACCAACAATTACCGGCAACTACCAAAATCTATGGCCCTGCTGATAATTTATTTTATTTTATTATTTTACTTTATATATATATATATATATATGTGTGTGTGTGTGTGTGTGTGTGTGTGTGTATGTATATATATATTTCAGACTGTGAGCCTCCAAAACAGTGGTAAAATTAATCTATTAAGTCACACAATTTCTGGTACTTTGCTATAGCTGTCCTAGGAAACTAATGTAGGAGTTGAGAAGGCTGCTGAGCCCAGTTGGCCACTGAGGGACTTCCACAGAGATCACCAAGGTGCAGTGGCCAGAACTAGATTTTGGAAACCAGAGGAGAAGGCAGGATCCAAGAGCCAGGGAGACTGATGAGGAATGGTCATAAAAAGAGTTCTTGGCCCAGATGTCAGTGTTCCTGCCAATTTCTATCTGCTCTCTATGAAAGGCACTTTAATGGACTGAGATGAGTTGGACAGACTCTGGTTTGAAAAATTTCTTAAACATGAAGTAAGATATAACCAAAATCCCAGGTATCTTGGTTTACACTGAAAATGGAAGCACCTCTCCCGAATCACATAGCTTCCTTCCTTGGCCACATATAACCTCATGAGCATTTAACATAGTTTTATTCTAGGCCTCTCTTCGTACTTCAACTTGCTCAGTGTAATCCTGAAGGGTAAGTGTTCCCAGGAATTACCCTGGAAATGGTCAGCTTATGTCTTGCTTTCGTATCACTGCTGCAACCAATCACCATAACTTTTGTGGCCCAAAATAGCACAAACGTATCATTTTACAGTTCTGCAGGTGAGAAGTCCATTATGGGTTGCACCAGCCTAAAATCAAGGTATCAACACTTTGCATTCCTTTCTGGAGGTTCTAAGAGCAAACATTTTCTGCTCATTTGGGTTGTTGGCAGAATTTAGTTTCCTGTGGTTGTAAGATCAAGATCCTGGGCTTTTTGCTGGCTATATGTAAACTAATGGCTATTGCCACCTTCTGGAGGCTGCTTGGCCCACAGCTTCTTTCCTTCATCCTCAAAGCCAGCATTATCCTGCCTGCTTGTCCCTTTTTAAAGACTTGTGTGATTATATTGAGTCCACCTAGATAGCCCAGGTTTATCTCCCTTTCTTCAGGTCAGCTGATGAGCAGCCTCATTTCTATCTGCAGTCTTAATTCCCTTTTGACATGTAGCCCACCATATTCACAGGTTCTGGGGAATAGGACGTGGACATCTTTGAGGAGCTCTGATTCTGCCTTCCACAAGTTATCTACAGCTGAGCAACATGGCTTCCCACCAGGACTGAGTAGAAGGGGAAGCTGAACTCTGAGGGGCAAACAGAGCTTTATCAAAACACAGCAAATGTCAATGATAAGCAAAAAGAGAAAGCCAAGCTATATATATGGGCAGTATGGTTTTCTTTAAAGTCTAGCCTTTTATCAACTTGCTAATTTGAAGATTAAAAATAAAATCTAATTAATGAAAACTATTTGACTGTTAACATCAGACATATCTTTGATAGGCAAGAAATTACTTTTAGTGCATGGAGGACAATATAGACATGTTTGGCATCCTACCTTCAGGGCTATTTTTTGGCTTTAACTTTGAGTGCATTAAATGTGAATCCCGGTTGTTTCTCTTCTGACTATTCCTTCAAACCCAGTGTGTCCCAACAGAACAGAGGTCATTTTAACTTAAAATTTCCTTGCTTAATTTCATCAGGTTACCACTAGAATCATTTCATTTCATGCATTTATTATATCATTCACGTATCACCTTCTACTTTCCTGC
The DNA here is from genome assembly GCF_041146395.1 of Eulemur rufifrons. NCBI lineage: Eukaryota > Metazoa > Chordata > Mammalia > Primates > Lemuridae > Eulemur > Eulemur rufifrons. The sequence goes on from NC_090984.1 coordinate 104,999,008, forward strand.
CCCTTGCCAACAACCTAAGAGGTACATTACTGACAAAGCCTCAGGGTGAACAGGCACGGTCTCCTGCTTCGGTTTCGGCTCCGTTTAATGACTTTATCACCAAATATGGACACATGCTCATTTCTAGTTTTCCAATGAAGGTTTCAGCCATATTTTGGCTCTCATGCTCCCTTTACATCCATTTTAAAATGAAACAACACAAAAATATATTTTAAAAACCTATTTGAAGTGAGTTTATTCATTCCTGTGACAATTATCATTGAGCACCTGCTGTGTGCTAGGTATGGTTCTAGGCACTGGAAACACACCAGTGATTCAGATGCTCAAGGTTCCTGTTGGGGGCATTGACTTCAGTCCTTGTTTTTATTAAGTTTTCTTTTCCCTTCCTAGTAACTTCACAGTAACACTTGCCTGAGTAGATTTGCGCCTCCTTTTCTTGGCATCTACACACCTTCTTTACTCTTTCCATTACCCACATTCCGTATCTTGAGTCTCATTTGGCCATGGCTCTATGTTTTAGCCAACTCTATTTGTAAAGAGTCTGATTAAGACAATGTCACCAAAGGGTTAAATATAGTAGCTCTGTATGTGTTTGTTATTTGTCAATGGGTTTCATTTTATCCCCAAGGAATGACCTTCCATAGGTGGAATTGTTCCTTTCCTAATCAGATCACTAAGGGCAATATTATTTTGTGAGGGCCCCTTCTTAGACCCACTCTGGTTTCTCCTCTTCAGGTCTCTTTACCTAATGTCTCAAATAGTAAGACCAGCCCTGACTTCAAATGTGGCAGTTAAGTAGATGCCAATGAAATAGTCCCCCAAAGCAATAGAAGGCCATTTTTTTCCCAGTAATGATTTAAGTAGATCAAAGAAAACAGGATACTCACATCAAAGGAAGAAGAAACTGCATATTGCAAAAAGAGCTATGCATTTAGATACCTTTGCCTGCCCTGACATTCTGTTTCTCAAATTAATTTACCTGTTAGGTGAAGACCTCCTTAATGGAACTGATATTGGTGCTCTCCCAGATCTTAGACAGTTCTGGAGAGACAGCTAAAGCCTTCTCTGAAGTGTTAACCATGTAGCTTATTCCTTTAGTGGCTCGGTTGTTCAAGTCTCAGTGATAAAACTTCCTGTATTTGAACTGTTGGAGGCAGGAGCAGGAATGTACACTTAAAAGATATTTTTGGAATATTAAATAATTGGTTGTTCAAAATCTAAAAAAAATATTAAAAATAATCATTTTAAGGAACGCAGTTAAATATAAAAACGTACATTAGCTTTAGATGAGATGAAGCAGCAGAAATTTTGATGTTCCAGTGCCAGGCAGATACTTGACTAAGACAAAGGTTTAATGCAAACCACTTCACCAGAAATAGCTTCTCACCCCACGTCAGAGGACACTGAATTGTGTCTAAGTCTTAGAAGAGACAATTGGTATGTAAAGAGAATTAAAGGGACATCCAACATGGTTTGAGTCCTTTTCCACATATACACAGGGAGAGAAAGGGTATATTTGTGCCTTGGGCTCATTAGCAAAATGCATTAGCTATAGCTGACTGATTTGCACCTGGTGTCTGCCTGAGGTCTCCAAAGAGAGATTTACATGTAGGTTTTGAGTTTGTATGGAACTAGAGGCTGGGAAGCTTTGAAAGCTCTTCCTATCAAAAATCAGATAGACATTTGGAAAAGTAAATATACCCTCTTTCTTTCTGGATTACACATTTACTAAAGTTTACCTTTTAATTTTTTAGAAGTGAGCAATGTTGGCATGCATATTATACTTTTTATGCACATCATTTTCAAAATGAGATTCAAGATGGAGTTTTTAGCCTAAAATGGAGCAAAAAGATTATCTATTACAACCCATCTTTTATAGATTAGCAAACTAAACTCCAGAGAGGTTAAGGAAGAGATTTAAAGTTCCTTAAGTATTTAGCAGCATGACAATCCAGGACTAGGACCCAAGTTAATCTAATTTCTATCATAGTAATTTTTTTCCCTATATTGCCATTATAGTTGTTTTGAATAAACGTCTCAAATATAGAATATTTGTCCTTTTCATTAAGAGGACATCTAAAATAGCATGTTCTCTAATCTCCATTTAGCTCAGTTCATAAGATTTGTATGCCTTAAAATCAGTTTAGTTAAAATAGAATTTAACACTTAATTGATCATGCTTCTCCAGGTTGAAACATCCATTCTATTTTAATGCTTAGCTTATTTATTTCCCATTTGTTTGATTTAAAGTAGGGTTGAGGGGGACGCACAGCTCTGGGAAACTTCAATGTGAAGTGGCATCCAACTCTAGCCAGATGCCTTTGTCTAATCACCATACTCCCTGAAGTCTCTGATAATTATCAATAAATTGGGTGGTAGATAAATAGCAGTGTCATGAGAGAAGGGCAAGGCTGGAGGCATGCTAGGGGTGACTCTTTCTGCTTGTCAGCAGGAAGGAGGAGTAAAGACAGATCCGTCCTGTTTGTCAGGAGCAGAAAGTATGTTGGAGAAAACTAACTCCTGGGAAGAGGATGTGTCAGGAAGATGAATTACCCCAGGAAACCAGGACTGCTCTCCCAGTGGACAGCAGCCCACTTGGATATAATTTGCCAGCTGTCCGTCTTGTCCTAGTGTGTCTCTGTCTTTTTCCTCCTCTGCACTGCCAGCAGCCAGCCTCTGCTGTGTAGATCTAATGCAGCTACAGAGCTTTCGGACTCTCTAAAGGGCTGCTAGACCTAAATGGCAGAAGAAACCTGTTGGCAACAGTGAATATTCAGCATGCACACTCCTCCTATCAGCACTCCCAGGAGCTCTCTGAGAGACAGACCCTGTGGGGAAACGTCTTTAAATGAGCACCTTATTAGAGAGTGATCCTGTTAGGTGAATAAAAGGCTGATTGCATACCCAGAGGTGAGCCATAATGAGGCTGAGAGTAACTAAATGAAGCAATCTGCTGCACTTTGTATCTGGACTTGAGCCTGAGCATTTCAAAGTGGCATCTGGAAAAGGAAAAGGCTCTGGGAGAAACCATACAATAGACTGGAAATATTTCATTTTTTTTCTCCAAAGAGAATTTAGGGCAAATTTTGTGGGTAACGGCTTTGAAAAAATAAACCTGGCATAAGAGCGACATGTGGAGTGGCCGTTGATACCTCACATAACCAAACCGACGCTTTTCTGTCTTTGTTGGAACCTGAGAGACCCAGTGGTCCCTGCCTGTTTCTTTAAAGCCACAAGGGTTTCCTGGCCAGAGGATTCTCACACGCCATCTCAGCTACATCAACTGAAGATTTGTCAGGAAGGTTGGAGCAATGGTCATTATGTTCCCTTCAGGAGTCAGCAGGGCATAAATCTGCCTTCTGCCTTGTGAGTTAGCCACATAAAGCGAGGGCCACATGTTGAAACAGCCAGCCTTGGCTGTCACCTTCTGGTCTTGTCTATGATTTAAATCCTCCATGGAGTCACTCCAGCCTGGAAGCTCATTGAGAAGTTCACTGCCCTTTGTGATCCACGAGGGAGCATTTCTTATTTGGTGAATTGTCCTAATTCATTTCGTGGAGGAATCATCCTTGTGATTCTCCCCTCTGCCGCCTGCTTTCTCCCCTACAGGTACACGTCAGGCTCTAGAGCATAAAGAGGACTTCCACCTCCGAACCAGAGGTTGAGTTCTCAGGGGGATCATGCCACTTGCTAGTAATGTGGTCTACTGTTCAATATTTCTGAATCTTATTTTATTCACCTGTAAAATGGGGAGAATAATAGTTGTCATACTTTTTACCTTTTCTTCAGCATGTAAGAGATATTGAGAGTGCTTTATAAACTATCATGAACCATTGCAGAGTAAACTTTATTTAAGGCATCTGACTTATATTTTTAAATATTCTAGAGTATCTTATGATTCCTAGTTAATGATGTCTAAGGACTTCCTCACTCTTTAGATACAAAAAGTACAGTTTGTTTCAGAGCAGGATGTTCGAAAGCAAGGCTAAAAGATTTCATTCCCTGCATCATGTCTTGGGGCTGTCTTGACTCTCTCTGACTGCTTTTAGTGTTCTGATTTTATTGGGTAAAAGAACTAGGTAAAATTTTATCCTGATGCTAAAGAGAGCTCTTTAAAATGATCTTAGGGATATGAATAGACCAGTTGCCATTTATTTCCTTAATGTGATTAGTTTCCTAATAGTCAAAGGCTGAGATAGCATTTGTTTCTCATAAGTTTTACTCTGAGCCAATATGGGTGCTTATTAGTGTCAGAGTGACCAGTGGCACAGGTGGGCAAGATGATAACTGAGGAAAACCAAATATCTTCCCCATCTCCCACCTCACAATGATTTAGTAGTCACTTTTGGTTTAAAAGTGTCCCACTGTTTCAATAGGATAATTTCATGCTCATCTGTCAGATAGATGGAGGATGATTATGCTAATTTGTTTCTCGGGGCAAATCTTCCCTCAGACTAGGGACTAAGACTACCAGGCAGTTCAGATCTAAGAGAGAAGAGTCAGAGACATTCAGTGATTTAGTCAATATGTTCTGACTTCTCTGCTAATTTGCCAAAAAGAAGGCTATCTTCTCAATTTTGTCACTTACTTGCTGCCATTTTGCTTGTCTTAGAAGCAAGCTTTGATTTGAACAGATAAACCACTTTTAAAACATAAGTTAACAGGTTTTTGTTTTATAAAATGGTAGTGCTTTATTTGGAGCGACTAAAAATCACCATTCCACTGGAAAGAAGATGTTAAGCTGGTGGTGGCAAGATGAGGGTTGAGGGATGACAGGAGAAGAAAGTTGAGATTTTAGTAGCTAAATGAAAAGGAAAGAAATACTTAGCATTAAAAAAACTAATTAGCTACTACTTTATTGGTCTCAGGGGACATTAACACCTAGGGAAGTACTTTGAAAGAGAAGAAACATAAAAAGTATTTTATATGCTGTGAGTTGAAAACTGGGGCTTAAAAACTTAAGAAATTTGGCCCAGGTCACATGGAAAGAGAGAGTATTAGAATCTGGATTTGAGCCTGTTTTGTCTGACTGTGGCACTAAAGAGTGAATTGGTCAGTTTTCATCCTGTGCCATCTGGAATAGCTACTTCTTGCCACTTTTTTCATGCTCCCAGTTTACCTCCACCTCTTTTATATTTTTATTTGTTTTTTGTAACCCTAACCCTAATCCGTATCCCTAACCCTAATATCCCCAGCTCTTTAATCTGGTATTAAAGAAAAGATTTTAAGATCCTTTTTAAAGCACAAAATGTTGGGTGAATGAGTTGATATCCAGGTATCTACTATCTTGAAATTGTATTCCAAAGAGGACCTCATTCTTAAAAGTTTAAAAATCTAAATCAATTACACATCCTCAAATAGATTTTTTTCATTTTCTAATGTTATAGAAAAATGCTTCAAGTTCTTGACAATTGAGCTTCTTGGTATTAGAGTATATCTCTTCCTGTACTTCCCTCACAGGTTACTCACTTTCAGTGACACCTGCTTTCTAGTTGGAGAAATTCTTTAAATCATGGGTATCACATCAGAATTTCTTTCAGTTAGGATGACAGATCCAATATACCACACGTGTGTGAAGTACAGATAATGGTAATCAGATCTTGTGCTTCAGGGAATAAACTGATTATCTGCAATGGTCAGGAAGGAATTTTCCCCATTAGCATCTCACAGATGCACAAGCCAAGTGCAGGATCGACTTTCTGCTATTATGATCATTTCTTATAGCACCTCATTAGGTACCAGGTATAAAATCTGAACCTATGATATAAGGTATTAGGTATAATGGTTGTCATACATGGATAACTATTTAATACGTATCAAAATAAATACTGTGGCAGTTGAGACAGAGTTCTAATTAGAAACTTTAGATAGTGATTCATTAAATATAAACTACTTAAAATCTTTTCGTGTTTCCTCTAGGGATCTCAAAGTACCTTCCGAAAATGAGCTCATTAATCCTCATGAATATTCTGTCACATGCATTTTATTAAATTTCTCTGAAAACATAGGTCAGTCATAGTAATTAGTAGGTCCTCATAGCACCAGGTCTTCACTGTATTCTGGCCTCTTTTACTGCCTTGAAATCTCATTAGAGGTTTGACTTTGAAGACTGATAATCTATATGAAATTTTTTTCTTAACTACCTCACTAGCAACAGTCATCCCTTCAACAAAGGTGGGGAGAGTCAACTATGTGGAATGTGCTGAATATAAAATATTAAATAAGACTCAGAGTCTAGTGGGAGAGAGCTGGAAAGTTCATCCAAATATACTCCAGCACAGCCCAGTGTACCCAGCCCTGCCTAGCCTACCAAGATCCGTCTTCACCTTCTCTTGCCTTCTTGTTGTACAGGTCTTCATACTGCCCAGGCTTTGACATAGATCAACCTACTATAATCCATGATTTGGTCATGAGAGCCTATAATGAAATCTGGTAAATTCAGTTGACATTTAAAGAGACTTGGTCATATTCTACCTTAGAAAACCCTTGATATCAAGGGTTCTTTTTTTTTTTTCCTTTTTAATTTCAAAATATTATAGGGGTACAAATGTTTTGGTTACAAGGATTGCTTTTATACTGCTTGAGTCAAAGTTCTAAGTGTTCCTCTCACCCAGAAAGTGTACATTTTACCCATTAGGTATGATTTTACCCATCCCCTCCACCTACTTCCCACCTGAATGATTTCCATTGAGTTTTACTTCCATCTGTGCATGAGTGCTGATTGGTTAGTTCCAATTTAATAGTGAGTACATGTGGTGTTTGGTTTTCCATTCTTGCGATACTTAGGAGGATGGTCTCCAGTTCCATCCAGAGTGTTGCAGAAGGTATAAATTCATGTTTTATGGATGAGTATTATTCCATGCTATATATGTACAATATTTTATTAATCCTTTCATGAATTGATGGGCACTTGGGTTGATTCCACATCTTTGCAATTGTGAATTTTGCTGCAATAAACATTCTAGTACAAGTGTTTTTTTGATAAAATGATTTTGGGTAAATACCCAGTACTGGGATTGCTGGGTGAAATGGTAGGTCTACTTTCAGTTCTTTGAAGAATCTCCATACTATTTTTCATAGGGGTTGTACTACTTTGCAGTCCCACCAACAGTGTATGAGTAGTCCTCTCTCTCTGCATCCATGCCAGCATTTATTGTTTTGGGATTTTTCATAAAAGCCATTCTCACCGGGGTTAGGTGATATCTCATTGTGGTTTTAATTTGCATTGCCCTGATAATTAGTGACTTTGAGCATTTTTTCATATGTTTATTGGCCATTAGTCTATCTTCTTTTGAAAAGCTTCTGTTCATATCTTTTGCCCTTTTTTTAATGGGATTGTTTGATTTTTTTTCCCTTGCTGATTTTCTTGAGTTCTTTATAGATTTTGGTTATCAGCCCTTTATCAGATGTATAGCATGTGAATATTTTCTCTCACTCTGTAGGTTGTCTGTTCACTCTGTTGATTGTCTCCTTGGCTGTGCAGAAGCTTTTTAATTTGATCAAGTCCCATTTATTTATTTTTGTTGTTGCTGTGATTGCCTTTGGGGTCATCTTCATAAATTCTTTGCCTCAGCTGACATCTAGAAGAGTTTTTCCAACATTTTCTTCTAGAATTCTTATGGTTTCATGCCTTAGGTTTAAGTCTGTTATCCGTCTTGAATTAATTTTAGTGAGTGGTGAAAGATATGGATCCTGTTTTAGTCTTTTACATGTGGCTATCCAATTTTCCCAGCACCATTTATTGAATAGGGATTCTTTTTCACAGTGTATATTGTTGTCTGCTTTATCAAAGATCAGAGGTAATATGCAGGTGGTTTTGTATCTGTATCTCTGTTCTGTTCCGTTGGTCTATGTCTCTATTTTTGTGCCAGTACCATGCTGTTTCGGTTATTACAGCTTCATAGTATAGCTTAAAGTCTGATAAACTGATGGCTCCAGATTTGGGTCTTTTGCTTAAGTTTGCTTTGGCTACTTAGGCTCTTTTCTGGTTCCAAAAAAAGCATAGAATTACTTTTTCTAGACCTGAGAAAAATGATGTTGATATTTTGACAGGAACGGCATTGACTCTGTAAATCACTTTGGGTAATATGGATGTTTTAACAATGTTGATTATATAACTTTGGTTCTTTTGAAAACTGGAGTGATCCAGAGATTTCTACTCTAGCATAACTGCTAGTGTGTGTGTGTGTGTGTGTCTGCGTGTGTCTGTGTGTATGTGTTGATCAGAAACTTTATAACATGAGGATAGACTTAAATTTGACAAGGTTTTCCAGATAAATTCTAGAGACAAGTCTCATGTTGATCTTAGAAAAATAATAGTAACAATTAAGAGACCCTTCTGACCTATTCATGTTTACGTTCTATTTGTTTCATTTCATGTTTTTTCTAAATATTTTTTTGCATCAAACCAAGTCTAAACTTTTTGTTATTTGACTTAATGAAAGGCCCAACATAAAGGAAGTGTCTAAATAATTTCAAGGGAAAAGATTTTTGAATTACTTAAACATTTATTTTGAACAATGTTGTTTTGGTTACAAAGGAGATAGCACTTTTACTTCTGGGAGTGAATAGAGCTTCTCAGTCTGGTACCTAAAGGATATTTAGTATGAAAAAAAACCAAAACCAAACAAAATTTTGCTTACTTGGGCTGCACCTTCAGCCCAGCATTGGATACACTAATAGCTACCGATACATTGGTGGTCTCACTTAAAGAAAAATGTCACTAAACTGCTGTTTCCCAACATATATTCACTTAAATAATAGTTTTATGGTATGGTCTTTGGGAACAAAAACCTGGGAAGATATTCAATGGTTAAAAAAAAATGGGTAGCTTTTTAACACTGCCCCTCTCTCTTTTAGATATTCACAGTATATATTAGCAAATAAAAGGTTTTGTGAAGTCTTATAGTAAATACATCTTTTTAATTTTACCTAACTCAAGTCTCCCAGATTCATTTGACCATTCTCCTGTATAGCATTCATTGATATCTAGCTTATTAGTATCCAGCTCCTAGGAACACAATGTGGGAAATATTACACCAGGGAAAAAAATTCTAGGGTAGGGGGAGTCCAGCTAAATAACAGAGTACTTATTTACATTAGTAAGTTATTTTGTACATTACTTTATGCAGCATCATTTAGTGTGAGTTTTTCAAGTGCAATAAAATACTGTTTTAAATGATATTTTAAAAAATCACTTTTGAAAAGGTATTAAATATGGTTTTAAAAATTCAGGCTATACTAATTCCCTCTTCCCTACCTTGTCTGCAAGTCTAGCCTTTCTTCTCTTCTGTATTTGATTTATTAGAGATCAATTAATATCTACTTTTTCAGGTCATTTCTTATGCAATATGAAAGATAACATACCTATATTTGTGTAAGAAGGAAAAAAAAAACCTACTTCTGAGTATCCATCAAAAACTTTGTGACAGTAGAAGATGATAATAACAGGAAAATACTGGATAAAAGGGTCAGACAACCTTTATTTTCTTTTGGCTTGCTGTGAGATTTGGGCCACCAAGTAACCTCTCTGATCCTTACTGGATAATTGAAATGGCTATTACTTCCTACCACCTGAGAGTGAATGATGTGGGGATTAAAGTCTGACCTTTGAGTAAATCTCTCCTAGTGATTTAAAGAAGATGCCCTCATTTCTAACCTGTATCTTTCATGACTGCCCATGGTACCATTCACTAACTAGTTCTGAATTGATTCTGTCATTCTTGCAAGTGCCTCCCTGTCACCTATTGACTTGTATTCTCTCTCTGCAGTTAAGACATTGTCAACACTGGTTGTGTTTGAGTGAAAAGTACATTCAGGGAAAAATAATTGTGGAAAGGAAAACATCAGTCAAGAGACAAAGACCCATAGTGAGTCTTTAATCCAGAGTTGATTTGTTCAATCCTACTAGGAAGTACTCATGAGGCAAAGTGATTAGATGTGAAGTGTAAATCTGTAATGAATGACTGTGAGTAAAGGTTATAGTCATAACCACTAGATTTCTCCCAATAAGCAAAGTGCATTGGGTAAGGAAAAGAATTGCCTAAGATCTTTTGGAATTCTCTCATGAGATTCTATTCAGAAGACGTGGGATTCTTCCTTCTTTTTTATTCTGTAGAGAATTTCCATATCTAATTATTACTTGAAGATACCAAATACCAACTCCTCCAGAATATTAATAATGTTCCCTCTGAACATTTCCAACATTTATAAAATTTGGTTATCTGTAAATTTATTGCACGTAAGACCCAGCAAGAGAATAATTACATTTTACTGGTATCTTCTCACAATGCCATGAGAAAAAGTAGAAAAAGAAAAGCTGATGAAAGCTGTGAAAAATGGGATGTATTTATAAACCTGAGATACTGACTTTCCAAATGAGTTTCTAATCCAGATACCACATATATACACTTGTACTCACCTTCACATTCCCACAAACTCATATAAGAAAGCACTCCCTGATGTATTTCTAGGCATTACATACATAAATATCTGTATCATGTATATAGGTATGTGTTTTGTATGCATGTGTATTTCTGCGTGTGTGTATATATAACATGTGTACATACATTTGAGTATATATGTATGTATACATGAATCTTAATTTGTTTGGTAAGTACTAGCCACTATTACTATACATTTTCCTTAATACACAAACTCCTTAATAGCTCAGAAGAAAATTTTTAAGTATATGAAAACTCTCTTCTTTCCATCAGCATTGGGGATAGCATTAAACTTAATATTAATCATTCCCCAGGGTAGAGAAATTATACTTACCTTTTTGCCTGGAGGTTGCTTCTTATTAAAGTATGTTAGATCTACATATGATAAAATGACATGAACTAAAATTCTTTCTCCCTCATTTATTTCTGTTAAGAAATTCACGGCTTGCAAACATGTACATATATATAAAAAATTCACTGCACACTAATTATACTGTATGTTGTCTTTATTTTTTCACTTATAATGTTTTGTTAACTTTAGGAGAAAGCTTGAAAAATTAATTAAAGTCAACTTGTGTCTCAACATTTCATTGCAGTAGAGGAATGTGTAGAAGGGAGAAAAGAGAATAGCAATGAACTCTTTTGATGAGGGAGGTAGCCATGTATTTTTTTTTTCATGCTTTTTGGCATTCTTTATTTTTATTTTTAATTATTTGGGTATATAATAGTTACATACCTTAATAGGTTATATTTGGTGTTTTGATACAGGCATACAATGTGGATTAATCAAATCGGGGTAACAAAGATACCTATCACCTCAGTCATTTAACATTTCTTTGTGGTAGGGACATTCCAACACAGGATATGAAGTATTTGAGGAGTGAAACTTGCATGTATGGGTCTAGGGCCCAGGAGAGAAGCTGAATCTGAAAAAAATTGTAAATTCTAATAGGTACCAGTAATTGGAAGCCTCCTATGTTCCAAGGCCAGGTACTATCATATAACATCTATTATATAAGTATCTATATGATATTTATGTATGCCATGGAATAAATTATAAATATTAGTGATGTATCTTATTTTCCTCCTTGTAAAAATCCTGTAATATAAGTAGATCTAGAATGAGGTCTGAATTGAGATGAAGAATCTGTGTTTTCAAGCGAGTACCCCACAGCTTCTAATGCAGGTACTATTCAGACGTTCTTTCAAAAACTGAGTGAAAGTGTTGCTCAGGGTGTGTTTCTAATATTTATGTACAATTGAGAGAATTGGGTAATATTTTTCTAGTAGTCCTCAGAAGCAGATCCAGAGAAAGAATATCGTAACTAGCATTTCTCTGTGTTATTTGGGGCCCTGTTCAAAATCACAGTAAGATGTTTGCTTTACTGAGAGATATCCCATATCCACTCCAGGCCCTACTGAATGACAAGTGACTATTAGTGTACGGTAGTTGTTCCTTATCTGTGGGGGATATATTCCAAGACCCCTAGTGGTGTGGTTGCCTTAAACAGTGGATAGTGCCAAAACCTATATATACTATGATTTTTTTCCTATGCATACATACTTATCATAAAGTTTAATTTATAATTTAGGCACAATAAAAGATTAACAACAATAACTAATGATAAAATAGAAAATTATAACATACTATAGCAAAATTTATATGAATGTAGTCACCTCTCAAAATATCTTTTTGTACTATGCTCACCTATTTTCTGATCACAGTTGACCAAGGGTCACTGAAACCACATAAAGCAAAATTGCGATAAGTGGGGACTATTGTACCTAAGGGAGTAGTGGAAACTCACATGAGAAAGATAGTTTGGGGCCTTGAATGTTGGTTAAAGGAATAGACCTTTTTCAGAGACAATATGGAGCCACTGGTTATACAGAATGAAATAAAGAGGAAGAGTCAAAAGGTAAGGAGATCAGATCACTTAGAGGCCATTACAGAAAAGTAAAGAAGAGGTAACAAGGCCAAAAATAGGGCACTATGAGTAAGAATTAAGAAAATTATCTCTAATTGTGGAAAAATGTATAGAGGTTTCTCATAAAACTAAAAATAGAACTACCATATGATTCAACAATTCCACTACTGTGCATATATCCTAAAAGCTCAAAATCATCACATCAAAGAGATATGTTCATTGCAGCGTTACTTATAATAGCCAAGATATGGAATCAACTGAAGTGTCCATTAATGGGTTAATGGATAAAGAAAATGTGGCCCAATGGTATATAATTCAGCCTTAAAAAGGAAGGAAATTATGCCAAGCAAGCTGGCTCATGCCTATAATCCCAGGTACTTGGGAGGATGGGGCAGGAGGATCACTTGAGCCTAGGAGTTCGAGTCTTCAGTAAGCTACTATATAATTGCACCACTGAATTCCAGCCTGGAGACAGAATGAGGCATCCCCCCAACCAAAAAAAGAAGGGAATTCTGTCATTTGTGAAAACATAGAGAAACCTTGAGGACATTATGCTAAGTGGAATAAGCCAGGTACAGAAATACAAAAACTACATGATTTCACTTATATGGAATCTAAAACAATTGAACTTACAGAAGCAGAGAGTAGAATAGTGGTTACCAGAGATGAGGCAGAGGGTTGGGGGTATGGGGAGATGGTCAACAGGTATGAAGTTGTAATTAGGAGGATTAGATGATATGTATTTAAGATGATGGATATGCTATTATAATTAGCTTTATTTAATGATTCCACACTGTATACATATATCATAACATCACTGTGTACCCTATAATTATATATAATTATACATTGTCCACAAAATGATCTCTTAGTCTTCTTTTAAAATTTTGTTTCCATAAGTATTGTATCCATCTAGAGTGAAGATCATTGTCTTTTCTTCTGCATATGAACATTTATTCTCTGTAGAAAAATGCAATCCTGTCCCTCCAATCATGCTCCAGATCCTAAAGAAGTTTCTCTCCATGGTGCCTTGCAATATTAGCCTTCCTTGGGAACTGCTCATTAGTTGACCCTGGAATACTCAGATGTGTGTTGTCTTTAGGGTCCCTGACAGCCTTTACCTATATTTACCTCCCATGTACTCACTGGTTGCTGAAAGGCCTTCTTTTAAAAATTCGTTTGTTTTATATGCTTTAAAATCCTTGATCACGGCCACAAGTAGTCTTAACAGTCTCTGGACCATTGGTGAGGAAAGAATATACTCAGTTCACACCAGAGAGAGATCATGGCCTTTTCTTCTGACAACTTTGTGGCATCTTTGGCTGCCCTTTTTATGTGCTTGTCATTGTGCTTCCCTACATCAATCTCATAAAACACTCTTTTCCTCATGCTTGACATATTGATATCATCCCACCACAGATAAAACACAGAGCAGTGTAATATGGGCAGGTGATGGAATTATTTGCAATGCACAGAAATCTCTGCTGATCTTTAAGACTGGTGCAATATTAAACACATTACTTTCCCTGACAGGCGTTTTCATTACACCCATGCTATGCAGGTGGAGAATTTAGAAGTGAAATCTTGTTTCCCCCAACTGGGTCTATGCAATAAAATTAAAAAGTGTGTGTGTGTATCTTTTCTACTTTCTATCTTTATCTTTGAAAGATCAACCTCTTGTTTAAATAACATCTGAATTTACTTGGAGGAATGTCACAAATTTCAGAGAACCTATGTCAAAATAGTTTCTTTTTATCAGACCAGTATTCTTATAGCAGGTAGTGCCACATGGGCAGGTTTTGAGGATCACTCTGAGATAAGACAAGATGAGAAATAGCCTAGAGAAGACCAAGAAAGACCAACATCAGAATGCCAATTAGTTCTCCAGAGTGAGTTACTATGTATCTTGGTCTCATCAGAAAGAGAATCAGGGCCAAGGTTGCTAATACAAATAGCACAGTAATAGAAACAACAAGAACAACAAGGAAAGGTAATACTATTTGAGGATTTGCCTTGTGCTGCAAACTTTAAATCCTCATAGCAACCCTACGATGTAAATGACTGTGATTATCACCTATTTACCAGATGAGAAAAACAAGGCTCATAAAAGTCTACAATTTACCCAAGGTAACACAGCCAGTAATTCAAGCCCAGGTCTGTCTGCACACAAAGCTTGGGCCCTTAGCTTTTTAGAATTCTATATCCTTAAGGAAAGGTAAAGCACAGGTCCTACAAGGTCAGCTGGAGAAATTAGCATATCAAGTAGGCAATGCAGATCTGTGGTCAGGTTGAGAGCAGAAAAAGGAGTGCTGGTCAGATCAGCATGAATATGGGCCCAGTGGGACATGTTTCTGAGCCTAGAACAGTGTCTATCTACTGTTCACCACTCCTATGAAATGTTCAAGATCTTTTGAACAAATCGTTGAAGCAGCTCTGTGGGGTGTTTTAATCGGATGCCCTCTGGGTTCCACTGGTGGAGTTTACTTACTCTACCCTGAACCTACAGCTGGAGTGAGGGTTGTTACCTCCAGATGAGGAGAAGTATTTATCATTCCCTCCCCAGAGGTGGCTGTAAGTTTGTTCAAGGCTACAAATGGCATCTTCTCTTAGTTCTGTGTTTTCTTCTCTGGGTCTTCTGATCAAGCCATTAGGAAGTGTGAGGCAGACAACCTGAGGGCCAAAGTCTCATTCGGTTTAATCAGCCAGACCCTTTAGTGTTCTGAACAACCCAAATGTCCTTCCACGGCATCTGCCTAGAAGGAAGAATCTTCTGAGAATGAACTTGTAGTTCATCTATTATGTATGTTTTGTGCTGAGACAAAACAGTAGGAGCTGCTTTGCAATAAATCACGGCACCCTTATGTCCACTACTGGGAATTATACTAACATAAAAGACCTTAAGAGCTCTTCCTTCCCATAATTTTATTGAGGAAAACAAAACAGAAGACCAGAAGAATTTTAGTTGACATTAATATGATACAATTAACAATTTATTCAGCTGGCCTTTCAACCTAGAAGTTGAAACATTAGTCTTTTCTTTGTTTCAGATGAGCAAAATGAGATAATGCATTCATAGATTAATTCATCAAACATGTACGATGACTTTCTATATACTAGGTACTGTATAGATCTGGGAGATAAATACAATAGAATACAATGTAAAAATTCAGATTCTTTACCTTGGAGGATTTCACAATCTACTAGGGGAAGCAAAAACAATAATATAATCTATAACACAATTTGCTAAGTGTGGTGATAGAGGTGTGTACATGACATCATGCAAGTAGAGCAGATGAGCAACTGGTTCAGCTACATTTGGGAGGTTGAGACTTCATGGGAGATTCAACACATGAGCAGAGTATTAATAGGAGTATGACATATATAAAAGTAATCTTTTTTGAATATTTATTATGTGTTGAACTGGATACTAAGTTCTTGACATATATTGTCACAATTAATTCCATGCTTCAAACAACCCAATGGAATGTTTACTATAGTCATACATCACCTAATGGTGAGGATATGTTCTGAGAAATTCATCCTTAGGTGATTTTGTCATTATGCAAATATCATAGAGTGTACTTACACAAACCTAGATGGTATAGCCTATTACACAGCTAGGTTAGATTGTATAGCCTGTTGCCTTTAGGATACAAATCTGTACTGTGTATCACTCTACTGGATTCTGTAGGCAGTTGTAACATGGTGGTACATTTTGTGTTTCTAAACATAGAAAAGGTATAGTAAAAATTCAGTATTATAATCCTGTGGCACCGCCATCATATATGCAATCCATTATTGATCAAAATATCATTACGCAGCACATGGCTGTTTATCACTATGCTATAAACTTTGCAAGTGGTGGAAAAGAGATATGAGCCCACATTCTCTGGATTTAGATCTAAGCTCTTAAGAAAGATGACACACTAGCATTAACTATGGTGTATCGCCTAGGAACATCACCAAGCGAAGCTACTTGTTCTTGAATCCAGTAATCACTCTTGTTTTGGGGCAGTGAGCTTGGTTCTAGCATTTGATGATTTTCTTTCTGTAGTTAGAAGTTAATGATTTGCATAGAAAATAAACCTGTAGATATCATCTTTGATATTGACCAATCAGCCTGAAGACACAGTCATTGGTGTTTCTAAGAGTATCTGTGCAGTGCTCTGTGATGTTCTCTGTACACTCCTCCGACATGGTGGTGTATTGTGCAGATAACACGTGTTCACGACCTGATGCCCCTCGATCCCATGCTCCCTGGCACCTAAAATGAGTGCAACAGCAAAACACTTTGCCTGCCAATTTGGTGCTTTTCTGAGGAGCATTTTCTTTTACATTCTGAACATACACACATAAAAACTCCCATTTTTCTCTCATTAACCTGCCACAGCTTTATGAAATTCTGAGAAGTCAAGTTCAGTCTCATAATGCATAAATGTTATTTATCTTGAGTGCTGCAAATTTGGTGTATGGGGGGGTGGTGATAAGGTTAGGTAGATTTATTAGCATTCTGTCAGGAAATTTCCCTTGAGCAGTAGAGGTTTGTCAGAAAATTCAGTGTAATTGATGGGAGCAAGTTGGTTTAATTCTTAGTGCTAGATCTGTACTGGCTCTGTTCACACCTTTCCTTTCCAGACAACAAGATGTGCTGAGAAGAGAGCTCATTAAGAAGACCTTCTTGAAAACACACTCTTTGTACCAGGTTTCTATTCCCTTCCTTTCTTTCATATAATTATTTCACTTACTTGAGAAGATACAAGAACATATTGGAAGCATTACTGAATAGGCAATAATTTTTGCTCATTTGTATGTATCTTTTAACTCTCCGAGGGAAAGCTTATACTCTAGGGAATAAGGATTAACAAGAAGCTGGTATCTATTCTGCATTTCACTCTGCTTTTACTAAAGGATTAGAGGTTTCCACTGGTCAGTCTAAAAGCCATCAGGACAGAGACGTAAGTGTGGAAAGAGGTTAGACTTTGAATTAGGACTCTTGAGTCCCAGTTTCAGTTTCAGCTTGCTAACATCCCCAGCTTGCTAGCCATTTGGCCCTGAGCCAGTTATTTAAACGTGATGAGCTTTAGTTTCTTCCTTTGAAAGGTGAGGTTAATATTAATAATACCCATCTCACAGAGCCCCTAATAAATATTAAATGAAATGAAAAATGTCACAATTACTTGACCTGAGCATCTTTCAATTTCTAGTTGAAGCACTACCACCCCTAAAAAACCTTCCCTGATGTGCCCAAGAAATAACAGCTACCATTTATTGAGAAGTTATGATGTTGCCACGCACTACGTAACGTGCTTTGCATACTTCATGTCATTGAAAACTGAGAATCGAGAAACATAGGGAAAGAATAGTAGGGAAGGAGATAGAGGAGGGAGGTAGGGAGAGTACAGAAGGAGGAGGAGGGAGGGGGGGAAAGAGAAGAGAGGAAGGAGAGTAGAGAGAGAGAAGAGAATGAATGAGTTTCCATGTAATTTTGGTCAAGATACCCATCTTTCCTAAATGTCAGTTTTCTTATCAATGAAACAGTAAATAATAAAACCCACATATTAACTCTATTTTGATGACAAATGTGATGATTTATGTTACATGCAACCTGTAGTGCCTGGCACATAACAACAAATGCCTAATAAATAGAATCTAATACTATTATTGTTTTTTTCAATGTTATTAACTCTTGTTTTTGCCATTCTTCATTTTGATTTCTCCTCCTCTACTAGTTGGCTAGGAGGCTAGAGACCTTTATTTTAAAAAAAAAAAAAAAAAAATCTCTGGAAAGTGTCCAGCACACAGAAACATTCACAAATTGTTTTTGAAGGGGGCAAAAAAGGGAGTGAGGGAGAGAAGAGAGGAGGGAGGAGTACAGGAATGTGCCTGGCAAAGTGTAGGGCACAATACAATGTGGTAAACTAGCATGGAAACACCACGGGGTGGTAAATCCTTAGGTTCAAATCTGACTTTTCTTCATAACGTTGCCATTCCTATTGGAAAGTGACAACTCTGCCTCTGAAAATATTTCACAAAAACCAGAAGAGGAAAACAAACAAACAAACAAACAAAAATGCTCAAATACTATAGTGTGTGAACTTAAATGAATTTTTTCCCATTTTATTTTCCTTTCTATACAGGTGGAACTGACATTCTAAGGGAGACTTCTCACAAAGTAGCATATTCCCATGACTGGACCAAATAACCAACATTGCAAAGGGAGTTGAATTACTTTCATTCCTTGCTAGGCTAAAATGATTTGGCCTAACCAGAGATAATTTTGGCTTGGGAAACTCAGATTTTTAATCCAGTCTGACTGACCTATTCCAAATTCCATAATTTTTCCCATGCTTTCTTTACTCACTCATGGAGTAGTTTCAAGGAGCTAAATAAAATACCCTTAATGGAAACATTTGGTACAAATGGTGGTGGCATTAACGCTGTCCAGGGTCCTACTTACACTCTCTGTACCTAAAACACCAGCCAATACTCTCTGTCTAGTCAAATTCAGCCTTTTCTTTACCCAGCACAAATCTCACCCTTCCTTTGTGATCTCCAAACATGTGAACAGCCTTTCTTAACACAGACACAAACACACACACAGACACACTTCTGTCTGTTTTCATATCAGAGCTTTCATCATGGCCTTCTTTAAATGTCAAGTGTCTTGAAAGGAGATACAGTCTTAGAAAGTAAAAGATACAGGCTAACTCTGTTCTAAAGTTTATTGGCAAAAATTAGCATAAAGTAGAATTGGATCAAGCTTACAAATGAGTTTTGTTTTCTCTGCAACAAGGTTAAAAATAATTTTGATCACAAACACTGGCTTCTAAAAACATAAAAAAATGGAGACATTTTAAAATGAAATAGTTCACATAAAAATGAAAATTGTTAGCTACTTTTGGCAAACCAGAAGACACTGTAATATCAGAATTGCATTCCCATGTGGCAAAACTTTGCTAGAGATCAGTAGTGATAGTTAGAGACATTCTTCTTGGGTAGTTACAGTCCCTAACACTTCCTATCACCAAAACTGACAGCCAGTTCTAGCAATAACTAAATAGGAAAATGCTTGAATACCAGAATTCTTAAACCCAGCCTACTCATGAATTTGCATTACCTGCGTGAACTCTGGAGGCATTTCATTTTGTAAACCATGCTATAAGGAAGAGGAAATGGCCAAGTTAGATGTGCTACATAATACTATTACATTATGTCTTTTTTGTCCCTTCCACAATTTCTATTTACCACCATTTCCCATACTCTGCTACCTAGATATCTTTACTCTCAATGCAAGATGCATTACCAAAGTCTCAGGGCTTATATACCAAAAGAAAAATTCTGCTTCTAAGTCCTGCAGTCTTATTTCTCACTTCTGTCATTGAAGTCACTAAATCAAGAAGAGGTTAAGAAAAAATTAGCAAAATATCTATTGCTACACTAACAGGCAGTAATAGAACAATCTGTTCACGTCCCCACTTCACAAGTCCATTTTCCCCAAACTGATCAAACTCTTCCATCTGTGGAATTTTCCACAGCGGGTCTTTTTTTCTGCAAAGAAAGAGCAACAAGGTTCCCCACACATATTTTCCCTGGCAGAAAATTATCACCTTATTTTTTTGCCATTTCAAAAATAAATATTTTTCTCTTCTAGCTTTCCCAGTCTCATTTTAAAATGCATGCAACCAAAAGCTAGGTACTTGCCTTATTCTCTTACATTTTCATTGAAACCATTTCCTGCCCCCTTTTCCATATTATATTTATATATATAATATATATGTGTGTGTGTCTATATTTTTTCTATGTTTTATTTACACAAATAAGCCTCTTTTATCTTTCCAACTTGCATTGATATTGCTCTTCAAGCTCATGTCCTTAACCCTTTGAAAACCTGGGAGTTTTCTTCCATCTGTTATTCTGTGTCACAATGTGTGCATGCATGTGTTTATTGGCCTTCATAAAAAATCAATCTAAAATCACATTTCACCACCTGTCACCCACTCCCCTCCCTCATAGCTTGTGATATTTGCAAATGGTTATGAAGTACTCAGTCCCTGGAGTAAACTTTCTAAGGTCCAGATGTGATCAAGTTTCAACCTCCACTTAAAACCCTCCAGATGACCCTCCAGTGACCTCAGGTTGCAATACAAATGTATTATGGTACACAGGGCTCATCATGGTCTGCTCTGTCTCTTCCCTTCCAGCAGCATCCCATTTCATTCCCCCATTGAGATTCTAGCCATACTGAACAACTTGCAATTCCCTACAAAGGTCACATTGTGCCTACCCTTCTAGAACTTTGCACCTGCTGAGTCCTCTTCCAGAGATGCTTCTCTTTTCCCTCTCCACTGCCATTTCCTTGGACTTACTAAACCCTACCTCATGGTCCAACTGCTCTGGAATATACCTCTGATCCTGGGCTTCCCTGCTCCCCCTCCCCTCCAGTCTTCCTATTCCTCCTATTTTTCCTGTGTTCCCATAATATCCTCTTTATTCATTTTGAAGTATCCATCACATGGAATGAAAATTGCATGTTTTCCTGGCTGTCTCTTTCATTGGATATTACTGCACACTCCGTTTGTCTTCAGGAAGTGTGACTTGATTGTCATTGAATCACCAATGCCTTATACTGTGTCAGGCACATAGATGTTCACTAATGTTGACTGAGTAAAGAGAGTACAAATTAAAAACTTGGAAGTGGGAGGGATGTATCAATCAGGGTCTCACAGGAAAGATGGCATATTCCCAGAGTTTAGATGAAGAGAGTTTAATGAAGGAGCTCTTTCCAAGGTAAGGAAATTAACAAAAGCTAATGAAACGCTTGAGGATGAGAAAATACTAAAAGTCTCAATTATCCCTAGAATTGTATCTATTTGAAAGAGGCCACCCAATTATCACTTTGGCTTTAGAAAAAAATCCAGCTATTGACACAATCATAACATCTCAGGGAGGGTTTTGGAAGGAAGAGTAAATAAATGTCCAATGTCTCTCTTATTGAGCTCTCCCCTGGCCAAATATACAAGAAGCCAGAGAACAAGACAGTCTTATGATGCAGTCTCTGTAGCTTATAGAGGTCAGCCTCTCCAGTGGTAGTAGGGTAGAAAAGGGAAGAATATCAAAGGAAAGCAAGAATATCCAACCCAATGAGCATGTCTAGCACCAGAGGAGAATCTTTAACTCTTTCTAAAAAATGTTTTATTGTTAAATTTTAAACTAATAAATGACTATAAACTTTTCATAAGGTACCTATATTATCAATGTTCTTATGCTAAAATTCCTGGTTAATGAAAAATATATAATATGCATTAATAATTGATCAATATACAGACAGCTGTGAAGTTACTCTTCTGTAAGTGCTACCAGCTATGATTAAAACACAGAACTGTGACATCTGAATACTTCCTTCATGCTAACATAAATAGAAATTTATTTTAAAATGTAGAGTAAGAGAATTCTAAATACCTAGTAAAAATAGTAAGTGTGAATTCCAGAGAGTCTTAACAAAACGTCACCACTAAGTAAATGCTGAATAATGAATGAGTGAATGAGGTAATGCAGTTAGACTAAAGAGAATAGGGAATTTGAAGGAGGGGGAAATTTGAGGTAAACTTTGGGAAAATGAAAGGGAAGGATTTGCCTAAACTGAAAGAACAGTTAGAGAAAATGTGAACAATGTGACAAAGATGAATATTGTTAGATCCCTGCCCTCAAAGAAGGAAAGGAGGAAGAAAACTAATATTTGTTGTGTCCCTACAATAAGCTGCTTGTTATCACAAATATTCTTGTGTTTAATCCTCGCAAATCACTATAAGTATTACCATGCCATTTTTACAGTGAGGAATCCAAGACACAGAGTAGTTAAGGAGCTCACTGGTTAGTGGCAAAACCAGGAAATGATCCCAGATTTATCTTTCAAAAGCCAAACCCTGATCAGTAATCCTGATCCAATTCCATGCAGGTGGTAGCATTTAAACAAGTTCTTGAGAGATTTTCAACCGTTTGAATACCTTGTAGACATAATGCGACTAAGGGGAAATAATTGTTTTATTTATCTTTGACATATGATGGTTGACACAATTTTATCAACATAGTAAGTTCCAGTAACCCAACCAAAAATGAATATGGGAAAAATGACATCCAAGGTGTGTTCGGGGAAATAATGAATTGTTAAAGGTCTAGTAGTGAGTTTGAGGGAAGGGTTATAGCGAAAGCCACAGTTGAAGTGAAAGGACAGGACTAGATTGTAGAGGATTTTGTACAGCATAATGCAGAGTTGGAACTTTCCAGATGTGTGAAATGAGTAGCCACTGAAGAATTTTGTGCACATGAGTGAAATTACATGAGCTGTGCATTAGGAAGATTTCACTTCGGAAACGTATACATGACGTATTCAAGAAATGCATTGTCAGCTAAGAACTGGCTTAGTGTGCTATTGTCTTCATTCAGACAAGAAGGTATTGGGGGACTGAACAGGACTCTGGGAAAGAGTGGCCAGAGCTGGAGGATATTGTGGAGATTGTCAATTCTGTATTTTAGTTAAGGAGAGGGAAGGAAGCCTACCAAGGAATGACTTTAGAATTTTGAGTCTGAGCAAATGGAAAAATTATTTTTTATTATTTTTTTTATTATTTCAGCATATTATGGGGGTACAAAAGTTTAGGTTATGCTAAGGTATGGAACACAATAAGTTGGGGGTAAAATTGGGGGTGAAAAATAGTAATGAAAATGAGGAGTTTGGATCATCTATAGAAAGGGGTCCAGCAGGTGGTTGGTTACAGCTCAGACTGTTGGATGGAATGAAAGATACACAGCTGGGTTTCCTCCACTAAGAGGTAGTAGCTGAATCCATGGGAGAATTCACATGTGGTCATCAAGGAAGAAAATATGGGACCATACCATTGAGGACAGAACCTTGGGGAGAACACATTTTTAAGTTGTTGGTGATGGAAGACAAACTAAAAAATAGTTTGAAAATGAAAAATTTTCAGGTTCATTGCACCAGAAGCTCCATTTTTCCCCTTCTGACAACACCTTTACCTAGAACTTAGTACACTAGGTAGCCAATCCCTTCTACCAAATCAAGGACTATTTATTTTTGTCCACAGTTAACATATCCTTTTGTATTGACCAAAGGTCTTGCCAATTAGAGCAGCTCAATCAGATGCCTCCAATTCCACCTCTTCAAATGAGGTGCATTTTAATGTCAAGGTGACTGACATAACACTAATGCATCATAACCAGGCATTGTGTTTATCTTCCAAGGTCTTAATAGAAGATCCTCCTCCAGAGAAAACGTTTCAGACTTATCAGGCTTAGAACTGAAATCTGTTTACTTTTCATTTGTTTTCCACCCTATCTATTTCTGTCATTTCCCTTTTTAATTACCAGGGATATTTATATGGAAAACAGAGTTCCCTCTTCTTATTTTTGTCAGATCTTGTGGTTATGTCTTATTTCATGCCTTCATGCCAATTATTAAAGCTATAGTAAAATCTCCTCCTAGTATATATGGTTTCATAAAGATCAATTTAGAGGAAATTAGATGTTAAGAGAGGTGTAGGTGAATAGAAACAGGATATTTGGAGCAGGAAGGGAGGAGGGTGACAAGGAATAGTACTTTAGGAACTATTTCAGATCTAAGAGAGAGTTGACAGGACTTCAGAGGGTATGAGAAAAGTAAGATAATGCAAGTATTACACTGAAAGAAGTGGATGAGACCTCCCAAAGCAATGACAAACACAGTAGAGGGGCTGGTGAAGTAAACAACAAGGCTGTTCCACTGATTTGTGGAGCTAGGCAGAACTTCCCTCTGTGCTCTGGAAAGATAAGCATTCTCCCTGTCTTAGAAGATTTAGAGAACTTCTCAGCTTTCAAAAAAAGTTTTGGGACACACTGCAAGAATTTCCCCAGCCACATCACATTTCCCTCTACGTGGAGTCCACGGGGTTCTGTCACATGGAGATCTGTATGAAGACCTGAAGGCAAGACCCCCAAGGTGCTTAGACCAGAAGGAGAGAAAATGAGGTCCCTAAGACCACGGGTCCTTTCACCATGAATGAAGATACCACCTGACTCATTGACTACCAAGTAGCATGACTTGTGTGTTGAAGGAAGGAGGTAGTTCCAGATCAAGTTTGAAGCTGGTTCTGAACATCCATAGATCTTCTTTCCCTGCATTGTCTGTGTGTTGGGGGTAAGAGGTTGTTTGCAAAGGAAAGAACCCTGTCACTCAGGTCCTTACTGTTCTTCCATGGGAAAGGCCTCTGAAAGGACTGCACTGTGACATGAAGAAGGTGTTTTACCATTGATCATAAAGGGACAAGAGACCCTGGAAGGCAGTAGTCTGGATGTGGTTCTAGCTCCATGGGGGACAGAGTAAAAGCTTTCAAGGACAGTGACACAGGTGGCCTTCAGAGGCTGGAAATCTGACAGATGTAAAAAGCTCTTCTCTCACCCAAGAATTTCTATAGCAAATAACTAGAGCTAGACTAGGCTTCTAGCTAATCAAGCAGGTAGGGACTCAAAGCATTGAGGCAAATTGCGAATTCCTCTAAGTGAAGTACATTGGTAAGTTCATGGTTTCAACTCATGAACTAGCTCTTATTTGGTCAGCATGAGATATTTAAAATAATAATAATAAAATGAATCCATCACTCAGCATTTCCAATCCATGGTCTAAATTTTTTGGCCACTCCTCTTCCTACAGTCAGGAAAAGAAAAAAGGTCTAAGAACTATGTGTTTCCCCGTGGGACAACCCAAAGACCCTCTTCCATAAATGCCCTCTGAACTCTCAAAGAGATTGGCAGAGTGGCCCATGCTGCTATAACACACAGTCCATGAGAATGGGTGGCATGCAGTGACACCCCAGGAATATTTTGTTAATCTCAGTTGAACCTAAGGATTGTGTGGCAGAATCTCACTTTCAGCAGTCTGTTAAAGAAAGAAAGAGCAGTTGCTCTCAAGCAATGGGGAAAATCAGCTCATTTGCAGGATTGTCATTTAAGGAAGCTCCCTGGTGACCTTTCAGAGACAAACTTAGACATTGAAAGGAACATTTCACCTCCTCACTCTGCTCCACAGGCTCAACCAAAGAAAGGAGAGTCATAAGTGTGTTTCTTGTTTTCTTCACACTGAAGCTCTGCTCACTTATTGAAGTTGCGATAAACAAGTGATGAGAAGACAGTCCAAGGAGAAAGCTGCCTTATGGTGGAACTTTCTCCTGACAAAGTTCAATACCATGCTGGCCTTAAACCACTTTAGCTATAAAAGAAAGAACTCTTTGAAGAAAGTTTTCCTGCATTACAGACTTAGAGGGGGAACCCTGAAAAAACTGCTAGTGCTTTGGAAGGCACTTTCCCCTCTCCTTCCCTCCCTCCTTCCCTTCCTTCCTTCTCTCTTTTTTTAAAGATCTCTCTTTGATTCCACCTCTTTGTTCACTGTATGCATGTGCTTTTGCTTGGCAAGTTTGCTTTGACTCCTATAATTGCTCAGAAGGACAGTGTTGACTTAAGGCCTGTCTCATTGAGGGGGAATGGAATTCCTGCTTTCAAGACAGGCTAATTAATGATGCAACTCAATGATTTCCTCTTTCTGGAAGCTATCCTGAATTTCATGACCCAATTTTGGCATTAAATTCTTCTTCTTTGGTCTTCCTAAGCTCATTGCACAGAAACGATCACAAAGTCACAGTATCAGGAAGTGGCCCAGACCATCTGGTTCCACTATATTGCCAGCCTCTATAATGCTAGAAAGGCATTTTCCACAGCCTTCAAGAGCTGCCCTGAACCTTCTCCATAGTAAGCCAGTTCTTCCTCTCACTAAGGAATAATACTAATTAATGATAGCTAATATGTACTTATTGCTTACCCTGCCAGGATTTTACAAGTAGTGATTAAAAGGCAGTATAGGGTTAAGAATGTGACATCCAGAGCCAGAGACATTGGGTTCAAATCTTGCCATTTAATCCCTGTGAGACCTTAGGCAAGCTATTTAACAAGCTGTTTAACCTTCTAAACCACAATTTCCTCCTTTGTAAAATGGGGATAATTGTAGCTACTGTAAGTTGTTGTCAGGGTTAAATGAGATAATCTAAAGTAGAACACTAATTATAATACCCAGCATGTAGTGCAAAATAATGTTATTACTTTTGTTATCCATTGCTTATCTCCGAATGCTTAAGTGTAATTTTCAACACCATGCTCTATAGTCTATAGCAAGAATGATAGCCTCTGAAATTGACGCACAGTAAGACTGGTGGCTGAAGGCCAGTGAAATAGTAATTATGAATGATAATAGCCTAGCACATTTTCTTCTCTAGAAGATGGATTTTAAGTCTCTGCTCAGGAAGCTGATTGGCAGCACTATTAGATTGGTTTCTTTTGTTTTCGAGGAAGAAGATGATTTTGTCAGATTTTTCCAATTTTGATCTTTGAGAATCTGGGATTAAATATTTGCCATGGGTGGCTGGGGACCCATGACTAGTCCATAATAATCCCATGCTCAACTCTTGGATAAGGGAAAGACAACACTTCACCTCAGGATTGCTTGAGGGTGAAAAATGTACCTATGCACATTAAATGCATTTCATTATGTCTGTTTATCCCATACCTCTCTCCCCTCTACCTCTCCTGTGTGCACAGATGAGCATACACACACACAAACACACACACGTGCACACACACACACACACACACACACAACTCCCAGGAGAGCAGTCTGGCCATCTAAAGGAATGTTATGAGGAATTTCAGAATTTGATCACATAAAATATTGTGTTGTTCCAAGGAAAGGTAAAATTATCAAACTGTTGGAGTCATTTTTATTAGCACTACTCCTAATAATAATTACTGTGGTCATTAGTCAATGTTGGGCATCACTACTTTGTGTGATAACGCTTATCATGTTGTTAGTAATTACACACAAGTCCCCAGTTCTGCCAGCGCCACGCTAAATCACCGATGCCATTTCCTGTAATAGAGTGCCCCCTAGCACCTCCACATACCTCTTCCTTTCATTTGCTCTTCGAGGCCCCAAAGAGCAGCTACTAAATATCAAGGGCAGCTTTTGTGATTGAGGGGCCCAGGCTCTCTAAGAGCTTAAGTGCCCAGCATTAAACTCCTGAGATTTGCTCATCTGATTTCACAGCAGCTGGCAGAGAGAAGGGGAGCTTTTGGACAGCCTATTCTGCCAGAAGCAAAGCAGGTGGCTTTCTCTCAGGTCACAATTGAATTTAAAAGTCCCATTAATTTTGTCAAGTCAACTTAATTCTCTTAACCTGTTAATTATCTTCCTTTGTAAGAAGAGCAGTAAAGGAGTGGGCAGACTTTTGTTAAACAACGTTTAAAGCTTGTCTGTGTGTGTGTGTGTTTGTGTGTGTGTGCAAGAGAGAGAGAGAGGTGCTGGCTGTCTGGTTTTAGGTTTATAAGGTTCACTTCTTAGTTTATCCCTGCAATGAAGAGATTTTGGCTGCTGTCTTATTTGTGTTTAATGTGATGGCCCACCTTGGCATTAGATCAAAGCCTTGGGCCCTCTTTTTAAAGCACTTGCATGTCTGGGAAGAAGGCTCATGCAATAGAACCTAAAAGCGTATTGCTTAAACCTCTCTTTGAAGGCAGGGAGGGCGAGGGGGAGGTGTGAGATATTTTAAAAATAAGACATGCTGCTAAATTCCCTGCCAACCTCCGTTCATGCTGAGTGGAGTGTAAGTAACAAGTATCAGATAGTTCCTCCAGATGTCAGCTATTTAAAGAGGCACAGGCTAGAAGTTCTGTGGACAGCAATTGTCTTATTCCCGGTGGTGGTGGTGGTGGTGATCGTGGCGGTGGTGGTGGTGTGGTTTTAGGAGGTGGATGCTGCCTCACAGAAACTTTTATCAACAAGAAAGTGTAGGAATATGTTTGTGAATTTGGGAAGTGAGAAAAATTAGACAGGAGGAAAAAATGACCCAATAACTCAGGAAAGCCATCGTATCAAACTTTGTACAAATAACATTTGATTTTTAAATGTATAAAGCAAGAGGAATACCAGGCAACCTAAATTTCTATAAAATTATATTATCCTTGAGAAATTATAAGCCAAAAAAATTGTAAAATGGGAAGAATCAGTCTTCGAATTTAATTTTAAACTTTTCTGTTTTACCTAAAACAGACTGAAGAAAAAAAGTTGACTATTCTTGTTTGTTACAGTTTTGAATTCCAGTGGTTGAAGGACTTCATACAGGACACAGTAAATTGATCTAAGTTAGTAATGACTGTGAGGAAATGTTAGGATCAAGTTTACTTGTAGTTTTTAGAATTTGTAACATTGATGTCTTAATCTTTATTATAGTAAATGCCCCCACACCCGTTCCTTTGATGTTCTTATCATGCTCATGCTTAAAAATTTCTGAAGAAATTTTCACAAATCTATGAAACTGTATTTCTCCTATTTTAGAAATAACCTGTTATCCTTTAGTTTCTATGCATTCAGACTTGATACTTTAGTGCAAATTTCAGCAGTGTTACTTAACATCAGAGGAGCTCCAAAGGTTATATTCTTTTAATTTCTCTAAGAGTCAGCTCTTCCAGTTTTTTGTAGAAATGAAATAAGATCGTTCTCGGCTCCAGGCTCATTGTTGGTAACTAACCCTGTTTTTTTCCTAGTTGTATATGACGTTGGGCTCCACACATCCTAGTACCTTGTGTGAATCAGATACCCAGATAAAAACACTTACCTCAGGGAAAAGTGGGTGGAGAGAAAAGGAGTGTGTGAGAAGGTGAAAGTAGCATTTCTAGAAAAGTGTGATCCTTTCCTTCAGCCCCATGCCTCTCCTTTTTGAGAAACAGAACAAAGTGGCGATGTGTTTGGTTATATCAAACACAATGGGATCAGATGTCCTTCAAACATATTTTGAGAGACACTGTGGTCATGAGTTTATTTTTTCTCACCTTTTGTTTTCTGGGTTCTTCTGCAGGCAATCTCAGGTTGAGACACTTGCAAAGAGAGATAAGAGGCAGCTGTACAGAGGAGAATCACATGTGCAGTCACTGTGTGGCTACTTGTAAAATGCTCCCAGCATTCTGTCATTAGTTTGTCCCTTGTTAGGGCAGGAGAGACTGTGAACTTTTGTTCATGATGTTAAATAAGGAATATTGTGGCAGAAGGAGTGGACTTCCTTATCAGCTGTTTACAGCTGCGGAAGAGGAGGTATTGGTTTTTCTTCTAAGCTCTGTCTTCCAACCACTTTTCTTACTTTGTGTTTCACATGGTCTCATTCAAAAAACTTCTTTCAGTTGTAGAACTTCTGTTGTCAGTATTTGTAGCTTCTCTGGTGTATTTCCTAAGACCCTGCTCTGCAAGGAACATCACTGTTTTTCTAGCATCAATAGTATAAGGCTCTGTTTTTTCCTATATATATATTTATAGTTAGCTTTTCTTCTTCATCTTTGAGTCATAATATTGAATGAAAACTGAGTTTAAGATTGATATTCTGGGGTCTCCTGGTTGGAGCACTGAACTGTTTTTAGTATAGTACGTGGGAAGGTTGCAACTTGGTAAGGAAGTTAGAAAGTCAATCTCACTTCTATTCTGTCTCCCCGACCTTTCTCTTTACCTGCCCATGGTGTGCAGGACCCCATTTACCCAGTGGTACCAGAGGGCAATTGCTGATGAATTTGAACTGTGGAATGATACTGCTCGTGTGTTTCCCTGAAATTTCCTCAAGCCTTGTAAATTTATTTTCTAGCTCATACTTGTCTAATATTTGTGATATGTAAAATATATATATCTACCCTATAATTACCTTAAAGAGTGGTGAATCATGTTTTTCTAAACACATGCACATATACTATATATTTTAAAAGTGTTCATATGTCTCCATATTCCATTTCATAAGACTGTAACTAAAATGGAATAATATTGTAAGAATAGAAAAAGTCAGACAAGTCTTGGGGAAGCTAGCAGGTGGGACATGAGACATGCCCTTAATAGAACAGTGAAAATAAAGTGATTAATTAAAAAGAAAGAAAGAAAGAGAGAGAGAGAAAGAAAGAAAGAAAGAAACTAACTCTCTCCCATTTAAGGCCCACAGAACTAGGCTAAACCAGAAAACAGGGAGGCCTGTGTTGGGGAGTACTTTTGACAAATCCCTCACCCCCACTCCCACGGCCACCCACAGCATAGGTATATTGTCTCTGCATGATTTAGTATCTGGTGCTATTCTGCATTTCTCAGCTTGGGGGCTGAATTCTTCAGCATCCTTGCCACATTGCAAAAATAGAAAGCCCAGTATCATAGTCATACCACCGCCCCACTTGCCGCCCACTGCGTAACAGAAGAGCAGGCAGCCCTCGGTTTTCGAAAGGGTTGTATTCTCAAAGTTACTTTATAAATTCTCAGAGCTCAGATTATGTTTTCCCAGGGGGGAAAAAACAGAAGAAAAAAAAAAAAACGGTCCATTCTCTTTCCGGAAGTCAAGCACTTGCTAACCCAGAATATTCCCAATGTCCTAGTCTGGAGCTACTATCCTCAAATACCTGGCCACAGAGGAAATGTTTTCTAAGGGGATGTATCTTTGGAATGTTAGCTTAGGATACCAGTGACATATTTCTCGACATTGCAGATTTGATAAAAAGATCTGTGCTGCCCAACCGCCTACTTACTGTTTGCAAAGGTTCTAGTTCAGGAATTTTTTTTTTTTTTTTTTTTTTCATTTAGGGTCAAGGTGGGAGTTAAGAGAGGGGAGGGACTCAAGGGCAAGAAAGGCTCCAACCGAGAAAGGATGTGGTGAGCTGCAGGGATGGGATAGCAGGGAGGGTGAGGTGTATTTGAGGGTAATAATGGAGCAGTGGAAATAGAAGGATAAGGAAGAAAGGGTCAAAGCCAAAGGAGTGGGCTTTGGTGGTTAATAAAGAAGAGAAGCAAAACCTAATTCAATTCAATTCACTTCAACCCTCTTTGTTGAGCACTCAATCCTGCACGTGCCAGAAATGTGAGCAAAGCTGAGTGAGAGGTGGTCTCCACAGTCAGGACCTCTGTGAGGGGAGGAGGCAGGTGTATATGCAGATTTGCATTCATGGAGCAGATCTGCTCAGTCTCAGAATAGAGATTAGGGAAGGGCACAGGGAAAGAGAGATTTATTCAGACTTGAGAATTAGGATTAGGGAACACCTCATGGAAGAGGAAGCATTTAAGCTGTACCTGAGCATGTTGACTGGCTAACATAAGTAGGAGACGAAAGCATAGAGCACAGTCCAGGAAAGTGGAAGGTAAGATGAAAGCCCAGAGATAAGAAAAGTGCCGTGTGTGTGTGTGTGTGTGTGTGTGTGAGAGAGAGAGAGAGAGAGAGAGACAGAGAGAGAGAGCACGCACGCAAGAGAGAGAATTACAACAAGCCTAGAGAGGAGAGGGGGATGGGAAGTAGCATTTACCTTTCAGAATGGATTTTCTTCTTGGGCACCTTGTATTCTCCTTGGCCTCTAATGAGACCACATCCTTGCAGGCCACTTGTAGCTCTCGTAGGGCAGCAGAGATGAGGATGGGAGAGGGTACTGAGAAGGGGGTATCTAGGCATCAGCAACAGGGAAATACAGGGGAAGGAAATTTTTAGAGGAAATAGGGTGGCCTGGAATGCTGGTTCACACGTAGTATAGAGTTGATTGTATCAAAGACTGAGTCAGTCTGTATTTTGTGAAATAATCATAAACCTCTGTTCTCTTGGGCCCCTTGTGCCTAAACCTCATTGAAAAGGACAAGTCAAGTGCCCAGTTCTAAAGTTTATTCTCGTACAAGTAAACCCCTGCGGTGTGGATACCAAGGTTGAGGCTGTTCTCTTATCACCGAATTCTGAAATGCTGGAAAATAGCAGAAGAGAAAAAGGGAAATGAAGAAGAAAAGGGAAGAGAAAAAGAGGAAGAATCACCTTTCCACGTAGTTTTTTTCCTGGTTTGCTCATGAAGTTGCCTTTTTTTCTTTTTTTTTAATCTTTTTTTATTGATACATAATAATTGTACATATTCATGGAGTACATGTTACATCTTGATACAAGCACACAGCATACAATGATCAAATCAAGGTAACTGGGACATGGTTCACCTGAAACATTCATCATTGTTTTATGTTGGGAGCATTTGAAAACTTCTAGCTATTCTTATTTGTTAAAGGCATCAGGATTCTATTAAAAAAATAAAATACTCATTTCTGTTTAAGACATTAGGAGCGAGGACACACACAGACGGAGAGGCAGATGCCCTGCCTGCAAGTGCTGCACAGACAGAGGTTGTTCAAGGCAGGGAAAGAGCTCTGCACCGCAGAGAAGGAAAACGGCTCTCGACTATCACAGAGGCCTGGAGAAAGAGGATAGTTCCTGGGCTGGTATCAGCACTGATAGGTACAAGATGAGGGAAGAGGAAGGTGGCTTTCAGCCTCTACTTGCTCCATCAGCTTTTATGGGCTGCCGACATGACTACTGCTGGGATCCAATCTACTATGTCTCTGCAGCTAGCGGTTGGGCTAGGAGATCTCAGGCTGTAAGTGTGGACATGTGGTGTACATGCATGCTCTCTCCCGCCTGCTTGGGGCTTGGCCCCAGTGCTAATGTTGAACTGCTAGGGAAAAGGAATTCAAGTCACTCAGTGCCTCTTGGTCATTACTCGAGTGAAAGGACACAAAGTCTTTATAATTTTGACCCTTGAACAACATCCTTTCATGAAATTCTCTTGTTAACCACATGTATAGAAACCTCCACGTTCTGAACCACAGAACACCACATCTATATAACATATACTAGGTGAGTACTGGCATAAGTAAAAAAAAAAAAAAAAAAAAAAAAAAATTCCTAGCCTTACTATTTGAATGAACATGCTAAAATTTGAGTACTATGTACACATCAATACACTTTGGAAGATTGGAAGACACCTCTCTGCCCTATCTGAGCTCAGAGGAAATGATCAACAACTATGAAAACATATTTTGATATCTTTTTAAAAATGCATGTGTTGGGGGCGGGGGGCGTGTTTATCTCTTTCATTAGGAACCAGAGAGACGCAGAAACATGTTAACCATCAAATTAGGAGGCAGGAGATTTGGATCTTATTTTTACTAGTGTTTTTTATGCATTTTTGGGCATAAAATCCCATTCTAGGATTCAGTTTCCTCCTCTGTAAAATGAGCATTTGAAGTAATAAATGGTTCCTAAACATTTGGGGATCACAAAATTCTTTAAAAATCTGAAGAAATCTTTGGACCTTTTTTCCAAAAAATAAAATAAAATAAAATAAAATGCATGCCCAGACTAAACTGAATGTAGTTTCCAAAAGGAGTTTTACAGATTATTCTCAGGGAAGTCATATCCCGCCATAGAAATTATGCACTGTACCAATCCAATGGGCAAAATTCACATACACTTTGATATAAATGACACTCCCTTGGATATGTGCAATGAGGTGGCCGGCCTTCTTTATAGCAGTTCTTTGAACTCCAAGGAAAGAACCCTTGAGCCAGATGAGCTCTAAGATTCTTTATGGATCTGAATGTCTTTAATTCCACAAATGCCATTATGATTACCAACGACTCTGTATGATGGTTAGGATGCATTTATCAAATACCACAGACTGGGTGGCTTGAACAACAGAAATTTATTTTCTTACAGTCTTGGAGGCTGGAAGTCCAAGATCAAGGTGCTGGAAGGTTAGGTTTCTTCTGAGTCTTCCTCTCTCGTTGGCTTGCAGATGTCTGTGTCCTCTGTGTCCTCACATGGGCTGTGTATGTGTGTGTGAGTGTGCACCCATCCTCCAGGTGTCTCTTCCTCTTCTTATAAGAACACCAGTACATTAGATTAGGGTTCCACCCTTAGGACCTTTCACCTTAATTACATCTTTTAAATACCCTATCTCCAAATACAGTCATGTTGGGGATTAGGGCTTCAGTATATGGATTTTGCAGGGGATTCAGTCTATAACAAAGCCCAAACTGATAAACACATAGCAGAGAGTAACTAGAGAAATCAAATCATCTTTTAGACCCTCTCCACACACAAATAAGCCCATCAAAAATTAGAATAAAATATGCTATTTTTCAAAATGGGGATTTATAATTGATAAGCAAATGTATCTGTTACTGCTCCTATAGAGGGGACACTTTCACAAAGGTTTATTTAGTATTTTATATATATGTGTGTGTATATGTATGTGTCTACACACATATGTATATAACTTGATTTTGTAAAAATAAATTAACTTTAGAATTAACGGTTCAAGTGTTTTATGTATTAGGAGAGGGAATGAGTTAAGAAGGAAGAAATTTTAATAACCTATACTTATTTTTAGTTTTTGATTTTCTTTGGGCCATGCATGTCATCATCTTCCTGTGATGTAAATCAAGCAGTCAAGAGTGTCTTCCACATCTGGTAAGTGGAGGTGGGGGCAGTTGGGGGTTGCTGTTCTTGCTATTCCTGATTTTCCTTTAACTGTAGTGGGAGAGCAGGGGCTGAGAAGAAAAGGGCAAGAGTTTCTTGTAGTTTTTATTTATTTATTATTGCTCCCCCGGTGCCACTTTTAGCAACCACCACCTGCTGAGTAACTCCCAAAGCAACAACCATTCTACACCCCACCCCCAGCTCCCCTAGTACCAGCAGGAGCTAAAGAGGAGAAACTTTCAAGAAGAGGATTTGAAATTGCTGGATGTTCTTATTCCTAAAGCTTCACCATGACTCTATGGCTGCTTCATTTACTTGGTAATGAGTCAAGCCTGTGAGTTAGTGATGTTACAGAACCACCTAGAATATACAGCACCATCCAACAGCACACTGTCCTCTGTCCTCTTTGCTTTGGATGCACTGACCTTTCTCTCTATTCATCTTCTGTATACTGACAAGGTATACATTTTAGGAAATTATGCCTATCAGGCACAATGACTCCCTCTGCGATGCTTTACTCCCACACAACACTCCCTTGGATGAAATGGCTTGCTCTCTCCCTGAACTGGGCTAAAGATATATGCCGCTGAGGACTTTTGCCCTCCCATCCCTCTTCTACCACCCCTCCCTTGTGAATTCTTTCCGTGATTCCCAGGGAACCCATGGTAAATACTTTGTCATCTGTCTTCATTTGCTTGAACTTAACAGGTGGGTGCCTGGCCAAGCCAAGCAGGAGTCAGGTGCAGCGGGGATAATAAATAGTAGGCATAAGCACACCCATAGGTATGATTTTTCCAAAGTTGTGCAGCTCTTTAGCCTCCATTTCTATTATAAATATTAAAATTTTAAAAAACCCTGAGAATCTGTGTGAGATAGTCAATAGTTAAATGGGCTGCCTAACATCTGTGAATTAATGTTAGAGCTAAGGACTAAAATCCAGGTGTTTTCATTCCTAAAGTAGGATGAGAATACCTCTCTCAACTGCACCATAAACCACTGGAAATCATACATAATAGAGTCCCTTCTAAATTTGTTCAAAATCTGGTTTAAAGGAACAAAAGTATGGTCTTTCCTCTCATATGACTTTTTAAAAGCCTTCTGATTTTCTTTGGCTCTAAGTTATACATGTATATATATGTTTACACACACATATACACACAAGCTTTTTTTCTACACACACACACATACACACAGCTTCTTTCCCTTTATCTTTCTCTTAAAGATAAGGTTCATGTTCATTATTGTCACTGATGGTATCGATCTATCAAAGTTCCCTTTTGGAATAATGTTTCCAGGATTTTCAGTTTAAGAGAATTAAAACTCAAAGCACATCAGATACATTTTCCTGGCATTTAGTTTCCAGGTTGAGCAGTGCATTTTAAAAGTATAATTGATTTTATCAGGATCTTGGGTTTGGGACTGCAGGCTGGAAATCTCAGGAAATGAACATCTTCTCTAGTCATCAGTTAGTAACAAGATTGGTGTGAATGTTTTAGGTGCTCACTCTGATGTATGAAGGGAAGTGAGCAACTTTTGAGATAAAGAGAGCTTTGGCTTCCTTTGTGCCAGGAACACAAGTAAACCTATTTAATTCATATCTCCTAAGACTCCGACAATTACATGAACAGCTGCAAGTTATCTGAATATGGAATATATTACAGATTATCAACTAATTTAATGTAACCCCAGGCTTGCATTTCCCATTTTTAGATAGTTAACACAAGCTATTTTTATTCTCTAAAGTGTGAATTACTCAAGCACCATGTAATAAATATCAATATCTAATGCAAATGTTTCAGGCATCATTAATTATATATTTAGTTTGAAGTTGTTTACGTGAAAACTTACATTTTTTTTTTACTTTAAGTATTACACAAGAGGGCACAAGAAGTATATAAACTAATTACTATCTAATAGCCAACACTCTGAGACAAACATTTGTATGCCATTTCTTTCATTACAATTCAAGCATTTGGCATGTGTGTTGAGTAATCTGTGATGAGCATAGTTATAGAAAAACAAAAGATAAGGAAAGAGAATAGTTTGATCATAGGTCTTTTTCTGAAAGCATCACTTATTTTCTAAGCACACCTATCAATTTATATTTAAAAGAAAGCATCTCATTTCATTGATAAAATGAGGATCATTTAATGTTTCAATCACAACTATTGTGGAGTACTTTTTTTATAATTGACTTAAACTAGTTTTGATGTGTGAATAGAAGATATGGAATGTACATATTTGATTCTTCAGTATATGGATTTTTTTACATTATGTTCTACGTGTTCTTGAAAGGATGGGACTCTAATCATTCTATTCAGGGTTGCAGATCTATCTATTATTTCTGGTCTACTAATTCTGCAGTTTAAATTATCTATAGCCTTGCTGTTTTTTTCCAGCCTATCAGTTTTAAGGATATAGTAAATTTATTCAACAAATAGTTATTTATGTATATATGCTAAAACATCGTTCTAGGTTCTGGATCAAAGAAACTAAAACATCTCCTCCCACTTATTGGGGTTTTTAGTTATGGATTTGTCTTTTTTCAGTATATCAATATGTACTTTATATATTTTCAATCTGTGTTATTAGGTGCATACAGACCCAGGACTATTACATCTACCTGGTTAGTTGTTTTTCTCAGAATGTAATGAGATTTTTGGCAGTAAGGTCTATTTTGTCTGACAGTAATATTTCCATATCTGTTTTCTTTTGGCTAACAATTGCTGAGTACATTAGTTAGAATATGATTTGAGGGTATGTTAATTCTTCTTTTCTAAGTCATCCACAGATCCCGGTTGCTCAGCCATACTGCCTTTGGGCCACCTGCCAGTTCAAGCTTTTCTGTGAGAGGAAGGCACCTTCTCTCTTGTTGAAACATCGTTGTGTGGTCTCAGTTAAAAAAAAAAAAAAAAAAAAGATGGATCCAAATCAATATCCTACCTCATATATCCAGGAAATGTTAACCAAAAGAAAGCAGATGTGGTAATGTCGACTTTGCCAAAGTGGGCTCATCTCCACATGTATATTCCAGAAAAGGGCAAAGAGGAAAAGGAAAGAAGCATTAGCCTCTTTAGGCATGACTTGGAAGTTCACAGATTAATTTTATAGGATTTAGCAACAGAATCATAAAGTGATTTCAATCATAACCCAGTAGATAGGTGGCTTGGGTTCAAATCCTGCCACCTACTGGCTACGTGCATATGGACAAGTCACAATCTGTGCCTCCTTTTCCTCACTTCTAAAATAGGGACGATGATTATATCTAGCTTATGAACATTAAGCAAATTTTATTAATTTAAAGCCACCACTAATTATTTGTTATTTATAGTGGCCATAGTGGTAGTAATGGCACAATGCCGACTTAATGTCATACCAATTACTTTGGTCACCATTGCCTCTTTCATACCACTCCATTTCTCTGGAATTATTCTTCATACTAAAATGCACGTTTTAGTGGTTGTGCCAAAGACCATCTGTGAGTGGTAAGCTTTCTCAAACTTTATCTGAAAACATTTTAGATTTGCCTCTGCTCTTGAATGATTTGCCTAGGTAAGTAAATCTAAATTGACAGACATGTCCTTTCAACATGAAGCTACTATGTACATTGTTTTCTGGGCTCTATTTAAAAGTAATACATTGATTTTAATATTTTTAGCTTTATTTGGGGTATGCTTTTATTTCACTATGATGGGCCTAAGTGTGGTTTCCTTTTTTCTTTTTCCTGATTTGGAGCTTTTAATGTAAGAATTCACTTTACTTGAATCTGAAAAAATTCTCAGTCATTATCTTTTTGAAATTACTTTTCCTCCTCAATTTCTCTACTCTTGCCTTCTAAAATTCTTAATAGATGTATGTTGGATTTTTCATTTGATCTTTCGTAACTTTTAATATTTTTGATATTCCTCAAATCTCTTTTTCTCACTATGCTATTTTTAGGGAAGTTTCCTCAGTTCTGTCTTCCAGTCCATTAATTCTGTCTTTAGCTACATTTACGTAATCCATCTATTGTTTTTTTTTTTTTTTTTTTGCTAACTGTGATGCATTTCCAAAAGAGTTTAGTTTTTTTTTCCTGATATCTGCCCTTTATAATAATATCGTTTCCTTTTACTGTGGCATGTGGAATTTCTTTAATCATTTCAACCATATTTATTTTGGCAATTTATTTCAGATTGTTCTGTTATGTCACATTCTGGCGTTCATCATTCTCCCATTGTTGTGGCTGTTAGCTCTCTCTTATGGTGAATTGTTTTCTTACTGGATTATTATTATTTTTCTTTTTCTTTTCTTTCTTTCTTTCTTTCTTTTCTTTTCTTTTTTTTTTTTTTTTTTTTTTTGAGACAGAGTCTCATTCTGTTGCCCCAGCTAGAGTGCAGTGGCGTCAGCCTAGCTCACAGCAACCTCAAACTCCTGGGCTTAAGCAATCCTTCTGCCTCAGCCTCCCAGAGTGCTAGGGTTACAGGCATGAGTCACCATGCCCAGCCTGGATTATTATTTTTCTTACAAGCATATTTTCTACTGATATTTATGTTGCTATAGGAGCCATGCATGCCTCATTCTAGAGTAACACTCTAAAAGAAAACTACAGCTTATTCTGACATCGAAATGCTGTATGATATATTATTTTCTCTGTACCTCAGTTTCTCTAACTGAGCTGCCTCCTGAATATCTAACGTCCTTCTTGTCCTTACTAGCTACTGAGGACGGATGGCCTTGTGTTGGTTAGAGAAAAGTAATTCTGCTTTCTGTCCCAGGATTCTCAAGCTAGTGTCTTTATTTAAGGGGATTCATTGTTATTTATACATAGTCCCCGAGGATTCCCTGCTGGGAGGTAGGGGGCAACAGGATAAGCAAGCCAGGCAGCATACTCTTTCCATTCCAATGAGCTTTTCACCAGTGAAAAATGCCCTCTTAGATCAGAGAAACAGCAGATGTGTAGGTGTTGTGAGTGGGGAAAAAGAAATCAATGTCTAAAATTTAAAATAGAAACATAAAATTGTTAATATATCTAGAGACAACGTGTATTGCATACAGTAATGAAAAATGAAGTTCTAATACAACAACACTGCTTAGTCTGGGATTCTTTTTACAGAAGTCTAAGATTCCTCACTTTAATATGAGGTTTTAATAAAGAGGAGTACGCTATAATTTTTGCAGCACCCAGAAATTGGGTTTGAGCCTCAAAATAAGGCCAAGAGTTCACATATAAGTAAATTCAGAAATAAAGGACAAAGAAAATTTTAAAAATAAAATTTAATCAATGTCATATCTTGTACAGTTTGAAGGGTAATTTGGAAGTTGTAGACTCCATCCTCTCCATCAGAGTCTCTAACAGGCATCTACTACTTGAATATATCCTGTGATGGGGAGCTCACTGCCTGGCAGGGCATCCCTTCTGATTTTGTAATGGCTTCAAATGTTGGGAAGTTCTTTCTTACAACAATATCATTACATCTTTTAGAGGTTCCCTTCCCCCTCACACACAGAAGAAATATTCTCTACTGCAGTAATTAAATGTATCTCAATATTATTTCATGAACATTTATTGAATGTCTCTATGTGCCGGGTACTGTGCTAAGTTCGAGCTAGGGAATATTGTTGTCTCCATTTTACCTATGAGAAAAAAAAAAATCAGAGGATAGGTAACTTGTCCAACTTCACATTGTTAAGTAGATAGTGGAGCAGGGATTTGAATTTGAATTTAAGCTGTCTGGTTCTAGGATCAGCCCTGGGTTCATGATTTCATGAATCATGTGGGAAACCCAGATATAACACAATGGATAATAACAGAATGAAGTGTCAACAGAACACTGCTTTAGAAAGATAGGAAAAAACAACTAATTCTGCCTATCCAGATTAGAAATGGTAGATTTCGAAGATATAGATATCATCAGTGCCAAAACATTATTATCTTAATGTTGTTTTATCTATTTTAAGAACAGTCTGTTCCTCCTACCTATGACATAAACTTACATTTCAATACCCCCCTGATGTCACTATGAGTTTTAGAAAGTGCTAAATCCTCAATATTACTGAGAAATGCCCTTATTATCATCCATCTTGCAAATGTTTCTGGAGCTGCTTAAATAACACTTTGTACTTTCCGTTAGGAGAACATTCA
The DNA here is from genome assembly GCF_041146395.1 of Eulemur rufifrons. NCBI lineage: Eukaryota > Metazoa > Chordata > Mammalia > Primates > Lemuridae > Eulemur > Eulemur rufifrons. The sequence goes on from NC_090984.1 coordinate 105,039,887, forward strand.
TCTCATTCTCCTCCAAAAATTCTCTGTTAAGTAAATTTAAGACTACATAGTATCAAGGAGAAAATGACCATTATTTTAGATCTCTATGCCTATACTTAGATGATGTACTTTTCATGGAATAATGAGTGAGACAGACACAAGTAAGACGATGCTTGAACTGGAGGTCCCTAGAATTAAACAATAGTCTTATAAATTGGATCTGATTGGTATTTTAGTGTCTGAAAAGTAGGAATGTGGAATAAATTAAACAGAAAAACTCCTGGCTATGCCACAATTTAGTTTTTTTTTGATTCATTTTGATATTTATTTGACATTTCTGAGTATGGCAACTCATTAGAGATAAAGAATGTGGCTTCTAACATGTGAGTTTCCTCTCCTTTCTCTTTTTTTCTTTCTCCTCCCTTCCCCTTCCCTTTCCTCCCCTCTCTTTCCTTCCTCTTCCGTCCCCTTCCCTTTGCTCCTCTTACCCTGCCCTTCCCCCACCCTCCCCTTCCTTGCCCTGCCCTGCCTTTCTTTATCCCATGAAATACCTGTCTTTTGCATCAAAAGGAGAAGTTGAACCATTTCTGATCTCTCCAAACTTTGACAATTTACGTAGTAAGTGAAAGCTGGGCTTAAGGTTTGCCTCCTTCAGGATGCTCCCTGTGGATGATTCTACCCTTCATGGCTACTCCCCTTACTTTGAATTCCCTTTTCTCTTTCTGTTTAAAACCATTCAAGGTCAATTCCATAGTAATAGTGAACATCAATTTACAATTTTCTTTTCAAATATATCTTCTCTTCAAGCCCTCAAAACTGTCCCACAAGGTAGGGATTATTCATAATTATACTGTTTAAGAAACAAGCTTAGAGAGTTTAAGGTAACTTGCTTAATGTTATCCAGCCAGTGGACTGAGGATTTTAACTCTCGTCTTTTGACACTCAGTTCACGTCACCTTGTCTGTGAATCCTTCCTGATAGTTTCTCCCCTCCTTACAATAGACTAATTCCATTCTCTATTCTTCTGTGTACTTGTTTGTATCTTTATTCTAGCACTTATCACATTACATTTGGGAAGCTGTGTATTTAAATGGGATTTATAGTTAGTTTAATTTGGGTTAGGGGATTTTTTTTTCTTTCTTTCTTTTTTTTTTTTTTCTGCTGGAGTGTTTACTTCCTAAGGCCTGAAATCTCTTCTTCATCACTTGGTCTCCTGGATTTTACCTGGTGCCTTGCCCATAGTCTGCATAAATTTGGTGTTCATGGAGTAAATTAATTGAGGCACCAAAGTGAAGGGAAGAGGAGAATGATTTCTTTCTGTACTGAGTAGAACCTAGTTCAGAGGTACAGTCACAATTACTTTTTAAAAATGTTGAGTAATGGCTGGGCGCGGTGGCTCGCACCTGTAATCCTAGCACTCTGGGTGGCAGAGGCGGATCACTTGAGCTCAGGAGTTTGAGGTTGCTGTGAGCTAGGCTGATGCCATGGCACTCTAGCCAAGGCGACAGAGCAAGACTCTGTCTCAAAAGAAATCAAAAAACAAAATGTTGAGTAATAATGAAATACTGCATAAATCCGATGGAAACTATTAAAAGATTTAGAGGGCATGTCTTCTAGGGAGAAAGCTAATTAGAATTTATTTTTTTTTATTCTAGAGAAGAAAGTGAGAACATAAGGAGATGGGAAAGCAAAGTTGCCAGAGACCCCTTCCAGCTCGCAAAGCAGACTGGGGTCTTGAGAGTTCCACCCCGCCCTGGAAAATAATTGCTTATAAAACAACGCTAGGTTTTGGTAGCCCATATAACCTGGTTCTGGGACCAAGCATGAGCTTTATGTTTTGGAGTTGGCTTAAAGGGTATTGCTGAAACGCATGTGATGAAGCTGCTCCCTTTTCCACAGAAGAGGGGCAGAGTATCCAATGAGTCAGGTTACACAGGGACAGACTTCCCCTTCTGTGCTTTGGAATTGCAGGGAGAGCTTTATGTTCACTCACTCCCCTGGAGATTTGTCTAAACAAGAAGCAAAAACTATCTGCAGGAATAACTTGAAAGCAGTCATCTGGAGAAAAAGAGGATAGTAATAATAACAATAATAGTGAAATAATATCTTAATAATAATTAGTACTTACGTTTATTAACAGTTTTTGTGTGCCAGGTACTATTTATACACACTTTACATGTGTTAACTTTAAAGCCTCACAACAAATCTATTAGATAGATGGTATTATTCTCATTTCACACATGGAGAAGCTGAAGCCTAAAGAGGCTAAGATTGTGTTTACAGTTTCACAGCAACTTACGAGCAAAACCAGAATTTGAACGTAGGCATTTGAGCACTGGGGCCCAAGATTCAAATCTGTAGGTACTCTCAACATGCCTTCTAGGGAGTTGAGCCTAATCTCTTTCCTCCACTGCAAAACCCTTTACCTGTACCTATTGCAATGGTTCTGAATTAACTCTTCCTTACAAAAAAAAAAAAAAAATCCTTCATCCTCTAAATCTTGGATTTAATATTTTATCCTATAAACATACAAATGAGAGTTTTCATTTTGTTATTGTATAATTATAATTCATTTTATTTGATTTCTCAAAACTGGATAGAGATTTTCATGGCACTGAGGATGGAAAGTTTATACCTCTGATATCCAATGTAACCTTAGGGAAGATCTGATATTCAATATAAGTGTAGTGAAGGTCTAATATTCAACATAAACCTAGTGAAGACTAACAGGGGTGTAAATGTTCAAATCACTCTATGAGAAACTGAGCCCTGTCTTTGAGTAAAAGAAAAAAAAAATGCTTCTGCATTAAAATAACTTCACTTGGAGTCCAAAAGAAGCTGGCTAAGGTTTATGTGGGAACATTTTATATTTTTCTTGTCCTTGATGAAATGTGTAAAAATTCTAATGAAGAGTATATCCCAGCCCCATTGTTCAAACAGAAGAGATTTGGAAAATTTCCTGGAGAGATTTTTCTCGACATCCAAATCCTGATATCCCTAATTCAGCCACAAGGAGGACAAGGGAATAACTGTGGATGTTCCTAAGAAGGATAAGTTAAAGAAACAGAAACAATATATATATGTTCTCTGAACTATAAATTTATACAGGGATGCCATTATCTTTTATTTTTTAGTCGAATACATGAAGGAGTAAGATATTTAAAAGAATAAAGCTTCTCTTTTATACCTCTAAATGGAAAATATAATCAAAATCCGTTTTTTTGCAGGATGGCTTTCTTAAATGAGCAGAAGGATGAATTATGTGGCTGTAAATAAATCTACTGACATAATAAAGCAAAGTTGGACTGTTTTATGGTGTCACTGGAACCCTTGGATATATTTATAGCCATGTTAACAGTCATCTGTATTTTTTCAGGACTTTTATTTCATTTCACATTATGAGAGTTTAGTTGTTTGGTTTTTTTTGGGGTTTTTTTTTTTTTTTGTGTGTGTGTGTGTTTTGTTATTCTCTTCCTAAATTGCCTTTTGTTGACTGTGAAAGTAAGGATTTCTCCTCTTCATTTTTGGAAAAAGACGGTCGTCTCCTAAGAGCTTTGGTCTCACGCAGACACTGACTGCTCTGATGCTTTCTGGCCTTCCTGGGTCTGTGCAGTCATATTAGATGTGGCTGCAGAGAACAACTTGACAGGTGTCTCCTGCTGGCAGTGAAGTGGCAAGTCAGAGTCTATACAAGTGAGAAGAGGCCTGTGCAGAGATAAAATGTACAGTATTGTGAGAGACAAGACAATGGACAGGGCAACTTTGCATTAAGTTCCTGATGCCTGACACATTTAAGTACAATCACAAGGCTTATTTTAGAAGCCAAAAGATTCCCTTACACTACTTTATAGCTGAGGCACAGACCAAAACGACACGGAGGGTAGATGGGTAAGGATTCTCATACCTTACCTTGGGACATCCTCCTGGGGGTGGGGATGGGGTAGAGGAGATTAAAAAAACAGGGGGAGGAGGTCTATAATGCCAAATTCTGAAGTCTGAAGGAATAGAGGGTTTAAAAAAAAAAAAAAAAAAAAACCTGCATTCCATTTAGAAATTTAAGGATCCAAAGAGTGTAGTTATGATTCTGTGGGGGTTTATTCAAGGAGAGCTAAGCGTGGTTGTTCCCATGAAATTATTTATACTTTTCAACTTTAAATTTGGGTGAGCATAGCATTTCTAAATCTATTTCTCTTCTCTTCTATCTTAAAAGTGGGCTCTCATCTCTATCCTGTAGCTGTGCACTTGATTCCTAAGTGTTCCCTCTCAAGGGACCCATTAGAAAGGGTCCAACTCAGGAGGAAAGAGGGGAGCTTTTGAGGGTAAGACCAGGGCAGCTAGAATGTTAGCTTCAGGCAGTATTTAGAAGGTATCTCTGGAGCTAAAAATCTGAAAAAGTATATGTGCTATGTAAGCCTAATACAAACTCATGGCCCCGAGAAGAATGGGAATCAGAAAAGACGTCTAAGTAGGAATACGTTGATTAGAGAGAGGGGCAAGAGGGACAGGAAACACATGAAAAAATTAACAATGTGTTAAATTGGAAGACATACATTTTATCGGGATAATTGTGAGATATCTCTTTGGAGTGGAATTAGTAAAATAAACCAGTCTCACATTTGTCCTCTAAAAAGTCTTTTCAGTATTCCACTGTGTCCCCAAATGGAATCAGCCTTACCAAAATTCACAACTACTACTTTTGACATTTTGCAAAAAGTAAATAAGTAAATTATAAGTATGACAAATGAAATGAATAGCTCCAGCTGTGATGCACCAGCAGCATTTCTAGATTTTGTCCTGCGTTAAGGATTTATTTTCACTTTGTTGCCTAACAGAGAATTAATTGGAAGGTCCGTCTAAGCTTCCTATACAGCCTCAGAGTGAAGTCGAAACAGAGTCTCCAGCACTCAGTACCAATTTAGAAAAGAAGAAAAACATTAAGTGGAGAGGTGGTGAGCTTATCAACTCTGGAAATCTTGTGTCAGGGGACCAATGTTGTTAAAGCCAGACAAAGGATTCAGCAAAACTAATGGTATAAGAACATGTGAGTAGGAGATTGGCAATTGATTCATGGGATTCGTTCATTTAGCAAATATTTACTGAGCTCCTATTATATGATATCCATTGTTGCACACCCACAGGATATAGGGGAGAACAAGACAAGGACTTAGCCTTCAGGGAGCTTAGGATCTTTTCTTGAGGAGATAGACTATGAACAAATACAGAGATAAAATAATTTCAAAAAGTGAAGAGTACTGTGAAGGAAATGAAACAGAGTAATGGGAGAGAATGCCTTTCAACTTCACATGAGGGCCAGGAGGTGACATTTGAAATGCACCAATGACACGACTGGGGAAAAGCCTTCAGAAAAGAGGAACTGACAAGACCCTAAAGGCCTTGGGCTGGGAGAGAACTTGGCACATTCAAAGAGCAGAAAGACAGTCTGGGAGACTAAAAGGTAGTAAGTAGGAAGGCATCTGGCAGGAGATGGAGCTAGAGAATTAGGCATAAGCTGAGTCCTCTAGGTCCCCTTAGGGCCATGATATAGAATCAGAAAAAGTCAAAAGTGCAGTGGGAATCCATCTGGGGAACTAAATCAAAAAATAATTGGATTGCATGAAAATTATGGATATTTCATTTTTTCTGGCTTTTCTGCTAATAATAGCATAAAACCCTAACCATATCCCTAACCTTTTTGAGGAACTTCAGCTTATTTTTCTAGTGAACAAAGAGTTCCACCACTGTGTGTCAGGTGCTATGTCGGATGCTGTGTATTGTCTCCTTTAAAACTCCCGAGAAGCTCATAAGGGAGGCGTTATCCACATTTCACAGAGGGGAAAACTGAGGTCTAAACTGAGTATTCATAAATCACTCATCTGCCTTGCTGTGGTGTTCCTGAGTGCCTGTCATTGATTTAAGACATTGTGTTTGTGGGCACACCCAAAGGCATGAACAACTTTGTCAAAGGGCCACATCCTGGGAGGCTGTGTCCTGTCTAGCCCTTACTGCTGAGAGCCAGGGCACTTAGAATGATTCTGTGCATCATTTACTATGCGTAGCTTGGACCTTTTGGAGAACACCAATTGCAGAATACCAAGTCACCACCATAAATTCTGAAATGGACTTGATAAATGACCTTGAAGACAAACCACCTGTAAACGTATTATCTTTTTTTTTTTTATTTCAGCTCATTATAACAAAAGTTCAGGTTATATATATTGCCCATGCCCCCCCATCCCCCAAGTCTGAGCTTTAAGCTTGTCCATTCCCTAGACAGTGCTCATCACACTCATCACGTAGGTATGCACCCATCCCCTCCCCCATCCCCCCCAGTCAGAACTTCAAGCGTGTCCATTCCCCAGACAGTGCACATCTCACTCATCAAGTAGGTATGCACCCATCCCCTCCCTCCCATCCCCCTCAGTCAGAACTTCAAGCGTGACCATTCCCCAGACAGTGTGCATCGCACTTATCAAGTAGGTATACACCCATCCCCGCCCCCCAGCCCCCACCTCTGTCCGATACCCAATTGGTGTTATTCCCAAATGTGCACTTAGGTGATGATCAGGGAAACCAGTTTGCTGGTGAGTACATGTGGTGCTTATTTTTGCATTCTTGGAATACTTCACTTAATAGAATGGGTTCCAACTCTCTCCAGGAGAACCAAAGAGATGCCATATCACCGTTATTTCTTATAGCTGAGTAATACTCCATGGTATACATATACCACATTTTGCTAATACATTCATGAATTGATGGGCATTTGGGTTGTTTCCATATCTTTGCAATTGTGAATTGTGCTGCTGTAAACATTCGGGTGCAGGTGTCTTTTTTATAGAATGACTTTTCTGTTAGAGAGATATAATGCTACTTCCTCAATATCTCCTTGGGGTGTCTCTAGGATGACTAGGACCATTTTAATCCATGTTCTTTATTCTCAGGGGGTTTGAAAGGAGAGCAGGGGTATATAATAAGTGCTATAAACTCCCTTTTAAAGAAGCCACCTAAATACGATATATACAATACAACTTAACCAGCAGTATTATTCACTCCCCCAGCCCCAGTGTAATGAGCTTTTTAACCAGTATGAATGAGTAGGAGGTGAGCCAGAGCTAGCAAGTCCTGGGTGGAAACGGGCCTGGCCTGGAAGGGCTGCTTGTTGGGTTTGTACCTACTTCTGTGCATCACGCATAGTGGAGGGGTGGAGACTGCCTGGTCCAGAATGTCACTGTTCCCTGGCAGAGCCCTGGGTCAGCCCCCTTCTGGAGTCACAGATGGCCGTGACAGGACAGGTGCTGCCACTCCGGCTCTTTCCTGCAGGTTCAGCCTGGATATAAAAACCACCATGCTCTCTCTGGTACTTGGTGCCCAGGGGACTTCATCCACCTGAGGCAGCCCCTCCATGGCTGGTGTGAGACAGGCCGGCTACTCCGTTTTGGCTGACAGATGTGGCCCTTGCTTCTTCTGAAGTTCTTTGACCAGTACAGCAGTTGAAAGTGCTGACCACTGGGTCTCGAATTCCAAGAACGTCCTGTCCACTGGGGGGTGGAAGCCACCTTCTCGAAAGGCTGCCGATCATTGAGCCCTTGACCCTCTGGAGTCCCTGGGCCACCTCTCCTCTTTCAGTTTTGAGAGCCAAGATGCGGATTCCCTCCATTCGCCCCGTGGGTGTGGCCCTGGGCACCTTAACCCTGGGAGAGACTCGCCCAGAGAGCAGACACCGGAGCCACAGCCAGGCGAAGAGGAGCGTGCGTGCGGCACCACTGCGTGCAGCAGCTCCAGCGCTCCCGCTGACTCAAGGGGTTTATTTTTACATCTATCTGGGGCTACTTCAGCCTTAGCCGCCGCCTTTAGTTTTCTTCCCAAACTGCAAAAGGTGCTTTAATCGCCCGAGTTTGGCTTAACGTGCCTGAAAGAGGAAGGGGGGCGGGGAAGGGTGATAAAGAAGGCGCAGTGCCCGTCTGTCGGTCGCACCCGCACACGCGCGCGCACACACGGCCGGGCGGCAGCCGGGCGAGGGGAGGGCGGGCGGCGTGCGGGAGGCTCGCGCGGGTGTATACGAGCGTGTACTTGAATGGGGAGGGCCGGGATTCCGGGTGGCTCCGGCCCCTCCTCCCTCCGGAGCCAGCCAGTCCCTCGGCAGAGCGCTCGGGCTGCACTGATTTGCTCTCAGGAGTGCGCTATTTGCATATGACTTGCCCATTTGTGAATCTGGCTCCCCAAGTCCTCGCTTCACTTCACCTGAGCCTCCCTGCTCCGCGCACTTGGCAGGCGCCCGCCAGCCTCCCGGCTACCTCTGTCGCCTGCCGGACACCTCCTCTCGCGCTCTCCCAGATTTCGCCCACCCACCTCCCTCCGCCCGGTGCAGGGTTGCTTTGGGTGGCTGCTCCGCGCTGGGTTCCTCCTCCTCTCCTCTTTCCCTCCGGTCCTTCTTGTTCTCTTCCTCTGGCTGCGGCTGCTGCTGTTGCTGCTTTGCATCCAGTTGGGAAACCCAGGAAGCAGGCGGCTGCTCCGTGGCGCTTGTCCAGAAAGCTCAGGGTTAACAGCCTCTCTCCGCCGATACTCTCAGGAACACGAGAAGAACTCTTCCTTTCACCTGCAGCCCCCCTTTGCCTGGCAGTTCTGCATTGCATCGCATGGAAGTGGAAACAGAAAAAGAAAAAAAAAATGTTCAAACTCTTTGGATGTTGGGATAAACTAACCTGAACCTATTTGGGTTTCCTGCTGCCTCCTCCTCTTCCTTCATTTCCACCTTTCCTCTGTGGCTTTCCGAAGTGTGCAGTTAAGTCATCAGACTCGAGGTGCCTAGACATCAGGAGGAAGCCTCGCCGGTCCTCCCCTGCCATGTGTGACATGCCGGGGCTCCCTAGGAGGTTTGCTATACCTGGGTGGACTCTGGAATTCTGAATTTCAGCCTCGGGAAGGGAGGGCTGTGCCTTTTACCTTTTTTTTTTTTTTTTTTTTTTTTTTTAAGTAGTATCTTTTTTGTTTTTCCTCCTTTTAACTGATTCATCATTGTCTTGAAAGTGCTTATTGCTTCCCTCTTTCCAAAATTTGGGCAATTCTTCCTCCTGCTATGATGGGCCCTTGGGCACCATGAACTTCATTATTCCTCACTGGCTGGAATTCAAACTGCCCATCTGTAGTGGTCCAGTGCGTTGACCATGCACCTGAGAATCCACGCGAGACGGAGCCCTCCTCGCCGGCCGGCCTGGACGCTTGGGATCTGGTCGCTCTTCTGGGGATGTATCGTCAGCTCTGTGTGGAGTTCCTCTAATGTAGCTTCCTCCTCCTCCTCCTCCACCTCCTCCTCCTCCTCCTCTTCCTCACCGGGGTCTCACTCTCAGCACGAGCACCATTTCCATGGCAGCAAGCATCACTCAGTGCCTATTTCTATCTATCGCTCCCCTGTTTCCCTTCGAGGAGGGCACGGTGGGTCTCTCTGCTCTTTATCCTTTTAATGGGGCATGGCAATTCCTTAACTCACTTGCTTTTCAGGTAGTTCCAGGGGTGGGAAGAGAATTACAAAATTGAATTTAAAATGATGAAAAGCATCGCATGCCCATGAAGGAAGCAAATTTCCACTTTCTCTTAAATGCTAATGTTTCCGCCAGCAGCCCCCTACTTTTCTCTAAAGGGTTCTCCTCTTCTTAGCTCCCTCATTCATGGCTGTACAAACACCACACTCTCCCCTTTGCAACCTTCCACTCTCACGCCCCCTGTGAAGACAGGCAACTTATCAGATGAGTCCCGATGCTGCACTTTGAGAAATCATTCATTCACCTTGCTTTCACCCTTGTTTCTCTGGTCTTGTTTGGGAGCTAGTCGTGGGGAAATAGCAGACAGCAAGAATCCTTAGATCTTCAGCCTGAAGTTGACTGAACTGCTATAAAGTAGCCTGTGTGGTAAAGGTCAGGGCAGAGTAGCTGAGTATAAGGCAGAAAATATAATTAATAACCAGTGGCCATTATTGTTCATTTTGGCAGCTTTATGTCTGCCCACATGTCTGGTGGAAAGAGCAGCTATCGCTAAAACTGTACATCTAATATTGCTAACTACCAGACAGGAAGCATTATGTAAGATAAGGCTAAGTCCGTTTATAATTTACACAAGTGTAAATTGTAGTAGCTTCGAGTCCACGATTCCACTATTTATGCAAATGTTTCAATTAAAGTTGGCACAGATGGATGTGCTTGTTCACATAATACAGGTATGATATGCTTTGCTCCAAATGACCCTCCTTGAATAGCTTTTGAAGGGAGAGATCTGTGGCTCTTAAAAATATTTTCAGCTCTGAGCAGGCTGCCTCTAAAAGGGTGATGTCTGCGACTAAGGTAAGAGCTTGCTGTAGTAAACTGTTCTAGAGAAGGGAGCTTCCTTATTTGTTTACTATGCACTGCACTCAGAGGGTGAGGAGAGTAGGAAGCACAGAGACAGGGAGACCAGGGAGACCAACTGCAGAGCAGCCCTCCAGGGAACAGGAGTGTAAACCTCACATGGGGGTCCCTGCCCTAGCTCGTGTTTTATCATCCAGACCCCGTTCAGAAAGTCGGTTCTTCCCACTACCTCCTAGCTGTGGGCTTCTGCTCCGTCTGTAGTGTTAAGGGGAAGCACATTGAGAAAATGCCAGCGTATACTCTGGATCTTTTTGACTCTCTCTTTAAATTTTATTTGATGGAGTTGTCAAGCAGCTCACAGCTTGCAGGGTTGGTGGAGGGGGATGGTGGGAAGGAGGGAATGCTTGATCTTGATCTGGTTGCTGTTTTCTGTGTGACTCCTGCAGGGTCTGGTGTTGGTTCTCTGAAAAAGAAAACAAAAAGAGAGAGAGAAAGAGAGAGAGACAAAGAAAGAGAGAAAGAGAAAGAAAGAACCAAATAAATAAACCTAGAGGAAAGAACCACAACCACCAAAAAAGCAATTTCACTGAAATTGAAACCATTAACTCCTAAGGGGGAGAAGGAGTGGAGTGAGAAAGGAAAAGAAGGGAGTGGGAGGTGGGGGAAGCCAGACAGACTATTACTAATAGCCATAATTAAACTTTGAAATGCTCAGCGATAATTAGCTAAATTTTGCTAATTAGTGTAAACGATCAGCCGGGAGAGGAGGATTATGCATTAGTTGGAGGTTACAGGCTGGCAGGGTCTTGATATTTTCTGTTCAGGAAGTGAACAGTTAAAAGCAGCTACTATTAAGTGATGGAATTTGCAGAGCAGTACTTGCCTAGGCTTCCTAAGTGTCTCCATCTCTCTCTCTCTCTCTCTCTCAGCTAAAGGAGTTGAGCCTTGCACAGGTTAAACATGATTCTTGTCTGTTTAGTTTATTTCTTCAAGGATCGTTTGCTCAGACTCCTCTTAATCTTTTTGACTGGTTCCCAGTTTGGTTTCTCATGAACCTACATCCGATAAGATTCAATGTGATGGAAAAGAAGAAGAAAGTAAATAAATGGCCAGAGACCCCAGAAAAGGCCCTCAGATCCACCAGAGCTATAGAGTGCAGTGAACTCCAGGGTCTGGCGTGGCTGAGATAAGAAAGCTCATGAATTCAACTCTTCAAAATCCTCTTTCAATCCTGAAGTCCCAACCTATTGATTTGGGACTTGGAGAATGAATGCATCTATATTAAGTAGGCTCCTTGCATATTTAATTAATGTTTTGGAGCTTGAAATCAAAAGAAGCAGCAACCAACAAAATGTCCCAACCTCTGGCTCACGTCCCACATCCAAGCTGTGACCTTTCATGTCTCTAACTAAGAGGACCAGAAGACCCCACAGGGCTTTGCTAATGCACCTCTCATTCTTACTTGGAGTACACTTCCTTTACCCTAGTCCAAGACAAAGGCCTAACTAACAGCAATTGTTTCAAAAAATCTTTTGGGTGGAGGTGTAGGAGGCAGAGCGTTGATGGTTATTACTAATGGTTTACTGCCAACCTTATTCCAGAGTTAAAGGCAACACTCTCTGCTGTCTATGAAGAATTAAATGCCCTTCATTTTAGTATAAAACAAATCTAGAGTCTTGAGTCCAAGAACGTTCTTTGGACTCAGGAGAGAATTTTGTTTTTTTAACTACTCTTGCTCCCCTTGCCCATTTCCTGAGAAGCCAAAGTCCTCAGAGCTGCTGTTAACCAGTTGTTGCCCACACTCCCCTTTCACCACTCGCCAGCTCTGTAGTGGGATTCACACTAAGACAGATATAAGAAACAGAAATCCTCCAAACAGCTGCTATTTTACCCATGCTTTTACTCATGCTTGGTTCCAATCTTTGGAAAATTGATTGTTATAGATTTGCCTAAAGTCTTTATCTCAAGGCAGATTAGAGGATGCTGAACTCCTTTATGAATTGGGGAGATGAAGACCACACGTATCTGGGGTACCCCAGACAGTCTCAGGTTAGGATTGTGTTTCAGGACAGAATTAATCCTCTTCTTAGCGTGAATCTAATAGTCTTTCCCCTGTTGTTCAGTTTCTTCTCTTAGGGTCCTCACACCTCATTCATGCTCTCTTCTGTTCAACAGGCATTCAATTAACACTTTTTAAGCTCTTACTATATGCCAGGCTGTGTGCTTCTGCTAAGGATATAGAACTAAGTAAGACATTGTGATCTTCAGCTAGTGATAATTTCAGAAGTATTTTGATTACTATGAAAGGTAAGAGCTTCTATATTTTAAAAAGTGCAGGGAGTGGGTGGATATCCAAATATCAAGCCAAATCAATTAATATAAAACCTAAATGTCCTTTATAAAATGCAGATTTATATTCTCCTGTTATTCAAGATATCCCTCCAGGCTTTTTTTTTTTTTTTTTTTTTTTTTTTTTTGATCCTCAGCTTTATTTCTGTACTTAAATATCATGTTTATCAAAGTGCTAGGTAGTTTAGTGGTAGAGAATATATAAATAGTAAAATATATTTGTTTGGCAACCTTCACTTTCATAAGGGAGTTCGTATAATATTTTCTTTTTTTCCCCCTCTCTCTCCGTTAAGAACTCCAGCATACAGCTTCTTGAAAAATACTTTAATGTTTATAGTTTAGAAACAGGTTTCTCTAAGGATTTTAAGTTTTGTATGTACCTTACATTTTATCCTCTGCAAAATAGCAGACCTTCCTGACTTTTTAGACTTTGGGGGAACTGAGGACATAGAAGCTCAGTTTTAAAAGGGAACATATCACAGTATATTTGCAGGGAGGTCTCTTGCTCAGAAACCAGGGTGTGTATGTGTAGGGAGCCACATAAGTCCTATTCAAACCATCTTAGCAGAGGTGGTCATAGTGGCCTCCTGGTGACACATGAGCCAGGCGTCTTTCTTGGAGGAAATTTTGCTGCACACTCATGTCACAGAGACCTGCCTCTAAAGTTTTTCTAGCCAGGGGCTTGTTTTGCTTTGATCTGTTGAGCACAGTCTTCTGCTCAGCCAGCTGCTTTCTAGCCATTTTCTCTCTGCCTGCCTTCTTGAGATTCAGTGAGCTGAATAATTCATAGTGTTGGTTGACAGATAACATGATAAGATTTATATGTCTTTGGCCTTGGCGATGAATTAATTAAACTGGGTTCTCTTTTCTCTCCTCTAGATGCATTGTTTTTCTTCTCTAAAGTTGGCTGGCAATTGGTGGGTGTGGAGATTAACTTGTTTTTAAAAGACCACCATGAGACAATGATAATACCCTAGTGTAAATTTCTTCAGGACTTTCAACATAGGTCATTGGGTGGCATAGAGGTGAGGGTGAGGGCTGCTATATTATAGAGATACAATGAGATAATCTAGGACCCTGAGTGACCTAAAAGGCAAATCTCTGAAGATAAACCTTGGACTTATTCGTACTTCCCTCCTTACGTTAGTTTGCTAGGATTGCCATAGCAGAATACCACAGACTGGGTGGCGTAAACAACAGAAATTTATTTTCTCAGGACTCTGGAGGCTAGAAGTCCAAGATCAAGGTGTCAGCAGGTTTCAGGTTAGGCTTCTTTGGAGGCCTCTCTCCTTGGCTTGCAGATGGCCATTTTCTTGCCAGTCTTTATGTATTCTCTCCTCTTTGTGCATGCATCACTGGTGTCTCTTTGTGTGCCCAAATTTTCTCTTCTTGTAAGGACACTCATCAGATTGGATGAGGGCCCTCCCTAAAAGCCTCATTTTTAACTTAATCACCTCTTTAAAAGCCGTGTCTCCAAATGCACTCACATTCTGAGGCACCTGGAATGAGGGCTTCAACATAAGAATTCTGAGGGGGACACAATTCAGCCCTTAACACTCCTTCTCCTCCCCCAGGGCCCAGTTATTGGGAAAGAAGTAAAGCTGTACTGTTCAGGGAATCCCTGTGGAACTCAAACTTTCACAATGGAAAAATAAAACCTCAGTGACAATGGTAGCGGTTTACGAAACAGATAAGATGGTGCCTCAAGAGGAAACAAATCTATATACATATATGGGGAAAACGACAGCAGTCGGTTTAGTTAAAACTTGTGTTTGCTTTCTTCTCCGTTTATCTCCTGTGACTGAGTCCAGACCTTAACATGCACGTCCAAGATTCTGTCTGGCTGCAGACACGTGCTCTGCAGGCAGATTCTCAAGTCTACACAGTGAGGTCTTCTCTACTTTCCCCTGCCCTTCTCAGCCCAACCCTCCAGCCGTGGCATTGACTTCTATTATGAACTACACCCGCTCATTCTCTTCCTTTCCTGAGACGCACTCCGCCCACTCTTTTCACATTTCTTCCTTCGGTGAAAGAAAAAACAGGTTAACTGAGCATAAATGACTACATTTTTTTGGCAGCTGAAAAATGTGTCCTTTTAAAATGTTATCCATTTCATAATTTTTCTGTTGGATTTTTATGTTTTGCAAGTTCATCTTGAAATGTAAATCTGAGGTAGCTTGTCATGATGCTTGGTGAGATGTTTGAGAAAATGTGTTGTAATTTCTAAAGCTCTGGTTGTTTTAAATCCCAAGCAAGGCATTCAACTCTTTGGGGGAAATGGAATGCATTTTTTGTTTGTTTCTGTGTTCAGATACTTCTGGGGAAAAAATGATTATGAGAATATGTGGCTAATGATGATAACAGGTGAATAATGATGGAGTTCTAGTGGGCAGTGTGGAGTTAGGCGGGGGTGGGCATGATCAAACAAGGGATTTAGAGTTGGAAGAAAAAGGTCTCAATCTTTATTCTGCCACTTAGAGACTTTATGGACCTGGAAAGTACTTGGTTTTACTGAGAGTCAGTTTCTTCATCTTTAAACTGAGAAGAGCAGTAATAATACTTACCATATATATAAAAAACAGAATTGTATGGGAGATTAAACAAGTTGTGCTTTGTGCGTTGTTAACCACTGTGTACAGGTTAAATATTTTATGAGAAATATTTTTGTCATAATACTGCCCTCTTTGAATTCCTTGCACAGAGTCAAGCTTCATTGTTGAATGTTTGGGATGTGGTAGATTGTGGTTAAACAACATGCATCTACTAGTTCTCCTCATTTTCCTATCTATAGCAATACTCTTTGCTTCTAAGAGGTCACTTCATTTACATACTACTTCTTTGGGTAAACCTAGATAAGGGAACTTTAAGTGTTTTTTCCTGTTTATGGAACTAGAAGACAGCATGTGACAACATTCAGCTTGTTTGTGACTTTGGTAACTTTCTTCTTAGGTTGAAATCCGTGTCAGGTAAACTTGAGCCTGGGATAATAAATTATGGCAAACCATTTATTAGAAGCTCAGAGATTTAGTGAAGTGAAAATAGAGAGGTCTCCAAGAAATATTCTGAGACCATTTTGGAAATTCAGAATTGGATCTCATTTGTAGTAAACTTCTACAGAATTCAAACATTCCTATATGTCCATTGAAAACTGAAATTTTTAATCTAGTTTATACTAGGAAGAAACAGGTCTATTTTAGGATAACTATCTTCAGACTTAAAAATGGAGAACTTCTTTTAATGTAATTTCTTATACTTACCAGGGCTAAAAGGTTATTGAACAGATAGGGACACATTACTATGCTGGAACTCTTAGAGTTAAATTTGTGGAGCCTGAATTTAAAACCAGAATTTTTTTTTTTTTAATTTCAGAATATTACGGGAGTACAAATGTTTAGATTACATATATTGCCTTTGCCCCGCTAGAGTCAGAGCTACAAGTGTGTCCATCCCCCAGACAGTGTACATGGTACCCATTAGGTGTGAATATACCCATCCCCTCCTCCTGCCTCCCACCAATTCTTATTAAGAGAACATGGTGCCAAGTCATACATTTTACTCCTAGTTTTCTCCCTCACTAACTCTTTAAATTTGGATTATGACATTATATTTCTTTTATTGTATTTATCTTTTAACTTTTGGACATTCTGGGGGCTACCTTAACTTTCTAACCTATGCTCTTTCTTTTACCTGTAGTTTTCTGCAGTGCATGTAGTGGGTATGTGCCTTAAGACTATAGCTGGGGAAAACTTTATTTTTCATCTCTTCCTTATTGGTACCATGAGACGGTTGAGTGAGATGATCTCTCCAAATGTTTTCCAGCACTAGGAATGTATGATTCTCTGATTTGTGTGTCTGTAAAGACACCACTGTGCATCTTGAACCTATCTGAATTCTACAAGTCTGCCAGTATTTTATAGGTCTATTTTCTTGACGATCATAATAACTTATGGCAAAGCCACAAGCCAGGTTTTCTCTTTTCCCCTCAGTGAGAAGCAGCATAACATGCAAAAGTGGCACACTGTGTTGTTATAAAGCCCACAATCCAACCTCAGCACAGAGTCGTGCTGCGACAGGAAGAATGCAGCTTTCATTTAAACACACCTTATTAATACTAGAAAGGAGCTGTGCGTTGTGTTTAAAGTGCTCTGCTGTGTTTAGCCATATTGGGGCAGGGGGCAGAATAGCAACTGAGCTTATAAAAAGCAAGTAATTTATTTCTACTTACAGTTAGGGTTTTGAGAGAGACTTGCTTGGATCCTACGCTAACATTTAATGCACACCTACTGTGTGCCAAGCACTCTTTCGAACGCTTTACATCTATGACTTCATTTAATCCTCACTAGCCTTTGACATTAATAAGGTTACTACTATTGTATAATTAAAAGCACAGAGAATCAGAGAGGTTAAGTGGCTTAACCAAAGTAGTATAATGATAAAAGCAGGATTCAAATCCAGTTTTAGCTACAGAGCTCTTAGGCTTTCATAGTCCATTAACTCAAGGAACAGAAAACAAACACACTAAGCTCTTTTGTCAGGAATAGAATGCACATGTTAGTGAAGCATTCTGATTAATGCAGTTAGCACACCTTTCCAAAATGTCTACAAGAGTGTCCAATTCCTAATAAGGACTCCAGTGTTTGCCAGTCTTCCTGAACTCACTGCGACCCAAGGAGATAGTAAATAAGATGGGCAGACTGAGCAAAATTCACAACTGATATGTGTTTTTTGCATGAATGAATGAGTGAATGAGTGAGTGAGATGCCACCTGATCCACTCTCATGTACCAGGACAGGAGGATGCTACTTTATAAGAGCTTCAGAGCAATCACTCCTTAACCAGATTAAGTCCTACAGGTACCGATTCTACCAGTGTTGAACTCTCCTGGCCTTTTGCTACAATTAATTCTGCATGAGCATCCTTCTAATGGGTGTCTGGCTTTGTGTGATGAGGTAGAGTTTCTTGGGGTGTTCTGAAGGCTACCTTTGTATGGGAGACCCCAGTGTAAGAAAGCGCTCAGATTCAGGGTCCCATGCAGGGAGATACTTCCTGGTTAGGTTTCACTCATGAGAAAGCAGGAAAGAAATGGTCTGTCTGCTCCCCTGTTGCTACCCCCCATCTGGAACTGCAACGAAATTATTAATCAGACATGTCCCCAGCCCCAGCCCCAGTCCTGACTTCTTGCTTACCAGCTATTGAGTGGCTATAGAAACATAACACCCCTAAAAATCCAGCAAACCACATTTTCTGAAATACTGTGCTACTTCTTCCTTTTTCATATTGTTTCAAAATATTCATCTCACCCCCCACATGAAAACATAACTATGTATACTCCTGAGCGACTTTCCCCCAAACTATGAATTTCAACTCTTTTTCCGAGGCAGTCTTTCAGAATTTGAATATAATTACACTCTTTGGGTGCAAATTGTGGTTTTTGCTACATAGGAAACTAATGGAAATGATCTGCCTGTTTCTGTAGTTTACAGATTATATGCTTCAGAACTGGGGATATATATTTAGGCTGCCTTTCTGTGTGGCACATTAAAATGAAAATGAACTCGGGGTGAGCCACCATAGTTGCTAGGCAGTAGAGCAGATTGATAGAGCACAGTATTAAACTGAACCAGCGTGGCTGTTTTACTTAACATCTATTTGCTTTGCACCTTGGTTATTTGATGGTGTCATAGAACTGGAAGGGGGAGGAGGCGGGCGGAATGTGGCTATCTGCAGAGACCCAAACAAGGAGGAAGAAATAATCAGCCCAAACACCCGAGGGAAATGAGCACTTTTAAAAATTTGAAATTGCTGTACAGAGGACTCATTTTATGAAGAGCATGCAAGACTTGCAGACGTACATAGGTGTAGCTGACATTGTCAGGGACATGAACTTGAGAAGACACTTATCTTCAGAATAGGAGCAATGACTAGCAAAGAGGAGCTAACTAGTTTTCCCAGGCTGGACTTTGCCTCAGTGGTTCCAGACAAAAGGTCATCACTCTGGCTGAAAATCTTAAAAGTGAAAATTTTAGAACTTCCATGGTTTATTTAATTCCTGGCCTCCAATCTCAGACTTATCACGAGCAAGTAGTGATAGACAGGAAAGGCTTTAGGGCTTCTTTATAATTGATAACTAATAGAATAACTCCACTTGCTTTGAGACCTTGGTTTTAATAAAAGCCTAACGTCCCTTAGGGAAAAACAACTAGACCACAGACAGAAAAAGGAAAACCCTCTCGGATTATTGGGTTTAATTTTAACAGCATTCTGGTTATTTAAAATGTTTGCAAAGATGATTAAAGGGTTAAATCTAAACTGTTGGGATGATTTGGCCTCCTGAACAATTTGGGTGGAGGAAGGATCCTGTGGTTCGGATAGCCAAAGTTTTATTGCATATATATTTTTCCATTAGCCAATTATTGTGTATCTTTTTCCACAAACCTATATCATAATTGGATGGACATTTTTGAGTGTTCCTTCATGTTAATTCAAACTTCTTAGATGAAATAAACCCAAGAAATTAAACCTCTACTTTGACAAGAATGACAATAATATCTACATTAGTCTTTCATAATAATTGTAATAGTAATAGACCACTTTTTATTGTTTCAATGGACATTTTTCTAAAGGTTTTAGTTCAGTTTACCTCTCCTATGAAGTAGGTATAGGTGTTTTCCCATTTTAAAGAGGCAGACACTGAGGCACAGCAAGTTTGTGTCACTTGCCTAAGGTCATACAGGTAACACGTGACAGAACCAGGTTGGATATCCAAACAGTTTGAATCCAGACCTGTGCTCTTAATATTTAAATATTTATCTACTATTACCTGGATGGTGGAACAAATTCTCAAAGTGGCTTTCTTAAATGGAATACTTGATCATTTTTAAAAGGACCTTTTATGTTCTATCTAGAGCCAGGATGAATTATGAGGCCTATGAATATTTTCTAACTTAACAGCTAACAGTACACATTCTACCTTGAGTCAAATTCTTAACCAAATGCTTTAGCTGACTGCATTTAATCTTTACTAACCATCCGTCAAGGTAGGTACTATTATAATCATGAATTTACAGGAGAAGAAATTGAGCGTCAGAGAGTTCAGCAACTCATTCAAGTTCTTCCACTTACTAACGAGTTAGTCCCTGGCATCTACTGAATGTGTAGGTCAGGGCATCTGTGCAATGTAGACCTGTTCCTGGATACCGAGTGCCGCTGAGCAGAGCACTTCCCCTTCACAAGTCCTATTATATTATAGGAAGGGCTTTTCAAAAAGGCCTTTGGAAATGCATGCTAGTTCTAGAATCTGCTGGCAAAGAATGGTTACATATTTAATGAAGGATCTAAGAGTGAGGGACACCCCCCCATTGACAAATTGATAAGGGAGCCCATTGGTGGCTCACCCTCCTCATTTTTGATTCACTGTAAGAAAGTCTTAGGAAATTTAGTTTCTAATAGTTTCTACATGCTCTCTCCTCAACTTATGATTTTAGCCAAACAACCAAGCCTTCCTGGTTTTACTTCTCTCACCTGCAAGGGAGTGAATTGTAAGTAATGATCGTGAAGTGGCCTGCCCCCTTTGTTTCACAAGTTTGGCATTCATCTTTCTATTAATGCTGATTGGCAAAATTCTGACAATGTGTAAGATATTTCTCTGCTCTTGGAAGATCACCTTGAATCTACTTTTATTCTTGGTCCTTCACAGATATGGCAGCAGTTCATTAATTATGAGGGTAAAACGAATGAAATGAATGTTGCAAGAGTGACAGTGTGTTTTCAGTGTGAGCAAATGTGTATGTTTGCATGCATATGGAGGTGAACGTGTGAGCTCGAAAATACAGTGTAGCGTAAGGGCCTTAGTAGCAACCCACTTAGCTCCTGGGCTGGCGTGTTACGATCAGACATGAGGACTAAGCCTGCCGAGCCTTACAGGTGTGGGGTTGTTTCAGCGCCTGCTTCTTACTGCCCTGGTGTCATTTATCAGTGCAGTGCTGTCACTGGGCTCATGTCAACCAGTCAATAACAATCTCAGGAGAGGACAGCTTTTATATGAAATAGGAACATAAACCTAGAGCCCTATGGTCAATCCCTCTTTGTGGGATAACTCAGGTTTCTTGGTTTTTTTTCATGCCAAGGGGACATTTTGTGTGTGTATTGCTATCCCCACTATTAGAGACTTATTAGGCTAGTTATCATTAAAAACTCTCTTTGAGACAGTTCTGAGATAGTGCCTCTTCATTTCTCTACACAAAGTAACTCCCCATTGGCAATTCAGAAATAAACCCACAAACCTCATCACCAAGTTCCTCACGCCCTGGAGTGATGCTCCTATAATGATGTTCTGATGAAGGACTTTCCCTGGACTTAAAAGCTGCTTTACATTTGTGGAATTATCAAACACTAAACCTGCAAGAGGTCTTTAGACACTTTTTCCAATCAGATTATTTTTCACGTGAAGAAACGAATACACCAGGAGTTTGTGAATCGTTCCCAAATCACACTTTTCAAATTAGGGGCAAGTTGAGGCCAATGTACGAGTTTTCAGATTCTCTGTTTAGTCCTCTGTCTGCCGCACAGCAATGTGAGTCCTCGAGCTTTCCAGGTGTCGTCTGT
Organism: Eulemur rufifrons; assembly: GCF_041146395.1. Classification (NCBI taxonomy): domain Eukaryota; kingdom Metazoa; phylum Chordata; class Mammalia; order Primates; family Lemuridae; genus Eulemur; species Eulemur rufifrons. The sequence goes on from NC_090984.1 coordinate 105,061,153, forward strand.
TTTGCTGTGGACCGGGAGACTGGGATCGTCTCCAGCACAACTTGAGAAACAAATCAGCTCAGAAACAGCAGAGAGCAGCACGACAACCCAGATACTCCAAACACTCGCACTGTGTCCTGTAATTGCCACCCCAGAGTGCAGCTCCCACTTCGTCTCTGGCATGTCACCCCTCACAGGGTCCCCTGCTTGCTCTCTGCCCCAGCAGCCTGGGAGGGAAATTCAACATGCTGCAGTTCAATCAAACTGTTTGATGAGAGCTTCTGAGCCTAATTACATGGAAGGTTTTATCCAGTGAAAGGAAAGAGGAAAGAGAAAGGGAGAAATTAAACTGAAGTGTAAATCAGTCAAGGGCTTAGATCCCGCGCTTTCTTTCTTTTTAATCAAGAGTAAAACGAGAGGAGAGTTTTAAGGATCATCACAAGACACCATTAACTACCCAAGGAGCTCTTGACTGAAGACAGTTTGTCATAAAAGGAAAAGTGTACAATCTGTCCATAAAAAGGAAGCATCCGCAGGTCGTGCTGCAGTTTAGGAGCACGACACCAAAAGGTAGGACAGTTGGTTTTTCTGCCACTATTTCATCATTAATTCCCCTAGATAGCCAGCACATTTTCTTGTATACATTAGGTGCTCAATAAATATTTTACGTCAATGATTTGGTCAATATGTAATGTGTAATTGGGGTAATTATAGTATTATGTAGGCAAGTATGATATGTTTCCAATTCATTCAATAAGACAGTACACCTGAAAAGTATTCAAAATTTTGGCCAGTTTCCCTTTGTGGTTGGTGTAGGGTGAGTACATCCCTCTAAAATTACTGCTATGTGTAGAATGTTTTACGGTGTTACAGAGAAAACGCATGATCTTTTTTAATCCTCAGCACAGCCCTGTGCAGTAGGACAAGTGGTGTGATTATTGTTTGTTCCATATTTTTAGCTGATGTAATCAAAACCAAGGAAGCATAAATGCCTTGACCCAAGTCATTTGAGTGTTAAGTGACAAAGCAGAAACTGATACTCAGCTTCTGCCCATTGTATCACCCTGTTTGACCTAGTATCTTGCGTAGAATTTCTGGGCTTTTCAGTATAAGAAAGATAAGAGAACAGTATTTGCAGAAGAAATGCACTGGAGTTCACACATAATTATTGAATATTTGTAATGAGCAATGCAAGGCTCTGCAGTGGAAATTGAAACATGGACTTGGCCCTCAAAAGCTTACAGTATGGTTACAAATTCCTGAGAGTGATGCTTAGATCTGTCGTTTCCATCCCTACAGCAGCTGCAGCCATGTCACCCAGGCAGTTGGGACAACTTCCCCTAACAGACGTTCCTCAACTTCTGTTTGCCCCTTCTGTCCATGTTCCACCCAGCCCTGGAGTCGTGCATCTGAAGTTAACAGTGGGATTATGCCCATCTCCCATGGGCTCCTTATGGCCCACAGGATGAAGTCCAGTCAGGTCATGGCATTCCCTCTGCACCCAGAACAAAGCCCCTAGCTTCAGGATCTGGCCCCTGCTTATCTCCAACTTCATCTCCTGACATGGTCTTGGGCTACCTTGGCCTTCTCACCATAGGGCCTTTATATGAACAGTTCTTTCTCTCTGGAATGTCTTCATCCACATTGTCCCATGGCTGCTCCTTATCAGAACATCGGCCTTCAACTTCAGTGTTCTCCCCTCAAGAGCCCTTCCTAATGACACAGTCTAAAAAGCACTCCTTGGAGTCTCTGTCCAGCACATCACCTTGCTTCCTTTTCATTGTAGCTTGACTATCTCCATGATGGCTCCTCGCACGTATATTGCTTCCATAAACCCACTAGAATGTAGGCTCTGAGAACAGAGACCTTGTCTACCTTGTTCATGGTTATATCTCTAGTGCCTGAAATAGTGACTAGCAAAGAGTGCGTCTCCATAAACATTTGCTGAATGAAGGAACAGATACTTGGCACAGATATCCCCAAATATGGCTCTTATCCAACATTTTAACCTCAGTATGCCAGGCCCTTTAAAAACTCTGCAAATTTACATTATACTGTTTTCCTTGTTTGGGACTCTCTCCTATTTTGAAGACTTCTACTAATTTATTACATTACAGCTCACTCTGTAGTATCTAGTCTGCTAAGATTTCCCTGTCTCCCATCTGCACAGTGAGTTTGTCAGCCTTCTGTGTCTCTTTCTCCATGGCACTTTTTTCATTGAATAGTTAAAAGTATTAAACACATATTAAATCTTATACTCTCTAAGCACTGTCCTGGATTCCAGGTACTTAAATAAGAGTAAGAGTTGGGTCCTGCCTATGAGCAGTTCATGCCTTGGTGGAAGGGCTCACTCTCATTTTATTGATGGTGATTATTTTTCTCACTGGGCTCTGATGAGAAAAACCAGAGGGTAAACGTAAGAAATGACATATTCATTTTTGTATTCCAATTGGCTGACGTAGCTCTTCTTTTATAAAAGGTACTTGACAACACTCATTAATGAAAGAATCTAGCGAGTGGGTTGAAGAGGTAAGAATATAAAGTATTTTAATGCATGTTATAGCGTGACAACCATTGTGAGATAAGTAGAAACTACCTTGGGGATTTAGAGGGGAAAAAACGTCACAACCAATTAGGTCATTAAAAAGTGTTTTTTGGGAAAAATAAGCTTTATATCATGTTTTGAAGAATGATTTCCACAGGCATGCAGGGGATAGGGTGGAACATACTTAGGAAAATATCAGAGAGATGTTCAGGGATCAGTGACCCAGTTTGCAGAGCGACGGGCACGCAGGGGGATATTGTGAGAAGGGCTGGCAAAGCAGGTTGGGGCTCTTTGTTGAAGGACACGGAATAATAATTATAATTATGATTGATGTCTTTGACATTTACAGTTTACAAACCAGTGCTGTGAGCACTATATGACATATTCCTTTTAATCGCTTGCAATTCTTTTATCATTATCACAAGAGAGGAAAAGGGTCTAAGGCTGAGAAGTTGATGCTTGAATCTTATAGGAGGATGCTGGTATCTTTTCAAAATGTGAAATTGGTATAGTCACGCCCTTACTCAAAAAATAAAACAACAAAATCTTCTTTCTTCATGGGTTTCCATTGCCCTTCAAATTGAGATAACACCGTTACTGTGGCCTAGAGGTTCCTTCCTGGTCTGACATCATGAACACATTTAGCCTCATCACCCACCGGGCCCTTCTGCCTTGTTTATTCCAGCCCTGGCCTTCTCCCAGCCACTCCTACTTGCGCCCTTCATACTTGCCTGTGCTCATCCCTTTTAAGCAATTTCCTTACCTCTTCCACTGGTTGACACCTACTAAAGCCTAAGGTCTTTTTGTTTTTGTATATTACTTCCTCTAGGAAGCCCCCCTTCCACTTGTTTGAGAAATTCAAATTCCCAAAATATAGGTTGTCATAAACTTCAGGAACTCTTCCTTCTTACACTTTTCACAGTTGCTGTGTTACATTTAGTTGTGAGATGATTTGATTAATGTCTATTTCCTAAGTAGATTCCATTGAAGTCAGATAGGGTTGCCAGAGGTAGCAAATAAAAACACAAGACACCCAATTAAAGTTGGCATTTAAATAAACAACTGACTTTTTTTTTAGTGTAAGCATGCCTCGTACAATGTTTGGTTTCTACTGAATCTGTCAAAAAATTTTGTTATTTACCAGAAATTCAATTTTAACTGGGCAGCCCATATTCAACTTCGATGTCCTCCCCTCAAGAGCCCTTCCTAATGACACAGTCTAAAAAGCACTCCTTGGAGTCTCTGTCCAGCACATCACCTTGCTTCCTTTTCATTGTCGCTTGACTATCTCCATGATGGCTCCTCGCGCGTGCATTGGTTCCATCAGCCCACTAAAACGTAAGCTCCGAGAGCAGAGACCTTGTCTGTCTTGTTCATGGTTGTATCCCTAGTGCCTGAAATATCTGACAGCCCTCGTCAGAGAGCATGTCTATTCTTCCTCCTAGCACAATTGCTGGGGGTGCAACAAACAGGTATTTGTCCAATGTTGCATGAATCAATACCGTGAGTTATTGGTAAAATATTCTGGCAGTGCCGTGTAGGCTAAATTGGGATGACAAGAAACTGAATTTGGAAAGACTAAGTGGCAAACTTTCAAAATCATCAAGCGGAAAGGTTACAAAGACAGGGTGGTGGCATGGAGGCTGGGAAGCTGGAGACATGCAGGAGGATTTCCAAGTGAGGGTCAGAATTTCCACAGGTGTGACAGTGTTGCACACCAGAACCAGAGGAGAAGGTGACAGGGCCATTTCAAATGACTGGTGATCAGGATCAAAAACAATAACAAAGATAATAATAAATATAACCCTTCTCATTTATGTAGAGCTTCACAACTTACAAAGAGCTGTTAGGTGCAACACCATTCCCCTGTGTGGGAGAGCACTGCTTCTGAAAAGATGGCCATTTAATTATCACTTTTCTTTGTAAATTCAATTACATTTCCCAGTCAATGTAGGTTTTAGTTCAGAGATGTTTGTCTTCATTCCTGTGTATTTTTTTTAACGGGTTCCTTTTATTTAAGTTCCACACTTCCCAGTGCTGCATCCTTTATTTCTTAAGCACCAGGTCGTTTTGTATTATGTATAACAAACCTCCAATGCCTTTGCGATTAGCAGGTTGATTTTGTATCTATCAGATTTTTCTAAAAATGCTATAACTGGCCTATAATGAAATGAACAGCCAGAGGCTAATTTCTGTGGCATTTCTTCCTGATGCCAGAACAGGTAGACAAGTCACAAGCATCCACTTCAGATAATAAAGATGTAATTGCAGTTATTCAAGTTTGGGTTGAAAGCAAATCTTATCATTCCTTAGCTCCATGGCTTCTAGCTACAGAAGGCCAGATGATCGCATATTCTTAACCAGATGTGTTGAGAAAACCAGGGTTCTGTGGTTGACAACTCCTCAGCTGCTCTTGCAGAGGTCTTGACGGTTTTTCCTCAGCTCGTAACTTGCCTGTGAGCGGCTATTTGAAAGATCAGGTGTGATGAGTAAATGACTAGGTGAGGGAGATAATAAAAGGCAGAATAGTTCAGAGAACAAAACTTGGGCTTTTTAACTCGACACACCTGAGTATGACCATTACTCTTTCAATTAGCAGGTTACTCAAGACCAGAGGTCAGCAAACATTTTCACCTTTGCAAGCCATCTAGTCTCTGTCTCAACCATAGCTTCTTAACTCTGCCATTGTAGTATGAATGTCACTGCAGACAGTGTGTAAACAAATGAGAACGGCTATGTTGCGTTAAAACTTTATTTACAAAAACAGGCATTCCAGGTTTTCCAACCCCTGCCCTAGACTTAAGCTTCCCGCTCTGAAAACCTATAGGACAAGGTCGTTATGATTAAAAATTTTACATACACAAAGAACTTAGCACAGAATCAGACACGTTGATAAGTGTTCAGTAAATGCCATAATAACCAGCACCATGATTATAATAAATGAATTTTAGGGCTGCTCAAAATCTTTGGTAGTCACAGACAATTTTCTCCTTTTAAAAAATGCCTAAACAGAGGATTCAAGAAATATAGGGACTTAACCAAGGTTACTGCAGTCTATTTCCCCACAATCCTGTTCCTATACCACTTCCAGAATGCCCAGTAAATACGGCAGGATGAAGTTGAGGTGTATATTGGGGGATATTTGAGCATCCCGTCAAGATGAATGCATTGAATATCAACCATGTATATGGGACACTGTGCTATATATTACAAGTGACGAGAAGATCACATAAAGTTCTTGTCTTTGAAGATCTAACAGCCTATAATCACCCAATAACTCTAATGAGGTAGAAAGTGACAGTTATGAAAAGAGCGAGTGCCTCTTGCATGCCAAACACTGTGCTTAGGTGCTTACGTACGTTGTCCCATGTGATACCTTCAACAGGTTAATTTTCAGCATTTTATCCTCAAAGATGCTGAGGCTCAAATGTTAAGTATTCTGCTCAAGGCCAAGAGTCAGTGAGTGCCGGAGCAAGGATTTTAATTTGTTTCTCTGCACAACGTGCTTTTTACCAGCTATTGGCAAGACCTCATGGATGAAGTGTAGTTCAGTTAGCTATTGCTACATAATAAACAATATGAAAATGTTGTGTTTAAAACAGACATGTTATTTGCTTGTGATTCTGTGGGTCAGCAGCTTAGGCTTGACTCAGCTGGGGTCCCTCATGCAGCTGCAGTTTTCTGGCAAGTAGACTGGGGCTGATAGTCTAAGATGGTCTCACATATGTGGCGATTGCTCCTGATTATTAGTCTAGGGGGCCTCATGTAGTATGGTCATCTCTGTTCCATATGACCTCGCATCTTCTTGGCTGGCATAGGCTCCTTCACATGGTGGTCTCAGAGCTGCATTCCAAGAGAGGGATATAACAGGAGCAGCAACCTTCGAGAGTTTGCAAACCACACAGCAGCACTTTCACTGCATTCTCCTGGTCAAAGTCCGTCCCAGGACCAGCCCATATTCAATGAATGGGGAAACAGATTACATGTCTTAGCAGAAGAGCAGCAAAATCACATTACAAAGGCATGCAGGGACTGGAGGATTTCTTGCTGTATTTGCAAACAATTTACCACAAAGTGCTAATTGAGTTGGCCCTTAATAGAAATATAAAGATTCAGGAGCATGGACTTTGCCAGAGCAGGAATTATAAAGAAGGCATTAGTTCAGATGGGCGAAGAGTAGGGCCACACACCTGTATTATCTAAAAATTTTCTTGTTCTTTTACTTTAACAAAAGAATTGCTATTACTATTTGTAGGGCCATAATTACAAATGCCTCATATGTGATACTTCTAACTTTTCAGAGGATTTTCATTTCTGTTATATCACATTAAGTACTTAGTTTTTTGCTGCATTTTCTTACTGAGAGAAAGATGGAGAAGCTACTCGCTCCTCTCCTCTCTGCCATTTTTTCCTTTTGGTGTCATCATTGCGGCAAAGCCTGGGTTCCCAGCTCACTTTCCAAAGACAATTGTGTGAACCATCTGCTGTGATTGACTGGCTGAGTATGTGCCCCAGCAGCTGTTTTGTTGCTGGAAATGAAAGTCTGGTGGACTTTAAGACGGAAAGGAAGGAAGAGGAGAAACTTGATCTCATCAGCAGCTGTCTTACCTGTCTTCATTAAGATAGGTTGTGGACACTGCAAGGCCATTCTGAACCAGTGGTCATAAAACTAATAGGTGCCACTCAACCTAGGCTGCTCGCACTGTTGCCTGAGCCTTGTCATCTCAGTGATTATTGCAGAAAGAGAAGGAGTCTCCTGGAGGGAACACGACGGGCCTTGTGTGACAGAAATGAAACTGAAAGAAATAGATTTTTCTATTAGCTGCAAATCAAACCCTTGCACATCATCCCTTGGAGGTGAGAGCACCTGATTCTTTAATGCAGGGTTCAAACAAATCATTTGGGCTTGCAGAGGACAATACGGGATTAATATCCGTGTGTGTGTATGTGTTTGTGGGTGTATATATGTTCGTGGAGTGTGTGTGTGTATGTGTGATAAACTATATGGCTCCTCTTTTGAAGTCTTAGAATTAGGTACATGTGCATGTTTAACAGATGCATTTGTGGATCTGAAGTTGTAGTAGAGGAACTGTGATGTATTGTGCAGATGTAAGTAAAAGAGAGGATCTGGTCCTAACTAGGGGAATCTTGAAATGAGTGGGCTAATATAATATACAGCCTCCCAGATTTCCGGCTGTGATCTCTTTTCTTCCAGAAATGTTTGCTGACGAGGGAAGAAAACATGTCCTTTTCTTCTGACAATCAAACATTTCAAATGTCAGCCTGCATGGGTCTTTCTCTCCATTCCTGAGGATCCTTTGTGTTACATCCTGTGGGTTGTAATAATGATGGTAGCAGTCACCATTTATTGAACCCTTGTCAAGTGCCAGGTGCTATACATATATTACAGTGTCTGTCATCCATATAGGAATCTGTACAAGATATCAGTATCCCTAGGAAAGGATCAGGGAAGTTAATCAACTTATCCAAGAACACAGAGCTTGTAACTTACAATGCAGGAATTCAAACCCCCAACATCCATGCCCTCCTACTGTACTACCCTCCCTCTTCAGACCTGGGAGTTATAAGAGATACCCTTTGTGAGTAGTATAAAGATTTATTAAGGAATTTTAAATTCAGCTCTTGTATAGATCTTCTTTGGAAAGTCTTCTTAGTCGTTGACAGGTCAAAACACCGGCTGCCTGATCTAATAGTGTTATTTGAAGGAAACCAAAACTCATCAAGCAGTTAGGACTTTTGGCATCAGAATAGAGTTGCTAGATCATCTTGTGACTCATCTAACATCTTCACTGGCCACTCTTGCTGCATTGTATAGAAAATGAGGTCTGGTTAGGTCGCGGGGCAGGACGAGAGTGCTAGAGTAATGGGAAAGCCTTCTCTGCCCCCTGCCCTTTGCTACAATACTTCACATCTCTCTTAGAATAATTTACTGTTTTTTAGGTGTCATATCACAGACTGCGGTAAAAACCACTCACTTGTGATCAACTTAGGTCAGGAGTTGGCAAATTTTTTTTTTTTTTTTTTTTTTTTTTTTGTAAAGGGCCAGATAGTATGTTCAGCTTTTCAGGCCAGAAAGATCTCTGTTGCAACTACTCAAGTCTGCTGTTATGGCTGGAAAGCAAGCACAGATAATATGTACAGGAATGGGCTTTTCTGTATCCGATACAACTTTATTTGCAAAAACACAAGGAAGGCTGGATTTGGCTTGCCAGTCTCTGCCTTAGGCCTTTGAAGTTGTAGCTGTCCTGGGGAAGTCTCCACACTTTGGGATTTATGCTCTCCTTGTAACAATATAGTCGTAAGAGAATAGCAGTAGTGGTGGTGATAATAGTGGTCGTAACAATAGCAGCAGTGGCATCAGCAGCAACAACAATGCCACTTTTTTATATTTGCTTCATGCTTTGGCGTTACAAAGTATTCTCACAATTAATTATCACCTCACACAATCCTACTTAACTCCTGCTCAAGAACTATGTAAGCAAAGGAGATGTACCAGCAGAGGAGCATGGTACCATGAAAGGAGAATGAGATAAACTGCATTTGGCGATAGAAATTAGGGGTATGGAATGAAAATGCCTAGAGAAAATAATTACGTGCTTCCTGGTCCCATTAGGGAACAGTACATTCAGCAGCAGGGTGAGTGTCAGAAGAGTTCCCAGATAGCATGCTTGCCATTCAATTCCATAACTCTGTGGACACTTTGCATTTAAACCTCTCCAGAAAAGGGAGGTGTGATCTAAGAGTCTGTGGTCTGAGGAGCACTCTTCGTCTCCACCCACCACTTTTTGCATCCCAGTGTGTTAATAAATAGCTGTAAAAAGTGACCTGTGTTGAAAAGGTAAACTGAGGCATAATAAAATTGTTAAAGTGTTCATTAGCACAAACAATGATTCATGAATCGGTCAGCTCCAAACCAGAAGTGGTATGGAGGCTTCATTGAAGAAGCATAAGGCATAAGCTTTTAAAAGTGAATGCAGAAGTAATACAAAGAAAATATTTCATTGGTTACAGTAATAAAGTTGCCTTATTTGGTGTATCTTGCTGGAAAGTTCCTGGTTATATAAGTGTATGTTTGTTGGCTGCTTCTGATTGGCTGAGCTTATGTTCTGTTTTCCTTCATTGTACAAAAAATATTTACAAAAAATATTTACAAAAAATAGCTCAAGTTAAGTTTTACTTATGTTTGCAAACCAATCAAGGTTAAGGTCATTTATGAGGCATAACTGACTTTGTCTACTTAGGGATTCTTCAAGCCTGGTCTCTATTTACTTGAATACCTGTTAACATCATTCGTTCAACAAACATTTATTTAACACTTATTTAACACAAGGCCTTTTCTTGGTGCTGAAAACAAACAGGTATATGAGAGTCTGGCCCTAAAGCATCTTTAACTGCACAGACACATACCCATAGGAACCTACTGTGAATCATAGTCTTCAACCTTGAAGCCTGCTAGAAGCACAGCAGTGATGTCAGGATCTCCAGGCAGATGTCTGGGATTGACTGCTGGCTCTGCCACTTGTTAGCCGTGTAACCTTGGGCAAGTTCCTTTTTCCAGTCTATTTGTCATGTTCTTCATCTGTAAAATGGGGATAATGTTTTCTTAAACTATATATGGTGAGGATTTCAGAGCTAATAGGTGCATATTAGTTTAATAATGCCTGGCTTAACCATGCCTGACTTAATACTGCCTGGCATTAGTAAGTGCTCGCATAAATGTCAGGCATTATTATTACCATTGTTGCTGTTGTAATTGCTGGTGAAGAGTAACATGCAAAGTCCCGTGCAAACCTTACATTTTTCACTGTGAACTTCACCCATTTTCAGATTTCTGGCTACTTGGTTCTTAGGGCATTTTTCCAGCACCTAGAGATTCCACAGCCAATATGTCTTTTGAAACTTGTTGATAAACACAGTTAAATGAGGTGAGCAGCGTTTGTCTCCTGACATTTTACAGATGGAGGGAACCTTAGGGGTTATCTAAGCCAGGAACACATTTTTGAGATAAGGAACTGAAGTATATAGAAAGTAAATGACTTTGCCAAAGTAATACACTCTGAGCAGAATGAGGGCTAGAACCTTGTTGATTAGGTTTTTTCCTCCAGACTCAAAACTCCTTCAGCCATTTTAAATGTATTCCATTTCACCTAACAACTTTCCCATATTTTCATGATTATTTTAAAGATCCCACTGGCTATAGTATATAAACTAGCCTTGTGATCCCAGCCCAGTGGCTTCACCTTGCCTGCCCTCAGTTTCCTCATCTGTCCAGCGGTGCAAACTTACATTCAAGGATCCATAACGTGGCTCCCAGTTCAGATAAGATATGTTCCTAATGAATCAGTTGGGGTCAGAGTGGAATGTTAGTGAAATCCCGGTGTTAGTGCGACTGAGATAGTACTCTAAATCTACAGAAAATTCAAGAACAATATTCTTTTTTTTTTTTTTTTTTTAACCTGAAAAGACAGTTGTGTTCCAGTGTGAAATAGCCACCAGGCTGGGCAAAATGTGCAATGTGATTTCATCATTGAAATGAGCACGTGTTGACCCTAAGTTGCTCTCTGTTTCTCTAGAGACTTTTACACTGCTGCAGAGCTTCTCTGCAAGCTGGGATGCTTTGTCAGCTGAAATGCTTTCCAGAGTGATTGGTATACATTGATTCTATTTTATTTGGCTCATGGGTGAGGGATAAAACACAAGATATCATAGCCACATTAGCCTGTATAGTGCTTCTAAAGACAGTGCACACATCGTTGTTGAAGTCTCATTTTGACAACTCTTTCTTTTTATGCTTCATTATAATGCCTCTTTGACGTCCCTCCCTCTTGACATTGTGCACCTTGTTCCACATCCATCAACAGCACTCTGTGTTTTTATATTTAAAGGCAAATGCCATTTAAATATAGTTCTTCCCTTATTAATATACTCACCTGTAAAGAGCCTTTAACTTTAAAGGTAATACTAGCTGCTTTGGCAGAGATTCAGGCATATACATACACACACACACACACACACACACACACACCCTATATATATGCAGTTATTTTAATACAAGGTTATTTGTTTGCTTGGCTGTTTTTAGTGGCTATTCATTAACACCATGATCTCATTCTGAAAATGCATTTAATCTGCACAGAGCTTGAGAGGTGTACACAGCCATTCCTGCCAGCTTTCCAAGGTCTCCAGGCAGCTGGTTTCTTACTTTCCTCTCAGCCCTGACATCTAGTTCATCATCAGAGATAAGCCCCAGTTGTTTGCAAATTGCAATCTCATCAGGTCTGCAAGATAGCATCTTGTTTGACTCTTTTCTGCACCTTCCATTAACACTTTGGGACTAGGGCTGTGGGGAGAGCTGGACTCACCACATGGGTGATTGTGGTTGATGAACAGATTCCAGTTTTCCCCATTATTGGCTTCATTAAACTTGACAGCCTTTTTAGTTTCTAGATAGGGTGAATCTTTTTTCACTGACCCTTATTAAGAGCTGTCTTCTTAAGAAGGGTCACTTGAGAAAAGATAGGTGGGGGCCACTCCTTCTACTTGCAGAAAGTAGTTAATTTTGGTAAACAACTTTCACCTCCTTATTCTGATAGCCACCGTTTATCAAATATTTGCAATGCACCAGGCCCTAGGAATGACCATTTCTTACTCTGTATGCTTGTATATTGTTATTATCCCCATTTCCTCGTAAGAAAGTCTCAAAAAGATTAAATAAGTTTCTCTAGGTCTCATATCAATAAATGGACAGAGCTGGAATTTGAATCTATTATAGTAAGTCTGACTTCAGAGCTTGAGATTTTAACCAACATATTCTACCACCTTCACACTACCTTTAGCTACTTGATTATATTTTAGGCTTACCCCTTAATTATCTGTCTTCTGAATACATAAGTTTATTCTGATCTTATCAGGTGTGTAGGTAACCTATTGCTTCATAAAAACTTACCACAAAACTTAGCAACTTAAAACAATAACACTAATTATCTTGTTCAGTTTTTGTGAGTCAAGCATCGGGGAGCAGCTTAGCTGGGTGGCTCAGGAAATCTCATGAGCTTGCAGCCAAGGTATTATATTAGCCAGGGATGCTGTCCTCTGAAGGTTTGATTGGGCTGGCAGATACTACTTCTAGAGTTCACCCACATGCTTGGCAAATTAGTGCTGGTTATGGATAGGAGTTCTTCTTGATGTGTTAGTCCTTCAACACATCCAGCAATGTCTGGTTCTAATTTTATTTTACCCATAGATCTGTCTTCATTTGATGTTCTATCCTCCATCTCTGTCTGTTTGTCTCTCTCTTATAGTAGTCTTTGTCAGGTCAGGATATCTGTTTTAGTTTGCTAGGGCTCCCATAACAAAGAACCACAGAGAGTGAGTGGCTTAAGCATCAGAAATTTATTATATCACAATTCTGGAGGCTAAAAGTTCAAGATCAAGGTATCAGGAGCATTGGTTTCTTCTGAGACCTCTCTCTTTGGTTTGTATATGGCCATCTTCTCCCTCTGCCTTCACCTGGTCTTTCCTATGTATCTCCCTGTGCCCCAGTCACCTCTTCTTATAAGGATACTAATCATATTGGATTGGGGCCCACCCATCTAAGTTCATTAGTCATGTGTTTAAAGGTCCTTTCTCCAAATACAGTCACATTTTTAGGTACTAGGAGTTAGGACTTCAACACATGAATGTCGGAGGGAAATAATTCAGCCCATAGTACCATTTTTGTCCTTTGTATGTCTTGGGAATTTCCTTTTAGACTTTCTTACCTGTAACTTAGGTTTCATTTCTCCATCCTTAACCTCTCTTTACCTCATGTCCTCAAAGCTACCGTGTAGCCAACCTTAAAAGTTAGTTACCTGCCTTTTCACTGCCAATTACAACTGAAGGACTTAGATCCTATACCTTAAAGTCTTTGAAAGTTAGATTGGTCCTGGAAGCTTCTAATGAATTCTTTAGAAACTTTTTGATTCACATATGGTGTTCCCCTAAAGAAACTATGGTTACAGTCAGACATGTTTGTATAAGCTACTTTTCAAGTATATGTGAGTGCTAGGAAAAGGGACCTTTAATAGCTTTGAGGGCAGGGCCTGTACATATTTCTTATCTCTCTTCTTGGATGCCCTATAAATATTCTAGGAAGATTTTATGCCATGTGGAATGGTCTGAGAACCAGGTGGAAGTTAGATGAAGGACACAATCAAAAGTGTCTCTCTTGTCTTGCGTGAAAGAAGCTACTATTACTAAAGAGGTAGTAGAGAGCCAATGATTAAGAATATGCACTGACTGTGTACTATTGCCAGTGTTTGTTCCTCATCAGCACAGGGAAGTGTTCTAATCTTTTCCCAGGATGCCCGCTTATTACATGCTTGTGGTCGGTCCGAATCCTCTGTGGCTGACACTACAGCCAAGCTCTCCTTTGAAACTTGGCAGCCCATGAGTTATGTTGGAATTCTCAGGTGATCTTAATGTAACTAATTTCCTTCATTGTACTTCTCTTATCCTATAGTGGGCTGTTGATTCCAGTTGTCTAACGATGATGGGGAACAAGCAGAATTGTTGTAATGGCACCATTCAGTCCATTAAGGCTTAAAATATACCTGGTAAAAATAGTGGTTATTTTTCTTTTCCTCGGGTAAACTTTGATAGGTGTTTGGGAATAATACTTTTGAAGGCCTGAAATGTTTGAAGTGTACTATATATTGTTCTAAATTCAGGTCCAATGTTCCATTTTATTAGAAAAAAGAAAAGGGGTCTCCATGGGGACACAGTTTAAAAAATTAAAAGAACCTTTACTGAGACGTGGTTTGGTGACAAAGAAAGGGAAACCACTACCCCTTTCAAAGTTCAGCAGAAGAAAAGTGAGAAATAAAAAATCAAAATAAAATTGACTATACACAAAATACTCTGATCATTGAATAAAACAAGTACCAAAGTGCGGAGTAATATAATAAATAATACCAGATTTTTCTCTAAACCAGGTAAAAGTTATGTAGTTTTTATTGCAAACCAAATTAATCATATTTCTGGTCTTATTGTCTTTAATATAAAAAAAGATACAAGAAATCAAACCAGCATACATTCCTGGTAGCCCAATTCTTGTGTTAGCTCAGCTAGAACGAGCTGCAATAGAAGAAAGTTATGCCTTGGAAAACAATTTATTTAGTACATTTCAATGCTACACAAAGCTTTATTTCTTAATACAGACTATTATTTGTTACTGGAAAGAAAGCAGAACAAGATATGACCCTTTGGAGAGATGGTTAAATAAGAAATACATTTCCAGATGAAGTCACATGCAAATAGCATGCTGAAATCACTAGCCATCAAAATTAATTAGGCAGAATCTATTGCTTTGTTAGGTGTAAATCTCTAACCTTACTTCAGTGCTAGGAGAAATGACTCCTGAATCAGGTAGAAAGTGTGGTTCCTATTTCTTTTCATCTTTCCTCCTCAGTGTCTCAAAGCAGGAGCATAACTAAGAACCCTAGGAAAAACATGTTGAATTAATCTACATTGTGAAAGTACCATGCAAACATTCTCTGGTCTCCAATACCTCATAAGTGCACTTTGTCTTTGATGCAAAATAAACATTTGATGCAGATACTGAGTAAGAGAATGTCCACAGAATAGGGATTCCATCAGTACTCTCCTCATGGGTCTTAGCTGTGAAGATTGTTTAGCCAACAAGAAAACCAGGTATCTTATCTGGGATGATATTAAAAATATGCTGTAACCAATAGGATGTGGGACCGATCAAAACGACTGTCTTGGGTCCCATGCTGAAAAAGGCTGATCAGTGGTGGGGTATGTTTGAAGCAGTGACTTTTGCCATCTACTTAAAATATTTTAACAAATGGTTAATAATTAACATAACTATCTGGTTGCATCCCAATTTATATTGGCCCTGCATGTTGATAATTTTAAGATGCAGACTCCACTCCTCAGATAACTCTGCTCTCTTATCATCATGTAATCTATCTCCTCTCTCCCCAACCCTGGTCCCCTCTCGCTCTCTTTCCCCCTCCCTCCCTGTTGCTCTCCATCTCTTTCTCTAGTTATTGAATTGAGGGTGGTAGCCCATTGTTTAGATAAAATTAAGAAGTTTTTCTGTACAGGAACTGTAGTAGTTCCCTAAGAATTCCATAACAAATAATCACAAACTGAGTGGCTTAAAACAACACAAATTTATTGTATCATGTTTCTGGAGGTGAAAAGTTCAAAATGGCAGGGCCATACTTCCTCTGGAGGCCCTGGGGGAGGATCCTTCCTGGCCTCTTCCTAACTTCTTGTGATTTGCTGGCAGTCTTTGACATCCTTTGGTTTGTAACTGCAGCACTTCAATCTCTGCCTTGTTGTCACATGGCATCCTCACCTCGAGTGTCTGTCTATCTTCTCCTCCTCATATGAGGACACTTGTCATATTGGATTAACAATATGACCTCATCTTAACTGATTCTACCTACAATGGCCTTATGTCCAAATAAGGCCACATTCTGAAGTACTGAGGGTTAGGACTTCGTCATAGGTTTTGGGGAAGACACAGTTCAACCCATAACAGGAAAGAAAAGGCCTGGCAACAGAATTGTGTCACTCTGTTAGACTGATGAAAATTCAATATGTAGGGCAGTTGCCCAAAGTGGGATACACACAAACATTGGAGGGCAGCGTATAATGAAATTTTTAGAATCTCTATTTCTATTCATTTTTATCTTATTCTTTTATATTTCTAATTTAGTATGTTTTTTATAATATGTATAATGCATGAGTTTAGTAGTAGATGTCTACATGGTATGGTATAAATAAATACCCATCCATGGGGGTGAGTACTTGAAGTTTTACTGATGGGGTTGGGAGAATGTGAGCAAAAGGTTTTCAAACCAATGTCATAGCATGAAGTATTAATAATATCATAGTTTCAGAAAAAAAAAAAATCTCTGGATAGGATTTTCACAGACCCAGTTCAAGTTAGATTGGGCGAGTAATGAGACTACTAAAGTCAAAACAAGGAGGGGTACTAAATTCACCCACAGGTTGAAAAATGTCTTCTTTCAAGTCCATAGTGGAAGCACAAGCCCAGGAGCCTGCACTGCATGCAAAGGTGAAGGCAGGCACCGGGGAAGAACAGAGGTGAGGAAGCAGTTAGAGAAGAAAGGGACAGGTTGGATGTTTGGTCCTTCCCCAGAAAAAACATAGAGTATATCTATGATTCGCTTTCTCTTATGTCCAATGCCAAGATGATTACTTTGTCCATCAGGTGAGAAAAGTTGTGACAAGCTATCTTTGGAATGCTACCAAAGTATTTCTTTCCCATTTAGCACTGTCACCAAGCTTCTAGGACTAAGCAGTAACAATTGTGAACCTTAAGCCATTCTCAAGCTGTTGTCATGTTTCAGTCAGACAGGCAGCATTGCTGAGTAATATGGGATTTATTAGGAACATCCCTTTAGGTGAGTCCAGGAAATTAGAAGTGAGATGAGCTTGAATGCCTTTGCTGCTTTTATTTCTGTGGAACATCCTTTGGGGTCAATTTTGAATAATCATTGGACATTATTGGGTTTATATCGCTATTTTTGCATATTCCTGTAATTGTCCACCAGAGAACGTATTCTAATATTCATATTAACTTTTTTTTTTTTTTAATTTCTTGCCTCATTACTCCCGTTTGTGTCAGCTTCAGCCTCTCTGAGTATTACCTTTCCTTCCCTGTGGTTTATACCCTAATTGCCGACTATGGATGTTCTATTTCTTTCTCTCTGATCACTCTATTTTTGACCAAGTTATATAGTTATTTGGTTTTCAGGTAACACTTTCTTATAGTTACCCAGGGATACATACTACAGCAATGTTGTCCACAGTGGCTTAGAGGCAGAAGAGTATATGTGCCCTTTTCCATCTGTCTTACAGTTCTGTTTCTGAAAGATCCTCCATTATAAGCAGAATAAAAACTGCTAGACTTGTAATCCACACCCCATTGCTTAAGGAAAAGTATTACTAGACTTTCAAGTTTTACGTTTCTTTGTATGATCCTTTCTCTGTGAAGATAGAAGAAGGGACAGAGAAGGCTGATTGGCCCTTTCTTGTGCTAGCAGGAGTTATAACACTCCCATTCTCCATCCTTTATAATTACTTTCTCATAGATACTAAACTACAACCCCCTGAGCATCTAGAAGGATTAAACACTGATCAAAGGCAGGTTTAACTGTATCCTCAGGACAAGCTGATTCAATGAAGAAAAGCTCAGGCTCTGGGAGAGCTTTTGGAAAGAGAAATAAATTAACAATTAGCATTTAATAGCAGTAAAGACTCCTGAGTGGAAGCAGACCTGATGTTTTAGGGGATTTGAGATATTTGGAGTGATGGGATGGGTAGGGAAACCCGTGTTCCAATTAGTAAGACAGAGTGCAAAGGTGTGAGATGTGATGTTCTAGTCCATTCCACTGATGATACAGAGCCTTTTCTGGAGAGACACCTTGGCCTTTTTTGAACAATTATTATCAACATTATAATTTCATGTGTGTTGCTTTTAGGTAGGCTCAGGGTAATAGTCGCAGCTCAAATCAATTCTGGATTTTGAAAGATGTAATTGCAATTGAATGTTAGCACTACCATTACCCTTGCATGAATTGCATTCTCTCTTGACCAACTCTGTTAGTGGGTGTCCTTTTGCATGAAAAACTGATTTTCTTACTGATCTGGCAGGATTCTGTCTAGTTAGGGTGTGCCCTGAAATGCCCAAGTGTGTATTTTGCTCTAAAGCACGTCTGGCCAGAGAGGTTTTATTTAATTAATTTTTGGTACACAGGATAATAAATAAATTCCTCTGGTCTTGGATAATAATATGAAATTATAGCCATGCTGACAAAATTAGAGAAGATATCAACAAATAATTTAGATTAAAATGTAAAATTCAGGTCTTTGGCAAACACATACAGAATTGTGGTTTTGCCCAAGGTGTCAAATTAATTTCTATAATTTTTCAATTCTCCATGTTCAATAAGAGCATGTCTATGAAATGCTATTCATGAAAGCAGAACTCACTGGTCATTAAACATGCAAATACCCATGAGTAAATACACAGTGCAGTCTTGCTTGCAGGAAATGCTATCGGTAGACTAAATAATCAGTAGACACTTTTCCACACTGAGTGTTCACTTTATTATGCAGTTTGATCTTAAAATATTATAGCTGGCCATGGTCTCATAAGTTGCTTGTGCAGTCTCTGCATTGTTAATGAGTATACCAAGTTCAGGAGAGGTGAAATGATTCCAGGAACATGATGCAGCTATACATTCTTCCTGTCTAACCCAAAGCATAATGGATATGTGAGTAGTGCCTATTTTGTGCACTTTTCCTTGTGTAAACTTTGATAGGTGTTTGGGAATAATTCTTTTTAGGGCCTAACGTATTTAAAGTGTACCATCTATTCTTCTAAACACAGGACCAGTGTTCCATTCTATTAGAAAAAAGAAAAGAGATCTCTGTGGAGAAGCTATTTGAAAGATTAAAAGGGCCTTTAATGAAATGTGGTTTGCTGGCAAAGAAAGGGAAACCACCACTTCTTTGTACAGTTTTAAGGCTACGTCTGGGAAAACCAACGTAATGTGTCATATGTGGATAAATCATAACACTGAAACCATTAGTAGAATTTTTTTTAACAACATTCCTTATGCTGGCGGCTCAGTGTCAGGAATGACTTCTTTATTTACTTTTGAATTCCAACACCTATCACGCTTCTTAGTATTTAATTGGCACTCAATAAATGTTTGTTGAATGAGTACATTTTTTATACTTTTGTATCCAACTGTGATATCTGAGTCACTTTGTGGTTTTATCCAAGTTGATGATGTACTTTATGCCAGTGCAATTTTCCATATGTTAATGTCTGTTTTATTTTTCATCATATCCATTTTTTCCCTTTGAAATTTGTATTCCCTGAATTGCCATCCTCAGTGTTATTTATAAATGGCTAAGGTCCATTAGATACCATTTTATACATTTCTTTTCTCAGGAAGGTAAAAAATGAGTTTGTTAGATTTTAAAACCAATCCTAACTAAAAACCATTTTCCCTCCCAGATGTTGCAACTCACATTGTGTGGCACAATTTATGGCTTAATGAAACAATTTTTTTTCTGGACAACTTGGATTTCAGTGAGCAGATTTCCTCAAGTAAGAACATTCTACTCTTTATCATAGAATTTAGAACCCTGGGACAAAAGTTTTATTTTTACTTACATACTTGAGTTCAGATTAATTAGTATTGGTGGATATTTGGGATGTAGCCTGGAATATCTCAAAGATTTTTTATAATATACAGTAATTTGTAGAATAGTTATAGGATGATTCCTCTTGAATGAATCAAGGTTTTGCTGAAACTCATGTGATATGCGTGATACATGATTTTAAGCAATATTATGTGACATCACTTTTCTCGCATTCTATGTAGCTATTAACCTATATAGTTTAGTAATGAAACAAACTCATGCAGGAGAAAGTAAGCAAATCAACATTTTATTCATGGAGATTTCCAACTCACTCCATTTAGCTTTGGCAGCATTTTGATTAGAAGCCCTTGAATTCTGTTCTTGGTGCTGGCCCATTCTCTATTGATTTACACAGCTTACAGGAAGGCACTGGACACATGTTTGACCAAATTTACAGATGGCACAGGTCCCAGATCAAAAAAGTTTTTGATAATCTGGAACCAAGAAATAAAATAGACAGGGAGCCCACATTTCTTGAATACCTCCTCTATGCCAGGAATTTTATGTTTTTCAATACTTTGGGAGAACTTATGGTATGAAATTATTAATTTTTTTCTAGATGGGAAAGATAAAAATAAAAAATATTAAATTAATGTCTCAAGGTCATGGGCTTGAAAATATGGTGACTGGAATAGAACTTAGTTCTTCCTGTTTCTAGAGTCTATTTTATTCCACTAAAATAAATAAATGAACGCAATTAGTTTAGGGAAGATCTGTTTTGACAGAAATCCATGCAAAGCAGGGCAGGGGATTTCAGCTGACCACAAATGCAACTGCAGAACATCAGCTGCTAAAAGAAATGTACGTTGTAAATAACTCCATTGTACTTAGCGCCGGTCAGACCACATAAAGGATATGATATTTAGGTACCTCACTGCATTCACAAACTAAAAAGCATTCTGGAAAAGAAAATATGAAGACAAGGATCTTGAACCTGTATCTTGTAGATCTGCAGTCCCCAATCCTGGGCCATGGACAGGTACCAGTCCATGGCCTGGTGCACACAGCAGGAGGTGAGTGAGCAAAGCTTCACCTGTATTTATAGCCGCTCCCCATCACTTGCATCACCGCATAAGATTCACCTCCCGTCAGATCGGTGGTGGCATTAGATCCTCATAGAGCACAAACCCTCCTATAAACTGCGCATGCGAGGGATCTAGGTTGCGTGCTCCTTATGAGAATCTAATCCCTGATGATCTGAGGGGGAGCTGAGGCTGTGATACTAGTGCTGGGGAGTGGTTGCAAATACAGATTATCATTAGCAGAGAGGTTTGACTGCACAATAAATGTAATGTGCTTTAATCATCCTGAAAACATTCTCCCTCTCACCCGGGTCCATGGAAAAATTGTCATCCATGAAACCAGTCCCCTGGTGCCAGAAAAGTTGGACACTGCTGTTGTAGATGACAGCTAACAGACTAAAGAATACTCAGGTAAGGAATGACTGCACTGATGTCAGAGGATGGATGAGAGATAGAACATCTGTTGCCATATATATGCTGAATGGTAATTTCAAAGAAGGAATTATTTGTGGTCGGTATAGCTTTAATGGGAAGAAATGGAATCCATGTTTAGAAGTCAAAAGGCCGACTATTATTTAGTGTAAGGAAGCTCTTTCTAATAGTTTGAACTAAGAGCTAATGAGGTGTAAAACATTAGGGTTCTCATATTTAGTTTAGACCTATGTGGCACTATTCTTAGAAGGTTACATTGTTATTAAAATTTTATATACCCTATTCTAATAATGGGATGCCCCGCTCCACTCAAAGGTACTTGCAAATGGAGGTGTTTGTTTCCCTAGTATGGGGATAGACTAATAGTAATTGATCTCTATTATTTCTATTGCTGGTTAATGAAGAAAATATTTGTTAGGCATCAAGAGTGTGGATGTGTTTGATGATTGCAGAACTGAAGATTTCTCAAAAAAAAAAAAATCAAGGGACATATCCAAGTTCAGGTGTGAAGGCTCCTGCCTTGTTTGTCCTTTGCCTTTACTCAGAAAAATTTAGCCAGGAATTGTGTCACTACTGTTGAATTAAAGCAGACAGAATCAGGCCCCTAAGAAAAGTAGGCTAGAAAAGAGAATGATTCTGTGAAAATTTTAGATTTGGTAACTGAAATGGGAAGCTTTTAGCCTCTTTTGAAAATCAAATGAAAGATATTGAATGCAGTGCACACACAGATTTTTGTACCCAATTTCAGGAATCAAAAACACCATAAAGAACCCCAAACATCAATTAATCAGAAGAAGAAACAGGCTTGCAGGAAGAGAAAATAATCAGTTCATTTAGACAAATGGTGTTGACATAGAGAGTCCAGATGTATCTAGTAATATATCATGAATTCTGGATCAAATAAAGAGGTTTATAATTTTTATCAGCATTACTTGGCTTCTCAGGAGGAGGAACAAAGTAAACGTACACTGTGTTTAAAGATGAATAATGCGAGTATGTCAGCAAGAATTGGGGATGCAGGGGCAGGTGGGTTTGGTCAGGCATGTTTAGAATGGTGAACCGTGCATGTGGGACTGGACACAGGAAATACAGTCAAAAAACATCCAGTCATCTTCCCTGAAAAAGAGAAAGAACGTCTGTGGAGCTGTAAGTAGAATTTCCTAGTATCTAATCTAGTAGCCCTGTTCATTCTTTAGAATGTGAGCTTTCTGGTATTTTTAGTACAAACTATGTATATGTATGTCATGTGCATATGTGTGTATGTGTATGTGCATCTGTGTGTATATAATGAAAAAAGAAAATAGCCCTGAAGCACCCCCAAGGAATTGTCAGAGGTCTTTGTCCTTTAAAAGCTCCAGTTGCCCTTCTTGTCTAAACACATCAGTGCAGTGTGAATCCTCAATTATTCATGGACACATAAGGTCTATATTTGTCTGTATACATTTATCTCTGAATTTTTATTTCTGTCATCTCTGTCCCATTCCCTGGCCCTGACTTGCCTCCCTCTTTTCCTACTTTTCCTTTTTTTCCCCTGGGACTTTGGAAAAGAAACATACAATAAGCTATTTTATTGCTTACTTCTTTCTTTTAACATATGGCATTTGCTTAACCTCTTGGAGAGCTGCGGTTTCCTGGCCCTGGAGTTCTGATGTTAAAGATAATGAGAAGTGTTGATCCAGTGCACAGGGCGAGACCGGGAAGCTAAGAGCAAACATTGTGCTGTGCTAGCATTGACAAGGAGACAGAAGGCCTCCTTGGTGAAACCAGTTTTGATAGTCCTTAGTTTCCTAACCGTATAATGGGGATAATGCTATCCACCCTCATACTGTTGTCAAAGGGGCTAAACAGTAATATAAAGAGACATGGCTAGCCCAGTGACAGGCACATTGCTGGCACCCAGTAAGCAGTACTGTTAATATGATTTAGGGATATGGACTAGGGACTCATTTATGCACTGAAGTCCTTGAGGAGGAAGGGGATGGGATTCAGTACCCAGTGGCCTCTACTGCCCATCTGAAAGTACATTATCATCACTTCCAAGTCTTAAATTATGCAAAACACATCCCTGTGGTGCAAATACTGAGCAAATGGTAATGATGTCACTTTGGCAAAGAATGTAAATATCAATGCAAATGGACAGCACTTGGAAAGGCAGCTGCTTTTATCTCATCACTGCAGCAATCCTCTACAGAAGATTTAGACATCAAAACCACAATGGCAGAGGGCAGGCAGAGACCCTTCTCTCTGCCATGCCAGCAACAGTCGCTCTTTTTCTTTTCCAAGGGAGAAGAGCTACTATGCACCTCAAAGAGAAATTGTATCTCACAATAGCCCTGTCCTCTAACAGACAAGATTGCATTGTGCACACAGGCAAGTCAGAGTGTGAACTATAGCACATATGCAAGGTGCCACATCTAAGTGGCAGGCTGCCTGAAGCCCTTCATGCTGATTCTAGGCAACACCTTTGGGGAATAGTTGACAGCTGCACTCTTGACAAGAGAGGAAGACCTTGAGCAAGCATGTGCACGCACACACACACACACACACACACACGCACACGCACTTTAACTTGGGGCAAAGATCTTGAGGCCGTCTGCTTACTGAGTGCTGCACAAAGCAAGACAAATTGGAAATAGCTATTAGGGCACCACGTGACAGTGGGGATTAGCAAATCATTTGCATATCTGTCTTTACCTTCCCATTTATACACATTTATAGACATTTGAGTCATCCACCACTGTTTGCTATGATTTTTAGAAATCCACCAAGTTTATGCCCAGACCCCAAAACTGCAAGCACCTAAGTCACTCCTCCAGCAAGTTTAAACTGAAATTTAGAATTGGGAGGTGCCAATACATGAGGCAAGATACGTCTCTGTATATCATTGTTTAGTTCCTATCACAACTATGAGGGTATATACCATTATTCCCATTATACAGTTAGGAAACTGAGGGTTAGAAAAATTGGTAACTTGCACAGGCCTGAATTCTGAGACACCTAACACCAAGGGCTTTACTCTTTATGCTATGTCACTATCTCCCATCTTCTGGCCTGCATGTTCTTTCAGATTTAAGAAATGAAAAACCTGCGCTTTCTCAGGAAGTGGCAATTGAAATAAAAAGATAGAATATTGGGGGACTCTGACCTTGCCCCATTTCTGTCTCTTTCACTTCCATCTTTTCTCCAGGTGCTCAGAAACTGCTCTTTGAAATAAATATAAAAGATCCTTGTTTGCCCTGGGATAAAGTTACATGGCAATGTTATAAGCCAGGTTATTGAACTCTGCCGGATGGTACTTATTTACCTATATGTCATCTTCGTTTTATCCATGGGTGGAGGTTTTAAAAAGAAAGAAAAAAGTAATTGTTGTCAATGCCCTGCAAAGGTATAATACCTTTTGCATGATTTACAACCAAGTCCTCTCTCTGACCCTACCTCCTCCTGGCCACCCCATTCCCAATGTTCTCCATCATCATAAACATGTGGGACCTCTTTTCCAAAAAGCCATAAACATTGCTCAGTCTCTGCTCTTGAGACAGAGAATTAGAAGCCAACTTTGCCCTGTTTTTCTTTCCATCCTTCTTCCCTCTCTCCTCTTTCCCTCCGACACCTCCTTCTTTCCTCTCACACTGTGTGCCCTAGAATGACAGCTCAGAGAAAGTAGGCATTATAAGCTGAGTAACCTTTTCCTTGATGTCCCTCGAAGGGCTTCTTATGTTCAGAGGATATATCACTGCATTTGCAGCTCCCCCAGAAGGGCTGTCGCTTGGAAGAGCCTATTACTCTGCTTGAAGCTCTGCCATAGACTCATAAATAGATTCTCATCTTTTCCTCGTAACACTGTATAGATTCTTCATTCAAGGATAAGAAATAGACGAGAGTTCAAGCCTTCTTAGAACTTACTAACTCCCTTTGTAACCCTCTTCTAAGAACTTGTCCCCTTTACTAACACCATATACATGGCCATTTGGGCCTTCTCAGCTCAGAAACACCTGGCAGCAATGGCCGGTGGTGATAAGGGAAAGCCCACCTGAATTAGCACATTCCCAGGCAAACACACACACCCCCACGCTCCCAGGCCTCTGCTTGTCCAGTTTCTTCCACTTGCACTGCTCTTCCCACATCTAAGAGCCAAGTCCCACCCTTCTCTTCAGCCATCCCTGTCCTGTGAAGTATTTTCTACTTTCTCCCAGTTGAAACATTTTCAATTTCCATTGCACTTTGTCTTGTACTTCTTATTATATGAATCCCATTTACCTTATATTAGCATAGTATATAAATATGCTTTGGCCCTTATTATATTATATACACCTGGAGGGCAGCAGCTTTCTTTAGTCTATTCATATGGCCACCACAGACTCACAACATAGCATTTGGTTGCTCCAGTGATGTGTTCGTGGATATACAGATAAGAAAAGCCTTTATTTACTTTGGTTTTAATTTTATTCCTAGAGCAGTGGTGCAGTTTGGTTTTTCTTCATATCTTTCCCTTATTTATGGTTGCTTTTTTCAAGTGGCTTATAAAATCGAGGGAAAGATAGTCCTAAATGTTAAATAATTAAGTGTTTTGTTACATTTAGAAGAAGCAATAGCTATCACAAAGATGAGCATACTTAATTCTCAAATGGATGTGCAAATAAAAGTTTTAAGAGTGCCTTCACCACCATCGGTGAATGTAGAAAGCTATTGAGGAGCAGCTGAAGTTTTGGTAAGGACTTGAAGAAAAGGTATGTTCTATCAGGCAGGAGGTGGGAAATCCAACCACACAGATAATCGCATTAGGATGGGTCAGGCACTGGCAAAACATTTTCAGTCCAGGGCCAAAGGGTAAATATTTTGGTTTTGGGACTGATTACATAATTTGCAAACACACTGCAAAATGAAATTATAGGTCCCTTTGTTAAAAAAGCAGTAACAAAGTACCATTAAAAGTAAAAAATATAAAGCCTTTTCTATACTTCCATGCTCTCGCTCTCAACTTGTCATGGTGTTTTATATTTCCTATGTAATGTCATTCTAAGGAAAGACATTTTTAAATTATTAGCATGAGTGTTTTCATTCATCTTTATATTGTGCCATACCGATCTTAAATATGTTTTAAATAAGAACTTTTAACTCATATGCAGAATTACTGAAATAGCAAACATTTCTTATTTCATAGCTCATGCAGTGCATACATATTTTTCTTCTTACCAGAAAAGTGGAA